>NC_090921.1:759577841-760827841 GCF_040938575.1 Ambystoma mexicanum | reverse complement strand
CAATTGATCAGGCCATACAAGATTACATTTAAAAAAATTACATATTTTGATATAATTCCAACATGGTTAAAATCTTACCAAAGACACATCAGTTTAGTTAATGTTGTCACGGTGAAGACAAAACAGATAGTACAGGGCACAGGAAAGATGAAACCTTTTTTGATTTCCTAACCTGTAAGGTGACTAGTGCTGTGCAAACTCGCATCTAGATGAATTCATTCAAAACACTATTCCACTCTCACACCATTCATTCCACTCTCATCATACAAAATTCATGACAGATCATAAAACAACTTCTGAAAAAAAAACATATCCCACCAGCCATGGCCTTTGGCCATTCGCTTGTAGCCACGTCCTTTGGCCACGTCCACTGCTCACGTTGCAACAATAAGGCTACTCGCCCCCTCCGCTCTGAGTCTGCTCTTCTGGTTGTGGTCCCTCGGATTAGACTGTCATGAACCAGTGGGCGAGCTTTCTCGGTGACGGCTGCAAAAGCCTGGAATGTCCTCCCCTTTGCTCTTCAGGGGACTGCTGATCACCTCACTTTTCGTAGGCTACTGAAAACCTTATTGTCCTAAGCTGTCCTGATATTTTACTGGAATTTCTTTCACACAGCCAGCGCCATGATGCTTTTGGGCGTATGTGTGTTTAATACATTCTAATGACATAACATGACATATCATAACATAACCTTCTCACTTAGCCATGGGCATATCCCCCTGCCTAGGATCTTAATAGTTCCCCCTTGCCATGGCCCAACTGTCCACACTGAAGGTAAATAACCCAAAAAGCATGGGTGACTGTCCCTGTTGCACCCAAGAGGCTAAAAGACTGTGGCCATGGCTAGTGGGCCAGGCCTACAGCTGAGGCCGATATACCTCTCATAATTATATTATCAAATCCCACTGACTACGGGCACTGTATTAAAGTTGCTGGTCCCCTGCATGCTTAGGCATACATTTTGAAAAGAGTTTCTTTGGACCCTCCCTTAGTTCCCGCGGCAATTTACTGCATACATTTCCTGCATTTATTAAATGCAAAAATACTGTGACTCTACTGTGAAAATTGCTCTCATCAATGGAAAAAAAGATAGCAGGTTACTGCGGGAATGGTAAAAGGCAGGACAATGTATAAAAGACATCCCCGGTGCAACTCCCCATGTGCCCGCTCTCCTCCTTTCAAGGTCCCCGCCCTTGTGTAAAGGCTTCTGATCCCACCCCATTACCCTCTTTCTCTCGCCGGTTCATGTGACGCATATTTTATTTCTGTGGGAATCCTGCAGAAATCCAAAGGGATTAGACAAAAACGGTCTTGAACAAGCAGTCTTCCCCTCCCCATCTCTACCCTCATATGAATCCAGCGTTTTCCCTCCTCCAGGTATGTTTTTGAGCACTTTTCTTTTTCACCTTCACTTTACAACACGAATCGCTTGCGTCGAGGGAAAAAAGGGCAGCCTTTCATTTCTGGAAAGCCTCACTCATATAATGCACCATGGGAGATATATGAAAGGTTTTTGGCAGACGTGGTCACCCATTTTCTGTCTAATTATTTCAAAAATACTGCACAGTTTTACCTCACACCACAAAAAGGCACATTTGCAGCGCTTTGTGCCTACTGTGTTTCATATTTGGTGCAAGTGTTAACCCACCCAACAAAAGGCACATCTACAGCGCTTTGTGCCTAAGTTGTTTCTTATTTGGTGCAAGTGTTACCCCAAACCAACAAAAGGGACATCTACATCACTTTGCACCCAAGTTGTTTCTTATTTGGTGCAAGTGTTAACCCACCCAACAAAAGGCACATCTACAGCGCTTTGTGCCTAAGTTGTTTCTTATTTGGTGCAAGTGTTACCCAAAACCATCAAAAGGGACATCTACATCACTTTGCACCCAAGTTGTTTCTTATTTGGTGCAAGTGTTACCCCAAACCAACAAAAGGCACATCTACAGCGCTTTGTGCCTAAGTTGTTTCTTATTTGGTGCAAGTGTTACCCCAAACCAACAAAAGGCACATCTACAGCGCTTTGTGCCTAAGTTGTTTCTTATTTGGTGCAAGTGTTACCCCAAACCAACAAAAGGCACATCTACAGCACTTTGTGCCTAAGTTGTTTCTTATTTGGTGCAAGTGTTACCCCAAACCAACAAAAGGCACATCTACAGCGCTTTGTGCCTAAGTTGTTTCTTATTTGGTGCAAGTGTTACCCCAAACCAACAAAAGGCACATCTACAGCGCTTTGTGCCTAAGTTGTTTCTTATTTGGTGCAAGTGTTACCCCAAACCAACAAAAGGGACATCTACATCACTTTGCACCCAAGTTGTTTCTTATTTGGTGCAAGTGTTACCCCAAACCAACAAAAGGCACATCTACAGCGCTTTGTGCCTAAGTTGTTTCTTATTTGGTGCAAATCCACCCAGCGGTTTTAGTGCTAATGTGTTCAAAGGAAGCACCTTTTGTCTTAGAGAAAATGAATGGGAGCAGGCTGAAACCACATTTTCTAGTTTTCTTAATAACTTTTGAACCCAAAGTTCTAGGTTTGCAGGCGCCTGTGTATGGCATTATATATGCAAAATGTCATCAAAATCTGACCATGAATCAAAGTTGTCAGCAATTGAATTCTGAGAAAAGTCAATGCAAATGTGTATTATCCCAACTATAGGACTGCGACACTGACCTATATGATAGAAAAATTGGGAGAAGGTTTACATTTGCAAAGTTAACAAAGGAGATCTCATAGTGCTTAGGATAAAGGGCCTTGTTACAAGTTTGGTGGTATCTCAGCGGTAAATCTGCAGAGATACCACCAAATGGAATTACCATTACCACCACTTGATCCAGCATTATTACCGCCGGAGTACAAGTGGTGGTAGGCAATGTTAGGTCCCATTAGTTTGACTTCATATGTCTCCATGGGGGATTTTGGTGGTATTGCCGCGGGCGGTAATTCTGCGGAAATTGACATTATTCAGTGGCAAGGTGTTGGATTTACCCCTAACTCTTAGCTGAAGGTGAATCCTACACCTCTCTGCCAAATTCGTAGTTGGGCAATCCGGTAATACATGGGTGACGGCATTACCGCTGCATTTTGCATCACCGCCCAACTTATAATGAGGCTCAAAGTGAGCTGTCAGTTCAAAACTGTCAAAGATTCTCTCTTATGGTGTCTTCCCATACTTGCCATATTTAATAAGTATTGTATCAGACTTCAGATTGCAGTTGGCTTTTACATTTACACCTACTTAGGGCTAATATTTCATCCCATTGTAAGTACCTTACCAATCCAAATCATTTTTCAGCATGTCTGGCTCTTAAACACTTGGACCGTCATTTAGTATGCTCATATCTTTTGCTGGATATTGAAAGCTTACTTCTGCCTACAGATGTAATGCATATCCAACAACTCTCACTTGTAAGAAAGCCTAACTCTACCATCTTTGCAGGTGTCCAATATAATCTCAATAGAATGTTTGGTTGCCTTAACTATACATTGAGGTCTGGGCTGCGCCCAGGCATCTTAACTAATGCTAGTCCCTGGAACATGCAACCTCCATCAGCCCCGATGCCCAGGTCTTGTTCCCGGTCATTCGGCTTCATTACAAGATGCCCGCTAAAACTGAGTCATTACCGGCATGGAGGTATTAGTGCGTCCGTGCACCCTTGACGCTGCTAATAGCGGCTGATTACGAGTGCGCGACCATGCGCGAACCCCCATGCCGGTAATGGCTACAACGCCATGCAGCCAAAGGCCCTCCAACCCCCCGATAGTGCCATCACAGGACTGGCCAATACCGCCTCCGCCAAGGAGCAACCCCTAGATAAAGACCCGGTAATAACAACATGCTAATACCGGCTCGTAATACCGGACCCGGAAGTAACATCATTGCGTCAGAACGGGAGATGCGCTGGCGGCCATCTTTAAAAACACAATCCATTGCAATCCTCTCAATCCAGCAGTGCTACAGAGGAGAGACCAGGACCATAGCATACATCATGTCGAAGGCTACCTGAAAAACTACCCTCCGACTGCGCCAGAAGCGCTTCTCCGATGAGGAGCTAAATATACTGACCGATACCCTGCTGCCCATGCAGATGAGGTTTTCACTAATAACCTCAAAAGGGAGGTCCAGCTGAGGAAGAAAGAGATCTGGGAGGAGGTTGCACGCAAGGTGTCAGCGGTTGGCAACATCCCCCGCACAGTCAAACACTGTAAAAAAAGATGGGACGACCTCCGCCTCAGGGTCCGGAACATCCTGTCCAGCAATCGCAGGGAGGCCATGGCCACACACGAGGGTGCCAACTCACCAGTGAAACCCATGCGCTGGGAGAAAACCTGCAGCACAACGATCCAAATGGAGTCCATAGAGGGCTTTGGGGAAATGGAGACGGGTGCCGCGACATCTGGAGATGGAGGTGAGTGACCCTGCAAACCCCAGTTGGCCAAACCATGACGTAGTACAACTGATGTGAAAGTGAGCCAAGCTAAGGCAATGCATGGCCCATCATACACACATATACAGATCCATGTCCAGATGGAGGCCCAAACCCTGCCACAATAAAATGCATGCTGTGTGCCAATCCCATTACCAATAGACACCCAACACACAGGGACCATTTGCATGTCATACATCACACAAACCTCAATACAATGGCATGCCACCTGGTACGCATCAGTGCCAAATGGAGACACCACGGCTTATGCCAATATGCCCCCCCTTGAAAGTACCCTATGTGACACACCTATAAGATTGCAATGCATGAGAAATGAAAACTGTACAGCACCAACTCATGCATCTTGCATGTAACACCATCACTGATGCTCTGCATCTCTTCTTCCCCCACAGGCACTGATGTAGAAGGTGAAAGTCAGGACCCTGGCCCAAGGCCATCTACATCCAGGGCCAGACCACAGGGCACTGGCCATTCCACCTCCGGGGCAGCACCGCGGCCCACAGTGCAACCCAGGACATGTGCACAGGCCGGGCAGGCACATGAGGAAACCACAGCAGCGGACGAGACTGTGGCTACTAAGCTGCCAACAACAGCTGAAGGGGAGGTTGATGGCACCCAGTCCGCTGCCACAAGTTCAGTGGGTGAGGCAGCAGCCACAGCCCCACTCAGTGATGTGGATGTGGAAGTGGAGGAGTACGTGGACCTTGATGGAACAATCCATGTGGAATGTCCCCACACCCCAAGCCCTCCGTCTACCCCCCAAATACGTCTCTCAGGGCACACTGTCCAGCCCCATGCTGGATTCTGCAGTTCAACTGCACAGTCCTGAACTCACAACCACCCCAGAGGCCAGCCCTGCAATGGCCCACCCAGTTGCAGCACTCTCTACCTCCACAGCCCCCACTGACATGGAGGCACGCCTGTCAAGGGTGGAGGCCCGGCAGGACTCGATGCTCGAGCTGGTGCACCAATATGTGGCTGACGGCGAGGAAATACGCCGAAAGATCCGTGAGGCCAATGCTGGGACCATTGCAGCCATTTATTCTAGTGCAACCATGATCCGTGACAGTTTGGGGGCCGTCACGCAAATCCTAACCAGCATGCTCCAACACATGCAGCGCCAACAACCTGCACCGGCGGTGCAAATCCCATCTGCATCCACCCCATCGTCCACACCTGCATCCTCCGCTCCCTCCAGTCCGGTGCGGATGACAAATCGGAGAGCAAGGCAGACCGAAATGCTGCCCCTGGACACGGAAAAATCCCGGAAATAGTGTGGGATGACAATGGGTGAGGGGGGAGGTGGTGTTGGTGGTGTAGAGGGGATTAAGGGGGTGTTTATTGGGGGCTATGGGCTGTTCATTGGGGGGTATGGGGTATTTATTGGGGTATGGGGTGTTCATTGGGGGTATGGGTTTTTTATTGGGGGTATGGGGTGTTCATTGGGGGTATGGGGTGTTTATTGGGGGTATGGGGTGTTTGGGTGTTTTGGGGGAGAGGGGAGGGCGTGTGAGTGGTGGAGGGAGGAAGCACTGTTTTGTAATTTTCATTAATACACCCGTTGTGTGCAAAATCATTTAATGCCTGGACATTGTTAATTTCGTGTGTGTACATTCAATTCATGACAGCGCACAGTGCCCAACTCCCCACACACCCTGTGTCAGTGTAGCACTGACACATAACCATCAATGTCCCTGTGGTTCAGACATAATCATCAATCAGTGATTGGCGTACTGCACTGCCATCTTGTGCATCACGTGCTGGCAGGGGTGCTGCTTCTCCTCCATCATCATCCTCATCATCCTCACCCGGTGCATGCATGTCAATGTCAGGTGGCAGTGGTACATTTCTCCGGATGCACATATTGTGCAGCATGACACAGACCATGGTGATCTTTGCCACCTTCTCAGGGCCATGAAGGGGTGCTCCACCAGACCTGCTTAGGCAGCGGAACCGTGCCTTCAACAGGCCAAAGGTCTGCTCAATCACGACACGGGTACGGGTATGAACCCAATTGTACTCCTCTTTGTGCCTGTTATGTGGGTTCCGCACAAGGGTGTGTAGCCACGGCTTCAAGGGATAGCCTCCATCACCTGCATGGGAGCACAAAGAGGTATGTGTGAGTCAATCTGAGCTGACACCTTTAGGATTCACGGCCATGGCCGCAGCTATTTGGTGTTGACATGCACATGTCCCTGTATGTATACACACAGATTGATTTGATGCATTGTGTACTGCAATATGGCCTGCTTGTGCGTCTTGCATGTTGTCATTGATGTACGGCATTGGTCTTATGTATGGCATTGTTGGGTGTCCTGACCCACGTTTGAGCTATCATGCTGCAACATTTGGTGCTGTGGGCTTAGAAAATCCAAGATGGCCAAAAAGCCCACATGTGCGCCAAAATCCAGGAGAACCACACAGTTTGTGCACACTAAAATGGTTGCCTAACTTGCCACCCACCAGTGCGAGCAGGATGGGCCGGGGTGCCATGAGTGAAATGTGTGCCAAAGGAAAAACCGCACTTTAAAATTACCTTTGGTTTCTCTGAATGCCAGCTCAAAATGCCTATTTTCAAACATTGCAACACATCCAAAAATCTCACTGAACACCAGCAGACATCTGGCAGAATGAAGTATGTGTGCATACTAAATTTGGGAAGTTGAAGAGCCCCAAAACAATGTTCATAACAAGACTGGCTGAGCTCTGCAGGTCTGCAGCAGCCTAACTGAAACTGGATTTAAAACTACCAAAAATCGAAAATGTTTAAATTAACTGAGTGACCTACTTTTGAGTGTCACATAGTTTGTAACTGTTAAAATGTCATAGTTTTGAACTTAGAATCAGCATTCTAGCTGCATATGTAAAAATTGTCTTGACTTAAACTGGGGAACAAAAAGTGACATTTTACCTGAAACCTGGCTTAAGGAAACTGGAATTCTGCCAGACAGCTACCCCCGACAGGAGTGGGGGCTTGCCCAACAAATGCATTCCCAGGCCTGGCTGCATTCTGTTGCTCCTGCCAAAAGGAGGTCACACACTCTCTGATTGAATTACCAGGGGATTGCAAGAAACTAAAGAAAGGGCCCAGGCAGATGGTTTATTAGGGTGGTCGTAAATGGCTTCCTTTTGAACAAAGCCCTGCCTTGACTCAGGCAGATGGTTTATTGGGGGGACCGTAAAACAGCTTCCTCTTGGCAGAAGCTGGGAGGGGCAGGGTCTCTGAGCTTGGCAGAAACTGGATAAACTGGTTTCTATACCATGTGACCTGAAAAGACACACCCCTGTTGGCCAGAATATGATTCTAAGAGAGATGTATAACTCACAGTGCGGACTTGTCAAAATTATTTAAATGATACTATAATTCTTGTGATTTTTCGGTGCATGTTTTAAGACGCGTTGGGAATTTGTGTGATGTTCTGGGGCAAAACCCCGCTATTTATTGACACCACACACTCTGTGTTTAAGCTAGAGACATGGGAATTTACTGGAGTATGTATGGACAGGCCGTGTATATGTGTATAATTTTTAATGAAAAACCAATGTTGCAAAACCAGTTAAGAAACGCAAAATGTTGCCAGTTCTGAATGCGAGCTCTTAGAAACATCAGAGTTTGAACAGAGTATACCTCATGTGATCCGTGATGGGTGCATGTAATTTCAAACCACTGTGTATCTATGAAATATGTCTTTAGGTCAAATATAGATTTGTGTGTAATTTGACAGGGGAGTGTCCTTTCTGCAAGCCATTAAATGACATCATTCTGACACACAATCCTGTTCTCCAGTGAGAACGCAAAGAATTCTCCAACCTATCAGAACTCTGAAGGGGTTGGGCCTAGAAAGCTAGCCTCTCCACCCACTTTCAAAACACATAAAAAGAGACTGCTGGGACAGGTAGAGACATTCAATTCCATTTGCTGCGGAGCATGCTGACCGACGACTTCACATCCAGAGATCCTACACTTAGACTTCCAAGCTAAACAGAGACTACAGAACTTTGAACCAAGAAGGCCCACTGCAAGCAAAAGTATTTGTCAGCAGGCCCAAAAATCATTTGCAGACTATTCACAGCCGGGCTCAGCTGTTGATTCTGGCTTGAAACCCTGCGCCAGAAAGATCCAGAAGCAGTGCTCTACCCAGAGAAAGCAGAGCAGTATCCAGAACCCGAGGCCAGAGATCCAGAGTGACCCAGACCGCTGTGAGCAGAACCAGAGAGCTGACCCAGATCACTGTGAAGTGCCGAGACCAGAACCAGAGTCCAGTCCAAAACCTGACCAGATCCGTGGCGAGGCCGATTTCAAAAATATATTGTGAGTACCTAGCAGAACTGTGCAGAACCAATCTCTTAGTTAAAATAATCTAATCCAAACTATTTTAATCTAACCAGAACTGCCTCCTAGAAGTTGTCACTTGTTATTTTGCAAAGCTGTCACCTGTCATTTTCTAGCTGCAAGCTGTAACCTGTCGCTTTGAACTTTTAAAATTTCAAATCCGAAAAACAACCTTCACAAAATTGTTCATAACTCCGTAACCGTTTGGGCTAGAAACTTTCCTCTGAAAGCTTAGAATCTCAGCTTTTCAACAAGCTTAGAACCGACTTGCTACTCCTTATACTTTTGCCGTAATCGTGATTCACGCATTCGCGAATTTTGCTGCGATTCGCGATTTGGTTAAAAATCCAGCCACGTGTGAAAACAGCAGCTTCCTTGCTTTCCTTTGCCAAAAATTTGTTTAACCTGCTAGTTACTCCTAGATCCTTGCTAAAGTGAGCCTGAACTCATCCCAAGTATATTTCACTCACCCTGAACCTCCTAAAGGGAATTAAAACCATTTTCAGCATATTCCTCACTTCATTGCCAGCACATATAAAAGCATTTTGGGCCTGTGTTTCAAACTTCTGTAGTCTAAGCTTGCTGGGGTGAACTGAATTACATTTGATTGCATTTCTAAGAACTGTGTGCTCTCCTCTTCATTTCCTTACATTGCATAAGGGGGGGAGTGGATTGCCAGAGAAAAGTGATTACATTGTTTTGTTGAAATCATATTGAGTATTTTCTGTATTGCATTTTCATTCAACATTGCATCCATCTGAAACTAGATAAAGCATTCTCTACCACCTTATTCTTCTGTTCCTATTCCCAAGCGTGCTACCTCATCCTTTATACTACTCCTGGGTAATCAAATCAGTTTATTAGTAGAACATTACCCATTGTTGTTAACTGTTCATGTTCTGAAGTGTGATATTAACTATTAATTTATTATAAAGTGTGATATATATATATATATTGTTTACATTCTCAAATAAACCGTTTAAACTTGCAAAACAGAACTACTTCTTGGCTCAGTGGGGTCAGGGGGGTTCCAAGAGAGGGGTGTTATATAGGGGTAGTCATCCAGAACTCATGAACTGGACATACAAATATATCAATAAGGGTTTCCATTCAGTATCCCAGACTAGGCATTGACTTAGCTGTAGTGCTGGATTGAATCCTCTTACAGCATTGATGTGTCATGTTCGGGTTGGGATGTTCAGGTCAACAGTGTTTAGCTCTGAGTGCATTGTCCACTCACTGCCCATTCCACCCAGGTGGAGTATGCAACCCCCCAATCCCACCCAGGCGGAGTATGCACCCCCCCATCCCACCCAGGTGGAGTATGCATTCCCCCCCCAATCCCACCCAGGTGGAATATGCATCCCCCCAATCTCACCCAGGTGGAGTATGCATCCCCACCACCTCACAACTCTGATGCCCTGCCATGGGCCAGTCAGGCAACTCACCAAGCAACCAGGCACATCGTCCAGCATGTCGCTCCATGTAGCGGGGTAGCGTGGAGTTACGCAGCACCATGGCATCATGTGTAGATCCGGGATATCGGGCGCAACAATGTGTGATGATCTTGCTGGATTCACATACCATCTGCACATTGATGGAGTGGTATTGCGTGCGATTGCAGTACAGCACCTCATTGGCATGAGGGGCCACCAATTCTACATGGGTGCAGTCAAGGGCACCGATGCAATTGGGCATGCCTGCCAGTGCATGGAAGCCTACTTTTCTGTCAGCGAGCTCCTGGCCAGTCCGTGGTAGGTAAATGTGGATGCTTGCATGCTTCAGGAGGGTATCAAGCACTTGGGTCAGCATGCGGGACAATAGTGGTTGTGATATGCCATGCAGCTGGCCCACTGTGTGCTGGTAGGTGCTTGTTGCCAGGAAGTGGAGCACAGACACCACCTTAAGTAGAGGGGGGATGGCAGGGCGGATTTCTATCAGGCTGACGATGTCGTCATGTATCATGTCCACTATGTTGGTGATGGTGTCCCGGTCCAACCGTTACAGGGTGTGGATCTGCTCAGGGGTTAGATTGAACGGACTAGGTCTGATGTGAGGGATTGGTGGTTGCCCGCGTGGTTCCACTGGCTGTACTGGTGGAACATGCTGGGCCTGTCTCACCCTCCTTCTCCTCCTGCATCTCCTCTGTGCTGCCTGTTGTCATAGATGTAGTTGTTGTTGCTGTTGTTGCTGTTGTTGTAGCAGTACAGGCATGTCCTCCAGCCCCATTGGTGCAACAGCTAGTGAGATCATTTTGGTGTAGGAAGGGGTGTGGTGTGTGTACTCCTTTTGTACTGGGGCAGGCTCCATTGACTCCACCTGTGGTGATTGTGTGCACCTGTGGCAGTGGACTGCACTGCAGGTTGCTATTTGCAGGTGGTCCGCGATGCCTGTATGTCTGCTGTCGTGCAGCCCCTAATTACTGCCATCGGGATGCCGGTAAGTGCATGCCGCGTAACTTGTGATGTCTTCCTGTTAGCGGCATCCCGATATGGCACCGTGAAGGGGCGCGGGTACGCGCGCATGCCGGTAAGAAGGGGCACAGTATGGGCGGTGGCGGTATTGGCGGGTTGTCTGCTCTCAATGGCCCGGACCCGCCAACGATGTCGGTAATGCCATTCCTCTTTCCTTTTTTCATTACCTCCATATTCGTAATGAGGCCCATTGTGTTTATTCTCCATAATATGAATGTTTGGTTCTGTAACTGGGTTGTAAACTTTTTAAGGCTGTCATTGTTCATGTCTCTGAGTAGAGAAGCTTGTCAAGCAGTGGAATAATTTCCTCTATGTGCATCTCTGGCAGCCGCACCAATGGTGAACAGATTTTTTAGATTAATGTAATTTCAAAGGCTGCAAGGTGGCAAACTAAATGATTTCTGTATATCTTTGAAGAATTTCATCTTGTTTATCATCAAGATTACACCAATTTCTGATATGCCTACTTTTTGTCAAATACTCAGTGGGCCTCATTATAAGTCTGACTTCCGATAGTAACGGGTAGACAACTCGTTGGATGCACCGGTGCCGGTGAATCCGACCCCCCCCCCATTCCCATTTAGCCCTATGGGGCTGGACCGGGTCCGCTGGGGTCGGAATGCCCCTGTACTTTCCCCATAGTAGGATGCCGGTAACTTCACGACTTTGGTGGCAGCCAGGCTACCGCCAATGTCGTAATGAGGTCCACTCATTGCTCGGGTGCTTGCTAGACATTGACAGTGACTGTGCATTTCCTAGACTCACTGATTTCAACCTTCACCCACAAGTGTTTTACCCAAAATTGAATTTGAAAGTGGATGTAAGCTTTACGGTATAATCCCACATTTGGGAATCCAAAGCAACCTTTTTTGTAGTATAGTTGTAGCTTCCCCAAGGAAAGCAAATGTTTTCTCAGATCCCACAAAAGTGACAGCTTTACATACTATTTTGCAGATCATTGTACGGTGCTACTCTCTATCTACAAATGTTTACAATCAAGGCTATTGCCTTAAGTGAGTGGAAAGGAATCAAGGGCTGCACCATGCTAATAAGGAATACCAGGTGTCCATGTACATTGATGGCATGATATTTTGTCAATAAGCCCCAAACCGGTGGGCCATTACCGCCTAAGGTAATGCCCCCAGGGCCCATAGTTAACAAAGGTCCAGGGGTCATTACAATTAGGCGGTAATGGCCCACCAGCGAGGGACTTATTGCCAATAGTATTCCGGGGATTAAAGCCCTGGGATACTAATGGTGTTGTTTCTTTTTATTCAGCATTTGTATGCGCCATTGGAAAGGCAGCCGCTGCAGTACGCATCACTTCCAGAAAGACTAGAATGCCCATACTGCTTCATTACTATGGATCAACAGGGTGCCATTTTGAGCCAAGTTGATCCATAGTAATGAATTTGGGAGATAATTTAGCGAGATGCAGTAATATATTTCTGCAAGCAGACTATGTGACAAAAGGACTGGATGACGTTTGGGAGTGAGCGCAGGCAATCTGGGAAGGTTCAGCGCGCTGGCCCGGGCTCACAGGTTGTGCGGGTTCTTTGCAGGAAATGGTGGCGGATGACGGCGAGTGAGCAAGGTAGGAGACCCGGCGCGAGATGCACGCCGATGCGTTAAAGGGATTACACTGTGGTAAGGCTTGCAATTGAGCCAATGCACATTCAGTGTTTCACGTTGCATCGACGCGCTGGGTACTATTAATTAATTTCTTCTCTATGTATATAAAGAAGAACATCTGTTAGTTTGTTCCTTATACAATTCCACACCATTCCACCAATCTGCACCAGATTTTGCATAGTTACCTGTTAAGACCCTCTGGACATTACTGGCTACATGAAATTTGGGCACGTCACACCTTTCCCTGTATTTCAGCCACTTCACACATGGGAGGATTGCCTGAAATCGGCGAAACATAAATGTGGTCATAGAAGGACCAGACAAAGCTAATTGTAAGCATGCTGACGTAAATAAAAAAGCTTGAAGGCAACAGGTGGGGAGAACAGACAAAAGGTCCCAGTATGCTGCAGCACGCAAACTCCTGTATCTCCCTCCATGTCTGCTCCGATGTATGTCAGCCAGCAACACGTGCCTGTTCTTCGTGCAGTTTGCTTCAGAGTGCAAAGTACATAAGCGATAAGCAACTCTGAACAGGGACCTACAGAATCATTCATTTTCAACAATTGATGAGTGTTATCATGTCTGTGTACAGAACCTGTGCGAAATTCGGGTATGTTCTGCTTGCATCCCAAAATAATTCTTCTTTGTCGTTCCCTCTCCAGGCCTATGGACCCATCATATGGCCTCTGTTCTCTCTCCTTTTTCCTTTTCTCCCATTAATGGTGGCACTCCAGTGGGAGGTCCGCCTCGCCCCCTTCCATTCCTCTAGGGCCATCATTAATGTCTACCTAAAGAGAACTGTTTTGGTCCGGTTCCCCTCTTGCCAATCTCCTCCTTTTTGATAGACGCCTCTCGCACCTTATCAACTTGGTTTCTTCTCCTGCTATCCCGACTGACCTCTCTCTGGCTCCTGTGACACCTCCTTCCTCCGACCACCTTTCCAGTAACCTCTGCTGCTTCTCTGGCCACCCTGTTGACTCTTTCCTCAGCTACGCCTCTGGCACTCTCTTCTTCCTCTCTGACTACCCTGCCTTCTCTTCCTTCCTCCTCTGCCCATCTTCGGGCACCACCAACCTGTTCCACATCGCTACTCTCAACTCTCGCTCTGCTCTCAAACACTCCTCTGACATCTGCCGTTTCGTGGAAGAGCTTGATTTGGATGCACTCAGTCTCACTGAGACGGCTCCATGTGTTAAAATCATGGCAAAAAAGCCATGGACACAAAATATCGCAGCAAAAAGGCTGTGATTTTGCTGCCGCAATCCATGTAAAGGATGCGGGGGACACCCCCACAACCCCTGCCTCCATTATACCATTTACAGGGAGCGGGGGACATCCCTGCAACCCCAGCTCCCCATAAATGGTGTAATGGGGTACACCTTTAACGGGTCAAACCAAAGCATTTTTGCTGCAATTTTTTGTAGAGGTGACATTTTTGCCGCAATTGTATCACTGCATTCCCACCGAGACTTGGTTCATGCCCAGCTCGATCACAAGTTTTGACACTTTCCTTCCTGATGGCTACAAGATCCTCTCTGAACCCAGAACTAACTGTCCCGGCGGGGGTGTAGCCTTGATTTTCCCAGAGTGGATCCTTGTTTCTATAATTCCATTGCAGCACTACTCCTCCTTTGAATGCCTGATCTGCAGGCTCTATCCCTCCTGGCCTCTCTCTGACTGTGCCACTTTCTACAGGCTGCCTGGCCTGTCACCCTCTTCCCCTCTGAGTGGGCTGACCTTTCCTCCTTGCCTCTACCTCTCAACTTCTCCTCCTTAGGGACCCAAACATCCACCTGGATGCCACCAATCTCTCTTTGGGGCTCTTTCACAACTTCTGCCACTTTCTCTCTCTCTCTATTCCTCCCTCTGGTGCAACTCACTCTGCAGGGCACACCCTGGATTTTCTGATCTCCTCAGACCTCCACCTTTCTAACCCTCTCACCACTCCTCTCTCTTGGAGTGACCACTTCCTCCTCTCCTCCCACATCTCTCTCTCTATCCCTCAGGTCAAGATGTCCCCAGCACTGCCATCTACCTTCTCGGTCAACCGACCCATGTAGTGTGCGTCAGTGGAGGCTTTAGCCGCTACTTTCTCTCCCCCTCTTACACCTTTAGCTGACTCACACTCTAATGCAGCCCTATCTAACCTTCATCTCTTTATCTCGAACACTCTTGATGTCCTTGCCCCTGTCATGAGGATCCACTTGAAGCCCACTTCCAAGTGCAAGTCTTGGTACGATTCTCACCTCGCCACCCTTAAACGCAAGTGTAGGGTGCCTGAGAGGAGGTGGTGGACATCAGGCGCACCCTCTGACAAACTGGCCTGCAGACTGCTCCAAAGGCAGTACAGACTCTCTGTCCTCTCAAAGAAAAGAGCCTACATCCAAGCTTGTGTCTCTCTGTGGCATCTAATAACTCAGCCAAACTTTTCAAAATTTGTAAGGAGCTGGCCAATCCTGCTGCAGTCTCTATCTCTACTGCTTCCTCCCAGGCCCTCTGCACAATCCTGGCTTCTCATTTCACCACTAAAACTCAGGACATCCTTTCCACTCTCTATTCCTCTACCTCCTGTTCCTCCTCCTCTGCCACTCCTGGCCCGTCTTCGGGTGCTTCCACGTCTCCTTTCTCCTCCTTTCCCCTGTTCACCCCTGACGATGTTTATAGACAAGTCCGATATATGAAAGTCTCATCAAAGGAGATTCTCCCCTGCTCATTCAGAACCATCAAGGACCACATCGACACCCTTGCTCCAGCCTTGGCCGATTTCTGCAATCACTCCTTTAACACAGAAACCTTCCCCTGCCCCAAACGCAATCCCTTGTGACCCCCTTCTTAAGAGACCCTCTGCTGATCCTCCCTCTCTGGCTAACTATCGTCTGATCTCCATCACTCCTTTCCTGGGCAAACTCCTGGAAAAGCTGGCCATCTCCCAGCTTAATCTGCATACTGAATCTTTTGATTGGCTCCACGACTACCAGTCTGGCTTCAGAGTTGCCAGAAGGATGGAAACTGCCCTCCTGAATACCCCTGAAGACTTGCTCTCTAATCTTGACTCTAATCTTCCTTCTGGCCTCATTCTCCGCAATCTATCCTCTGCTTTTGACATGGTCAACCATGCCATCCTGCTCAATCACCTCCATGACAACCTGGGTATAACTGGTCAGGCCCTGTCCTGGTTGACCTCCTTTCTCATTGAGCGACCCTTCCAGGTCCAACTGGGTTCTTTCTTCTTTTCTCTCTCTCTCTCTCTCTCTCTCTCTCTCTCTCTCTCTCTCTCTCTCTAATTTTGGTATTCCCCAGGGGCCTAACCTTTCTCCCTGGCTATTCAACCACTGCCTGGCCTCTCTGGCAAACTGCATCGCTACATTCTGTTCTAGCTTTCAGTGTTATGCGGATGACACCCAGCTCGCCTTCAGGCTCCCGTCAGCCATCTCTGCTCCTTCTCACATACTAGACTGTCTGGCCTTGATTCAGGAATGGTGCGCTGCCAATGATCTCTGCCTTAATGAAAGTAAGACCAAGATCCTCCTCATCGGGACACCTGTTCCCTCCTTCGTCTCTCTCTCTCTGGCCGCCCACCCTGGGCTCTCTTCCTGCTCCTTCCTGTGAGGCTAAGAACCTTGGTTTCATCTTCAACGCAACCCTCTCTTCCTCTCCTCATATCTCCAACTTCTCTAAGAAGTTACACTTTCAGCTGCACCTCCTCAGAGGTATTCTGCTTTTTTCTCACTTTACCCAGAAGCTTAATGTCTCTAGAGCCCTAGTCCTCTCCAGGCTGGACTATTGCAACAGCCTCTTTCTAAATCTGCCTGTTTCTACTCTTCAACCTTTACAACTCATCCAGAACAGGACTGTGAGACTTGTCCTTGGACTCAAGCCCAGGGGTCGTATCTCTCCAGCTCTGAAATCTCTGCACCGGATTCCAGTGGCTGCAAGGATCAAATGAAAGACCCTTTGCATTGTCCACAAGGCTTTCTGGGACCTGGGACTGCACTCCCTCCAACTTTCTCTTGCTAAACAGCTTCCTTCTCGAGCTCTCCGCTCATCCACTCCATTTCTCTGAGGGTGAAACGCTCTTTCCTCGGCTGGGACCTCCCTGTGGAACAGCCTCCCTGCCTCTCTCAAACTTGTGCAAAACCACCTCCAGTTCCAGAAGCAACTCAAGACCTTCCTTTTCACTTCCGCTTTCTCTCTTCCTCTCCCCTGCTAATGTCCCTGATAGCTCTGCACATTGGTCACCTGGCCATCCCCGAACTCGGACCCAGGCTCCTGCATGTCTAGTTGCCCTTGCACTGCCTCTGGGCTCCCTCAGGACTTAAGGGTCTGTATCTGTAACCCTACAGTCCCTTCTCTTCGCACTTAAGAGTCACCCTCTAGCAGCACTTATTGAGTCCCCTGCACTTCTCCTCACCCCTGACCTCCCCGTGACAATTCTCCCCTTCCCTCCTCCCCGCACTTGCACCATCTGAATGACACAAGGCCTAGTAAGATCGTTGTTTGTCCCCCTTCTGTTTCCCCCTCCTTGTCTTGTTGTGCCTAGAAACTCTTGTGGACAGGCGTGTTATAAATGACTTATCATACCATATCATTTGTTCCGCATCTTATGAACACTATTCACAAGTTCATCTTATTTTTCAGGATACACAATAATTGTCTCCTAAAATTCCTTTCGAATTGGCCCGTCACATGAGTAAAGGAGTAAATCTCCTTTCCAAGTAGTAGGGTTTCAAAACATGGCAGGCAAATATTACCTTTTAATCTAACAATTTGATCTCTGATGAAAAAGAAGAGTTAGAAAGCCAAACCAAACTGACATTGTGCAATGGGTTAAAATAACAAACAATAAAACATGTTAGTTTCAAGCGGAGAGCCCCCAAAAGACTGTACTTAAAATCCTGAATGGGAAATTTGGTAGAATTTCGGCAGTATGAAAATTCCGAACTGCTGAACATTTTGACAAAGTTCCCCATTCGAACCTTGTTCACTATAATGTCAGTGGGGATTGTGGGGGTCTGTCCCCCGCAGCTGTTTGCATAAAGTATTTTAAAAAAAGGAAAGGACTCTGCTGCGCCGTTACCTGATCATGGAAGTGAAAGCAAACAGGTGCCGTAGGGACGCAGCGAGTCAGCGGCACACAATGAAGTGTGTAGCCGCAATGTAAGTAAGGGGTGGGAGGTAGGAGCGGGTAAGTATTTTTTTTGTTTTGTTTTAACTTAACAGAAAAAAAATATTTTTGGTCAAAATTGCAACAGTCTTTTCGGCCGCAAGTTTTTCCATTATGGTAAAACAACCCAAATTAGTTTCAAAGTCCTTGTAATCTCATTGAACGACAGTAGGCTAAATTGACTTTTTTTTTAATATATGCTAATAATGTTAAACATGGACACTCACTAGAAGAGTACTAGTAATGTGTTTTTGTGTGATGAACGTACTGAAAAAACAGAAATGTTGAGTACTCTGTTTATCCTTAAAACCATGATCAGGTTGTTTTTCCGTTACGGTAAAACAAACCAAATTTGTTTCCAAGTCCTTGTAATCTCATCGAACGATGGTAGGCAAAATGAAATTTTATTTTAAAATATATGCTAATAATGTTAAACATGGACACTCACTACAAGAGTACTAGTAGTGTGTTTTTGTGTGATGAAGGTACTTAAAAAACAGAAATGTTGAGTACTCTGTTTATCCTTAAAACCAGCATCAGGCCGAGGCCCTAAAGAAATGACTATTTAAAAGCACCATCCTAGTGGTGGGGCAAGGGTGGCGCAGGAATTGAAAATAAGATGCATGTACCACTCATCTACAATAAACATGATAGTGCTGTTAGACAAACAGAAGGACACATTTCTGTAGTGTTAGGTTGCTGGAGTGAGCAGTTTAAGATGTTTTTCCATCTATATAAATTTATAAAAGGGAAATTTGTGGATATGTGTGTGTGTTTCTGTTCGAAATGTTCAGCATACTTCTCAACATGCTACAAACCTGAAATGTGTCATGTGAGTACTGTTCCATGGTGTAAACAATGCAAAAAGTATAAAATATACCTTTTTGGGATTGTTTTGCAATGCTTACACCTTCGCGCCGTAGTTCTATGTTCATTGTTCCTAAAGTTCAGCGGTTCATGATAACGTCAGCAGTTCATTGTTTCTAAACTTTCCACACTATCAGCATTCTAGCTGACATTAGCGGCACTCACATTTGAAGTCATGTGGGTGACACAAAATGGTGCTTTTGTAGTAATGCGGGTGACAGGAATCAGTGCATGTCTCTTCAATAGTGTTCGCAATGACACAATAGCAAACGCTGCCCATCACATCGTGGCAAATCACTCATATATTTACAAGACCTTAATTTCCCACAGAAGTTGATGAATATAGCCCATCTCAACAGTACGAACCTTGCATGCTTCTGCCATACACGTACGGGTATGGCAATTCAAGCTTACACGCTTCAGCCCTACTAATTACCATGCGAAGCACGGGTACACCTGCTAGTCTAAAAATATAATAAAAGGGCAGATGTATGTTTGTCCCTGTATGTTTGCATCACCTGTTGTCAATGCTAGAGGGAGATGTTGCCTTAGGATATATAGTAGTCCTACTGTGGTAATGTAAACCTGCACTTTGGCTTCTACACTTGTGTATGATAAATTGTTTAAGTGTGAGCCTTCTGTGTGATTTCTGTGACATGTGCATGAGTGGCTGTTTTGCCCTGTGTAAGTGAACTCATGTTTCCGGAGGATGTGCACTGGCTGCGCATGGCAGAAGATAATCCAGTGAGGGGAAGTGTCCTGCTGTTTTGTCCCTTGGATACATGCATCAAACATCTAGGTACATATAATCACAGGCTACTGTGGAGGTTTCTGGTATAGACTTAGAGATTTCCATTTTGGATGAAATTGACTAATGATACTTTCATGCATCTTATGTTATTTGATGATTTAGCACACCATTCCTCCCCAAGGAAACCTTGAAGGACCTTGGAGATCAGTCACAGGAAGATGCCAAAGCAGGTCACGTGAAACACCAATTAGTCAAAAAAGAGCTTTCAGGGATGTGGCCAAAAGGTAACTTATATGGAGGGGAATTTCTCAGGCTTCAATTAATTGTCACTAGCACAGGCATTTAGAATCCCTTAAACACAGCATCAATGGGTGTTGTAGGGTTCTAGCTGAAACTGTATTTGATGAGCAATCCTGGTGAACCACAGCTCAACTACTAGTTTTGTGACCACCTTGCTACATTCCAACCCATTCCTGCTCCAATCCCTCTCCAACCACTTTGAATTAGGTTTCTAACAGGGTGATAAAAAGCTTGAAAGAGGCAGATCACTGAGGGAAAAGTCCACTTAAGCAGTTTGGGTGAAATAGCTAACAGTGTTAAACTTAACATCCTCCTGTTCCCCCAGTCAGTGAGGAAAGCGGTGATTGAGAGCAATAGAGCTTTCAACATTTTCTAACAACACATATGCAAAGGTAGCTAACCTCGGAGCTCGAAAGGGGATCTGTGACCTGTGGAAGGCCCAACACATCGAGACAAAGGATTTGGGTGTGGAGTGGATTGATCACACATCCTACTTGTGTGGGTCGTGCACCAAGAGAAGTGATGGCACAACTGATGCACTCCAATAAAAGAATAAACAAATACAGAGCATTGAAGGCTGTGGGGCAGTGAGTCAGCAGTACAATGTCTGAATCATTAGGATATGTATTTCACAGTCTCAGTGTGCTCTTCAACAGGCTTGGAAAGGAAGCTGGGACTTTAAAAGTATTCCTATTGGAAAGAGAAGCCACTGGCAGTAGCAGAAGGACAGAGTAGGGGCCCTGGATCTGTCTAGAATTAATCTATGTGATCACTGCTCCGCCCGTAATTCTGCCGACGAAAATGTCGACTGCAATTACGGCGCGCCACAGTGATCAGATAGATTACTTCCGCCGGCCTGCCCCAGCCCGCAATCCCTAAAACCACAACCCCACCCCCCCCACCACTTACCTTTACTTATCTTATCCCCGCTTTTCTGTAATGGTATGCAGGGGATACCCTGCAACACCTGACCCTCGTTTCTGAGCCCAAGGAGAGCAGAGGACACCCCAGCAACCCCTGCTCTGCCTGGGCACAGTAATGGGTGTTGGAATTTTTGTACCACGCTCCAGCACACTTGTAGTAATGTCGCCACAATAGTGGCAACATTATGGTACAATTCCTTTAGAATGGGTATGTAATGGGCCACCAGAAGACTCTAGCGCAAGTGGAACAGACAAGCCGGGAATGGCAAAGTCATCTTAATTGACAATCCACATAAAGCAGGGACAGCAATAAGCACAGCTCTGTAACATTTCAAGACGAAACATCAGGTTATAACTGAGAAACACGTCATAATTGACGTCATGCCACAATCTTAGTTGCAAAAACCTACGGGGTTGAGGGATTTTTTAAGGGAATTGTTTACAAATATTTTGTATATGGGTTATCTTTTCATTTGATATAACTATCTGATGGCCCCACCTTAGACCACTCCTAAATTGATAAAGGTAAGGAAGACATCATCTTTGCAACAGTTACAGGGTGGCATCATTTTGAGAGTTATGATTGGTTGGCATTGATCTTACCAACCTTGAACACTTGGCAGGCCATCAGCACATGAGCAGAAACAGTGGTAGGGGGAGCAACATCAAGGAACTGCTTCTTCCAATTAAATAAGAAACCATCCCTTATTTTCTAGGCCACAGGCCAGGGCATCTAACTTTGCACTTGGCCTTGTCTGGCATCTCTTGTTCTGGGAAAAAAGTGGGGAGTTGAGCAGGTGCCTGTCTGTTTCTGGAGTTAATTCATTTACAGTGTCCTCCAGTTATAGGTCACGTGTGAGAAGATCACATTTTGAATTAAGCAACTTGGCTTTTACTTTGATTTTAGCTCTTATTAATGCTTGTGTCTTTACCCTCTCTGGCCACTGGAAAGCTGGTTGATCCATTCCTCATACAGGATTAATCCTTTAATTAGTCGGCACCTGGCGCTCTAAGGTAGTCTGTTCTTTACTTAATCTAAGAGAAATATGTCTTAAGCTGGGAAGGGGGCTGCACAGTCACTGTCTGGCTCTGCACTTATCTGTTTTTCATCTAATTCAGGAAGTCGAATCTCCATGCAGCTTAGAGGCTTTTTTGAGGCTCCCCATTCACTCTAACATGGCTTTGCCATCCTTTTTATTCAAGCTGGCCACCCATTAGAGTTGTGGTTCTATGTTTAGCAACCTATCTGTCTATATTGTTCGTGTTGTGTTTCAGAGTGTACAGTGGCTGTGTTATGTTCTTCATGTCTATATGGTGCAAGCAATATTCTTCATGTCTAAATTCACATTTGACCTAGAGTTCGTGTTTCTTCATGATGAGTGCAAATCTGCTTCATGTCTATTGTACTCTTGTATGTCAGTTTGGCAGTGACGTCACTTGCTTTCGTTATCTTCAGTTACATTAGGTCCATTTCTTCTTGTATTGTTCCAGATAAGGTTGGTATGGTTGTCTTAGTGCATAACGTTTCTCGTCTTTGCGGTATAGAGGCGGGGAGGGGCTGTCGCCATGAATGACATATTCATCTTTCTCTCGAAGTTTCCCCCCACTGGCCGAGTCCTCACTCACATCTCTTTTAGGGCCCTCTCCCCAATAAGGTACCTTGGGGCTCCATATCTTGATCACCCCCCTCAGGTCACCTGAATTTATTATATGATCATGCATACTCTGGGTCATATTGCAGCACTCCACATCTGGTTTGAAAAATGCCCAACGTCCCGTGTAATTACGAGGTTCTCAGGGATAACAATAATTTGATCCTGGAGGGACGATATGACTTTGTCTTGTGTCAATATGAGGTAGATCATCGGTTTGTGTGCTTTTGTGGATTTTTGTTACGCTCACCTGGCTCCCACAGGGGCGTCGGTCGGACCCGGACAGCTGCGGTCTCCACCCACGTGATGCGTAGTGCTGCGATGACTGACTGGATCTGCCCTCCTAATCTTGTCTGCTTAACCTGTAGAAATATTCTCCTGCAAGTGGAGAGATGGATTTAGCCACTTGTAGATTCAAGTGATGTCACCCCCACAGTCCTCCCCAACTAATCACCTCCGAAATGCCCTCACAGCAATCTCACCTTATATTCTTGAAAGATGAGCTCTACATCCTGCGTGGATTTGCAGGGGCGTGTCGATTCCAGTTACTTCACTGGTTTGAAGGCTCGGGAGAGTTCCGGAGAGTATTGACTCTGAGGTTCCTGGTGAGGACCAGTAAGTATTAAGTTCATAGAGTTCAATATGTCCGATGTTCACTCTTGTTCCCCCCTTCCTTTCTTGTCTTGCAGCTGGCTCGTGAAAAGATGCTCTTGTGGCAGCTGGTGGCGCTCAGGTAACAGTCTGTATTACCCGGCGCTGTCCGGTAAATGTTGCACATGGAAAACGTGTTGTTTTGTCTCTCTTTACAGATGCGGCACGTGAAAATATGGAGAGTCACAAAAGGATGCCTCCAGTGGTAAATAAGGTAAGTCTATGGTGGTAAGAATTATATTTGTTGGTTCCCTCGGCTCACCTTGTGGTTTTCTTTTGTCTCCTAGGTGCCAAAGTTCGGCGAAGAAATGATGGAGGCAGCGCTGACCCGAAGGATGCTGTGAAGACTGGTGAGTATGGCGCGGCGCTGCAGCTGGAGGTGCGGCGCGTTCAGAAATGATGTTCTTTACAGGTCCGGAGACGAGATGGATCCAGAATCAGGTGTGGAGTAGAAATAAGTTTGCTTTCTAACCTTGTCCCTTTCTTTCCTCTTTGTTTTAGGAGCTCCGGATTCGAGGCGGGCGTGGCAGAAGACTGGATGCATGCTGCAGGCACGGTGAGCGTTACGCTGCTGGATGCAGAATAACGCAAAGCGTGTGTTGCTGGTCGGGCGTGGTTTAAATAGCCTCAAAAGTAGTCCCAGGTAAGAAGTCCCTAGAACCACAACCGAGTAAAAAATAGTCCCTGTAGAAAAATAGTCCCTTTCAGGCTTCATGTTGGATTGGAGTCATTTGCAGCATGGTCTGCCTGAGGTAAGTAATGACTATGAGCCTGGCGCCTTAGGCGCCAGGACTGATTTCTACTATGAGCCTGGCACCTAAGGCGCCAGGACTGAACCCAGATAGCCCCTAGCCGGGGCTGCTGAGGTTTTACTAAATGTCTAGATGCCTGCTCCTGGGGCTGATGGGCTTGGTCCGGATGCCTGGGGGTAGGCATCATGACAGCACTCCCCCCCCAAGGCCCCTCCTAAAGTTGTTCTTCCCCTGGGCCCTGGTTTGTCTGGGAAGTTCCGATGGAATCTTTTCACCAACCGAGGTGCATGGACGTGGTCACTAGGTTCCCATGACCTTTCTTGTGGTCCGTAGCCCTTCCAATCGATTAAATAAAAAAGTTTTGATTTAACCATCTTGGAGTCCAGGATATTTTTTACCTCAAATTCAGGTACTCCATCTATCAAGATGGGGTCGGGTGGTTTGGTTAATCTTGTTCCTGGTTGAACTGGTTTTAAAAGTGAAACATGAAAGACAGGATGAATGCGCATATTAGAGGGTAATTCCAATTTGAAGGCCACCAGGTTGATAATGGCCTTAATAGTGTAAGGTCCCAAATATCTAGGGTTAAAAGTCTGAGTTCCCTTCAGAGGTATGTGTTTTGTAGCCAGCCAAACTTGATCCCCAATCTGGTATTGTGGAGTTTCACTTCTATGTTGATCAGCATTTTTCTTATATTTTTCTTTTGGTTGTTTCAAATGTTCTGTTGCCTCTTTAAAGGCTTGTGTAATAGTAGAATGCAAATGACTAACTGCAGGCATTTCTAAATGCTGAGGCGAATCTAGTTCTGAGGTTCGAGGGTGATGTCCATATATGGTATAAAAGGGGCTTTGTCCGGTTCCTGAATGTACAGAGTTATTGTATGCATACTCGGAAATCCATAAAATATCTTTCCAATTACTTTCGGTCTGGTGTAGCATGCAACGTAGGTACTGTTCAAGGGTCTGGTTGGTCCTCTCCGTGTGACCATTGGTCTGGGGATGGTGACTGGTTGATAACCTCACGTCGATTTGTGCCAGTTGACAACATTTCTTCCAAAAATGTGAAATGAATTGACTACCTCGGTCAGAGACCAATACGGAAGGAAATCCGTGTATTCGAAAAATGTTTTCGAGGAACTCTTTGGCCAGAATTGAAGCAGAAGGTAATCCCTTTAGAGGAATAAAGTGGGCCATCTTGGAAAAAAGATCCACAATAACTAGAATGGTGTTAAATCCATTACATGGAGGTAGATCTGTAATAAAGTCTAATGATAAGGTGTGCCATGGTGTAGGTGGAATATCCAAAGGTTGTAAGAGGCCAGCTGGTTTTTTCTTCTGACTTTTGTTTTGGGTGCAAATGCCACAAGACATTACAAATGACTTTACGTCTTTTCGCCAGGTGGGCCACCAGAATTGTCTCTTAATTTTAGCTTCAGTTTTTGCGATACCTTGGTGTCCTTCCATCAGGGTGTCATGATAATTGGAGATGACTATTTCTTGTAGTTCCTTGTGTGGTAGAAATAGTCGCCCTTGATAATAAGGTAGGTCATTGATGACTGAGTAGTCTGAGCCTTTCTTCACCCAGTCCTGCAGGGCTGTTGGATCGAAGAGTTGTTGGATCTTTACTTGAATATCCTCTAGTGTCTGTAGAGTGGTTATGCCAAGAATTCTTTGTTCTGAAATTATAGGCACCGGTTCCGGGTTCGCATATGCTTCTCCCATCCCTATTCGGGATAAGGCATCTGCCTTGCCATTTTTACAACCTGGTCGATAAGTGATCACGAAATCGAACTCGGCAAAGAACAATGCCCATCGAAGTTGACGCGACGATTGGGCCTTGGCTGTTTTTAAATACTGCAAGTTCTGGTGATCGGTGATTACCGTAATGGTATGCCTGGCACCGAGAAGATAATGCCACCAAGCCTTTAAGGCGGATTTGATGGCTAATAATTCTTTATCGGTAACCGCATAGTTTCACTCGGGTGCCGAGAACTTTCTGGACCAAAATGCTACTGGGTGAAGTTGACCGGTTTCAGGATCCTTCTGGGACAGGAGAGCTCCCATGGCTAAACTGGATGCATCAGTTTCAACTATGTATGGAAGTTCGGGGCGTGGATGCTTTAAGACAGGTGCAGACGTGAATTTCGCTTTCAGCTCTTGGAAGGCCTTTTCAGCTTCTTCGGTCCACAAAAAGCGTTTGTTTTTTCGCAAAAGTGCTGTGATAGGGTGTACAACATGTGAGAAATCCAGAATGAATCTGCAGTAGAAATTAGCAAATCCGAGCATGCTTTGTACCCCTTTAACTGAACTGGGTGATGGCCACTTGAGAATTGCATCCACCTTTCAAGAGTCCATTCGGACTCCTTTTGGAGTCAGGATAAATCCAAGGAATTCAACTTCCGTAGCATGAAAAACGGATTTTTCCAATTTTGCATATAACTTGTGCTGGCGTAGTTTCTCAAGGACTGCACAAACGTGCTTCACATGGTCTGATTCTGAAGAGGAGTACACTAGAATATCGTCTATGTATACAAAAACTCAGACGTCAATGAGTTCATGAAGGACATCGTTCATAAAATACTGGAAGGCTGCTGGAGCATTGCACAACCCGAAGGGCATCACCTGGTATTCGAATAACCCGTACTTAGTGCGAAAAGCAGTCTTCCATTCGTCGCCTTTCTTTACACGTACCAGATGATGTGCCCCTCGGAGTTCTAATTTAGTGTAGATGTAAGCGTCTTTTACTTGGTCTAGTAATTCGGGGATTAGAGGCAGTGGGTATCGGTTCTTAACTGTGATCTGATTTAATGCGCGTTAGTCTATGCACGTTCTGAGGTCACCTTCCTTTTTAGGCACGAAGAACAAAGATGAAGATGCAGGGGACTTGGATGGACGAATGAAGCCATTAGCAAGGTATTGGTCCAAGTATTGCCGTAGGTGAATGTTTTCGGGTTCCGTAAGGGCATAGATCCTACTACATGGAGGTTGTGCACCGGGTATGAGATCGATTTGACAATCGTATGATCTGTGAGGTGGTAAGGTGTTTGCCTGTTCCTTTTGGAAAACCTCCTGGAATTCTTGATATTCCTGAGGTAAATGCACGACTGGAGTAGCGACTGTGGCCAGGCCTTGATTCAAGGGATTTTTCGGGTAACAAGTATGTGCACAATCCGGGAAGGTTATTCTCTTCTCTCGCCAATCAATACAAGGATTATGTGTTTCCAACCAAGGTATCCCCAGTATTATTTGGAACTGCGGGGCTTTGATTAAATCAAACACAATAGTCTCTCAATGCCCATCCTGACCCAATAGTGTCATCTCTGCGGTGGAATGAGTTACAGGCCCAGAGGCAATTTAAGTTCCATCGACTGTGGTGATGACATCCGAAGTGGTCTTTTTGCAGAGAGATAGATTCATCCTAGAAGCCAACTCGTGGTCCACATAGTTTCCTATGGCCCCGCTATCAATGTATGCCCTCACTGCGTGCATACATGATGGCTGCCTTGGATCTATAAGGACCATTGGTATGATGAAGTGCGAGGTCTGAGTATCCTTCTTCAAGCTCGGCAAGCGGACCTCTACGCTTGTCGGGCATGGTCGTTTCCCGAATCAGGCTCTGTTTGATTTTTATCAGCAACTCCGACTACTCTTTTAGATGTTTTTATAGGGCAATCCCGTAGAAAATGTCCTGAGGCCCTACAGTACAGACACAATTGCATCTGCCGTCTTCTTTCTCTTTCCTTTTGGGTTAAGGGTCCCTTGACCCCCCCCGATCTGCATCGGTTCTGATACATCTGTTCCTTTGAGGGTAACATTGGGTTTAACCAATACCCGATTCTCGAACTTAGCTCGATCAGCCTTTCTATTCTGAAGTCGGTGGTCTAACTGGACCACTAAGTCTATTTATTCTGCACAATCCTGAGGTGGGTTCACAACTTGGGCCAAAACGTCTTTGAGTTCACCCCGAAGTCAACGATGAAATAATGTAATTCGTTTTACCTCTGGCCATCCGGTTTCCACCACTAACCTATTGAAAGTGGCGATATAGGTTAGTAGATCCTGGTTACCTTGTCGTAATGATAAAAGTTCGTTATCCAGTGCCTGTCCCTGTGAATGTCTGGCAAATAGTCTTTCCATGTTCAATTGAAAACCTTGAAAATCCCGAAGAAGAGGGTCATCCTGGTTAACTAATGGAATTAACCAATCCGCTGCGCTGCCACTAAGATATGATAGTACAAAGGCTACTTTGGTTTGATCGTTCGGAAAAGCTCCAGGTCTGCATAAAAAGTGCAAGCGGCATTGGTTCATAAACACGGCAAACTTTTTTGGGTCCCCAGCAAAACGTTCGGGTGGAGCTAAAGGAATGCTCCCTGGTAGACCCACTTGCACAGGATTGCTCGATGAAAAAGGAGTTGGAATCCCCCCGAAACCAGGTAATGGTGTTTGCCCAGCTTGGTTTTGCAGTAATTGTCTAGCAAGATCATCAGTGCGCTCCTTTGACGCAATCAGTTCTCTCCTGAGGGCATTAGTCTCTTGGCGCGTGGAGTGCACTTCTGCCCTAAGTTCCCCTAACAATAGGGCTAGTTGGTCATTTTCTGAGGTTACCATAACGCCCAGGTGGGGATTTGTAGATAGTCTTTGCGTTCTGTTGCGCTCACCTGGCTCCCACAGGGGCGTCAGTCGGACCCGGACAGCTGCGGTCTCCACCCACGTGATGCGTAGTGCAGCGATGACTGACTGGATCTGCCCTCCTAATCTTGTCTGCTTAACCCGTAGAAATATTCTCCTGCAAGTGGAGAGATGGATTTAGCCACTGATGGATTCAAGTGATGGCACCCCCACAGTCCTCCCCAACTAATCACCTCCGAAATGCCCTCACAGCAATCTCACCTTATATTCTTGAAAGATGAGCTCTCCATCCTGCGTGGATTTGCAGGGGCGCGTCGATTCCAGTTACTTCACTGGTTTGAAGGCTTGGGAGAGTTCCGGAGAGTATTGACTCTGAGGTTCCTGGTGAGTACCAGTAAGTATTAAGTTCATAGAGTTCAATATGTCCGATGTTCACTCTTGTTCCCCCCTTCTTTTCTTGTCTTGCAGCTGGCTCGTGAAAAGATGCTCTTGTGGCAGCTGGTGGCGCTCAGGTAAGAGTCTGTATTACCCGGTGCTGTCCGGTAAATGTTGCACGTGGAAAACGTGTTGTTTTGTCTCTCTTTACAGATGCGGCACGTGAAAATATGGAGAGTCACAAAAGGATGCCTCCAGTGGTAAATCAGGTAAGTCTATGGTGGTAAGAATTATATTTGTTGGTTCCCTCGGCTCACCTTGTGGTTTTCTTTTGTCTCCTAGGTGCCGAAGTTCGGCAAAGAAATGATGTAGGCAGCTCCGACCCGAAGGATGCTGTGAAGACTGGTGAGTATGGCGCGGCGCTGCAGCAGGAGGTGCGGCGCGTGCAGAAATGATGTTCTTTACAGGTCCGGAGACGAGATGGATCCAGAATCAGGTGTGGAATAGAAATAAGTTTGTTTTCTAATCTTGTCCCTTTCTTTCCTCTTTGTTTTAGGAGCTCCGGATTCAAGGCGGGCGTGGCAGAAGACTGGATGCAGGCTGCAGGCACGGTGAGCGTTACGCTGCTGGATGCAGAATAACGCGAAGCGTGTGTTGCTGGTCGGGCGTGGTTTAAGTAGCCTCAAAAGTAGTCCCAGGTAAGAAGTCCCTAAAACCACACCCGAGTAAAAAATAGTCCCTGTAGAAAAATAGTCCCTCTCAGGCTTCATGTTGGATTGGAGTCATTTGCAGCATGGTCTGCCTGAGGTAAGTAATGACTATGAGCTTGGCGCCTTAGGCGCCAGGACTGATTTCTACTATGAGCCTGGCGCCTAAGCCCTAGCCGGGGCTGCTGAGATTTTACTAAATGTCTAGATGCCTGCTCCCGGGGCTGATGGGCTTGGTCCGGATGCCTGGGGGTAGGCATCATGACAATTTTAGTGTCCACTTTTTGACAGTATTTTCATACCTACAACCTTTTTAACAGTCTTCTTACATTGGCTTATGGCTATTCTCAGGGTGAAGAATCCCAATAGCACGGATACTAGTATGGTTATTGATATTTTAAATGAATTAGCCAGACACGAGGGGGACCAGGCGAATAGACAAGAGAGCCAGTCATCATTTAGGATTTCTTCAAACGCCTCTACCATTTTAGTGTGCAGCTCTGTTAACAGTGTTATGGCCTATGTGAGGGTTCCATTTTCCTTGTTGTGGGTTGGGGTATGTGCAGCAAGATGGGCCAATGTTTGTGCACATGCCACCCCCAAAGGCCATTATCGGATCGAGGACATACCTGTTCAGGAGGGTCATGAGTCTTATTGCTCTCACCTCCTCCCTTATGGTGTTTAAGCCCTTAACCGTTGTGTTAATTGTTTGCAACAGCTCACATCTCATAATTTGGTGGCATTTTGTGTTTGCAGCTGTCTGTATTCCAGGGAGGAAAATAGCTGAAAAAATGACTGCTATTTCGCTAAACAATGTATGCTCATCTGGTATGTCGTAGTAGGCATTCTCTGATTTTGCTGACAAATAATTTTCCCTTTTCTTGCAGGCAATGGTGATGGACCTTTTCTTTCTCAAAAGTGCATCCATTTTAGGGAAATCTGTAATGTTTATATCGCTTTGGGATACCAGAATGGGTATGTTTATTTGCACAATGGAACTTAAGTCTCCCCAATTCAGGGGCAACTTCATATATGCTGTGGATCCAAAAGCCCAATAGTGGTCCATCAGTACTGCTGTTCCTGTCTTCATGCCTGGTACATCAAAGATGGGTTTACACCCAGTATTGTTCCTGTTTATGGTACCATTATTCCAGAAGCATAGGGTGGCATTTCTCAGTGGTTTTATCTGTACTGGACCCCCTCATCGGCGACCCATGTGGCTAGCTTTGTAATTGTAGGCCACTGATTGAGACAAACTTTTTTCTGTGTTTTCCACAACCTCTTCCCATTGTTCCAGCAGTGCTAGTGCCTTGCATACCAATAATCCTTCGGTCCACCAATTCAGGTGTGAGTACAATTTCCTTTATTTGAAATTAGCCTTGTTGCCAACATACAGGTATTTCCTATCCTTTCTCAACATTACACTGCAGCATTTTACTTTCCTCTAGGGAAATCCCAGCTCTGTTTGTTCCAGGTTGCTCATATTTTATTACCCTGTGCTTTGTTTCAGTTTTTGTCATGGACTTCAGATCTTGCCTATAATTATCTTCTCACTGGGATTTTGCTTTATTGACCCACACTAGTGAAGCAGTCTGGCCTTAGAATTGTCCTCTGGTTAAACAGAGTGCAAAGTGTGTCAGGCAATGGGCCTTTTGTGTGGCTACGTCTACAGCCATGAAAAGCCTGGGAGCACCCATAGCTTAGGGAATGAGGGAACACACATAGCATCTCTCTTTGGATGTCCCTCTCCTGACCTGGCTCATGTGCTGGTACCACACATTTTTTAGTCACTTAGGCAGAATCAGTGATATATGCATTTATGTGTTGGAAGTTATCCCTTGCATTTCCTTTCAGTCTTTCTATTTGCTTAGTAGCAGCAGAAAATGTGTGAGTTGCTAATTCATTTGCTATAGTGATAGGAGGCCAAAAGTGAATATCTAACAAAATGAAAAAGGCCAATTTTCTTGTTTACATGCATCGTTTCCGTTATTTCCAAAATGTTAGTGTCTACAAGAAGAACTGCACAATTATAGCAATAAGAACTCTTTCAAGAATAACACCAGTTTTTGGGTTTCCTAAACGAGTGGCAGGAGTTACTTTTCTGGCTCTTAAAAAAGGATAAGTATTTATTATGTAAGAGAAAATTGCAAATAGAAGCATTTGTAAGGGCAGCATTCAATGTCCGTATTTCCCTCCTTGTGAAAGTGCTATCTTTTATTTTTGCATAGGCAAAATCCTTAGGAGAAATGTTTATTCAATTATTTTCATCTGCTTATTAGGATAGATCCGTTTATTGTCTGTCTTATTCTGCTGATTGTGTCTGCATCCACGTCACCTCTTCCTCATCTCCAACTTCAGGGAGATGCAGCAGGGGGGTCTGTCCTTTGTATGGTTTGACGTTACCAAGGTGCAACCAGGGTTTCCTTCCATGAATTCTGACTGCTGTGGGAGAAATGTCCTCGACAAGATAAGGTCCATCGAAACGTGGCTTGTGCCACCTCCTTGTGAAATGTTTAAATGAAATCAGGTCACCTGGGTACAGTACGTGGGGCTTTAGTAATGTCTTTAGATCAGTTTGTTTGCTGTCTTCATCATCCTTCTTTGACCTCCTCCGCCAGGTTCGAAGCTGTTGAGACATATAAGCAACACTCACTGTCAAAACAGTCAGGTAGTCATGCACTTCAGTACCAAACACATCAGACACATTATGTGTGCTCAAGGAGCAAGAGGTACATGCACGCAGCATCCCGTCACCAGCTCATGAGGAGTCAGGTGATGGTCTGAGCTTGGTTGATTGCATAACACAAATAAGGCTAAGGGTAGGCAATGGAGCCATCCTTTTTTCAGGGTCACTTTTAGCTTAGCATTCATTCTTTGAGAAGCCCATTGAGGTGCTCACTAATCCTGTTTGCCTGTGGGTGATAAGCGGAAGGAAATTGATGCTTAATACCCAATAGTATTGTGATGTGCTCAAACACTTCATTTTGAACATGTGGTCCATTATCAGACCGAAGTACTTCTCAAACTCCCCCCCTTGGGAAGACCTCATGTATGAGGAACTTTGCAGTAAATGTGACATCAGGATGTCTGCATGGGCCGACTTAGATCCATGGAGAGAAAGGACATACAGCTACTAACATATATCTGTATCCGTTACAAACTTGAAGCATATCTACATAATTGATATGCAAATATTGAAAGGGTCCAGTAGGATGGAGCATTACTCCTCTCACTGTTCACAGTGCGTGCCCTGCATAACATTTCTGGCAAACTAGACAATTTGTGACAAACGCAGTAACATGCTCCGTCAGGTTATGCACAAATCACTCTTCGGATATCAGAGCTGCAAGACTCTCTCATGTTGTGTGTGCTGTGTAGTGCATTTGGTCTAATGCTACATTAAGTAATGCAAGGGGCACAACTGGATATCCGTTGCAGTCCTGCCACCACAGTGCATCTGTGGGGGACAATGAGCCCTCTCTGCACTTCCATAAATCCTGCCTTTTCTGGTGTAGCTCATCCCTGTAATTCAATGATCTGTGCTATGTGTAATGTATTAAAGCCTTCTTTCATTACAATGTTGTGTGCGCAAATGTATTTATTAGGTGCTGTGTCTTATTCAGATACTTCAGGAAAATACGCTACTTTTTTGGCCTCTGTGTCAGTGCTTTGTTGCAGCAGGAAATTAAATCTGCTCCCTTAGTGTGGGCTGCGCACTTCACCACGGCAATGGCCAATGGTAGTGCTAGTGCGTTTATGAGTCTGTCCAGTAATGGCGCATGTTGCACTGTCATGCCGTCTGCACGTTGGAAGCCCCACCTCTTCCAGCGTGACAGTCTTGCGTGTACTGTTGACGTCACCTTGGCAGAGTCAGAATACACTTTTACTTCCTCATCCTCATTCATTTCAAGTGCCGCAATAAGCGCTACCAATTCTGCTGCTTGGCCGTAAAAATGTAAAGGCAATCTGGAACTGGCCACTGTCTCAAAGTTGCCATTCAGTTTTACTTTTACCACTGCAGTTCCTGTGTGTCTATGCCCTGTGCTCTGGCCAATTGTCAAAGCACCATCAATGAAGAGGACTTCCCCCCTCTTAGGGCATTTTCTTTAACATGGGGTATATCATCATAATATTCAATGTACTTGGGGCAATCATGCACGTGATCTTCCTCTTCAACTGGTTCTGCTATGATTGTTGCTGGATTCACTACTCTGCACCTGACAATTTGAATTGCTATGTTTGAGATGATCACCTCATACCCAGATGCTCTGTGTGTGTTCAATGTGCTTCTGAGTTTTTCAAGAATGGTGAACAGGGCATGCTCCACATATAACGTGCCCATCGTAATACAGGCAGATTTCTCAATTGCAAATGCTGCTGTAGCAAATGATTTTCCACAGGTATAAGGACCTCTCACTATAGTATAGCTAGTGGTTTGTTTCCTAGGGTAGTCTTTTGTGTGAGGACATCTTTCATTACCACTCCATTTGAATGAGAGAATAGGAACAATTCTGCACTGTAAAAAGGGTCCTAAAACAGGTGCTTTGCAGAGGGCCTCTTTTAGCTCCTCAAATGCTTCTATCATCTAACCTGTCCAGACTATCTCACTGTCTTCCTTCTGAGCTTCCTTGAGTCCTTCTTAAGAGAGGTCTGGCATATGTACTGTAATCAAAAACCCATGCCCTGCAACAATTGCATAGGCCCGGAAATGGTTGCATCTCCCTCACTGTCTTTGGCCAGGGTGTTTTCATGTTTGCTTCCGCTCTCCCAGGGCTCACTTTTCTTCCTTCTTGAGATATCAACTGTCCTATGTACAAAGCCTCTTCCTGACAATATTGTAATTTCTCCTGGTCTACTTTGCACCCCTTCTCTGCCAAGACTGTTATCCACTGAGTCCTTTCTGCATTGTTCTTCTGACTTGCTGCACACCAAATGTCATCTGCATACTGGATCACTACACTGTCAACGTGTACATTCCCTAGTTCCACCTGGAGTACCCTGTTGAATACTGAGGAGGACTCACAGTACCATTGAGGTAAACAAGTATGCTTCCACTTTTTTTCTCTATACGAAAAAAGTCAATTTTAGTGACTCCTCATGAAGGGGAATTGAAAAGAACTGTAAAGTATTTGGCTGTGAAAGGAATATTACAAAATATTGTGGCTGGATTCTGGACTGATGGGAATTCTGCCTCAACAATATTGTTTAGGGAGCGTAAGTACTGAATAAAACTCCACAGCCCCCCGTTGATTTTTGTATCTCTGTACACTGCTTTGTTACATGGAGATTCTGATGGCACTAATATTCCCTGTTGCACTAGAGCGGAAATGGTGTCATAAATGCCCACAATCACCCTGTCTTCTCTCACAATGACCGCTTTAGGTTCTATGGGAATCACCTGTCCTTCCTCCTCTTCCATACGTACCTCTGGTCTGGTGAGGCAACATTTTGCCTCTTATCCCGAGAAGCAATTCCACCAATATGTGTACTCCATAATGAAATGTTTCTGGGTCTAATGGCATGCCCGCCAAAAAATGCTGATATAAATTCTTAAGCGTTTACATTATGAATCTGGAGTAGAACATGTTATCCACTGGTCAGTGAAGGATATTGTCATGTTGGATTTGCTCATTAAGTCCCTCCCCAGTAAGTTAACTGGTGTCTTGTGGGAATACAATAGTGGCATTGAAAGATCATGTTCTCCTACAATGATAGGAAAGTCATCAGGAAAAGGAACATACTTGTGGACTCATGGCAATGCCTGGCATTGGATACTTCCGCTTCCTAACACAGGATCCAGTCGCCCCTGTATCTACAAGGAAGGAAAATGTCTTGTCACCTATGGTCACTCCAACCCATGGTCCTCCTGTGGATCTGGTGTAACTGATAGGATTGAACACATTAAGTCGCTCTGTGGGCTGTCCTATTGTGGGTATAGGTTCATTCCTGTACCAGTAAAAGAGTTTCCTCCCACTAAGGTCACACTCCCAATTCTGGGTGTAGGTGTATGCGATCCTGCACTTGCATTCCATGATACCATGGTATTCTGTTGTGCAGGTTCTTGCGGTTGCATCTGTGTTTGCTGTGTCTGCATGGGGACTTGCTGTGTTTGCATCACTGCTTGTTGCACTTGCATTTGTGCCTTTTGTGTCGGATGTATTTCCGGTGCATGTATCTAATACTGTGTTTGATCCTGGACATAATATTCAGGTGGCGCTGCACTGTACAGTGTAGGATATGATGTCCTCCCTCTTGGACCCTGCCAGTTTTGCTGCATCCCTCCCCCGCTTCTACACGCTTGGGAAATGTGCCCCATTTTTCTACACGTCCAGCACTGTTGAGGCTGTCCGACAAACCTAGGCTGTCCCTCAATAAACCCTCCTTCTTGTGGAGCTTGAAATCCAACTCCTCTCCCTCTGTGTGCAGCCCCCCTTCCTCATGGCTAAAAATTGTATTCTCCTCTTCCTGCAAAATTCCCTCCAGCCATTGGCTGTGCCTGCGGTGCATCTTGTGTAACCACTCCATTTGTTGTGCCTGCGGTGTGACTTGTGTAACCACTCCACTCCCTCACCGCTCATTAACACTGCACCTTCCACTGAAAACCTCGATAGCTTTTTTCTGAACTAACTTTGCTTCCTCCAGCATTCTTTCCTTGAGTTTCTTTCTGGCTTTCTCTTGCCTTAATCCACAATGATGAACTATAGTTAATTCAATCTCAGGCCATGATTTCACTTCCATTCCACTAATGTTTTCAATTATCTGTGCACTGACTCAGGTAGTCTCTGACACAATATGTGATAAAAAAATAGATCTAGTTGTATTCCATGGTTGCCTCTTCTCAAGAGTCCATCTTTCTTGAATCTCTTGAATGTAAGCAACTGGGTCTTCGACATTACGTATTTTGTGCATCATGATTGCACTCATATCTGATGTATCAGGATATTGCACTCTGAGTGCTCTACATACATCTGCCCTACAATTGTTAAATGGTGCTCTATCATGAGTCTTATTCTGAACTGTCACCCCGGGATACCCCGCTGTCTTCCATATGTTGTCAGCTCTCTCCCAATAGTGGCAGAAAGCAAGCATTTTATGCTCCCACTGCTAGCATCATTCCTGCAGTCATTCTTTCTAATTCATTAATCTGCTTGCCCACTTCCGATGTCAAAGTTGCTAATTTAAAGCTTAAATGATCCTTGTCCATTTGTGGCCATGGTATACATTTCAGCCGTCCTCCCCACTTTTCTAACAATGGGAATTGCGTGAACTCCATGGTTTGTCCAATCACAGTAAGCTCCCGTTTCTTGGGTATCATGCCTTTGACATCAGCTTTCTTCTGTCCCGGTAAATTTCTCAACCTATTCACTTAAGGTATTGCTTTGTCTAAACTTTTTGATGGCATTTTCGGAGTTCTACAGCTTTTAACAAACACTGCATTGCATATGATCCTTCTAAACTCACCCACATTCTCTCTTCCCCTGTTGTTAGTCTTGTTGAAGGGGATTGTGTGCCTTCTTCCTTTACCTCCCTTTCAGCTTAATTTCTTTCCTTATCTGAAAGCATCGTCCCCCAATTTCCATCACTTCCTTCATCTTCTCTGTCCTCAAAATCTAATCTTTTCAAGGGGCTCATCCCATGCAATCCCTTCATTGCTTTTTCCAATGAACTCTCTTCTCATCTCTGTGGGTGGGGGTCCTACTACACTCCTCTTTACCTTGTGGACACCACCGCCCCTCCTGCTTCTATACAAATGACCAATCCTCCTGTGCATGTTTACTCCTTCCTCTTCATCTGAGAAGAGTGCAGTTTCTGAGTATCTCCTCCACATCTCTATTTTGTCTTACTGAACTCCTTTCTCTTTCCTGATCCGGTTCCTTATTTCTCTCCTTTTCCTGGAGCATGTGCTCCCTGACAATCTCATCAACTTCCCTTCACTGTTTTTCTCATCTCATTTCATCTCTTGTTCTATCTCCATGTCTCTTTCTTCCTCCATTTCCTTCGCCCTCTCTTTCTCTTCTTCCCTTTTCCTTTCTGTTTCTTCTCTTTATTTTTGCATTCTTTCTCTTTCTACATTTTGTCTTCTCTCTATTACCCTTTCTTCCTTCTGTCTTCTCGGTCTTTCCCTTCCTTCTTTCTCTCTCCCACTTTCTCTTTCCTCCAATTCCCTTCTCTTCAGTTCCCTTTGCTTCCGCTCCGTCTCTCCATCTACTTCATGTTTCCTTTCCTTCTCCCTCAATTATTCTGTCCCATTCTTTTTTCCTTTTCCTGCTCTCTTCTCTGTGCCTTTTCTTATAATTTTCTCTCATCGTCCTCTTGTAGTTCTCTAATTTCCGTTTGGTGCATATTTCTTCTGTCTGATTTAAGCAATAGTTGTCCACCATACCTACTTGTTCAGAGTGATCGCTGTCTCTTCTTTCCTGATCCCATTCCTTATTTTTCTCCTTTTCTCGGAGTATGTGCTCCCTGACAATCTCATCAACTTCCTTTCACCGTTTCTCTTGTCTCATTTCCATTTTCCATTCTATCTCCCTGTCTCTTTCTTCCTCTGTTTCCTTTGCCCTATATTTCTCTTCTTCCCTTTGCCTTTCTGTTTCTTCTCTTTATTTTCACACTCTTTTTTCCTTCTGTCTTTGCGCTCTTTCCCTTTCTTCTTTCTCTCTCTCACTTTCTCTTTCCTCCAATTATCTTCCCTTCTCTTTCTTTTGCTTCCTCTCTTTCTCTCCATCTGCTTCATGTTTCCTTTCCCTCTCCTGCTCTCCTTGAATTATTCTGTCCCATTCTTTTTTCCCTCTCCTGCTCTCTTCTCTGTTGTGCCTTGTCTTGTAATTTTTTCTTCTCTTCCACTTGTATCTCTCTAATTTCCCTTTCTCTCTCTTTAGAATCGTCCATATTTCTTCCATCTAAATTAAGGAATATTTGTTCACCCACCCACTTGTTCAGAGTGATGACTGTCTCTTCATTATTGCTCTGCCTGCCTTTCTTTTTTTTTATTCTTTATTGTTTTTGGTTTGTTTAAACCTTTACAAAAAGTTTTTTCATGAGAATAAATATATTTACTTTTGTTAAGATACATTAAAAAAAGAAAACAGAGAGGCCACCAGGGGGCGCTCAGGTAATGGCTGCCTGAACGCCGTGCTCCCACCGAAGCTGTCCCGTTTGAGGGGATTGAGCCCCCCCGGACCTCCCAGGCAGATTCACAAGGCCGGATCGACTTTGGGACCCCCCAGACCTCCCCCGCTTGAAAGAGCGACCCTCGGGGACCCCGTAGGGACAGAGTACGGGCCTCGCGGCCCACGAAGGCAGAGTGGCAGGAAGATTCATCGGCCGCGGCGCCTGCAGAGGAGGCGCTGCCTTTGGAGCCGGAGAGCCCAGCCCCCTCCACTGACCTACTCCTACTCCCTGCCCTCGCGGGAGGAGTACACGGACGCGGGACAGCGGCAACGGAGCGGGACGCGGGCCCTCGCCGCCTACCCCCCAAACCGGAGTGCGTTCCCGGTGGAGTCGGGTTGGCGGCCAGAGACCACACGCAACCCCGGACCCGGCATCTGGATCTTGAAAGCGCAGGCAGCGGGGCCCAGCACCCCCCGGCGCCTACGGGAGCGGTCGGGCTGTGGTGGGGCGGGCCCGGGAGCAGAGGCCCCCCACGACACACCCTGCAACAGACCTAGGGTGGCTGCACCCCTGAAGTCACGGCCCCCACTCCCCAAGCGGGCCCAACGAAAACCTCACAAGCCTGCAGCGGGCATCCATAACGCGGCCGGGCCTGTGGCACATCAGTCCCCGTGGAAGGAGCACGGCCCCCCTCCCCCGAGGGACCTAAGGGCTTTCTCGGCACACAACTACAGGGGAGATAGGGGGAGAGACAGAAATCAACGGCGTCAGACTACAGCAGGTGATGGCCCCTGATATCACCCAGGAGGGGAAAGGAAACAACAGAAAGGGGCAACGGAACGGCGCCAGCAGCCCCCCCCCCGCCCAGAGTGAGTGACCCCAGAGGCTTGCCCACACGAGCCCCGAAAAATGTTCCTCCCTCCCCTGGGGACAATAAGGAATACACTGCCAACTTCGGGGATAGACTCAGGTGTGAGACCCCCACCCAGAGCCGGTGGGGTGTGTGCCCGCCTGGAAGCAGCCTCCCCACGGAGGGGAGCCCTCCTGTTCGCAGATGGGATGACTACAGAACTTACGTTTGACCGGGTGCACAGGGCAGGGGGAAAGGCTGGGAGCCCTTGGTCAGTCCTGGCCCGGTTTCACTACTATACGGAAAAGGCGAAGGTGCTGGAAGAAGCGAGGAAGGCGGGCGTGATCACCTATAACAATGCTCAGATCACAATTTTTCAAGACCTCTCCGCCTACACGTTGGCAAAACGCAGAATGTGCCGCCCCCTAACGCAATTACTAAAGGAGAAGGGTGTGCGCTACAGGTGGGGACACCCCTTCTCCCTGGCGTTCGAATATATGGGCCAACGGACAATACTGATCACGGAAGAAGACATAAGGGGGTGCCATTCAAGACTACGTGACGGAGCCGACCCCCACAGGGCCCAGTTGGTCCAGCGGCGGTTGGTGAGGGCAGCCTGTCGGGTGCCAGGAGAAGGAAAACCAGTTCGAGGAAATACAGAAAATTGTACACCCTGCCGTCCGCAATGGAAGGAGAGCGTAACGACTCAGAGGGCTGACGATCGGGGTAACCCGACCACTGGCGGAGCGGGAATGGAAGTTCCAGAGGTTATGCCGAAAGCAGAGTCCCCTTGAACAGCAAGTATAGCGGGGGCTACCGAGGGGATGAAGCAGTGGGGGGGAGCTCACAGAAATTAGCTTTTCACTGAATGCCTGGCCGAGGAGGGTAGGCTGGTGGTCTGGCCAAATGCCAGCAATGGCGGAACTAACTGGCTGGACGCCGGGTAGGGGGGTGGGGAGTCATGAGTTAGTTGGGGTTGTTCTGTTAGGGATAGGGTTTGGGGGGCAGTTGGGGGAAAAGCCCACCTGGGGCGGGTGAGGGGAACGAAATTGAACAAGAGGCGAGACAAAGGGAGCGGGAAGGAAGCAACAATGTGATGAAGTTGACCAAAAGTGAGGGAAACCTAGATTATGGCTGATAGCCTGCCGGCCCTGGGTGTAGGTACCCTGAATGTGCGGGGTCTGAACATCCCCACTAAGAGGTCTCTGGTTGGTAGAGAATTCAGGAGGGCGAAACTGGACCTGCTTTTCTTGCAAGAGACACACTGGGCGCGGGGGAAGGAACCCAAAAGGCGAGGGGGAGGAATTGGAGAGGTTCTCTGCGCATCCCACAAGGCAAAGAAAAGGGGGGTGGCCATTTTAATAGCAAGGGACGTAGGCTTTGATAAAGAGGCCATGCTGAAGGACCCCGAGGGCTGCTACCTGTTGGTAAGGGGCTCCGTACAGGGCACCCCCTAACCCTTGCAGTAGTATACGGCCCGAACGAAGGTCAAGCTCAATTCTGGGAAGAAGTGAGGGATAGGCTCAAGCTATTTGTATAAGGCACGGTGGTGGTGGGTGGGGATTTCAACATGGTTCTGGACCCATCCACAGACAGAAAGCGGGTAGGCCCCCAAAGCACTAGGCCCACGGACGAAGCCATGGCACAAAACTTCCAGAGGGTGAACACGGAACTGGGCCTGGTGGACACAATCCCGACCCCTAGGACAGACGACCCCTCATTTATGTACTATTCGGCCAACCACTCCTCGTACTCTAGGATAGATTACATTCTGGTGGATGAGACCCTCTGCCCATATGTCACGGGCCACAAGGTTGACCCTGTCCCCTAGTCGGACCACGACATGGTCCGAGTCATTATAGCGGAGGAATGGCGTAAAGAACGCAGAGGATGCTGGAAATGTAATGATGCCCTATTAAAGGACGAGGTCCATGCTCAGGAAGTCTTAGGTGCCATAACAGAATTCTTTGAGTTAATGATAACGGGGAGGTAGGCACACACACATTGTGGGACGCCTTCAAGGCAACCTTACGAGGAGTCCTCATCAAAATAGGAGCCCAGAAGGAAAGGGAGAGGGAGGCACAAGAGAAGACCCTGCGAGAAAAAATAGCCTGTCTCCAGCCAGGGGGCCCCCCGGATCAGGGCCTAGAGCGCGACCGGGTGGCCACCCTGGAGCACTACAGGCTCCAGCTAAAAGACCTACTCCTTCACAAAACAGAGCAGAGTCTCTAGATGGTTAAGCAAAAATACTACGACAAAGGGGACAAAGCGGACAGGATCCTAGCCTGGAAGCTGAGGGAGGTTCAGAGAAGTAGAATGGTGAAGGCGGTTAGGAATGCCCAGGGGTCAATCGGTTATGATACCCCCCACATAGGAGAGGCCTTTCGCCAATATTATGAGAAACTATATTCATCCGAATATGACGGGGTTGACGCCCAGATAGAAGACTTCCTGAACTCCATCCAAGTCCCGTCCCTGTCGGGGGAGATGGCGGAGGGGTTGGAGGGCCCGGTGACTGAGGAGGAGGTAGATAAGGTGATTAGTGGGATGAAGGTGGGATCTTCCCCCGGGGAAGACGGCTTTACAGTATATTTTTACAAAAGATTCCACTCTACCCTAGCCCCGCACCTAGTGAGGGTTTTCAACTCTGTGCTGGAGGGGGGCATTCTCCCCGAATCCATGATGGGGGCCATAATAGCAGTGCTGCCCAAGGAAGGTAAGGACCCTGCAGAATGTTCCTCCTACTGCCCTATATCGCTGTTAAACATAGATGTAAAGATCCTGGCCAAGGTGGTGGGGAGGCGGATGGAGGGGATAATGCCAAAGCTGGTCCACGGGGACCAGGTGGGCTTCATTAGGGAAGGCAGGGGTCAGATAACATTCGCAAAACAATAGATCTGTTTCATTTCGCTCAAAAATCGGAACTCGAAGCATGTGTCCTTTCCTTAGATTCGGAGAAAGCCTTCGACAGGGTCGAATGGAGATACATGGAACTCCTCCTCCAAAAAATGGGCTTTGGGGCACACATTATGAACTGGGTAACCGCACTCTATAGAGCCCCCACAGCAAGGGTCCAAGTGAACGAGAAGCTGTCAGAATCATTCCCCCTCTCCCAAGGGACAAGGCAAGTTTGCCCACTCTCCCCCTTGATATACGTCCTTACGATGGAACCATTAGCCATAGCGATCAGAGCACACCCGGACATCAGGGGGATTAGAAGAGGAGAGGTCGAATTTAAGCTATCCCTGTTTGCGGATGACATATTAGCCTACGTGGTAAAACCTGACTCCTCGCTCCCCCCCTTCTTGTCCCTGGTGGCCGCGTTTGGGAGCTTCTCGGGCCTGAAAGTTAACACAACGAAATCAGTTTTGCTCCCAATGCGGCCACGAGACCCAGAGCTGGACCTCCTAGATAGGTTCCATGGGATCGCAGTGGGGAAGGACTCTAGATGATACCTGGGCGTACTCCTTACCAGGGACCTGTCGAAAATTGCCACCGTCAACTATGACCCCATAATGGCAGGGATCACATCCGACCTGAGGAGATGGGGTAAAACAATTCTGTCCTGGTACGGCCGGATGACAGCAGTAAAGATGAACGTATTGCCATGGCTTCTGTACCTCTTTACGGCGCTCCCAACCAGTGTCCCCGAACAAACGTTTAGGGACCTACAGAACGCTGTACGAGACTTTATATGGCAAGGGAAAACCCAGAGGATCGGGAGGGCCATCCTGACTCTACCGAGGGAGGATGGAGGGTTTGGGTTACCGGAGTTTCACCTTTATTTCTGCGCCGCCCAGCTGCGCGTCCTCCTGGAACACATGAAAGAAGGACTGGGAACATATTGGTCATATTTAGAAGACATGGACGCCCACCCTCTAAAGGTTCGTGACCTCTTATGGGCCCCGCGCAAGACAATCCCGAGAAATTTGAAAACCCACCCGACCTTGGGAGTTCTCTGGGAAATCTAGAAAGAGGGCCCACAGACTGCTTACCTCACTTCATGGCCGTCCCGATGACCTCTCTCTGGGGCCACCCTCTCAAACAGGGTTTCCGGAACTCCCAGACCTGGTCAGACATGGAAATGGAATGGGCAGGGCAGATGTTCAGAGAGGGCGAATTCCTAACGTACGAGGAACTGAGGGACGCTCTCGGACATGGGTCTCTTTCCATCTTCGAATACCTCTGCCTCAAGGGCATCTCTGCAATCAGTCATGGGGTCAAAACCTGAGGAGACAATTGACCCCCTTCGAGAAGCTCCTGGACTCGGCGACTTCAAGGAAGGGGGTGGTATCCAGAATGTACAAAATTTTAAACACCAACAACCTTCAGGAAAGGAGGAGTTTCCGCTCATTCTGGAATGACCTGGCAGGAGAGGATATTTCAGAGGATGCTTGGTCAAGAATATTCAAAATAGCATTCCATGGGAACTTATTCACCTCGGACATGGAGCATAACTTTAAGATTCTGCAGGGGTGGCATAGAGACCCAGTAAAACTATCAAAGATGTTCCCAGGGGTGTCACCAAGTTGCCCAAGGGGATGTGGTCAGGCAGGCACCAGGAGCCACATGTGGTGGCACTGCCCAAAAGTCCAGGTCTTTTGGGGGCAAGTGAGGGGCTGGATTGCGGAAGTATCAGACAAACTTCTCCCACTAAATCCTCTAACGATGATGCTGGGGCTCGCACCAGAGGAAACGGAATTACAATGATGCCCAAGGATGTGGGAAACAATGTTGAGGGCGGGTAGGGTAGCCCTGGCGCAGAAATGGAAGAGCCCGGAAACCCCCTCCAAGGAAGACTGGCTGAAAAAGGTGAAGAACATGTTTCTGATGGACAAACTGACCGCTATGGTGAACAAAGATTCTGGTTCATTCCTTGCGAACTGGTATGGGGTGCAGCAGTCCTGGGGATGGGACGTTCACTGACTCCAAGGTGAGGCCCGGGCCTGAGAGGGGCGGGATGGGACCGGAGTTGCGTTGTAATCGAACTGGGCGCCCTCGACCCGGGGAACGGGGGCCTCAAGTCAGCCGGCGATATGGTCATTAATCACATCATCTCCCAAGTACAAGATACAGAGAGAACATTCAGAGTCTCCCTAGATGAAAGCTCTGGTTTGGGCACTGGTATAGGGGGGAGGGTCGGTGTTGGGGCGGGGCGATGGGGGGAGGCGGGTATGGGGTTAACAAACTGGTTGATTGTATCCACTTCAGTTTTGTACTGAACCTGTATGTATTACTAAAAAATGCGAATAAAACCAAAGTTTAAAAAAAAAGAAAACAATTACAATCATACATATTTTTAACTTATAACTTACAGATAGATCACTTTTTCATTACATACATAAAAATCTTTTATAAACATCAATTTCTAAAAGATTTACTTCCCTTAAGCATGACAAAATACCAAACAATAGTTTTTTCATACTAGTTTACATGTAACTCTCAGGAATTCATTAACACGTATTTTCATGACCGTAGAATTTCCATGTAAACTCTTGTACCAAATGTTATCGCTATTCACACTAGAAATGTCATTTACGAAAATTGACAAGTATTCAATTCTCTGTTGCAACAAATTTGGACAGATTAATAACAAATGCAATAGTGATTCCCTAACCCCATTTACCTTACAATGCCTGCAGTATTTAATGTCTGAGGCATTTTTGGCTCGGATGTTCTAGATTTCAAAAGTATTCAATACGTTAAACCGAAATCTCATAGTCAAGTTTCGAAATGATCTGGAGGGATATTTTACAAGATACTTCTCTGGGACTGCATACCACTTCCAAAATTAAATTACTTGTGCATACAGAGGGGAATTCAGTATTACCACATTATTCTCAAGCCAGTCAAATGCTTATACCAGTTCTTTGACTTTTCCAGGATTCTTTATAAGAGTTTCCATAGACAAGGCTAGAACAAATAGGTTTTTGGCACATACTCTCTTAAGGCCAGTCATAAATAAATCTTCCATATCTTTCCCTAAATAATGATAAAGAGTGTTATTTTCAGGTACAAGACATTTCCGTAACAATGATAACTTCTTCCAGCAAATGACACTTTTTAAAGATGGCAAACCCAACTCGTAACGTATCATTTCCATTGGTATGCAATTAGGGATATGTTTTAAAACCTTACTCCACACAGATGCCTCAATTGTTTTCAAGAAGGGAATCAATTTGTCTGGGCAAAACTATAAGCCATATGTTAAACATGGAATGGCTTTAGTACGATAAAATAGTATACAGGAGCTTAAAGTAAATTTCCCATATCCTCTTTCTATTATTTTCATTTAATTCACAATAATTGAGGCCTTCGACATAAGATTGTTTTTCATAAAACCAAGTGCATGTGCACTAGTGTAAGTATATCCTAAATATCTCAACACTGATTTATTATTTAACTTTATACCATCACAGAACATCGTAACAGAACCTTGTTTTAGTAATTTCGGGCCTGTGTGGAATATCACTGTTTTATTTGGATTTATCCGCAGTTTCCTTTCTTTAATAAATGCTTCAAATGCATCTATCATTCTTTGCAGACCAACCTTGGTTCCATCAAACAACAAGAAGTCGTCTGCGTACGCAATCCATTTCATGTTAGTCCTTCCTATCTTTTGGGAGGATAGACCGCTCAAGTCCAGAATTTTCCCTGCTTGCGAAACGTTGGAAGAGGGTATCTGCTAATCTAAATCCCTGACCCAGACCATTATATTTAATGATTTTCTCGGATAATGAGCCTCTGTTGTTAAGGCATACCTTCATAGCCGTGTCAGAGTAGAGCATTATTAGCAGCTCTAAGAGACCTTTGTTGATACCTAGGCCATATAGCGTCTTCCATAATGTGCTCCTGTCTACCATGTCAAATGTCATGGTTAGATCCATGGATGCAATGTATAGGGGTTGCTTGCCTTGTAATCTAGCTTTACTCTGTAAATTAGTTACAATTAGTCCGCCCATGTCTGTTCCCATAGAGTGTCTGAAACCAATTTGTCTTAGGTCTAAGATACCGTTGACTTCTATCCACTTATTCATTTCCTCTAAGACAATGGCTGCAAATATTTTGGATTCTACATCAGACAACATAATGGGTCGATAATTCAGAGGACTGAGTCGATTCCCTTTTTTAAATATCAAGATGACATATGCCATTTTCCAGGATTCTGGAATTTTCTTCTCATTGATGACACCACTAAAAATACATTTCGGAAGACCAGCCCACAATGCTACGTTTTTTTTCATGACCACATAAGAAAGGTTGTTTGGACCTGGTGAGGTTGATGCCCTAATCATTTTGATCTGGGATGATATATTCTTTACTGATATGTTCAATGACCACTCCAAAACACTATTATGTTTGGCTAGTATCTGATCAACCGGGCTTCTATATAAGTTTTCAAAATATTTCACCGATACCTTTTCCGCTATTGGGTTCATTGTCAATTGAGTTCGTGTAACTTTAGTGCCATTAATAATGGACCATATTTTCCGGGCATTTCCTCCTTCCGTGGCCGATAACATTACTTCTCCATCTCTTTGTGCCATAGTTGATCTATATGACAAGAGCCAATTTCTATATGATTGTTTACAGTGCTTTATTTATGTTAGTGTTTCTTCTAAATTATTATTTGTTTTCTTTATGTTATGCACTTCTTTTCTCAATTGAGCTTTTCTGTTTTTTATTTCGATATCAAAGACATGAGCACATTTTTTCGGAGGAGTGTTCTGAATAGATTTAATTAAATTTTCTCTTTTTAGTCCTTGGGAAACATATACCTTGAAAACTTCACCAGAGTACATTTCATTTTCCATTCCAAGGAGTGAGACATAAAATCATGGTACAATAGGACATTTACTTTTTCTAGATTATGTTGAGTCCACTTCACCCTATTGGCTGCCACATTAACTTCTACACCCTCTTCATTAAAAAACACATCTTTTTTAGGTTTTGACCAGGGAAATTTTGTTGAGATCATAGAGTGGCCACTTTCATCAAGACTTTGTACTTTCATTTTACAAGTGACTCCTTGAAAGTGATAACTCACAAATATTTAGTCTAGAGTTGAGCTAAGACCTCTAGCTTGCCATGTAGGAGTAGTGTTATACATAGGCTGCATACCCCAGCTGATCATAAATTCCAGCCACAAACTCCCTGTGTACATTTTATTGGATGCTGCCGCACTATCAGGATCTGTAGCTGCCAAGATACAGGAAGCATCATTGGGGGCCAAATTACAATCGGCATTCAGGTCTCCTGTAAGCAGTAAAGCACCACAAGGATATAAGTCAATCCAATTGCTTATTCTATGATTCAATAATTGAAACAAATTTGTAAGCTGTTCGTTGGAATGTGTGGCTGCATTCCAATATATATTCATCACCATCATATCAATTTTTACATTTACTGATGTTAATTTAAATGTTCCAATTATAGCACAATCTAGTAACATCTGTTCAGTAACCATAGTGATGTTACTAGCTGAACGATAAGCCAATAAGAGACCATCACTGGGACGACCAATTATTCGTTTCTACGCCTTCATATTTAGGACACCATAGCGTCCCACAATAGATTGCCAGTAGCCCAAGCCTCTTATAATAATACAAAGTCATGCTCTTCCAACAGTTTCACAATTTTTATGTTTGCAATTAGTTGTGAATAGCCCCTTGTATTCCAGGATGTCAGGCTAAATAATGTTTTCTTGCTAAAGTGATTCCTTCACAGATTTTAAATTCTCTATGTAATCCCTCAGAGAAAGAGCAAGCCATCTCCACTCTTGCATATCTGTCAAGGGTGCCTTTGCTTCTGTTAGATGTACTTACCTCTTTTCCAACAGACAACTGTGACCCACATGTTACCATGTTTTTGCTTGCAATGCCTTGTGTGTTACCCTCTGAGTTTCTAGGGATACCCATACTATAGGAGACCTCTTGATATTGCATTACATCAAAACCTCTTTTCTGTAAGGCTCCAGCCTCCTTCAATATCAAGACTCTCACCAAAGGAGAGGCTATTATTAACCTAACATAGTCGTACCTCTCATTGTGGATATAGTAAACCAACTGGATACCAGCAGATGAAATCAAACTCAATTCCCCAATTTCACTAAAAAGATTTAGACGATAATTCCTGTTTAGAAACCTCGCACCTCCTTCATCAAACACATAATATATAACAAGACTATGCTCATTTGGATAGATCGGTCGTCTAAGATTTGTGCATCTTTGCTCTTGGCACCTATGTCCCAAGTATTATAAACCGATGTTGCGTTGCATGCATATTGCGTAGCATTACCTTCTTGTGTACGTTGATCTACATACTCGTTTGGGATAGTCACAACATTGGATCTACTGTTTAGCTGCTGACTGCTTGTGTTGTTCACACTGGCTATATTCCCTTGTGACAGAATAGAAATATTAGGTATCAGTCGTTTTGCATCATCCAATTTTTGTTTCAGAATGTCCTCAATAAGAGAACTAATGTTTCCTTGGTTAACTGTTTGTCTTTAATCACTTTTTTATACTGCACCTCGGTATCATCCATAGATTTAATTGGGATCTCTACAGATTTATTACCATTTTGCACAATATGTGAAGCCAACAACTTATTCCTCGGTTGTCCAATCTTATATGTACTTGCTAAAACATTCTCACTCAGCAATGCCTTACCATGTTTGTTACCATTATTGGGCTGCGTGATATTAGCAGTATTTAGTGTTATTGGAGACATAGGGCCCAGGAAGTCTACACATTCCGTGGCAACTGGTGTATTGGGTCTGGAAAGAGCATCCGGATTTTTTAATATTTCAAAGATGTCTTGGCCACCTCTTTCCAGAGGACGCAGGTTGCTGTCTATCCTGTCCGTGGTTTCTTTATTTTCATTACCTCTGAAAGCAAGGATGTACCTTCACTATATCCATCTGGCATTTCACTACTTGATGCACCTGTACTTTCTGTCTCTGGATCTTTTCCTTAGCCCCTGTCTGCTCGCCCTGAAGCCTGCAGCGCTTGTTATACTTATCTCGCATGGGCACTGGCTCTTGTTTATTTAATTTGGCACCATTTATAGCTTCACTACTGTGAGTGGGGGCACATAAAGAGGGTTAGTATATCCTGTTCCTGCTTTCAATTTCTTCAATGGGTATAGTCCCAGCACTTCGTCAGACAGATCGATGCTCTGGGGAGGAGGAGGAGCAGTCAAGGGCACTGTCCCCTCCCCTTCATGCTGATTAAGCATCCACTCCCTCATGGGTGGATCCTCCGTCTCATCCCCGTCTCATCCCCATACATCTTCCACAACTCTAGAATGGCTGATTGCTTTTGCAATTTCTTGCATTTTGTATGTGGCATGCAAATATGTTCTCATGTTTTGCAGCACTGATTTCAAAAGGGTCCCTTGTTGGGGCAAAGACATAAACATTTTTCCAGCTGTGCCTTTAGCCCACTCGGAATGATACTTGTGAATCTTATCTTTATATTGTAAGAAAGGCATGGTATCAAAAGTAGACAGACACAATGGATACAAGTTTCGAAAAAACCTTTATTTAGTCATTTGGTTGGGTTGGTAGAATTCCTAACTGGCCCGCACTCTAGAATGGGAGTAATCTCGACCATTAAATAAATAACAAAACAGTCCTAGTCAGTCTGGTCAACATAAATAGACCTCTACTAAAATAAACTAACCTTGTCCTCCTTCTCAAAATGACAAATGTGTTAAGGGAATTCAGAAGGAAAATAGTGTCTCAAAATAAATGTCAGAATGGCTTTAAATAACAACCCCCTTCACCACGTTCAGGACCACAGTGTCTAGAGAGTTTCCTAAAAAGTATAGGTGGATGGCATAGTTCTTTCAGTCTTGCACACTTTGGCTTACGGGTTGAATTTAACAGTTCAGGCTTGGGCTTTAAGCTTCTGGTAGTTCATTCACTTGCTTAAGCTTAGTCCGCCTTGTTATAAATATACAGTTTCACTTTTGACCTTCACTGTACAGGCCTCCCTCTGTCGGGCTGGAGCCTGTCTTTCACCATTCACTTTATCACACAGTTCTGCACAGGCTTCCCTCTGCGGCTCGAGCCTGTCTTTCACTCTGTGGGGGGGTTCCCTTTCCCATGTTTTGTCTCAGATGCCTTTTCACTGTTGAAGAATTTTGAAATTGCAAGGATTTTACATAGACCTCTGCATGACCACTTCGATCTCTCCTCTCTTTCAATAATTTTACAATTCACAATCGTCCTCTTCTTACAACTCCATTGCCTCTTGGTACTTGTAGTTTCTAATTTATTCTTTAAATAATTCTACAATCCACAATCTTCCTCCCAGAATTTATATGTGAGAGCAATGCCTCTTGGAACTTGTAGTTTCCTAGTCTCTTCGGTTTGACCTTTTTCCAAAATTCGTAACACCAATACTTCTTGCTATTTGCAGTTTCTTATTTTCTTTAGTCTGCCTTCTGGCCCTCTCCCAGAATTCATATTTCACAGCAATGCTTCTTGTTAATTATAGTTTCTCATTTTAGGTTGCCTTCTTGGCATCTTTTATAAAGTACATATATTCTGCTCTCTTGGCATATTCAGCGTTCACATATTTTGCTTTTAATTCATTCACTTTCTTTCGGGATCACGATTGCTTTTTTGCCTTTGATTCCCAATCAACTCAGAACATTTCACAGAGACTTTCTCATGTGTGCGATTTCACCTCATAGGACAACTCTGTGACTTTGTATCCATTCCTCTAACAATTCAACAATTGTCCTTTCCATTACTTGTTTTATCGACATACGTGAAACCTTCAACTTTTGAGTTACAGTTACCTTTGTTTTCAACACAAACTGGACTTTAGTTGCCTTTGATAACTCAGCGGTTGTGCTACTCAGCCTTCTCTCATCAATGCTCTTCATGCAGCTGTCAAGGCTGTTTCCAATGCCTCCTCTGCTCCTCTCCAACTCTGTCGTTCACCCGGGAAGGTCGCAGGCTTCTTTCAAGTACCTTGAAGGTTTCTTCCTTCTCCTCACTTGGTTTCCGCCTTACAAGGCTTACGGCTTCCCGAAAGTGGGGGATTCTCGCATGGCTCTCGCTCGATCCTCGTAACTACAGATCAGCCCCTTGGCATCCCGACTGCCATCGCCTAGTTTGCATCAGCCTCAAAAGAGCTGTTCCTTCTCATACCCAGCCTCACTCAGCGTGTGCCTGTGCGCACCACATTTTATTAGTAACGGGAGTGTTAACAAGTGCCAGGTGCAGACAGTTAGGATTACGTACCTGAAACTGCCTGGCCTCATTACAGGGACAGAGCCAGTGCAAGTCAGTGGAGGTAATCTGCCTGACCTTATTTCTCATCTTCCTCGGCTCAGTAGTGTTGCCAATGTAATGTGGGGAGGAATTATGGGAGCTGTAGTTTCCCATAAAATAAGAAGGAATAGGGGTTAGATGGGTTGTGGAAACGGGATGGGACGCCATGTCTCGCCATCAAGTGTTTCTCCCCACTCCCTGAGGACCCCGTACCCAGGTGATCCTCCTTTGCTTTTCCACCCCCAGGGTCGGGATCCAAAAGTGATGGCCTTTGCCTGGCTACCAGAGTACAGGATCCCCGGGATTAGGTTGTGAAACACCCTTTGGTTTTTCACAATATCAAGGCAGCGATGTGGATAAATGCATAAGGGGAGTGTACATCCCATGATGGCACATCATACTCTTGACTGCTGATGCTTATCAGACCTTAATACGATTCTAAGTGATCCGACGCGGCTGATTTTGACGCAGCCAGAATGTTTGCATGAGAAAGGTGCGAACTACCAAAAGTTTGCACCTTTCCCATGCGAACACACTTACATACTACGGGGGCTGCAGCGGTTTCTCCCGCAACCCCCGCTCACTATACTGTAATGCCACACCAAAGGTTCGAACTTTTGGTGTTCAAACCTTTGGTGGTAGCATTTTTTGGTCGTTTTGTACGGTCGGGCCTTTTTTTTCGGTCTCTTCACTGCTCCTTCACAATCTCCTTTCAACAATATTTCCCTCTATTTCCAACACTTATATACCTCTTCCCAACCTTCTGTGTTACAAGAACTACTCGGGCAAGCACCACAAATACCGCCCACGCTCAGGACCACGCCCTTTGGGTCCAAACCACAGATCCATGTGCTCTACGATGTATATCAATATTCACAAAACTTGCTCTTCACAGTTCAAATCACTTTTCACCCTCCAGCTGGCACCATCAATCACTACACATATAGGTTCACCTCCAATATAACACAACACACTATGGCCGTCTTCCTGCACTCTAACAAGGAATTCTGATTTTTTATTCATACCCTGAAAGGGGGATTGTTATGTACTCTACCTTGACCCACTCCCAGGAAATCTCTTTATCCTTAATACTTCAGTAGTTCATCACAAGGTTTAGTGCGTCACCTTCTATAACCTTGTTACAGGTATCCTCTCCTAAATCAATCCTTTACCACCTCACAATTCGCCAATATTCAAACAATGTCCTCCCTCTTGGTGGTTTGCCAAGTCGATGCTCTATACTTACATCCATGGATCGCCTGAGGCCTTCGGTATCAATCTTCCCTCAATTGGCCACTCGCCTTCGCCCTGCGGGCGCCCACAGGGACCGGGCTGGATTTTCACCAAGGGGGCTCCTGTCGGCCATCTCAATTCACACGTGATTCACTGTTCTCCACAGGTCACTCTGCAGTCCTCAGGCTTATAGCAGGGAGTCTCGACAATCCAAATGCTCTGGACAGAGCCATCCGAACTGCTAACATACATAATGGGCCGTCAGAAGACTCTAGTGCAAGCAGAACAGGCAGGCTGGGAAATCTCGTGCCCAATAATGAAAATAGTCAATGACATAAGTCTCAAAAGATCTCTAACGTTTCAATAAAATCCATCAGGTTATAACCGAGAAACACATCATAATTGATGTCAAACCACCATCTTTTTTGCAAAAACCTGCGGGGTTGAGGGATTGGTTAAGAATTGTCTACATATATTTTATATATGGGTTAGTCTTTTCATTGGATATAACTATCTGATGGCCCCACCTTGGACCCCCCAACATTGATAAAGGTAAGACAGACATCATTTTAGCAACAAGCAATTGGCCAATGAAACAATTACAGGGTGGCATCATTTTGAGAGTGATGATTGGTTGGCATTGATTTTACCAACCTTGAACCTTGGCTGGTCATCAGCACATGAGAAAAAATAGTGGTGGGTGAGTAACATCAAGGAACTGCTTTCCCAATTAAATAAGACACCATCCCTTATTTCCTAGTCCAAAGGCCAGGGCATCTGGCTTTGTAAATGGCCTTGTCCGGCATCTCTTGTTCTGGGAATTTGTGGGGAGTCGAGCAGGCACCTGTCTGTGTCTTGAGTTAATGAATGGAGAGTGTCCTCCAATTATAGGTCACGTCTGAGACGACCACATTTTGAATTAATATACTCATCTTTTACTGTGATTTTAGCTCTTATTAATATGGGTGTCATTAGCCTCTCTGGCCACTGGAGACTTTTTTGATCCATTCCTTGTACAGTATTAATCCTTTAATTATTTGGCACATGGTGCTCAAAGGCTGTCTATTCTATACTTAATCTAGGAGAAATATGTCTTACGCTTGGAAATTATTATCTTCTGTTCTTTTTTGGAGTCATCCAAGCCTCCCTTATTTCACAGTAACCCTGGAAGGGGGCCAGGCAGCCACTGTCTGGCTCTGCATGGAACTGTATTTCAGCTTCATTCAGCAAGTCAGATCAACCTGCTGCTTCCAGGCTTTGATTTTGATTTTTAAATGTATATCGCGCATATCCCATAGACCCAAGCATCTCGGTACAGGTGGTTCAAGTAATTGAACAGAAAGATAAACGATCATTTTAGGCCATTTATTTGAAGAGATACGTTTTTACCTAAACCCACAAAGAGAATCAGTTCTACGAAAAACACTTGGCAACAAAATCCAGGTTCGGGGCCCACAGGGGAAAAATATCAATCACCCCAAGAGGCAGATTTGGATGGTAGAATTACAGAAAAAAGCTGTCCCAAAGATCGAAGAGGGTGATTTGGGAGGTATACAACACTTTTTAAAGAAAGATACGAGGGAGACAAGCCATGAAGACATTTGAAAACCAAACAGAGGGTCTAAAACATGACCTTCTGCTGCTTCGAAAGCCAGTGAAGACTACTGTGAAGCTCGCAAATAGAGGACTTCCTATGTAAAAAAAAAAAAATAAGCCTAGTGGCTGCATTCTGGGCACCCTGCAGACACTGTATTTGATTTTTTGAAATACCCATAAGCAGGGCATTACAACAATAAAATCTAGAATTAACTAACGCCCTGACTACCACTGCGCGGTCCTTCTCTGTAACAAGAGGTAGCAGAGGTTTTAGCAGTTTCATTTGAAAGTAGACCGCTTTAACAATTTGATTGACCTGGATTTGCAATTTAGGTTTGCCTGCCAGATGCAGCCGAGGTTTTTTACCTTAGATGAAAACATTGTTGGGACTTCAAAAAGTGCTGGACAGGAAACACACTGTTAAATAATAGTTAATTTCTTCTTCAACCCAAATACAATGATTTCAGTTTTTCGAGGCATTTAATTGAAGCTTATTGTCCAGTGTCCATCTTTCTGTTTTACCTGCACAAGCTAAAACTTGATCGATTGCTTCCACTGGTTGTTTTAGCCGAACAAACATTTGTGTATCATTGGCATATGAGTGGTATTGCAAGTCGAATTGGGAAAAAATACTGAGCAGTGGGCATATGTTAACATTAAACAATAGTGGGGACAGTGAAGATCCCTGTGTCACATCCCACTTCACTGGTAAAGAATCAGACAGGTGCTGGCCCAACTTAACTTGCTGAGTACGATTGGTTAAAAATGAAAAAAATAACGTTTCAGGGCCTCTTTAGACACTTGAGCCACCGTAGACAATCTAAAAATGAGAGTGTAATAGTCAACCATATCGAAGGTTGCCAATAGGTCCAGATTGGCTAACATGCTGACATCACCCAGATAGGCAGCCATCAAAATATTATCTGAAACAGAGGTAAGTGCCATCTCAGTGCCGTGTTCTGGCCTAAATCCTGACTGATGCACATTCAGAATCTCATACTTTTCCAGGAAACTCTGGTTTTGCATGATGACAATTTTCTCCAGGATTTTAGAAGGGCAAAGAAGACCAGCAATTGGGAGATAGTTTGAAAGTACTTCATGATCGACTGTAGTTATTTTTTTTAAATAGTGGCGTGAGATATCAATTTTTTCAATTCATTGAGACATGTCCCTGTGCTAATGACACATTTATAACTGATAACATGATCCCACTTATTGCACATGTATGTTGTCTAGCCAAGTATGCTGGCATAGGATCATAATTACAATGGGCCTCATTACGTGGCTGGCGGCAGCGGAATGAACGGTGCTGGTAAAGTACCGGCACCGTTCACTCCGGGCCACCACATTACGAGTCCTGCAGCGGATCCCGCTCTGGACGCCTGGCCAGATGAGACGTGCAGAGCGGGACCGCTAGCAATACAGGATGCTAACAACGGGCCCATCATTAATGGGCCCGTTGTTAGCATCCTCCCCATTCCCACTGAGCCCTATAGGAGCTCAATGGAAATGGGGACCTTCCGGATCCAGGTCCCGCGAAAGGGAATTATCGGGCCCTCCAAGGTCGGAATGGCCCGGTAAGACCCCCTTTGTGGGACCCGGCCTCCATATTCACAGGCTAAAATACAAGCAAGGGGGGCATCTGTTCTGTAACAGATTCCACGTCAGAATTTAGTATAACAGCCTGTTGGTTAACTGGATGAGAATCAATTTACATCCTGATAGTGTTTGTTTTATCCAGGAAAAAGACACTAAATTAATTCGCCAAATTGAGTGATGGAGAGAGATCGGAAGTGGCGCATACTGGGGGTGCACATTTTGTACAGCTGGAAACAGGGCTTTTGATCTGTTGTCAGCAAGATCGATCTGCTTCTGTATACATAATGATTTGGCTAATACAATCCTTTTTTTGTATGTGTTCAATGCTGTCTTGGCGTCCTGATGATCTTTAAGGTCTCCAGTTTTTTGCCACATTGTTTCTTTCTTTCGATAGTCTTGTTTTGTGTGTTTTTAGTGAATCATTGTACCATTGGTTATTCCTGTTTCTGGGTTTGTTGATACTTTTAATAGAGGTACTAGAGTCACAAATATTTAGTAAAAGTGACATGTAAGTCTGATAATATTCAGAACATTTTAAGTTTGGTGGAAGAAGAACCAGGTTCACTAAGTAACTGATTGCCTGTAATAGTGGCCATATTTATTTTTACTCTGTAAAAATTGAACATCAACATTAGAGGCTTTCCCAAATTGAACAGATGTGACAGGGATACTAAAAGTTACCACAAAGTGGTCTGACCAGGTAAAAGGAGTAATTTCCTGACGACACAAGGTTTTTCCTCTAAATATTACAGGGTCCAAACAATGACCACCTACATGGGATATCGACTCGGTTAGTAACTGAAGATCATGTGATTGTAACATGTCCTTAAGCTGAATGCAATCCAATCATCCGGCTTCTTTCACCAGATGTTAAGATCACCCAGGATACCCACATTTGAACAGCATAATGCTTCTGATCCCAGACAGGCTTCAAAACCATTTAAACAGGAATTAGCAGGGCATGGGGGTCTACAGCAGAGAATTAAACTTAAAGAATAATTTGAGGATATGAAAAGTATGCAAGAGAACATTTGCGAGGTTGTGTCCCAGGGTAACACTTGAAAATTGATTAGCTCCAGGGAGGATTTTGATTTGGACATTTTCTGGAACCAATAAATGAAAATGTGAAACAGAACTTTCAGTGAACCATGATTCTGTTATAAAAAGAATATCTAATTGAAAAAAATAATGAGCTCATTGAGTGATGTGGCATTTTTGACTGCTGATCTAGCATTAATCAAAGCTGCCTTCAATGCAGGCATCAAAGTACGAGCATGACACCAGATCATTAATATAAAATGCCTGTTGTCTAATTTTATCAATAGCACGTCACGTGAGTGTTCCGCGCTTGTTTTGTTTTAGTGTTAGAAGTTAGTTGTTTAGGGTAATGGCATGTTATCACCACAAAGCCCAAGATTAATGAATATGAATACACCGTCAAGCTTCTTTGAGGCTTCTCATTCCCTCCAACGTGGCTTCGTCATCCATTTTATTCAAGATGGCCACTCATTACTGTTGCGTTTCTATGTTTACCAAGTTATCTGTGTTTATTGTTTGTGTGGCATTTAAGCGTATACATTGGCTCTGTTATGTTCTTCATGTCTATATGGTGCAAGCATTATTCTTCATGTCTAAATGCACATTTGACCTAGTGTTCATGTTTCTTCATGGTAAATGCATATCTGCACATCTGCATATATTGTACTCTCGTGTGTCTGTTTGGCAGTGAGGTCACTTGCTCTCGTCATCTTCCGTTACATATGGCCCATTTGTTCTTGTATTGTTCCAGGATAAGGTCGGTATGGTTGTCTTAGCGCATAACATTTCTCCTATTTGCAGTATAGAAGCGGGGGAGCGGCTGTTGCTCTCGACAGACTTAATGCAAAATGTACTTTAGTTGAATACTCAGATGGACGTAGTGAACACAATCACAATAATTTACAGAGAATACAGTAATATACTATAGCTTTATAGAGCAAGGGAATAATGCTGAATAATGGCCTGCTCCTTGGCCTCATTCCACACGTTTGGAAAGGGTCATCACTAGCACAAAGTTCTAGTAGCAATGAAGGTTTTGGAGTTTGGGTGCTGAAGTAAAATATGTTCTTTTAATAATGAGTAAAATACACAAAATGCATTTGTAAATTAAATGTGGTTTCATTTTGAAATTTTAAAATAACTAGGTTGTCTTTATATAGTAAAAATTTCAATTGTAAACCCGGTTGAACCTGGACAGCTTTAGCATGAGCTTGCTTTAGGTGCAATGTTAAAGTAAACTTCTTTCTTTACAAACACAAAAGCGTTGTTTGTTGCATGTTTTAGTTTTCACTGTGTTGTGTTAAATTAGGTTGGAGTGCCTGGTTAGAAAGTTTGCTTAAAAGTACTATTGCTGTTTCTTTAATGCAGACAAATACATTCTGTACATTCGGGAAGGATAAAAGGCTGAGTTGGTCTTGCTGGGATTCAAACCTGCGATCTGCAGATCAAACACAGATCACAGCACCGAGCGTTTAGTCCCCTGAGCCATCTTACGATAGCTGTTTAATATCTGGGACAAAAAGGCAAGAAGAGGTAGCCAAAGATTTGTAATCAGAATATGATAGTAAGTCCTAACAGTGTTGTGACAAGAGATCATAATTTAAGCACAAAGCAGATGAAGTAACGCGATCATGAGAGGTGTGTTATCAGCTAAACTACATTGTAAATGGCCTACAAGATTCCCTTTGCCCGTGCTCACACTTCATTTAATATCGGTATTTAAATAATTTCACAATCCAAAATGTTTGTTTCATTAATTATATTTTAACGCAATCTTTTTTCAAATCACTGCTTGGTACAGACCTTGATAAAGAAATTACGTTTTTTGTGTAAAAAACCCTTTTTCAAGCACCGTTAAGAAAATCAAAACAAAGAAACTACTAGTGTCCACTTTACATTCAAATCATCACGAAAATAAAACAAAACCTAGTATAATTATCATTTCTAATTCTGGCGTGAACATCTGAATTATCATTGTTATTAATAGAAAATAGCATAATGCTTTCCTAACTCTTTATAGATAATTAAAAGGCAATTTTCGACTTACATTCGCCCTAATGTATTTTACAAAAGGATTATATGCTATATGTATTTTATGCAAAAAGTGCAAGCAACAATACAGGTTTTGGATAATATTAGTAATTACTCTTAATAATTGCATGTTCGAAATTATGATAATTCCTCAATTCTAGAAAGGCTTGTAGGTACAGTGTCTTAATGGAGACGCTGACAGTTCTCTGGTGGGACACAGAAATAGAGGCTACTTTTGGCAAAACTACATCTTCATATTTATGCAATGTGATCACACTTCATGGTCGAATTGTATGTTCAAGTCTATATGTTTAGTGAGGGAGGTGTTAGTATGTATGTGCGACTGTGGTCGTGCCATGTATTAAGGCACTAATTATCTCTCTTCTACAAGCTGTCATCCAAGAATCAAAATAACAAGAAAGCTATCAACAACTTTTGGATTTGTAAAGATAATTGTACAGAGTTTTATGAGGGGATCTAAAATAGACAAAGGGACAGAAAGCATCAATTCGAGTAGATAGAAGAAGGAAGTATGATGGAAAAGTACATTGTTGGGTGACATATATGACAAGGAGGTAATGTTCTCTTTTACCAACATGTACACAGTGATTTCTTCAAATATGTACAGGTCCAAGTTGCTCTGAACCAAAGAGACGTGTAAACGGCCCATGGGCAGGAAACTAATCTGTATCCCTAAATTATCGCTCACAACTGCAAACATCTTATTAGGGCTGCTCTTAATTACATGAATACATCAGCACAAAGATGGACAGAGGGACGTTGAGAAAACACTGCAGTAGTGGATATCAGATGGCCTTTGAATTTAGCGGTTAAATTCATAAACGCTGTTAATTTTAAAGCAAAAATTAAAAAGCTTGTTTTCATACCTACCACATACCTAAACAAATGTTTGAAGTCTTGTGTTAAATGTCAAATTGACAATGTTACACAAGCACATATATTTGTAACCTGCCCATCCTATGCTGCTTTTTGGTCAATTTGATCTTAGTTGCTTGCTAAGGTCAGTGGTTTCTTTTTATCAATTTCAAGCAAGTGAGTGATTCTGGTACACGATACTGATTTGAATCCTGGCCATGCACTGTTTTCGTTTGAAGAGCAATCTCTCCAGCTAAATTTGTGGTTATTCGAGAATGGATTTATCTGACTGCACCTAAGGGGAAATAAATGACATCAAGAACTTCTGTAAATGTATAATAATCAGACTGATTATTCTTAGACAGAACCTGGAAAAAATTTTGCAAGACGTGACATAGTTTGCCATTAGGCCATTAGTTGTTTCCTGAGCTAGAACCACGTAAATGTTCATTTTATAAAGGTCGATATTACTCTATACTGTTAAATGTGTCAGCTTCTGTGACAGCTATTAAATAAATATGTATGAGAAATAAATCAAAGGTAGGAAGTATGTGAAATGGAAGACATTGGAAGAACTGTCAGAGACCCAAGAAGGCATGTTGGGTAATTTAGGAAACATTGTATTAATTCAAAAAATATCAAGGTACTCTTTGCGATGTTCAATGTCTGGTTAAAAATGGAAAGTCTTTTGGGCATATCAATTTAAGGTTAATTAATAACAGAGCTATTAAGAGGTCCTGAGGCAGAAGGTGCCGTACAGAGTCTGACTATAGGTCACTCATAGATTGTAAAGTTTGCCTGGTATAATCTAGAAATTTAGAAGAAAACACAGCAGATAATGAGTGTTAATGTTGATGTATGATGCAATTTTAGGAGGTAAACGCTGTAGCATCAGTCTTATGATTTACTCGTAATGAGAAGTAAGACATTATGTTATATTAACAAAGTTTATTTTATTTTTTTCGATCTCTTTTTTCCCCCTTTCTTTTTTCTTATCTCAATTTATTTTATTTTATTTGCTCTTTTGTTACTTGCAAGATATGAAAATGAATTTGATATAGTATATGTATGTAATTTTCTTCTTAATTCTCTTTTAAAATGATATGTAAAGTTTATTTATAAACTGTATCACATTATTAATAAATTAAAATTAATTAAATAAATATATTTGAGAACTACATCAAAGGTAGGAAGTATGTGAAATGGAAGGCATAGGAAGAACTAGCAGAGACCCAAAAAGGTATGTTGGGTAATTTAGGAAACATCATCCAAATTGCAAGGAAGAGGATGTGAAAGAAAAATCAACTATGAGAAGGAGGAATGGATAACTGGTCAAATGAATGAAGAAGAACCAAACAGTAGATAAAGTGATGAGCTGAACATGTGAGCAGTGGTAGGAGGCTGGCACATATGAAAACAAGTAAAGAGACAGGAGAATGGAAGATTCGAAGATGGGAAGAATTGTTCAAGTCTAGAAGAAGATGAAAGTCGAAATCCAAGAAGCCACATTGGTATAGCGTTAGTGAGAATAACATGAAGGTATACATTAGATCCAAGAGGATGATATATCATGAAAGGAAAAGGCTGATGCGTTTGTCTTAAAATTCCAATTCTATTCACCAGCCGGGTTCTCTAAAATGTCTCCTTCCTTTAAAAGACATCTGCTCTGACTACGTCCCTCCTTGTAGGTGTACAGGTAATGGTAATAAATACAGTATTCCAATTACTGCCTGTTTTTTACCATGCACCAAATTATGAATTATGAGTTATTTACCACATGCAGTATTGCACGGTAACACTGCATGTGGTAAATACTTCAACATTAGGAGGTGAACTAAAACCTAAAAAGTATCAAATGTTTACCTACAGTCAAAAGGTAAAAATATTGTAGGTAAAAAACTGAAAAAGCCCCCAACATCTGAACACTTTTTTCCTTTTGTCAAGGGATACACCAGCACATCCCTGCACATAGAAAATAAAATCATGGAGGAATCCCAAAATGGGTGTGCAATGGCAGAAGATCAGGTGGCCACCACCTCACCCACCTTTGAAATTGAATGTACAGAAGGGGCAATATAGACCTTTCTGTGCATTGCTATATGTGTTACAGTAGGAGATCGATCAGTTACTGCACTTAATCAATTTCCATACAGAAAACAGGGGCGGCAATTGATTTTTGTTTGTTTGTGGGGGTGCATCAACATGACAACATGAATTTTCAGAAACACAGCTGCAGTATTTCTGAAAGTCAGCATGTGTTACAACCAATAAGGCAGACACAGTTATTCTTTTGTGCAGCCTCTGACATTTCCACATGTATTAACAGTAATATTCGAATGTCAAATTCAGGTTAAAAAGCTGAATACATCAGAGTAAAGGCTTATTCGGTTAGATACAAGCTTGAACTGGGCATTATCTTGCCAGAGAAGTTTGCCTAGTTTACTGGTTGCAGATCAGAAGTGTATCTCACGTCATCGAGCGCGGAAGGTGGAAACACGGGAGGGAGATATACCACACTTAATTGGACTGCCGAGGGTGTGAAATGCGTCACAGGAATGGATCTGTTTGGGGGCAGAAATCGTGCAGCTCACCGATTGACCTCTGTGGACAGGGAACACATCTCTCCTGGAGGAACTTGGGGCAAGGGGTGGCATTGGCAGTAATTTCTAAGCACTCGAATGAACCATAGGGAGAGGGATATAAGATGCATTTAGAGTCGGGGGTAGAAAATGTAACTACCCATACTAAAAACTCACCCCTCTGCAGACGCATTCTCAAACTCTAAACTATATACAATCATACCTCTACAGCACCACAAACAGCACAGACTTCACAACATCACTGCGACAACAAAACAAACCATGCACAATCTCACCCCAACACCACATGACACCTACTAACCAAACACGTATGTACGCTGGGTGACCGGTTTCTCCGAAATGAAGCTGCCAACAGCATATCACAGCACTTTTGCACTTCTCCCTCTCAGCCCACCTAACAAACCTCGCCACCCGCCTTGAATTACAGATCCACCAGAGCACCAAGACACCACACAGGTGGCAACAGTGCATGGTACAAGAACCTTTAACATATACTGTTTTTCAAATTAGACTGGTGGCTCTTTTTGTCAGTACGTCCATGCCGCTGATGGGCTTGGTCTGTGTGCTGCATTCCTATCTTTATATGCTCACACATTCCCTGGTGCTCCTGGAATGGGCCTGTGTGCACACAGGTTTGCATGTGAACAAGAGATGTATCCCATCAGTGGGGTGTTCTTTAGCTCACCAGTCTCAACGGTTCCATGTGATAATTTCACCGCAAAAATATCTCCATACAAAAATATCACCATATTTTTGTGCTGAAATTCACAATGGACCCTGCGGGGGACTCCCCTGCAACCCCCGCATCACTTTTTAATGTGCGGGGAACCCCCCCCGCATCCCCTGCTCCCACATAATATCACCAATAAAAATATCGCCTATGGCGAACCAAACGGCCATATTTACGGCGATATTTTTGTTGGGGATATTATTACCTGATACCGTCTCAACCTGTGACGCATCAGCGAAGTTTGTTTGTTTACGCTTCTCTGCCTCTTTCATCCACCTGGCCATAGGTAGCAAGTGCTGCTCTTGCATAAAATTTAGAGCATAGCTTATTCCATTCTTTTTTAATTTATATTGTTAATCCAATGTCTGTACACAATGCTTTAAGTGGGATGAGAAATCGATGCTGCGCCCTGACAAGGGGGCGTTGGCCAAAGTGGGTGTGGTCCTAAATTGGCAGAAGACTGTAAAAGTGATACACATATACTTTTTGGGGCAGGGGACAGGCAACCCACACATTTAGAAACCACGAATGTTTTTGTATAGTGACTACTTTGCAACAAACACCCACAAAACATACCTGTTGCCTTTGTCAATGCTACACTAAAGCCAAGGAAACCATGAGTGAGTTTTGCTTTTACTAGAATTCACTGCAAACTGGATCCTAAGGACAGTACATAGTATAGTGAGTGTGAATGATCTTCCCAGGGTCACAGACTTTGGAAAATTGGTGAAGCTGGGATTTGAGCCCAGTCTATGATTTAGCTACTTGACCAGGTATCATGATAGCTCTAGTGGCTCAGCGACCTGTTAATATTTGACGTCCCAAAAAAAAAGAAAATCTACTTATACATATATTTTGAAAAGTACACAAAGCACATGAACTAACCTGGCAATGTACACATTGTTATCAAAATGTGATGAGCAAGAAGTGCGTGAGTGTAGTTTTATTTTTCCCATCTTGAAGAGACAAGGCAAAAGAAAAGCTTGTCATACACCACTCTAATTTCTAGTTACACAGCATTTTCACGTTTTAAGGGACCTACAGCTAACAATTGCTATCCCAATTACCCAATCGCTGCTGCTTGAGTAGCCCTGCTGATAATAAACAGATGCCCCTCACCAAACGTCTTTCTACTGGAAATGAAAAGTGTGATGCAGACAATCAGGAACAGAGCTGCAGAGCACTGGCTGGTAAACGCTGACCCTGCACCCTGATCTGCAATTTTAGGAAAGGGATGCCACTTTGTGTTAAAGTCAGACCTTAATAATAGTATTAACCCATGTCTAAACCCAAACACGCAGGTCTTAAAAAAAGAGAGTGGTGGTTGCCCTGGCACCAGTAATGATCAGTCTGCCCACCCAGCTCTCTGGTAATCATTGATTCAGTGAGGCCCTTGCGCCAGATTCTCAAAAAGCAGAGTACATGAAAGGAGTGCAGAGAATGTTCTCGTTTCATTTGCTCAGCTTTCAGAAATGTTCAGGTCACCTTATTCTCAAAGGTGAACGCATAGACACAGGGGAAAGATGCGCCGTCCAGCCTCTTCACGTACATTAGTGTCAGGAGTGTGCTCCCGATACGAACGTATGACAGGCTCCAAGCAACCACGTGGTAGGTGGGATTGCATTTCACCAGGATGGGTCATGTAAGTGCCTGGGTGAGAGTCTCAAAACGCAGAGTAAATTAAAGGGGTATAGAGAATGTTCTCGTTTCATTTGCCCTACTTTCAGAACTGCTCGGGTCGCCTTATTCTCAAAGGGGACCGAGCATTGAAGGCAGGGATGGATAATAGAGCAAAGATGCCCCGTGCAGCCCCCTTGCATACATTAGTGTGGAGGGCATACTCTGACACTACTGCAAGACAGGCTTCCAGCAATCACGTGGTTGCTGGCAGCATATTTACCAAGAGGGGCCATTAAAGTGCATCTAAGATGCGCTCATTCAGATACCCTCTGCAAATTGGGCTGCTCCTTTTTTGGCGCAAGTGAGGAGATGGGCTAGATGAAGCTGTGTCTGACAGGGCGCCTTTGTTCACTCACGATGACCGGGCTATGCAGGTTTCTGTGAATGTTAGTGGTTGTTTCTCAGCGGCGTCACCTATTGCAACCCCTGTGGCGAATGAAAGTAACGTTTTGCGTGTCTTCTCCTAGAGCAGCTGATGAGTGTGATTTTTCCGCAAAGGGTAGTCAGGCTTTGCATCGTTCCTCGACACTTGGCTGTGAATTTTGGGCTGAGTTGGTTCCCTGCAGTGGTCGGTGGGTTGGAATGTGGAGCTTGCTCTCTCAGGTTTGTCAAATGTGCAGTCTTACAATACACCTGACTGTGCATGTGGGCAGGCATGTGGATGAGGATGGTGGGGGCGTTGTGGATGATGGTACAGCATGTGATTTTGATGTGGATACTAATGTGAAGTCATGACAATGTGCAGGTAATGCTGCTGTGGAGGGCGGACTGGAGGGTCAAATGTGGAGTGACATCAAATGTTGAAGGGCGTGTCAAGGGTAGAGGTAAATGAGGTGGTGGATGGAGTGATTGTTGTGGTTGTGGGTTATGCAGTGTTGGGGCTTTAGAGGATGTGAGGGTGATGTGGCTGTGCAGGCGCTGTGGATGTCGGAGTAATGTGAATGCAGGAGTAATTTGGTTGTGTTGGGTTGGCCCAGATATGAAGGTGTTGGGGATGGTCAACTGAATGATGAGGTAGGGTGGGAGGGTTATTAGTGTGAGGGAGTGATGAGATTGGAATGAGGATGGAGTTGTGGGGCTGTTGAGCATGGAGCTGAGGAGGTAATCTGCATGGGTGTGATGTGGCATTGAGGATGGCATTAGGGTTATGATGTAGTGAGACTGGTGGGCTGAGAATTGAAGGGAGATAAGGATGGGTGAAAAGGAAGGCAGTGTGTGAGATGATGGATTAAGGGATGACGATAGGTCGAAAGGGTTCTAGGAATTAGGCTAACTTGAGGATGGGTTGTGATGGATGCGATGAATGTAAGAATGAGGATGTGCGTAGGGGTCGCATGGAATGGGAGAGCTGACTGATACTTATAGATGTGATTAAGATAGGAGTGGGCTCATTAAGCTGGTTAGGAGTGGGCTCATTATGCTGGTTTAAGTGGGATAGGATTTGCAGTAAATATGAGGAAGGGATCATACTGACGGGGTTATAAGTGTAAGAATAACGTGGTGATGAGAATGGGGTTCAGAAGAAAGGGAGTGAGATCAGGAGTTGGGGGCTGGGGAAAGCAGGGGTGTATTCCTCTTTACCCACTGCAGTTCTTGGGTATCCAGTGGATGTTGATCTGTGTTCTCTTACGTTGCCTTGAGGCTCAGGTTTGCGTTCCCTACTGGGATCTAAATCTGACCACACGGACACAGGTTCGAATTCTGGCAGGTTCACTTTTCCCTTCATCTTTTCAAGGTCGATAAGTACCATTGAGATTGGTGAAAACAAATTTCTGTTATTTTACATAATGGGAGACAGGGTGCCAACCTGCCAACCTGGGCCTAGGAGCGCAAACGTTTTCTCATAACCATGGTTATTCTAGGGCTAACCAGGGTTTTAGAAGAAAATGGGATCGGGAATGAAAGTGTGTCACATGAAAATAACTGTGGTTATTTGCAGGCATTTACAGATAACCAGGGTTACGTGTAGTACATTGCAAATATAACTGTGGTTATTGGAAAGAGGTTTAAAAAAAAAGATTAATACAAAAAAAAGAGAAAGTTTACAGCTACAGTGAGATGGGGTAATGGGTGTGGCTGAAGGATATGGGTAATGGGTTACTTTATGGAAGCAAATGGTGTAGTATGGAAAAAGGACACAGCCAATGGCTGTGTCCACTGCCATGGCCAATGGCCATGGCTAGTGTGCCCAAAGAAGCCTAGGGTTGAGGCAATGGCCAACGACCATGGCTAGTGGGCCCATTCAGGAAACCTATTGGAGAAATATGTAGAGTGGCCACAGCTGAAGGCTATGGCTAGTGGGACTGGAAGAAGGCTATTGGAGAAATATGTAGAGTGGCCACAGCTGAAGGCCATGGCTAGTGGGACTGGAAGAAGGCTATTGGAGAAATATGTAGAGTGGCCACAGCTGAAGGCCATGGCTAGTGGGACTGGAAGAAGGCTATTGGAGAAATATGTAGAGTGGCCACAGCTGAAGGCCATGGCTAGTGGGACTGGAAGAAGGCTATTGGAGAAATATGTAGAGTGGCCACAGCTGAAGGCCATGGCTAGTGGGACTGGAAGAAGGCTATTGGAGAAATATGTAGAGTGGCCACAGCTGAAGGCCATGGCTAGTGGGACTGGAAGAAGGCTATTGGAGAAATATGTAGAGTGGCCACAGCTGAAGGCCATGGCTAGTGGGACTGGAAGAAGGCTATTGGAGAAATATGTAGAGTGGCCACAGCTGAAGGCCATGGCTAGTGGGACTGGAAGAAGGCTATTGGAGAAATATGTAGAGTGGCCACAGCTGAAGGCCATGGCTAGTGGGACCGGAATAAAGCTATTGGGGTAACATTTAAAGGGGCCAAGGCCTAAAACCAGGGCCAATAGACATGGGCAAAGGCTCTGGCTAGTGGTCCCGAAAGACGTGCATAGTCAGCCGTGACCACATAGTGGGTCCAAGAGAAACTTATTGGGGAAACAGTCACAGTGGACATGGCCGAAGGTAGTGTTGTAAAATATACAGTGGGCACAGCCAAAGACTGTGCTAACTAGCAAGGGATGAAGACCCTGTCTAGTGGGCCCAAAAGAAACATATTAAAAGGAATATATATGTATTTATGTATATATATATATACATATATTATATATATATTATATATATATATATATATCAGTGCAAAACGTTGTTAATGGGACGTAATGGTTAAGTTTCTCTAGTAAAAATCTTTGAAATTCAGAGAAAAAACTTTGTGAGAGAGACGTTATGGTTGGAGAACAAAATCGAAAAACCAAACAGATTTGCCAGTTATGGTAACCTATGTAACAATAATTCACGCACCCATCAGGCACTGCCCAGACTAACACTCCAAATATCAAAGATGACATCATAAATGTCGGACAAGAAAAAAAAATATTTTGCCTTTGTGGACATATTCCACCACATCCTTAACTCCCCTTAACTCCCCAGTTTCATTTCTAAGACAAGTGTAATGTTATGTTTTTAAATATTCTATCACTGAAACTCCGACATGGCATCTGTTTCAAATGTTTTGATGCCCCTCACGTTTTTCCATTGCTCAAAGAGTGCCTTTTGGCGATGTCTGCAATCGCTACGGCTTCCTCTTTGTCGAGAGGCGTCCACGAACAGCAAATCAGGAAGTGAGTCCACTGACTAGCCATATTTAAAAAGTCAGATTAACACCAGATTTGTAAAAGCACACTTCTGGCTCCAGGCAGCTGCTCCTCGCAGAAGTTTCATGCAAATCCGCCCAGCGGTTTGGGCTGTAGCCACAAGCAGATTTTGTTTCCCATTCAAGTGTATACGATTTTGAAACATTTGGAACCACCCCTACAGTTTTGCACCCTTCCTTGAGGAAACCACACCAAACTTTGCAAAACAATTGTGTCTTTATTTTTTGCAAAGTTTCATGTGGATTCGCCGAACTGTGGCAAATGTATAAGCTGCACACAAACTGCATGGGAGCGCCAACCTAACCGTAACTACAGGGTCGCTGTCGCCTTTAACACACATATATACATAGATCAAAAGAGAACATGAACCTGGAGAAAGCCGGGGGCCGCACTCCGGGTCAGTAGATGCCGGCAATAATGAAGAAAAAACAACCAATTTTGAGTAACTGGCGAAGTTTATTAGTGCATGCAAAGCAATTGCAGAGCACTGGGACAAAGTGAAAGGTAACGCGTTGTGCGCTCGCAGGGCGCTTGATCACACAAAGTAGGCAGTGGGAAGTGCATGATTAAATAACCTCCCAAGTCCCTCCACTATTTCAATGGCCACTGTTCGTGTCACTAGGAAGCAGTGCAGCATGAGGGCAGACATCTTGTAATGTATTGAAACTTAATTGGTATAACCAGACCGTATAAAGGACTAATGCTTAATATGACAATGCTCAAAATAAAGAAGCCAAAACAGGACACATCATTTAACACACAGTTAAAACATTCCAAAACAGGTTGGCTATATCACATGAGAGGGAGATGGAGAAAAGCATATTCACAAATTATCAAAAAATATAACTGAATTAAAAACACGATGTTAAAATACTTCCATTGGTAAAAACATGATCACGAATAATGAAAGTGCAAGTGCTTGCAGCAATAAATGAAACCCTAAGATGGTCTAAGTGTCAACATTGGACAGACCCATAAGGTTAACGTGCAAATGCTAGTGGCTGTATTAGGCTCATCTCGAAAGAATATTCAGGACCCACTAATGCAGTCAGCAAAAAAGCCAGCAGCAAAGAGCAGATCACTGAAAGTCTCAGGATGACCAAGTGTAGGAGCAAGTCAGTAACGCTTGCCCCAATTGTGGATGGATTGCGTAATGCAATACTAAGAATGGTGCAAAATAAGCTACACTACAGGGAATGAATAAAGTGCAAGTGCATCAAATGATCAACAACATAAGGGCAACATGTGCAACTAAAACAATGAAGACCCTACCATGTGAAAAACATGCCCGCTAGGATGTAAAGGTGCTATCGCCCACTGAGCAAAAACTAGTGAGCTGGCCTGCCCGTATCAAACCCAAACTTGGTACTCCTCAACTAATTGAAATGAGACAACTATCTAAAATGAACATGATGTCACTAGTCATGCGTCACCCGTCACTCACTGCAAGAAGTGTCAGACAAAGGTGGGGCCATGCTAATACAGGGGAGGGTGGACTGGATGAAAGGGAGCCCACTGCAACAAAACCCAATGAAAGTAACATATGAGTCTAAGCAAAAAAACAAGCAGCAGGGGAAGGTAGGAAAACAGAACCATGAAAATTGTAATCAAATCATGTTGGTAGATGAAATAAAAGAGTTGTGGAAACAAACACAAATAGAATAATAAAAACAGCAGGCAAGAGAAACTCAGATACATGCCAATGAACTTAAATTCCAGAATGTGGCAGGTTACTCCTGCTGATGTCAAATAGGGAGGCAGCTCCAGAAAGAAAAACAGGATAAAGGACCATGGAGCTACACACCTATAAAGGTGTACAATTCCTCATCTACATTGTGACCCAACAGTACCTTCGTATCAAAATCCAGAATATATTTAGTCTCCAGCTGACGTAACTGTAGGACTCAATCACCCTCCCCCCTGGGATTACTCATCACATGTGCAAGCCCAAAAATAGTTAAAGCTGAGCATTATTTAAAAAAAAAATGCTTTGCCATGGTGTATGAGTGATCAGATGTCTCAATAGCCCTTAGATGCTGGAGGATTCTCACCTTTAACTTACATGTGGTGCTGCCCACATACCACTTGTTTCAAGGGCAACAAAGTATGTAGACAACAAAAACAGTGTCACAGGTAATAGATTGCTTAATGGCACAAGATAGAGCAGTGACCGGATGGATGTAGGATCTCTGTGCGATGGCGTGAAAGCACACTTTGCATTTGTGGCATTTAACAAACCCCTTGGGTGTTGACGACAGCCAGAGCTATCTGCCATATTCTTGGACTGGGGTGACAGACAACGCCCCACAAATTTATCTTTGAATGACGGAGCTCTTCTGAACGTAAGACCAGGATGTGGTGCCAATATGGATGATAAGTCTTTATCCATCTTGAGCACATGCTGGACAGTTTTTCTGATGCTCTGAGATGAGCTGCGAAAGGTGACAATCAAACAGGGATCCTCACTGATTATCTGCTTCTCCAATTTATTCATAGACAATAGATTATCATGATGGAGCAAATGGGCCTTGGTGTAAGCACTCTCAATGACACCCTTAGCGCATACCCACGCTTGTGGAAATTGTGTGTGGCTCGAGCACAGCATTGGTCAAATGTCACAGTGTTGGAACAGTTGTTGCAATATCGTACAAATTCGCCATAGGGTATGCTCCTTTTACAATTGGCTGGATGACCACTAGATGCATGCAGAGGCAGCCCTGAACTAGTGGGCTTGTTGTATACCGAAATAGGTAAACCAAGTGTGTCTAAGGTCACTATAACATCAAGATATACAATCTCACTGAAGCAGTGACTTTCAGGTAACACTAAATTGACAGTGTTGTCATTACTGTGTTCTACAAAGGTTAGTGTCATAAATCACCAATGTATCAATTGAAAAGGATACGGTAACCAAAAAAGGATACAATTGGTAGGGCTCTTCCGGATCCTTTTTCACACGACTTGATTGTAGGTAGGTCAAATTAGACCTTCCAAATGATACAACTCTCTGACTGATGAAACAGGCAGAGAGATGGATCACTGGAAAGGGCGTGGGTATTGTATCGGAAGTACGCCTAGGATAGATAAAGTATCATAAGAAACTGTCCGAAACTCAAATCACTATGAAAGCACAGTATTAGCATTAATTCAAAACACTGACCTTATGGCAAAAACTGAAGTATTCAACGAAAGTCTCTTGAAGAAAACCAGGAGTTGAACCAACAACAAAGGAGGGGAAGATTAGTAAGGGAGACTTATCCCGAACGGCACGAGGCTCACGCTAGATACCGGGTTGGTGCACCACAGGATAGCGTCCAAAGTACTGTGCACAGTCACCTTCCAATAGTTCATGAAATACTTCCTTTCCCACGAAGAACAAAAATTAGAAGTTCACCTGTTAACTGTCACAGGTACCAAAGGTTCAAAGTAGTTCAGAAAACCACGTGCAGGATTGCACGCGACAGCGTACACGCAGCCAGGACAGCCGCGCTTGGAGACAGCGTTTCCGCGTGGAGATTTAACACGCAAACAGGATACACGCAGCCCAGGACAGCCGCGCTTGGAGACAGCGTCTGTGTGGAGATTTGGCACGCAAACAGGATACATGGAGCCCAGGACAGCCGCGCTTGGAGACAGCGTCCGCGTGGAGATTTGGCACGCGAACAGGATACACGCAGCTCAGGATAGCTGCGCTTGCAGACAGCGTCCGCGTGGAGATTTGGCACGCGAACAGGATACACGCAGCCCAGGCCAGCCACTCTTGGAGACAGCGTCCGCGTGGAGATTTGACACGCAAACAGGATACACGGCTCCAGGAATTAGCGTGTAGAGGAAAACACGCTCCAAAAGGCCAAAGAAGTTGCTGAAGGGAATGCAAAGACGCAGGTCCGGAGTTCAGCTACAAAATGCCAAAAATGAATTAATCAGAAGCAGCGATCAACATTTCCACGCTGCTTTTGTACGTACTGCCGTGATACACGCGACGGAACTAAGTCACGTGAATTTAACGACGTGAAAAATGCAGACGTCATTTTCCGGGCAATGCATCGAACAACCTCCATTTCTAATAAAATGGTCTAGCGGTTCTATGGGCGTAACTCATTTTGTATGGAGAGGTTGTTCCAGGTCCAGAGATATGTCCAGCAGGCATGACAGTTAGCCAATCTGTTTGAGTGCATATGACATACACGTCATCAATGTACCTCCACCATGATACAATTTGTTAGAGAAGAAATCACCTATAATGTAATTCAAGAAAGTGGCCTCCCATCAACCCATCATGAGGTTAGTGTAGGCCAGGGCAAAGGTACTGCCCCTGGCTGTACCTCACTTCTGATGATAGAAAACATTTTCAAAAGAAGAAAATTGTATTTTAGACAGAATTCTAACATCTGCAAGATTATATTACTATGAGATCGAAAGTTCAACGATTGTGTTGCCAAGAAATATTTACAAATTAATACCAACCGAATGATCTATGGAAGTGTAATGAGAAACAATATCAAGGGTCACTCAAATTAAGCCTTCTTCCCTTGGTGTCTGATTAATGTGTGCAAGGAAATCCTTGGTGTCCTGTAGATACGACGGTAGCACAGAAACAAAAGAAATTAAAGTCTCATCTATAAACTGTGATATGTTATAAACCGTGATATGTTTTCCAATAGAGATCCGGATAAAGTGACAATAGGTCTGCCAGGTGGGTGCACCAATGATTTGTGAATTTTAGGAAAGAAATAAATGGTGGGATGGTAAAGAAAGATGGGACCAAAAACTTAACAAGATCCACATCCAAAATACCCATCTCACACCAATTGCTTACCATAATGCCAAAATTACGGTGTAGCAAAGGAAAAAGATTAGAAAACACAGTAGAATAACACGTTCGGTCTCGAAGTTGTCGTGTAGCCTCATTCACATAATCACAGGGGTTAATTAAAACAGAATTGGTCCCTTTATCAGAAGGTTTGATAACGATATCTGGAAAATTCTCTAACTCCTGCAGAGAGTCCCATTGCAACTTGGTAAGATTTTGTCTAGACGAAGAAGCCGATGACTTGCGCAGCTTCCTGAAATCTGCAATGCAAAGATCATGAAACACCTCCATGCAACCACCTTTTGGCATGGGGGGGAGTAAACTTCGATTTAGCCTTCAATCGTGAATCAACAGTCCAATCAGAGTCTATGTCAAACTCTCGATAGTCAATGTGAGTAGGATCAAAGGAAGCATCTTCCAGTGTGGGCAAATCCGTCAAAGTTGGAATATCTGACATTAGATTAGTTTTCCCTCCATGTGGCATGGCTTGCCCAGTTTTCGTTTGATTATTGGCAAAAAATGTCTTAAGTTTTATTTTGTAAAAGAATGAGTCAGGGTCAAATCGAGTTTGTACATAGTCATACATCATGGTGGGACAGAAATTGAGTCCCAAACAGAGAAGGTTCTTTTGATCGTCCGTTAGAACATATATGACTCAGCTCAAACGGATTTTCCTACTTTATACATAGCTGTCCTTTAAATGAACCTAATTGGATTGCATGACAATACAGATCGCCTGGATTTTGTAGGTGTGGCAAATGCAAACTATGTAAATGATCAATTTGCACTTCTGAATTGGAATACAATGAAAACATCAAATGGAAAGTCAAGCATGAAATTACATGCTTCATCAAATTTGTTGTATATCTGATATTTTGTCCTTGTAAACAAGCATACATTGGATCAACTATTTGTAGTTTGAAAATTAGGATACTACAACACTACAGGGCTATAAAGAATCAGGATGAAGCTTGTCCTTTAGCCACATTCTTTTTGAGAAACACAATAATGATCACGTAAAGCTGACATTTTGAGTTTTTGGCTTATGTATAGGAGGATGTAAGAAAAGGCAATAGAAAGTTGAAGTTACATCAGCTAGAATGTAAACTCATTATCCTTTTTGATACATTGTAGCCCCATGGTCACAATGTGGACAATGAATTACATGTCTTTTTATGAGTAATTTAGTTCTAGTTTTTATATTGTTATAATGAATACTGTATGTATACAGCTTTATCCATTCCTTGCTGCAGTATCCGTATTCTGTGTTGGATTATTGTGTTGCGTATGTTGTATCTTTTATGATTTAAGAGCACTGGCACTTTAACTACAGTTGTTTTTTCCAGACCTTAATGAGTATGGTTTTATTACTGTACTGTCCTGGTTTTATATTTCTGAAGTAGTAGTTTACAATTGTTTAAGTCGCACTGTATACTGAGAAGTATGCTTGTCTACACATGTTCGGTATTTTATACCAAATAAGCTGCTCTGTTGCATATTTGCACATTATGATTCTTACCATTCAAGATTTGCTGCTAGGATTACTATTTTGCACAAATCTTCACATTGGCACTTTTGACACGTGTACTTCTCATTACTAGTTGCTGCTATTTTTTTGCTATTTGCACATTTGCTCTAAAATATTGATCAATTAAGTGTTAAATGTGTTACTCTGCTCTGGAAGAAAAAACTGAAACAAATTTGTTTATGACAACAATCAATTTGTTTTACTGGGGACATATACTTGCTGCCAATATTGCCCTTTGCACACTTGTACTATTACACTACCTCGTAAACTGTACCTGCTGCTATTATTGCTATTTTGCACATTTAAAACTCTCCAACAATGAGTTATATATTTGTATAGCTGTGGATATATAACTGTTGCTATCATTGTGGCTTGCAAACTTGTGCTTTCATAATCTTGATATTGATCTTCTGCTATTATTGCTTTTGGTGCACCTGTTGGTAGATCGATTATGACAAACCAGCACCACAGCCTCGGCTCTTTTCTTTGCCTGATTTCTGTTTTCAAGCATCACCTTAAACATAGGAGTTGATTTGTCCCATGATATATGAGTTTCAGCTCTGATATTTTCAACAATCTTTGCAATAGATTGCATATCAAAGCGTAATTAGCTTATTATGAGATGTGAAAATGTGGTTGTAGCATAAGGGACTGTGTTTCTTGTTTAATATATTATTGGTTTCTGCACCTGGACACATTCAAATGTTAGCAACACTAGTTCAAAGTGACACTCACAATGTACACATGCACTAGTGTCTATAGCAGCAGAACCAGTCCTCTTTCTATGTTTGACTTATGTTTCACCTAGACATCACAATATTTTAAAAATAAACTATTGCTAATTTCCAATTTGTAACAGCCTAATGAATCCCCAGCAGGGGCGGAACGCATGGTGGTTTTTGTTTCAGGAGTTTTTCTAATCCTGCCATTGTTATATGACCTATTGTAATTGTAATTGTTTATTTGTAAAATGCTTATACTGTAAGTGATTTCAATCCAGCACTCCAACTAAGTCAATGCCTAGTATGGGATGCCTAATGGAAGCCCTTATTTATATATTTTTATGTCAAAAGTTTGTTTAATTCTGGATGATGTACCCTTATATAACGCCCCTCTCTTTGAATTCCCCGGTCTCACTGAACCAAGAAATAGGTTTGTTTTGCAAATTAAAAGATTTATTTGAAGAATTGAACAATATATAGATTATACTTTTATGAATATGAATAATATCTGAATATCACACTTATGAATATGAACAATGATCAGCAATGGGTAATATTACAATATCAACAATCTCTTTAATCAGTTAGGAGTAGGAATAGGAAAATAATATATCAGAGAATACTTTGTATGGGTTCAAGAAAATGCAATGATAGGAAAGAATGCAACACAGAAATAAGACGATTTCAATCAAAAGACAATATAATCACTCTTTCCCCCTGTTATTTCTCACTGCCCCCAGTATGCAATATGGCGATATGGAATGAGGGCACACAGGTAGCAGGAATAACACTCAACAATTGCAGATTCAATCCCTCTTCCCCCGAGCAAGCTTAGAGAGAACAGGTATGATTTGCAATGAATGGGAAAATGCTAAAATTGATTTTAATTTGCTAAATGAGATTCAGAACTAGTGAGAGTTGCTTTGGATTGGTTCAAGTCAACACTAGCAATGATTGCAGAATGATTAGCAGATGGAAAACGAAATTCAGAAGTTGAAATCAACAAATAGCTATTTTACCTAGAATGAAATTGAGCCAAATTGCAAATCGCGGCAACTTTTCCGCGTGCGGGAAACGCAATTACGGAAGAACTATATGGAATATCATTTTGGGTGTGTTTGAAAGCTGACAATGTTAGCTTCAAAATGACATTCCAATTTCGTTTCTAGGACATACGGTTTAGAAGTTACAGAGGTTGTTGTAAAGGTAGATGTTTCAGAAACACAGTCAAGATTTCAAAAATGACAAATGCGCTTTAAAGATTAGAACCAAGAGGGACTTATACTAAGGAACTATGAAAGTAGAAGATACCCAACGGGACAACCACCAGAACAGGGCGCCTTCCACTCTGATTGTTGTGTGCCAGGACACTTGACTTTCTTCAAAAATATCAGCGCACAGATGATTATCGCTACAATTATCACAGACTATATAATGAGAAGAGTTAAGGATGGACACAAGATTCTGTAATGCAGTTCTGGATAGGTTGAGATGGATTGAATAGGATTACTTTAAACTAAGAGTTTGGTTATGGACGGTTCTACACTAAATACTTACAACTATGGCTTTGAAATGGAATGGGCCCGTCAAAGATCTGGTCAAGGGTTTGGCTGGGATTCTCTCGCCACCGGACAGGTCTCAGGCACTGGGTTCTGCTCTCAGCAAGGCCCTCTGGTCGGTGCGGCCTCTTGGACTGGATCTGATGGGTTGGTTCTGGGTACAGCTCTGCTCTATGGGTCTGGATCTTGGTTCTAGCACAAGGTTCTTAGCTAGAACAGCAAAACAGCTCAGCCAGGCTGTTGGATTTTATGGTGCCCCTTGGAAGTTTAGGGGTAAGAATCAGGTTGCTTAAGATTGTGAAGGCCAGCTGAGAAGAGTTCAGCTTGTGGGATTAGGCCTCTCTGCTTCAAAGTTCTAGAGTCTGGATTCTGGATCTATGTCTGTAGCCTGGATCTTCCTGCAGGGTGCTTCGCCAAGGAATCAGTTGATGAGTGGAAAGTGTGTCTGTCTTGTCTATCCTCAGCAGTCCCTATTTATCAATTTCCAAAGTGGGTGAGGGGGCTGATTATCTATGCCCAACCCTCTAAGGATCTGATAGGTCAGAGAATTTCCCCTCTCCTGATTTGAGAAAGGAGCAGTGTTTCATATGTGTCAGAGTGACACTGTATTAATGATCCAAAGGAAATCCCTCCCCTTTGCTTTTACTTAGGAAATCTATTTTCCCCAAAAAACATATTTTCAAGATGCCCAACTTGTTAATAATACATAATTACATTACTGATTGCTTAAGGTACATTGCTGTCCAACTCTCATTTTCCTGCGAGCTTTAGTTCATAAATGACAACTTTTTCGCACTTTTGGTGAGTTTCTCAATGTTAGTTCTGCACCAATTTTTATACATGCATACACATCCCATCTGGGCATATTCCTGTAATTTTTCATGTTCCTAACATAAACATAATGGCTACAATATGAATAATTTCCGGGGTTCTGTCTGAGAACATCGCACAGATTCCAGATTAGTCTTAAACTCTGAGCGAATTTTTCATTTTAACAACCTATAAGTTTCATATTTTTGTCAGTTCAGTACAATTTGCTATAAGCATTTTTCTAAAACATACATTTACTTCCACTTCAATCCACATTTTCAGTCAGGCCCGCCTCCAAAGCTGGGGTGAGTCAGAGGGTCACATGGCTTGCCTTCCTGCCAGAGCTGTTGTTCTCAGTCACACCCGAATTAGGATTTTCTGTTCAGTTCAAGGAATCCATTGTTTCTTGCTCAGGGCAGCAGGGGAAATCTCCTCCCCTTCTGATTAACATGCCTATGCGAAATCCTATCCTTTTGGTGGGAATGAACAAGGTGGGAGATTCTCAGGGAAAGAAAGCCTTTTGGAAGTTTTAGCTAAATCAGGTTACCTTATGGTCAATTGTAACATAGTTCCTTGTGAAAACATTACATTTATAAATTTAAAATAAGCAAACATATCTTTAATTCCAGTCTTTTTCAACATGAAAATCAAATGTGTGGCACTCTATATGGCATTTCATGAAATCCCTTCTTTGACATGTTTAGCTTTGAAAGTTTCTCCTGTCAGATTTAGAGATCGCCAGCGCCTGTCGGAGGCGAGTAACGGTACTTGCACCCATTTTTGACAGATTTCTTTCCATCAAGTATCTTTAAAAGTGGATTTTGTTCTGATAACATATGATTCTTGCTGACATTGTAATTGTATGGATTCTTGCAGTAGAATAATGTGGAACACCCAACAAGGAGGTTGGATATTTTGGGTGGTTTGTGAGCCATGATTTCTGCAAATTTGACAACCAAGAAAACGGATTTCCAAACAGCTCTGTGTTTCTTTTGGCAATCAGCATTGCTTTTTCAAGTGGTTTCAGGCTACTTTGTGGGTAGCCCAATGGTGGGTTTTGGCAGTGGTCTCCTGTGTTCACTGAGATAGGCAAAAGTGGATGGCGGCCTATTTTTCGGATTTTTACTGCGCAATTCTGGATGATTTTTAGCGAGCAGCATGCTTTCCAGTGGCCATTTCTGAGGTTTCTGCTGCCAGCAATGCACAGTAATGTTGCCGGGCCTGGACCAGTGGGTTGAAACATCCCACAATACACAAGTGAAGTGCTTCAAAGGGCTTGAAGGTGGGAAGGGAACAAGGGAATACAGTCGTCATTCTTAGGCCTTGAAGATTCCAAATGATCTAACAACAATAATTAGCATACTAAGCCAGAGGCATTTTGACTAGTGTAAATACGTGACCAAGAGTGGGGAGAAAAAGAGGGGGGAGAGGGAAAAGGACATACAGAACAATAAACTACCTTAATAGGCCCAGCAACATTTCAGATTGATTGGTGGTTGGTAATCAATGTGCCTATTCATGAGAATTTCAGGCACAACCAGGCTAGGGGGGGAGACAGAGGGAGGACAGGACAGACAACATTCTGGTTTGTGCAAGTGCGCAGACAGGAAGTGTGAGGGAGGGGGAGGGGATACGTCTGCCCAGACCCGCAGGGGCCTGGGTTAAGTGCAGAGTGGTTGCTCCTCTCATGGAATGAGTGCAGTAGTGTCAAGCAGAGTACAGCGGCCTGGGGGCAAGTGCAAGACTGGTGGCTGAACCTGGGACCTATGAGGCTCTGGGGGTGCTCCAGGTGACCAGTCAGTGAACTGAGCAGGTTGAGGAAGGGAAAGAGGAAGGAAACAGAAAGAAAGAAAGAGAAAGAGGAGGGAAACAGGAGAGGAGAGAAAGGAGGTTAGCAGGGTAGAGGGAGAGAGAAGGAGGAAGAGAAGAGGAAGGTCTTGAGGAGTTTCCGGAACTCAAGCAGGTCCAGGTCAAGACAAAGAGAGGCAGGGAGGCTGTCCAGAGGAGGCACCTTCAGAGGATAAGGATCTACCCCCAAATATCTGTTTGGAAAAATGGCTCAACAGCACAGAGTTGGAGGAGGCCGAGCTGAGGGCTCTAGAAGGAGAGTATTTAGGAAGAGAGCGTTGTAGATAGTAAGGGCCCTGGTCCCAGAAACCCTTGTGCACTATGCAGAGGGACATGAACCTGATCCTTGCAGCCAAGGGGAGCCAGTGGAGGGATTTCAGCACAGGTGAGATGCTGTCCCTGGGCTTGAGGCCAAGGATAAGTCTCACGGTTCTGTTCCGGATAAGTTGAAGAGGTCAGAGAGTAGAAGTAGGAATATTGGGAAAGAGACTGTTGCAGTAGTCCAGTCTGGAGAGAACTAGGGCTCTGCAGATGGTGAGCCTCTGAGGGAAGGTGAGAAAATGTAGAATACCTCTGAGGAGGTGCAGCCGGTAGTGGGACCTTTTGGACATGTCTGAGATCTGACAATCTGAGAACAGAAGGAGAGAGTCGAAGATGACCGCCAGATTTTTTGCCTCACCAGTGGGTAAGGGCGCAGGACCAAGGGAGGCAGGCCAGAGTGAAAGTGGGAAAGCGGGAGAAGGGGTCCCAAGGAGGACGATCTCTGTCTTACTGGCATTGAGGCAGAGATCTTTTGCCGCAAACCAGTACTGAATTGCGGACAGACAGTCAGGAAAGAGTGAGGGGAGGAAGAGGCCGAGGGTAGCCTAAAAGAGAGCTGTGTGTCATCTGCATAACACTGAAAGTTGGAGGTGAAGGCAGAGATATTGTGGGCCAAAGGTTCCATGTAGACATTGAAAAACCAAGTCCCTGGGGGACTCCACAAATAGAGATAGTAATAGCAGAAAGAAAGGATCCAAGTTACAACTGGGAAGGGCGGTCAGAGAGAAAGGACGCTAACCACGCCAGGGCCTGATCTGTGATGCCTTGGGTATCACAGAGACGGGAGATCAGGATGTTGTGATTTACCATATCAAATGCGGAGGAGAGGTCAAGAAGAATGAGGACAGAGGGAGAGTTAGAATCAAGGTTTAAGAGCAGGTCTTCACAGGTGTTTCCATGCCTCTGGCTGCTCTGAAGCCTTACTGATGGTCATGGACACAACCAACAGATGCAGTGTGGAGGATAAGCTGCGAGATAGCCAACCTCTCCAGGGGTTTGGCCAGGAAAGGAGTGATGGAGATTGGGTGATAGTTTGCCGGAATAGAAGGGTCAGCAGAGGGTTTTTTGAGAAGAGAATGCTTTAGGGAAGTAAACACTCCAGTGGTGAAGGAGAGGTTGCAGAGGTCTGCCAAATATGGAGCTAGTGAGTCAATATTGTCCTTGATGGTTTTGGAGGGGAAAGGGTCCACCTGTTTGGAAGAGGCTTTCATAGACCAGACTTGTCTAGAGACCTCCTCAGGTGTGACAGGGGAGAGGGAGGAGAGAAGAGGGAGCGTGGAGAGAGCAGGCGAGGGGGCCCCAAGAGATGATGGTGCACGAGTGGATGCGGAGGAGGGAGAGGACAGGATGTCCTGTGTTTTTGTGGTGAAGTGTGCGGCCAGGATCCCGCAAAAGGGCCGGGTAACTGCAATAGATGATGAGGCTGTAGTAGGGTTGGCCAGTTCCTTACAGACTTTGATAAGTTTGCCATGTTGTTGGATACCGCAGAGATGCAGGCTTGAATATGGACTATTTTCTTGGACTAAATGCAGAGTCTATATTGTCTTGGCAGAAGGGGCAGGCCAGCTTGTCAGAGGGTACGCTTGAAGATCCCCATTTCCGTTCTGCTGCCCTGCACTTGCGTTTAAGGTCAACCAGGTCAGAGTCATACAATGAGTTGCACTTTTTGGCAGGATTCAGACGGACCCTCATGACAGGGGCAAGGATGTCGAGAGTTTTGGAGATGGAAAGGGGAAAGTTAGAGAGGGCTGTGTCAGGGTGGGAGTCAGCCACTAGAGTAGGCAGAGAAGACGAGGTGGAGGCAAAGGCAACCCCTGACACTTTTTTCATGGGTCGGATGACCTTGAAGTTAGGAGGCAGTGCAGGGTGTGCCAGTGCTAAAGGAGAAGAAAGCTTCAAGTGAGAGGAGAGAAGCGAGTGATCAGCCCATGAGAATGAGGTAGTGAGAGGGATAGAGAGAGAGATGTCTGTGGGGATGAGAGCATCCAAGGTGTGGCCAGCTGTGTGCGTCAGACCAGAGGGTAGAATGGAGAGAGAGAGTTGCATAGGTTGTGGAAAGCTCCTGAAGAGTCAGGAGAGTCAAGATGGATGTTGTGATCCCCCTGCTGGAGGAGTTGGGAGGAGGAGGAAAGAGGAGAAGATACCAGGTTAGCCCATACCGTGCGGAAGAGGGTGGGCTTGCCCGGTGGCTGATAGAAGGTGGCCAGAGTAAGAGAGGAGATAGGAGAGAGAGAGAGCGTGCAGACCAGACATTCGAAGGAGGAATAGGCCTGAGTGGGAATGATGGAGACAGGGATCTACTCTGGAAAGATCAGGGCAACTCCGCTTCCTGGCCTGTTGAGCCAGGGCCCAGAGAGGATCTTGTAGCCTTCAGGGAGAAGTGTGTCAAAATTCGTGATGGAGCTGCCTTTAAACCAGGTCTCAGTCAGAGCAAGAACATGAAGGTCCAGGTGTTCAAGGAGGTGGCAGATGTCAGAGGAGTGCTTGACTGCGGAGCGAGAGCTAAGCGTGGCAATGTGGATCAGATTGCCATTTTTGAAGGATTTACGGGGGTTGCAGGGGACAGAGGTCCCCCCCCGTAAGTGGCACAGGTGCCTGAGAGATAGAGGCAAGAGAGGCAGACGGGCTGAAGGGAGTGCAGGTAAGGGAGCCGCGACAGTGGTAGATGACAAGTGAGCAAGTGAGAGAGGGGCCACAGGGGGCAAGGGAGCCCCAGATGCATCGGCAGTGGGTGGCAAGAGCACCAGTGTGGGAGAGGCTTACAAGGTTGTCAGAGCAGAGAGTGTTGGCAAGGGAGCCAAGACAGTAGAAGACGTCAAAGGAGCCATATTAAGAGAGGCAGTGTAACCAGGTAGAGGCAATATAGCCAAGTTGTGCCTAGCAGGCAATGGAGCCATGGAGGCCGTAGGTGTAGTTGGCAAGGGAGCCAGTGAGGAGAAAGGTGGAAAGTTTATAAGGCGAGGGAGGAGCCTATCAAAATCAAGGAGGTTGTGTTGAGGCCCTTGTTCCAAGAGGGTACCATTTCGATAGACATTTATGATGACCCCGGAGGCTGAGAAGAAGGGAAGAAGGAACTCCCAGCGGGTGCCACCATTGATGTGTGAGGAAGAGTAGGGAGAGAGCAGCGTGGCCATATGTAGAGTCCATAGGCCGGGAGAAGGAACGACAAAGAGGATGAGAGTCTCTCAGGGTGATGCATTGACGTAGGTGTCAGCGATAGGAAGTCCTGGACTGGAGCCAAGTATGTCCTTCTTGAGTTTCTTCCTGCCAGATGTAGTGAGTGGTGAATGATTGGAGATAGAGAAACAGAGAAGATAGGAGAGAGAGAGCGCCATTGTGAAGGGGCACAGAGTGTGGTACACGTGACCAGGCCGAGTGGCTGAGGCACATAGGAGGGAGTTTACAGGAGGGCGCAAGCACACAAGGAAACACACTAGGAGTGGGGAAAAAGCAGTGGGAGCTAAAGGGGGTACAAGGGAGCAAGAGACATAAACAATACATAGAGCAAGGATGTAAGTTGGTTTTTAACTAGCAGAACAGAATAATGCAGGATGAAAGAACACCTAAATTCAATTTTTAAACTAACAGGCACAATGCAGGATGAAAGCAGCCCTAAATGCGATTTTTAAACTAACAGTCACAATGCAGGATGAAAGCACACGTAAATACGATTTTTTAACTAACAGTCACAATTAATGCAGGATGATAGCACACCTTAATTCGATTTTTAAACTAAGAGTCACAATCAATGCAGGATGAAAGCACACCTAAATTCGATTTTTTTTTAAACTAACAGTCACAATGCAGGATGAAGTACACCTAAATTCGATTTTTTTTAAATGAACAGTCAAACACAATACAGGAAGAAAGCACACCTAAAAACAAATATTGTGACAGAGGTATTATAGTGCCGCAGTACAGAAGTGTGGGCAGTGTGGTGAAAGCTCAGGAAATTAAGGAATCAATTTGAATGAGGTAGACCATGAAATACAAGGGGACATAGGTCAGCAGAGAAGGGCAATGAGTATGCCTGAAGAGGCAGGGGTAAGAGTTAAGCAGAGATGAGGCAGGCAACTGAGCAACAATTAGCACTCATGTGATGGCAGTAGGGATTCCACAGTCCAGGTACGCGAGGATGAAGTACCCAGCATAACGCTTGACTTTGCCAGCAGTAACAAGAAGAGGGGCCGCATGCGCGGACAGGCACAGACAGAGTCTTAGTTGCGGGCCTTGGGAGGCAGGCTGGATTCGCCTTCTGGCTCGCCCGATGGGCTGTTAGAAGGAGGGAAAGGCCCAATCATAGCACGGCATTCTCACAGGCCCAGGCACTCCAGTGCCTGCAGATAGTCAGAGGCCATATTGGAACCAATGTGTCTGGCAGACAAAAGAACCCCAGCAGCACTGAAGACTGCAGTGCACTAAAGTAAAATAAATGCTTTTGATAAAAATGAATTTTAAGTTTTGTTTCTTCTTTTTGAAATATTGTTTCTCTTTAATCATGCGCTCGGTGAGCATGTATAGGCAGGGAGCTGCAGGTCCTCAAAAGCCAAGTTGGCGTACCTGAAAGCAGGATGAAGGGGGGAGGGTGCTGCTTCAGGCCTCGTGGAGCCGTGTGGGATCCTGCTTGAGGTGGATGTTGCTGCAGAGAAGAATGACAAGAAATAATTAAACTATAAACTCTTCCATGATAAGTGGAGTACCTCGAGTAATTTTTTCATACAGGTTTGCCTGGACACTTGTGTATATTCAGAAGAAAGCTGTCTAAATCTATATATATATATATATATATATATATATATATATATATATATATATATATATATATATATATATATGAAACAAAGTCATATTTGTTTGTGGGTTTGTATATTGCATTAATCTTGGGGACGTAACTCCACATGAACGGTGAGGTCTGGCATCATGAAATTACCTTGGAATATTCTTCATTTTATTGCTGAATTAATGCAATTATTTCTAGCTTGATAAGTCATCTCGTTCTTGAGATCATTATTTTTTGGTTTTTCAACATTATGACTTGTGATATTCCACATGCCATCTACAGGTCATTTGGAGAAAGTGCTCATCATCGCCCTGTCTGTGCTAAACTGTTTTTTTAAAAATTTTTTTACAAGAGAGTTAGTGTGTCTTTCTTTTCATTGTTTTGTTTTGCAAAAAACTCGATACATATTAATTTGACTCATTAATTGAACCCCACATTTTTTTTTACCTCCGATTTAAATTCTCACATATCATATTTGTATCATATCAGTGTGTGTTTAGCAGCAAAAATGGCCACCACTGATGACAACACTGCAAATAATCAGAGTATGCATACAAATATGATATTCATGTGAGAATTTAAATCGGAGATAAATGAACATTTGGTGGTCAATTAATTAGTGAAATTAACATGCATCGTGGTTTTTCCTTTTTGGCAAACAACAATATTTGTTCATCTTTTTTTGGTGTAATATGAAGAAACATCCCGGGCACATTTTTTTTGGTGGAACATCCCGGGCGAATGAAAGTCCATTCGAGCCAAGTCACACATTCCACAACGCCACCTTGTAGCCATCGCTGGTGAAAGGTTTTTTTAAAAACCTTTTTAAACCCACCATAACTTTCTTGGTGTATAATTATATATATATATATATATATATATATATATATATATATATATATATATATATATATATATATATATATATGTATATATAGTCTTGCTTTTAAAGTGCTTCAACCATCCATATCATGGTATTTGCCCAACTCAAAGGAGCTGTTTCAGCTCAGTTAGTGAACGGCCATTTTACCACAATTATTTGCTCCATTCTTTAGGGGAGGTTCAAGGTAAGGGGATATTTTAAAAGGAATTGTTGCGTTGTGGGGTGTGGAGGCATGTAATTGCCACTGTGATGAGTTACACCAGATCTGTCACCATCTGTCACGAACATTTTTTTTCAATACTAGGTTTTTTGATGTGGTCTCCAACTACATTTTACCGTATTTCTAAGTATTTTAGTTCACAGATTACAGTGTCCCCACCCTTGTTCAATTTTCTGGAGAAGGTTACACTGTCCAAAAGTGAAAAAAGCATCATAGCAAGTCGGACATGTTAGCTATATATAGTCAGAATAGGATAAACACAAGTAGCTTCTTCATTGTTTTACCTCATCAGAGATAGAGTATATGGAGCCTAGGTTTCATCAAAAGCCCTTATGATATTAACATGTTTATCAAAAATGTAATTCTCATTCAATGTACACATCCGGGTTCTAAGGGTGGGAATGGGCTATAGTGTGTAATTACAGTAGCAGTGCTGGCATTAATGGGCAAAGCCTTCATGAGAAGGAACTTGCAGAATACTAAGCAAAGCCAACACAACTGTAGTTTATGGTAGCAGCCCAGAGATTATTGGGCAACACGTGTGTATGTGTACTTACAGTAGAAGTAGTGACTTGTTGGACAAAGCCAGCATGAACGTCTAACAGTACTGGCATTATTAAGCAGAACTAACATGGAGGCATAGTTACATTACGAGTACTGGCCTTATTGGACAACACCAAGATGATCGTGTTCTTATACGATCATGTGTGTCATATAGTTGCACAGCCCATTTGAACTTGTCACCTGCAATGAGTGCTGTGGGGCTGGAGCTGCATAATTATAGACTTGTTCATTTATAAGCAGGAGTGGTTTCTAAGCATGGGGTAGGGATTCGAACCTGTGTTGCACTGCGTTGTCTTCTTCCAAGCCAAACACGTTGCCCCTAAGCTATCCTTCCTCCTCATGCATGCCACAAGACTCCCAGGAAGTCTCCAGGGAACGTGCCTGTAGCAACAGACACATCTTTTCAGTGCTGCCATCTTTGGGGAGCAGCGCACATGCATGGGGAATACAGTCTTTGCTTCAGGCATGCACAATTTGGCAGGCCTCATAACATATCCATGGAAACGCCAAACACGAGGCTTGGCCTTGGTTTAGACACAGGGAGCGTGATCTAAAGAAAAGCACCGAACTCCCCTGCATTTTATAGTCCTCCCTGACTATCTTCTCCTCCTGTGCTTTATTTCTGCAGTCGCTTCAGTTTTCTGGAATCCCTCTCGTTGGGCTTCCTTGCACTGCCTCGTAGGTGTCTTCAACCGGCAATATTTTCTTCCTGCTTTAGCTGCAAGCTTTGTCCTTGTGAATAGCCTGTTCCTATGCACTTGCTCTCTGCTTTCCTACCTGCCAGGTCTTTTCTGGCCTTGCTTCTTGCTTGCCTGCTTTCTTCAGTCTTAATCAGCTCGTCCTCCTGCCTGTCAGCCCACACTTCCGGTAGGCCACAGCATAGCACTGCCCCTGCACCATAGTAACCCTGTGGTGCTGCACCGTAGTGAGGTCAGCTGGTACTGGATCACCTCAGCGTTGTTTTACCCACTGAGAAGGGTCGTGCTTGGCCCTGAACACCATCAACCACTACCAAAGTCAAATACCACGTCAGGCATCACACTTCAGCCAGGAGCACAGGTACCCAGCACCAGTGCGACGCACAGCCCAACACATAGAAAACATGACTATGTTTTTACAGTTGCTATACTGGCCCATAGTTTGGGCACAGGCATACTGAAAATGTGTTGGAAAATTCTCCTTTGTACTGTTGACGACCTGGCACCTTTTGGAGTTTTTTCATGTGTTACCGCACAGGACTGATTGTAAATTGTATGGCCTCTTACTCAATTTTTCACAGCAAGTGTCCTGTAAAATGACCATTTACCCTTTTAAAAAAAGGAATTCTAGGGGGATTACCCTCTTGCCTGCAGTGGCGTATGTTCCCTCGCTAAAATCAGTCGCTTGCGTTCATTAGTGGGGAATGTTCATATCCCTCCCTGCTGCCACATCAAGATGCCCCCATTGAGCGGATGTGTGCTTTAAAAGTACCCCCAGTATCGGGGTGCCAATGAAGCTGTGGTGTGAAGGTGGTGATGAAGATGAGTTGTACCTGTGGTCGACAGTATGTTGGAGTCTCTATAGAAATGCAATATTCAGGCCTGCTAATTGTGAACTACCCGCATGTTTTAATCACTATGGCCCTCATTACGAGTTGCCCGGTAAAAGCGGGTTCATTACCGGCATGCCGGAACGTGCGAGTCCGTGCTTGTATGAACCCGCTAACAGCGGGTGATTACGAATGAGCGAGCATGCGCGTTCCCCCATGCCGGTAGTGGCAATACCGCCTTGCCGGTAAAGGGCCACCAACCCCAATATACCGGCATTGCGGGGCCCGCCCATTGCGTAACCGCCTCATAACAACCCCTAAATACCGGCACGGTAATACTGGCACGGTATTACCGTGTTCGCAAAAAACAGACCCAGAAATTAAGTCATCGCGCAGGAACGGGAAATGGGCAGGCGGCCATCTTTAAAAACACAATCCATTGCCATCCTCCACAACCACCACTTCTTTCGTGTTGCTGTGTGCCACAACAGAAGCAGGATGTCTAAGGCTACCAAGAAGTCGACCCCAAGGAAGAGAAAGCAGCGTTTTTCAGACGCAGAACTAAGCATGCTAACACCCTTGCACAGCATGCAGATACGATCAGGAGCACTGACCTGAAGCATGCGGCCCAAACAAAAAAAAAAGAAGTCTGGATGGAGGTCGCGCAGAGGGTGTCGGCAGTGGGGAGCACCCCAAGGAGTGTGCATGACTGCCGGAAGCGGTGGGACGACCTCCGCCTCCGGGTGAGGAAGATCCTGGCGGAGAACAGGAGGGCCGCAATGGCAACAGGCGGGGGCCCACACTCCCCTGTGAAGTTGACGGCATGGGAGGAGACCGCAAGTTCCTTCATAGACCCTGAATCAATCGAGGGAATTGGAGACCAGGAGGTTGGCGCCGCATCATCCACAGAGGAAGGTGAGTGAACCATCACATCCATGTAGACTAAACCATGATGTGGCACAAGTGATGTGGAAGTGAGACTAGGCAAGCCAATGCATGTCCCAAGGCTACATCAACATATCCATTCAAGAATGTGTGCCACACCCTGCACCACACGCATGCTGAGTGCCAATACCAATCCCAACAGAGGTGCAACATGACCCAACCATGCCCATGGAACTCACCACACAGACACCAAACCAATGCCATGCCACCAGCTATGCATTGATTGCCCACATGCCCCCTCAGAACACCAAATGCCACACCCCAGAAATTAAATGATGCCTGAATGTATGAACATATCACACCGCAATACATCATAGCTGCCATTTGACACCATCACTGATGACCTGCATCTCTTCTATCCCCCAGGCACCGATGAGGAAGATGGAATGCAGGACAGGGGTGCAAGTTCATCCACTGCACGCCAAGGGACCAGGGCCACCGCCACCCCCCAGCCCAAGAAACTGCCTAGAACAACAGGCAGTGTGCCTCGCAAGGCAGTAACCCTGCAGGGGACACCTGCAGCCACAGAACAGCAGCAGCCACCCACAACTGTGGGAGGCGTTTCCATTGATGCTCCGCCAGCCACCGCGGGCATTGTGTCTACAGAGGTGGATAATGAGGGTGACATCATGTCCGGCACACCCACCTCAAGCCCCATTACCAGCCCCCCCCTACAGAGTCTGAGTGCATGGACGATCCGTGCCTCCATGACTCGGACCTTGGAGACTCTGACATTGGCATCTTTGAGGAGGACAGTGCCCTGGATGTGGGCCCCACGCAGGTGCCATCCACCACCCTGCCAGCCACCACCCTGCCAGCCACCACCCTGTCTACCGCCACCCCGGCCACAGTACGCCTGCAGCCAATGACTCTTTCAAGGCTCGCCTTGCAAGCGTTGAGGCCCGACAGGAGTCCATGCTGGAACTCATGCGACAACAAGTAACCACTGCACTGGGAATGACGCCATGAGGGACATTGCCACGGCCATAGCAGCCAATACTGCTGCTGTGGAGGCATCGACATGTGCCATTAGGGAGTGTATGGGGTCCCTTACACAGGCCCTGCTTGCGAATCTGCCGCAAATGCAGCGCCCACACCTTGGGGCAGCCATGGGACTGACCATCGAGACCTCCACTGCAACAACCCCTTCCACCTCGGCCCAATCGAGCCCTGTGCGGTTGACATGGAGGAGTGCACGGCGCTTGACCATGGCACCCCCGGATGCAAAAATTGCCAAGAAATAACAGGACAGGGAATGACATATTGAAAATGTACGTTGGTGAAGGGACCACTGTTTGTTGGACATATGGGGACATTTGGGGTTTGTGGGGTGGGTGAGGGAGTTTACTGGGGTATTTTTGGGGTTTGTGGGGTGGGTGAGGAAGTTTACTGGGGGTTGTGAGGGGATTATGTTCACAATATCACGTCTGTTGAAAATACACCGTTGTGTGCAGGCAAATCATTGGCTGGACATACTTCTTTTTGTACATGTACATTTATTGTGTGATGGTGTACAGTGGGGCAGTTCTAACAAAACAAGTGTGTATGTCCACATTCAGCCAGTTTGTCGCAGGCACATTACTTTCATTGTCCCTGCGTTTCAAAAGTTTTCGTCAATTAGTGCTTGGCATACAGCATGGCCATCCCGTGCATCACGTAATGGCAGGGAGGCTCGTTCACCTCCGCCTCCATCCCCTTCATCCTCACCCGGCCCATGCATGTCAATGTCAGGTGGCAGTGGTACATTCCTTCGGACGCACATGTTGTGCAGCATGACACAGGCCATGGTGATCTTTGCCACCTTCTCAGGCCTATATAGGAGTGCCCCACCAGACCTGCTTAGGCAGCGGAACCGCGCCTTCAATAGGCCAAAGGTCTGCTCAATCACAACATGGGTACGAGTGTGGACACGATTGTACTCCTCTTCATGGCTGTTCTGTGGGTTCCACACAGGGGTAAGTAGCCACGGCCTCAAGGGATATCCTCCATCACCTGCAAGAAGATACAAATAGGTGTGTGTAACTCTGAACTGCAACCTTCAGGGAGCACGGTCATGGCAGCAGCTATTTGGTGTGGGCATGCACATGTCCCTGTATGTGCACAAAATAGTAACCTATATGCAATGTTTATTGTCCAGAGGTATGGTACACAGGATGGGGTTAACTAGATGATGCAGGGTGTAATCCTGCATGCTGAGGCAGATGTGCTGTGGTAGTGCGACAATGTTTAGTCTCAAATTCATGCTGTATATTGATTGCTATGCATGGTCACACTAGCCGCATTGCCACAGTTGCCATCCTATTCAGTCATGCATTGCTTGCCATCACCATGGTGCCCGGGTTGTGCCTCTTACTTGTTGTCATCCATATGCATTATTTGTGATATGTGGCTCAGTGATGTGTACTGTTCTGTTTTGCTGGTTCAGGTGAGGAGTGTTTATCTCTGCATGCATTCTCCACTCACTGGCTATTGCCACCCAGATGAACTTTTACCCCCCCTTTCCCACCCTGGTACAGTATCCCTCCCCTTCTGCATCTGCACACATCAGTACCCCACAGCATGGCCATGGCCCTGTTGTGCAGCTCACCAAGCAGCCAGGCACGTGATCCAGCATGTCGCTCCATGTGACAGGGTTGCGTGCAGTTGCGCAGTAGCATGGCATCATGTGTGGATCCGGGATATTGGGCGCAGCAATGGGTGATGATCTTGCTGGAGTCACATACCATTTGCACATTGATGGAGTGGTATTGCTTGCGATTGCGGTACACTGCCTCTATGGCATGGGGGACTACCAATTCCACATGGGCTCAGTCGATGGCACCGACACAATTGGGCATGCCTGCCAGTGCATGGAAGCCTACTTTGGTTTCAGCTACCTCCTGGCCAGTCCGTGGTAGGGATATATGGGTGCTCTCCTGCTTCAGGAGGGCATCCAGCACTTGGTTCAGCATGCGTGAGAATAGTGGTTGTGAAATGCCATGCAGCTGGCCCACTGTGTGTTGGTACGTGCCTCTGGCCAGGAAGTGTAGCACAGACACCACCTTTAGTAGTGGGGGGATGGCAGTGCGTATTTGTATGTGGCTGCCAATGTCGTTCTGTATCATGTCCACTATGGTGGTGATGGTGTCACGGTCTAACCGGTACAGGGTGTGGATCTGCTCAGGGGTTAGGTTGAATGGGCTGGGTCTGGTGCGAGGGATTGCTGGCTGCCTACGAGGCTCTGGTGGCTGCGCTGGTGGTAATGGCTGGGCCTGTCTCACCCTCCTTCTCCTCCTGTGTCTCCTCTGTGCTGCCTGTTATTGCTGCTGTAGTTGTTGTTGTTGCAGTTGTTGCTGTAGTTGTATCAGTATAGCCATGTCCTCCTGCGCCATGATTGCAAATGCCAGTGTTAGCATTTTGGTGTAGGAAGGGGTGTGGTGTTTAGTTGTGCTCCTTTTGTACTGGGCAACTCTACATTGCCTACACCTGTGGGGCGGGGTTGTGGTGTGTGGGTGTGCTCAGTTTATACTGGCACAGCCTCCTGTGACTCCACCTGTGGGGATTGTGTGCACCAGTAGCAGCTGCCTTGTATCTTGCTTGCTGTTTGCGGGTGGTCTGCGATGCCTGTTTTGCCAGCATCGTGCAGCCCGTTATTACCGGCTTCGCGATGCCGGTATTTGCATGTATGCGTGGGTTGGAATTACCCCCTATTACCGGCATGCCGGTATTTGCTCCCTGAAGGGGTGCGTGTACGCGCCTATGCAGTTATTAGCGGCACCGTTGTTTAGTATGCCACTAATACCGGGGTTCAGGTCAGAATGCTACGGAACGGTGAACGATGCCGGTATTACCATACCGGCATCGTTTTTCCCTTACCGGCATACCTCGTAATGAGGGCCTATGTGTGTTAATCAAATGTGAATTACAACAGCCTCAAAGTGCAATATTGTTTATTGATTGTGAAAACTGGCATAGCCAAAGCACTACATAATTGCCCAAATGCGGATATCGATATCAGCATATTCAAAGAAAGTTCAATATTTTTCATCAGACTTGAATGCCAGTTGGTCAAGGAGATACCGTCTACTGCAATTTACAAACTATGATATATGTTTCTCTGCCAAAGCGGGTTATGGTGGAAGATAAGGGAAATGACTGTCATCGAAGGAGAGTAGAGTGGGTGGATAATGGTATGGCGTGAGGAAGCTCTTCTTCTGCTCTGCGGAATCCTGTACACACCGGCTCATCCCTCACTCCACACATCTTACCCTATCTTTCCACCAAAGCTCTCTCTCATTGCACTACTCTTAGCAGTTACTTCTCTTACTTCAGCTGTCAGTCACCTTTGCATACTTTCCTTTTACTGGTCCTTCCTCTCTGTCCCACACCCACCTGCTTCCCTTTCTCTTGCTCAACTCCTGCTCACGCTCTCTACCTTGTCTTAGTCAGGCCAATGCCCTATTCTCCCGGCACCTTCTCTTGCTCTGTCGGGTAGTACTAGATGCTTGCTGCCCTTAAGGACTCGTTTCTCTATCACAGTTAACTATGACTTCGTCAGACAGTGGAGGCAAGGGCAGTCAGTGCGACAGGTTGTTGCATGGCTGTTGACAGCTGGAGACATGCGGCAGTAAATGCAGGTGTTCTTTGGTGAGAACATGTTTCATGTGGGCTAAGCAGCGGAGCACCCAGTGGTCCCCTGGCATTTGAATCTGCACTGTGGAAACCCAGCTGTGTGCAAGCTCAGGATGCTGTATAGGTGCAGGCAGGAGTCTGTGGGTGTGGTGGGTCCCTCAAGTGTTAGGTAACTCTTTCATAATTTCAAACCGTTGTTTTAATACGTTTTCTTCCTTTCTGTGTATATATTTCGCTGTAAGGGTCATGTTTGACATGAGTCCTATAATATCTTGGGCAACAGACCAGTACTATAGGCTTATAGACTGAAGGAGGGATCATTATCGCGGGATAATGACCTGCCACAAGTCACGGCCCGAGGTTAAGCGAGGGCCATAAGGTGGGGAAATGTAATTAGTCCCACGATAATGGCCCCTCCAGAGGTCAATAAGGATATTAGCACATAGTGGTACTAGATAATCATGTTTTGCAGTTTTGGTGGTGAAGTAAAAAACGTTAGATAAAAAAATAGAAAGTAAATCAACAAACTCACTTAAAATTAAATGTGGTTTTATCTTGTGGCATTTAAATAGATTTACTGTGATGAAACCGAAGCTGAAATGTTCGAAGGAGAAAACCGAAAATAACTTTTGTTTTCTCTCCTCCGAACATTTCAGACTATTCCCTTTCCCCGCACCCTCTTACTTACCTGTGGGCGGCACACCTCCTTGTGTGCCGCTGTCTCCAGCAACCCTCTGCGGCCCGCAAACCCCGCTCACAGTGAACAAGGGCGCAGGAGACACCCCTGCTGCTCCCGCTGCCCTTCTTCATTGCAATGCAAGCGAATGGGAGACTTGTTCAAACTTTTCGGCCATACGTAATTTCGTACGGCTGAAATTCGGTCAGCTCTCCTATTCGTTTTTTCCGGTCTTTTGGGGTCTTTCCATTTGAATAACATGGTTGTTGTCATAAGTTAATCATTCCAATTGCAAACCTGGTTAAACTGGAGAAGGTTTAACGTGAGCATGCATTAGGGGCCGTGTAAAAGAATAGGGTTACTCTATAAGAAAGTGAAAGCATGTTCCTACGATTTAGCTTTCTCTTTGGTATGTTAAATTGGATGTTTCAGTGAAAAAACAGTTCCTCCAAAATTGTTGAAAGACACATTTCTTGGAAATTGCATTATTGTTTCTCTGTCTGCCTTTGAAGTCAGAATGTTCAGATTGCAGTCAGTACCAGTAGTTATTGACTGCACTCTGAACATTCTGATTTGCTGATAAGAGGTCAATAACAATATCAATGTGTTCACAATTTATAAGTGACAACTGGCAACTTCATCTGGTCATCAGAGCAGGGGCCAACACATCAAATGGCACCAATCAGAAAGCATTGTCACAATGGTTACAGAAAATACAGAAAATGGTGCCAGCATCTAAGAAGACAACTCCATACACGATGACACTGCAATTGTGTGTTTAATCTGTATGCACTACAAAGGTGAAAAAAAGTAATGAGTGATGTAGTAGGGGGGACTTTGTTCCTGAAACTGGCTCCACACATTAGTGTTCCACAAAAAATATATTTTTCTATTTGACTCTTAAAGGTGTTCCCAAGCCTTTATGCATCAATAAACCCAATAAGCATATCTGTTCGCCCCATCAATACTTCACACAATGGAAGAAACATTGCAGTAACAATGACTGCCAGTGGGGCATTCATGGAAAGTGGTACACACGTTTGTCAGGGTAATAATACAAATTACCTACAGGCAGTCATGGAACTGGCACAGCTAACCTTATTTTACTTCTTCTCCCTCTCCAACTTCTCTCTCTCTCCCTTCGGGCGTATATTCAGACTGCTTCAATCTATCAACTGTGCTCCATTTTCTAAGGAAAACCTGGGGTGACCTTAACAATCTGGTCACTGTTGGCCATTATTTCTCCTCTCTTGCTATTCTAAAATCCTTGAAGACTAGTCTTTAACACGTCTTCCATCTTGGACAATAATGAGCTTAGAGACCCTCTTTAAATGGATTCAGCAGCTGGATTATCCCTCACTCACATTTCCAACTTTCTGACATTTGCTGCCCATTGTAAACTATCATCTTTCCTTATCCCCTGCAGATTACTCCCTTCTTCAGGCACTTGCTGATCATGGAATCCAGGGCCCCCTTCCTCATTGGTTTGCCTCTTACCGTTCTCATCAGTACTCCATCTAATGGAAAATGGGCACTGAGAAGAATTGTGGAATTGCCATCTAGCAAGGCTGTAAAGTCTGGGCTTTTTTATTAACACACAGAATGATGAGGGTAATTCCATCTCCAAAAGGGCTAATCTGCCAATCAGATCCCCCTTCCCATCTATTCCATGCCAAAAGAAGAGCACACTCGTACCCTGCGGCATCAGTAGCCTGATCCATGGTGCCTGACCTACTCGTTCCACAGAGCAGGTTCGAAGGTCATGAGATGCCCACTTGACAGCCACAATGACAGCCAAGTCCTTGCAGTGCAGAGGCAACATTTAAGATATGCCCCCTTGTGCCCAAAACTATGATGATCATAAGTAACCCATGCAAGTGGCAGGGAAACTCTAAATAAAAGCTCTGCCAAGTTTAGGCATAGTGCATGGTACTACTTATGATCACGACCACCACATTCCAATTGATATTACATGGGTGTCAGTGCCTTTGAGTCAGCTCTGCTGTGGAAGGTGATATGTATTCTGGTCAGTCGGTGTAGACCGCCAAATGGCAGGACAGGAACAGAGATGGCCGGCCCTTCTCTTTGATCTCTTTGTGAGGGCAGGTAACACCCTCTACCCGAGACAGCCACACAGCAGTTAGCTGTCCTGGGCCCAGGCATCAAGGGAGCACACCCATTCAAAAGGAGTAGCCTCACACCAGGGTGCTGCATGACAAAGGTCTTTTGTTCTCAGTAGGAAGGCAAGGGGCGGAAATATGATAGGGAGGAGGGCTCTCGGCAATGACAGAAGACTTCCACCATCTTGATTCTCAATATCCCTCTCTCTCTTTCCTGTTCCCTCCACTTCCTCTGGAGCAAAGCACTTAAGGTGTGACATCAGAAGGGTAAAGTCCACTCTGTCCAAGAGCTGGGATTGGACCCCTAGAGCAGTCTAGCTTTAGTCCAATCCCAGAGGGGCTTTTGCCTTTAAATGAAGGGATATCCCGCCCATTCAGCAGATTCTCTCAGATCTGTTAAGGCTGCAGACTTGTTCTGAAGATCTCACCGGACTTCCTTTTGGAAAGTTGCACTTTTCAAAGCCCTCAGCCTGAGGTGAGGAAGGAATTATCCAAGACAGAAGAAAGATCTGTTCCCTACTACTCTCAGGGCACATGGGGAGTAACCTCTGTGGTAGATCAGGACCCACCACTCTTCATCAGAATCTCCAGAGCTGGGAGAGCAGACTTTGAACGGAACCATCCTACCCTTGAGTTCCCCTGAGTGGGCCTTTCAACAACGGTAGGATCGGACCTGCGGAAGCTCCCTGTTCTATCACATTGAAGCGATTGCTCTGTGTTCACCACATCTGAAGCAAGAGGAAAGTCGCTGGCGCTGGTTGCTTCACTCCTCCATCACATTGGGCATTGCTTGCACCTTTGATCAGCTCAACACTGCATCATGTCCTAGCTAAAGCTTGTCACCTGGTAGGCCCCTACCGAATCACTGGAGATTCACATGCCGACTCAGGGGATAGAACCATGGCTCAATGCAGCTAGCCTTTGAACTGCCGCCTCATTGATCACACATAGACAAGCCCCACAACGGTCACCCGCCGACTGGAACGGTTGGAGCATCACTCATTGACCCCTCCCGGCAGCTCAGTCTGGCCAACTGCAAAGCTTTTTCGTACCGCCCTGACCTGCATATTTGAGAGTCCCCTTCTACCACACAGTACCTGCATATGCCACTACTCGACAACCACTTGCTGCTGAGGCCTCCATGATCCTATGTGCCCCAACTAAGCCTGATCAGCTTGCATCTAAGTTAAACCCTGGGTCTGACTGCATCCATCAACCAAGAACTGAATCTAGGTACTGTTAATTCTGAACTGCCCCCTCAGTCCACTTAGACCCTAGAGGCTAGTTGGGTCATGATCGCTCCTGCTTTAATCCAATATCCTTTTTGTGGCTAGTGAATTGCCTACCATGCCTGGAACTATGCTCAGAGTGCTACTTTCTCCAGTCTGTTCTATCTTCTCTGTTGTTCCTTTTTATTAATTCTACGTACAGCTGGTGTGTTTGATCAAAGTATATATAGTTTAATGGAACCTTGATTGGACATTCCTTTATTTTGGACTGTGATACTGTGTTGTTTGGGTCAATATTTGTTCACCTTCACACCCCTCTTAGGAGTTTAGCATTCCCTCTGTCCATGTTACCACAAAATACGAAGGAGGAAGATCTCTTAACTGTCCTTTTTTACCTTTATGATTGCATTGTGTTTTGGTTTGTATACGTGTGAGAGCGGAGTGGGCCATTTTACCCCTACTCCTCCTTGTACCCCTGATCCAACATGCCTTTCTGTTGCCTTCCTACATGGCTTTATCCTAGAACCCCTTACTATCAACCCTCTACATCTCCTCCATTAGTCAATTGATCTCCTACTATGGATTCTCCTACCAATTCTTTGTTGACAAAACACAAATCTTCTCCTTCCCTTCTCTTACTCCTGATCTCTTCTATCCTACTTCTGCTTGCCTCTCAGCAATTTGGAACTTGGTGGCACTTCACTGTTTAATCATAAACTTCTCCAAGACCAAAGTAATATACCTTTCTACTTCCAATCCCTCCCTCCTCCTTTCAATCATCTAATTTCCACCTGAATTAGACATTAACTCCCCTAAGGTTCAAAACCTTGGGTCCTTTTGACAGCAATCGTACACTCCACCAATTTATGACTTATCTTCAACTTCATCCAGGATCAATCTACTTAAAATTGGGAAAACCTACCCCTCATCACCTCCAGTACTTCCAAACCCCTCATAGTGGCCATGGAACTCAGTCACATTGAGTACTGTGCTAGCCTTCTCCTTGGCCCCCCTCACCTTCAATGCTACCAACGCTCCCATAGGTACCCTGGTACTCAGTCAACTTGACAAATGTATTGTGTTTATCGTATTCATATAGTGCCTAACGCCAACACGATTTACAAACAATCACAAACCAGTGCAATAAGTAAGGACCTGTCAAATTTTAAAAAATCAAGTGGCGAGGAGACTTAATGTGAGAAAAATAAAGAAAGAGTTTGCAGAGGGAGGGGGAAAGTATTCCAGTGCTTGGATGCAAGAAGTGAAAAGGAACGAAAATGAGGTCAGCACAGGGGGACATGGAGCAACTAAGAGAAAAAGAGATTGCAAACAGAGGATAGGAGAGAGAGTAGAAGGAGATTAGAGAAGAGCGATAAGGATGGGACAAGATCAGGGATAGATTTAAAGACAATACAAAGAAAATCAAACAGAAGACGTGTACCAAAGGATGGCCACTGGAGTGATAGTAGGGATGCAGTCATAGAGTCATAAGGAGAAAGAGTACAGAGAATGTGGATTGAGGACTGATAGATTGAGTGGAGAGGGGCAAGTTGGTCATCAGGGAGGCCAAGGAGAAGGCTAGAACAGTAGAACAGACAAGATAAAACTAAAGAGGAAATAAGAAGTTTTGAGGTGAGAAAAGTTAGAAACCTGGCAAGTATTCCAAATATTGAAGAGCAGAAAATGATAGGATCAAAAGGTAGAGGAGATGTGATAGGAGGAGGCGCAGAAGGAGTCGAAGGTAACATCCAGATTGGAGGACTGAGTAGAGATAGGGAGAGAAGCAGGAAAAAATAAGATCGAGGAAGGGGGAAAGAATGCTAGAAGCAGGAAAGATGAGAACCTCTGTTTTAGATGAATTGAGGTGCAAGTAGTGAGAAGACATCCAAGACTGGATATCAAGAAGAGAAGTTGGAGAAGGAAAAAAAGAATACATAGATTTGAGAGTTTTAGGCATAGAGCTGATGAAAGAAACTAAAAGACGGGATAATTGGTCCAATGTGGGAATGTAAAGGGAGAAGAAGAGAGGGTCTAGTTCTGCGCTTTGAGGTACATCACGAGAAAGGAGAAGAGTAGAAGAAGAATAACCATCCCAGGAGACAGGAAATGTACTATTGGGGAGATAGGATTGGAACCAGTTAAGAACAAAGAACAAGAGGCAGGAACGAAGGATAGCCAGCTGTCTCCGTGCCCCTCTCTCCTCCTTTGCTCCATTGCTCAAAGAACACAATTTCACCAGCCCTACTCACTACAATCTTTCCCACTCTTCTCTATTCCCCAAACAGCGTATCCATGCCGGTTGACTTTCCATGAACAACCAGCCCCTTCTGCTCATCTTCAAATTCATGCATGCGCTTGCACCTCCAACTACCACACACTGTTAGCCACTACTCTATTCAGAGCAACCTCCATTCTAGTACACTCCTTAATCTCTCCATTACCCAGCCTCTTTGCACACTGTTAAAGCTGTTTGTGCGAATTGTAGACAAGTGAATGCTTAGTTCAGAGGCTCTTCCAGGCAAACCATTGGTTTGCTGTTCTTATTCTAACCCAAAAGCAACTGTCCCCCACACAAACCACATTCTTCTCTTTCAGACATCACGTTTGTATATATACATATATGGTGATTTGTATCTGGGTCTGTGTCAGCCTTCATTGCTTTGGGGGAGCCAATTCATCATTAGACCAGGACGCTCCTCATCAAAACCACTATAGAAATTAAACCTTTAAAACTTTAAAACTGCTGCAGTGATCTGAATGAAGGAAGGGCAGGTGTGCAGAAAATCTGCCTGAAACATGAGTTCATTGATTTTTCCTGCATCCAGCCATTCAGATACTTAGCAGCAGGCAGAGTCTCCGCATGAGTGTGGGAAACCAACACCACTTTCCCTGTGAGTGCCACTGGGAAGTGGTATTCCAATCCCAACATATTGGTGGCTTTTCACAGATGGTGGAGGTGTTTCCTGTGGTTGCCAAAACTAGATGCAACTTCTAGAAAAGTGAGGCGCAAAACGGTTCCCAATTTTTACAAGGTCGACTGCCATTGCTGATCTCTGCCCTGCACGCACATGTGCACTCAGAAGATCTCCCCCAGATCACTGCACGTGCAGAGCGAAGGGCACACACATCTGTGTGGCTTCCTTCTTCGTGGCACGCTTCACAGCATGCATGCAGTGATGCACTGATCCCTCTCTGCTGTGCTCACAGACAAGTCAGACTCTTGAGAACGAGCCATACTTATGCCCAAGCGTTCCCAAGATACACGCGTGGCCATCTACAGGAGGGGCACAGTATTCAGCTGGCCTTTAGTGTTTATTACTCAGTACAGAACTATTTTAATTAGCCTCACAATGCCCATAGTTGCTCGAATGCCAACTGAAATGTATCCCAAAGTCCCAAGTGCTTGATTCTAAATACTCATTCCCACCGGGGAAGTGCCATTGGCCAATCAGATGGCTGGAACAGCAGGCGCAAATACATATTCCCTGGGTGGGACCATTAAAATAAAATGTATGTGGGGGGACAACAGGGATCTTCTCTCTGTTGCCTCCACACCTCCCCCTTACCCACCAAAACCAACAAAACCCCTCTCCCCCACTCCCAATGTACCTGCAGGACCGGAGCTCCTTCCGGTCCCAGCCAGGATAGAAATGGAAAAGGGACTTTTTCCCTATGGCGGCAACCATCGTTTTTCATTTTTCTTCCCCCCCTCATTAAATTTATAGTTAGTCCTAAAATATTTTATAGGTAGACCAATATGTTTCACATGTCATTCCTGCCATGCCTCTCAAGTTGCTCACGCTTTGCTATAAAATGATGCAATTGCTAGTCCCCTTGCATACATTGTACCCAACACTAACTGCATGCTAACCTCCCAGCGAGTTTCCCCATGACAGGCACGTAAAGGCCTGTCATGGGCAAATGCAAAACAATATTTAAAAAAAGCATTTCTATCACTGTTTGAACAATAGAAATGCAAGTGCACATGAAATACAAATGTGAGGAGGGATCCGAAAAAGCTCTCTAATTGACTGGTAGCCCTTCTGTGCCTGTTCCAAACAGGTGCCGGTAGATGCTGTCAATTTTCACAGTTTTGCACACATCCCACTTGTGCCTCGCGACGCGTTTTTGAAGTACCTTCGCTAGCCTCAAAAGAATCAGACCAAATGAGCTGCAACTAAAATTAAACATTTATTCACAAGAGTTTTGGATTTATTTGTAGGATTCTTCTCCCAACTAAAAACCAAGAGAAACATTTGAAAAATGTATTTTCTGCTATCACCATGTTTCATCTCTCTACATTTCTCTGCCCTCCAGGGAACCGAGAACAAGGTGGGAAAGAGTAAAAAGAAAGGATAGGCACAAGTGGAGTAACACAAAAAATGAGGATTCCCCCTGTACAATGTGGTGAAGGGCGCTGTATAGCGCCACTGCCAAGAAACATAAAATGGAGTTGGATTTATACGGGTGCACTTTTACAGTGGGTGCCCCGCAGCACTTCACCGACCTTCACCAAGCACCCTTGAAACCTTCACATTGAGCCCCTGCTCTGTCCCTTCCTGTAGTGGCCTTCTTATTTCGGTGTCTAGCGCTGCAAGGTGGTCTTGAAAAGTAAACATTTTAGCATAATAACTCGGTGCCTACTATGTGGTTATCCCACAATACAGTAAGGCAGGGTTTGAAATTGCTAGTAAATATTGAGCTTCTACCTATATCACAGGAGGGCCTGTTTGGCTTGACACCAACAGCTGCCGGGAGCTACCTTGGGAAACTGGCGCCATACAAGCTTATGAATCTGACACGGCTTTGTGCTGGAAATGTGTATAAAGGAGCATTGGGACACATTTAGAAGACATGTGTAGCTGACGAAAGGTTCCGGCGTGCATCCGGTATGCAAATTAGGTTTGAGGCTTGCTGGCACTGTCTTCTCATTCGCCAGAGGATGCTCCTGCTCACTGGTGCTGCTTAGCCCCTGCTCATGAAATCGCCATTTTGATCATCCCTGCAAGTGCTTCCTTGTTTGGTGGATAGTGATTTCTGATAATATTCAATAAAAATGTACTAACAATTAAAGTGAATCATGCGTTTCCTGTGCCTACCAAAATACTGAATGCAAAAATGCCTAACGTTGTATTTCGGATCTCGCACCAATTTGTTTTATTGTGTGTGGTTTATCAAAAAAACCTTTACAAGAAACCACATTTGATCAGAATATAAATTCATTTAAAACCTAATATATAATTCTATTATCCAAATCTAGTCATCATATATTTACATGCAATCAATGATCTCGCCGCAATGATATGTGGGGGGGGGTTAGGGGACTTAATTAAGTCATGGGGATGGGGGTAACAGTGGGGGGGGGGATCTGCCCCCGCAAATAATTCCACAAAAAATAAATTCGCAATATTTTCATTGGGTATGTAACTTTCTCAGTGATCACATAGATCTCAATTAAAGGAAGGGAAATCCTGGGAGAAGCTCTGAAAAATGAAAGTCAGAGTTGCTTTCTAAAGCCGGTAAACATCCGCATAGAAATGTGGCTGGATCATGATGAACGAGGTGATTAATGACTCGCCACCTTCGGGTTCTTCAGGTGGATTGGCCATGGAAAAGGCAGGAACAATGTTGGAGGATTTGTTTAATGATTCAGGATTTGATTTGGGTCAGCGCACACACAGAACATGCATGCTGTTGCAATCTAAGACACATGGGTATCAGCATGGGTGCCTATTTTTTACATTAAAAGCATGCAAAGAAAAAGAGCACCCTTATCGCAGCGCTGGTGTGCAGAAGGAATGGCAGGTGGCAGGGGTGTTCGCTGGTCTAAAGGCAGCTGCTTGGCTTTTTTTGAAACCACACTGCGCTTCTCGGATGCTGTCGTGGTTTTGCTGGAGAAGAAGCCGAGCGCTGAGAGATGCGAGCGAGTTGCAGGTGGAGATCCTCGGCTCTTTGGGGTTTGGCTTGCACAGGCTCGATCTACAGTTAGCACAGGCACTGCAGGCAGCTCAACAATGGAATGTGGCATGGGCAAGACACTATGGATGGGGGCTGTGAAGTCCCACAAGCCAAAAGTCATGTTCATTTGATCTTGACTTCTTGAAAGAGCTCTGAACAGCTGAAGGCCTTCCTTCACGTCTTCCTTACTATGCAAAGCGCAGCTTTCTTTCTTTGTGTGATATTCCAGAGATGATTCGTTGATTAGCCTCACTCATATCTTTGGAATACAGGATCCAAGATCACATAGAACTCTTCCTCAGGTTGCTATAGTGCAACTAAAAAGGAACCCCATTGATATGTATGAGCCGCTACCTCACATAATAATGCGTGAAATGCAATCAAGAGGTATATGGGAAACGGAAAGGAGGAAATATTAATGTCTGTATTTTGCATCGATTCTCATTGCATTTAAGGTTTGTTGAAGAAAATGCATGTGGATCACCCCCGCAGTCCATCAACTGAAGACAACCAACGCATCTACTCCTCTGCTGATCGTCCCATGCTCGTATCTATCACACGCAATTTTAATCTTCCATTAGTAGAGTCCTTGACTCTGCTCAATCCAGGTATTAGACAATAGTCACGTTGTGCCTACAATCTCACCCCTGCAGGCTCTACTTCAACTTTCAGGTCATGCTGAACCCCCGAATTCTCACTCAAGCTCCTCTTCTCTACCAACTTTGCACATAACCTTTCTCCTAAAATCTCCAAATGATGGTGTTAGGTAGAATTCTCCAAATGTGCTAATTTCCTTTACCTTTTGAGACCCCCAGGAACTTTGCTGGATTTCTAGGATTTGATTTTTTACCTGGAAAAAATTGTGAGCTTTTTTCCCACTCTTTCATGTTTTTTGATGTGTGTTTTACTTTTGTGTTCTTTGGTTATGGAGTTTTTAAAAAATTCCATAGGCATCATCCAGTGGCACAGGGATGTCTTTCAGACTGGCCAAGTTTTTATTTTATTTTTATTTTTTTATTGTATATGGTTACTGGAACCTTTTACAAAACAATCTTAAAACTTCAATTACACACCGTAAAAAGGATAGCCCATTCAATAAACAAAACTTAACGCTCAACATTACTCTTAACTCAAAAAGAAAAATAGAAAAAGAGAAAAAAAAAAAAAGGAAGAAGAAAGAAGAGATAAAAAAAATCACATATGGTCAAACCTATTAGGCAAATAAAACAGACTTATGACAAAGGAGCGCAATTAACCACATAACTTCTGTGTAAACAAATCAGTCCAATCCAGTCATAATTTCACATTTGATCAATACCTGAACTACAGCTATTGTTACGGATGTTTCATAGCCCGAAATCAACCTGTCCCAGTGTGAAAAGAGGAAAATATGAGGCCGGGAAACCCAAAGGAAACACACCAAACACCGGTTACAAAGGAACATACAAAGTACTTTATTTTAAGGTCAAGCAATGACAAAGTCAATGACAGGTCAGATAGCTATCGGCCCTCAGTGCAACACAACAAACTTCAACAGGGTTCAATGTATTCAGTAAGAGACTGTACATTGGGACATTCAGGCTTTTATCCATTTCTCCAGCCTGATGTCCTACCCCTTCGCGGATTAACCATTCCATGAATGTATTACTGGTCTAGGGTCTCTCCCAGGTCAATTCTAATTTATTCATTAGTATGTGCCTAGATCAGTTCCGTTGATACAGATAATCCATTTACATGCAGGTCAACAGAAGGACAAGGTCTCAGTTCACGACCCTAACAAGTGGCTTGCAGGCAAGTTATACATTAGCTGTACGGAGGTCATGTCGACCAGATTCTGTTCGGAATGGCATCGTCCACCATTTTGATGTACAGGGTGACTTTTACACAGTAAGAGAACCTAAAATGGCGGTTTGATTCAAGATGGCGGCTTACATCAATTTCTAAGGTCAAGACCTTGCCGTAGAGAGTCGCGTACAGTTTTAAGCAACTTGGCGTAGGCCAATATACATACAATCGTTACAATAGAAAGCACAATTTAATATCCAGTTTGACAAACCCTCCTTTTGGCCTATGCCATGTGCTAAGACTACTTCTGATCTCCTTGCAAGCAACTCCATACGTCATCGTCCATACACCCTGAATCATCATCAGAGATATCTATGGCCATCAGGTCATTCACTAAGATCTCTTTTTACACATACTCCTTGGAAGTTTTATCCGGGGCATATACTTTGTGTCCTATCGTACCTTTCGCCTGAGCACAACATCCCCCTAGCATCGAACATATACTAGGCAGACATTGGATACAACAACAAAGGAATAGCAGAACTCCCAAAATGATCAACAAAACTGAAAGTACCTTCCAACCCCAAGATCGCAAGAAATCCCAAAACCAAGCACTAAGATTCCAGTTCCCCTCAGGAACATGCACTTCTGAACTAAGGACGTGCAGATTCTGAATTGCTTTGAAAATGGTTGGGGAGGAGTCTGGTACAAAAACACAGCAAGCGGACCCCACTAATTTACATACTCCACCACGTTCAGCCAGAATGACATCTAATGCCATCCGGTTCTGGAGTGCTACTAATCTTATCGCTTTCTGCTCTAACGTCATGTCATAGAGTATATCTGTGGTCCGGTTGATGGTTCTCTCCAGTACTCTCGCTAGTCTCCTGATGTCTCCGGAAATTGCTATCTGCTCCCAACATGGCACAACTGATTTCGCTATATCTCCCATCACTTGTGCGGGGGTATCACCATTCTCGTCCCATCGTGGACGAGCCTTTGAAACTTCCAAAGTGCTTGCTATAATATCCCAGGTAACAGGATCCCTAAATAACAGGTTCCCTGCCAATCCCTGGGCAACCATGGAAATGCTACATTACCGCAAACGAAATAGACAGGTTCGCCCACATACAAAGGTCTGTTTTCCCCAGTCAAATTTGCAACATTAGCACAGCCCTTAAAATCTCCCATTGACCGGGTATCATCCTCTGTATGCAGAAAGAAACTGAATCGGGGCTATGGTTAACAGAGTAAGAAGGAGGCACGGCATCCTTATTGCCTATTTGAGCCATTTTAAAGGAAACTAAAGATTGGAAAGGATGGGATAGTCTATCAGAAGGCCGAATTGGAGCAACATTGGGTTTGCTCCTATTTGTGAAAAGCGAGCATCCCAGGGGAGTCAGAACACGTTTCTCAAAATTATTCAAATTAGTTCCATCAAAGTTCCCTGAGATGCTATCATTCCACCGGCCAAAGAACAGTGCCCTAAGAGAAGCATAGCAAGCAGTTGTCAACGCTAAAGGATGAATATACCAACCTAGCCCCTTATCCCCGTGTTGTAGTAAATGTGAACAGACCCAACAATTGGTTTTGCTAAAAATGACATGTGTCGAATTCATAATCAGCATCATAGTATTATTGTGATACTTCTGTATATGCTGAGAGTCCCTAGGTGACAGAGTATGCAGGTGTACAAAAGGAGTAAAAACAGTAGGTGCAATTTCAGTTGGCAAAAGAGCTCTAGAGGATAAATCTCCTCAACGTACCAGAATTCTTAAGCAGTTACTATAAAAACCCCAATGATTATCATCAAAACACAGCAATACGTTTTCGGGGCCCAGGCACATTGTTCATTGTCCAAGTTGGTCACCCCCTTATTTACAAGTCCAATATGGGCAGTAGCAGTGGCAGGCATCGTAGTCTTCGGATGGAAACCCCAATGTTCATTGCTGGCGACCCCCCGGTCATGCGGCTTCTTAGTCCTTCCCCAACCCTAGCTGTCAGAACCCCATTTCTCAAATTTGGGCAAAAGCAAGCCCTTGATGATCCTTTCCTTCTTTTGAATGCACAGTCGAACCGTGCTGTAGGTCTATTTTCTCCGTCGACGATTATATCTGGTGGTTCCTGGTACTGTTTGATCCGGAAATAAGGTAACGTCACTCCCTGAGGGAAGCAACGTATCAGAGGCAACGGAAGTTGCAGAATTCGAAGCAATGGTTTCCGGAAATTACTTTTCCAAAGAGTGTGGAGACAAAATGGACGGTTCCCCAAGTCCCACGGGCTCAGAGAGATTCTCCGACTCACTCACAGTGCTATTTGCTGCCTCAGGATCATCGATTGCAGCGTTAGCGAGGGGTTCTGTTTCTTCTGTAACATGCGGCGTCGGGTGAGGAAGTTTCTTGACATGCGTCGCATGTATCCAGTTCTTCTTTCGAGCCACCCGCACTGCCGTTTGGGTGACCAACAAGACCTGGAATGGTCCCCGCCAGCGAGGCACGAGGCAAGAAGACCGCTCGTATGCTCTCACCGGGACCCAGCTTCCAGGCCAGATGTTGTGTCCTGGGCCCTCATAACATACAGGTAAAGCTGATCGTACCTGATGATAAATGAAATACAGATTTATAGTCAACTGGTTACAGTAGTCTGAAAGCAATACATTCTCAGCATTTCTCAGTGCTTTAGGTTTCGGAAGACCCCAAATATTGGCAGGTCTCCCCATCACCACCTCAAATGGAGAGAGCCCAGTCTTAGTTTGAGGGGTAGTGTGCATGGCTAATAACACGATCGGTAAGGCGTCAGGCCATTTTAGTTTGGTACCGGCACACGTCTTAGCGAGTTTGTTCTTTAGGATACCGTTATGTCTCTCTACCAACACGGCACTTTGAGGATGTCTAGCCGAATGAAATCGCTTATCAATATGTAGTGCTGTACATATCTGTAAAATTACAGCAGCAACAAAATGTGGACCATTGTCCGACCAGATGACTCTTGGCAACCCAAACCGCGGGAAGTACTCCTTTATCATAATTTTTGCAGTGGTCATGGCTGTAGCATCTTTAACAGGGAAAGCCTCAACCCATTTACTGAAGGCACAAATGACCACAAGGACATATTATAAACTATTGCACCGCTCCATCTCAATAAAATCAAAATGAATCACTTCAAACGGGACAGAAGGAGGCCCAAAGCTACCCCTTGGAGTTACCGTCCCTTTCCCCATATTGTGCTCTAGGCAAATCATGCAATTTTGGACATAATGCTGAGCAATTTTCGAAATGTTATCATTTACCCAGATTTTCTCTAACATTTTCGTAATCTGTTGGGCACACACATGTGGGGGACCGTGTGCCATATTAACCATCATGACTATGTAGGCATTAGGAAGTAACCATTTCCCTCCAACTGTGTCCACCCAACACCCATCATCATCTAATTTCCCCTTCAGCCCATTTCTTAGATTCTTCCATTGTGGCATCAGCTTGGATATCCCGCACAGACCCAATATCCTTGTCCATTACATAGACATCCCTAGTTTCTCTTAGAGCATACATTTCTGTGCGAAGATCTGTGGCAGTTTGTCTGGCTATCTGATCAGCGAAAGCATTCCCTTTTCCTATATCGCCTGTGATCTTGCGATGCGCTGCGCATTTCATGATCGCTAACTGACTAGGGAGCGCGAGCGCCGAGAGCAATTGTACTATCAGGGGGCCATGCTGAATCTTGGTCCCATGTGAAGTTAGAAACCCTCTCTCTGACCCAAGTCTCCCAAAGTTGTGAGCCACCCCAAAAGCATACTGACTGTCAGTATATATATTCACTGTTAGCCCTTCGGAAAGCTTACAAGCTCGGATTAATGCTATAATCTCTGCGGCCTGCGCAGAGTTATGTGTAATTCGCTTGGTCTCTACAACCGTGCTCAATGTAGTGACTGCATAAGCAGCTGTGGATGCACCATCCGGAAGTTTGAAACAGGAGCCATCACAAAATAACTCCCCTTGCGCATTATCCAAAGGAGTGTCCTTAAGATCAATTCTGCCCTTCGTTTTTTGTTCAGTAGCATACAGGCAGTCATGTGACTCATCATCACCGCAAACAATATTTTGCAGGAAAGGTAGGAGTTCAGCCGGATTAAGAACACAACACCTCCTAATTTGTATATGGGGAGCAAACCAAATAAATTCATATCTCGTCAATCGTGCGGAAGTGAGGTGTTGCGTTCCAGTTTTGTTCAATAGAACCTCTTCAGAGTGAGGCACCATCAGGGTTAGATCATGGCCTAGGACCATTCACTCACTCTGTTTTACAGACGCGGCAGCAGCAGCGACAGCTCGCAAACATCTTGGCAAAGCGCATGTGACAGGATCAAGGGCGGAAGAGTAGTAACCGCACGGCCTATTTTTCCCTCCATGTTCCTGCGTTAATACAGCCAAAGCACATCCATCACATTCATGCACAAACAACACAAAGGCCTTGTTGTAATTTGGTGTACCCAAAACCGGTGCAGAGCATAATGCAGTCTTGAGAAGCTCAAATGATTGTTGATGTTCCGATTTCCATGGCAATGGCGAAGAAATGCCCTTCTTTGTCAAAGCCAACATCGGTTTTATCAGTAGTGAAAACTTCGGGATCCATAACCTACAGTAAGAAGCCATACCTATTAAGGCTCTGACTTCCTTCTGTGTACTTGGGACAGACATGCCAGAAATGTGTTTTATTCTTTCAGGTGTCAATCTTCTTCCCTCCTTTGACAGGAGGTATCCTAAATAGGTGACCTCCTGGAAACAATATTGAAACTTTTTGAACAAAGCTTTGTGACCATGCTTAGCTAGATGGATGAGCAACAATACAGTGCCCTCTTTACAAGAGCTCCCAGAATCTGCTGCTAAAAGCAAGTTGTCAATGTACTGAAGCAGCGTACAAGTTGGGGGTAATTCAAGAGTATCAAGCTGTTCTTTCAAGGCCCTACTGTAAATGCTAGGACTCTCGGTATAACCTTGTGGTGCACGAGTAAATGCGAACGAGCGTCCCCCTAAGGTGAACGCAAATAAATATCTACTGTCCTTGTGAATAGGAATACTGAAGAAAGCATTCTTCAGATCCACAACAGTAAAGTAAGTAGCCGTAGCTGGAATCATAGTTAATATCGTCGTCACATCAGACACAATTGGAAATTGAGGAGTGGCAACTCTATTAATGGCTCGCAAATCAATTATAAAACGAAACAGAAGAGCATTATCGCCTTTTTTGTACACGGGTAGGATCGGACTATTGCACAAACTTCCTGTAATCTCCTCAATCACCTCACGATGCACAAAATCGGAAACAATGCTCTTCAAAGCTCGCTCACCTTCAACCAAGATCTTATACTGCGGAATACGTGGCAGCTTAATACCATGTTTGAAAACTATTCTAACAGGCTCAATCTGTAGAACACCGACATCATTGCCGTCAGCCGCCCACAAACACTCCGGGACATTACTGAATTCTGGTGGCAAAGGTCTAGTCAAAAACTATGAAACAGAAAACTGCTGTGGTGAAATCGTCAAACGCACTCCATCAGATGAACAATGAATTACCGCATTTAATTCCTTCAACAGATTCAACCCCAACAAATTCTCTCCAAAATTCAAAGTCAAATGAAAAGGACAATGGTCCGTAAAGGGACCCAAAGAAATAGTTACCGGCGAAGAAACCGGACAAATGACTGGTGTGCCAGAAAACCCTACGGAGACATTGGTTTGCCCTGACAGTGGAATGTTTGGAACCCGAGAATGATCAATGGAGGACTTCTGTGCTCCAGTGTCTATCACGAACTGATGTTTCCTATTTCCCACTACCATTTCAATGTAGGGACCTTTCTGACTAAAGGGAATAGGTGTAGATTCCAAACCCTGTTTTGGGCAATCCTAACAAAACAGAATATCATCAGAAGGAAGCTCCTCAGAGAGGTAAGCAGCAGAAGGGTGATCGAATATGTTTCTAGTATCCACACTCGAAGTCTGATTGTCCTGTGAAAAAGGTTGCTAAGGATCCTGTGAAAACTGACCTCTACCAGGGCCCCCCACCCCGGGGCGACCTCTGGGTCGTCTACCCATACTCCCAAATGTGTTATTCGACCTCTGTCGAAGGATGGGGCATTGTGCATGCCAATGACCCTCCTGGCGACAATAGGCACACTGGTTAATGTTCACAGGACCCAAGGGCACATTCCCTTGTGGAACATACTGACCTCTAATCTGCGAACTACCCCCTCTGGGGCCTCTTACAATTTGTTGTAACAATACTTTAGTCTTTAAGTCTCCTTTTCTCTTTTCTACTCTATCTTTTTCATTATTGACATGGTTCTCGTAGTACTGAGCCATGTGCAGTACTTCTGATTGGGATTTCGCCTGCCAAGCGCTCTCGGAAGACATAATCTGTGACTGGATGTCATGCAGCAATCCACGCACAAATTTGTCCACAAATAACCGTTTCCCAGATTCTGTGCCTAAATCCTGTCCACTGAAGTCCGAACCGATTAAAGAACTCGGTGGCACCCTCAGATTTTCCTTGGATACAGGTCATAAGCTTGTCCCAAATAATTATTTTTTCGGGAATTCTAGTTTTTAATTTCGCAATGATTCTATCAGGCAAAGTGAGTATCACCTGAGGCGGTCTCTCACCAGCTGGCCTTTCCCCGTCAAGCTTAGTTATATTATCCCACGTATCTCCCAAACCAGGTGCATCATCTATTGTTCTAACCTGCTTCCACAAATCTACGGGCAGGAGTACAGGGAATAACAAGTCAATATCGCCTAGGGTGAATACTGAGGACTGCAAGATGGACTCTATCTCTTTATAGAATCCCGTCGGATTTTTCCTAATGTCGGGAATAGATTGCCTAACAGTGTTCACTTCCTGTCGCGAAAACGGGACGTGAACAAACTGTGATGCATAATGTGCAGGAATGTCCACAGCAGCTATACCTGCTGCAGCATCAGCGGCAATCTCAACTTTTGGGACAAATGTCGGAGGTACCTCTCTCATAGGCAACTGAGATATAGGCAACTCCGAACGCTTACTAAGCAACAGAGCTAAGTCGAGCACTAAAGCAGTCGAAGAAGTGTCAAGTGAAAAAGCTCTCTTATAAATACCCAGTAACTCTGTGGGACAACTAACCTTCTTCCTCACACATTCATCCAGAAGGTACTCTACCATTACCTGAATCACCTTCCTCTGCATTTCTAGTGTATATTGACTATATGTGTCATACACCTCAACCGGAGTTATCGATAAATTCGTAATCCATCTAATCGCATCTCTTGTACAAATTTGTGCTTCCTCAGATGCCCATTTACGACACGGAAGAAATCGTTTCTGTGTATACATACTCTCCTCTTCGTCATCCTCATTCGGTAACTTCTCCAAATCTCTCCTATACTCAAACAACCTCTCGACATGCTCATGTACTTTCTCCACAGTATCTCTTGATAGTGCTTAAGTATTCAGATCCCTCAGCCCCTGTGGGAGATCCACATTATTTAATTTACCCCACATTACGCATAAATGAATCCCTAAATCTTCAATAAAAACATTTTTCTCAGGAAAATTATCCATATTAGACAGTGTGGCAAAAACATTCGCTCGATCATCTCTCTCCATACAATGCTTAGCCCATGCAAACAATTCCCACTTTTTATCTGTAGGGACAGTATTACGAATAACAACCTTCGACCCCGCACCCCGATCAACTATAGTCGGTACAGAACCACTCGGGAGTGGAGGTGCAGGCAGATTCAATGGAGGTGTTATTACTGGTGCAATGGGAAGAGGTAGCAGAGCAGGCGGAGGAACAACAGCTGGAATAATAGGTGCAACAGATTGAGCAGGGAGAGCAGGAATAACAGCAGGAAGAGGCAAAGCAACAGGAAGAGGATCATACGGAGGTGGTGCAGAGGCACCAGGCCTTCGCTCATTTAACAATTTGTCGAGAAACCCGTCAGAAACATGAAGGTCTTTAGAAGGATAGATTTTCTGAATACCGAGTGAGAAAGCCCTATCCATATTCTTAACTCACTCAGACTGTTTGTCCTGATCATATAACAACGCCTTTTCAGCGTTCGTTTTATGACGGCACGCATATATTTACCTACTCTTAAGCTGCTGCAACGCTTCTTATTTCCAATTCTGCAGAACATCAAATGCTGCGGGTCTGGACTTTTTCTTTAAAAAGACCAACTCTAAGTATTCAATACGAGGGATCTCAAAACTACCATTGATTGGCCGCTGAGGTTCGGAGGCATGTCTGGTTTGTCTGTGCCAAATATCATTAAATACTACACTTCCAATGCCATGTTTACAATACATAGTAAACGCCGGCGACCCCTCCTGTGGTGCCGGGTGGCTAAATTCCAAAGATTGACGATCGCTGCGGAATAATTCCCTAAAGCAGCTAGACAATTTCCCAGGCATTTCTCAAAAACTTGGTGTTACCTGGTCAATAATTGTGCCTGCAGATACAATGCACCAAATTCAAATTGTCAGGGTTAAATTAAGAGTCGGTCACGACTCACCTGACCAAACCTAAGGAGGACCGTACGGTTTATCAAAGAACTTACCTAACAAATTTTACCTTGTGTTTGGTGATTTCAGCAAATCTGCCCGCCTCAAAAGTGGACCCTCGTCAAGATGCCGTCTCAGACCGCACGGCTATCGTCTAAGGATCGGATCGTGCAGCGCTGTAGAGGTGTCGCGTCTCGTTCAGTCGGCCCGTAGTATCACACCGTATGATCCCGGTCCGATATCAATGGTCCGGCATCAATCTTGAGGGTCCCTATACAGGCGCCAACTGTGAAAAGAGGAAAATAATATGAGGCCGGGAAACCCAAAGGAAACACACCAAACACTGGTTACAAAGGAACATACAAAGTACTTTATTTTAAGGTCAAGCAATGACAAAGTCACTGACATGTCAGATAGCTATCGGCCCTCAGTGCAACACAACGAACTTCAACGGGGTTGGATGTATTCAGTGAGAGACTGTACATTGGGACATTAAGGCTTTTATACATTTCTCCAGCCTGTTGTCCAATCCCTTCGCGGGTTAACCATTCGATGAATGTATTACTGGTCTAGGGTCTCTCCCAGGTCAATTCTAATTTATTCATTAGTATGTGCATAGATCAGTTCAGTTAATACAGGTAAACCATTTACATGCAGGTCAAGAGAAGTACAAGGTCTCAGTTCACGACCCTAACAAGTGGCTTGCAGGCAAGTTATACATTAGCTGTACGGAGGTCATGTCGACCAGATTCTGTTCGGAATGGCATCGTCCACCATTTTGATGTACAGGGTGACTTTTACACAGTAAGAGAACCTAAAATGGTGGTTTGATTCAAGATGGCGGCTTACATCAATTTCTAAGGTCAAGACCTTGCCGTAAAGAGTTATTCGTGTACAGTTTTAAGCAACTTGGCGTAGGCCAATATACATACAATCGTTACAATAGGAGGCACAATTTAATATCCAGTTTGACACCAGAAGTGGTGAAGCAGGAAACCCTCCAGCCCCAATCCAAATTTAGCAAAAAACATTAATGTAATGGGCCACGTGCCTTCACATTCTGTCAGAACATGCTTAAGGGTTTGCTTTGCCGGATCTGAACATACCTTACACAATTCCAACGCCCCTGGCCCCTATTGTGCAGAATCTCCCTTGTATAGACTACATTTAGTCTTATTCGCATGAAGTCAGACCGAACCTTCCAGTTCGGACACTTCACCAAATATCTTGGGAGTGTCCCTAGCTTCTTATCTACTTGCATAAAAGAGTTATGGAGCGATCGGGATTGCATCGACTGAATAGTGTCAATCGAATCCTTTATCTCCAAATCCCTTTTTACCTTCAGAGGATTCTGCACCAAAATCTCAACAGTTGTTTCCACTCCCACGAGGGCACTTTTCGTTCTTTTTTCCAGTGCTCCCAACGTCTTGGATTTCCCTGAAAAAAGGTGGCTTCTAATGTCACCATATAAGGACTGCTGCTGGCTTGTGATTATAAGCCGGTATAATGAAATAAGTTTCCACTTGGCCTGGATTCTCAATGACATCAGGCCCAGTTTGAATCTTACACCTGCTATTGGGAGACACAGCGGGAGATTAAGGACACTCTTCTAAATCTTTCCCTCAAGTTTTTCCCATTCCAATGACCAAAGTACTGGTTTGGTCTCCAGTCCATAAAGGATGATTGGAACAACTTTGGCTAGGTAGAATTTGACTTCAATTTGACTTCAAAAGAACTTTCCTCATTTGTGCCACTAGTTGTTTTGTTTTCCTTTTGAGCTCTTCCTCAATTTTTCTAATACAAGGACCTGAAAGGACCTCATATACCAAGTACTTAAGTTCTTCCACCCTTGGGATACTTCGGCCTGACAGTTCCCGATTGTAGCATACTACCATCTTATTTGCATGTTTGAAAATCATAATTGGTGATTTCGAGGGATTTACTATTAGCCCATTCACTTTTGCATATTCTCCCAATTTGTCTAGGAGACGCTGCAGTCCCACTGCAGTGTTATCCAGTAGGACCACTTTGTCAGCATATGCCAACCAAAAAACTTTGTTGCCATTGATTGACGGACTGGCTAAAGCTGCCCCAGCTAGGAAGTCCCGCATATCAGCTAGGTAGAGGTTGAAAAATAGCGGGGCTCCTAGACAGCCTTGGTGAACTCCAAATTCACCTTTGATGGAGTCAGAAAGATTACCTTCACTGTTCAATCTCACCTTAATGGTTGTATCATTGTACACCTCTATTAACATCGACAGGAGCCCGTCAGGGATGCCCCACTTCTTGAATTTGGCCCAAAGCTGACCATTGTTGACTTGGTTGAAGGCCTTTGAGAAGTCTACCCATGCCCCATAGAGATGTAGCTCCCCTTTGTTCCTAGTATTTGCACTCAGAATATTTAAAGTTACCCCATTTACTACAGTCGACATGCCTCTTCTGAAACCCGATTGATATTTGGAAAGGATATTGTTAGATTTGACCCATCCCTCCAATTCTTCAAGGAGAATTCTCATAAAAATCTTGCTATCTATGTCAAGGAGGGCGATCGGCTGATAACTCTCAGAAGAAGACAGATCGCCCCCCCCTTGAACAGAGAGATGATTATTGCTGATTTCCATGATGGTGGAAATGTTCGTTTAGTGAGTATGTCTCTGAAAAGCCAGCAAAGCCTTTTGGCCCAAAGTGTACTGTTGTTTTTCAGCACTTGATAAGTAAGACCATTTGGGCCCGCCGCTTTTGAACTTGAGGAAGACAGGATCAGATCTTCCACAGTCTGTTCCTCAATTAATAGGTCCCATCCAGTATCTTTTTTTGTTATATCATCAATCCTCCTCTCCACGGATGGAAAGTTGCCTGTAAAGTAATGAACCCACATGTCCTCTGCCACCAAATTACATTGGGCTTTACTAGGATGCTCTTCAAGTTGATGGATAACGGACCAAATATTTCTCGAGTCCCCTTTCCCAATTATTTTTAACATTGATTTGCCGTCCTGCTGAAGGCGATAAGTAAGCTCTTCTACTGGATGACCAATATTTATGGGCCTGACTCAAAGCTTTCACCACTTTTTTTCCCCTGTTCTTCCAGGTTTAGAGTGGAGGACTTTATCTTTCTCTTCTGTTGGTTCAAGAGATTTTTCTTCAGCCATGTCTCCTCATCAAAGACATCACCGTGCACCCTCTTTTCTGGCCTTTCTACACTACTTGGTGCACAGATGGACCAAATATACCTGACAACATTTTCAGATTTACAATTCAAGTGCCAGGTTGATTCTGGAACCGATGCCAGAGCATCATTCAAATCACCAAGCTCCCGAATGTACTTTACCAATCTCAGTTTCCCTTTTCTAGCCGTTACTTTAGAGGCATATTTGACTGACTGTCTTTGGGTAATATCTGAGAATGTCAATTCTAAATGGGAGTGGTCGCTCCCCCCTCCTCCTCTATCCTCAAATTAACATTTCTAGTAAATAAATCAGCTGACATGAAGATATAATCTAATGTTGACCTAGAATTCCCTCGAGACCATGTTGTGGCAGATTGGTGTTTCCCCGTTATGGCCTCATTCGCCATTTCCAGGCCCCAGCTACTCAAAAACTTAACCCACCTTTTTCCATTTTTAGATATGTTACAAGCTTTATGGATTATATGATCTTTGGTGAGTGGAATACACTGTGAGTTTAAATCCCCTGCCACAATTATGTGTGCTCCCCCAAATGAAAGTTTGATCTTTTCCAAAAGAATAGAAAGATCTTCCTGAAAGGTTTGAATTTTGGCACAGGCAGGGTTCCAGTATATATTTATCACAACCACCTCAAATGCTTTTTGTTGCCCCTTAAGTGAAAAAACACATGCTTGAAGGCCCATGTTGTCATAGGCAATCTCTTTCACCTTCCCAATGGTTGCATTTTTAAATGCCATAAGGAGTCCCCCTGCTGGTTTACCTCTAGATTTTTGGAGTGCTGGTTGTACGACATATCCTTCCACTGCTACGGGGTTCACTAACCAGGTTTCTTGAAGTATGACCACATCCATTTCTTTGAAAAGTATTGATTTCATTTTCTTTGATGTGAATGTGTTAGAACCTCGTGTATTCCAACTCACTAGGTGGAGGCCTGTTTGACTAAAGGGACTGAGACCCCACACCCCTTCCCAAGTTTTAAATACCTTCTCTGGGACTGACTACTGTCTCCCAGAGCATGTAAAGGTAAATTGACTTTACTAGTCTCTTTACATTTACTGACCCAGCACACACTATCTTCCCATAGGGTGCTGGAGCGGTTGCCTAGCTTCCCCTGAGTCAAAACACTCATGTAACAGTCAAATGTTACCCTTTCCTACTTTAAATGGCTGGTGGCAGTGGTTTAGATCAAAATTCCATGATTTTTTCTGACCGCTAACAATGGTAGCTAAAATCGGGTCAGCCATGTTTTTCAAGATGGCTCCCAAGATCTATCTGTAAAAACAGACTCCAGTCATCTTTTTTCACCATTTCTTTTAGGAAAGGTCCTTCTTCTGTTTGTCTCGGTGTGCCAAACCAGGTTTGGTCCCTTTGTTCATTAGCCTTTGGCGGGGTTCAGTGCTGATGCCCTCCTCTGGCGCCTGAGTGTCTGGGGTGGACAGGATCCCGAAACTCCTCGGGAGGTGCCCGAAACTCCCTGTGCTTAGTCTCCTAGGAGACCTGAATGCACTCTGGCGTGATTGGCTGGCTGACTGTCCGGCAAGGACAGCCACCCTGCGTTGTGAGTGACAGCCAGGCTGGAACGAATGGGGGAAAACTGTTTAAAAGCAGGTCTCTGGGACTTGGAAAGCAGAGACGACCACTGGAACGAAAGAACCGAAGACGATCTGAAGGAAGAGGACTGCTGCAACTGCTGGACGACAGGTGAAGCCCTGCTGCAGGTCCAAATTGCCTGAAACTCCATCGACAGAGAAGCCATTCAAGGTTAACTTCTTCCCTTGAGTTTGGTGGGAACAACCAACTTGCAAGCCACATGGACACCGTCCCCATCTGGTCGAAATTTCATCAGAGTGCTGTTGAAAACTGGATAGCCAGAGGGAAGGAAACCAGCTTGTGGACTTTAAGGCACTCACACCTTAAATCGACTTCTTGCTAAAGCTTTTGGCCTCATCCTTGGGCAGTGCAGGAACCTCCCGACATCCTCCTTCTTGTCCCCATGACTGAAGCACAGGAACAGCGAGATCTGCTCGAACTTCCAGGAACAACTGCCTCAGCTACATCTCTTCTTCATCAACAAGGTACTGTGCAAACGCGGTCCGGAAATCTTTTCGGCCATCGGGAAAGTGCATGACACTTTCCTCAACTACGAAGGCTTGTCCATCCCTTAACTTTCGTCAAACTTTTTGCCTAGCCAAATTATTCTAATCTCCGTGGCAAAGACTTAACTGTTATCTACCAGAACTAAGCTATCCTATACAAAAGACTCTGAACCATTGACTTTGGCCCAGGCATATTGAGAGGAATTGCTGGTTGTATTTAACTGAAACCCTTGCCCTGCCTATGAATGTATTTGAGCTGCCTATTCTTATAAACTTGTCTTTTTACCCCTTTATTAAGTATCTGAAGTGCCATTTTGCTCCCACTTCAGGGGAGCTAAACTTGTTCATTTACTTACCGGTTGTGTAATTGTGGTTTATTAGTGTGTGATATTGAGCTGCTCATGCTAGTGTAATGTTTTCTGACTGACCGAGTAAATAAATGTATATTCTTTTACCAAGAAACCTCGAGTAAGTGTATACTTGAATCACGGTATTTTTTGGTCCTTTGTTTAACTTGTTCTACTGCTCACTTAAACTCTTGAGGTAAGTCTGGCTGCTCAGTCATCACTACCACTTTACTATGTAGTACAGGCTTGTACCAAAGGTGAAATTGTGCTTACACTTGTAGTCCTAATTGCCTGTAGTGTTCCCAAAGGGTACTGCAGGTGATTCTGCCTAACAGATGGGACAACGGACGGTCCACTTATCCCTCCCACCTCTCTTTTACTTGTCTGTGACCCATCTTATCCCTACTACACCTGTCCTCAAGTTCGACTTGCCATCTTCACCCACTGAGCTGGTTCCTATCCTGAGAAACCTGTGTACCTGTGAGCTGGAGCCTACCCTGAGCATCCTGTGAATCTGTGAGCTGGCTCCTATCCTTAGCATCCTGTGAATCTGTGAGCTGGCTCCTATTCTGAGCATCCTGTGAATCTGTGGGCTGGCTCCTATTTTGAGCATCCTGTGAACCTGGGAGCTGGCTCGTACCCTGAGCATCCTGTGTACCTCTGAGCTGGCTCCTATCCTGAGCATCCTGTGAACCTGTGAGCTGGCTCCTACCCTGAGCATCCTGTCAACCTGCGAGCTGGCTCCTACCATGAGCATCCTGTGAAAATGTGAGCTGGCTCCTATCCTGAACATCCTGTGAGTCTGAGCTGGCTCCTACCGTGAGCATTCTGTGTACCTGTGAGCTGGCTCCTATCCTGAGCATCATGTGAACCTGTGAGCTGGCTCCTACCTTGAGGATCCTGTCAACCTGCGAGCTGGCTCCTATCCTGAACATCCTGTGAGTCTGAGCTGGCTCCTACCGTGAACATTCTGTGTACCGGTGAGCTGCCTCCTATCCTGAGCATCATGTGAACCTGTGAGCTGGCTCCTACCTTGAGGATCCTGTCAACCTGCGAGCTGGCTCCTATCCTGAGCATCCTGTCAACCTGTGGATCTGCTTTTGTCAAAAACAAAGAACTTTACTGGTTTTAACTCTCCCCATTCTTCAACATTTCTCTCCCAACTGGGATCCTAATTGCTTTCTGTAAAGTAGTAAATTCTCCACTTATTCTAAAAAGACTCTCTGCTGACCCCAACATCTCTGTCAACTAGTGGCTTGTCTGTCTCTTTCTCTCTTTTTGTTTCCTCCCTCGCTACTCAAAACTTTGCAACAAATCATATTCAACCAGGGCATCAACTATCTGGAGTCCAATGCTATCTGCATTTTGCAGAAAGCACTCCACACTGACACTGCTGGGCATCTCCAACTTTCCCGCCTCTACCCACCAATAAAAACTCGACTCTGTGTTCACCCTCCTTGATCTTTCTGCTGCCTTTGATACCATTTATAGACAGCCGACCACCTTACTTACAAAAAGCAGTCCTCCAGATGGGTAAACCCACAATAGTAACCGCTATAGAAACAGCTCAAAGCTTTGCAGAAGCAAACAAACAGTTGAAAGTCCTGCAAAAGATCGTCGAAATACAGAGGGAGACAGAGGGAACTCCACATCCTGCAGAGCGAAAGTATGAAAAAAGAATCACACCCCAGACCTCTCCCCTAGAACCGTTAAACCAAGACCTAAACATATAGAGGAAAAGAAATACCTTCCACCAAGAGAACAAAGAAGTGGAAAACCAGAAGGGGTGTGGGGGAATACCGAAAGCACCCCTAACCTTATGCTTTTCTTGTGGCAAAAGGGAACACCTCAGCAGATATTGTCCAGGAAATCGCAAGGAGGAATCAATGGAAATTGGGTGGATGAGGGGAGAAACATGGGGTAAGGTGGACGAACAGGATGCGATAGAGATAGAAACTATAAATAACTGTCTTTGTTTACCAAACCCTGTTAAAACCCACAAAAAGGCCACAGTAAATGGTACACCTGTAACCACCTTGAGAGACTCGGATAGTAAACAAACTGCACTAAGACTTGACCTACTCTATCCAGAAGACTTAATAGGAAACCAGGAGGTATATCACCGAGCTCTGGTAATGATACAAATCCGGGGTAAAGAAGAGCAATACTACTATCATCCCTGGTCTCCCCGAGGAAACAAAAATAGTGTCTGATTTTCCCGTTTAAATAAAATGTCCAAGAACGTAACAAAAACATAAACCACCTATTCCCCTTTTGATAGCTGGAAAGAGTAAGAATTGATGGAAAATAAACCACTTTGGGTCTGGGAGAACATGCCCTCGAAAAAAAAAACATACATGGGAGAGCCTCCATCTTATGGGGAAAGGTATGTGACGATTCTGAGGATGTCGTCCCTTCTCTTGGGCGGAGAGCACTTCTCATGTGGCCAGGGCGGTATGCCCACAGTCCAATGGTTCCTCTAGGGGTGGTACACACTGGGAGGGTCACATTTATTTATTTATTTATAAAGCACACTAAACCCAGGGGCATCAAGGCACTGTTACAGCCCGTTACGCAGAATCTTAGCTGAGAATAGAATAGGAGTAAAATAATAGGAGAGAGGAGAGGAAAGGGAAACAGAGAACAACGGAAAGACAGTAGGGGTGATTGTTCTTCTTTTAGCACCGGCGGGAGTGTATTCCATTGTCTATCTGAAAAGGAAAGGTAAGCCTGTCCCTCTGGCTTTGGCCCTTTTGAAATTAGGTAGCATAAGCCTTTTGGTGAATGCCGATCTCAGGGGCCTGTCTCATTGGGCTCTGGTGATCTTCTGTGAGAGGTAGGGTGGGGCTGGGTTGGAGAGGCATCTGTGTGCAAAAGACAAGGGGCCTCATTATGACCCTGGCGGTAGGGGGATAACGGCACCGGCAGAGCTGTCGGTGCCGTTAACCCCCTACTGCCTCATTACGAGGTCCGCTCGCGGGACCCGCTAAGGACGCCTGGTTTTGCCCAACGTCCTAAGCGGGTCCCGTGAGCGGTCCTGCATGCTAACAATGGGCCCTCATGCTTGTTTGGGTTTGCCAGGTGCTAGGGGTGCAACAGTGTCCACCGCAGTGGTGAGTGTCTTGGAGTCAAGGTCTGCTAGTGTGTTGGGCTCATTGGTGTGGAGGTGCAGAGGATGCAGTTCCTGTGGCAATGGGGCAATAGCATCTTTCATGAGATTGCAGGAGATGTGCGCGAGCATGGGGGGCATGGTAGCGGGGGTAGAGTGTGTCATGGGCGATATGGTGAAAGACGCAATGTGGTGGTCTGCCAGGGACAAGGGGTGTTGGCACAGATAGTGATCTGGCAGTTAAGGTCTACTATCCAGTCTAAGATGCAACCTTTGTCATAGGTGGGGTCACTGATACGATGTGTAAATCCCAGTGTCCCATCCCATGTGGCAGGATAACCCCTATGGGATGAGGGTCCACAGCCAAGGAGAGATGCAGCATAACTTTGGCAATATCCCAGCTTCATCAACCTCCTACCCTACCCAGAGATCTGTAATACCCTATCAACCCATGAATCTGTGTAGGGTAGACCCCTTCACCTCTTTACATAGTACTGGGACGAGGAAGAATAGGGGCTGGACACTTGACTTAAACTCTGACTCCACTGGGATGAAGGAGAGCGTGACTGAGCATATGGAGACTGTATCAATAGTATGATGAGGAAGTTGTGCAGAGTTATGAAGATCAACCCGCAGGACCAGGGTGAACGGTCTAGACTAACACAAATAGTCAATATCAATAGGACAATAAAAAGGGAAGAAGCACTGCATATGGGAGCCGGAGCGGTGCAGCTTGGAAACCGTGAGAGCTCCAGGACACAAGATGGAACACCAAAGCCGATCCCGAGAAGGAGAACAAAACGGCAGGTGGGCAAAGTAAGTCAGAAGGAGGTCCAGAGAGCAGCAGAGTGAAGATGCTTCCATGATGCAGACTGGTCTGGCAGAGCCGCTATAGATCTCCTGAAGAGCACCAGACCACGACGTGTCCCGAGATTGCTATGCTGAGACTTCTATGCAGAGCAACAGACAGAGCGGAAGCCCTCATGATGCAGAAACAAGGTATGCAAGTGGGCAGAAAGGCTCCTGGGACCTGAAGAGGTGGTGGCAGAGGGAGAGGGGCAACAATTACCCCAATAACAGGGAGAGGGGCAAGAAACACCCAGAGAACCAGGTCTGGGACCCACATACAGAGACTTTACAAAATAAAGTCACATATGGTAATACGTGGCAGGCAAGTGAACTGAGTTTACCAGAAAAAAGATTTGCAGAAAACAGATGAGTCTGGGACTCATACCCACAAGTCAGTTGTCTATCTTTATAACTCGCAGTGCCTTTTGAAGGATAAACCAGGGTGGCTGGGTTTGAAGGAAAATTCACCAACAGTAGTACTTGGCAGGCAGGTAAACTAAGTTTACTTAAAGAAGATATACAGGAAGCTGGTGAATTGAGAACTCACATTCACACATCCATCAATTCTTCATCTTCATAGTGCCAATTCCTGGGTGAACAGTTGAACCAGTAACTGGGCAGAAGAGAAAAGGGAAGAAACCATTACTGTGGGAACAATTTTGAACATTTAAGTTTCATAAGCACAGTACCTGGAAGAGGAGTACCCAGGTCGACTGTGACTTCAGTAAGAAGGGAACTAGGGGAAGGGAAGCATTCCCTCAGAGGTTTTTGTCTACCAGGAAGTTGTCCAAAGAAGAAGAGAGTCACGGTACCTGAGACAAACATAAGCCAGGTTAGGTGTTAAAGAAGAAGAAGAGAAACCAGGAGAAAGGAAACTCAGGTTTGGAAGTTTGTCTTGTACATCATTCTGGAACTTTAATGGATATCGGCAACCTTTTGAAGGGAAGGTTGTTCAAATGGAGACCTATTTTGTGGAACCATCGAAAGTCAATTGGAACTTTGTGCACTTTTTGGAACTTTGTGTTGGGAGCTACAGACTTTGAAAAAGAAAATCCTTTCACTTTAGTTTTAGTTCTTAGTGTGAGGGCTAGAAGTAGGTTTTGGACATGACAGTGAACAGATATTATTTGGACATCCTGACCGACTCCTTAGACTATTATTTTGAGGCAGGTAAATCCCTCTTAGTGTTAGGGAAAGAAAGGCATTTCCCCAACCCTCTTTCTGTGTTAAATAAAAGTCCATAGCCAAAACTATACCACTACTGCGTCGATCTCTGACTTCTACGCCCTTACACAGCACACTACACATCTCATCTAGCAAAACCACAACTACCTAGACAAACTTTCAAGACACCTACTATGAAAGATGTTACTGCCACCCTAGGATTCCTCAAGTCTCAAGGCCACATCGTAGGTGGATGACATCCTCCCGGCCTCTACTCAAGACCCTTCTGACTGAAGCCCTCCTCTCTTACCTGACAATCATCAAACAGATCCCCAACTCAAGGCACTTTCCCCTCGGCCCTCAAGACTGGATAAATCCTCCCACTTCTCAAGAATCCAACACTGTACCCTGATGAACTGAGCAACTGCTGCCCCACAACCTATCTTACCTTCCTAGGTACAATCCTTCAAACGCAATTGCCACACATCTCCTCCAACACAAATTTGAAGCCAACAACCTCCTTCAGTCCTACCAATCTGGTTTCAAACTCAGATGCAGCACAGAAATGAATTCCACCAAGGTGATCGACAGTGCCCTTAAAATAGTTGAAGATGGCCATACTTATCTCCTGGTTCTCCTTGTCCTCTCAGCAGCATTCGACAGAGTAGACCACCAGACACTCAATAACTATCTACATCAATGCAGGGGGATCAGTGAGTTTGTCCTCAGCTGGTTCAAATCCTATATTTCTAATTGCCACCTGTTTGCACAAATCAATTCCTCCAGATCTCCAACTCTACCAATCACCTGTAGAGTCTCTCCGTTGATGTTTAATAATTACATGGGACCACCCGGAACCCTCCTGGCACCACCCAACATTAACATCCACCAATGCGCAAATGACATGCATCTCTACCTCCATAGAGGATGCCTACAGGCTCATTGCCTGCCTAGCATTGATTCACCCCAGGATGTACAGTACTTACCTGAAGCTCAAACCATCCAAGGCTGAATTCCCACTGCTGACCAACAACCTCTAACCTCCTGACATCCAGACCTGACTCTCTCTGAAATGAACCTCAAGGGCTTCACACCCCAGCTGGCCACCTGCACCAAGTCCATGGAAATACATCTCTCCTTCAAGCAGCATATAATCAGGAAGATGCAAATGGCTTGGTACCAACTTTTTATCCTGCATAACATCAAGCCCTTCATCTGACAAAACAACCTCAGATCTGCTGTTTACCTAGATGGTGGCAATGCCCTTTTGGAGGGCCTTCCGAAGACTACTCTGGCACCCCGACCCCTAAAATGTGTCCTGCATGCTGCAGCATGACCCATCAAAGGATTCCGCCAATTCGACCACATCAGCCTCACCCACATCGAACTGCACTGGATCCTGCTGCAAGCACATATCATCTTCAAATCCTGCTGCATAATCTATAAGGCTGTCGCCCTAAAGTACCCAAACTACCTCACTGAGAAAGTCAGCATCTCCGGAGGTCTACATTCCACCAGAAGTAAGGACGTGTACAGACTTGAACTCCGCTGGTGAAGGAACAAAAGAACAAGACAAGCCTTCTCTGTCTAAGCCCCAAGACTATGAAATCTCCTCCCCCTCAAAACTAGACTTGCCCCCTCACTTCTACAGTCGGAAAGGAGCTCAAGACCCTCATATTCAAGGAATGGCTCTTCCCTAACACCTTGGTCCACACACCCTCAACTCCCCACCCTGAGACTGGGTGACTTGTCCCTCCCTGTTTCCATCCTTAGTTGCTTGCACATCCCTTGCTGCCAAATCGCCCACCCCCGCCGGTTGTTAGCCACCCTGCTTTCATGTATCTCTACCTCCCTCACTGCATTCTTCCCTATGATTTGTAAAGCATTCTGTTGCTTCCCGAAGCTAGGTCCATGCTCAATAAATACAATAATAATAATAATAGACAGCTAACTCTTTATGATGCTGATTCAGTTGGTGCGGTTCAGGCACAGTTTGTTCCCTTCCTTTGTGGACCAGCATACTGTTGGATATGTTGTCTCTCTGAGGGTGCTCTTCCCTTATCACTGTCAGTCACATACAGACCTCTCAAGCAAGTACTCACTGAGTGAACTAAGTGACTGGCTGATGGTGCCAGAATGATAACATATATTATTTTACAATGTGAGTAATCATGAGCATGGTACAAATCCTTAATTACAGGAGCTGTTCTTCCTTTGCACCCAGTAGCCAAATACCACAGCTGGTATAATAGCTCAGTGAAGTGCCCACTTCAGACATCTGTGTTTGAACTGCAGTCACACGTCGCAAATTTGGGAGCGCTTACTCGACCCTGTATTCTTCAAACATTGATGAATTGAGTAATAATAACAGAATTATCTTAGCACTTACAAACAGATGGTATCTGCAATTAAGTGGTATATAAGCCAGCCTGGACAAAGTCAATCATTTTGGGTTTTGCAGTTCTTCAATAAATTGTACATTTATAGGTAAGCATTTGTAATCCCCATGGTGTCATCAAATTCAAGTCCTAATTACTCAGGGCTGCAAACAATGCCCAACAGAATGGTGTAACCTATAACAATGGGCTAAAAGTAGGAATGTATCACTCTCAAATAAAATAGTCCTGCATGATATATGAGACCATGTGCATAAAGACATGTAAAGCTTGCTAACCATAATAATAAAAGTTACCCAGGGTAATCCAGATGTGGACCCCTTGCTAACTTAGAGAGGCAAAGCTTCACCACTGATGAGGCCCAACAAGGCCGAAACACATGTCTGGGGTTGCTGTTTGTACTCTTGTTCAAAGGAGAATTGGCAAGCATTTTGGTACTGTACTGTCTAAGTGGGTGGGACCAGACTGATATGCAAATGGATATTTCTCTTCTGTGAAACGTACCGTGAGCTAAAACGTGGCTGTACACCCACCTTTCCATAGAGCAGGTTATTTGGCCGTATTCGTTCAAGGTAGTGGGGCACCCAGATCTATTTATGAATATTACAATGGATAAGAAAAGAGATGTAGAAGAAGAAGAACTGTAACGAAGGAGTGTAACTGATAGAGGACTGTGACAAAGGAGGAGAGAGATGAGGGAGAAGGGCTGGGATGAATGACTGTGACGAAAGACAAGGAATGTGACAAATGACGGTGATGATGGTGAAGGAGTGTGATGAAGAAGGCGTGTGAAGGAGAAATAATGTTTTGAAGGACTGATGAAAAAGAAAGACTGCGACTGTGAGAAAAATGGCAAGTGCTTTGCAGGAACACAGGGATGAGTAGGGGCCAAACGGCCTACTTAGCCCCACACTACTACTAAACCAGCAGTGTACCCATTCATAAAGGTAAAAAGGACACAGATTGATGAGTACACTTCATTGCCTTTTGTGGTTACTGGTGCCAAGGCCAGGCTACACTCAGAGAGGGGGAGGGTGTAAAGCAATAATCGTAGCAACCCAAACACCAATAGTAAAGACTCCAAAATAAAATAATGGCCAGTCAAGGTTCTATAAAGATATATATACTTGGATTAAACAATCAAAAATGCAATCAACTAACTAAAAACTCTAACAAAAACCCACCCCATCTAGAGAGAACACTGAAAATGCAGAACTGGTGAAGAATAGCACTCTGGGTACTTGAGCATGGGTGATCATGCAAGCAATTTCAGCAATGTTACTGTTCAAAGGATATGTCTTTCAAGAAAAGGATTGAAAAGGGGGCATAAACTTAAAAGTCACTCTGGTTGCAAAAGTAGGCCAGAGGACAGGGCCTCTTGACAGTACATTATTATTGGTCTTAGCTGCTTCAACCGTGTCGAATTGGGCTTCTTTGTGCTTTTGTTCATGTCGAATCGGGTTCGAGATGCGGCGAGTCGTGTTGCTCCAGAGGCTACTAAGTGTCAAGTTGGCTTTTCGGTGGGGCTCTGTGCAGTTCAAGATGGGTTTCGAGGTGATGCCATTCAAAGGGGAAAGGAGATCTGGATCAGAGGTTGAGTCGGTTCAAGACCATTTGATCGCTAGTTTGAGTTTATGGCTTTCAGCAGTTCAAGCCGATATTCAAATCGGTTTGAGGCGAGGTTCTGTTGGTTTGATGGAGTGCTTGAAAATGCAGTGAGTCATAGGCTTCCGCAGTGGCGAGTCGGTATTGAGTCAAGGCGTGGATGAGCACTACCAATGCAAAGTAGCATCAAACCTGTTCTAAGATGCAGGTGAACAGTTCACAGTCATAATGTGCCAAAACCAGTACCACCAGTCCTGTCTGGTTCAAAGCTGTGCCAACAGCATTTGAGCTGCTCTTGGGATTTATGGTTGGCTGGAGTATGAATCCAGGAGCTCCAAAGACAAGGTGAGTCCTCTTTGGTCTGCCCAGCCTGTCCATGGAGTTTTACTAGCACCTACAGGGGTTCCTTCCCCTTCATTGAGGAGCCTGGTTTTAGCAGAGTGGTAGGCCTTGGTCCACAGGAGTTCACCATCACTGTCTGCAGAGGTAAGGTAGGGGAGAGAGCTCTCCTCTGCCTTGAATGCCTTCTATATTCACTTCAATGCTGAAAGACTTAGGAATGGACTGCACTCCCAATAGAGGTACAATTAATTATTCTTGTCTTCTTCAAAGTACAAATGAATCAAGGAAGGAGACCGCTTTGTATCAGGGGATTGTACAAAGCCAAATTGTCACTGGGGATAGGACAAAAACAAGTATGCTGTATGAGGTCCAATCCAGGTTGCTATAACAAGTTGAAACTGAGGGGGTCCTTAAATCAGTAACACATCATACATGGATGGAGATGCAGAATAACTCTGACACCAAATAATTAGACCGACTCAGGAAGTTGCCAAAAGTCTCCCCCGACTGTTTTATTATCAATTGTCTAAAAAAGGGAGTTACAACGAACATCAACGGACATTGCACAGCGTTCTCTATAAAAAAACTGCTTTCTACTAAAAATGTGTCATAAGTGATGCCATAATAGGAGGCAAACAAAAAAAAACTACGGGGCCGTGGTTCGACTAAAGGCAACATCTAAGTATACTTTCTTTAAGGGATCAGGTTGTGATTGGGTCTCTAGAGTCAGGTGGACATTTTATGCCCACCTCCAGTGAAAGTCATCCTCAACAGTTACTAGATACACATCATTGGCTCTCAAACTATAAGGCCCTTTGTTATACAGCCCTCTATAATTGGTTGACATGCTTGTACCCTTCTGGAACATTCGGCTCAGTTGCAGCACGCAAGCTGGTACCCCAGGTGTCAGTGGGTGGACTTGACCGTGGCTCCCCACCCAATTAGCCCAACATCTCTCATTGCTCATGACTTCTGCCATAAAGATTGTCTTTGAGCTCAGCCTTGTAGTAGCTTCTTACTCCTGGGAATATATGGGAGTGTGAGCACATGCTAACTTCAGTCCAGCGCAGCATGCCCACCTTCTATTTCCATCCACAGCTCATGTGACTGGAGACCGTGAATCGGCCCACATTATAGCATTTAATTGTCTTAAATGAAGAAACTTGACAACCATGGTGTTCTTTCTCTGTACCTTGGTTCAGCTTCCCACAATTACTGCCTTTGAGAATAGATAACCAGTTCTTGGCTGCTTCAGCCTTTGACACTAGGCCAGGCAGTTTCATCTCTTTAGTCTGAGATCTTCAGCTACTTCTCTGCTGTGACACACACACAGATATTAATCCTTCTTTCTCCATGGGTTTGAACTTAATAAATATATTACCTCGAATGTCCAGAATTCTATATAATGGTGGCACCGCCTGCAGTCTATTCACTACGTATAGCAAGCCTTTAAGATTACTTAGTTTACTTGAGTTGCTGCATCTGTACAGTTATAAAATTACTTGTATTTTCTGCAGTGCTTTTTACACATGCAATCTTCATTCCATATGTAAAGGTTTACTCAATTCTTTACCTCATCATCAGATTCTATAAGGTCTATGCATCTTCTTCAACCACTCTTCTCTGTGCGTTACGCTCATTTCCTGTGACATCATCAGCCTCTCTTTCTCTCCTCTTCATATTCCTTCGGGGATTTCCTCCAAGAGATTGTCATCTCTACGGGGTACATCATATAAGGTCTTCCTAACGGAAACTTTTTCTCGAAGACTCTCCATGGAATAGGCACTATCACTGGTGTTGTGCATGTCGCGACTTCTGGTTTTGAGCATATAGGAAGCATGGAGGCAGACCTTCCTGCAGAGGCATTCAGCTGCTCCTCTACACTCCCCCCTCTGGTTGATTCATCGAAAGCTCCTTCATCAGTCTCCACATACTGGGACTTTTTCTTTAAAAAATGCTTCTTCGGGGTCCAGATCTTCACCACTCCCTTCAGGGACCCTGCTGATTTTACATGTTCATCAACACTCCAAGTCATGTAGCTGCACTGGCCATTCGGACTACAATAGACCCATCATTCCACATACTTCTTGTGGTTTCTGGGATGCAAGAACTTTGTTCCTTCAGGTGCTAAGATGCTGGCCTCTATATATTTTCTGATCACTTCATGTGTCAACTTGGGTCCTAACCCTGATTCGACATCGATCATGATCTTCATTCCTACTCCCTTCTTTGGTGTCTTCTTGCACTGTGTAATTATTATCCTGATCACACAGAATCCAAACATCATCATCACCAGTATTGCTCCAAGAAGCTTGAAAATGTCTGCCATCCATTGTGGTACCCATGAGAAGATAGACAGATAGACACAAACCAACTATCATCTTCAATGTCTTCTGTCTCATCTTCCATCTGATTGTGAAATTCGTCAGCAATGCTATGGCCTCAGTCAAGGTCCCATTCTCGTGATAGGGGGAAGGTATGAACGTGCAACATGATAGCACAATTTTGGTGCAAACTCCTCCGTCCATTGCTTTGATAATATCAAGGACATATCTGTTCTGGAGGGTCATCAGTGTTATGGCCCTCAGTTCTTCCTTAATCGCATTGAATCCCTTTATGGTGGTGTTGATTGTTTGCAGGAGCTCCCAGCGAGTTATCTGTAACCACTTTGCATTTTCCATTGTCTGGATCCCCGGCATAAGGATAGTCATGAATATCACTGAAGTCTGGCTGAACAATCTGTTCTCATATGGAATAGCATCAAAGGCTTCTATCGACTTGGCTGATAAATAATTCTCCCTCCTTGTTCGGTTGAGGAATTCAATTGATCGTCTCCTCAAGTGGGCATCTACTTTTGGAAACTATCCAATGTTCAGGTCACTCTTCGGAATCACTAATACTGGAACATGAAAAAGCACTATAGAACACATCCCTCCCCAGTCTTTGGGCAGCTTCATCTGGGCCCACAAGCCCAATAATGATCCATCAGGACTACTGTTCCATCCTTCATGCCTGGTACATTGAAAATTCGGCCACACTGGGGCTTTTGTCCAACTTTCCTCGTGCCATTATTTCTGAAACACAAGGAAGCACTTGCTAGAGGTATTACCTGCAACTGTCCTCCTTTATCGTCAACCCATGTCAACAACTTCACAATCTTTGGCCATTGATTCTTGCATTCATTTTCCACAGTGTCTATAACTGGTTTATACTGTCCAGTTAATGAGGCTGCCCTGCACACAATGAGGCCATCAGCCCATCCGTCTGGAGTCAATACTGTTCCTTTGATTTGCAATTGGCCTCTTTCCCAGCATCTTCGTATCTCTTCTTTATTCTTGCCTTGGCAATTTAGCATCTTGTTTTCTTCCATCCTGATTCCTGCTCCGCCCACTTCAGGCTGTTCATATCTGATTATCTGATGCCTTGTTTCTGGTTTCCTTCTTGTCTTTAAATCGTGCACATAATTATATTCTCTTGGAGATGTCTCTTTAATTATCCAGACCAAGGATGCGGTTTTTCCTTGGAACTGTCATCTTGCCTGGCAAAGTGCGGGATGCATTAGGCAATGAGTGTTTGGCACTGGTACTTCTATGGCTATGAATAATTTGTAAGATCCCATGGCATAAGGTATGAGAGCGCAAATGTAGCAACTCTCCTTAGATGTTTTTTCTCCCACCTTTTTCATGTGCTGATACCAAATGTTATTACTCAGGTGTGCTGTACTATCTAGATAAGTGTCTATCCTATCATTGGTTTCCTCCATACTTCTAGTGTATCTCCCTCTCAAAATGTTAGCAGCCCATGGAAACAATTCTAACGCAGCTCTACTGTGGGGAGATAACACAAAGGGCTTTGGCTCATCGTTAATGGGCAGATCAACATTAGTTCCTGGAGTGAGGAGGATTAGAGGGACTTCTGCCTTCTTTGGATCAAAATAATAAAAAAGGTGAATCATGAGAAACAAAAGGACACAAAGCATAACTGTGCATGTGTATATCGTGCACAAACATATTAATCCCCACCACTTGTGCAATTCTGGAATCTCTTGGGCTTGCTCATTCTCCGAAATTATACCAACTTCAACATTAGGACAGGCAATATAGTCATCTCTTTTTTAATGTAAGCTTGAGCTTTGCAATCCTTTCTTTAAGGAAGCCATTGAGTCTCTCACATATTCCGTTTGCTTGCGAGTGATAACAATAATCCTATCTGTTCAAATACTTCATTGACAAAATGTGGCCCATTATCGTATCTCAGACCTTCACACATCTTGGAAAGACTTCACGTACTAAAAGCTTCACTGTGCAAGTGGCATCAGGGTGTGTACATGGACCTGCTTCAATCCACCCAGAGAAGGGACAAACCACCACTATCAGACACCTGTATCCACTACACACCTGCATCATATAAACATTGTCAATATGTAAATGCTGAAAAGGACCATTTGGTCGAGGAATTACTCCTCTAATCATTCACAGTGTATGCCCAGCAGGAAACTTTTGGCATAAGATGCAGTTTACTACATAAAATGCAACACATTCTAACAAATTTGGTACAAACCAGTCTTCCGCAATTGTTGCAGCAAGACTTTCCCTAGTTACATGTGCTGGGTAGTTCAGCTGTTCAAGTGCTAGCCTCAACAATGTTACTGGCATCACTGGCTTCCCAGTACTATCCTGTCACCATAGTGCTTCGGTGGGGGATAAAGAGCACCCCCTTCATGTCCATAGCTCCTGCTCTTCTAGCGGCGCACTGCCTTGATTATCCATTAACTGTGTTTTTTGCAAATGATTAAACCCTTCTTTTACTACCATAATCGGAACTACTTTCTCTTTGACATTCAGAGTATCAAAACTTGAAATATATGGGGAATATGCAACTCTTCTGGCTTCTACGTCTGCGTCTTTGTTCCCACAAGAAATAAAGTCTGTGTGCTTAGTGTGAGATGCCCATTTAACGACCCCTATGGCTACTGGGAGCTGTAGTGCCTTAATTAGCCTGAGGATGCGTGCTGCACTGGAGTGCCGTCTGCTCAGTGGTAGCCCCTCCTTTTGCAATGCGCTAGCCCTGCATGTACAATTGACTTCATGTCGGCAGAGTCACTGTACACCATCACTTCCGGCCCTTTGTGTTTTTCAAGCATGACAATGAGCGCTACCAATTCTGCCACTTGCTCCGAAAAGTGAGGCGTAGTTTTGCAGTTGCTACAATCTCAAACTCACCATTTGCTAACTGCCTTAATACAGCGGCGCCAGAATGCCTTTCTCCACTCATTGATCAATTTTTCGAGGAACCATCAATGAAGAGGATTTCTCCTCCTGACAACGCTTTTTGTTTTACGCGCAGTATATCATCTAGAATTCTATGTAATTTGCACAATTATGCACATGGTCACTTTCCGTCACTTGCTCAGCTACAAATGCGGCAGGATACACTATTTTACATCTGACAATTTTAATCGCCGGGTTTGAAATTATCACTTCATAAACAGAAGCTCTCTGGGATGTCAATGTGCCCTTGGGTTCCTCCAGAATGGCAAATAAAGCATGTTCCACAAAAAGAGTCAGAGAGCAGCCCATCACAATTCTTGTAGGCTTCTCAATTGCGAATGTGGCTGCTGCCAATGACTGTTCACAAGGAAAGTGTCCCTTCATAACTGGGTCTAGAATCCCACTATAATATGCTAAGGGCTTGTACTCCAATATAGTCCTCTGTGCATCTGTTTTAACGTGTGCGGTTTCGCAGTTTTCATAATCGCCTCAGCTCTTTCAGGTGTCACCTTTTTCCCTCATGTGAAATCAACTGGTTTATGTACAATATCTCTTCTTGACAGTACTGTAACTTCTCTTTGTCTGCCTTATATCCTTTGTCTGCTAGGATAGTCATCAACTGAATCGAACCCTGTGTGCACTCATCTTCTGTGGTGCTACAAATTAAAATGTCATCTATGTACTGTTTCACAATGCTCTTCATATCAATATTGCAGACGTCCATCTGCAGGACCCTGTTAAAGATCAATGTGGACTCACAGTACCCTTGGGGCAAACGAGTGTGTTTCAGATGAGTTTGGCAAAACGTAAATGAAATCAAGTCTTGTGAGTCTTTGTGCAACGGCATTGAGAAAAAGGCATTTTTCAAATCAATCACCGTGAAATATTGAGCTTCCATTGGGATACTGCATAGCATCGTTGCCAGGTTAGGAACTAAAGGAAACTCTGCATCTACAATCTGATTAATCGGTCTCATATCTTGTATAAATCTCCATGACCCTCCCTTTGATTTTTTCACAGAGTATACCGCTGTATTACATGATGATTCTGATGGCATCAGGATACCTTGTTCCATCAGTGCTGATAAAGTCATTTGCCTCTGTACTTGCTCGGGTAACCCTTGACATAAAACGTGGTAAACTAATGCCTCAGTTTTTTCCCACAGCTCTTTCGTTTCAAGAGTCCAACGCTCTTGAATGTCTTGAATGTAAGCAATAGGATCCTCATCTTCCTTCATAATTGCACCCATGTCTGATGTATCTGGGTACTGCACCCATAGTGCTCTGCAAATATCTGCTCTGCAATTAGTAAACAGCGCTCCATCATGTTCCATGTTCTGTGCTGTCACACTTGGATAGCCTGCTCTCTTCCATATGTTATCAGCTCTCTCCCAAATAATGGCTGCCAAGTGACCCTTCATGTCCCCTATGTCCAACATAGTTCCTCCTGTCATTTTTTCTAATTCGTAAATCCATTTTCGCGCAACCACTCGGAAGTTTGCATTTTAAATTATCCTTATCCATCTGTGGCCATGGAATATACTGCTGTGTTGCTGCCCCTTTTTCCAATAAGGCAAACTGCGTAAACCCTACCCCATAATCAGCTCCCATCGTCTGCCTAGCCACAGTAGGGACAATGTTTCCAGACCGCCTCCTCCCTGGCTATAATCTTAAGCTGCTCACGTATGGTGGTGATTCTCCCTTTACACTATAGGATCATCCTCTGGGACGCTCTGAATATGCTATAGGATCTGGCGTTCCATTCTTTGGTTGCTCCAGATCAGACCATCTTACTTCCCTGTCCACCTGCAAACTTCCCTCTGGGGCACATGCACCTCCCCCCTCATCCCCATGGAAGGATTCCCTTTCTGTGTCTGACATATCTAGTCCCCAACAAGCGTGACTATTGTCCCATTCACCCGTATCTAAGGTTAGTCTACGTAAAGACAAGGCTCTATGCTCAAGACTGAATGGATTATTCTCTTTGTGATTGGAAGACTTGGGATTGATCTCCCTCCCCTTGGTTTCCCGAATTGCTTCGTTCCTTTATCTCTTGATAGGCCTTATCAATCCTACCCCCAATGCTTCCTATATCGACATTCTCTTCTAGGCTACTCTATAATGCCCTAATATTACTCCCTGTAATGGGAGGAACTCCTCTATACTGCTCCATTGTATTACTGGACTTGATTCCATTAGCTCCTTTTGAATGAAGTTAATATCATTCTCCTGCTGTTTTCTCTTTCGTTCTAATTCTTCATCTAATTCTGTTTGCTTTCCTGCTTCCCATCTAACTCTCTCCTCTTCTTGTCTTATCTCTTCTCTCCTTACCCCAGCTCTCCTTTCTTCTTCTTCTCTTCATCTCTGTATTCTTGTATCCCTTAATTCGCTGTGGAATCTCCCTTTTCCCTATTCTGATCAATGTGTATTGCTCATAAAGAACACTACTTCATCATCTGTTGGATCATCTCTAAGTATGTCATCATCAATAATGTCAGTCAAACTGTATCCTTCCCCAATGGGGACCACTGTTCTCCATGGTCTACCCTCGTCATCCGTTCCTTCAAGCATTATCATTTCCCCTTGTACTATGGCTGCATTTAATTCTATAGGGATGGTCTGTCCCCCCTCTTTGTCCATGGGTATCGGTGGCCTAAACAAAAATTCATCAGGTGTTCACATCGTTCTTCCCACTAAGCCAGGTAGCCATGTCAATAGAATGCTCACCCCATAAAGAAAAACCTCTGGTTCTACTGGGACACCTCGCAGAGCCACTTGCCCTGTGAATGCCAATATGAATTCGCCCACATTTAAATAGTGTATGCCAGGAGTAGAACACACTATCCCTTCGTCAGTAAAAGAAATCTCCATATTAAGTTTTGTCATCAAATCTCTTCCCAAAATGTTAACTGGCATCTGCCATGAATACAACAATGGAACAGACATGTCACACTCTCCTATAGAGACTGGCAATTTATCAGCAAAAGGAACTCGACTCATAGCTCCAGAAAACCCTTGAGCATTCATGGGAATTCCTGACATTGGATATTTTCCCTCTATTATACATGAACGAATAGCCCCAGTATCTACTAAAAAAGAAAAAGATTTGCCTCCTATCGTCACATCAACCCTTGGTTCCTCTTGGGTGTCTGGTGTCACTGATGGTACTGAACACATCAAGTCGCCCTGTGAGCTGTCCTTGTGTGGATACATGCATACCGCTGTGCCCGTGAAAGGATTTCCTCCCACCATAGTGACACCCCCTATTCTAGGTGTCAATAATTGTCTCGTGTTTGCATTCTGCTGTATCTGCATGGGAGCGTGCTGTGACTGCCCTTGCAGTGGATTCACGTGTGCTTGCTGTGGTTGCTGTGCCTGTTGCATTTGCAGCGTCTGTGTCTGATACACTGTCTGGCCTTGGGCAAACCCTTTTCTTGCTTGTAATATGCTGGAGGATAAACTGTCTCCCTCTTGAAAATTGACTATTCTGTACATACCCTTGGCTCCCACATACGTGTGCAATGTGCCCTGACCTCCCACAAGTCCAACATACAGGAGGAGCCCGTCCGACTAGTCCGCCTTGGTTGATCCCTCCTTGTGCATTCCAATTCTCATTCCCGGCGTTCTGAAACCCACCTTGATTGTTTTGGAATCCACCCCTTCCTCTGTAGCCCATACATCTACCTGGTGCTACAAACCCATTCCTTCCTTGGTCCATCGGGTGCTGATTATTCACCTGCGATGTACCCGCTGCTTGCTATACTCCCAGTCCTCCTGCGCTTGTCAATACCGTGCTTTCTATGGCATATTTTGACAATTTTTTCTGAACTAATTTGACTTCCTCATGGTCCCTAACCTCATCTTTCTTCCTATTTTTCTCCTGTAATAGCCGACCGTGATGTGCTATTGTCAGCTGTATCTCAGCCCATGGCTCGGCTTCCATTCCCACTTTCTTTTTCATTTGCCTCTGTACTTGCTCGGGTAACCCTTGACATAAAACGTGGTAAACTAATGCCTCAGTTTTTTCCCACAGCTCTTTCGTTTCAAGAGTCCAACGCTCTTGAATGTCTTGAATGTAAGCAATAGGATCCTCATCTTCCTTCATAATTGCACCCATGTCTGATGTATCTGGGTACTGCACCCATAGTGCTCTGCAAATATCTGCTCTGCAATTAGTAAACAGCGCTCCATCATGTTCCATGTTCTGTGCTGTCACACTTGGATAGCCTGCTCTCTTCCATATGTTATCAGCTCTCTCCCAAATAATGGCTGCCAAGTGACCCTTCATGTCCCCTATGTCCAACATAGTTCCTCCTGTCATTTTTTCTAATTCGTAAATCCATTTTCGCGCAACCACTCGGAAGTTTGCATTTTAAATTATCCTTATCCATCTGTGGCCATGGAATATACTGCTGTGTTGCTGCCCCTTTTTCCAATAAGGCAAACTGCGTAAACCCTACCCCATAATCAGCTCCCATCGTCTGCCTAGCCACAGTAGGGACAATGTTTCCAGACCGCCTCCTCCCTGGCTATAATCTTAAGCTGCTCACGTATGGTGGTGATTCTCCCTTTACACTATAGGATCATCCTCTGGGACGCTCTGAATATGCTATAGGATCTGGCGTTCCATTCTTTGGTTGCTCCAGATCAGACCATCTTACTTCCCTGTCCACCTGCAAACTTCCCTCGGGGGCACATGCACTTCCCCCCTCATCCCCATGGAAGGATTCCCTTTCTGTGTCTGACATATCTAGTCCCCAACAAGCGTGACTATTGTCCCATTCACCAGTATCTAAGGTTAGTCTACGTAAAGACAAGGCTCTATGCTCAAGACTGAATGGATTATTCTCTTTGTGATTGGAAGACTTGGGATTGATCTCCCTCCCCTTGGTTTCCCGAATTGCTTCGTTCCTTTATCTCTTGATAGGCCTTATCAATCCTACCCCCAATGCTTCCTATATCGACATTCTCTTCTAGGCTACTCTATAATGCCCTAATATTACTCCCTGTAATGGGAGGAACTCCTCTATACTGCTCCATTGTATTACTGGACTTGATTCCATTAGCTCCTTTTGAATGAAGTTAATATCATTCTCCTGCTGTTTTCTCTTTCGTTCTAATTCTTCATCTAATTCTGTTTGCTTTCCTGCTTCCCATCTAACTCTCTCCTCTTCTTGTCTTATCTCTTCTCTCCTTACCCCAGCTCTCCTTTCTTCTTCTTCTCTTCATCTCTGTATTCTTGTATCCCTTAATTTCAGCGCTTCCTCCTCTTCTCTCTTCCTTTCTTGTGTATCCCATTCCTCTATCGCTCTGTGCCTATTGTCATACTTTCGTTGCTCCTCTGCCCTTTCTTCTTTCCTTTGTTGCTCCTCCTGATACACCTGTTTTAGTTTATGTCTGCTCTTCTTTTTATGCTCATCTTCCTTTGGTCTTTTTTCTCATTCCCTGCCTTTTCTAACCTGTTCATCCTTACCTTCCTTTTGTCTTACTTCCTCAAGGCTTTTCCCATCTAGCTTGAGCAATATCTGTCCTCCCATACATTTGTTCTGCACGAGCGTTACCCTGTCATCTTTCTCCTTTTCCCCTTTCCATCTCTTTATTTCTCGTTCTATCTGTCGATATATTCGATTGCTCATTTTTCTCTTCCTTGTCCCAGATCTTAAAGATAGCTTCTTTTCTCTTACTTACTCTTACTCGTTACTGCTATAAGCAGGCTGTTCAAATATAGGATTACTATACCCCATCGCCACATTTAGTTCCCTTAATGGATACACCCATTTGTCTTCTGTATTAACGCCTTTCACTTCAGGGGAGGTAAGGGGAACTGAGGGTTCAACACCTTCCTCCATACACTGATTAAGCATCCACTTTTTGGGTGATCTTCCCTCTCTTCTTGATACATCTTCCAGAGCCCTAGAATAGCTAATCTTTTCTACAATTTCTTTCCCGTGTACGCAGCGTGCTAGTATGTGGTCATGTGTTGTAATACCGCTTTTGACAATGACCCCCTTTGTGGCCATGGTATGAACATCTTTTCTGGCGTGCCTTTTACCCATTCCACACTATACTGTTTGAGCTTGGGCATGTGCTTTGGTAGTGTCTTACATAAAAGCATCAGCGGAATAATCTCTCCCATTGTGACGAGTCTCAATTGACTGTCAATACTTACCAGACTTTACAATAATACCTTCATCATAAACAACAAATATGAGCCTGCTCCAACAATCACCTCCCAAAACCTCTACCTTTTCACGGCTCTCTGGCAACCTCTGAAATGATATAAATAACCTTCCTAGATAAACGATATAACTCTTTAACTTTATGTCAACTTTTTTATAACTCGTTGTCGCTCTTCGACACCTTAATTCAATACAGACACATAAACAGATAGGCAGACTAGTTGACTCTTCATATTTAAACAGTGGTGATCACCCTCATCTCTCTACCCCTAATCAATACTCTGATCCCAGAGTTTAGATTGTTACCTTATGCGGACCTGTCCTGCACGTGGCCTAGTTTACTCCAATCTGGAGTGTATAACAACCTCTTCTAATACCCCTTGGGTTAGGACTCTTGGACACTATATTTCTCTCTCTTTTCATACATATATATCTCCCATTACCTTCGCTATTTTTTAAAATTACCACAACCCAGTTCCCTTAGTTTGCCATTCCCCTTAGTCTACTCACCATTCGCTCGTCTAGCTTGAGGCCTTTGGTATCGACACCGCCTTCATTCCAACCACTTTTGCTTCTGTCCGCAAAGTGCCTGTGATAACCAGGTAGGGATTTTGTCAAAGAGGGACCCTGCCCACTGTCTCGATTTTCTTGCAGGAATTCTATTTGGGCCACTCTCTACGGGAAACCCCGCGATCTTCCGGCTCGATGTCAGAGGATGCTCCATCGTCCGAAACTCTGGAGTTAACAGGTCGATGGGTCTTCTATATAACTATCCGACATGCTACCACGTAAACCCGAGGGGGTCCTTAAATCAGTAACACATCATACATGGATGGGGATGCACTTCCTTTGTTATGTCAGTGCCCATACACTTACACCAAATAATAAAACCGACTCAGGAAGTTGACAAATGTCTCCCCCGACTGTTTTATTATCAATTGTCTAAAACAGGGAGGCACACCGGACATCAACAGATGTCGCACAGCGTTCTCAATCATTTTGCATAAAAAACACAGCTTTATATTAGAAATTCATCATAAGTGACGTCATACTACGTGGCAAACAAGAAAAACATATGGGGTGTTGTGGTTCATCTAAGAATACTTTCTATAAGGGATACGTTTGTGATTGGGTCTCTACAGTCAGGTGGACAGCTTATGCCCACCCCTAGTGCAAATCAGCCTCAACAGTTACTAGATACATGGTACATCATTGGCTCTCAAACTAAAAGGCCCTTCATTGTACGGCCCTCTATAATTGGTTGGTACGCTTGTACCCTTCTTGAACATTCGCTCTCTAGCAGCACGTAAGCTGGTACCCCAGGTGTCAGTGGGTGGACTTGACCATGTCTCCCCACCCAATTAGACCAACATTTCTCATTGCTCATGCCTTCTGCCATAAATATTGTCTTTGAACTCTGCCTTGTAGTAATTTCTTGCTCCTGGGAATATATGGGAGTGTGAGCACACACTACCTTCAGTCCAGCGCAGCATGCCCCCCTTCAATTTCCATCCACAGCTCACGTGACGAGACTGTGAATCGGCCCATATTATAGCATATAATTGTCTTAAATGAAGAAACTTGGCAACCATGGTGTTCTTTCTATGTACCTTGGTTCACCTTCCCACAATTACTGTTTTTAAGAATAGATAACCAGTTCTTGGCTGCTTTAGCCTTTCATACCAGGCCAGGCAGTTTCATCTCTTTAGTCTGCAATCTTCAGCCACTTCTCTGCTGTGACACACACACAGCTATTAATCCTTGTTTCTCCACGGGTTTGAACTTACTAAATATATGACCTCAAATGACCAGAATTCTATATAATGGTGGCACCGCGTGCAGTCTATTCACTACGTATGTCCAGCCTTTAAGATTACTTAGTCTACTTGTGTTGCTACATCCGTACAGTTAGAAATGACTTGTATTTTCTGCAGTGCTTCTTACACGTGTAATCTTCATTCTGTATCTAAAAGTGTACTCGATTCTTTACCTCTTCAGATTCTATAAGGTCTATGCATCTTCTTCTTCAACCACTCTTCTCAGTGCATTGTGCTCATTTCCTGTTATGTCACCAGCCTCTCTTCCTCTCATCTTCACATTCCTTCAGGGATTTACTGCAAGAGATTGTCATCTCTATGGGGGTACATAATATAGGGTCTTCTTAATGGATACCTTTTCTCGAAGAGTCTCCGTGGAATAGGCCCTATCACTGGTGTTGTGCATGTCGCAACTTCTGGTTTCCAGCATATAGGAAGTTTGGGTGTGGGACTTCCTGCAGAGGCATTCAGCTGCTCCTCTACAAAGTGACTCTTGCATTATTACATCATACCAAGAGAGCCTTGCCCTGCAGGAAATGGAGGTGACAGGAAGTCAGAGAGTCTCAACAGAAAAGCAAGATGGTGGAACCCCTTCTCAGGTCCACCTTTCCCTCTCTGGCTCCTCTAACACTGCCCCTTCCCATGCCTACTGACTTCAAAGGTCCTATATAGTGCAGCGCCCTGGTGTAATACTGACCTTTGTTATGTCAGTGCCCATTTGAAGCAGGTTTCCCAGGGTATCTCCTGGTGAGACCTCCTCTGGCCTAAGGGGAGGTGTTACCCTACTTCCCGGGGGAATCACAGGAAGGCAGCATCCTAGCTTTTGTCTCACTTGTATCATTGGAGACAACCAGGCTACCAAAGCCATTAATATACATCACCTTAACATCACTGGCCTGGGCTCACAGGACTGAAACTTGTATGAAATCAAATTGGTGTGGCTTTAATAATTGTGTGCGCTCATCAGTCACTGTACCTTAACCAGGCCTGTCTTATTCTTGGATATTATGATGCCATCATGCTGATAAGGCAACAATTACTACATTTTAGATCAGAGTCTCAGAACTAAAATTGCCACCTCGGACAGTGACTATGTGTCACTGTCACTACCCTCGCCCAAAACCCCCTCTGGCAAACCCATTGGCCAGGTGGAGTCAGGACTCGGGCCTCTAGAGCCTGGCATCCTCTTCAAAATCCCTCATGGGGCCAGTCCTGGCGCCTATGACACCAGGCTCATACACCTGAAAAACAATGTGCTTGGGAACTACTTTATTGTATTGTCAGCCAACATGGAGGCATCCACATAGCTTGGTTCCTAAGAACCAAGCTATGCGGTCTAGTGTTTTGGGTGTGGTAGCCTGGGACTACTTCACCTGGACTATTTTGTTGGGGCTATTTAAACCACACCCGAGCAAGACAACACGCTTCGCGTTACTTTGCAGCTTGCAATGTGACGCTCACTGTGTCCAGCTATTCCCTCGAACCTCGGAGAAGCAGAACCTGCAAGGAAACAGAAGGAACATCATTAGCAGCCGCATCTTACCTGCAGTGTTCATCTTTAAACACTCACAGCTACTGAGAACAGCTTCCTCGAATCTGCACGCCTCCAGGTCAGAACGACCTAAAAGAGGAAGATAGAGGCAACATTAAAGTAAGCAGTAGAGACATTTACAAATTACGAACTGCTCAAAAGGCTTACCTGGCTGGGCGCCTCTCGGCTCGCACCACTCCGGACATTCCACTTGCACTGAAGACCACCGCGACCTACAAGGAAGGAAAACACAGGTTAGCAAACGCAAGACTTTGCAGCGCTGCGCATAGCGCTTACTTACTGCATCATAGCGCTCTTAATGTGCCATCATTGACCAGCGGGGCTCAACCAAGCCAGTTCGCGCGCTGAAGCTCTGCATACCTACGGGAGAAAAAAGAGACATTTTAAACAAAGAAAGGCATGCAGGATAGCAACAAAACTAAAGAACAGCAATAAAATCTACCTGAACAATATCAAACGTGCTGGCGTCAGTGAAGTAACTGGACTGCACTCGCCCATGAAAGACAACGCGCCTCTGCAAAGAAGGCAAGACGCAGAGCACGCTTAATTCTACCACAAGGTGAGGAGAGGGTGCCAGAGGGACTGAAATCATATGGGGGTGCAGGGGGGATACTTACCCCAGTCGGTCAGTCTTGCACACAGTCCTCCTGTATTTTCAGGCAGAACCTTCCCCGCAGACCACATCAGGGAAAAGCTGAGAAGCATACCGGCGAGTAACCCGGCTGGGTGGCGTCCCTGTGGATACCAGGTGAGCGTAACAGTTACAACATTTGTCAGGAATGCACATGTGACCTTTGAAACTGGCCTGTAGTACTGAAAAGCAGGTGCTGCATTTGTCAAGAGGGTGGTGCAGCAAAGTAACATGAATGCACTATATATTTGGCATGGAGCTTTTTTGAAATGGGTGGTCTGATTACGAGATTCCGCTTTCAGACACAGAATTACCTGCATTGTTTTACATTAATAAAAATAAAACAATCTAGTGACAAATTACTGTGATGAAGGAGAATACTACAACAAAGTACTCTGATGATGGAGAATGACTATGATGAATGACAAACACTTTGATGAAGGACTGTGAAAAAGAAGAGAGTTCATGACAAAGGTCTGACAAAGAACTGTGATGAAGGAGGTCTAACACAAACTTTAAGCACTGTGGCAAAGAGTAAGTACTGTGATGAAGGAAAAGGGCTGTGATGAAGGAGAAGGATGCTCGTGAAGGACAAGGACTGTGACAAAAGAAGAGGGACTATAAAGAAGGTGATTGAATACAATGAAGGTGACAGACTAAGATAAAGGAGAACAGCTAATGATAGAGGATGTCGATGGAGGACTCTGATGAAAAACCGTGATGAAGGAGAAGGACTGTGACAAAGGACTCTGATGATGTCAAGGGACTGTGATAAAGGACTGTGAGAAAGAGTTGCAATGATGAAAAGTGACAGGGCAAAGGTGCAAGAGTGTGACAAAGTTGAAGGACTGTGAGAAAGGTGATGGACCAAGATGAAAGAGAAGGGATGTTATGAAGGACTGTGACAAAGAAGAAGGACTTTGAGGAAGGAGAAGGGCTGTGATGAATGGCTGTGATGAAGTAGAAGGGCTATGTCAAAGGACTGTGATGAAGGAGAAGGACTGTGATAAAGAACCATGATGAATTAAAAGGATAATGATTAAGGACTGTGATAAGGGAGAAAGACTGTGATAAAGAACGGTGATGAATTAAAAGGATTATGAATAGGATGAAGGGGAAAGACTACAACAAAGAAGACCATCTATGATGAATCTCACAGTCTGTAATGAAGGAGTTGGTACGAGACAAGGGAATGTAAAGAAGGAGAAGGACTGTGGCCAAGGACTGTAATGAAGGGAACAGACTCACTGTGATGAGGGAGAAGGGCTGTGATGAAGGACTGTGCGGTAGAAGATGAACCATGATGAAAAGGAGCATTGTGACAAAGATGAAGGACTGTGGAGATAAATATAGAGGACTATGATGATGAGGAAAGACTGTGATGAAGGAGAAGGAATGCGATGAAAGAGAAGGGCTGTAGGGATGGCCTAAGGAGGCCTGTGACAAAGGGGTACAGTGGTGAAGGGTTGTGAAGAAGGATATGGTCTATTACAAAGCAGAATGAATGTGACAAAGGAGAAGGGCTAAGATGAATGAGAATGACTGATGCAGGAGGACTGTGATAAAGGAGAAGGACTATGATGAAGGACTCTACTGAAGTAGAAGGACTGTGATGAATGACTAAAAAAGGATAAAAGCTGTGATGAAAGAACGGGATGAAAGAGCAGGACTATGATTAGGAAGATGTACTATGACAAAGGGCTGTGATGAAGAAGAGCTATGAGGAAGGAATGTTGTGAAAAAGGACTGGGATGAAGAAGGACTTTGGCAAATGAGAAGGAATATGACAAATGGGAATGACTGTGAGAAAGGAAAATCACTGATGAATAATTATTGAGATAAAGGAAAAGCAGTATGATAAAGTACTGTGAAAAAGTAGGACTGTGATGAATGAGAAGGACTGACAAAGGACTATAATGAAGGAGAAAGGCCAATGATAAAGTAGGACTTGGACGAAGGATATTGATATTGATATTGATATTTTATTTGTATCGCGCTCGTACACAAGTGTTTCAGAGCACGACAAGGCAAGGGAAGGGAACATGGGAGAAACAAAAACAACGATCTTACTAGGCCCAGTGGCATTGAGAGTGTGCAAGTGCATGGGAGAGGGAAAGGGGAAAAGTGCATGGAAGGGGGGAAGAAGTGGAAAGTGCGGAGCAAAGGAGAAACAGATAAACAATGCAAATAAATAAATAATAAAAGGCAACAAACAGTGGTAGTGCAGCCAGCAAGTGGCAAGTGCTGGGGGTTTAAGGCAGCAGACAGGGTATGTCTGATAAGTGCAGGAAAAAAGAGGAGACTTTATGGTTACAGATACAGACCACAGCACAAGGGATGGCCTGGAGGCAGTGTGGGTGAGTGGCAGGGTGAGCAGGTACCTGGGCCTGGAAGACAGAGGGTAGGCCAGGTCCACGGTGCCGAGAGAGAACAGATCAGCAGGGGAGAGGAGGGGCAAAGACAGAAGCAAAGTGGAAGGTCTTGAGATGCTTCCAGAACAGGAGATGGTACTCCTCAAGTTTCAGAGTGGCAGAGAGAGTGTTCCAGAGGGAGGCCCCAGTCGAAGACAAAGATCTACCCCCAGCTCGCTTCTTTGAAAAACAACTGACCCTGAGGGAGTTAGAGGTAGAGGAGCAAAGTGCTTGAGAGGGGAGGTATTTACAGAGGGATAGTTTAAGGTATTTTGGACCCACGCCCCAGAAAGCCTTGTGGACATTGCAGAAGGTTTTACATTTAATCCTTGCATCCACTGGGAGCCTGTGGAGAGATTTCAGGGCTGGAGAGATACGATCCCACGGCTTGAGGCCAGGGACAAGTTCTGGATTAGTTGCAAAGGGTGGAGAGTAGAGGCAGGTAGATTTAGAAAGAGGCTGTTACAATAGTCCAACCTAGAGAGAACCAGGGCTCGGGAGACAGTGAGTTTCTGGGGGAAGGAGAGGAAAGGCAGAGTACCTCTGAGGAGGTGCAGTAGGAAGTTTGACTTTTTAGAGACATCAGAGATGTGGGCAGAGAAGGAAAGTGTGGAATCAAGGATGACCCTGAGGATCTTGGGCTCGCAGGTGGGGGTAGGAGGAGGGCCAAGGGGGGCTGGCCAGAGAGTGTTGGGAAAGGAGGGTGAAGGTGTGCCGATGAGTGGATCTCCGTCTTGCTGGCTTTCAGGCAAAGATCGTTGGCAGCACACCAATCCTGATTTTGATTAAACAGAACTGTGACAAAGGATAAGGGCTACAAGGGAGAACTATGATGAAGAAGGGCTAAGACCAACGCATGGTGGTTGGAAGGAAACATATAATAACAATTTGTGATACAGCAATTGAAAGACAATAGACTTGCCAGTCAACCACATATTCTGCTTCTCAAATCCCTTTCTCTTCTCCATCTTCTTATTTTGGCCCCAAGGCGACATAGTGCCAAAGCCTAAAACAGCAAAATAGGATCCATAGCATGGAAATATACGCACCCGGAAGGATAGAGGGGACAGAATTACACTGTATCCTTACACTGATCTGAACGCCCCTGTACACAGGAATACTTTGGACAAGTTAGCTTTTCCAACTTTCAGCCAAAACTAAACATATGATTTTAATATTAAAGTTAGTGATTTTTACAGTCGTCAATTAAGATACATTCTTGTGTCAGTGCTCATGATAGCATACATATTAGATGTGATAAGTAAATTTGGGATGCCAGGTGCCATCTGCAGCTGACAGAAGGTCAAGATGCTCCCAAGCTGTGATCAATGGATGAGGAAGCAAAACTCTTTCCTTATTTCCTCTTTTTAAAAGTATTTTACTTAGAAGATGAAATGAACCTTGAGGCGTGTCAGTATTTAATAAAAAAAGAAAAGACTGACTAGGTAATTATCTGTATGGTACGCTACTATGATTTTCACTGCGCACCACTGTCATTTGGATGGTCTCCCGGCGCTGGGGAGGATCTGGAAGCGAGTGGTTGGGTGTGGCTAGTTGGGAGGAGATGGAAAGGCAAGATTGGACTGCTTTGTGCTGAGTTTGCAAATCAGAAGTACCCTGAGCTCCGCGTGATTGTAAGCTTTCAGGGGGAGAAGCGTAAGAGGCATTGAAGGCTGTCTGTCTAGAGAGGTGTCTTCGTGCTCATGGTGTGGGGGTTTGAATATGTGAGTTTTAGTTAGAGGTGTACGTTTGTGATGTTCGAAGTCTGGAGAGAGTTTTTTGTTTTCTTTTTTAAAAAGCTGTGTGCGCTGCTTTGCATTTGTGTGTGGTGAGTAAGGTCGAGAGACATTGAGGTGTGGTCAAAAGATGGGAAGTGCTCTTGGGGTTTCAGTAGCACTTTCAAATCATTGGTCTTGCTGCTGGTTGAATTGTGGTGTGAGGTATTTGACTTTAGTTCAGTGTTCATACCTTTTCATACTGAGCCCCCCTTGAGTAAAAATATTGTTTTTGACGCTCACCCACCACCTAGAGGTTGGCACCCTGAAGGGACCCAAAGGATGTCCAGGGGGTGCCCAGGCTCTTTAAAAAGGAATTCAGTTGAGTGATTTTAATTGACAATATAAGCAGTAGAAAATCTGCTCATATTTTATATTAAAAACAGTCATCTTAATCTCTTTTTAAAGAGTCTGGGGTCTCCTTGGACATCCTTCGCCCGTCCCCCCCCTCCCTTAGAGGGACCATCCCCCCAGTTTGAAGACCACTGCTTTAGTGGTTGATGCATGAGGTTGCCCTGTGTTGAGTTGTACTACACTGCCATGGAACAGCCTCTTCTGGCTAATTCCAACAAGGTTAAATAAAATGGATAACCTCCCATTCCTGTCCCTTCAATAAAAAAGGTTTGGGTTTGACAGAAGTGCTAGGTGCTGATAGAGGGGTAGAGGAGTCAGGGGTGCAAGGTCCCATTTTGTTTAAATGAGGTTTGGTTTATGAGGTAACCTGTCTGCAGGGACATTTGTCTTTATAATATTATTCAGGCTACCTGAAAGGGTGGGGGGACAAGGCGAGGGGTGCTACTAGATTTAGGATAACTGGAATGCTGCAGGCAGTGGCAGAGTAGGTCTGCTGTTCCCTTTCTCCCAGTACTTTCCGCAGAAGATGGGCACGTTTTTCATGTGTATCTCTTTCCTTGCCATGTGGGAAGGTTCTTCCAATTATTATTGGAAGACTCAGCCTAATCTGAAAAGTGAGCACCTTCCATCCCACCCAAAAGAACAGGGTGAGTTGTGTCGCCCGAGCCCTCGTCTCCTTGTCCATTACCTCACAACACAAACATCTATCCGTCCCCCTAGATCTAAGCAGACGACTGCTGATCTCTCTCCATGTAAGATATGTTGGACACTGGATCCAGAAATTACAGGTATAGGCAGTGAGTGGACAGTGGGAGCCAATCGCTGTCCTCATTTCCCTGAGGCCTATGAGTTCCAGAATTAGATAGGTTCTGGGGTTCAAGACACAGTGAGCCCCAATATGGTGAATTACATGCTACATGCTATTCTATCCCCTTTAGAAGGCTGGCAGCAGTTTCCAGGTTCTCTCTTATCTATGCCCAGTTATGCCATGTACCGCAAACACCCAGTAGGAATACAATGGCATTCAACCTGAAATCCGTGCCGGGCCTAGAACTCCTGGTCGCTTTGTTACAGAATATGCCCCAACACCAAATGACCTGGAGCCAAGCTTCCTGGGCCCAGCATTCATTGATGAAAACAGCAACAGACTTAATACAAACGGCCCAAGTCTAACATCCACCTGATGTGAGTGGTGGGTGGGTAGCACAGGGACATGGATAATAGGTTTAACAGGGACAAGGGTTTGCTGAACAGGGGCAAATGAGTAGGGGAGGTTTAGGAGGCACCCCCCTATGCACAAATATCCATGTCCCAGGACTCCATCAACTAAGCCACAGGACCAGGAGACCACCCCCTCTGCCTTGTTTCCTAAAGCGCCTCGCCAGTCTGTGCTGTCCGGTCAGGCTTGTGGTGTCCGACCATCTCATGGGCTGGCACCGAATATTCTTGATTGTAGATCTCTGTAACCTCTGGGAGAATGTCTAAAGACTAATCAAGAGCGGGAAATTGGATGATGATGGTTTGAAAAGACATGGAGGCATGTAGGATGTTGAACCAGCTGGTGGGATGCACAGCAAAGATGTGCGCCCATTGCCCTGGTAAGGAGACAGCCAGACAGGGCGCGAGACAGGACGAAGCCAGCACTGATGTCAGAATTCGGATTGCACATCTAGAGACAAACGTGGTTTCAGAGATGCTTGTGGGGTGTAAAATGTGCATTCTTTTGCCATGTGATGGGGACTAGGGTGACTATTATGGGAGCCTGAGTTGTGGAAGTATTCTGTTGGAGCTGGGTGGCATTGCGACAGGGTCCTTGCAGTGATTGTTGAAGGGCAATGTTATGTCTTTGGTATATGCTGTCCAGATGCTGCTTGAAAGCATTAAAGGTCAGTTATAACAGTGGAACTACAGGACTGAGACGGACTGGCTAATTTGTTAGAGTATATTGGGTCTGCAATATGTGTTCAGGGACTAGGGTGCATTCGGGGTGCAGCAGGGTTCAGAGGTGGCAAAGATGTGTGATGGCACGGTGGGGGCTATGTGACAATAAGGCCTGATTTACAGAAAAAATTGTGCAGTGCAAAATTAAATAGCGCCAATAAAAGGCACTATGCACTGCGCAATAATAAACCCAACTATTTACAGATCAGCCTCTGCGCTGGCATCCAGCACTGTGCGCCACGTTTGCGTGCCCTGCGTGAGGTGTGTGGGACTGGACAGCGCAAAGGACAAGAAGGGGGCAGAATATGCAGACCCCCTCATTAAAACGGAGACATGAGGGATAACATGGGCGTGGGGAGAGAGGTACCCAGTAAATGCACAAACACGCCACATTAAGTGCAAACAAGGCCGTATTCACAGAATTACCTCTGCACCTGCGCCAACCAAAATGCTCCAAAAACCCACTGCAACTCGTGACCAGGCGCAATGTGAGACTGCACCGTGCAATCGCGGGAAACAGAACCCGCAGTGCAAATGTAGCGAAAGACCTGCACCATGCAGGTCCCTTCACTTCTCACATACCTACTGGTACATGAAAGAATGAGGCGAAGGAGAAGGAGGGCCAGAATCTACCGTACACGCACAATGCTATTTGGCATGCCCGATGTGGATGTTTATGGCACATACCGCTTCCCCCCATGTAATCCTTGATTTGGTAAGGGAGTGGGAGAATGACCTGGTCTCATGAACCATGTGCTCACAGCCAATACCATCCTTGGAGAAAGTCCTAACGGCACTACACTTCCTGGGCACAGGCACATTCCAACGGACTACAGCCATAGTTGGTGGTATCTTACAGCTTACACAATCACGCTGCCTCAAGCAGGTCCTAACCTGCATCCTTGCACGTGTGCACAGCCACATTGACATGCCATACAAAGTGCAGGCAAGGTAAAGAGTGGCACAAGAATTCTATGCCCTTGCCCATTTCCCACAGGTACTCGGGGCAATAGATTGCACACTTGTTGCACTACAGCCCCTATGAGCCACTGAACACATAGACCGGAATCGGAAGAATTGGCATTTGCTTAACGTGTAGGTCATCTGTGATGCGAAGGAAAACATAATGCATGTGAATGCAAACTACCCTGCCCTGGATGAATCCACGACAGCTACATACAACGTCCAGGGCAGGAGCTCCATCCAGTCACACACTGCCGCTGCGGTCTCTGAACCTCTCACCCCCATCCTGCTACAAGGAGCGCTGCGAGCACTGCGAGCGCTGCATCTACCGAGATTCCTCCTCGATCCTTCACGCCTGATGCTGCATTCCGCACTATTTGTCATGCCCAGCTCCTACGAGCATACTGAGAGCCCACGTCGTTTCATTTGATGCACACCCGTGCTAATATTCTTCGGCTGCTGCAAGGACATCTGAAAATGGCCGCTGAGACCACGTTGCTGCATTCTTGATTGCCGTTGCCAGGCAACACCAAACAGGAAGCTACTTACCCACACGGCCTACACTGGTAGGCGGAAGCCGGCCCCGACGCGCTAAGGCCCCCAGCATATAAGGCCCTGTCCCGAGCCTTAGACCACACAACGTCCAGGGCAGGAGCCACATCCAGTCACACACCGCCGCTGCAGTCTCTGGACCTTTCACCTCCATCCTGCTACAAGGAGCGCCGCGAGCACTGCATCTACCGAGGTTCCTCCTCGATCCTTCATGCCTGATGCTGCATTCCGCAGAAGTACACATAAGTACTGTTTACTGGCCGGCGGGCTGCTGCTGGCAGGCGCTGGACTTGTTGTGAAGTCTGCCGAAGCATCTCTCCACGAAGGAAAAGACACTCGAAAACCATCAGGAAGACGTCTTACTGTGTAGCACCTTGCTGCCTGGAGTCATCAACATAAAAAAGGGACTCCTCCCATTGACTGCGCATGTCGCCCCTCCTCAATAGGATATGACCCAGCTGACCTGCGCACCCGTGCGCGCACCCAGATGTACACATAAGTACTGTTTACTGGGGCGGCGGGCTGCTGCTGCAGGCGCTGGACTTGATGTGAAGTCTGCCGAAGCATCTCTCCACGAAGGAAAAGACACTCGAAAACCACCAGGAGGACGTCTTACTGTGTCGCACCTTGCTGCCTGGAGTCATCAACATAAAGAAGGTGACTGTTTGGCTTCCTGTGCACGTTTGAAAAACAGTGCAGTGCACGTTAGGATTTACCTAATTGGTGCACATTTCAACAGCCTCTTTTGGACTTGGCCTCCCCTTTCATTGGTCCTGACACTGTACCTTTTGTGTTTCCCTTTAGGACTCCTCCCATTGACTGCGCATGTCGCCCCTCCTCAATAGGATATAACCCAGCTGACCTGCGCACCCAGAAGTACACATAAGTACTGTTTACTGTTCACGGTGCGCGGCGCGGGGCACGGGCGGCTGAGGTCTTCTTCTTCAGGGGGAACTTAACATGATCATATTGGTGTAGGGTAAGATTGATCTAGAGGCTTAGATGGTAGACTTTGGACCCCCTTTTTTTTATTTCTCAAGTAGACAAGCCACTGATCTGGTGAGTGTTGCATGCAAAACTGATGGTGGACACAGGGGGGCATATTTTGTTGTGCTCTCCGGAACTTTATTGTCCTGCTTATCTGCTTTGACCTATATTTTGATTCTTTGCTACAATTGGGGCGGAAATGTCACATTGTGTACTGTGGGTTCAATTGTAAATTGAATGAAGGCAGTAAAATGTTTATGTTCTATTGGGATATGTGCTGTAAAATGTTATACTGAGTAAACTCAGTCCTATTTGTTTTGATGGTGGAGTATGGTGGGCACACTCCGAAACGGTAAATTGGTGAGACCTACACAAGCAGCCAAAAAATTCTACTCTTTGGCCAAACCAGTTTTTGTGTATAAAATGGACAGCCGGTTGGTGGAATGTCCATTGTTAGATCCCAACACAACTAAAGGCCCTAGTGATGTTAATTTACCAGCTGAAGAACTGCACCCACATGTTTTGAATAACTGCACAGGTACTACCCCCTCAATTGGGGGGGCAGGTATTTTGGGAGAGAAATCTTCTTACACAGGCCGGCAGCTATTGCAACACAGAAGAGTATGTCGGGCACTGTGGAGAATTCCCATAGATACTCTCTTGGGCAAATAGAGGAAGGAGGAAAACCCAAAAAAGGAACCGACACTTCTCTCTTGGCACAAGTGGTTAGGGCTGAGTTGCATAGAAGGGTTCGGCTGTCAAATGAGCCATCTACACCCTTTAGACCTAGAGCTGGGGGATTTGATAATATCCATTTACACAAGCCTACTGAGGAGGTTCCATTCTCCCCTGAGCATCCTCCTATGATGGATAGAAGAAACTGCGATATCAGTTATGGGACTAAGGAGACAGAGCCACTTTTGGGGGGCCATTGGGGACAGGGTGGGTCAGAGCCCACCCAGATAAAATCCTCCAGTCCAGCCTCACATATGTCTTCTATGTTGAATCAATCTTTTGGAACTATTGATCCCCTTACAGGATCATTTTTTGAGGGCATCAATCAAGAGGACAGGGCCGTGTCATAGGCCACCTTTCCTGTGTTAACCAGGATCCTGAATCTCCTAGACAAGGGTCACAAACGTACCCATCTGGATATTCAGGAACTTAGATCGATATTATTGGTTAACACAGAAAAGATCTGCAAAATGGAGGGTTTCATTATGGCAATGGGAGAATGTGAATTTATGGGAGTGCATGGTAATCCTCACATGATCTCTCACGACCAGATGGTGCAGACTGATAGCGAACCCGTGGTTTGCCCCAAATCCTACGCAGAAGTTCTTTCACAAGGAAATAAGGATTTGCGGGCTGCTTGGCTGCATGATCTGGTCGAGCTTAAAGGAATGGTCTCCACTAAGGGCACTCAGATTATGAGTCTAGGTGAAAAGATCGAATTGGTTTTCACAAATGTAGCAAGAATGGATGAAAAACTAGTATCTAGCATAAGCAACCGAGAGGCCTCAACGAACTTTCCCGATGAGGATAGTTCATCTGTATTAATAAGGGCCCTAGAGGAGGGAGTAGAGCCAGGCGGTGATGAAGAGGGTGCACTGGTTGGAGACTCGGCCCTAGACTGTTCAAATAATCATAACCCATCGCTATCTTGAAGAGAGAAAAAAAATGAGGGCTAGGGCCATCAGGCGTAGGCTGGCCAGGACTAATGGTACAATAAAAAACGGTGAAAAAAAAAAGTAAGAATCTACCAGTATTAAAAATCCACAATTCCAATGCAAATTTGAAAGATATATGTGGTCTGGCGGTTGAGGGTTGTATTGACCTGTCTCAACTGGACGATGAAAGCAAAAAAGCACTGGAATTGAAAGAACTGGAGGCACCAAATAATGCTAGTCAAGGAGAATTGGATCATCATACCTCGAGTCCTACTAGCCACTCAGCTATTGTAGAAGGTGATTATGGGGAAGCATCGGATACCCTGATTGATGCCATGACTCATAAGGGAAAGGTACAGGCTCGTAAGCAATTAATTAAAAAAAAGAAAAAATAAATAAAAAAGAAAAATCCCTTGATAAGAAACCAACAGGGGGGAAACCTATTCAGGAGTCTAAAAATGACACAAAGAGTTGTAACTGCAATAGAAATGCTAGGGTTGCACATGACAAGATGGACATTAAGCTTTTTTTCAACCCCAAATCTAAAATTGTCTCTATGAACAGTGAAGAGATTAAGAGCTCCTTGCCTGCTTCTACTTTTATTCCACCAAAACAAGTAATAAATAATCCCCCTGCCATTGAGCAAGAGAAGAAGAAAGTAGATGATGTAACCAATGACATATTAAGGGGGAAGGGGCTCCTGCCTAATATGGGGGGGAAGACCCAGAGAGTGGAAGCACACATAACGGAAGCTACATTGGGAAGGAGTGTGAAGGGGGAACCCATGACATCCTCGACATCCTGTATGGTTCCAAGTGAGGATATTAAAATTCTAGTAAAACAGGCATTACAGAATTTGCTTGAAGACTCAAGGAGGACAGGTACGACAGTTACAGGTATTCAAAATTGGACTGAGGTAAGGAGTTTGAGCAGTGGTAATGAGAAGAATCTAGAAGGTGTTTTCAGGGAAGGTATCGGAACCTGACATACACAGGACAGAAAATAAAAGGTTTACATCCATCTGAGCCAACAGCTGATGATGGACTGGGTCGAGATAAAAGTATTCTGTCACGGAATCCGGGAGACTTTGTTGGACAGGGTGGGGAGCTGAAGGTTTCATCCTTGCACACGGCTCATGAAACCCAATCTGGTCAGGAAGCCTCCAATTTGGCCCCCAAAGCATGGATGAGTTTGGTACAAGCTGCACACCATAGTGATGAGGGTAATTGTAAGGCGCTCTTGACGGAGGATAGAGTTTCCAGCAATGAGCTGTATAAAGAGGTGGAGAATAATACCGGGTCTGAATTTAGGACAGAGAGGGAAGCTTTCATTGCCCCCAAATCCACTAAAAGAATGGTAAATAATAGGCTGACTAATAGAATGGACCGGAGACCTCCTGCTCTCACTGACTATCCTAGTATTATGCTTTATTCTATGTTTTCACAAGGGAGTCCTTCCTCGCTGAATCGCCATCAAATTCTAACCTTGTTCAGCGAAATACCAAGGCTCTCCATGATCTCCTCAGGTGACATCAAACTCGTTGATTACATACATCCACTGAGACTGGATTGTGTTACACTGTTTTTTTTCTCTCAGGCTATCATGGATCTTGTCGCCTCAGAAATAGACTCCTTCCACCCCTTTGGACTTGATTTGGAACCATTCAATAATCAATTAATTAGTAGAGGAGTGGAGGCCAAGTCTTTTGATCACGTGAATTTTGACTCTAACATGCACTATGAGGGAGGGGAGGGTTCCACTATACAGAAACAAACCTCTGAGACGGATCTAAAATGGCTTGCTCAAACACTATCTGAGACCTTAGCAAAGATACAAGTTTTGAATGTGAAATCATAATCTGAACCAATATTTCTAGTGGTATCCTGGAATTCTCGAGGTAATAAACCCTTGAGGACAGAGTCTGACAGCTTACGCCTTCTTACAGATGCCAGCATTTGCTGCATTCAGGAAACCTGGGCCCTTTCTCCGCTGGTGTTGGATGGGTATAGTTTACATCAAACAACAGCGGAGCAGAAGTCCAGGGGAAGGCCGTCGGGGGGTCTTCTTATTGCGATACGAAACACCATGATTTTCAAGTGTCTTAAAGTTTTTTCTCCACATAAAGGATGCATTGCCATGCTACTATATTTTGCTCCGCCTGTGGCTCTTGGTTTCCTATTAGTAGTTAACATTTACTGGAGTCCCGAGTCTGATCTAAAGGAATTAGTTTGGTGGACGCAATTATTCAAGAGTGTCAAATAGCATATAAAATTTTGAATATCATGGTTATGGGTGATTTCAACGCAAATGCGGGCACATGTTCATATAACCCTGGTTCATCAAGGAAACAAATACTGGGTCAACAGTGGAATGCCTTTTTGAGAAATTGGGGCTTAATCTGTGTAAACGATTACCTAGGTAAGGACCTGAGAGCTTTCACTTGGTCTAATGGAAAGGAATTTTCCACCATAGATTTCATTTTTGTAAGTACATCTTTAAGATACTCTTTGTTTGATTTTAAAATTACTCCAACTTTGAGTAGCGATCATAGTATCCTTAAACTTACCATGCGTGTTCACCCTTCTCCGGAATCCCTTGGTGCTCTTCCTTTGACGTTGGAGCTAAACTCCGCTAGGAATAGAATAAACTGGCACCGGGATAATGTCGAAAAGGTGAACAAGGTTTTTTTTGAGGACTATAATAAACATGGCTGTGAAAATAAGATCCTGATGTATGCATATGGGGAGTTTAACAACTATGTCAGGGAGGTTATCCTGGGGCCAAAAGGGATTGGGAAATCTAAGAAAAAAGGCACTATTCACACCCATGTTTTTGACCCGGCCATCCATCAGCTTAAAAAAGAAAGAAATCGTGAGATTCGGAAACTCCAGAAACTCCCATTCACACAATCCCTGGGAGAAACGATCAAAAAAGTAAAACAACAATGGAGGTACATGGCACGTACTTTAAAAGCAAACATGGTGCAAAGAGATGCAGAAAATATACTGGAGGCACTCTCAAAAACCAATACTCAACATTTTTGGTCCTTGTTAATAGACGAGGGGATGCGCACGCCAAAGAACAAGGTGTGACAATATCCTCGGTTATCTGGGAAGGGCACTTTGGTTCATTATATAAACCCTCGGTTTGTAATTGGGTGGTTCCAGATGAGATCTCTTTATGTCCATGGAATCTCCCCTTCTCTTTACAGGATGTCCAAAGAATGATCGCTAGGTGCTCGTCTTCCCGTGCACCAGGTCCCAACATGCTAGCCAATGTGGTCTTCAAAGGCAACCCGATTCTCTGGGCCAAAATTCTCTTTTTATTGATTAAAAACATTGTCATAACCAAGGTTTTTCCAACCACTTGGCATATGTCCTATGTGGTCCCAATCTATAAAAAGGGCGATAGATCTATACCAACCAGTAAAAGACCTATCGCTCTGCTTGACGCTGATTCTAAGATATTTGTCTCCCTGGTTCTCAAACATATACATGTGTGGATGGGGGAAAAGGATGTATTGTCAGCACAGCAATTTGGTTTCAGAAAAGGGGTGGGAACTGTTGCAGGTGGACTTCTTCTAACTATTATGCAGCACCAGTCCAGACAGAGAGGTAGCAACCCATCTACTTGGCTTCTATTGACCTCTGTTCAGCCTTTGATCTAGTGGACAGAGGTACATTGTGGAATAAAATGTTAGCCTTAGACATGCCGTCAGAGCTCCTAGCGATCTTATACTATCTCCACTCAGAAACCAAGATAAGAGTCCGACTGAACTCCGAGGGAACCCTGTCTGAGGAAATTAATACAGGAAATGGTCTCAGACAGGGGTGTATTTTTGCCCCCACTGTTTTTAATTTGTACTTGTCTGATGTTGGTCCGCACTTGGAAGAGGCATCGATTGCTGCACCAAAAGTCGATGGCACCCGGATTGCGTGGACTGCATATGCAGATGATGTGTTATTGTTTGATTTAGCACCCATGGGTCTGCAACAAGTTGTGTCTGCATTTAAGAAGTACACGGCAGACAATGCTTTAGACATAAATCAAACCAAAACTTTTATCATGCAACTTAGTCATAGGAAAAGACCAGCAAAATTTGCATGGTTTTTGGATCATGTTAAACTCACCATATGCCGTGCTTTCAGGTATTTAGGTTATCCCATTTTTGAGACCGTCACCAGGGTCAATTTACGCAATTATTTGGAAAAAAAAATGACACCATTGATTTCTCAACTACTCAAAATTGATTGCAAATATGGGAAATTTTCAATGCAACCATGCATAAAAATGTATCGCAGTAAAACGAATGCCCAGTTTGGCTACAGAATGGAATTGGTTCCGTTCTGGTTTAGGAGCGATTTTGTGAAATATGAGGTATGTTTACTAAGGCCATTGGTTTGGTATCTCCCGAAATGTGTTCCACTGGCAGCAATACGTTTTGAACTGGGGCTATACTTGCACTCTAGTGTAATTCTCTGGCGTAGAGTCTTTTTGTTCAGGAAACTGCTTATAAGTAAAGAATCCACTCTATATGGAATCCTTGGACGGTGTCTAGTTGCGGGAAAGGAATCTTCTGTAGTAGTGCGTGACTTGGAAAAAGAGGTACATGAAGTATTGGCATTAGTTGGGGTTTCTAAAGAACTCCTTATCAATAACCCCACCAAGGCAAATATACTTCTCCAGCACGCAGACTGGAACCACACTGTCAACATAATACAAAGCAAAAAACTATATGCGCATATGATTGGTAACTATAAAAAAATTACAACAACTGAACCCTACCTCATAAGATTCCCCAGCAAAAAGCACAGACAGGATTTCATGCATTTTCGTTTCAATGTCCTCAATACAGGTGCGATTATAACTATAAGGCAAACTTTGCCACCTCGAATGGTTAAATGTCTTTTTTGTGATTTAGACATTGGAGAAGTATCTTTACAACATTTGTTGACGCAATGTTTGGGTCTAAGATCGGCTTGCATTGATTATTTTATTAAATATGTGCCTAACCCAGAGAATGTTGATCTGGAAGCCCTTTGGAAAGACATGCTGTATGGACCCAGGGTCAAACTTCAATTGGCTATACTACGTTTTCTAAAAGATACATGTAAACTATAGGGAGGTAGTTTTGCTACAACACTTTGCATGTATTTGTATCCTGTACTTCTTTATCTCATGTTAAGGTTTATTTGGATGTATAAATCATTTATTCTTTTTTTATTATTAAGATCTATTATAAGGAATGCTCTGGATTCAACATTTTATGTAATGTATTTTAAAAATCTGTTCTTATGTGTTTTATACATTTTTTTGTAAAGGTTACTTGTAACCCAAACAAATAAAAAAAAAAAATTAAAAAAAGTATTTGTCATGCCCAGCTCCTACGAGCATAGTGGGAGCCCACGTCGTCTCATTTGAAGCACATCCGTGCTAATATTGTTCGGCTGCCGCGAGGACATCTGAAAATGGCAGCCGAGACTGCGTTGCTGCATTCTTGATTGCCGTTGGCAGGCAACACCAAACAGGAAGCTACTTACCCACACGGCCTACACCGGTAGGCATAAACCGGCCCCGACGCCCTAAGGCCCCCAGCACATAAGGCTCTGTCCTGAGCCTGTCAGAGCCGGGAGGGCTGCCATAGACTATGCTCATATGGACACTGAACCTCATCAAACACAGCAGACCTTTCTGCTGACCTGTGAGGCACGCAAAGCATTCCGGCGGTAAGAAAGTCCCTGCTCCACAACAGCCACTGTATACCTCTGTATTGTATACCTACTGCACCTTATTGGATTCCTGTATACATGTTCGCATCTAAGCTACTGTACCCTCCTCGCGAGCCCATTCCTGTCTCACCCCACCGTATACAGCATGGACCCACTATAGCGCACATGTGGCGGGCACAGTACAATCAGCACTTAGCCCCTTTATTCTCACCCAAGCTGGGTCATGATCGTGCTTTGACTCTTCGTACCCTGTCACCTATCCATCTCGACATCCCAACCAAATGCTAGCTTTTAACACGGCCGTAAAAATTGTATTAATTCATGTCGGCCTTGCCGATGTATTATTAGCTGTGCCGTAAGGAATGTATCTAATCTTGTTAGCTGTGCCAATCTATTGTTAGCTGTGCCATACGAAATGTATTCACTCCTGTCAGCCCTGCCGTTCAAAAGTTGTTAGCCAACATTAGCTCATAACACTATAACACAGCTTAGCTACTCCTCACCAACTTCCAGTCACTGGCCTTTCTACCCAGCATCACCGGCCCCGGTGCACCAGCGCCCCAGAACTTGGCACCCTCTCGATATTACCGATGCCCAGCCCATAAGCACTGAATTCCCCCTCTCCCGCTCCTACACTCAGCACGCCACGCCTTCCAATCACACACGTGCACACACCTACGAAGCTCACACTCGAACTATGGCCCCCACTCCTATCCACCTGCATGCTATTACACAGCCTACATCGCAGAAAATGGAAACCCTCACACCCATTTTTCCTCACTACATCCCACCCACACTGTTCCTCCCCTCCTTCTTCACTAAAAACGTGGTGCAACACACTACCCAGCAGTCCTCCTACACAGCTAACCTAAAACGAGCTGCTACTCCCAACAATCAGTTAGCCAACCTTCCAGCCAACCTCTCCAGAGACATCACCAGCACTAAAGGCCCAAGACCTCTTAGCAGCAGAAACAAACTTCTTAGGCTACGCACACCTAGAGCACCCTACACCAACAATACTCCACCTGAGCCCACTGCCGTTCACACGACCTCACTCCTACCAGTGACCTTCAAAGCGCCACCACCTCCTAGACTGCCCAGCATACCCATCTTTACCGCAACTACTGTGAAGTCCCCTCTTACAGCTACACCTACAAGCCCACCCAGCAGCCTCCCAAACCCATCACAACCACTAAATACATATCCATAGTACCCATTATTAACAAAACCGCCCATCTCACATACAATGTGCACTCATCAATGCCAGGTCCCTCCCTGCACATGCCACTGAAATCTTTAACCTCATCACCAATCTCGACCTTGATATCCTGGCCACCACTGAGTCCTGGCTCCACGAAGCTTCAGGACCCGCCCTCTCACTAGCCCTCCCACCAGGATACTCAATCTACAGACAAGACAGAGTCCTAAACAGAGGTGGAGGAGTAGCACTCATAGTAAAAGACTGCCTAGAAATAAGACAAACAACCTCCAATCTTGGTGAGAACACAGATCCCTCACAGTCAAGATCACCACCTCACCTTAAACCACACTCACCATCCACCTAGTCTATCCCCTCCAGGCCCCATGGTCGATTTCCAGGATAATCTCCTGCACCTCATTAGTGAAAACCTCAAAATGTCCTTCAAAACACTCCACCTAGGGGACTTCAACTTGGGACTCAATGACCCCAAAGACAGATCAGCCAAAGCTCTATCTCTCACAGAGCTCGTCTTCCAGCAAAGAAACCTTACACCAAAACACAGTAAAGGACGCACCCTTGACTGGATAGTAGATCACAACTGCAAAGTTGATCTCAGCTCCAACACACCTATTCCCTGGTCTGACCATCACCTCATCCACTTCTCCATCCCAACTGGCTCCACTACACCTATTATTCCAACCCCATCACCCCGGCATTAGCCAGAAGTGCCAGGAACCTCACTAAGCAAAATATCCTCCCTTATCTTGACACACCCACACTGCACCTACACAACTCCTCTGACCCTTCAATACTAGCAGATACCTACAATTCCATAATGGTTAATGCCATAGACTCCATCGCACCACTGCAGAATAAAAAAGCCAAAAAAATAATACACAACAACACCTGGTTCTCGGAGGAACTCAAGGTTCTCCTTGAAAAGCACTGACTAAATGGGCAAACTCCCCACAAGAAGCCACACAATCTACTTACAAATCCATTGCGGGCAAATACAAAAAAGCTATAATCACTGCCAAATCCTCCTCTAACAACAACCAAATCACTAACGCCACATCTGAATCAAAAGAGTTCTTTGCCATATTCAGAGTGCTATCCACCCCAGCCACCAAATCACAAAAGATCGTCAAAGACAAAGCATGGTGCACTAACGTGCAAACAGCTTTAATAAATAAATCGAGCTCCTACAGGAAAAGATCGCCAAACACCACAAAGACCTCTCCAAACACATCAATCTCCACTCCAACTCGGACACTATGCCTATCACATACCCAATCAAACCTTTCTCCTTCAGAGAAGTTACTATACCCAAAGTTTTAGAAATTGTCAACAAAATCACACCTTCCAACTGCAAAGGGGACGGCTGCCCAGCCAAATTAGTCAAAGACTGCTCTGAGACACTGGCCCCCTTCCTAAAAACCTTCACTAATGCCTCATTTAACTCCAACACTTTCCCTAAAAGCTTAAACAAAGCCTGGGTACGTCATCTACTAAAGAAACCCTCTCTCGATCCCGAAGTAGCTAATATCTACAGGCCCATTACCATGGTACCGTTCCTGCTGAAAATTCTGGGCAAGGTGGCTTACACGCAAATCCAGCCATTCTTAGAAGAGAACAAAATTATTGGAAAGAGACAATCAGGGTTCAGCCCTGACCACGGGACAGAGTCAACCCTCCTCGACTTAAAAATTCAAATCAGGGATATTATGGACAAAGGCAAACCTACACTTCTCCTACTAGACCTCTCAGCTGCCTTCAATTTCATCAACCACAAAATCCTTGCAAACAACAAAAAAACGCAGCTCATTTCTCCCCACAAGCCTCGGCTTGGATTGCTTCTTTCACGAGTGGACGACTTATGAGAGTATTCTCCGATACAGACTGTGCCCCACCTACCACTATACACTGTGGAGTTCCCCAAGGCTCTTGCACCGCCCCCACCCTCTACAACATCTTCACCCTCCCCCTGTTCAAAGACTTTGATCGTAGCAACATAGCATACACCAACTACGCTGACGATACGCAAGTCCCAATCTCTCTCACTGGCATCTATGAACAAGATACCGCAACCTTTAACAACATCTACACTGCCATCCAAACTTGGATGGCAGCCAATGGTCTCTGTCTCAATGGAGACAAAACAGAGATTCTTGTCGTAGGTACCAAAGAAACCCTGAACAAACTCTCTCCTCAATACAGCACCTTTACGGTAGACAACACCATCATCAAAGTATCCTCAGCAGTAAAGACTCTAGGTGTGTACATCGACTCTAGCCTCTCCATGACCCGCCAGGTCAATGCCAGAGCCTTCTCCGCTGCACTCACCACTAAAATCATGAATGCAGTTTAACCATTCTTATGGCCAAAAAATTGCCTTTCTATTGCCAGAGCCACCATCGGCACAAAACTAGACTACTGCAATACCCTCCTTTTGGGCACCTCTGAGAAAAATCTACACAAACTACAAGTAACCCAAAACAATGCTCTAAGAGCTGCACTGAGCATTCCAAAGCGCGAACACATATCCCAGGCTAGGAAAGACGCTGACTGGCTGCCTGTCAAACAGAAAATTCTATTGAAAACACTGGCTACTACACACAAATGCCTGTCACTCAAGGCCCCTCCATTCAAAAAATTGCCAAAGCAGGCGGTGCTAGCTTCCAACACCTGGCACCAAAAAACTGGAATGCCCTTCCCACTGATCTCAGAAATGAAAACTCCTACTCCATCTTCCGCAAAAAGTTGAAAACCACTCTGTTCTATTAATCCTGATACAACCATCTTTGACTGCATGCGCCGCAAATTCCATGTTCCACTGTAACCAAGGAACTTGCACTCCTGTCCTTTACTCTTTGCGAATGTTTGACCAAGCTCTATTGTTTAAAATGTAATCCTAAGCCTTCTGTAACAAACGCCATGATGCCTCAGAGCCGATGTGCACTATATAAATTCAAATAAATAAATAAAATAAATACTATGCCATTCCCCCATCCACTAGGCACTGGCATCTGGAACATTTGGAAACAAGTGGCTCATTGGTGAGTATCAACCTGCACACACACAAAAACACTGAGATTGTGGTCCACATCAAATCCAAACCACCATACCACGACATCCGAAACCAAATAACCATTCCTGTCATGCACAGGGGATAAAGCATTCCCACTCTCACCATTCCTGATGACACCTATCCGAAACCGCACCACACCAGCGGAGGACTGCTACAATACAGCACACCTTGCAACCAGAGGCACAATCAAATGCACATTTGGAGTGCTGAAATCACACTTCTGCTGCCTGGCACATTATGGTATGCACCAGCTGTGCCATGTAAGATCATGTTTTTCATATTGCATCTTGCATAATATAGCCACATGTCGTGGCATACTAATAGAGGTGCATGAGGGGTTGAGCCTGCAGCCAGAGGCAGGACCCATACCAATATCAGGCTGAAGGGTCAGGGGCCAGCACATACGGAACCAGCTCATCCAGACATACTGCACATGAAAACTATACATTGGGACAGCCCCACCATAGCCACATCCCAGAATGCCTTTGATGATGAAACATGGCAAGTCCTTTTGGGCCATAGACCACTACCTGAGAATTGCAGTCCAGAATGAACATGTGGTGGTGCCTCATACTCGTAAAAGCCACACAAATCCTACTACTACAACCGCACAGCCAAACATGCAAAAAAGGCCAGTGTCACTAGTATGACACACTGCAATACCAAAGAAACACACACAATGACACACAGCAGACAACAGAGCTCGTCGGCAACACATACCAACTAATAAAGCAACATGTCATGTGCCATCCAAGAAAGCAAAACCAAGGCCATTGCAAAAAATCCCCAACCTATGCACTCCCATTACCAGTTGACAATGCATGAAGCAGCAACAAGTACATAGAAAATGATTGACTGACATCCCGTCAATGAGCATGTACCACTGAAAACCAAACACAAGATGACCTGCACCCCTATCTGCTGCTCCACAGGCCTGTGTGTGCTTGGAGGTGCCAGTGGAGTGAGTGAACACGCCGCTGCATGCAGTTTCCCCCCAACACTACCCTGATCCAGCATGGAAGCTGCACCAGAATTACAATGCGAGTGCAGTGGCCGACTCTGTGGGGCAGACCAGCAGCACATCACACTGACTGTGCAGCTGCCATATTGGCCGTTCCAAGTGACTACAGGTGACTCCATGGCCCACCCCAGGGGCAGGCCATAGACCCCTGGTCACCTCTAACACAGTTCTGGGGGTGTGACTGTGGCCAATATCCTAGCATGGGTGTGGTAAGCATGTCCAGGGAGAAGAACCATAGTAGGCAACCACACACATGGTGGACGTTGCACGTTGCTTTGCACCAATGCAAAATCACAAATATAGAATAATTCAGAAATACCCAAAGCACATCTCATGTGAATAATTAAATCCGGTGTGAGGTGAAACTCAGGTGCGTAGGATGCACAAGCATAATGGATTTGCAACCCAACACCAAACATGGCAGGACACAGCATACAAGGAACCAAGGAACCCGGGAACTGACATGAAAATAACCCTGCAGCAAACAAGCATGCCAGTGAATGGTCCATCAGCAGAGACATGTGCACAGAAGTACCGCCAGTGCACAGAGCCCGACCAGCATGCATCTTACACCTACACAACTCCAATCAGCACAGAAAGATCATCAAAAGTTCAGCTGTTAACTGTGACAAACCAACACATATCAACACTATGACAAAATCATGCACCACCCTACCACTAGCACATCAGGACAGTACTGCAATGCATAACTAAACATACGTGCAAAGTCCCTGCATGTCCTACCTTACATTGGGTCCATGCTGTTGTGCTGTGCATCCCCACCACCTCCACCAAACACTGTACCACGCCATTTGAGAAAGGGGGGTCAGTGTCAAACAGAGGGAATGGGGAAAAGGGCGAATGAAGAGTGTCCTGGGCATTCACAGGGTGGCCATAAACCAACAGAGCAAAGTTACCTGAAAAGGTGACAGATACATGAGTGTAGAGGAGGAGCCAGGTGCCCCTGCAGGAAGTCCCACCCCCCTCCCACCTATGATATGATTGTTTATTTATATAGCGCCTATACACAATAGCTGCCGGCCCCGTTAACCCCCTACCACCTCATTACGAGGTCTCCTCCCGGGACCCGCTAAGGATGCCTGGTTTTACCAGGCGTCCTTAGCGGGTCCTGCGAGCAGACAAGAATGCCAACTACTGGCCCGTCATTAACGTAAGGTAACCAGGCGTCCTTAGCGGGTCCCACGAGCAGTCCAGGATGCAAACAACGGGCCCATCATTAACAGGCCCGTTGTTTGCATCCTCCCCATTCCCATTGAGCCCTATGGGAGCTCAAATGGCAATGGGAATGGGGATGTACCGGGTTCGGGTTCCCTGAATCGGGAAATAACGGGCCCTCCAAGGTCGGAATGGCCCGGTATTTCCCCATTCAGGGAACCCAGACCCGGTACCCGGTACCCGGTATGGGGGTATGCCATCCCGCAAATAGCGGCATGGCTACCTCCATGGTCGTAATGAGGCCCAATGTGTTTCAAAGCACTTCAAGGCAAGGGAGGGAACAAGGGAAAACGCAATGACATTCTTACAGGCCATGAACAACAAGAATGTGAAATTAACTATTGTACTCGGCCAGGCAACATTTCAGATAGTGCAAGAGCTACGACACAGAAAGGAAGGAAATAGGAAACAGACAGGCAACTACCATACTAGGACTGACGACATTTCTGGTAGAGCTGGAATAATACAAGAGGTGAGGGAGAGGGGAAGAGAAGGAGGGAGAGGAACAAAACAAGCGACTATCGTACTAGGCCTGACGACACTTCCGATAGTGTTGGATGGAGAGGGGAAGAGAACAAGTATGCGAGGGGGGGGAGACAAACAATTGTTGCTATCGTACTAGGTCAAAGGACAATTCTGATAGAGTAAGTGCAAAGAAAAAAGTAAGGGACGGAGGAGAGAGGGAGAAGGGAGAGGAGGAGAGAACAGGGGATAAAACAGTGCAAAGTGCAGAGAAGCAAAGAGGAGAGCCAGATACAGTTGCAGATGTCAATAAAAAACATCATGTTGCACGGAACAAAAAATGTAGGCAAGGATTCAATAAGATGATGGGCACAGCATGATTCAGGGCCAACCTGAGTACGAGATCCAGGGAGGTCCGGCATGAGAGTTGAGAAGGTGAAGCACCAAAGTCAATGTGTCCATAAAGTCAAATCCAAGCCTTGGCAACAGGTCGGAGATGGTGAAACCGTAGTGAGTCAAGACAACACCTGCAGTGAATAGGTTATCGGAGGGGTTCTCATCTGAGGATTTTCCTCTTATGGGAACTAAAGAAGAAGTGCTCGCCTTTTTATCCCTTCAATAGCCCTCTAGGCACCAGACCATTAAGTAGCTCCTCCCACATTTTCCCACTCTTTTCTGAGCTTGCTTAATGAAGATTTTGAACGTATAGAGAGATGGATTCTGCCGTATATGCAGGAAACCAGAAATCGTGTCATGCTTGACCCCAGCGATTATGACTATTCTGCATCAAATCCTTGAGAAAAGGTATCCATTAAGAAAACCCTATCAGATGTATTCCCGAAGAGATGACAATCTCTTGGAGGAGATCCCCAAAGGAATATGAAAAAGAGAGAAAGAGACGTAACAAGAAATGGGCGTGACGCACTGAGAATACTGGCTGAAGAAGAGAATGTATGGACCTTATAAAAACTGATGACGAAGTAAAGGATTGAGTAAACTTTCATATGCGAGACAAATATTGCACATTTGAAGAGTACTGCAGATGCAGTAACCCAAGTAGACTATGTGATCATAGAAGCTAGCTATACGTAGTGAGTATACTGCAGGCGGAGCCACCATTAGATAGAATTTGGACATCAGTGTCACAATTTTAGTAAGTTCAACCCCTGAAGAGAAGGGCTGAGAGCTGTGTTGCAGCAGAGAATTAGCTGGGACCATGGAAGAAATGAGAAGGACTGTCTGGCCTGGTGTCAAGGCTGGAGCTGCCAAAGAACTGGTTATCTATCCTTGAAGAACAGTGAACGTGAGATGCTGAATCATCCCTTGTTAAGGTGCAGAGAAAGAACTCCATGTGTGCCAAATTTTATTCATTTGAGACAGTTAAATGCTGCAAAATGGGCCGAATTGTGGTCTGCTGTCACGTGAGCCAAGGATGGAAATAGAACTTGGACATGCAGTCCAGAACTATGATAAGGCATGCTCACACTCCCGTGTATTCTCTGAAGGAAGGATACTTTGCAGGGCCAAGTTCAAAGAAAATCTTCATGGCAGAAGGCATGGGTGATGAGAGATGATGGGCTAATTGGGTGGGGAGGCACAGTCCATTCCACCTCCTGACACCTGGGGTATAAACTTATGTGGTGCTAGTGAGCCAAATGTTCCAGAAAGGCACGAGCGTGCCAACCAATTGTAGAGGGCCATATAACGAAGAGCCTTATAGTTTGAGAGCCAATGATGTACCGTGCATCTAATAACTGATGAAGATGACTTGCACGGGGGGCATGAGTTATCCACCTGACTGTAGAGACCCAATCACAACCCGACCCCTTATAGAAAGTATACTTAGATGTTCCCCTTGAGCCAACCACAACCCCCCGTATGTTTTCTTATTTGCCATGTAGTATGATATCACGTATGACAAGTTTTTACTATAAAAGTATAATTTTTTTAATGAAATGCTTCTAGAGAATGCTGTGCAACGTCCGTTGATGTCCGTTGTAACTCCCTGTTTTAGACAATTAATAATAAAAAAGTAAAAAGACTTTGCCATCTTCTTGAGTTGGTTTGATTATTTGGTGTAAAAAGTTACTCTGCATCCCATCTACTGCATGGCACGCTATCCGCCAAGGACTTTAAGTTCACATGCTAGCTGTGTCGGATGGTTCCAGACCCATCGATCAGTTAGCTCTAGAATTTTGAACGATCAGGCATCCTGTGCCATCTACCCGGAAGATCTAAGGGTTTCCTGTGGAGAGCGGGCGAATAGAAATCTTGCAAGACAAACTGAGATGTTGGGCAGGGTTCCTTTTTGACAAAATCCCTGCCTGGTTTCCACGGGCGTTCTGCGGACGGAAGGCAAAAGTGATCGGTTGGAGGAGGAGACGATACCGAAGACCTGGAGTCAAATAACGACCAAATGGTGAGTAGACTGAGGAGAATGGCAAATTAAGGGGATGGGGTTGTGGTAATTTAAAAGTAACAGGAAATATTATGTGGAGATATAGATAGAAGCGCCTAGAGGCCTGGCTCAAGAGAGCTCCAGAAGAAGTCCTCTCACACTCCAGTGGAAGTCTATAGGCTAAATGTGAACAGGTTCACATAAGGAGACGATTTAAATCCTGTGACAGGATATTTGAATAGAAGCAAGGAGAAAAAAGGGTGATCACATGGTATTTCTAGTAAATGTGTAAAGTCGGCTAGTCTGTTTGAGTTATGTGCTGAGTTAAAGTGTTGAACAGTGACAAAAGTTGTAAAGGAATTGAAACGAAGTTAAAGAGCTAAAGGGACTATCTAGGGAAGTGGTTGGTACCAATCCAGAGATAGACAGAGATAATTGAAAAGGTAGAGGCTTGAGCGGCGGTTGTTGGAGCGCGCTCATATTTGTTGTTTTAAAAGAAAAACTGGTGAAAGTATTTTATAAAAATCTGGCAAGTATTGACGGTCAATTGAGACTCGTCACAATGGGAGACACTCCTCTAATGCATTTGTGTAAGACACAGCCAAAGCACATGCCCAAGCTCAAACAGTGTAGTGTGGAATGGGTGAAAGGCACGGCAGATAAGATGTTTATGTCGTGGCCACAAGGGGGATCACTGCCAAAAGCATTATTGCAACACATGATCACATACTTGCACCCTGCGTAAACAGGGAAACAAATGGAGAAAAGATTAGCAATCCTAGAGCTTTGGAAGATATACCAGGAAGAAAGGGAAGATCCGCCACCTGAGAAGTGGATGCTTAATCAGTGTAAGGAGGAAGGTGTTGAGCCCTCAGCTCCCCTTACCTCACCTGAAGTGAAAGGCGCTAGTGCAGAAGAAATAGGGTTGTATCTTTTAAATTAACTGAAAGCGGCGATGGGGTATAGTATTCCGATATACGAACCGCCCACTTATAGTAGTGACGATAGTCCAGAAGAGAGTAAGAGAAAAGAGGAGATCTTTAAGATCATACAAGATAAAGAAAAGAAGAGTGATCAATCAAATGCATCGACAGAAGTAGAAAGAGAGATTAAGGGATTGAAAGGGCAAAAGGACAAAGCTTACGAGGTAACGCTCGTGCAGAACGAATTGATGTGAGGACAGATATTACTCAAGCTAGATGGGGAAAGCATTGAGGAAGTAAGGCAAAGAGAAGATAAGGATGAACAAGATAGAAAAGACAGGGAGTGAGAAAAGAGGTTGAAAGAAGACAAGCACAAAAGAAAGAGCAAGGAGCGATGAGAACAGATGTATCAGGAGGAGCAAGATAGGAAAGAGGAGTGGGCAGAGGAGCAAGGAAAGTATGACAATAGGCAGAGAGCAATAGAAGATAGAGATAGAAAAGAAAGGAAGAGAGAGGAGGCGGAAGTGCAGAAATTAAGGGACAAAAGGATACGGAGGCGAAGAGAAGAATTAAGGCAAGAGGACGAAAGAATCAGAAGGGAGGCGAGAAAACAAAGAGAATTATATAAAGAATTAGAGCAAAGAGGGAGACAGCAATGATCTTGATATTAGCCTTGTTCATAAGGAACCAGTAGAGCCAAACCCAGCAATATGATGGGACAGAATAGAAGAGTTCCTTCCGTTAAAGGCAGCAACGTCAGGGGCATCTAGAGTAGCATTAGAAGAAGAAAATTTTAATATAGGAGACAGGATCGATAAAGTCTTCCTATAAAGGAAGGTATCAAATCTGGAAGCCGAGGGAAGGGAGACCAGTCCCTAGTATTCCAATCACAAAGCGAAGAAGAAAATCAATTTAGTCTTAAGCAGACTGAACTTAGATAAGGGTAAAGGGGATGAGAGTCACACTAGTTGGGGACTGGACATGTCAGATGAGGAAAGAGAATCCTTCCTTGGGGAAGAGGGAGGGAGCATGTGTGCCCACGAGGGAAGCCTACAGACGGACAAAGGAGTAAGACTGTCCGATCTAGAGCAACCTAAGGATAGGACGCCAGATCCCATAGCATATCCAGAGCATCGCTGAGGACAATTGTGTAGCGAAAAGAGAGAATCACCACCATATGTGAGCATTTAAGATTGCTACCAGTAAGGACATGGACAGGGACAATTGTCCCTGCTATGAATAGGCAGACGATGAGAGCTGACTGCGGGTTAGGGTTTACGCAGTTTCTCTTATTGGAAAAAGGGGGAGCGAGACCACAGTATATCCATGGCCACAGATGGATAAGGATAATTTAAGGTTCAAGCTCCTGAGTTTAACTTCAGGTGCTGGGAAATGGATATATGAGTTAGAAAAAATTACAGGATGGAACATACTGGCTATAGGGGACATTAAGGGTCTCTTAGCAGCCATTCTTGGGGAGAGAGCTGATGACATATGGGGGTGAGCAGGCTATTCAAGTGTGACAGCACAAAACACAGTGCATGAAGGAGCGCTGTTTATTAATTACAGAGCAGATGTTTGGAGGGCTCTCAGGGTGCAGTATCCTGACATATCAGATATGGGTGCAATTATGACACGTAAGATGAAGAAAGATGAAGACCCTATTGCTTACATTCAGGCTATTCAAGAGAGTTGGCAACTTGAAACGCAGGAGCAGTGGGAATAACCAGTGGCATTATGTTACCACATTTTATGTCAGGGGTTGCCTGAGCAAATACAGACTTTACCTATTATTGGGTCACCCCTTTTTGTGTCCGGCGTTGCAAATATATGTGTATAGATTGCTTCAAATGTGATTTTGATTGTGTTTAAATTATATAGTCACAAGTCACGGGAGGTGATGGTGTAACACAAACACTATGTAACACTGTCATGTAATGGGACCTTGCCGCCAAGATCCCTGTCTGCAAAACTATGAGATTGAAATGAAGTAATTTCATCATTAGTAAATGAAAAAGAGAAAAAACCAAAACAAGATAACAGCAAATTAATAAAGGCTGGCTACGTTTGAACGAATAACTGTGTTTTCTGCTTGCAAATATGTGCATGATACACTTTTCTAATTAAGGTGGGTGTAAAAAATATGACATAACACAATATTGTTTGTTCCATTGAAATACAAACAAAGACAATCTAAGAGCGGGACACCCCCCCCCCTTCCCCCCCAGTGTAGTTACTGAGCAAGTACAGAGGCAAATGAAGAAACAAGTGGGAATGGAAGTGAAGCCATGGGCTGAAATACAGCTGACCATAATGCATCACTGTCGGCTATTGCAGGAGAAAAGCAAGAAAAAAGATGAGGCGAGGAAAATTGAGGAAGCCAAGTTAGTTCAGAAGACATTTTCAAAATGTGCTATGGAAGGGGAGGTATTGACAAGCAGAGAAGGAATGGGAATGCAGCAAGCAGTGGGTGCATCGCAGGAGAATAATCAGCACCCGATGGACGAAGGAGGGAAAGGGTTCATGCCAATAGGCAGAGTTATGGGCTGTAGAGGAAGGGGTGGATTCCAAAACAATCAAGGTGGATTTCAAAATGTGCAGAATGAGAATCAGAACACACAGGGAGGATTCAACTAAGAGGGACTAGTCAGGCAGCCTCCCCCTGTATGTTGGGCTTGTGGGATCACAGGGCACATTGCATGCATATGTAGAAGCCAAGGGAATGTACAGAATGGCCAATTCTCAAGAGGCGGGACAGCTTATCCTCCACCATATAACACACAAACTAGAGAAGGGTTGGCCCAAGATCAGACAGTGTATCAGACACAAGTGCCACAAATGCAACAGACACAGCAACCAGAGAAAGTACAAATGAATCAACTGCAAGGGCAGTTGCAACATGCCCCTATGCAGACACAACAGAATGCAAACACAGGACAATTACTGACAGCTAGAATAGGAGGTGCCACTGGGGTAGGAGAATATCCTTTCACAGGTACGGTGGTATGCATGTACCTACAATAGGACAGCTCACAGGGCGACTTGGTGTGTTCAGTACTATCAGTGACACCAGACCCCCAAGAGGAACCAAGGGTTGATGTGACGATAGGAGGCACATCTTTTTCTTTTCTAGTAGACACTGGGGCTACTCCTTCATGTATATGAGAGGGAAACTATCCAATGTCGGGAATTGCCATGAATGCTCAAGGGTTCTCTGGAGCTACGAGTCGAGTTCCTTTTACTGATGAATTACCAGTCTCTATAGGAGAGTGTGACATGTCTTTTCCATTGTTGTATTCATGACAGACCCCAGTTAACATTTTAGGAAGAGATTTGATGACAAAACTTAACATGACGATTTCATTTACTGATGAAGGAATAGTGTGTTTCACTCCTGGAATACATTACTTGAATGTGGGTGAATTTATACTGGCGTTTACAGGGCAAATGACTCTGTGAGGCATTCCAGTAGAGCCGTAGGTTTTTCTTTATGGGGTGAGCATTCTACTAACATGGCTACCTGGTTTAGTGGGAAAAACTGTGAGGATACCTGACAAATGCTTGTTCAGACCACAGATACCCATAGACAAAGAGGGGGGACAGACAATCTCTCTAGAGTTAGAAGCAGCCATAGTACGAAGGGAAATGGCAAAACTTGAAGGAACAGATGATGAGGGTAGACCATGGAGTACAGTAACAGCTCTCGAAGAAGGGTACAGGTTGACTGACATTACTGATGAGGATATGTGTAGAGAAGACCCAACAGATGATGAAGTAGTGTTCTTTGTGAGCATCACATTTGGATAAGAATAGAGAAAAGAGAAATCCCACAGCGAATGGCAATAATGCAGCAGCATCCAGTATTTTTTGAGGAAGACTTGGAGAAGGTGCCCAGGGTCCTATGGACTACAGGCCCTTATGATGTAGGATTATTAAAGGGAACAGGGGAAGGTAAAATAAAGCAGAAACTAGGGGCAATTTTACTTCGAGCAAGACAGTACCCCATGTGTCGAGAGGCTGATGAGGGTACATTCAAGACCATTTCAGCACTGATTAAACAAGGTATTCTGGTGCCATCAAAATCATCGTGCAATACCGTGGTGTACCCTATCAAAAATCAAAAGGAGGGTGATGGAGATTCATACAAGACATGAGACCGATTAACCAGATTGTATATGCAGAGTTTCCTCTAGTTCCTAACCCAGCGACGATACTGTGTAGTATCCCAGTGGAAGCACGATATTTCAAGGTGATTGATTTAAAAAATGCATTTTTCTCAATACCGTTGCATAAAGACTCACAGTACTTGACTTCATTTACATTTTGCCAAACTTGTCTGAAACATACTCCACTGCCCTAAGGGTATTAGGAATCTCCATCAATCTTTAACAGGGTCCTCCAGATGGATTTAGGCAATGTTGATTCGAACAATGCGGTGATACAATACGTAGATGGTATTTAAATTTGTAGCACTACAGAAGATGAGTGCAGACAGGACTCGATTCAGTTAATTACTATTTTAGCAGAGAAAGGATACAAGGTAGACAAAGAGAAACTACAGTATTGTCAAGAAGAGCTGTTATACATAGGACAGTTGATTTCCCATGAGGGAAAAAAGGTGACACCTGAAAGAGCTGAGGCGATTATGAAAACTGCAAAACCGCACACAGTAAAACAGATGCAACAGTTTTTGGGACTATGCAATTATGTTAGATCCTGGGTGTTTGACTACAGTTCGTACACAAGCCCCCTTTTGCAGGCTTCAAGGAAAGCACAGGTGAATGAGGTTACAATAGAATGGACTCAGGAAATAGAGGAAGGGTTTGAGGAGTTGAAAAAAGCGATTAGCACAGCTCCTGTTTTGGGAATCCCCAATTATGCAGAGGAATACTATTTCTTTTCGCATACGAATGGGACAGTCATGACAGTAGTACTGACACAGAGGACTACTTTGGGGTACAAGCCTCTGGCATATTACAGTGGGATTTTACAACCAGTTATGAAAGGACACTTCCCTTGCGGACAGTCATTGGCAGCCGCCATGTTCGCAATTGAGAAATGTACAAGTACTGTAATGGGCTGCTCTATGACGCTCTTCATGGAGCATGCTCCGTTTGCCATTTTAGAGAATCCTAAAGGTTTATTGACATCTCAGAGAGCTTCTGCCTATGAAGTAATGATTTTGTACCCAACAATCAAAATTGTCAGATGTGAAACAGTGAATCCTGCCACATGTGTAGCTGAGCCGATAACAGAAGATGATCATGTTCAAATTATGTTGAATTTTATGATGATATACCTCGTGTGAAAGAAAATGCTTTGTCGGGAGGGGAAATTCTGTTTATTGATGATTCTTTGAAAATTAATCAGGCGAATGGGGAAAGGCATTCTGGCGCAGCTGTAGTGAGGCAGAGATTAAATGGAGAATTTGAAGTTGGAGCAAGTGCCAGGCTACCGTCTCACTTTTCATCGATAGCAGCAGAATTGGTAGCGCTCATTGCCACGCTTGAGAAACATGAAGGGCAGGAAGTAACAGTGTATAGTGACCCCACCTATGTGACGTCAACCATACATGCAGGGCTAGCATGTTGGAAAACGAGGAGCTACCTCCAAGCGGACAGCACTCCAATACAGCACACATCCTTATTGGATATGCTTATTAAAGCACTACCACTCCCAGTAGCCATAGCGATTGTTAAATGCGCCACTCACACCAAGCGAACATATTTTATTTCTTGTGAGAATGAAGCTGCAGACGCAGAAGCCAAAAGGGTTGCATATTCCCCAGATATTTCAAGTTTTGATACCCCAGATATCAAGGAGAAAGTAGTCACGATTATGTTAAAAGCAAGAAAGGTTTAATCATTTGCCAAAGACCCAATTAATGGAGATTCAAGGGAGTGCACCACAGGAAGAGCAGGAGTTATGGAAATAGAGGGGTTGTTCGTTATCCCCCACAGAAACATTATGGCGACAGGATAGCAATGGAAAGCCGGTGATGCCAATAGCATTATTAAAGTTAATGCTTCAACAGTTGTACTACCCTGTGCATGTAACTAGGGAGAGCCTTGATGCAACGATTGCGGAAGACTGATTTATTCCAAATGTGTTCGAACATGTTGCATTCTTTGTAGTGAATTGCATTGTGTGTCAAAAGTTTACTGCTGTGCATACACTGAGAGCGATTAGCGGAGTAATACCTCAACTGAATAGTCCTTTTCAGCATTAACATATTGGTTATGTTGATATGCTCTAGGTGTCTAATGGATATATGTATTTGATAGTGGTGGTGTGTCCCTTCTCTAGATGGATTGAGGCAGATCTATGGACACACCCTGACATCGCTTGGGGAGCAAAGGTTTTAGTATGTGAAGTCTTTCAAGATGGGGTGTGTGTGAAGTGCTGAGATCTGAAAATGGGCCACATTTAGTTAATTAAGTGTTTGAACTGATAGGATTATTATTGAGTAATAAGCATACATGTTCTTCTGCTTATCACCTGCAAGAAAATGGAATATGTGAGAGACTCAATGGCTGCATTAAAGAAAGGATTGCCAAAATCAAGTAACTTTGAAAAAGGGATGGCCATATTGCCTGCCCTTAGTTTTATATACCCTACGGAATCAGCCTGGTTCGGACCATCACCTCACCCCACATGAACTAGTGACAGGGAGGCACATGAGAATGCCTCTTATAGCTCCACCGAGGAGTAGAAGTGATGTCCAGAGTACAGCAGAACTGTTAGGTGATGATCTAAACAATTATTTGACACGCATGACCTCTAGCATCTCTCTCAATTCAGATCAACTCCAGCATCAGGGGGGTCGGTCTCAGAACACAGATGAAGACAATCCAGCAACCAAATCTCCTGCACTTTTAATGGCACCGAAATTCATTGTTGGTGACACCATTCTAATTAAACATTTCACCCGAAAGTAGCACGAGGCATGTTTTAATGGCCCCTTTTGCGTTGAAAACATAATCTCCTCAGCAGTAAAAGTCCAAGGCAGGCAAGCCTGGCTTCACTTGAACGCCATTAAATTATACAATGGTGAAACCACCCTCCCACCGTTGCTGATCCAGAAGCAAGACAAGAAGAAGAATTTCTGCATGTGCAGACTTGGTTGATGATAAAGAAGAAGGACGACAAATCAACCAGCTAGTAATGCAGATATTGCATTTGGACTAGGGGCCTCATTACGACTCAGGCGGTAAGGGGTTTACGGCGGCGTAAACAGCGCCGACCCTTACCGCCTGAGTACGAGGTCCCTTAGCGCCATGGAGGATTTAACACCTGCTTTTAGCAGGTGTTAAAATCCATGGCGCTAAGGGACCATGGAGTTAATTATGCCACCGTAATTTACGGTGGCGTAATTAACGCCTTCCCCACTCCCATTATGCCCTATGGGGCAAAAATGGGAATGGGGAAGGGTAAATGGGGATTGGGGACTTACCGCCCCGCCGACCTCGGAATGGGGCGGTAAGTCCGCCTACCACCATGGCATAAACGTAGTTTACGCCATGGTGGTAAAGTCACGGCCCAGGCGGTAACTTACCGCCTGGGTCGTAATGAGGCCCATATGACTCATTCGGACACTCCTTATAGATATTATAGCGGGAGTGCAAACCTTTGCTGAGAGTCACAGGAATCTTTGAAAATGAACTTTAGAAAAATACTGATGTATCACGAATATGCCTGAATGTGATTTTGAGTTTAAAAGATTGGATACAAGAGCAATATCCATATTCCTTTCTCACTGAGGATCTATTTGGTTAGCCCTATGGTCTGAACCGACAGGGATGTACATAGGATTGTGTTTGCTGTTTTTGTATTTGTCCTTCAAGCTTATCCTCCTCTGGTCAGAAGAAACGTTGATATTCACACTTTTTTACAGGATCCTAAATATGGTCCTGTGATTGGGAGCCTGTTAATTGCAATCATCGAGCATGTATTGCAACTCCAGGAGTAAAAGCATTTTCTTATGATTATGTTAGAAATGAGGAATTATCAGGTAAACACGATTTTAAGGAATGAACGAGCATGGGCAGTACCAGGATGGTGAGAGAGGTGGATGTCAATGGTCTTGTGCATAGTGTATGCATGTACCATTTCTCTTTTTGTCTTTCTTTTTCTCCTGTTTCACACTCTTTATCACATTAGTCCTAATAAAGCAGATGTCCCTTTGGTTCTCCCCACTTTGAAAACTGCTTTTGATTCACTTTGTGGCCAATACACAAACCTTGCATATGGGAGAGTTAGGAGAAATGCAGAGGAATATAATGAAGGGATAAACACTTATCTAGACAATGCAGCACACTTGGGTAATAACATGTGGTATCAGCACATGAAAAAGGTGGGAGAGAGAACATCTAAGGCACTTTGCCTGACAAGAGGACAGTTCCAAGGCAGAACAACATCCATAGTGTGGATAATTAAAGCGACATCTCAAAGAGAAGGCAATTAGTTGCAAGATTTAAAGACTAGAGAGAAGCCAGAAGCAAAGCATCAAATAATAAAATATGAACAACCTGGAATAAATGGAGCAAGAATCAATACTGAAGAAAAAAAGATTCTGCAATGCAAAGATAAGAATGGGAAAGAAATACGATAATGTTGGGAAAGAGGTCAACTACAAATCAAAGGAACAGTGCTTACTCACTAAGGATGGGTTAATGGACTGGTTGTGTGCAAAGCAGAAGCATTAACCGGACAGTGGCAAGTAGTTGTGGCAAATGCGGAAAAAGAATGCAAAGATCAATGGCTGAAGATTGCAAAATTGTTGACATGGGTCGACGATAAGGGAGGACCATTGCAGATACTAACCCAAAAGAATGCGTCCTTATGTTTCAGAAATAATGCTATGGGGAAAGTTGGAGAGAATCGCCAGTGTGGCTGAATTTTTGATGTACTAGGCATGAAGGAAGGAACAGCAGTCCTGATGGATCATTATTGGGCTTGTGGGTCCACGGCCTAAGTGAAGCTATCCAAGGACTGGGGAGAGACGTGTTCCTTGGTGCTCATCCCTACTCCAGCATTAGTGATTCCTCAGAGTGACCTGAACATTGGAGAATTTCCGAAAGCAGATGCCCATTTGAGAAGCAGAAGATTGCTTGAATATCTCAATTGAACAAAGAGAGATAATTATTTCTCTACAAAATCAATAGAAGCCTTTGATGCTATCCCTTATGCACATCGGTTGTTCAGTGTCATGATCTCTGCTTCCAAAGGGTCAGGGTTTTCCCAACTCCCTTGGAAGCAGATCCATAACCCAGGTTCCGAGTGCCAACCAGTCCCAATTGGGACCTTTTGGACCCAGTCCTGGCGCCAGTGGCACCAGGCTCATAAATATGCCCAGTCCCAGCGCTGGAAGCGCCGGGCTCATAATGCTTGGGTGGACTTACCTTCAGCAGACCATGCTGCTTACTTGCCTGCCAGTTGAGCCTCTGATCCTCTTCTGTTTGGAACTACTTTTCCTGTTGGGTGGGGCTGGAGCCACTCCCTAGATTCAGAACACTGGAACTCTTCTGGAAGGCAGGAACTCTTTTCTTACCAGGAACTCTTTTCTTACTTAGGCGTGGCTGTGGAAGGAGACACCTAAGCACTACAGGAGGCTATTTAAACCACACCCGGTGGATGAATCTTGCTTTGCGTTATTCTGCAACCTCTGCAGCAGAACGCTCATCGTGTCTTCTGCATCCGGTCCTGGGCCTAAGGAAAAAGGCTTACCATCCTGAATCCAGTCTTCAGCAACACCTATAAAGACAAGAAAGAACAGGTTAGCATTCCGGCATCTGAAAGGCAAAGGCTTACCATCCTGAATCCAGTCTTCAGCAACACCTATAAAGACAAGAAAGAACAGGTTAGCATTCCGGCATCTGAAAGGCAAAGGCTTACCTACTCTTCGTGCGCTCCGGAGGTCTTCACACTGCATTCCGGCATCTGAAAGACAAAAGTTTACCAACTCTTCGCACGCTCCGGAGGCCTTCGGCGCTGCATCCCGCATCTGAAAGACAAAACAAGGTGCGTTTAAAGACATTGGGGAACTTTAATACTCACGTGCCATTACTCCTTTCCACATCTAATCCAGTGGGTATTCCGGCACCCTGCAGCCGCTCCGAACTCGTACCTGCAAAATAAAAAGACAGTTAGAGCGCATAGTGAAGCAGGCAACAAGCGCTTACTTACGTGCTTCCAGGCGCTTCTATTCATCACACGGGCTCCATCTTCAACTCACTTCAGCCCGTCATCCGCCATCGCCGGAACCCTGCAAAACAAGAGACATCATTACTAAAGACTTTAAAGACATTTGAATGACTCGAAACTTACCGTTCGTGCAGTAAACGACGGGCAGCAGTCCTCTGAAGTCAAGAGGCCTGCGCTACCTATCCAGTGAAGAAACTGGTTACAGCACCCTGCCCCGAGGCAGATGGAGAGCTCGGCCTTCACTTACCTAAGGTGAGAGCGTTAACCTTTGGGGGTCTACAGGAGAGGAGAAGAGGAAAGAGATAGGGACACCCCAATAACCCCAGTTCATTAACCCCATATTTTCTATCTGCAGACATCTTACTCTACACGTCAGGCATACAGTGCACAGAGGTCCAGCCCAAAGAGCCAACCGGGTGCTACACATCACCTTTGAAGATACGGTAGTCGCCCAGTCAAGACCGGCGCCTCTGCGAGAATCAGGTGAGCGTTACAGAACGCAAAGCCTACCGCAAAACTCTCGCCCAGGCGCTATGGAAACCTCGGATACTGACCCCCTAGCCCGGTTACTTGGGGAACTAAGGGCAGAAGTGCATGCAGCTCGTCAGGAAACGAATGCTCTAAGAAGGGAACTAATTATTTCCAAGGAGAGAACAGACAATCTTGCTAGACAAGTGCTACAGTCACAAGCCGGACAGACCCCGTTACCCGCATCAGGGGCAAATATTCCTTCAACATCCTCTATGAATCCAGTGCAGATCAACCTACCTGGGAATGTACCTCTGGCTCCGCCCGAACGATTTTCTGGTGACCCAAAGAGGTTTGCAGTATTTATCAATCAGTGCCGGTTGCACTTCTTATGCCGGCCAGCAGCCTTTCCAACTGATCAAGCAAAAGTAGCTTTTGTACTTTCGTACCTTAGTGGCAATGCGGCAGACTGGTCGATCCCTCTAGTTAATCAAGATGATCCGGTTCTCCATGATTTTCAAGCCTTTCAGCTTAGTATGGAAAAACTGTTCGCAAGACATTCACAGGGGCAGGCCTTGGACAATGAGCTTCTTTCGTTGCGACAGGGTAATCAAGACCTTTTGGCTTATATTGCATCTTTCAATAGACTAATAGTGGAAACTCAATGGCCTGAGGACAAAAGGATTACGCTGTTTTATAGAGGTCTACGTGGAGAGCTCAAAGACGTTTTAGCCCAAGTAGTGAATCCCCCACAAGACTGTTCGGATTATATAGACTTGGTCGTTCAAATAGATCACAGGCTGCAGAACAGGAAGGCCGATCGTTCCAAGTTTGATGCTCGAGTATTTTCCAAACCGCCAACTCCTTCCAAAGGAGTAGACTCCGGGGAACCCATGCAAATAGGGGGTCTGAAAGGTCCTCTAACACAAAGGGAGCGGGAAAGGAGGAAATAGTTGCAATTATGCCTATATTGCGGAAACTCAGGGCACTTTCTTCGAGACTGTCCGGTGAAACCTGCCAAGAAGGCAGTAGGAGCTGCAGTTACCAAAGTTACAAACTCTGAGCAGGGAAACGACCTCACCCGACAAGAATAGAGGTCCTCTTGCCGAGCGTGAAAACCAGTTCCGTGACCTCGCATTTCGTGATACCTATGGTCCTCATTAGCCCTGATAATCCGGATCGATTACATGCAATTGAAGCTTACGTCGATAGCGGTGCCATCGGCAATTATGTGGATCATGAAATGGTTTTGAGGATGAATCTAACTCTTTGTCCCAAGGCTGTAAAGGACGTCATTACTACAGTGGATGGTACGGAGATAGCCTCCGGGCCAGTAACGCATACCACTCAAGAGGTGACGCTAGTAAGTCAAGATGGATACCATGAGAAGATTGTGTTCGATGTGATCAAGGCCCCTCAGTTTCAGATTATTCTAGGAATACCTTGGTTAGAGAAACACAATCCTCTGATCGATTGGCGAGCAAGAACGGTCCAGTTTCCAGAATGTGTCTCTACTTGTCACCCTCCAACTGGTGTTGCACTGGCCGCAATTTCTTCAGAGACTCCCCAGTTACCTACCGAATACCTAGAATACCAAGATGTTTTCCGGAAGGATCAGGCTAACTCTCTACCTCCTCATAGGTCTTATGACTGCCAGATAGACCTGATACCTGGATCTACTCCTCCTTGTAGTAGAATTTATGCCCTCACCGAGCCTGAGAACCTTCACCTTCGACAATACCTGGATCAATACCTGGCAAATGGGTTTATTCGTCCTTCCAAGTCCCCTGCTTCTTCAGCTTTGTTCTTCGTTCCAAAAAAGGAAGGAGACCTTAGAACTTGTATCGATTATCGCTCCCTGAACCAGATCACCGTTAAGAATAGATATCCGTTACCTTTGATCCCTGAACTCCTGGACCAAGTCAGAAAAGCATGCATATATACAAAGCTGGATCTTAGAGGAGCTTACCACTTGGTACGAGTAAAAGAGGGCGATGAATGGAAGACGGCCTTCCGCACCAAGTATGGGCTATTTGAATATCAGGTCATGCCCTTCGGACTTTGCAATGCCCCGGCCGCCTTTCAATATTTTATGAACGATGTCCTCAGAGAGCTCATAGATGTATGTGTTGTTGTTTACATTGACGACATCCTCGTTTATTCTTCATCGGAATCTGAACATCAGAAACACATGAAAATGGTCCTCGAAAGATTGCGTCAACACAAACTTTTCGCTAAGTTGGAAAAATGTGTTTTCAACGTGACTGAAGTTGAATTCTTGGGATTCATATTATCACCTGGCGGAGTGCGTATGGATTCAAAGAAGGTCGATGCAGTTCTCAAATGGCCATCACCATCCTCCGTAAAAGGTGTGCAAAGCATGTTAGGCTTCGCTAACTTTTACCGCAGGTTTATCCCCGAATTCTCTCGAATAGTCCAGCCCATCACTGCCTTGTTAAAGAAAAACAAACGTTTTGAATGGTCTACCGAGGCGGAACAAGCTTTCCAGGATTTGAAGACTAAATTTATCTCTGCACCAATCTTAAAACACCCTCGCCCCGAACTCCCCTACATCGTGGAAACTGATGCTTCAAGCCTTGCCATGGGGGCAGTTCTATCACAAAAGGACCCGGTAACCAATCAGTTGCATCCCGTGGCATTTTGGTCCCGCAAATTCTCGCCTCCTGAAATCAATTACACGATTACTGACAAGGAACTTCTGGCTATCAAGTCTGCCTTTAAGGCTTGGCGGCATTATCTGCTGGGGGCCCGACACACCGTTACTGTGATTACGGATCACCGAAACCTGCAATATTTGAAGACCGCAAAAGCCCAATCCTCTAGACAACTCCGTTGGGCATTATTCTTTGCCGAGTTTGACTTCATAATTACCTATCGACCTGGTACAAAGAACGGTAAAGCCGATGCCCTTTCTCGGATGGGAGTGGAAGAACACTGGGTCAACCCTAAACCTGTACCAATCATTCCCGAACAAAGAATTCTGGGTGTAATCGCCACAGAATCCATAGAGGAAGTTAAGGATAAAGCCAGGCAACTTGTAACTCCAGCAGACATACAGAATTGGCATCTGCAGGGAAAGGACTTTGCAGTAAAGGACAACTTATTGTATTTCCAAGAACGATTATACCTACCCAGCACAGATTTACAGAAAAAAGTAATCTCTTGTTATCACGAGTCTTTAATGGAAGGTCATCCCGGTATAGCCAAGACCTCAGAAAAGATCAAGCGCTACTTCTGGTGGCCGTCTTGGAAAAAAGATATCAGAGACTTTATAATGTCCTGTGGAGTATGCGCCCAAAACAAGAGTCAAAAGGAAAGACCAGCAGGCCTCTTACGCCCTATTGACATCCCACCTCGCCCTTGGCATACGCTTTCTATGGACTTCATCACCGATCTACCTCCATGCTCCGGATACAATACGATTCTAGTAATCGTGGACTTATTCTCCAAGATGGCGCATTTCATTCCGCTCAAAGGCTTGCCAACAGCAGCAACTCTGGCCCGAGAATTTCTCGAAAACATCGTCCGACTGCACGGTTTTCCTTCGGTTCTAATTTCGGATCGAGGTAGTCAATTTATTTCTCATTTTTGGCGAAGTTGCTGTCGGTCGGCTCAAACTGATGTGAGACTATCGACCAGTCACCACCCTCAGACCGACGGACAAACCGAGAGGACCAATCAAACTCTGGAACAGTATTTACGCTGCATGCTGCAACAAACTGAAAAAACTTGGAAAGATATCCTTTGGATAGCCGAGTATGCCTACAATAACTCTGTCCATTCGGGAACTGGGAAAACCCCGTTTTTTCTTTTGTACGGAAGTCACCCTCGAACCTCGGAGTTGGATCCCCTCCAAGATCTTGAAACACCAGCAGTAGACTACCTGCATTCTACAATCACCCAAGCCTTTAAGGAAGCTGTTTCTCACCTTCAAAGGGCTAAAGAACAATACAAGAAAGGAGCAGATCAACATCGGAAGGAAGCCCCTCACTATCAAGTAGGGGATCAAGTCTGGTTATCCACCAAATATCTATCTCTAAAAGGGCCACGCACATTCAACCCAAGATACCTTGGTCCCTATTCCATCACTACCATAGTAAACCCAGTAGCGGTCAAGTTGGACTTGCCCCCGCACATGAAGATACATCCGGTCTTCCACGTCTCTCTATTAAAACCCGTGCAACCTCAAACCCGACTAACCAAATCTCCAAAACCTATCCTAGTGGATGGAGAACTCGAGTTTGAAGTCAAAAGCATTCTGGACTCCAAGATCTCCAAATCTAAACTATTCTACCTAATTGACTGGAAAGGCTACGACCCCCAAGAGAGATCCTGGGAACCTGCTGAATATGTCCATGCTCCTCGCCTAATCAAAAGATTTCACCGAACATTTCCTGACAAGCCAAAACCCCCGGAGAAGCCCGGTTTGGGAGGGGCCTTGAGGGGGGGTACTGTCATTATCTCTGCTTCCAAAGGGTCAGGGTTTTCCCAACTCCCTTGGAAGCAGATCCATAACCCAGGTTCCGAGTGCCAACCAGTCCCAATTGGGACCTTTTGGACCCAGTCCTGGCGCCAGTGGCACCAGGCTCATAAATATGCCCAGTCCCAGCGCTGGAAGCGCCGGGCTCATAATGCTTGGGTGGACTTACCTTCAGCAGACCATGCTGCTTACTTGCCTGCCAGTTGAGCCTCTGATCCTCTTCTGTTTGGAACTACTTTTCCTGTTGGGTGGGGCTGGAGCCACTCCCTAGATTCAGAACACTGGAACTCTTCTGGAAGGCAGGAACTCTTTTCTTACCAGGAACTCTTTTCTTACTTAGGCGTGGCTGTGGAAGGAGACACCTAAGCACTACAGGAGGCTATTTAAACCACACCCGGTGGATGAATCTTGCTTTGCGTTATTCTGCAACCTCTGCAGCAGAACGCTCATCGTGTCTTCTGCATCCGGTCCTGGGCCTAAGGAAAAAGGCTTACCATCCTGAATCCAGTCTTCAGCAACACCTATAAAGACAAGAAAGAACAGGTTAGCATTCCGGCATCTGAAAGGCAAAGGCTTACCATCCTGAATCCAGTCTTCAGCAACACCTATAAAGACAAGAAAGAACAGGTTAGCATTCCGGCATCTGAAAGGCAAAGGCTTACCTACTCTTCGTGCGCTCCGGAGGTCTTCACACTGCATTCCGGCATCTGAAAGACAAAAGTTTACCAACTCTTCGCACGCTCCGGAGGCCTTCGGCGCTGCATCCCGCATCTGAAAGACAAAACAAGGTGCGTTTAAAGACATTGGGGAACTTTAATACTCACGTGCCATTACTCCTTTCCACATCTAATCCAGTGGGTATTCCGGCACCCTGCAGCCGCTCCGAACTCGTACCTGCAAAATAAAAAGACAGTTAGAGCGCATAGTGAAGCAGGCAACAAGCGCTTACTTACGTGCTTCCAGGCGCTTCTATTCATCACACGGGCTCCATCTTCAACTCACTTCAGCCCGTCATCCGCCATCGCCGGAACCCTGCAAAACAAGAGACATCATTACTAAAGACTTTAAAGACATTTGAATGACTCGAAACTTACCGTTCGTGCAGTAAACGACGGGCAGCAGTCCTCTGAAGTCAAGAGGCCTGCGCTACCTATCCAGTGAAGAAACTGGTTACAGCACCCTGCCCCGAGGCAGATGGAGAGCTCGGCCTTCACTTACCTAAGGTGAGAGCGTTAACCTTTGGGGGTCTACAGGAGAGGAGAAGAGGAAAGAGATAGGGACACCCCAATAACCCCAGTTCATTAACCCCATATTTTCTATCTGCAGACATCTTACTCTACACGTCAGGCATACAGTGCACAGAGGTCCAGCCCAAAGAGCCAACCGGGTGCTACACATCACCTTTGAAGATACGGTAGTCGCCCAGTCAAGACCGGCGCCTCTGCGAGAATCAGGTGAGCGTTACATTCAGCAAGACTGCCTCAATATGTACGACTATATTCATGCCTGGGATTCAGACGATGGCCCACGCCAAATGGTTACAGATTACCAGATGGGAGCTTCTGCAAACCATCAACACCACCATAAAGGGATTCAAGGCTATCAGGGAAGCATTGAGGGCCATAAGATTAATGACCCTGCAGAACAGATATGTCCTTTTTGACATGATCACAGTGATGGAAGGAGGAGTTTGCACCGAAATCGGGCCATCATGTTGCACCTTCATACCTTCTCACGATGACGAGAATGTGACCTTGACAGAGGCTATAACGTTGCTGACAAACCTGCACAATAAGATGGAAGACGAGACAGAAGATATCACAGATGACGGATGGTTTGTGTCTATTTTCTCAAGGGTTCCACAGTGGATGGCGAACATCTTTAAGTTTCTTGGAGCAGTATTAGGGATGGTGATGTTTGGATTTTGTGTGATTAGGATAATAATTACACAGTGCTAGAAGACAGCAAAGAAAGCAGTAGGAATGAATATCATGATCGATGTCGAATCAGGGTTTGGATCCAAGGAGTTGACAGATGAAGACATCAGAAAATATATAGAGGCCAGCAGCGTGGCACCTGAGGGAACGAAGGACAATGGGTCTATTGTAATCCAAATGGACAGTGCAGCTACATGACCTGGAGTGTGGATGAACATGTAAAATCACCAGGATCCCTAAAAGGAGTAATGAAGATCTGGACCCTGAAGAAGCACTTCTTCAAAAGAAGATACCAAAATGTGGAGATTAGTGAAGGTATAGTCGATGAATCAACCAGAGGGGGGAGTGTAGAGGAGAAGCCAAGTGCCCCTGCAGGAAGTCCCACCCCCCTCCCACCTATATGCTGGAAACCAAAAATTGTGCCATGCTTGACACCAGCGATTGTGACTCTTCTGTGTCAAATTTTCGGGAAAGTCATCCATTAAGAAAACCCTATCAGATGTATTCCCGAAGAGATGACAATCTTTTGGAGGAGATTCCCCAAGGAATATGAAAGAGAGAGAAAGAATAGTTGGTGATGTCACAAGAAACGAGCATGACACACTGAGATGACTGGCTGAAGAAGAGAATGTATGCACCATATAGAAACTGATGATGAAGTAAAGGATCGAGCAAACTTTCATATGCGAGACAAAGATTGCACGTGTGAAGAGCACTGCAGAAAATGCAAATCATTCAATAACTGTACAGATGCGGTAACGCAAGTAGAATAAGTGATCATAGAAACCAGCTATACTTAGTGAATAGACTGCAGGCAGAGCCGCCATTATATAGAAGCTGGACATCGGTGTGATAATTTTAGTAAGTTCAACCCATGAAGAGAAGGGCTGAGAGCTGTGTCACAGCAGAGAATTAGCTGGGAGAATGAAATAATCGAGAAGGGCTGTCTGTCCTGGTGTCAAGGATGGAGCTGCCAAAAAACTGGTTATCTATCCTTGAAGAACAGTGAACATGAGATGCTGAATCATCCCTTGTGAAGGTGCAAAGAAAGAACACCATGAGTACCAAGCTTTATTCATTTTGGACAAGTAAATGCTGCAAAACGGGCTGAATTGCAGTCTCCTATCACGTGAGCCACGGATGCAAATAGAAGTTGGGCATGCAGTCCAGAACTATGATAGTGCATGCTCACACTCCCATGTATTCTCAGAAGCAAGGATACTTTGCAAGGCCAAGTTCAAAGACAATCATCATGGCAGAAGGCATGGATGATGAGAGATGGTGGGCTAATTGGGTGGGGAGGCACAGTCCATCCCACCTCCTGATACCTGGGATATGAGCTTAGGTACTGCTAGTGAGCCCAATGTTCCAGAAGGGTACGAGCATGCCAACCAATTATAGACGGCCATATAACGAAGGGCCTTATATTTTGAGACCCAATGATGTACTGGCCCTCATTACAACCCGGGCATTAAGGGGTTAACGGCGCCGTAAAAGGTGGTGGCGCCATTAACCCCTTACCGCCTGATTATTAGGTCCCTTTGCAGGTTGGAGATTTTACCGCCTGCTTTTTGCAGGCGTTAAAAACCAACCCGCAAAGGGACCTTGGTGCTAAGTACGGTGCCGCAACTTACTTAGCGCCTTCCCCATTCCCATTGAGCCCTATGGGGCAAAAATGGGAATGGGGAAGGGCCATGGCGGCATGGGGAATTACCGCCCCGCCAACCTCGGAATGGGGCGGTAATTCCCCATTCCGCCATGTCGGAGTCGGTAAGTTACCGGCATGGACCATGGTGCAAGCATGGACCATGGTGCTATTAGCACCATGGTCCAACGCCAGGGTCGTAATGAGGGCCACTGTGTATCTAATAACTGATGACGATGACTTGCACTAGGGGTGGGCATGAGTTGTCCACCTGACTGTAGAGACCCAATCACAACCCAACTTACTTAGCTGTTCCCCTTGATCCAACCACAACCCTCCTTAGGTTTTTCTTATTAGCCACATAGTATGATGTCACGCATGATGAGTTTTTACTATAAACGTATTTTTTTTATGAAATGCTTCGGGACCGCTGTGCGACATGCCTGTTTTAGATGATTGATAATAAAACAGTAAAAAGACTTTGCCATCTTCCTGAGTTGGTTTGATTATTTGGTTTAAAGAGTTACTCAGTATCACATCTAAGTCATGGCGCACTAACCGCCAAGGGCCCTATGTTCATGAGCATCAGTGAGCACATATCCAGTCACACACATACCTCATTTAAACTATTACCTGTACCAACAATGAATTCCTACCGGAATGCGGTCAGTTGACGTCACTAAACATTATATCCTGAACATGACTTGGTCATCACAACTCCAAAAGTACCAACCTGAGTGAAGCAACGGCACAGTGTGGTTTAGTGGTCCACATTGTGTGTGCAGGTCCTTTGGTGTGATGTGGGGTTATGTGTGTGGTGTGGTATTTGGTGGTGTTACAGAGGGTAGGAATAGTGGGTGATATGCCCTTTGCATGTGCGTGGCTCAGTTTCATGGGTGTCCAGTGGGTGGGAATGGAGGATGTAGGTGCCCTTTGCATGTGGGTGGCTCCGTTTCATGGGTATACAGGGGTGGGAATAGTGGGTGCAGGTGCCCTTTGCATGTGGTTGGCTCAGTTTCATTGGTGTAGGAGCACGCTGCATTTGGGGAGTGCAGATTTATCTGATGCATGGGGTTGTTGGTGGTTGGTATGGGTGCAGTTCTTGGTGGTTGCTTGTGGCTACTCGCCATGCTGTGTGTGGTAGTTTTGCTACATCTGGTTTGACGGATCGGAATGTGCGCAAAACGGTAGGTTTCAGTGGCTCCTTAGTTTGCACTAGGGGTGTTTTGTGGGCATGTCTGGTGCAATCTTATATTTTTTGAACTGTTGGCTACTGCTGGTGCTTAGTTCTGTAAATCGCCTTCTGGCACGATGCATTTGTGCCGCGCAATCAAACCGCACAACCAGATTGTTCTCCGATACTTTTGAGTTTCTTTCTGTAAATCAGCCCCTAAATGTGCTCAATGGGAGGACTGACTATCTGCAGGGCTGGGCTCTGTTGGGCTTCTTCGTTGTCTATTAAGCGGTATGAAAGGGGGTTCTGGGGCTACATTATATTACACTATATAAAGTGTATAACTAAAGAGAACTAAAGAGACTTGGCATCGTCAGCTTTTCTCCCTGAATGACACATAAGTAGGTCTTGCACGCAAGCAGAGAAGGTGGAAATGTACACGTGGCTTTTGGGGGGAAGAGTGGTGGTTATGGGATCCTGTTGTTCTCTTTCACACATTTCCAGTTGCCTACTATTGGACAGCCAGCCCGCCTCGCATGCCGCCGCGTGGAACGGATTGGCTGCTTGACGAGCCAGTCACTGATTGGGGTGCTCACCAGGTCACCTGTGCTAGAGAATGTTTCACAAAAACAAGCAAGCGTGGTGAGTGTACTGAAGTGCAGAGAGTGAGATTCTGCAGATGACAGTCACTGACAGCGCCCGGTAACAGGTGCCTCCTCCTCACCCTCGCACTGTCATCACACGGCTTTTATCTGTGCATCACTCCGGGCACATAGAAGCCCGCCGTGGCTCCTGTGAACTGAGCAATGAGAGGTAAGGGGGCTGGCATCTGCAAGAGGGAAGGCTTGCTTCGTCGTCTCGGCACTTGGTGCACGCTTCTTTTAATACTGTGTGCCCCCATCCGCATCTCTCTGCACACTTTCATTTGCCGATTGTGGTCCATGACCACATTTTCTCTGCACTGTGCCCCCGCTGCCCCCTCACATCACCACAGCTTTCCTGCTACTAAGCAGAGATGGTAGAAAGGTGACGGCCATACAATGTTGTTTTTAAAAAAGCCGTTGGGTTTGTGCATGTAACTTAGAAGCAGTGCATTTACACTACGAGTTTTTACACTCCAAAAGTGTATTAAACCAGAATTCTTACTGCGTTACTGTTCAATTGGGATTGCATATATTAAAAGGGTGCGTTTACAGAAAGGTTGCTTATGAAGACCTTGCAAGATGTATTTGCGATGTGTTTGTGTCTAAGAAAGCACGTTTTCTTACATGCTGGATTACGTATGTAATGAGCACACACAGTGAGCATCTTGCTCCATAACAGTGATTTTGCATACACAGTTTGCATACCGTCACAGTGAATAGACTTGCGCACACTTCTAAATACCATATTTAAACAAAGTGTGCTTTTGCAAGTCTATAGCCAAGTGATAAATACTGCATGAATAAGGTGTGTTCCTAGAGGAAAATATGTTAAAAAATGCTTTGTACATGAACACTGTCTTTGGATGCCTGCGGAGATGGTCATGAATGTGCATAGAGAACTGTAGGCCCACAGCTTATGTTTGCTTGCATGCCCCCCCTCACTCAAACATTATATTTCAATGATTGTACAGGGTTACATTTCACGACTGGGTCAGGGTTTTTGGAAGAAGCAAGGCCAAGCTCCTTCAATGTGATGTAACAAAGTGGAGCACATTCTACAATCCCAGGGTAGATTCTTGAGCTGTGTCTGGTTCAAATTTGAAACCAAAACCTTCTGGTGTCTGTCACCTCTTGTCCTCAAACAGCTTATGCTCAAGAGAGGAAGAAGATCCACAAAGAAATCCTTCTAACTTTATCTAAAAGACTGGAAGTTGGGATGCCACTCTTATTGTTTGTGCATTTGCATCAAATCCCACTACTGACACCAAATGTAAGAAATCAGTGTTTGCAGAGTACTGTATATTGATTCACCCTTTACAGCTATGCATATCGGCTCCCTTTCAGTTAAGGGAGCTAATCATATCTCTGGACTAGCAGGGATGTATTATAGCCTTGTTACCTTTTTGTTTGACTCATTGGCGACTTTCACCAAAGAATGTGCATGGTAAAAGTTGAAAAGAAATGACGTTATATGAAAGGAAGGAAACAACCCAAAAGATACATATATATTTTATAGTAAAATAAGTAAAGCTATTATTCAAGGAATTCCTTCAAATTTTTGATCTGTGATGGGGAACAGGAGTTCAGAACACTGTTGGCACTACAACAAGGAATTCTGGCCAGTAACCCCAACGAACTTTAGCAGTCAGCAAATAACCTGTGAATGTCACGAGGAGTTTGGTTGTAGCACAAGTGAGTTTTAAGTTAATTGTGCGAGTCGGTGACCTTCACCCTGTAGGAAAGTGGGTTAGTGTGCTAGTAATACTCAAACACAGTTTGGCATAGTAAATATCTGTGAGAAAAGAAATGACAGAGTGAAATCCATGTGCGGCCACTTTATATGGCCTTTTTGACTTGAGGCAAGCATGTTGCCTGCCAGCTTCTAAAAAGGGATCCCTGTGAATAGCACATGGACATGCATGGAAATTGAAAAGAGGGGTGACCACAATATTAACTTTTTCAAACCACTGAGCTGACATATTCCAAAAACACTGCAGGGAAGTCCCTCCATTCAAACCCTCCACCAAAGTACACAAAAAGCAAGCCATGGTCTGGTGTGAAAACTGCAGAGGGAGTAGAAAGTTGGCTGCCGCAGACTGCCCCAAATGCTATTTCCAATGGCAATGCGTGCAGTGTGTTCTTCTCAACGCAAAAGGTGGAAAACTCATTAGAATCCACCAATAGTGCCTTGGTTGCCAGGGGAATCTGGCCGTGGAACTCGCGCCACCTTATACTTTGGGCAACAAAGTGAAGACTCTTCACTGGGGGGTTTCCACTTAATTTGTTGATGAAGAATCCACAGTCGTTTTTGACAGGGCCTTCTTTTCAGGGGAATCTGGAAATGGAGAAAGCACTGCTCCTTAACAGATACTCATTTGCCAAAGCGTCCTTCTTTAATAAAGGTTTTTTTGGGTGGGTGTTGTGGTAAATTATGCCTCCTCAAAAGAAGAGCAAACGGAATCTTCTGGGGAAAAATAGTTCCTCAATATTGTTGCAGCTGCAGAAAAGGCGCTGCCAAAGACAAGCCGCAAGAGGAGGGTGAATCCCCAAGGAGCCTAGGAAAGACCTGAAAGTTGGCCCTCAAACCACCCCGAAGCAAAGTGGGGAAGGTTCATTATCAAAAAATATTTATTTATTTAATTTAATGTGTTACAGTTTTTTTTTTTACAAAGAAACACTTTTCACATAATTTTCACATAATTAAATCAAATACAAAGTTAACATACACATACATTACGTTAAGTTATACCTATAGACTATAAAAACAAAAAGATAAACCATTCAAATTCATATTAATATAAAGATTCCAGATATATAAAATGCAGAATTGCAAAATACAAAATACAAATTCAGTCCAATCCAATCCAAACCAGATCGAATTCCCAATCAAACTATGTTCCCAGAGGTTAACAGTGAGATGGCACCTCTGTGTGTACTTAGACTGCAAAACAGCATAGAGGGCCATTTTACTATTATAGTAGAAATTGCTTTAACAGGTGCTAGAAATCAGTACTGCTAATACAGAGATTGCTATATTATATGGGCCTAAAGGGTCTCATGTCTAATGCAAACACATTCATTCTGCCGCCACTAACCAGACCCTATAAAGTGCTACATGCAGTCTAGTATTTAATGTATTTATGTATTGATGCCAAAAACGATCACCTTTTATAAAATCTAGAGAATTAACATATTTGCCATAATATTTGACAGAATATGGTTTATTCTTTCCAGGAACTGCTGGTGAAGATTTTGGGGTGACTGGAGGTCAGAAATTCCAATTACAAAACTGATGCAATACTGCATGGAAATGTTTGTGAAGATAATGCAGAGGCGAATTTCTCTATACTGAACATTGCATTACAATGTTTATGGTTGGTGTAAAGAATTGGAACCTGCACCTCAAAGCACATGGACAGCTAAAAACATCCCTTAGGGACAATGGCCTTGCAGTCCTCAGAGTTGCTTGTAAACCAACTAGTTAGCAATATTCAATATCTTCGCTAACAACTGCTAAAAACAGCATCAGCATTACCGAGTTAGTTGTCCCTTTAACCTTGGTACGGCTGTGCACAATGTCCATTTTAGAACACTACCAGACCACTAGCCATGGCCTTCGGCCATGGTCAGTGGGCATGGCCACTCTATATTTTAAAACACTTACAACCCATCGCTCATAGACGTTCATCAATCACAAACAGTTTTTGACCTGTTTAAAAGATTGCATGTTTTGAGAATTAACAGTGTTTTTAGGCATTGCGCAGTGAGATTACATTATTTGCCATGGATCACACAATTTGGTTAAGCAGGGTGCTACAAGCCCCTTGTTTTATGGCCAGTCTCTTGGTGACTGTTGTAATACATCGCACGACCCCAACTAACCACATTTAAGCAGCACGGAAAAGGGAAGTATATGACTGGCTGCAAGGATAGCATATGTCCAGGGACTTTTGCCCACATAGCCCAAATCAAAAGCTGGCACCCATGAATATACAGACAGTAAGTGAACATATATCTTAAAGTGAAATATGCAAATATTGTTCAATTGTCGTTCCCCTTAGAAGAAAGTGTCCAAGACAAAATAGCAGTAATGAACACAAGATAAATAACGTGAGAGGTAATGTTCCAATAAATATGCTGGCAAAATATCAAAGGTGCTCACCTTTAAACCCTGCAATCTGTTGTGAAATATTCCCTGGAAAACAAAATCCCAATACGAAACAAGTGCTTGTGGTCTTGTGGGTAAGCGTCTGCACTGGGAACATGGCGACATGAGTAAAATCCTGGTAGCTAAATACTTGAGCAAGCTTGCCAACCTAAAAAAACCAAGGGGTTGAGTCTGGCCTTTGAAAAAACATTACCCTGTCCACCCACATGTCTCCTTGTGCCCTAAAAAGCAGCCACAATCAGGGGCAAATAACTGCACCAGTATCCAGGATTGCATACTCTCTTGCCACATCATGGGCAAATACTCTTGAATTACTTCTCTCATTTCCCCTCCTCACCCTCATTTCTGGATTTCAACAATACTCTGCATTATAAAGGTAACTTGAAAAGTACACATACCATAGTGTCACTCAAATATATGTGTGTATATGCGCGTTACAAATGCCATATCATATCATATCATAAATCCTTATAAAACTATGTTAGACAAAAAGTGTACAATTGTGGCATTGTTCCCCTGATCTTGACTGGGAGACTATAAATACCAGAATGCAATTCAGCAAAATGCAAAAAAGTGGTCTCTGAGTGCAACACTTTCAAGGCCTGACAGTAGCACGGTTTAAAAATGTATAATGCGGATGCCGTGTGTTTTCTTAGTGTGTTATGAGATACTCAAAACTAAGAAATCCGGGACTGCGGACTGTCTCCCATTCATGCAGTAACCGCGACCGACGCTGCTTAGCTTCAAAGTGAGGAAGGGGACAGCCCCCCTCAAGCCACGTTGCTCTAAGTGGTCTTGTAACTTGGGTACAGTTATTAGGCAACAATGCCTGAGGGGGCTGGGCCCTTTCTTGCTTTGAAGCTAGGGTCTGTCCTGGTTGCTGCATGTATGGGAGACCTAGATGCCTATTGGGTCACTGGCCATGGCCAGTGATTTCTCACCCCCGACATCACTGTAGTTGGTAAAAACATCTATTTAGCAGGTACAGAACTGCAGATACCCTCGACTATCTGTATTCAATATTCAATATATACCTGGAAAAATCAGATTTCGGAATAACTGTGGAATAAAATGCTTTGCTGCCCCCAAGCCCTCACCAAGTGTCCCCCTCCTCTGTACCTGCTTCCCCCACTCCTCCCTGTGATGGCCTCCTTGCCTCCCATGCCCTCTCTAATTCCACCCACAACACATGCTGTTTCTGTGACGCACTTTGCTTTCAAATGTCCGCTGTTCGCGGCTATTCTGTCCATGGCCGAGGCTAAAGAAAAGCTTTGTGTTGCAAACTGAATCCCTAGACCCCCTCCTTCTCCCACATTTTATTTTGTGTCCTCTTACCCCTCCCCCACCTCTAGACTGATATCATTTGCATGTTTTTTACCTGCAAATGTCTTTTTTCCTGCATTTCATTTTCTGCTACCTGCGGCTATAGCCATGGCTATCTCTTGCATCAGCATAAACAAATATAGTGGCTGTTTCATTTTTAAAAGCACCAGTTTTTGGAAATTTACCAAAGATATAGCTATCTATTTTGGAGAAGGGGGCACCCCTTCTCCTTCAAATATTTAAAAAACAACTGCACAGAATAACCTCAAACCACAAAAAGGCCTCCAGTCAACGCTTTGTGCGCAAGTTGTGTCAGACTTCCACCCGATCTCTCTCTATATATAAAAGGGACATTTGTGGATATGTGTGTGTGTCTGTTCGAAATGTTCACCATACTTCCCAACATGCTACCAACCTGACATTTGGCATGTAGGTAGATTCCATGGTGTAGACAATTTTACTTTTTTTGTAAGCGGTCTGCAATGCTTGGATATGTGTGTGTCTGTTCAAAATATTCAGCATACTTTCTAACATGATACAAAACTGAAATTTGGCACATGGGTAGTTTCCATGGTGTAGTCAATTTAACAAGTATAAAATATATCTTTTTCAGATTTATTTTAAGCGGTCTGCAATGCTGACCCCTGCCATATGGCTCTCCATGTCGTAGTTCTGTCGTAGTTCTAAATTAATTGTTCGTAAAGTTAAGCAGTTCATGAAAATCTCAGCAGTTCATTGTTCCTAAACTTTCCGCAGGATCAGAATTCTAGCTGACATTAACGGCACTCATTTTTGAAGTCATGCGAGTGACACAAAATGCTACTTTTGTAGTAAAGCGGGTGACAGGAAAAGGTGCATGTTTCTTCAATAGTGTCCTCAATGACGTGGTCCATTACATTATGGCAAATCTCTCATGATAATTACAGAAACTTCATTTCCCACGGAAGTTGATGATTGTATGCCATCTCAGCAGCACAAAGTTCACATGCTTCAGCCGTACTCGTAAGGGTACGACACTTCAAGCTTCAACGCTTCAGCCCTACACATATGGCACTTATATTGAGGTCGCTGCTGCCTCGGCTGTACCAGCAACGCTACCTCCAACCTCGTAATGAGGCCCAATGTGTTCACACTAACTCTTACAGGAAAGACTAGCAATATTGTCTGCAAAGAAGCATTGGTTTAGTTCATTAAATAAACTTCAAACTAGGACTGAAGTAGGAATTACTGTGCAAAATATGGGTACACCTGCTAGTAATATATATGCACAGTGACTGCACTTGAGGAAGAGGGAATACATGCACAGACTCCGAGGGATGAAACAGAAAATAACAATCCCATGGTCGCAGGCCGAAGACTACACTATATCCAGTTCATCATGAAAGGTCAATAGACACTGTGCATCAAAAAGGGGAAGTCTACATTTCATGCAATTTAGTTAGTAATCAAGAAGGACGTGCAATTGTTCATTAAAGCAGCACAGTTTATTTTACAAGTTAATAAGTTGAGTGCTTTATGTACTGAGAGCTTCCTTCATTATCATCATCATCATCATTAGTTTTTCTAATGGCATCTGTTGTATTGGAGACGATGGAGTACATACAACTGGTGAAAATGAACACTCAAGGCACATGAACAATCTTCCTCCTATGCACCCTGTGAGCTATTCACATAGATCAATCTTTTTAGGAAAAACCTCATAAGTGATCTACTGTCTGTACATATATCAGAGGACTATTCCAATCCAGCATATACATAATTATTCAGTATAGCTTAGGAACAAAGTCTCAATATCATCATAGGAAAAATATCAAATAAATGCATACATCTACAACCTTTATGCCAAATTACATACCGATAAAGCACATTCATAGTTGAAAAAACGATAAAAGCATCCCCTTACAAAACAAAATGAATATGAAAAATGACTTCCATGTAACAAGACCTATTGCTGTTTCGTTTTTGTGTGTTACACAGACAGGTCAAATCAGTAATATTATGGCTTTCTGATTTCTCAGATCTTTAAGACCATGCTTATGATATGATAGGTTATTTATAACGCGCTTAATACTCAGAGGTTTCTAAGCGCGGACGGGGGTATCGAAACCTGTGGCGCTCTGTGTCGTCTTGCGTCCAAGGTGAGCATTTTGCCCCTGAGCTATCCTCCCGAGAGGATTATGCATTTTTAACATGCACATAAGGATTTAAGGACTCAGAATGATGGAATTAAATAGTCCCCTGGTTTAAAATCTACATAGAGACAAGCTGATCACTCCTGAGTTTCTTCCTAAAAAGAATGGTTTATGTACATAAAATGAAAGCATGGCTTAACCAATGTCATGCTATGACCATGACCGATCACAGACGTGCCAGGGGAAAGCTCCAAGGGTTTCCTAATGATAGCTAGATAGATAGATACATTGATAGATGGATAGACACATCGATGGATTGAGTATGACTGGATGGACGGACGAATAGACAGACCTTCAGATAGGCAATCATGAACAGATCTACAGAAAGGAGTATAGCATATATATCAACCTACATAGCAGCATAGTGCACTGTCTATGCCTGGGCATCTTGACATGTGGATATCATCCATGCATGTTTCCACATGTGTGCGTGTGTTCATCGTTGAAAACATAATCTCTCTTTTTTTGCTGATGAACTGAATTTTTTCAATGCATCTGCATACATGCACTCATCGTTGCCCATGGGTTGTAGTGCACTTTACAAATCCAAAAATAAATAAATATGTAATGGCCAGATTTCACATGTATATTGCATTTTGCGGATTATTAATCGGACGGGGGCAAAGGAAAATGATTTTCTCAGGAGAGGTACCAGAAAAGAAGCTACGCCAGGGGGTAGAAATCAGCACAATGAGCAAAGGGTGATCTTAAAGCAAGGAGTGGATCAGGCAGGATCCTGGCACTGCCACTCACTGTAAATATTGAGCTGCTAGGCACTTGAAAAGCATCACCCGCCAAAGAAAAGTGGATCTCCCAACATTCCACTAGCCCAGAAAGAACCTCTTTCAGATGTTGACATCTATATGTGCGGGATGACAGTGGTGTCAAGTTTATCAGCATTAAAATCCTATATACCATCAATGGCTCCAGTTACTCCAGTCTTATTGCAGACTTAGGTTTGGCAGAGATGGTTGCCTTGGGGTCTCAAGAGTGAGCCGGAAAGGAAATGCCCCAGGCTAAGTGTGTAAATGGCGTGGGCACAACAGCAAATATTAGGGCTGTACTAAATTGGGTAGTTGGGAGTTTTCTAAATTTCTCTGATTTCTGAAAACTGCTTAAATATCGAGAAATTAAAAAAACAAATACAATCACTACATTTGTAGGGAATACATTCTGCAAAATAGGTTTTGTGGTTTTCAAAAATGTCAGTAATATTGCTAGTAATGTTCTCACGAAAGTCAAAATATTCACTTAGTTTTTGCTTAGAAGATCTCCAGCAAAGGTTGATCTGCAGTTTTTTGTACAGAAAAGGATTCTGACTACTTCTGGTTTTACAAAATTGAATGAATCTTGGAAAATGAAAAACAAATGTACTGCACCATATTTGCAGTTACAACATTCTGCAAAAAAAGGTTTTGTGGTATTCAAAACCAGCAGAATTGCGCGACATAAAGTCAGCAAATGGCACGCTTTTAATACAGTTGTCAGGTAAGTCAAAAATATTAACACAGTTTGCTTAGGAAATCTCCAGCAATAGTTTATGTAGAGAAATGTAAGCTGAAAATGTAAAAAAATAGTTTAAACTATTATAGTTTTTGATTCACAGTTGTGAAGAAAGCCCAAATTATTTCAACAAATGAATTGAAGATACTTTAGAGGAGCCTCATTACGATGTCAACGGTAACCCGCCAGTGCTACCGGCAGGTTGCCGCCGACTTCGTAACACTGTTTCCGCCGCCTGATATCCCGGTGCCACCGGATATTACAAGTGCAGCAGCCTGGGATATCAGGCGCCAGAGACAGGGAAGCACCGGCAACGTTGCTAATGGCGCCAGTGCTTCCATGAAAACCATGCCGTCTGGAAAGGGTACCGGTAGATTGCTACCATACCCTTATTTCCGGCCCGCCAGACTAGTAATGAGGTGTCGCTTAATTTGCTAAAAAAGAAAATGCCACAAAGTCATTTATGTTTGGAAGGATATTCTTTGTAACAGACTAACTGAAAACATTTTATTAGAGTTGTCTCCTTACTTGGCTGATTACAAATCCCAGTACGTTTTTTTCCTGTAGTTTCATACGGGGTGTATTTGAAAAGAAATCCACAATGTTTCACTTTTGCCAGGTAAAAAAAATATCAGAATGCTGGCCAACTACTCTAGCGGAATACACATTTTGCACACCCCTAGCAATTACTGTCTCTCTGCTTAAGGGTGTTCTGTCTTTGTGCAAATGGGTAGCATTAGGCTTGAGAGGAGTCATAGACCTAATCTGTATGTTCCTAAAATTACATTGTCAAAAAGACGATTGAAGGTATATGTTTCTAAAATACATGCATGCATTGAGGAAAATAACAACGAAGAAGGGCTAAAAACACAAAATAAACCTAAGAATTGAATAAATCTACTACTTGTTTGGCGCATCCTTAAGAATACACACAACTAACTTTCTAGCAAGGGAGCAGGTTTATCCGTTTTACTCGGGGAAAGTGACTAGCAGGATTGAAACCACAAGGATCAGGTCGCACGGGCATAGTCTGACAAAAACGAGTCTTACTCTTCCTAAAATGACATTGTCAAAAAGACGATTGAAGGTACATGTTTCTATGGAGGAAAATAACAACGGAGTACCAGCGTAACGGATGATTCTGTAGGTAAACCTTAGCATGCCACACATTTTCCCATCAACGGAAACAGCCAAGGTTTTCCAAACTCACAACAAAATGGAGCTACCTTTCCATGAACAGACCTTTCTTTTGCTGCTGTAGGACAAAACAGGAACAGGCACACGCCACCACAACAGTGCATCAGGGCGCGTGAAAACATGGCTTCCCCACCGCTCCTATGTCTTTGAACCAGCAGGACGGCAAAGCTTATTGTTCGCCAAGGGTTAAATACGCTTAAAAATGCATGTATCCCCCCCTTTATAACAAAAGTAGATATATAAAAGCTACATAAGTATAGAAACAAACATCTCCAGTATCAGAGACACAGATATTTTGACGAGGATCTCTATTAAATGCCTCTGACACTTTTTGATGTTTGCTAAGTATTTATCAGTGTAGTCTTCGTATTTCAGCCATATTTGTGTAGGCCCAGTCATCCCATGGAACAACCTGCATGGCTCTTCACTTAGATCAATGCCAACGTGTTAGTGCCCATGCTTTGGCAGGACTGGGACTTTTCAGATCTTGGCGGTTTCAGGTTTGTGAACTTGCCTATGCACAGTCTCATTCAGGTGGAGGGTGGGTTCTGTGCATGGTGTCTCTTGCCAGGTGATAGACAGAGCGCTTCCGGCCCTCTTTTCATACAGAGCCTATCCTCCTTCTCCACCTTGCATCTTTCCGTTCCTCGGCCTCTCACTTTCCTCTCCCCGGCACCATTTCCATCTCTCACCTCTGCATTTCGTCTGCACCCATCTCTCCACCTGTACCCATCTCCGCCAGCGCACCTCTCGCTTCAACCCTACTCTCTGCATACCTTTCTCCCTCTCCACCTCCCTGTTCCTATTCATCTCCGGCCCCACACTATTTGTCTGTGTCTGCGCCCCCATATCACCCTCTCTCTGCACACTGCAATCTCACCTGCACCACTTTGGCTCTCGTGATGTATCCCTCTCTCATTCCCTTTCACCTCCCCTCCTACCCCTCGCCAGACTTTCCATGATCCTGACAGTCAGCGCCAGAGTACTGCCCTGTGCCCCCCCCCCCCCGGGCTCTCTCGTGAACTCCTCTCTTCCGGGACCCTCTCTTGCCATAGGCTGTTTGTACCACTCTCTGGCCTGATTCACAGAAGCCTTTTATAATGGTGCAATCCTATTGGAAAACAGTATGTGAATCTGGATTTCCATATCTCCTTCTACCACTTATCCACTGCTACTCTTCACCCCTTTCTTCCTTTCTCTGCCCCTCTTTCAAATGTCCACTACCCTTCTCACCTCTCTCCTTTCCCAGCTCCCATGTGTCTTCTCTCCCCTACACCCCAACGTGCATGCAGTCTCTCTCTCTCTCTCTCTCTCTCTCTCTCTCTCTCTCTCTCTCTCTCTCTCATGTGAAAGCAAGTGTGGGGGTGCTGGGGGAGCAGTCACCTCCCCAGTCCTCCCATAACCCCACCACTGCTTACCACATGCTACCCAGTACCCACACCCCCATTTTTCCCAACCCCTAGATGCACACTTAATACGCTTTCTCCAACCCGCCCCAGGTTCTCCACTCCCCATCACCTCAGGTGAACATGAGGCCCATCTCGTGCCCCCGCAGACATTCCACCCCCAGCATCACCATACTTTTCCCACTCTTCATTTTGCAAGTCAATAGCTTTGTCATCGGTAACGGGAGTTTGGCCGCAGCAGATTCCATCGAAGAAGATTTCATCAATTTTGTTTCATCAGATGTTGCCCCAAATATATGTGTGGGTGGGGGGGGTAATAATTAATGTAGGGGTGTTAAGGGGGCAGGGGGTGCAGTGGCCTCCCCGCCCATATATTTGCAGCAAAATCAACCAGTGAAAAAATAAAATCGATACAGTCTGTTCGGCCAAATCACCTAGAAGCTTGCCACGGATATTTTGGGCGTTGATATTCAGTACGCCAAATAAAGTCTGAGGCAGGTGTGTTTTGCTTACCACTTTCGGAGGTTGGCAATAAAGGGGACGGTTAGGGGGTAAAGGGCAGTTCCCATTCGCAATATATGAGAAAAAGGATCAAGACCGCTAATGTTGGACCGAGTCACTGCACAATATGTAATGCAGTCAAAACATCTCACTTTACAAGCAGGTTTTTTTTATCAATATGCTGTATGTTATTGTTAAGCCACGAGACTCAGACGCTGTAACTGATTAGGAAGCTTTATTCGTAAGATTATTCTTAAAAGGACCCCCAGCACAGCCAAGCACAGTCACCGGTCAGGCTGCTGCTTTCCAACTGCTGCACCACGGAACCCCACACAAATACAAACAACATCATGTTCTCAGAACCTTAACATATCACACACTCCATGGCCCATCATCACATTCCACTCAGCACAACACCATAACAGTTATATAGAAAAATAATCAATCGTATCCACAAAGTGAACAGACTTAATCACAGTGGGCCTCATTACGACCTTGGCGGAACGGGTTAAACGGCGCCGTAAAAGGCTGCGGCGCCGTTCAACCCATTCCGCCACATTACGAGGTCCCCTCGCGGGACACGTTAAGCACGCCTGGGAAAACCAGGCGTGCATACCGGGTCCCGCGAGGGGAAGAGGGAGCAAACAACGGGCCATCTCGTAATGATGGGGGCTGAAATGGGAATGGGGATGAACAGTGTCCGTGTCCTCGAGTAAGGAATTACCGGGCCATCCGAACTCGGAATGGTCCGGTAACTCCTCATTCCGAGGACACGGACACGGATGCGGTTTTGCCGGTAGCCATGCCGCAAATTGTGGCATGGCTACCGGCATAACTTGTAATGAGGGCCAGTATCCTCAAGAGATTGGTCAGCGAACACAGGCCTAACTAAACAGAACCCCATCATCCACAAGCAGCCGAATAAAGGCACATGCACAGACATAGCCCACTTCCATTTGATTGGAGCTTACAAGCCCCTATATCCATTTAGATGTTGTCACACCCACATCTAATTTACAACGGCCCTCATTACGACCCAGGCGGTAAGCGGAAAACGATGCCGGTAAATGAATACCGGCATCGTTTTCCGCTAGGTCCGATTATGACCCGCGAAAGTGCAATTAGCGACATCGTAGTTTACGGTGCCGCTAACAGCACCAAGGTTGCGCGCGCGCGAACCACCATGCCGTAAATACCGGCATGGTGCAAAGCTGCGCAGATCACAAACCAAGCGGACATGCCCCTAACGCCATCGCCAAGGCCGTTAAGTACCTTACCGCCATGGCGCTAATTCCGCCATCGCGAACCAACCGTAAATGGCCATGTGCAGTGTTCCCAGCTGCCACAGGTGCACAGAATCAGCACAGGTGGAGGCAATACAGACTCTCCCAGTGCAAAAATAGCACACCCCACCCCTACCAGCCCCAGTCACACTCCATAATGATACCAATAGGACTAGCAATGTTGGGGCTGGAGGACCTGATAGCAATGCGAGTGCTACAACTGTTTGTTTGTTTGTTTGTTTGTTTATTTATTGTGCGCACCGGACCCTGGGGTAGCAGGGCGCAAGAGAACAAGGAAGTTTACAGCTTGGTTACATACATTACAAGTTACAGGTTACAGAGCATGTGGAGTGGCCATTACTTGACTTTACAAGGTAAAACAAGTGCAGACAATCAATCAAATCCAAGGCGAGCGAGCAATATAGCAGGTCGGTAGAGAACGAGCAATATAGCAGGTCATAGCGTGTCAGGTGAAATGTGAAGTACATGTAGAAGTGCAAGGGTAGAGAGTCATTTAAATCTCATTCTCAGTAAGCCATTTTATGGAGTTCTTTCTGAAGTTGTTGAACGTTTGGTTAGCTCTGAGTGCATGAGGTAGGGCATTCCATAATTGCGCTGCCTTGACTGGGAAGCTGGATCCTCCAATAGTGGCTAGTTTAAATCTGGGTACTAGTAGGCAGTTAGGGCTGACTGTCCTTGTAAGTCTAGTGGGATTTTTTCTGTTGAAGCGTTCTGAGAGGTAGCGGGGGGCTTTGTTGTTTAAACATTTGTGGATAAGGGAGGCAGATTTGAGGTTGATTTTTTCTTGGGTGGATAACCATTTGTGTTTACGTCTTATTTCTGAGATATGTACTCTTCTAGGGATACTTAGTGCCGCTCTAAGTGCATTGTTTTGGAGCACTTGGATTCTATTGATGATTTGTTTGGTTGTCCCTATGTAAAGGGCGTTGCAATAGTCTAATTTTGATAAGATGAGGGCTCTAGCTAGGATAAGACAGCTGTCATCTGATAGGAATTGTTTCCCAGCTCGTATTAGTTTGCATGTATAAGCCGTGGATGAGGCCAATGCGTTCACCTGTTTGGTAAAAGATAGTGTCGCATCAAGGTAAAAACCTAGGGTTTTTACTTCTCTAGCGACTTTGATGGTGTTACCATCGATGATGAAGGCTGAGTAGTTTTGGTTGAGTTTGGAAATGCGGGCTGCCGTACCTAGGATGATGAGCTCTGTTTTGTCATCGTTCAAGCATAGGCCATGGTTGGCCATCCAAGCTTGAACGATGCTGTAGACTCTGTTCACCAAGGCCAGATCTTCAACGTAATCCCCAGTAAGTGGTAGGAGAATCTGGGTATCGTCTGCGTAGTTAGTATAGGTGATACCCAGATTATCAAGATCGTCGAAGAGTGGTTTAGTGAAGATATTATAGAGTGTCGGCGAGACACAGGATCCTTGGGGCACTCCGCAGGTGATGGGAATCGGGTCTGCTGCCGCTGCGGGGGAGAACACCCTCATGGTCCTGTCACTAAGGAATGACTGTATCCAGACTATAGCTTCCCCTGAGAAATGGGCCGCCGAGTCCAGGTGATTGCATAGGACTCTGTGGTCCACCAAATCAAAGGCGGCAGATAGGTCTAGGAGGAGGAGGAGAGCTAATTTGCCCTGGTCTCTGAGTGAGTCTATTTGGGCCTTTAAGTCGATAAGGGCAGTTTCTGTGCCGTGTTGTGGACGGAAACCGGATTGGCGGGTGCCAAGGAGATGGTTCATCTCAAGGAAGTTCTGGATTTGGGTGTATGCTATCTTGTCTAATATTTTTAGTAAGAAAGGCACCGTGGTGATGGGTCTATAATTTGTAGGAATGTTGGGGTCCAATGTTTGCTTTTTTAGAAGGGGGAGTACCCAGGATTCCTTTAGATTACGAGGGATGGTGCCCGTAGTGAAGGAGGCATTAATAAGTTTTGTAATGAAGGGGGCTAGATCTCTAGCCGCGTCCTTGATCAGTTGTGCAGGGCATTGGTCACCTTTGCAATTAGAGGGTTTAAGAGTCAGAATGGTCTTCTCTACCTCAATTACCGAGACCTTGGAGAAGCGGAATAGGGTAGATTCTTTGGGTGTGGGAATTTTGTCCAACGGAGGTTGAGTTGGTAAAGAGGCTTTCTTTAGGGCAATTTTGGTTTGGAGGTTGACCACTTTGTTGATTAGTGCCAGTTGTATGTCTGTACACCAGGTTTTATCTTTGATGGAGTCATCCTGTACTGCGATAGGGGTTTCCAATTCTTTTAAGATGGAGAATAGCTCCTTCATACTGGAGTTGGCTTGGGTGATCCTGTTATTGTAAGTTTCTTGTTTGGCCAGGATAATATCTTTTTTGTATTGCGAAGAGATGTTTATTAGGTTGGTTTTATTTTCAGCGGTCGGGTGCCGGTTCCATGCTGTTTCGCATTTTCTCTTCTGTAGTCTTAAGTTTTTTAGGTGGGGTGTAAACCAGGGGTTCAGGTGCTTTTTTGGTTTACTGTTCCTAAGTTTGAACGGAGCAACTCTGTCAAGAGCAGAGGACATGGCATTATTGAATTCATCCACTAGGGTGCCTGGGTCAGTGTGATCGGGAAGAGAATTCAGTTTGGGTAGGATATAGGGCAGAATATTAGCAGCTGTGATGTTTTTCTTGTTTCTGGTTAAGGTGGGTATGGCGGGCGTGGGTGTAGAAACTGTGGGTCTTTTAGTATTGAGGGTAAAGGAGATAAGATGATGGTCTGACCATGTTTGGGGGGCAATGGCTGTTATAGAAGGGTTACAGTTGTGACTGGCAATCCAGTCAAGGGTTCTTCCTTTGGTGTGTGTGGGAGTATTCACGATCTGCGTGAAGCCTAGTTCCGAGAGGGTATTGGCTACAGCAGTAGCCTGGTGGTCACTGAAATCGTTGAACCCTAGGTTGAAGTCACCTAACACTAAGGTTTGGGAGGAATTTTTTAGCTTCTCAGAGATAACAGTGGTGATATCTTCATTGAAAGTGCTAATGGGGCCAGGGGGTCTATAGAGGAGGTAGATATTTAGTGTTTAAGAGTTGGCGGTGGGTAGTTTGATGGAGAGAAGCTCACAGGATTTGAGGGAAGGTGTGGAGGTGATTCTCATAGAAAGATCAGATTTGGCGATAATTGCTATTCCTCCACCACGTGCGTCTGGTCTGTCAGCTCTGAGGATGGTGTAATTTTCTGGGACTGCCAGAGTGAGTGCCGGACCTGCTGCCTCGTGAAGCCATGATTCGGTAATGGCGATGAAGTCAAGGTCATTGACTGCAACAACAACAACAACAACAACAACAGGCTGCACAGAGGAGACGCAGGAGGAGAAGGAGGGCAAGGCAGGGCCAGCAAGCCCCACCAGCACCGCCAGTGACACCACGCAGGCAGCCCCCAATCCCACGCATCAGAGCCAGTCCATTCAACCTCACCGCAGAGCAGATCCACACCCTGTACCGACTGGACCGGGACACCATCACCAACATTGTGCACATGATACACAACGACATTGTCAGCATGATAGAAACACCCACCGCCATCCCGTCCCTACTGAAGGTCGTGTCCGTGCTCCACTTCCTGGCCACAGGCACCTACCAGCACACAGTGGGCCACTTGCATGGCATATCCCAACCATTATTCTCACGTACACTGATCCAAGTGCTCGATGCCCTCCTCAAGCACACAGACGACCACATCTCATTGCCACGGTCTGCCCAGGAGATTGCCAACACCAAAGTGGGTTTCCATGCACTAGCTGGCATACCTGGTTGCATTGGTGCCATCGACTGCACCCATGTTGAATTGGTGGTCCCACATGCCATGGAGGTACCATAACGCAACCGTAAACTATTTCACTCAATCAACGTGCAAATGGTCTGCGACTCCAACAGGATCTTCACACATTGTTGTGCCCGATTCCCCGGATCAACCCATGATTCAATGGTCCTTCGGAACTCCACAATACCACGCTACATGGAGCGACATGCAGGCCCAAGATCCTGCCTACTCGGTGAGTCTAATGTCATGAGCATGGAAACGCAAAGTGTGTAGGTGATAGACGTACCAATGCATATTTCACCTGGCAGAAAGGGGGGGGGGAATGATGCATACGTCACATGGCTGCGACTAGCAGTAGCCAGATCATACCCTGAGGCAGCACTCACGTCATCTGACAACTGTATACATGATGCCTGATCTAATCAGCCCTAACATGTGAATGAAAGTGTACCCCAACCATGACACAACCATCTGCATGTGCGTTGTACGAAATGTGACCACATTGACTACAAAGGAACGCACCTACATGCACGTCACCAAACACCGTCAACTGAAAGGCCTGTCCCCCATAACTGCGCACAAAGGAGGCACATGTCGGACAGGAACATCAATGCACCACTACACAGACAGCAAGACCCACAAACTCCCCCCATTGACACCAGTATTGTTCCCTGGGGTCATAATGAGCCAGACAGCAATGTTGCAATCATGTGAGCTTTGACCTCACAGGACACGTGCCAGGTCACATAAAGTAACGGCCTGAACGGACACAGTGGATGGGCACTCACAAGGCAATTGTCACCCCTGCATTGTGTCTAGGCATGCAAAACAGTACATGAGAGCCATGAACATATACGGGTTGCATAGTGTGAATCCATTAGCACAACTAAATTTGGTGCAAAGTAACAGTTGAATGCAAGGCATGGTGGCGCGTCATGTTCAGAAAGCAATCTCATTCCTGACACATACATTGTTGCCCATTTACAGGTGATGCAGGCTATCCCCTGAAGAGGTGGCTCCTTACACCAGTCCGGAACCCACAGAACCAGCATGAGGAGGACTTCAACCGTGCCCATGCACGTACCCGTGTGGTGATAGAGCAGGCCTTTGGCCTACTGAAGGCACGTTTCCGCTGCCTCAGCAGGTCTGGCGGGGCACTCCTGTACCGCCATGAGAAGGTTGCGAAGATCGTCACGGCATGTGTCATGCTACACAATATGTGCGTCAGACGTAACGTGCCTCTGCCCCCTGACGCAGAACTGCAACCACCTGATGATGAGGATGATGAGTGTGGGGATGGGGCAGCACCTCAAGGAGGCAGCGATGCACAGGAGGGGCGTGAAATGCGTCAGAATCTCATTGACCAATACTTCTAGCACACACAGCGTGTGCGTGTAACATGTGGACGGCACTTGGGGCACTGTGTGTGTCTGGTATATGCACACTGTAGACTGTACAACAATAAAGCACACATACACAATGAGCAATGTCCACACATTTGGTTTGTGATAAACGAAAAAGTGTATTGTGCTTCTGAAAAGTTATGACACACCCAATCCCCCCTCCCCCCTGAACACCCCAACACACCCAATCCCCCCTCCCCCCTGTACACCCCAACACACCCAATCCCCCCTCCCCCCTGTACACCCCAACACACCCAATCCCCCCTCCCCCCTGAACACCCCAACACACCCAATCCCCCCTCCCCCCTGAACACCCCAACACACCCAATCCCCCCTCCCCCTCCCCCCAGAAATCCCTGCAAAGGAGTGCCAGTGCCCGTGGTGAAGTGTGTAATGTTTCAGTGGTCCACTGGGCGGGCACTATTGTCAGCCCCCTGTCCCGGAACCTGGGGCCCCCCTGCCTGTACTCCTCCGGGTCCTGGATGACCTGCGGACGGGGCTGGATGGGGCCGAGTTTGCAGCTGAGGAGGTACCGGCCTGCTCGGTACGCCGTGTGTCCATGATTGTCCGTATCAGTTCACTAATCATATTCCGCACTGTGGCTAGTTCTGTGCATATGTTCATGCTTGCTGATTGGATGGCTGCCTTGATGCTGTCAGCACACCTCTCCATGCCTGAACTGGCACCTCCACAATCAGCAACATGCTGCGTTAGGATTGACGCCAGTTGTTCTTGCCTCGCTGATATTTGGTCCAGCACCTGGCTGAAATCAGGCACAATGGAGGTTGCAATTGCAGGCCCAATAGGACTACTCCCCTCTTCCCCTACTCCCACTGGGCTTGGAGTGGCTGGCCATGAACCTCCAGGGGATTGCCCCTGTGTGTCCTGTCCATGCAGGCTACATGGGGACAGGTGTGGGGAGGTAAGTTGGGTGTTGGGGGGACCTTCCATGTCATCATCCCCATTCGCCACATCGCTCTCAGAACAGGCTGCGATGGCTGCAGTCTCCCCGACTGTACTGCTCCCCGCAGACACGATCCCCTCAGTGGGCAGCAGTGGTTGTGGGTCTGCCGTGGGTGCCATCATGTCCCTTTCCTCGGGGGGAATTGCTGCCCTGGGCTGTTCGGCAACAGGAATTTTGGCCTGCTGTGGGTTGGCCATGGGTCCAGCAGAGGTGGATGGTTGGTGGCCTCTTCCCTCTGTCCTGGTCTTCTTGGCTGGGGTGGTGCCACTCTCGTCCCTGCCGGTGTCCGAGTGTGAGCCTGTGGTGGAGCAGAGGAGGGAAAGTGTTATTGATGGTTCAGCAGACATTGAGCAGGCATTGTGATGAGTGCCATGGTTTAGATGGATAGATGGTGGACTTTGTAGGCCGTGACATACAGGTTGTCTCCCTTTTGGGTGGATTGAGCATGCAGGAATGTGTGTGCCTGCTGTAGAGTGTACATGCTGCATGTGTGCAGGGTGTGGGTCTTCTGCTGATGTGTTGCGTTTGCCATATGGGGCGACATTGTGATTCCCATGTAAGTGTGATTCAGGGTGTTTTGCAAGGCTGAATTGGGGGCACCTACCTGTGTCTCCTGATGTCGGGGCTCCTCTCTATTCCGCAGACGCCCTCAATGCACTTGATGCCGATCAATGAGGCACATGTCTCCTCCCATGGCTGCATCTTCAGTGGGGAGTCTGCTCCACCACCAGTTGCCAGTCCCAGGTTGCGGTTTGCTGACAGTATGCCCCTTACTCGGAGCCGGAGGTCATCCCACCTTTTGCGGCACTGTCTGGCGGTGCGTGGGGTGGTACCTACGGCACTGACGCGTTGTGCCACGAGTTCCCATACTGCTTTTTTCCGGGCTATGGCTGGTCTCGTCATCTCTGATGAGAAGACGATGTCTGCCTTCTTTTGCAGCGTGTCTGCCAGCATAGTTAGTTCTTCACAACTGAAGCGGTCCTGCCGCTGCCTGTCACGGGCTTTTCTAACAACTTTTGGCATGGTTAGGTGAGGAAATGGGTGGGTAATGGGATTCACAGGGTTTCAGGGTCGAATGTAGTGTGGTTGGGTAGGATGGGAATGGATTGTGTTTTTAAAGATGGCCGCTGTGCTCTTTCCCGTTCCGCTGCGATGACGCTACTTCCGGTTCCGCTTATTTGCGGTGCCCGCTAATTACGGTGCCCGCTAATTACGGGGCCCGCTGATTACGGGGCCCACTGATTACGGTCGGCGCAATGATGGGTGGCGGTAGGTCACCCAGCGCGGTGTTCAATGCCGGTAAGGGCTGTTTACGCCATGGCGTAGTTTACATTACCGCCATGGCGTAATGCTCGTGCGCGATGGGTCGGAATATGGCGCTCTTTACGCCATCGGTCCATGGCGTAAACGATGATTACGCCATGGCGGTAATGTAGCATACTTACCGCCAGGGTCGTAATGAGGGCCAACGTGTCTATTATTTTCACAACATATGGGGCCTCATTACGACCCTGGCGGAAGACCATGGTGCTATTAGCACCATGGTCCATGCCGGTAAGTTACTGACTCCGCCATGGAGAAAGGGGGAATTACCACCCCATTACAAGGTTGGCGGGGCGGTAATTCCCCCTTCCTCCATGGCCCTTCCCCATTCCCATTTTTGCCCCATAGGGCTCAATGGGAATGGGGAAGGCGCTAAGTACGGTGCCGCAAATTGCGGTCTACACCAGCCGTTAAGGTCGGGTCCCGCAAAGGGACCTCATAATTAGGCGCTAATAGGTTAGCTATTATCAGTGCTTGCTTTGCATTGAGAAATGTGTGGAAATGCAAAGTTCCACATGTTATCTGTAAGGGCTTCTCGGATTCAGGCACACACATTTGCCGAGCTCTTCCTTGTTGCCAGTTGAAGGATGCCACAGGGCTGAGCACAGCAGCAGAGACGCACACATGGCATCAAGGGGCAGACACCTGTGTGCTCTGTTACTTCCTATGTCATGTTATGGGTGTAAGAGTGTAGGGTGTTCTTAGGGGATAAAGTGAACAGGTAAGCTGCATAGTAGGACCCCCGTTGATATTAGTTGTAGACACTACAGAAGCGTGAGCTGGCCGGAGCTACCCTCACTATGGACCATGTACCCTTCCAGTAGGACTGGTGTGGCTTGTGGCCATCGGAAATCAGTTCTCTGTTCAAAGCCGGTCATTTCATGGAATGCATACATTCATTTGCATGCTAATTGGGTAATCAACATTTCTCCACAAACTAAAGACAGCTGCTCTTCTTGCAGCATACATATATTCATGGGATAGCATTGCTCTGTGCATTAATGTCTTTCCATAGTGCACGCGCCCCATACTCTACGCGTCCTATCGTCTACGCGTCTGAATGCAAAGCCATTTGAAGGACTCGTCATCGTTGCACCAAAACTACCAGGCCTGTCTTCAGACCCCAAAGAGTCGCCATCAAGTCATGCACACCACCCGTGAGCCAGGCTTTGAACCTGGGCATTGCTTAATTTGTACGAAAATAAGTGCCAGGACCCAAACATTCTGTTGCATGGGAGGAGGGGCCGCTCCCTATCTACTGTTGACAGCACCCACTGTTGCTCCGTACAGTATCACATGGCTGCTCCATATGGTGTCAACATATTTGGGGTTCAAGTTCCAACTCCCACTGGTTCATCAAGGGTGAAATCAATAACATTAGTTGTGTCTTCAAATAATATACATGTTTAAGTGTTTCTTTAAAACACATAATTGTTGACATTTTTCTCTAATCCTATCGGTGTCCAGTGGAACATGTTAACCTCTAACCACAGGAAAAACGAGCAAAAATACTTTCCTCCTGTGCTAAATTGATGGACGAATGAGGGCACATTCATTGCTGAACTGATGAGTTGACCGCTCCTGACCGATCTGGGTCTTTTCACTGGCTTTTCTCCTGTGTTGGGGATGTTGGCTGGTGACTGTCTGGTTATTGGCAAGCCACCTTGCTGGTTATTACACGAGAGAATGTGCAGCAATGCCAAGTAGGCTGAGTGGAGCAGTGTGTGTACATGGCCAGCATCAGTGTCCAGGATTGCCACCTTGCGTCTCAATGTTTTTTTTAAATAAAAATTGATAAATAGTCCTGCCCTGCCAACCAGGGACATCAGGTTTGTGAATAACAATGAGCCAGACCAGGATGCATAGACCCTGGCCAGTGCACACTGTTGTTGATTGGTATGTTACTATGACTAGATGACAGTTAAAATAATAAACTTGCCAAAACACCACAACACAATGAAGCTGAGCTTAAAAATAAGTGGCAGGGCTCAGAAATAAGTTTCGGGCTGAGCCGTGGCAAGCTACCCCGCCCGCCCCCACAAATTAAGCACTGGAGACTGCAGCAACCTCTCCAAACAAATGTCTGTTCACCACAGGAACAGATATGGTCACAGTATCTTGCAGCACACAGTTGTGGAACACGCCACCCCTTCACTTAAGGCACTGAAACAACCACTTCCAAGTTAGAAAAGTTCTAAGAAAAAACGACTGGCTATTGTGACCTTTTTCAATGTGTGTTGCAGGGCTGAGTGAGGAATCTAGCACATAGGGGTAGACAGTTTCTGAGTGTGCTCTTCACAGAGCAGAGCAAAGTTACTTTACACTGCAAAAGTACTCTTTGCACTTAGCTAAAGAGGCCTAATTCACAATAAAAGCACTAAGTCTGTGCTACTAAGTGCTTTTTTTGTGTATTAGACTCATTTAGCGCGATACAAAGAGTATTTTAGCAGTACAAAGTCACTTTGCTCCGCTCTGTGAATTCGGCCCAGTGCAAAGTGTATTTTTGCAGCGCAAAGTCACTTTGCTTCGTGCTAAGCGTTCTGTGAATAAGGCCCACTGTCTCTCTCTTGTTTCCCATTGGCAAGCAACAGTTATGCCAACGCACCTGGCCAGTAGCGCGGCGTGCCGCTGTTAAAAGGCAGAGGATAAGGGACCCTGTGTAAAACCTGGCCAGCCTCCACTTTGGCTGTCCTTGGCAGACATATACTCATCCTGACCTCGATATCTGTGCATGATCTGACCCCCGCTGCAGCCAACGTCCTATGGGCAGCGTGTTGAAGAGTCCCTGCTCAGGGCCTGCTCGCAGCCATGGGAGGGTAAAGGCAAATTAATACGCGCTGTGTGAATACCTTGAACGGCACATATTTACTTTCTGTAGCTTTTGTTGCAGTCTTGCTCTCAGTGGTCGAAGTGAGCAGGAGTGGTCCAGAGCTGTGCTCCTCTACTTTTTTAAATTAAGTTTTACCGTTCCTATACTTTTATTTTAAAAGGAAACCATTCCGGAATTGTTTCGTTTTAAAATAAAAGGGTAGGAAGAAGTTGAACTTTCAGTGCACTGCACTGAACTTTTCCTTAAACAGCAGGCACATGTGTTTGGGGGTTTGTATTGTGTGTGGGAGGGGGCATGGTGATGGGGTTTGTGAGGAGTGGGTGCAGGCCCCCCACTACTTCTTTTTGTACACTTCGGCCACCTCTCTCTCTGTCTCTCTCTCTCTCTGTCCCCCTCTCGTTCTTTTCCCCTCTCCACTCTCAGTCCTGGCTCCCTTCTTGGCTAGTCCGTCTCCCCTTTCCACACCTCTCTTCCACCCTCCTCTTGCCTGCGCTTCTTCCCTTTCCGTGTTTCTTGGGTCTGAAAGCGACCCTTCCACCTCTGTGGGTGGATGCGATCATTAAAGCAATGAAGACAGTTTTGCTTAGTCGACAAAGGCGTCTGGCCCTCGGCAGACTATGCGTGCGTACTGAGACGCTCATTCTAACTCTCTTCCTCCTGAGACAACTGCCTTAGTTCAGCCGCAGTAGCTCATTACAGTGCATGGGCTGGATATCACGCGGGAGAAAGAGGACGGGCAAAGAGTCGCACAGAACGGGGCATGAGGGCGAGACAGGTGGGGACTCGGAGAGCAATGAAGGCGGTGGGCGGTGACGGGTCATTCGTCACCAGTGGGGCCACGCAGGGCTTTCACGTTACAGGCGGAAACATGCTTTCTCTGCACATGGACTTTTTTAAAATATCATTTCGTATCTTTGACTCTAGATCTCTGCGAGACCAGTTTTGCCTTATTATGTATGTGCGGGGGCAGGAGTGATCCCATCACAGAGGACCTTACAGGTGGGGTGCTGGCACGAGAGGTACATCTCCTCTTCCGAGCTACTGCGATTCATTTTTTCTGTGATCAGGTTGCAAGGAAGGTGGTGGGGCCATGGCTTTCACCTGGGTTTGGGGTATTTTGGATGAAGCCGCGTCTTTATTGTACCATCGCATTTCTCTCACACAAATGCTGACAATAAAACCCTTAATTAAGGGTGTGTTTATAAAATAGGATTCCTTGCTGTTTTGCTTCAAAAACTCCATATATCCTTCAATCTGTTCTTTTCTTTAATTGTATTCTTTGAAAAGCAGCCAAGACATGTTTCATGCAGCGTGTGCTTTCTCAAGGCCATTGGTCAAAGGATTTGGTTTGAATTACCGCTTGGAGGTAGGCCTATGCCGCAAGATATGGTTGGGGGTCACCGGGTAGCAGTTGCTGAGGCCTGCAGAATATAGCGGAATATGTGGGAGATGCACACTTGCCTATCTCAAAGTACCCCAGTAAGCCAATCGGTAGCGCCTGCAATTTACAGTTACCATGGAGGAGCTGGAGTGGAATCTACAATTACGTGTGCACCCTCTCCATCCAAGGAAGAGAAATGATGCTCCGCCTCCAAGAGGTTACAGCATAAAAGAGACATTTAGGGAAATGTAAAAAATCACATCAGCTCCATGATGGATGATGCGGTGTACCCTTCCTTTGGGCTACTTCCGGGATAGCAACAATGAGCTGTTTGGGAAGCCATAGTGTTTGTGTATCAGGTGAAAAGGCTGGCCAAAGTTACCCAAGAGAAACCAACACAGAACAAGAGCCTGATTCCCAAATGACACACATTGGATGGTAACAACTGGACGTTAGTGGATGTGAAAGAGGGGCTCCGGGGGGAACGCAAAGCGTTTCCCCCCGGGGAGTTTTTGGCGCTGCACACGGCCAGCGAGTGGCCGTGGGGGGCAGAGCGCCCCCCGGGGGTATTTAAGGGCTCAGGGAAGGTTCGGGAGTCAGGCGACGGTTAGGACTTGGTGATTGTATCAGTCCTGTCGCCTGCTCCCGAGCCTTCCCTGAAGTAGCTGGGCCTTCGGTACTGCAGGGTAGCGTAGGTGAGAGGGATAGTTAGTTAGTATTGGGGGAGGTTAGGTATAGTTAGCAAGCAGTTGTTCAAAGCTTTATATTTTATTATTATAGCCGGGGGTACCGTAGATAAGGTACCCCCCCCCCCTTACTGTATCTGGCTCAGGTCCAAGTGTTACCCGCGGTCCGGTGCAGGGTTTTCTTTCGAGGTGTGTTGTCCCGGCAAATTTTTCCAGCGTGCAGCAGGGGTGGGGTTTTAGGAGTTAAGGTGCCGGGGAGCGTGGTCCGGGAGGGGGAGCGGGCAGGATATTGGACAGCCAGGCTTGGGCCTCTTCTCCGTTAGGGTTGTGGGGATATTAAATTGGGGAGCGCCGGGTCCCGTGTTGCGCGTCCGCGAGGGGAATTATACACGCGGTAGCCGTCGCTTGTCAGAGGGGGCAGTGTTTCTCTCCTTAAAGGGACCGTTCAAATGTGGTTCAGTGCGGTGGCGCTTACACGCATCCAGGGGGCAGTGTGACACGGCTCATCTCGGCCCCATTTCTGGTTGTGCTGTTGGTTTTTGGGGCTTCCCTTTTCTTGGGGCTTTTTGTTGCCAGGGTAAGGGTTTTTAAGGGATAGGGCAGTATTTAGGGGGGTAATTAATATTTTTTAAAAAAAAAAATTAAAAATAGTTTTTGGCAATAGCATTTTTTGTGGGTATTTTACACTAGCTTTTTGTGATAGCAAGTGCGTGGTTAACCCGGGGCAAAGTGTATTTGTCTTTGGGGGTATAGGTCCACGGGTAGATTTTGGCTCGGGAGCTTAGGTTAGCTAGATTAATTTTCTAGGGGTATATTTTTAGTGCACATCCAGATATTTGGGCACTATGGTGGGACAGGGAGCCACCAAGAAGGGTTTGGTTGATGCTAGGGCTCTGAGGGAGGCCCTGGAAATAATTAGCAGGGCATCTAAGGCCCAATTGGAAGGGGCGGTAGGGGAAGTAACGGGAGAAGGAGAGGTAGGTGGGGGCAGGCCACAGCGTAGAGCTGCGGCAGACGGGGCTCTCGCGGCAGTGGTGGTTTGTACCCCCGCGGCGGGGAGAGGGGAGGTTTGGGAATCCAGGGGCAGGAAGATGAGGAGGGAGATAGACAGGAGGGCGGGCGGGGGAGAAATGATGTCGGGTGGGCAGCCAGTGAGAGAGGAAGTGAATGATAGCCATAGGGAAGCTGGGAATGCTCAAAAGGGGGGGGCTCGAGGGAACAACAGTGGGGGCAGGGATGGGGCACAGAAGGGGGTGTCAGGGCAGAGGGGAAGAGGGGGGTAAATACCTGCAGAAGAGTGCAGGTGGGAGAAGGAGGGAGAGGTCCCCGTCAATTGAGGAAGGTAGAGTGGGGTGCGGAACGCCCCCCTCGGGTAGAAGGAGTGAGGGCGGAGGGCGCAGCGCAGCCCCCGCTGGGCAGGTGGAGGTAGAGGGTTTCAGTACGGCCCCTCCTCGGTCAGCGCAAGGTGAGCCTAGAGGGTGCAGCACAGCCCCTAGCAATGAGGATTCCAGGGTGGAGGACGGAACACCTCGCCCGAGAGAAGAGGACCAGGCAGGGGTTTCCACAACCCCGCCGAGAAGACGTCAAAGGAGTGGTGGGGCGGACGCCCCGGGCTCGCAAGGAGATCATCAACTCAACTCGGGCAGGAGCTCGCATCCGCAATGGTATTTAAGGGGTGATGAAGTTGGATGGGAGGAATATGTGGGGCAATGGGAAGTGGAAGATTATAGGGCGGACAGGGAAAGGGGGGAGGAGAGAAGAAGTTGGAGGTGGGATCTGGAAAGGGAAGTGCAGGGGGGACGGGGGGTAAGGGGTCAGGGGAACTATTGGCTGGGTGAGTGGGCTGACATGTTTTGTCCCCGCAGTAGGAGCCCTCTAAGAAAGGAGATGAGGAGCATCGGTGTGGACGCCAGACCACAGGCGGCAGGTGTGGAAAGAGGTGAGTGGGAAAGGGAATGGTCATCTGCATGGCAGAGAGGGGTCACAAGAAGGGGGACTGGGGATGAAGGGTCTGGACTGCAAGATATAAGGAAAGTGTCATGATGCCTACCTCCAAGGAGCCAGGTCCGACCTAGCAACCCCAGAGGCAGGCATCATTTGCCCCAGGGAAGTGCCAGCGGGCCCAAGCTGGGGCCCTTTGGACACAGTCCTGGCGCCTTAGGCACCAGGCTCATGTTGGACCCCTGTCCTGGCGCCTTAGGCGCCAGGCTCATAAAGCTAGACTTGTATTCAAGTGTTTTAAGGTGCACTTGCCTGATGCAGACCATGCTGCTACATCCAGGCCCTCTTGAGGCCTGAATGGAACTATTTTACCTGTGGAACTACTTTCCCCTGGGTGTGGTCGGGGAAGGATACATACCTGATCGGTGGAAGGATACATACCTGGAACTTCTTTCAAAGCTATTTAAACCACGCCCGATCAGCAACTCACGCTTCGCGTTGTTCTGCTCCTCGCAGCTGGACGCTCACCGTGTCAGCTCCTGCATCTGGACTTCAGCCACGCCTGTCAGCATCCTGGGACACCTGCTAAGAGAGAATTGGAAAGAAAGAAGACCTTACCTGCTAAAGCTGCATCACGGAGACTTCACACCGACGATCCTGAAAGGGAAGACATCATTTTAAAAGCATTTTGCTTCAATCGCTGCAGCGCTGCATTTCACTCACCTTTCCTGGGCACCTCCATCTTCAGCAGCGATCATCCGGATCCGCAGCCACTTCCCAGAGCCTAGAGAGAAAAAGACAAGAACATAAGGTGAGAGAAGGAAGGGAATAGGAAAAGCTCAGTTTCCTTCTAAGACTTACCTGTTGGGTCATTCCCATTTCATTTCGGGTCCTGCCGCTTCCTGGCATTCCGGACCCCGGCACCTATGGGGAAAAAAGACAAAGACATTGAATGAGCGAATGCAAAGACATTACCCGAACGCTCATCCAGAACTTACCTGTTATTTACTGGAACTGCACGTTTCACTTTGGGTCGGCGCCATATCTCCGGCATTCCGAACCCCGGCCCCTAAGGGGAAAAAGACATAAGCGTTAGCGCTTGCTGCAAAAAGACAATGAACATTATTATTAAGCTTGAACTTTTGAACTTGCTACAGAACTCTTACAGCGCCTTACCTGAATAGTCAAGCTTATGTGAACTCCCATCAAACCTCAATCCAGTGAAGTAACTGGGTTTCAACGCGCCCCTGCATCAGAAGCAGGATGGAGAACTCATCCTTCCAGACCCTAAGGTGAGACTTCATGGGGAATCGAGGAAGGGTATCGTGGAGGGTTGGAAGGGAGTGGGAGGCGTGAGCATTATTCCGTCAGTAAGTAATAATCCCTTTTCACGCACAGGGGAATATTCCTGCGAGCCCGTGAGTCCATCTTCAGAGTCCTGCGCTTCACCATAGAAGAAGCATCAGCACTCGAAGCCAGACCTGCGCCTCCGTGGGAATCAGGTGAGCGTGACAGAAAGAAGTTGGTGTGCAGGCCATTGGAGCCGCAGGGGTTGAGAAGAGCATTTTCTCAGTGGAGGTCCAAACGGACAAGGTGCCGGAGCCATTGGTGCTCGAAGTGCAAGCTGGGAAAGATAAGGTGGTTGAAGTGAAAGGAAAGGAGAAAAAATTGCCATACATGGGGATAACAAAACCATTGGGGGTGCATTTGATGGCAGCAACGAGGGAGAAGATTCAGGCGGGGGAATTTGTGGATGTCTTTAAATTGCTCCATAGGGAAGTGAGAGCAAAGGAGGGGTCTAAGGAGGAAGAGAGGGAACTGGCTTCACGCCCAAGGGTCCCGGTGACCATTGAGAATTGGACGTCGGCGTTTATCATTTATGCCAGTGTGTATTGTGAAAAATTCCCAGAGCGTTGCGTGGCCCTGCTTAAATATATGGACGTAATAAGGAAGGTTTTCACGAGTTTTGGGGGCTTTGCCTGGGTAAGGTATGATGAGGAATTCAGAGCGAGAATGGCAGAGGACAGTCAGGCGGTCTGGGGGGAGATAGACATGGATCTCTGGCTGCAATGGATGGCCCCAACGAGGCCTGCCCCGACATTGCACACAGCAAGTGGGCTGCCCGTGCCTTTCCGGCCCTTTCTTGGTCACCCCACCCATGAAGGGGCGGGGGGAGGAGGCAGGGGTCAGTCCTCAGCAGCGTGCTGGGGGTATAATAAGGACGGCTGCACAAGGACCCTGTGTAGGTTCAGGCACGAGTGTAGCAAGTGTGGTGGAAAACACCCTCTCACTCAGTGTGTCCAACAGGGAGACAGGGGGAGGGGGAGAGGTTCAGGAAAAGGGGTTGTGGGAAAAAGCTTTTACTCCAATTAAAGTGGGTGTGTTGGGAAAATGGTTGCAATTTTATCCGGATAGGGAAGGGGCTAAGATTTTGAGTGAGGGGTTTTGTCAGGGGTTCAGATTAGGTTACCAGGGCCCAAGGGTGCGTCGGTGGGCTGAAAGTTTGAAGTCGGCGAGAGAGAATGTTGAGGTGGTAAGACAAAAATTGAACAAGGAAATAGCGGCATGAAGGATAGTGGGCCCATTTGATGACATGCCGGGTGACTTAGTGATATCCCCATTGGGGGTGGTGCCCAAGAAAGCTCTGGGGGAGTTCAGACTGATTCATCATTTGTCATGGCTGGAGGGTATGTCAGTTAATGATTTCATTGCCCCGGAAGAATGTGGGGTTGTGTATGCAAGTGTTGACCAGGCGGTTGAGCTGATAAGGAAGGAAGGGCGAGGGACCTTATTGGCCAAGTGTGATATCAAGGCGGCTTTCAGGTTATTGCCGGTGCACCCGGAGGATTTTTGGTTGTTGGGTTTGCAGTTTGAGGACCGCATATACATAGACAAAGCATTGCCAATGGGGTACGCAATTTCCTGTGCTTTGTTTGAACGGTTCAGCTCTTTTCTACAGTGGGTTTTCTCATTCAGCTTGGGTTGGGAGAGTGTGCTGCACTATCTGGATGATTTTCTTTTCATTAGCGGGGCAAAAAGAGAGGAGGACTGCAAAGAAATGCTAAAGTTGTTTCAGGAATTGATGGAGGAGCTGGGTGTACCCTTAGCCAAAGACAAAACAGAAGGGCCGGCAGTGGTGTTAACATTTCTAGGAATTGAACTGGATTCAGTGGCCATGACCTCATGCTTGCCGCACGACAAGGTGAGCAAATTGGTGGTACTGTTGGAGAAAGCGGTGGGGGCCAAGAAAATGATGCTGGTGGAGATGCAGAGATTGGTTGGGCATCTGAATTTCGCATGTAAGGTGGTGGCCCCAGGGCGGACGTTTTGCAGGAACATGGCAAGGGCCATGGCGGGAGCAAAGTGCCCACATCATCGGATAAGAGTATCGGGGGCAGTGAGGGAGGATTGCAGAATTTGGCTGCGCTTTTTGGAGAGTTTCAATGGAGTGTCAATGTGGTTGCAGGGAGACCCGGTGACATGGGAAGTTCAGATATTTTCTGATGCAGCAGGGGCCGGAGGTTTCGGAGTGTTTTGGGGGGGGAAAGTGGTGTGCGGAGAAGTGGCCAGCGCGGTGGTTGAAGGAAGGGAGGAGTATAGCATTTCTTTAATTTTTTCCATTACTAGTGGCGTTGGAGTTGTGGGGGAAGGAGTTGCAAAACAAGAAGGTGAACTTCAATGTTGACAACGAATGCGTGGTCCATGTGGTGAACAGGCAGTCAGCGAGGGATCAGAGGGTGGCAAGATTGATGAGAGAATTTGTTCTGCATTGCATGGAATGGAATGTGGTGTTTAAGGCAACACATGTGCCAGGGAAGGATAATGGCATCACTGATGCATTATCTCGTTTTCAATGGCAGAGATTCCATGGATTGGCTCCAGATGCAGATCAGGAGGGGCAGCAGATTCCGGAGGAGCTGTGGAAGATAGGAAGCTGAGAGTGTTGGCTTTGGTGGAGGGTTCATTGGCCTCGGCGTCTAAGAAGTCATACAGGAGGGCCTGGGAGGATTTTATTAGAGGAGGAGCTTGTAGTTGGAAGGGTAGATAGGATGCAGAAGAGCGGAGGAGGGATGATGTCACGAATTTCCTCCTGAGGTGCATGGACAGGGGCTGGTCAAGGGTAACGATAGCGGGAAAGCTAGCAGGGATTGCCTTTTATGGGAAATGGTTTTGGGGTTTTCAGCCAAGTGGGGGGGAAATGGCGAGTAGGATGTTGGAAGGATGGGCAAGGGAGAGTAAGAGGGACAAGGATAAGAGGAGGCCAATATCGGCGGAATTGCTGCAGAGGTTGATTGAGGTGGTAGGGGTAGTTTGCTGGTCGGCATGGGAAGGGGAGCTGTTTGCGACTTGTTTTACGTGGTTATTTTTTGGGGCTTTCAGGGTTTCTGAGTTAGAAGGGGGAAAAGGGGGGTAGGGGGACTGCAATGGGAAGATGTTCAAATTACAGAAGAAGGTTTAGACATCAAGATTAAAAGGTCTAAGACGGATCAGAAAGGAAGGGGCTCGTGGGTTCAGCTGGGTCGAGGGAGCAAGGTTTTATGCCCAGTTCAGGCAGGCAAGGTGTGGAAGGAGCGCTGTGGGGGTAAGACAGGCTTGGTTTTTCAGCACGCGGATGGATCGCCGGTTTCAGCGGCCCAGGTGTTGGGGGTATTGCGGAAGGCGCTGGTGGTAGTGGGAGAAAAGGCAGAGGATTTTGGGACTCATTCCTTTAGGATGGGTGCAGCATCTGAGGGTACCAGGCTGGGTTTTTCAGAAGACAAGGTGAAAAGATTGGGGCGTTGGAGGTCTGGGAAATATAAGGGGTACGTCAGGGAGTTTGATAAAGGGGAATGTTGAGGAAAGGTGGAGTAGGACTGCGTGGGCCAACTGCTGTTGTTGAAATATTTTTGACTTGTCAGTGATTTTGTAATTTCTTTTTCAGATGCTGCGCGAAAGAAGGGGGAGTTGGCGCAAGTTTGGATTGCTGGCCATTCAAATTGTTAAGTGGGCTGGGAAAGAGGCGGAGAAAAGGGTGTTTGGAAGGCAACTGGGGTGCAGTTACAAGGAAGTGGTGGTGAGATGGCACGGGTTGGGGGGCCTGCGGTGGGATCAGCTGCTTCCTATATTGGCAGGGATGAGGGAACGCTATGGGGTTCCAGAGGTGGTGATTATGCATGCAGGGGAGAATGACCTGGTGAGAGATACGGGGGTGGCTCTGCTAAAGAAAATGAAGAGGGACTTAGTGTGGGTGCGGGAAATGTGGCCTCAAGCAGTGGTGGTGTGGACTAAGTTGTTGCCGCGAAGAGTTTGGAGGGGAGCGAGAAGTGAGGGAGCAATAGAGCGGGCCAGGAAGGGGATAAACAGAGAAATGGTCAGATCTTGTGCCTCGGTGGCGGTACAGGTCATGGACCATAAGGAAATAACATATGAGGGTCTCCTTATCTTTAGAGAGGATGGGGTACACTTGTCCGTGTATGGGAATAATCACTACCTGGCGGATTTGGGTTCTTGGCTGGGAGATTGGGTAAAAAGTTGGAGGTAGAAAAAATTGGGGGTGGGTGGGGCAGAAAGAACTCCTCGGGGGAGGGTTTTTCTGGTGCCGGGGGCAAGGCCCCTTTTGATGTGGGGGGAGGGAAGCACAATGGGGGAATGACACGGGAAAGGATGGGGTGGCGCTGTTTGCACAAGCAGGTCACCCCGGGGGAACAGGTATTGAGCCTGGAGGGGCATGGCCCCTGTGAGAAAGCGGGACGCCTGGAAAAGGGGCAAGGAGACGGTAGGGTCCAAGCAATAATTAGGGAAGAAATGGGTTATTTAATTATTTAATTGTTGGGGGAAAATGAAAATGAAAATGTTTAATTTATTTAATTGGTTGTTAAAATATTTCTTTAGTTTGTTAGGCCATGGAGCCAGTTAAGCGTTTTGATTGTAAGCTTTGGCCTGTCACATTAAAGCGACCTTTTCCACTTTTAAATGAGTCTGGGTTTTTGTGCAGTAAGCCAAAAGGGGGGCACTGGGGGGAACGCGAAGCGTTTCCCCCCGGGGAGTTTTTGGCGCTGCACACGGCCAGCGAGTGGCCGTGGGGGGCAGAGCGCCCCCCGGGGGTATTTAAGGGCTCAGGGAAGGTTCGGGAGGCAGGCGACGGTTAGGACTTGGTGATTGTCCCGCCCTCCCACCCCTTCATTTTGGTTTTAGGCTGGTGTCTGGTTATGGAATATGGGGGGGTCCATTGTTCATGGGATTATGCGAGGGGTTTTAGATGACATGGCGAGTTTTGGATGAGTTTTGGGGTCTGTTAGGAGGGTAGGGGTTGGTAGTTTTGTGTGACAGGTCAGGGCATTGTGAAAGTTTGTGTGTAATATATGTTGCTGATGTGGCAGGTCAGGCTGGCTGCAGGTCATAGGAAGGGGGAGTTTGGTGTAGAGGGGAGTTTGAAGGGTGTTGAAGTGGGTCGGGGCGCCGGGGGCATGGCCCCTTTTGATGTGGGGGGAGGGAAGCACAATGGGGGAATGACACGGGAAAGGATGGGGTGGCGCTGTTTGCACAAGCAGGTCACCCCGGGGGAACAGGTATTGAGCCTGGAGGGGCATGGCCCCTGGGAGAAAGCGGGACGCCTGGAAAAGGGGCAAGGAGACGGTAGGGTACAAGGGATAATTAGGGAGGAAATGGGTTATTTAATTATTTAATTGTTGGGGGAAAATGAAAATGAAAATGTTTATTTTTTTAATTGGTTGTTAAAATATTTCTTTAGTTTGTTAGGCCATGGAGCCAGTTAAGCGTTTTGATTGTAAGCTTTGGCCTGTCACATTAAAGCGACCTTTTCCACTTTTAAATGAGTCTGGGTTTTTGTGCAGTAAGCCAAAATGACATGTCCTCGTGGTTGCATTGTAGCTGGAGCTGGAGATGCTGTTACTCGCGCGCGACAGTGCAATGCGCAGGCAGCAGAGGGCGCACGCGTCTCTGGGAATCGCCACACCAGTTAGAAGGCTTGCTTGAGATGTCTGACACAGATCATCTAGGTTTAGCACTCAGACCTCTGCTTGAAAAGAAAGCCTGCCCCCCATAGGTGAATAATAAGCATTGCTGTAGGATTGTCTCAAGACATGAGGACTCTAAACGACACACCTTGCTTCTACTTTGCAAATGAACTCCCTTCTCACTCTGCACCCATCTCCTCCTAAAACTCAGACACCACTCACCAGAGTAACGCCTGGACATTCAGGCTTAGACAATCACAGAAAGTTGGGATAGCAATCTGTACTTTCTTCGACGATGCGTCTGCGTTCTGCATTCACTATGTTCGTCTTCTGCTGTTTGGTAAATGTTAAAATGATTGCTTTTACTGATTGGTTGAGAGAGGCATTGGAAATAGTCACCTTTGTGTTTCAGTTCCATACCGAGTGGGGGGCCAGAGGCGCAACTTGCCCCCCAAGTAGCTCTTTCAGTAGCCAGACCGGGACATTTGGCCTAGCTGCCAGAGCAAATGTCCTGGCAAGGGGACAACTTCCGTTCAGCACCCTCATTGACAATTGACAATGAGGGTGCCGAATGGAAGGTGCCCTGCTGCCAGGACAAGGGTGGTGCTGAGCAGTAGGACACCCTACAGCGGACAGGTGTCTGTGTCCCCCCACCCCCGCTCTGAGCCACTGCAGCAGCTGCTGCCTAGTGCAGTGCGACACACGGACACCAGACAGGGCTGAGTGCTCGGCCTTCAGCCCCAGTCCTGAGCGCATTCACTAGTCCGACTTCAGAAAGAAGTCAGATCATTTATTTCAATGGTCTGACTTCTTTCTGAAGTCGGACTAGTGAACCAAGTGTGATTTATGTTATTACTTGGCTAAACTGCATTTGGGGACAGCGCACGGACGGCGTCAGGGCCTTTGAACCTTTTCAAATGAAAGGGGCCTCGAGCCTCACCGGGGCCCAACCAACTGCCCCCATGTTGCCAGTCAGCAGTCTTGTAACACAGCAAAATATTAATTTCTCTATTTTCCTTCTGGAGTTTAAAATTTGTGCTTTGCAGCGCTCACATAACAAGCTGCACTTTTTCTTCCCACGGAAGTGTTATCACCTCATTGATTTCTAACACTGGATCCTCCTCATCTGCCACTTGCTGACAAAGAAGGGTTTAGAGCTCTTCAGTGGGCATTTGGACTTTAAGCTCCCCGGTGGCTGGCCGTCGCATGATAATCTGCAGCTATTAACCTTATCTTTGTCGCCATTGTAATGTATGCACCCCACGGGTGCCTTAGACTGTTTTCGCTCTAAGCAGGCGGCCCCTAACCATGGTGTAGACAAGGACCCCCACACATCTTTAGCCGGGCCTGGTGCAGCCAGTCTATCCCTTTCTTACTGTTGCATGACATTTTCTCTGGGCATCCATGATCAACCAAGTATGGCATCTGTTAGTACTTGCCTAGTCTGGCCTTTGGGGGCAGCCAGTCTAGCCCTTTCATACTGTGGCATGACTTTTGTTCTGGGCATCCTGTCCGGGACAGCAGTGTTGCTGTATGCTCCATGCCCCACTCTTGTCCGAATGTTGCAGGGAGAGGGTACAGAGTCAAGTCATCACAAGGGGGGCCGGAACGAGTGTGTGCCAGTTTAGCATTCATTTTGCAAGGTGCATTTGGGTGGGACTTTTTTCGTGGCTCGCACCCCAACTCTTGCAATGTTGGATACTCCCCTGTTTGTGTTAAATATTGAAAGATGGATTAGACGGAGCATGATACATTACAATACGTATCAACAGGTTTGCGAGAATAAATGCGGTCGCTGTAGTGGTCGAAGGAAGAACATTTTAAATCGTTTATTCAGTAAAACGTGTATTTTAGGCATATTTGGTTTTATGAACAGCTGCTTTATGAAAATACTTCACTATTTGTGATAGTAATTTTGTTGATTATATAAAAAAAAACCTCGAAATTAAAGTGAAAACATATGAATATGGGAATAACGCTAAATAAGTTTGGTTCCCCTTAACTCGCTGAGAAGCGGGTTTTTGTGAAGACAGGTAGTGCACAGTTTTGATATATTTTACAGTCGCGATAGTGACTGTGTAGTTTTGATCAATTTGGTGTTTCCATAGGCCGAGATATTTTTTGAGGATGCTTGGAACTGTGGCATTGTTCGATGATTCCACATGGAACGTGGTAAAAAATGATACATGCCTCACTCAATCTTTTTTGAAAGTTTTGTGACGTTCTGTACAGTCAGGGGGTAGGGGGGGGGGCAATGTTTTAGGGTGGTCCCAAAAGTTGAATTTTATATTCATACTTCCATAGGTTATTTTTGCTGTCACCTATGGGAAAAGAAACACTGGAAATATTTACTCCAAACCTTTGCGAGGAGCCTGCGGCTGGGCCAACTTGAGTGCTTTGCTTGGTTTGGTGAAAATCTATCCAGCACTTTTTTTTTTTTAAATATATCTTATTAGTTTCATAACATAAGATAACAAAAACTGGCATCAGTGGTAATAGGTCAAGCATATCAAAAGGTAAAGTCCCCAACTCCCCTCCACCCATCCCTCCCCTCCCCTTCCAAGGGCACGGTTAGTTCTATGTTCATCATGAGTCCATGCCCGGGCCTGGGTCGCCTTCCCCGATTATCTCACCCTCCTGCGACTCTGGGTGGAGCAGGGGTACTGTTAAGGCCACCCAACGGTGTAGCTCCTCGCTAGAATCAAGTCTCTGCACTTGGATCACAATCTCCCATGCTGCGGTTTCGGCTGTGATCCACTTCGCAAGATCTCCCCACCATAGGGGGATAAGCGGGCCTCTGGGGCTTTTCCACCCCATGCCTATACGCCTTTTGGCCGTTACATATATAAGGTCTCTGAGCTTATTGAGGGGTTTGTTCTCCCTGCTGCGCCTATACCCGCCCAGGATACATGCCGAGGGTTCGTCCACTTCAATGTCAATGTCTGCCCCAGCCACTCTTTCCTGCACTTGAGTCCAGAATTCTCTGATCACTGGGCGTCCCCAGAAAATGTGCGCCATACCAACCTTGGGCTCACTGCATTTGGGACATGATTGGGTGCCCGCACCGGTAAATCTTGATATAGCTTCCGGGGTGAGGTACGCTCTGTTCATGACATACAGTTGGATGAGCTGTAAGCGGGCGTTTCGGGAGTTTTTTTGTGGTAGTGGGTTATATCGCTCCAGGCTTTGTCTTCAAAAACCAGGTTTAATTCGGTCTCCCATTTATCCCGGCATTTGAGGTCATCTTTGGTGGAGCTCCATAGTAGGGCCTCGTAGATGCATGAGGTTTCGTGGCCCCCCTCAGCAGCGTTCAGTATCGTTTCGATACATTCGTTTTCATCAGTCTGGTCGATAGCGACAGGCCATCTGCTGATCAAGGCCTGTATGACCGCTCTGTGCAACAGAAATTGCCCGGCCGGGAGGCCCGTGGCATCGCAGAGGTCCGGGAAGGCCAAAACCGCCTGTTCTTGGATTAGGTCCCCCAGTGTGGCCACCCCGAAGGGCTCCCATTGTGTACAGGTCTCAAGTTGCCCCCAGGAATGATTGGACATGAGTGCTGCAATGGGGATCTGTGGGGAGTACGGATCCTCGGACCCGACCAGTTTGCAGGCCCTTTTCCAGAGTCGGATCCCCAGCTTAACGAGGTAAGGGCAATGTTCAAGGGCACTCTTCCTGGTCCACAGCAAATCCCTAAGTAATAGCAGGGGGAGGGCCGGCTGGAGGAGGCGAGTGTCTGTTGTGGTTTCGTCGGCCATCCACCGCACAATGTGCCTCATTACGACCCAGGCGGTAAGTTACCGCCTGGGTCGTACCTTTACCGCCATGGCGTAAACTATGTTTACGCCATGGTGGTTGGCGGATTTACCGCCCCATTCCAAGGTGAGTGGGGCGGTAAATCCCCATTTCCCATTTACCCTTCCCCATTCCCATTTTTGCCCCATAGGGCATAATGGGAGTGGGGAAGGAGATAATTACGCCACCGTAAATTACGGTGCCGTAATTATCTCCAAGGTCCCTTAGCGCCATGGATTTTAACGCCTGCAAAGAGCAGGCGTTAAACTCACCATGGCGCTAAGGGACCTTGTAATCAGGCGTTAAGGGTCGGCGCCGTTTACAGCGCCGTAAACCCCTTAACACCTGACTCGTAATGAGGCCCAATGTGTCTTAACTGGAAAATAGAGTTCGAAATTGGGGATCTTCAGCCCACCCCTCTCGTATGGTCTGTGGAGAGTCTCCAATGCCACCCTGTGCCTGCCTCCCTGCCAGAGGAAGCCCCTACAGAGTTTGTTGAGGTCTTTAAAGAACGCGGGGGGGTGTAGAAGGGAATGTTAGTGAAGTTATGCAATAGGCTGGGCAGGGCGACCATCTTAAGGAGGCCCGCCCTACCGGCCACCGAAAGCTGGAGCCGCCCCCAAAACTCCATGGATTTTAAGAGAGAGTCTTTGGCCCTTACGGTGTGAAGAATATGTTCCGTGCCGGGGTTTCGATGTATAGTTATCCCCAAATATTTGAACGATGTTGCCTGCCATTCGAGATCATGGGGAGGGAGTGATCCATAATATTCACTGTGTAGTGCAGCTAGGGGGTAGAGGCAAGATTTACTCCTATTAATCTGGATCCCAGTGTGCTTGTAAAAGCTGTCCAGGGTTTCAAGAATGTAGGGTAGGAGGTGTTCAGGGTCCTGTAAATACAAGAGGGTGTCATCCGCGTACATAGAGATGAGGTGAGCCGTCCCATCTATATTAATACCCCCATCTCCATATTCCTGTCTCAGGTAGGCTGCTACAGGCTCAGCGGCAATGATGTACAACATGGGGGATAGGGGGCAACCCTGACGGGTGCCTCTGTGTAGGGACCATTTCGCGGAAAAGGTTCTATTGGTTCGTACCCTTGCAGTGGGGTTGGCATAAACCAGCTGGGTCCATTTCAGAAGTACGGGGCCTATTCCCATCTTTGCCATGGTAGCGTATAGCCATTCCCACCTCACGGAATCAAAAGCTTTGGTGGCATCCAGTGACGCCACCGCAAGTTTCTGTGGTCTTCCCTCGGTACTATAAATGACGTGATGTAACCTATGCAGGTTCTCAGTGATGGATCGTCCGGGGACATATCCGGTTTGGTCTTGGTGAATTAACAGTGGGATCACTCTGCGTAGTCTGTTAGCGAGCAGTGCTGTGAGGATCTTGCAGTCTACGTTTAGCGTAGAGAGGGGCCTGTATGAGGCACAATCTGCCCCGTCCTTCCTAGGTATGAGTAGGGGTATTATCACGGCCTCGCTCAGGGAATCCGGGAGGGCGCCACGCTCGAAGGCCTCATTATAGAACTGAGCTAATATAGGGGCAAGTGTTTCCTCATAGGTTTTATAGAACTCCCCGGGGAGGCCATCCGAGCCTGGGGTTTTCCCAGCTGGTAGCGATCTAATTACCACCTTGACCTTGTCGGGAGTGATGGGCTCATCAAGGGTCTCAGCCATATGCGAGTCCAGTTTGGGCAAGTCGATGACGTCGAGGGCGTCTTCGATCCCCGTGTCAGAGGGGGGGGGTCTCGGAGTACAAGTTGTGATAGTAGCTAGAGAAAACCGAATTAATTTCCAGTTGGGTATGCACGGTAGTGCCGTCTGGTGTGAGTATGTGGCAAATGGGCAGCCTGGGGGTTTCCCTTTTGTAGAGCCAGGCTAAGAGTTTCCCGGGTTTGTCCCCCAGGGCATGGACTATTTCCGTGTGTTTGGCGTAGCTTAGTTTACCTAGGGCTTCCCAGTGCTTTAGGCAGGTTTGTCTAAATTCGGTAATTTTAAGTAAATGATCAGGGGATGGGTCAGCCCTGCCCTCGAGGGCACACAGGTCTCTCTCGGCACGTTCCAACAGGGTTGTGATGGATCTCTGGGCACCCCCAACTGCTGCGATCATCTCACCCCTCATGACCACCTTGTATGCTTCCCAGGCGGTGCTCATGTATTTAACACTATGTAGGTTGTTCTGCCAATATTCTTCAGTACCGTCTCTTATGCGCTCTCTGAATGCTGTATCGAGTAGGGCTTCGGCTCTCAATCTCCACGTGGGAATGGGGGTCGGGTCTTGGCGGGACCACCTCCCAGGTGACCAACAGGGGAGAGTGGTCGGACAGTACCCTCGGCAAATAGTGCGCGTCAACAAACGCAGACTGTTGTATCTGGCTGAGAAAAATATAATCTAGCCTGGTATGCACGGCATGTGGTGGGGAGTAGAAGGAGTACTCGCGTTGCTCCAGGTGCTGGTCCCTCCTAATATCACTGAGTTGCAACTGTTGGACTAGTTTAGAAAGTATTTTGGCCGGGGGGGAAGGACGATCGTGTTTATTGTCGGATCTATCCAGTAGAGGGTCAAGGGTGCAGTTATGGTCGCCTCCCCATATCATAATTCTGTCCATATATGGGGTGAGCCGTGTATAGAGGGAGTGGAAGAAGATAGTTGCGTCGTGGTTGGGTGCGTAAGTACTAACTAGGCATAGCTCTTTGCCCTCGATAGAGCCACAAACCACAACCATCCTCCCCTCGTTGTCCGATTTAGTACTAGTAAGCCTGATGGGGACCGTGGGGGCAATACAGATCAAGACCCCTCTGGCATAGGAGGAGTAAGCGGAACCCACTAGTGTGCCACGCCAAGTTTCGGCCAGGGCATCAAGCTTTTTGGCAGTTAGGTGAGTCTCTTGGAGCATGGCGATTTCGACCCTCCATCTCTTCAAGTAGGATTGGACGCGTCGTTGTTTGACGAAGCTGTTCAGGCCTCTAACGTTCCAAGTAACGATCTTTACTGTGTCAGCCATAGGTGTTACGTAGACGGACGTGTGGGGCCAGCAGGACACAGGATCTAATTAGTGCAGCAATGCATATTGAGTGCTTCCGTGGTCTTGGTAATTTCCGCTTGTAGTTCCCAACTGTAATAATAACTCCCTGTTTCCCACCCCCCGATTAACTGTGAACAACCCAAACATAGAACTAGCCCAGCGAGGTCACCCTCGTTATGACAATCCCGTTTCTGCTCCGTAGGACCGTGCATAGGTCGCCAGGTGCCCTACGGGTGGGTATGAACACCCAAAAAAAGGGAAGAAATTTTCCAGGGGGTGGAGTGAACCTTGACTCCAGTGTCTCCATGTTAGGATCTGGTCAGCTGTGTGGAAGCTCAATTCGCCCGCCGGCGGGAGAAACGTTATCTCGGTTTCCGCTTTCTTTCCTCGACATCAGGTATTTGCAGTCCGTCCATCCAGTCTCTGGCCTGTGCCGGAGTGTCGAACAGGTGTGCCCTATTGTTGTGCAGCACTTTGAGTCTTGAAGGTTACGGGAGCATATAATGCAACCCAGCTGCCTTCAGTCTGGCCTTCGTGTGTATTAACTGGGCTCTGTTCATTTGAACCTGGAAGGTATAATCAGGGTAGATAGTGATTGTGGCGGAGTCCCGTTTGATTTGACCACCTGCTCGGGAAAAGGCCAGGATTACCTCTCGGTCCTTATAGTTAAGAACTTTTGCTACCACCGGCCTGGGTGGGGCGCCCGGTGGAGGTTTCTTAGCGAGGGATCTGTGGGCCCTTTCGATGGTGAAGCCTTGGGAGAGTTTACCAGCTCCCACCTCCTGTAGCAGGAGGTTCTCTACATAGTTAGTGGGGTCGGAGCCCTCAGAACCCTCCGGCAGCCCGAGGAGACGAATGTTGTTATGACGGGCTCTTCCCTCCGCTTCCTCTGCCCTATCTTCCAAGTTCTTGACCCTTTGTTGGAGCTCGTCGATGTCTCGGAGGAGGTGCGTTTTGGATTCGGTATTTTCTTTGACTTGTGTTTCGAGCACCTCAGTCCTGCCGGCTAAGGAGTGGACATCCTGGCGCAGAATGCCCAGGTCTATGGCAACGACATCGATTTTATGTTCCATCGTTGTTTGGAGTAGTCTGATGGCTTCGAGGAGCTGGGTGTTACTGAGTTCGGGTGTCGTTGTTCCCATAGGGTCTGATTGAACATCTGTGGTCGCTCTGTTCGAGCTCTCAAGGTTCGGAGATTCGCTGACTGCGTAAGTGTCCATGGTGGTCTGTCGTTGCTTGGGCCTGCTGTTCTTACCAGCCATCTTGTGAGCACACAGTCCACTCACGCCGAGGGCGCCGGGGGCGCAGGTGGTAGGCCGCTAGTCACAGTCACGGAGGGGTGCTTTTCACTGTTGCTGCAGGGCCCGGGGCCGAGGTGAAGGTGTGAGGCTGCTCGAGTGTCCCGAGGGGACCCAGGGGTCGCTGTAGAGGGGGGAGAAGCTTCAGCCCAGTGAGGCGGGAGACAGCGCCTGCTTCAGAAGTCAAGGAAGAGGTATTACGCAGGCTGCTCGAAGGTGGCTATGCTCCGATCCCTCGCCGTATTACAATTGTATGGCACCCCCTTTCCGTGGTGAGTGAGCAGTGGGGCCTAATCCATCCAGCACTTTAAAACAATTTATCTGGGTGTCATCCTTTGTTCTTTGAGTATGGTGAATACTGGGACTAAAGGCATCTGCAAGTGGGAACAGGAGCTGGGCTGCACACAACCTGCCTGAGTTCTTTTGCAGCTCCAGGGGTTGAGCCTAAGAAAAAATGGGACCACTTGTTTGTTCTTTTGTGTGTGTGGTGCGTGCATGGTGTGTGTGTACATCTTTTTATTGTGACTATTGTAAACAACAAAACAAAAACAAAAAGCACAGACCGCATGCCTGAGATAGAACATTATACAAAACGGTTTGAGAGGGAAGTGCATCCAGCAGGAGGAATTGCACGGCGTCTTCCCCAATTCCACGCCTGAAACAAAAGATTAAGCAACCATCCAAATACAGGCCTCAGTTACAATGAAACTCATCAATGAAAAGTTCCTCTCAGCAGTGTATTTAAAACTCTGTGCAGTATAACATACATTAATGAATAACAGTCGCAAACACGTAGTAATAGCCCTAATACTGGGGGTGAGGCTCCTCCCCAGCGGGTCGCGAGAAGCACAGATATCGGCAGTCTGTAAGGCCGGGTTTGGGAAACTTAAAATCTTGAGGAAGCTACTGCCTTTGCTTTCCCCAGACAGTCAAACTACGATGGTCACGCCTACTATAATGGGGTCACTGGACTACTGCAACAGGATAAATTTGGGGCAACCTAAATATCAGATACAGCGTATGCAGGTACTCCAGAATTCAGCAGCAAGATTGGTGCTTAATGCGCCCCGTTTGACCCCTTCTACAGCTCTTCTGCACCACCTCCATTGGCTCCCGGCAGAGACCCAGATTGAGTTTAAGGTGCTCTGTGTCACTCACCGGGCTCTACACAATGCAGGCCCAGAGTATTTGAAAATGAGAGCGCTATTATTCAAATAGGCGGATGCGCTCTGCTTCTCAGTCACTTCTTAAAATACCAAGGTACCAGCGGGCAGGGTTGGGAGGGCGCCCCTTTTCAGTCATGGCTCCTATGCTATGGAATTCGCTTCATTTGTCATTGAGAGACATGGAGGAGTGCCTTCCCTTCCGCAGGCCGCTCAAAACAGATTTGTTTTAAACTTTTCATTGTGCATTTATGGTAAATAGCTTTCTTTTGTCTGTAATGCCAAGACCAGCGCCTAGACGCTTTCGAGCCTTAGTGTGCGCTCTAAATAAATAAATTAATACTATAATAAAGAATAGACCAGATGGGGAGAAAAATACACTTATTCACCAAATCCATTACATTGACAGGCTAATACATATGTGTGCAGTAGCAAATAGGAACAAGTTGTTAAGTAGATTGCAACAATCTATATAAGCCCAGTTTTTTTCAGCTATTAAAAATAGTGTAAAGTGAGTGGAAGGCAGTGTGCCGCGCACATGCCATATGCATTTACAATACAGCCCCCAATCATAACCCTTTATTACACAAAATTATTTTTGTTCTGCTTTCTAGACTGTTCCCTACTCCCCCTCTTGTTTTGCGAATCTATTCACCACAGTTCACGTGCATTGTCACTTTAAAGTGCCCCCCCCGTCTTTGGATTGAACAAGCCAAACAGATCGAGGGGTTCCTGGATGGTAAGACGTTATTACCTCACCAGGTTTTTTTTGCAGCGTTTTTAGCTGAAAATGTTCGGCCGAAAAACTCAGAAAAATATATGGGGTGGGTGGGTAAGGGCATATAAGGGGTAGTGGGGTCTGGGATATAGGGACTACACAATAGGGAAGGGGGGCTTCGGGAGGAGCCCAAAATATTTTTTATTAAATGTGATGAGTTTTTTTCAGCCGATAATTTTCCCCCCAAAAAAGCCTGCCGATCTAAGAACATAGAACCTTCTGAATTGGCCATGTGTTACAATAGCACCCCTAACATAATAGTAGCTGCAGTCTATTATTAAAAGATGAAAAACACACACCTAAAAAAACCACACAAATTGCAAAAACGAAACCAAATCTGAGGACGCCTAAACAAATAGGAAAATCAAGAGCAGACTCAGATGGCCGAGCCTTCTACCTGCTCCTGGAATTGCTGTCAGAGGCCAGTGGGCCTGATGGAACAGTTTCACGCCACAGGCTCTGCAGGCTCAGATGACCAAGCCTTTTACCTGCTCCTGGAATTTCTGTCAGAGGCTGGTGGGCCTGATGGAACAGCTCCAAGCCGCTGGCTCTCCTTTCAAGAGGAGGCACAGATGGCCGAGCCTTCTACCTGCTCCTGGAATTGCTGTCAGAGGCTGGTGGGCCTGATGGAACAGCTCCAAGCCACAGGCTCTGCAGGCTCAGATGGCCGAACCTTTTACCTGCTCCTGGAATTTCTGTCAGAGGCTGGTGGGCCTGATGGAACAGCTCCAAGCCGCTGGCTCTCCTTTCAAGAGGAGGCACAGATGGCCGAGCCTTCTACCTGCTCCTGGAATTGCTGTCAGAGGCCGGTGGGCCTGATGGAATAGTTCCAAGCCACAGGCTCCGCAGGCTCAGATGGCCGAGCCTTCTACATGCTCCTGGAATTGCTGCCAGAGGCTCGTGGGCCTGATGGAACAGCTCCAAGCCACAGGCTCTGCAGGCTCAGATGGCCGAACCTTCTACCTGCTCCTGGAATTGCTGTCAGAGGCCGGTGGGCCTGATGGAACAGCTCCAAGCCACAGGCTCTGCAGGCTCAGATGGCCGAGCCATCTACCTGCTCATGGAATTTCTGTCAGAGGACGGTGGGCCTGATGGAACAGCTCCAAGCCGCGGGCTCTCCTTTCAAGAGGAGGCACAGATGGCCGAGCCTTCTAACTGCTCCTGGAATTGCCGCCAGAGGCCGGTGGGCCTGATGGAACAGCTCCAAGCCACAGGCTCTGCAGGCTCAGATGGCCGAGCCTTCTACCTGCTCCTGGAATTTCTGTCAGAGGCCGGTGGGCCTGATGGAACAGCTCCAAGCCACAGGCTCTGCAGGCTCAGATGGCCGAGCCTTCTACCTGCTCCTGGAATTTCTGTCAGAGGCCGGTGGGCCTGATGGAACCACAGGCTCTGCAGGCTCAGATGACCGAGCCTTCTACCGGCTCCTGGAATTGCTGTCAGAGGCTGGTGGGCCTGATGGAACAGCTCCAAGCCGTGGGCTCTCCTTTCCAAGAGCAGGCTCAGATGGCCGAGCCTTCTACCTGCTCCTGGAATTGCTGTCAGAGTCCGGTGGGCCTGATGGAACAACTCCAAGCCACAGGCTCTGCAGGCTCAAATGGCCGAGCCTTCTACCTGCTCCTGGAATTGCTGTCAGAGGCTGGTGGGCCTGATGGAACAGCTCCAAGCCGTGGGCTCTCCTTTCCAAGAGCAGGCTCAGATGGCCGAGCCTTCTACCTGCTCCTGGAATTGCTGTCAGAGTCCGGTGGGCCTGATGGAACAACTCCATGCCACAGGCTCTGAAGGCTCAAATGGCCGAGCCTTCTACCTGCTCCTGGAATTTCTGTCAGAGGCTGGTGGGCCTGATGGAACAGCTCCAAGCCACAGGCTCTGCAGGCTCAGATGACCGAGCCTTCTACCTGCTCCTGGAATTGCTGTCAGAGGCTGGTGGGCCTGATGGAACAGCTCCAAGCCGCGGGCTCCCCTTTCCAAGAGCAGGCTCAAATGGCCGAGCCTTCTACCTGCTCCTGGAATTGCTGTCAGAGGCCGGTGGGCCTGATGGAACAGCTCCAAGCCACAGGCTCTGCAGGCTCAGATGACCGAGCCTGCTACCTGCTCCTGGAATTGCTGTCAGAGGCTGGTAGGCCTGATGGAACAGCTCCAAGCCGCGGGCTCTCCTTTCCAAGAGCAGGCTCAGATGGCCGAGCCTTCTACCTGCTCCTGGAATTGCTGTCAGAGGCCGGTGGGCCTGCTGGAACAGCTCCAAGCCACAGGCTCTGCAGGCTCAGATGGCCGAGCCTTCTACCTGCTCCTGGAATTGCTGTCAGAGACTGGTGGGCCTGATGGAACAGCTCCAAGCCGCAGGCTCTCCTTTCCAAGAGCAGGCTCAGATGGCAAGCTTTCTACCTGCTCCTGGAATTGCTGTCAGAGGCCGGTGGGCCTGATGGAACAGCTCCAAGCCACAGGCTCTGCAGGCTCAGATGGCCGAGCCTTCCACCTGCTCCTGGAATTGCTGTCAGAGACTGGTGGGCCTGATGGAACAGCTCCAAGCCACAGGCTCTGCAGGCTCAAATGGCCGAGCCTTCTACCTGCTCCTGGAATTGCTGTCAGAGGCTGGTGGGCCTGATGGAACAGCTCCAAGCCGTGGGCTCTCCTTTCCAAGAGCAGGCTCAGATGGCCGAGCCTTCTACCTGCTCCTGGAATTGCTGTCAGAGTCCGGTGGGCCTGATGGAACAACTCCATGCCACAGGCTCTGAAGGCTCAAATGGCCGAGCCTTCTACCTGCTCCTGGAATTTCTGTCAGAGGCTGGTGGGCCTGATGGAACAGCTCCAAGCCACAGGCTCTGCAGGCTCAGATGACCGAGCCTTCTACCTGCTCCTGGAATTGCTGTCAGAGGCTGGTGGGCCTGATGGAACAGCTCCAAGCCGCGGGCTCCCCTTTCCAAGAGCAGGCTCAAATGGCCGAGCCTTCTACCTGCTCCTGGAATTGCTGTCAGAGGCCGGTGGGCCTGATGGAACAGCTCCAAGCCACAGGCTCTGCAGGCTCAGATGACCGAGCCTGCTACCTGCTCCTGGAATTGCTGTCAGAGGCTGGTAGGCCTGATGGAACAGCTCCAAGCCGCGGGCTCTCCTTTCCAAGAGCAGGCTCAGATGGCCGAGCCTTCTACCTGCTCCTGGAATTGCTGTCAGAGGCCGGTGGGCCTGCTGGAACAGCTCCAAGCCACAGGCTCTGCAGGCTCAGATGGCCGAGCCTTCTACCTGCTCCTGGAATTGCTGTCAGAGACTGGTGGGCCTGATGGAACAGCTCCAAGCCGCAGGCTCTCCTTTCCAAGAGCAGGCTCAGATGGCAAGCTTTCTACCTGCTCCTGGAATTGCTGTCAGAGGCCGGTGGGCCTGATGGAACAGCTCCAAGCCACAGGCTCTGCAGGCTCAGATGGCCGAGCCTTCCACCTGCTCCTGGAATTGCTGTCAGAGACTGGTGGGCCTGATGGAACAGCTCCAAGCCACAGGCTCTGCAGTCTCCGATTGTCGAGCCTTTCATCTGCTCCTGGAATTTCTGTCAGAGGCCGGTGGGCCTGATGGAACAGCTCCAAGCCACAGGCTCTGCAGGCTCAGATGACCGAGCCTTGTACCTGCTCCTGGAATTGCTGTCAAGGGCTGGTGGGCCTGATGGAACAGCTCCAAGCCGCTGGCTCTCCTTTCCAAGAGCAGGCTCAGATGGCTGAGCTTTCTACCTGCTCCTGGAATTGCTGTCAGAGGCTGGTGGGCCTGATGGAACAGCTCCAAGCCACAGGCTCTGCAGGCTCAGATAACCGAGCCTTCTACCTGCTCCTGGAATTGCTGTCAGAGGCTGGTGGGCCTGATGGAACAGCTCCAAGCCACGGGCTGCTCTGGCTGCCAGCGTGGCTGCCTGGACGGAAGACAGGCTGGAGGGGCTCGTGCAGGTGATAGCACGGGGACGAGCCTTCCTTCCCTCTGAGCAGAACTAGCAGGGCTCTAAGTGGGGCTAGCTCGCAAGAACATGAAAGGCAGACGCTGCTGTCCCACACCATCTCTCAGTAGCGAGGCTGATCCGGTTGCTGTAAGGCTCAATGTTATATACAGGCTTGGCTGCAAATGGAGCTAATGTAATTGGCTCCCCAGTGCCCTGCAGCTGCAAGAAGGGCCGCGGCAAGCCCTCATATATTAAGATGATTGTGTTCGCGAGCAAAACCGCTCTCTACATCTGTAGCTCGGACAGACCGTGCGGAACCCAGGGGGTCTGGTGGAACACCTTCTTTCTTGGGGGGCTGGCTGCCTTTCTTCGGTGGCTGTGTACACATGGCTGCCTCCATAATCGTAATGAGGCCCATTGTCTGCCTTCAGGAAATGCACCTGGCAAGGGTGGACCAGTTCTGTCGGAAACATAGGGACTACCCCATAGAGGTTCATGCCGGCATTGATGCTAAAAAAAATGGGGAACTGTAGTCTTGAGTTCTCCAAAGTTTTCTTTTATAATTTCAGATATGGTGCTGGACAGTGGGGGGGAAGATGCTGTAACAGGATGAGCAGAAGTGTGAATCAAGTACTCGCCATATTCCTCTTGTCTGTTTGTTTGTTTGTTTGTTTGTTTGTTTGTTTGTTTTATTCACTTATAATGCGCACCAAACCTGAAGGTAACCGGGCGCAGCAGTACAGGATATGCAAGGCTTAAGTTACAAGGTTGCGGATTACAAGCAAAGCAAAGTGTATACAGACAGACAATACAGATTGCATGCAGGCAAAATATATACAGGCCATAGAAGGTCAATTACAGGAAGACAGAATATATACATGCACTGGTAGGGCATCGAATCACTGCCCAAATGAAAGGGGAGAACCCAAAACTTGTGGATGGTCAATCTGCCTGCAAGGGTTTGATTTTACCATTGAGCACAGAGCAGGATGTCACCACCAAAATGCTGATGATCTCTCTAGAATGTTCATAACCGACTAGAGGTAGAGATTCATCCAGGAGTGAATTAAATCCTCCTGTCCCTTAGTCTGGGGGGTGGGGGTTGAGTGTTAGGGAAAATTCTCATAAATGGCTGATTTCCCTTACCTAAAGAGTCCCCCAGCAGCTTTGCTGGATTTCTAGGCTTTATTTCTTTCACCTGGTAAGAATGTGAGCCTTTTTTCCCACTCTTACATGTGTTTTGCTGTGTGTCTTTTCACTGTTTGTGTGAACTTGGGCACTGGAGACTCACCTACTCCATGTGCACCACTTGTGTGTGTGTTACACAGCACCTTCAGTGCAGTGACACAGGGTTGTCTTTGAGACTTCCCACTGACTCCATTTTTCTAGGGCTGACTACTGTGACCCAGAAACACGTAAAGTTGCCAATATCTTTATATAGTCACTTTAAACCACAGACCCAGTACACCCCATCTTACATGGTGTATTGGAAAGGGTTAACTCTTATCCCTTTTTGTCTGTACCTCTTGGAGCCTTGTTTCGCTCCCTTAACATTAAGACTTTGCTGGTGGCAGTGGTATCTACCCTAACTTTCCTACCGCAATTATATTATATAAACGTGGTATTGTTCCAGGCTATTATATTAGCCTCGAACATAAACCTGCTTGACCAAATACATGTTATCTTGGTTCTGAATGGGTTTATTCCACATTTCTTGTTGTTAAAGTCTTTCTCGTGTTTTACTCTGCGCTCCAAACCGGGGATGACTCCTTTGTTCGCTGTCTTTTCGCGGGCTTCTGCACAGAAGCCCTCCTTAAGACACTTGATAGTCTAGGTAGGCAGGATGTGAGGGAGGGATCTTCGGACCCCTGCCATGGGTTCCCTTGGTAACCCGAGTTGCACTCTTGTCGGATTGGCTAAGGTGACTGGCCTTGCCAGGCCAGCCACCCTGCTGTGTGATTGACAGCCAGGCTGTATGAATGGGGGAAAACTGCATAAAAAGCACGTCTCTGGGACTGGAAAGACAAAGTCTCCACTGGAGGTCCGAATCTCTGAATCCGACGACAGAGAAGATCCTCCAGGAAACTTCTTCCCTTGAGCTGGTGGGACCAACCAGTTCACTCAAACTTCAATTCAGGACCCCTCCTCTGGTCGAATTCACTGTACAGAGCTACAGTGGGCCAGATAGCCAGGAAGGTCGGACCCTGCTGGGTTTTAAGGAGCGTACCTTTTATTTGTTGTTTGGCGCTGCTGCTGGTTTCTTCCCTGGGTAGTGCAGGACCCTCAAGTCTTCCTACTTCTGATCAGTCTGACAGTCGCTTCAGGAACCGTGAGCCTGCAGGAACTACCAGGAACGTCTGCCTCAGCTACAGCCCCCTCTCGGTTTTAAGGTACTGTGCAAATCTGGTTGTGTGTTTCGCTCAGCCGCAGTGAAAGTGTTTGAAATCTTTTTCCCATCCGAGGGCTTGTCCTTCTCTTATCTTTGAACTAACTATTCTACCAACCAACCTCGTCTGGAATCGGTGCCACAAACTTTACCACGAACTACTCTGAACTGTGTGATCTTGATCAAAAGACTTTTAACCCATTGACTTTGGCCCTACGCCTTTTCTATCTGATCTCCTCACTGTAGTCTCTCTTGTTCAATTGCCCTGAGTACTTACCTGTTGGTTTTGCCTAATTTCTAATAACTTTGTCTTTCCGTCCCTTTTAAATTGCTGGAGTGCCATTTTGCTCCCACTTCATTTTGTGAGCTCAACTTGTCTGGAATTTAAGGGAAGTGGTGTGGTGTATTTATAATTGTGATTTTTAACTTGCTTAGAATAGTGAGTCAGTGTTTGCCTGAATCATAGTAATTGCTGTCCTTTGTGTAACTATTTGTACTGCTCACTTACTCTTGAGATAAGTCTGGCTGCTCCGCTACTGCATATAATTCTGCCTAACACTGGTGTACAGCGGTGAGGATAAAAATATAGTAATTACGCTTAGAGTACTGCTATTACCTTGCATCAACTAACCACAAGGCTAACATCACTAAAAAGCAATATTAATCATGTCTGATATGGAAAGCCACAGTCAGGAGACCCTCTTGAGTTACACTGCTGATTATTTAAGAAACATGTGTAAAGAAAGGAAACTCTCTGCCAAAGGCAAAAAGATTGAATTAGTTGAAAAGTTGTTAAAGAACCAAAGTCTAGGGAGTGGGTCTGAAATGTCTGACTCTCTAGCAAATGTGGAAAGTATTGAGGATGATGCTATGTCGGTTAATGATGAGTTGGAAGGGGAAGATGTGGCTCCTCATGTAGGTCTGTCTGCTCCCTTGCCTGCTCAGCAACCTCAACCCTTGTCCGCTGGGACCCCCACAGGTCCTACACTCAGTCCTGAATTCATTGCTCTAGAGAAAATGAGGCTTCAACTGGAATTCAAACATTTAAATGCTCAAACTGAATAGAAACACCAAGAATTTAAGCTCAGAGAAATGGAGTTGAATCATGAACTTGAAATGAAAAGATTGTCTCTTGAAAATGCTTCTCTCCCAGAGTCTTCTAGGTATTTCAGTCCTAAGAGACCCCGTATGCCTAAAGAAATTGTGGGTATGTATGAGGTCAAGCTTGATATTTTAGATTGGTTGGCAATGTTTAAATATAACCATGGTATTCAAGGTCTCACATGGAATCAATTGCTTCCCTGGCTCTTCTCTAGGCTACGCACTGTTGCACCTGATGTGATGGAGTTGGGGGAGGTGGATAGGATGGATTATGAGTGTGTGAAGCTCGCTTTAATTGCTAGATTTGGGAAGACCGCTTCCCAGTACCTGAAGAGGTTTAGGACCCTCAAAAAGCATGATGGTACCCCTTGGGCTACCAACCAACCTCGTCTGGAATCGGTGCCACAAACTTTACCACGAACTACTCTGAACTGTGTGATCTTGATCAAAAGACTTTTAACCCATTGACTTTGGCCCTACGCCTTTTCTATCTGATCTCCTCACTGTAGTCTCTCTTGTTCAATTGCCCTGAGTACTTACCTGTTGGTTTTGCCTAATTTCTAATAACTTTGTCTTTCCGTCCCTTTTAAATTGCTGGAGTGCCATTTTGCTCCCACTTCATTTTGTGAGCTCAACTTGTCTGGAATTTAAGGGAAGTGGTGTGGTGTATTTATAATTGTGATTTTTAACTTGCTTAGAATAGTGAGTCAGTGTTTGCCTGAATCATAGTAATTGCTGTCCTTTTTGTAACTATTTGTACTGCTCACTTACTCTTGAGATAAGTCTGGCTGCTCCGCTACTGCATATAATTCTGCCTAACACTGGTGTACAGCGGTGAGGACAAAAATATAGTAATTACGCTTAGAGTACTGCTATTACCTTGCATCAACTAACCACAAGGCTAACATCACTAAAAAGCAATATTAATCATGTCTGATATGGAAAGCCACAGTCAGGAGACCCTCTTGAGTTACACTGCTGATTATTTAAGAAACATGTGTAAAGAAAGGAAACTCTCTGCCAAAGGCAAAAAGATTGAATTAGTTGAAAAGTTGTTAAAGAACCAAAGTCTAGGGAGTGGGTCTGAAATGTCTGACTCTCTAGCAAATGTGGAAAGTATTGAGGATGATGCTATGTCGGTTAATGATGAGTTGGAAGGGGAAGATGTGGCTCCTCATGTAGGTCTGTCTGCTCCCTTGCCTGCTCAGCAACCTCAACCCTTGTCCGCTGGGACCCCCACAGGTCCTACACTCAGTCCTGAATTCATTGCTCTAGAGAAAATGAGGCTTCAACTGGAATTCAAACATTTAAATGCTCAAACTGAATAGAAACACCAAGAACTTAAGCTCAGAGAAATGGAGTTGAATCATGAACTTGAAATGAAAAGATTGTCTCTTGAAAATGCTTCTCTCCCAGAGTCTTCTAGGTATTTCAGTCCTAAGAGACCCTGTATGCCTAAAGAAATTGTGGGTATGTATGAGGTCAAGCTTGATATTTTAGATTGGTTGGCAATGTTTAAATATAACCATGGTATTCAAGGTCTCACATGGAATCAATTGCTTCCCTGGCTCTTCTCTAGGCTACGCACTGTTGCACCTGATGTGATGGAGTTGGGGGAGGTGGATAGGATGGATTATGAGTGTGTGAAGCTCGCTTTAATTGCTAGATTTGGGAAGACCACTTCCCAGTACCTGAAGAGGTTTAGGACCCTCAAAAAGCATGATGGTACCCCTTGGGCTACCCGGGTATGTGAGTGTTTGAAAAACGTAGATGCTTGGATTAAGGGTTACAGAGTAAACACCTATGAAGGAATGAGAAATCTTGTCATGTTGGAGTCTTTTTTTGATGTCTGCTGAGCAGATGCCGAGGAAAGAACAAGTCAATTTCATGTTATGATCTCTCTCAGCAGCATTTCACACAACTGACCACCACGTCGTGTAAGCGGAATGCAACATGTTTTGGCTGGTCTCAACTAGTTAATAGCTGAAATTATTGCACTGGAGTGCATCTGCGAGGGAGCTGGCATCTGAACCGGGACACTGAGCTTGTGGGTGCTGTTTGGTTATTCACCCACCCATTGGCTGCATATGGGCAATCTAATCCCTATGGCCACTCCACCCACTTCTCCATGCCCAAAACATATCCTGCTTGAATCTCTTTGAGTTAGCTTTATCAAGCAGTAACATAAAATGTGGGCCAGCTAGTATTCTTTCCAAGCAGTGTTCTGAGAGTTAATGGCTTAATTGCAGTTGTAAATGTGTTATTGGTGCAATTAGCATGGCTTAGCCAAGTGTGCTTCAGACACTTGATTTATAAGCAGTATGCATATCATCACACTGAAGGCCTGTTAAAAACGAGCATTGGCAAAGCTAAACGTTTTGTTTTGTGTACAGGTATTTGTCAAGCACTGCTATCATATGCCAAGGTACTTGTACGATTTTCCTGTTGCTACCATCTTATGGCCAGGTGGTACCATTATGGCAGTTCCTGGCAAATGCCTATAGAAAAGCCCAAACTATTGTCTTTGCCAAAGCTTATTTGTGTACTGATGGATGTAGGGCCGGCACTAGGCATGGGTAGTCAGTACCGTAGTCCAACAAACTCCTCTCGGAACTCCAAGAGGATGCTATACACCCTCATCATCTTTCCTGGCTATTATGGGTTGTAATTCATAGGACCTCATTACAAGGTTGCCGGTCCCGACACAACGGTACCAGTACCGTTGTATGCGGACCGGCAAACTCTAGTTGTGCCGCAAGTGCCTTTCATTCCACCAGGTCTGCCGTGGTGGAATGAACCCCCGAGCACAGCATGCCTGTAGCACGGGCACCTTTCAGGCATCCCCTTTCCCATTCCCTATGGGGCTGAAATGGGAATGGGGATGTACCGGCACCCGCGAATGGGCAATTACCGGGGTCCTGTAGGGTCAGAATACCCCTGTAATTGGTTGCCGGACTTCTCGGAGGTAGCCTTGCTCTTACTAGCAAGGCTACCTCCAAAATTTTACATTTTTAAAGCGCTCACACAGAGGCGCTGTCACAGAAATCGTTATATTTTTTTTTTTTTTTTTTTTTTGCGTAATTGGGTTTTTTTGTGTCTTAGTTGCGTGGTTTCTAAGCGCGGACCAGGGGATCGAACCTGTGTTGCTTCGTCTCTTGCTTCCAAGGTGCGCACGTTGCCACTGAGCTATCCTCCTGGGACAATGAGTCCCATATAGTTTCTAATATTTAACTATGTTACTAATATACAGTATGTGCCGTAGCCCAGGGCCCCACGCTCTGTATTCAGAGGAGCAGGCATTGTAGGGTACAAGGCCAGCGCTGCTTTCAGGCAGGCTCTTTTTTTACTACCAGTCCCAGTGAGGCCATGCATTCACCTCCCCCAAACGACCCTCCTCCTGCCGCTGTGATGATCTGGAGACAAATAACACCCACCGGGGCCTCATACATACTTAACTACTTTATACTCTTTGTTTTCGTGGAGCCTTGAATGTGGAAGATATTTATAAGTGATAGTTCATTTAAAGGAGCATTGTTTTAGACAAGAGTTGCTGTTTCAGTGAACAAAAATGCAAACGGGGCATTTATATTCTGAAAGCAGGCACAGAGCACAAGTTAGCTTCCCCAACCTATACCCTATTCCAAGACTATCGCCATATGTCACATCATTTATTTTTAAACAATCCCCTTATTTTAATGTGTTCTTATTTGTCACACTCTGCGTTTTTTGTGTAAACTGTCACATGTTCCTCACAACATAGATGAAGCATGCCTTTGTCAAACAATACCAACCAGGTGTACCTTTTATCTTTTGGGCCTCATTAGGAGTTTGCCGGTCCGGAAACAAGGGTGCTGGTAAGCTCACCTGCACCCTTGTTTCTGGATCGGCAAACTCTGAGTATGCCTGCCAGAGCCGCTGTGCCCAACAGGTCTGACCCTCCTGGGTGCAGTGGCCACAGTAGGCAGACCGGTCACAGAAGCACCGGCACCGATTAGGAACAGTGCCGGTGCTTCCGTGTCCTTACTACCATAGAGTCCTAGAATGGGGACTTACATTTTACCGACGTCTTACTTCCCGGGCCGCCGGAGGTGTGATCTCCCAGTGGCACTGGGGAGTCAGGCACTCGTAAAATATTACGAGTCCAGAGGCAACCCACTGCCAGAACCATAATGAGGCCCATTGTCTTTTATTGTGAGTCTAAGCATTGAAAATACAGTCACAAAACCGACAGGCCATTTTTTCAGCCTTCTGTTGAATTGCATTCTGGTATTTGTAGTCTTCAATTCAAGATGGGGGAAATAATGCTACAATTGTGCTATTTTAACGTAATGGATCGCTACACATATTTACATATTTGTAAGAGTACTTAATTATGATGCATACTTTTCAAGACAACTTTATATACAGTATAGTTGAAAGCAAATATGGGGGTGAGGATGGGAAGGGAGAAGTGGGCAAGTGAGTCATGATGATTTGCCAAGGACATGGGAAGGGAGGAAGTTCCTGTCCGGGAAACTGGTACGATTGTTTTCCCTGCTCCAAGCCCCGTGCTAATATTGTTAACATTTGAGGTTGTATGAAATTGCTCACCCCAGTTGTCTCAAGACCTCCCCGGTGAATACACTCTGCTCAGATCACACAAAGAGGCAGTCCTGCAGTAGAGGCACATTGCCCTATCTACCCCCTGCCCAATCACTGCCCTGTTCTCTTTGGAACCAGCAGTCACAGTAGGAGACATACGTATGTAGCTCACCTTTAAGTTTGAAAAAAGTAAGCATTTTTTGGATATTTTTGACAGACAAATAATCCTCATCCATCCTTTGTAATTACCGGAGGCCAGACTCTAAGCACAGGACCAGGATTCAAACCTGTGTTGCACTGTGTTGTCTCGCTTCCAAGACAAACGTGTCTGAGCTATCCTCCAGGCCTATGGCTAATATAGACAAAATGGTATTATATATGTACCAAAAGAATAAAAACAATATTGAAACTGCTGTAAAAGTAACACTTGACTTCTGTAAGCAAAACACAATTACGTTTGTTTGCAAGGCATTCCAGTCAGAGGTTGTTTTCAAGTCAACATTTCTACCAGCAGCTCAAAAACAAATTTGGTCCACGCTGAAAACGTTACCATTCATTATCTAATATCAAATGATTTTAAGAGGTAAACGTGCACAATGTCACATCATGTCACGTCCAGTATCTCAAAACCAAGGAACCTTTCCATGAAAACCGAAAGAATTAATTATATTATATAAAAAAATAATGTGTGCCTTTATTATATATGCAATTCTGAGAAGTATTAAAAATTCCTCTGTTTGACATGGTATACAAATATCGAAGTATTAGTCTGCCAAAAGTAAACTTTACATTAATTCATCATTCTTTCTAATTCATAATTATTGATAATACCTCTGTTTGACATGGTATGCAAATATCCATGTGTTAGTCTGACTACATGTCAGTGCTAATCTTGGTTTAACAATCGTGCCCCATTCATGTAGGTTGGGCACATTGGCACGTTTCGGCGGGCCAACTGGCATCCAATAGCGCCTTCCTCAGGGCAATGAAAACAAACCATATGGGGAAGCAGACAAAGTCTGGTTCAGAACGTATAACACGGCGCTTGAGTATGAGATACTTAGAACTAGTTTGAACATCTGCCCATGGATATCGTAGTTCCCTGTGTAAGAACTTACCCTGAAAAACAATGAGACTGGTACTGTGTGATTGCCAGAACCTTTGGATTTGTGTGACTTTTCCTGGACCCTGCCGCATGCAAATCAATAGATAACATACCTGTATCATGCATTAATCAATGGCCTCTGTGACAAAAACAATGTAAAGTTATCTCTTCATCAAAGTGACAAGCACAAGTAGCTCTAGTAAAGGTCCAACTCACAATCTATTTGCATGAAAGATAACGAAGTTAGCTGCCAGGAATAACATGAGAAGAAGCAAGGAGAGTGTAGCTGCCATTGCCATCGAGCGAGGGTCACTTCATTGCTTTAGTATCATGAGCAGCAGCAAGGAAAGTGTAGCCGCCATTGCCATTGGGAGAGGGCCACTTCATCACTTTAGTATCATGAGAAGCAGCAAGGAGACTGTAGCCGCCATTACCATTGAGCAAGGGCAACTTCATCGCTTTAGTATCATGAGAAGCAGCAAGGAGAGTGTAGCCACCATTGCCATTGGGCGAGGGCAACTTCATCGCTTTAGTATCATGAGAAGCAGCAAGGAGAGTGTAGCTGCCATTGCCATTGGGCGAAGGCCACTTCATTGCTTTAGTATCATGAGATGCAGCAAGGAGAGTGTAGCCACCATTGCCATTGGGCGAGGGCCACTTCATCGCTTTAGTATCATGAGCAGCAGCAAGGAAAGTGTAGCCGCCATTGCCATTGGGAGAGGGCCACTTCATCACTTTAGTATCATGAGAAGCAGCAAGGAGACTGTAGCCGCCATTACCATTGAGCAAGGGCAACTTCATCGCTTTAGTATCATGAGAAGCAGTAAGGAGAGTGTAGCCGCCATCACTATTGAGCAAGGGCCACTTCATCGCTTTAGTATCATGAGAAGCAGCACGGAGAGTGTAGATGCCATTGCCATTGAGCGAGGGTCACTTCAACGCTTTAGTATCATGAGAAGCAGCAAGGAGAGTGTAGCTGCCATTGTTATTGAGCGAGTGTCACTTCATCGCTTTAGTATCATGAGAAGCAGCAAGGAGAGTGTAGCTGCCATTGCCATTGAGCGAGGGTCACTTCATCGCTTTAGTATCATGAGAAGCAGCAAGGAGAATCTAGCCGCCATGACTATTGAGCAAGGGCCTCTTCATCGCTTTAGTATCATGAGAAGCAGCAAGGAGAGTGTAGCTGCCCTTGCCACTGAGCGAGGGTCACTTCATTGCTTTAATATCATGAGAAGCAGCAAGGAGAGTGTAGCCACCATTGCCATTGGGCCAGGGCCACTTCATCGCTTTAGTATCATGGGAAGCAGCAACGAGAGTGTAGCCGCCATCACTATTGAGCAAGGGCCACTTCATCGCTTTAGTATCATGAGAAGCAGCACGGAGAGTGTAGATGCCATTGCCATTGAGCGAGGGTCACTTCAACGCTTTAGTATCATGAGAAGCAGCAAGGAGAGTGTAGCTGCCATTGTTATTGAGCGAGTGTCACTTCATCGCTTTAGTATCATGAGAAGCAGCAAGGAGAGTGTAGCTGCCATTGCCATTGAGCGAGGGTCACTTCATCGCTTTAGTATCATGAGAAGCAGCAAGGAGAGTCTAGCCGCCATGACTATTGAGCAAGGGCCACTTCATCGCTTTAATATCATGAGAAGCAGCAAGGAGAGTGTAGCTGCCATTGCCATTGAGCGAGGGTCACTTCATCGCTTTAGTATCATGAGAAGCAGCAAGGAGAATCTAGCCGCCATGACTATTGAGCAAGGGCCTCTTCATCGCTTTAGTATCATGAGAAGCAGCAAGGAGAGTGTAGCTGCCCTTGCCACTGAGCGAGGGTCACTTCATTGCTTTAATATCATGAGAAGCAGCAAGGAGAGTGTAGCCACCATTGCCATTGGGCCAGGGCCACTTCATCGCTTTAGTATCATGGGAAGCAGCAACGAGAGTGTAGCCGCCATTGCCATTGCGCAAGGGCCACTTCATCGCTTTAGTATCATGGGAAGCAGCAACGAGAGTGTAGCCGCCATTGCCATTGAGCAAGGGTCACTTCATCACTTTAATGTACAGTCATGTATTTATGCAGCATGTTTTAAACGTAATGCAGTGAATGGAGCATAATGAACAGTCTATGGGAAAACTTGACACAGCTGTGGTCTAACATGCAGAACCTCTGATTCTTTAATTTTAGTTTCAATTGAAATGTATGTATTTGTTTTCATGAATTTACATAAAGTTGAGTGCACCCATCTTTCAAAGCCGGCCAATTTATGCTGTTAATACTTTGGCTATTAGCAACTACCTTTCTTTATGTTCTATATAACCACATAAACCTAATGAACTATGTTACCTAACAGAACTTAACTGGTAATAAGCTTTACATTGTGGCAGCTAACAAGAGGACTATGGAACAAGAAGCTAAAGTGATTTTCCAGCATCACACATTATTGATAACTGACAGTTGTGGAGGCTTATTTTGCAACCCCCAGTCCAGTAACAAGAGTGAAAAAACCATGGCATTAACGGCAGAAATGTCTTTGTGGGAGGGCAAAAGGGACACTCGCCCCAGGGCTCCACCATTGTTCACCAAATTGAAATAGCACACCGCCGGATATTTGATGGTGTGCTGCTGAGGCGATTCATGGAATAATTAGCGCGGCGCAAGTGGGCAAAAACGTGCGAATCGCAGTGGAATAGCGAAAATCGCAGTGCAAGTGCGAAAATCGCACGAAAAGCAGCGCACGTCGAATCATGGAAGTCCGTGCGCGAGAAAACCAGCGGATGTGCGATAAAAAAGTGCGCGGCGCATGTTGGCGCACAGGCCATCTAACAGCGTGCGCCAGGTCACAGCGAAAATCGCACAGGCCACAGCGAAATTCGCACATAGCGCGGCGCACGCAACAAAAGTAGGCGGAACACGCGCGTAACACTCGGAATGGGGAACAACTTGCCAAAACGTGGGCGTCACGGGGGAAGTACAGGGCACAAGTGCGCAGAACGCCCACACGCTCGCCTACAACACGTATTCATGGAATAGAATAGGGGAAAAAAGCGCACGCTCAAACCAGCGCACAGGCACAAACACGACCGCCACAAGAAAGCAGGCGGTAGCGTCTCTGCGGCTGTAAGAAATGTGCGCCAAAAGGTGCGCCAACAAATAGCACCTATATACTGCCATGATGAATGTCCTATACTGTGGCCCTCCAGGAAAAATGACGTGCAAAGGGGTACCCACAAACACGGACACCCGCTGACAAAAAATACGTGTGCGTGTATACCGGGGTGCGCGGGAAGTCTCACACGCGATTTCAGCAGGGTACGTGTATCACAGGGGTTCGCGTGAAGTTATTCACGCGATCGGGCCTGGGGGAGCGGGCTACGTGTATTTCAGGGGTTCGCGTGAAGTTTTTCACGGGATCGGGCCTGGGGGAGCGGGCTACGAGTATTTCACAGGTTCGCGTGAAGTTTTTCACGCGATCGGGCCTGGGGGAGCGGGCTACGTGTATTTCAGGGGTTCGCGTGAAGTTTCTCACGCGATCGGACCTGGGGGAGCGTGCTACGTGTATTTCAGGGGTTCGCGTGAAGATTCTCACGCGATCGGGCCTGGGGGAGCGTGCTACGTGTATTTCAGGGGTTCGCGTGAAGTTTCTCACGCGATCGGGCCTGGGGGAGCGTGCTACGTGTATTTCAGGGGTTCGCGTGAAGTTTCACACGCGATCGGGCCTGGGGGAGCGGGCTACGTGTATTTCAGGGGTTCGCGTGAAGTTTCACACGCGATCGGGCCTGGGGGAGTGGGCTACGTGTATTTCAGGGGTTCGCGTGAAGTTCCTCACCCGATCGGGCCTGGGGGAGCGGGCTACGTGTATTACAGGGGTTCGCGTGAAGTTTCTCACGCGATCGGGCCTGGGGGAGCGGGCTACGTGTATTCCAGGGGTGCGTGAGAAGTTCCACACGCGAATAGCCTGGGCGCGTGTATTTCAGGGGTGCGCGGGAAGTTCCACACGCGAATAGCCTGGGCGCGTGTATTTCAGGGGTGCGCGGGAAGTTCCACAAGCGAATAGCCTGGGCGCGTGTATTTCAGGGGTGCGCGGGAAGTTCCACACGCGAATAGCCTGGGCGCGTGTATTTCAGGGGTGCGCGGGAAGTTTTACACGCGAATAGCCTGGGCGCGTGTATTTCAGGGGTGCGCGGGAAGTTCCACACGCGAATAGCCTGGGCGCGTGTATTTCAGGGGTGCGCGGGAAGTTTTACACGCGAATAGCCTGGGCGCGTGTATTTCAGGGGTGCGCGGGAAGTTTTACACGCGATTTCAGCACGGTATGTGTATTTCAGGGGTGCCGGGGAGTCCCACATGTGATTTGACAGTGTGGGTCCTCCCGGGTGTACCCTGTACACCCTCCACGGCCCCTGCAGGCAGCCCACACCACAGGGGACTACCCTGCATCCCTGGTCATGTCCCGCAGGCAGCCCACCCAACATGGGCATGCCCCCCAGCAAAGGCACATGTCTCCTTGAACTAATGAACACCAACTCATGTCCCCCACCACCCCCACCCACCAGCACTGTGGGGCACCTGCCAGCAGGCCCCCACCCATGTCCAACTCATGTCCCCCACCACCCCCACCCCTCAGCACTGTGGGGCACCTGCCAGCAGGCCCCAACCCATGTCCAACTCATGTCTCCCACCACCCCCACCCCCCAGCCACCAGGGTCACCCTCCACCAGGCCCCCACTCATGTCACCCACCACCCCCACCCCCCTGCCACCAGGGTCACCCTCCACCAGGCCCCCACTCATGTCACCCACCACCCCCACCCCCCTGCCACCATGGGCAGACTCCAGCAGGCCCCCACTCATGTCACCCACCACCCCCACCCCCCAGCCACCAGGGTCACCCTCCACCAGGCCCCCACTCATGCCTCCCACCACCCCCACACCCCAGCAGTGCAGGGACAGCCTCCACCAGGCCCCCACTCATGTCTACCACCACCCCCACCCCCCAGCCACCAGGGTCACCCTCCACCAGGCCCCCACTCATGTCACCCACCACCCCCACCCCCCTGCCACCATGGGCAGACTCCAGCAGGCCCCCACTCATGTCACCCACCACCCCCATCCCCCAGCCACCAGGGTCACCCTCCACCAGGCCCCCACTCATGTCTCCCACCACCCCCACACCCCAGCAGTGCAGGGGCAGCCTCCACCAGGCCCCCACTCATGTCTACCACCACCCCCACCCCCCAGCCACCAGGGTCACCCTCCACCAGGCCCCCACTCATGTCACCCACCACCCCCACACCCCTGCCACCATGGGCAGACTCCAGCAGGCACCCACTCATGTCTCCCACCACCCCCACCCCCCAGCCACCAGGGTCACCCTCCACCAGGCCCCCACTCATGTCACCCACCACCCCCACCCCCCTGCCACCATGGGCAGACTCCAGCAGGCCCCCACTCATGTCACCCACCACCCCCACCCCACAGCCACCAGGGTCACCCTCCACCAGGCCCCCACTCATGTCTCCCACCACCCCCACACCCCAGCAGTGCAGGGGCAGCCTCCACCAGGCCCCCACTCATGTCTACCACTACCCCCACCCCCCAGCCACCAGGGTCACCCTCCACCAGGCCCCCACTCATGTCACCCACCACCCCCACACCCCTGCCACCATGGGCAGACTCCAGCAGGCCCCCACTCATGTCTCCCACCACCCCCACCCCCCAGCCACCAGGGTCACCCTCCACCAGGCCCCCACTCATGTCACCCACCACCCCCACCCCCCTGCCACCATGGGCAAACTCCAGCAGGCCCCCACTCATGTCACCCACCACCCCCACCCCCCAGCCACCAGGGTCACCCTCCACCAGGCCCCCACTCATGTCTCCCACCACCCCCACACCCCAGCAGTGCAGGGGCAGCTTCCACCAGGCCCCCACTCATGTCTACCACCACCCCCACCCCCCAGCCACCAGGGTCACCCTCCACCAGGCCCCCACTCATGTCTCCCACCACCCCCACACCCCAGCAGTGCAGGGGCAGCCTCCACCAGGCCCCCACTCATGTCTCCCACCACCCCCACACCCCAGCAGTGCAGGGGCAGCCTCCACCAGGCCCCCACTCATGTCTACCACCACCCCCACCCCCCAGCCACCAGGGTCACCCTCCACCAGGCCCCCACTCATGTCTCCCACCACCCCCACCCCCCAGCCACCAGGGTCACCCTCCACCAGGCCCCCACTCATGTCTCCCACCACCCCCACACCCCAGCAGTGCAGGGGCAGCCTCCACCAGGCCCCCACTCATGTCTCCCACCACCCCCACCCCCCAGCCACCAGGGTCACCCTCCACCAGGCCCCCACTCATGTCTCCCACCACCCCCACCCCCCAGCCACCAGGGTCACCCTCCACCAGGCCCCCACTCATGTCTCCCACCACCCCCACACCCCAGCAGTGCAGGGGCAGCCTCCACCAGGCCCCCACTCATGTCTCCCACCACCCCCACACCCCAGCAGTGCAGGGGCAGCCTCCACCAGGCCCCCACTCATGTCTACCACCACCCCCACCCCCCAGCCACCAGGGTCACCCTCCACCAGGCCCCCACTCATGTCACCCACCACCCCCACACCCCTGCCACCATGGGCAGACTCCAGCAGGCCCCCACTCATGTCTCCCACCAGCCCCACCCCCCAGCCACCAGGGTCACCCTCCACCAGGCCCCCACTCATGTCTCCCACCACCCCCACACCCCTGCCACCATGGGCAGACTCCAGCAGGCCCCCACTCATGTCTCCCACCACCCCCACCCCCCAGCCACCAGGGTCACCCTCCACCAGGCCCCCACTCATGTCTCCCACCACCCCCACACCCCAGCAGTGCAGGGGCAGCCTCCACCAGGCCCCCACTCATGTCTCCCACCACCCCCACACCCCAGCAGTGCAGGGGCAGCCTCCACCAGGCCCCCACTCATGTCACCCACCACCCCCACACCCCTGCCACCATGGGCAGACTCCAGCAGGCCCCCACTCATGTCTCCCACCACCCCCACCCCCCAGCCACCAGGGTCACCCTCCACCAGGCCCCCACTCATGTCTCCCACCACCCCCACACCCCAGCAGTGCAGGGGCAGCCTCCACCAGGCCCCCACTCATGTCTCCCACCACCCCCACACCCCAGCAGTGCAGGGGCAGCCTCCACCCGGCCCCCACTCATGTCTACCACCACCCCCACCCCCCAGCCACCAGGGTCACCCTCCACCAGGCCCCCACTCATGTCTCCCACCACCCCCACCCCCCAGCCACCAGGGTCACCCTCCACCAGGCCCCCACTCATGTCTCCCACCACCCCCACCCCCCTGCCACCATGGGCAGCCCCCACCAGGTCCTCACAATCCCCAATCATGTGCGTAATGGTCAGCCTCCACAGCCAAAAAGCCCTACCAAGTAACCCATTCACCCACATGGAAATGGAAATCACATGTTACACCCCCAATGTTCATCAAGCTAATGAACCCATGTCCGTCACACACAATGGTTGCAATTGAATGGGAAAACACACAACATGACATGCATGAAACCAATGAGATGATACCACACAGTGAAGTATGCAAACAAAATTGTATTTGAAAAAATTAAAGAATGCTAAAGAAAGAAAACTAACTACAATGTGAATGTGAGAAAAAAGAGCTGCATGTCCGTATAAAAACACAAAACTGCAAATAAGAAAAAAAAAAAATTAAGTCCAAAGTCAAATGTAAAAAAATCTCCATGCAAAAAATAAATATGTACAAAACTAACAAGGGTCCATGAGCCCAACTGAACAAAGGAAACCTACTAAAAAACCTACCTAAAAATCAACTATATACAAAAAGTGGAGCAGTGTCCGTCGACTCCAAATCATAATAAGAAAGAAAGGAAACATAAAACTAAAGAACTATATACAAAGGCGGCGGGCAAGTCCAGCGGCTCACTCCGTGGTGTCCCGGGCCAGGGCATCATCGAACTCCTGTTCGATGTCCCGGAGGCGGTCCAGTTCCATGGCCCCGAGGGTCCGCAGGGACGACGCCGTGTCCTCCTCCAACCCCCTGCGGATTGCCTCAAGGCACTCGGCCCGCCTCAGGGATCTCCATGGAGTTCTCCGCCCTGACCATTGTGAGCCGCGCCTCTTCCGCCCGCCGCCGCTCCGCACCTAAGGCGTGGCCCAACCGCTGCCACACGGAAGACACTCTCTGTCCTGGGTCCCCCTGCCCTCCGGCCGATGCCTGCCTCTCCGATGTCGAAAGCCCCGAGCCTTCATGTCTCCCACCATGTTGCTGCTGCTGCTGCTCTGCCTCTGCCCGTGCACTGCCTCCTGCTGCCTGCACATCCTCCGCCAGCTGGGGTGCAGTTGTTGATGTGGCCACCCCTGCTGGACCTCCGACTCCCGACTGTGGCAGGGATGCCTCCTCCACCAGCCTGGCCGCACCGTCAGAGGCAGCTCCACAGGGCACCCAGGTGACTGATGGGTGGGAAGATGGCACAGAGGATGACTGGCGCGTAGGGGGTCCAGTTGAGGAGGGGGTCGGAGCAAGCCCCATCAGATGGAGGAATCCGGCCTGGGTGACCTGTCCCAGCAGGCTGACGTGGTCAACGAGCCATTCGAGATGACGTGCAGTCTCTCCATGAAAAGACTGCAGGTCACCTCGCATGGCCCGTTGACGCAACGCCACACCAGCCAGGACAGGCTCAACCCGGACCTGGATGGCCACGTCCGCAGGCAGAGGAAGGCCAGTTGACGTCAGCTCATCCCCTGCCTGAAAACGGGTCTGGACGTAGACATCCCTGCTGGTGCAAGATGATGCAGGGACAGGATGGGGGACAGGATTGCACACAGGCACCTCCGCGGCTGCCTGTGCTGCCTCCTGTCCCTGGTCCTGCACTGCACCACTAGCACCAGTGGGATCCCCACCTCCAGACCCCGTCTCTGGTGCTTGCACGGCCCCCTCCTCCACCAAACCCCCCACCAACCTGGATGACTCCGTGCCATCTTCCCCTGTTGGGCCCTGTGGGGTCCCAGCTGCCCCTTCTGCTACCGAGGAGTCCAACTGCAACCTCCGCCTCTTGGACCTCCTCCCGGCAGCTGCGGCCTGGGACGCGGCACCGGACTCCTCACTCCCCGACGAGATGACAACACGGGAGGGGAGCCGGGCCTTGCGTCTCCGGCTGGCGGTCGGATCCCCGCCGCTGTGCTCCACAGCACCTTCTCCGCCCTCTTCATCAGTTGATGCTGCAGACAGGGAGAAACAAAACACAGGCATCAGGGCACTGTACAATGGACACATACACGCATGACAGTTGCACATGAGTGGCATTGGCAAACCTCAGACATGTCATCACAATCCCCAACACACATGTCATTGCAACTCACACACATGAGCCATACCACAGCCATATCGCAACTGCCACCACCATCCCTACACATACAACAGCATCAGCAGCCAAAGGGGAGCCAGACATCACATGCAACACAGGAAGTGCACCACACATGTACACACAGCACCACACTTGCATGCATGTCTACACCTCTGCCAAGTGTTGCACTGTTCAGACGGGCATCCATGTCACATCTGCCAATCAGGCTTCCACATACCGCTGTCACATGCATCCATGTTGCATCACTGTTGCACCCTTGACAAATACACACACATGCACATGTACACAGTGCTCATACATGCAGCCGAAAACAACATACATGCCTGACATCACGGACATGTCTACTTACATACACATTCATCCAAACATGTGTGCACGCACAACTGCATTTGCCATGCAAGCCCACACACACAAGCACCATCCATGTCTCACACATTACAGCCCTTGCATGTGTCAGACCCACGGCCCTTTACACCCCCACCCATACTCGACCCCATACAAACAGATGTGCAACCGGCACAATGCCGAATAATCACCACACGCACTGCTCACAATCAGGATGCATGTACACTCACCGCTCGACTCCAGAACGGTCTGCTTCTCTAGGACCTGGACGTGGAGCGCTGGGGATATGCGTTCCAGGACCCCCATCTGTTCTTCCGACAAGTGGCCCCGGCGCCCCTTGGCATCCGCTGCCTTCAAGAGGCGCTGGGCCTTGGTCAGGGTCCTGGACCTGAAGTCCTCCCAGCGCTTCCTGACATGTTGTAAGTCCCGGGCTGCCACCCCCTCCGCGTTGATGGCAGTCACGATGTCAGTCCAGATCCGAGTCCGTCCTTCCTTGTCGCCGCGGGAACTTCCGAAGAGGGCATCATACTGCCCCAGGACTTGCTCCACCAGGACACCAACTTCGGTGGCACTGAAGCTGGTGCCCCTCTGCCTCTCTGGCCGGGGGTTGTCAGTGGTCACAGATGGTGTTTGCCCCGACATGACAACCCCAGAGGCAGGAGTGGGTGGGCAACTGGGTCCTGGGGCTGGGCTGTGGAGCGATGGAATTCCAGTCGGGAGTCTTCGGTTCCAGCAGGGGTGGTCACAGCAACAGCACCCCTGGCTGATGTGCAGGCAGCAAATGGCAGTGCACGTGGGCAGCAGGCAGTCAGGCAGCAGCAGATGGCAGGTGGGAGCGTGCTCTGGGCTCTGGGGGGCAGTAGTTCGGCCTTCTGGGCAGGAGCGTGGTCTTCCGTGTGCTTACGCGTGGCCAGCTTGTTACGGAGTGATTTGGCACGTGAAAATCCTGCACATCAGCGTGAAAACCGAGGAAAGGCCCTTAGCGCGTAAGTGCGTCAGCACGCATACGCAAATCTATTGGACCAAAGGCCCTCAGCGCATAAGCGCATCTGTGACATGACCCGCACGGGTGTTTCCCACACAGCACGTGATGACAGAGCACACGTGGAAAGACTGCACGTCAGAGTGTCATCGCGTGTAATTGGACAGCACGGCAGAGTCTCATTGCGTGTAATTGGACAGCACGTCAGGGTGTCATCGCGTGTAATTGGACAAAAGTGCGCGTACACGCGATTGGCCTATGTACGTGTATATCAGGTGTGCGCGGACACTTACACACGCAAGTACGTCAGCGCACCTGTATCCCGGTGTGCGCGGGACTTTCCACACGCTATTGGACTGGGTACTGGATTTCAGGGCTGCGCGGGTCACACGCTCGCCTACAATACGCACGACGCATTAATTTGCGCGCTAAAAAAATAACATAGCTCAGACCCAGGATGAACATACCGTTCCTAGCAGCAGTGGGCGTGGCCTACCAAAGGAGGAGGAGGAGGAGGATAGTCAGGGCCAGAATATTCACACCCAGAACCAGCCTTTTCGGGATGCCTGATGACCAGGTGCATGGGAGGTACAGGTTTCCACCACACATCATACTGGACCTGGTGAGTGAGTGGGAGGATGACCTCGCATCACCCACCCTGTGCTCCCAAGCACTCAGCCCCCTGGAGAAGGTCCTCAATGTACTGCACTTCTTAGCCACTGGATCATTTCAGCGGACAAGTGCCATTGTGGGTGGTGTATCACAGGCCACCCAGTCACGCTGCCTACACCAGGTCTTGAACATCATCACTGCACGCCCATCAGTCCGCAGGCACATATACCTGGCCAGAACCCCTGCAGAAAGGCATGCTGCCGCCCTGGATTTCTACGCTGTGGCACGATTCCCCAAAGTGCTAGGTGCCATCGACTGCACCCATGTGGCTCTACGTCCCCCCAGGGCATCTGAGCACATCTATAGGAACCGCAAGCACTGGCATTCCATCAACGTGCAGGTAGTATGTAATGCCAAGGGAATCATCACCTCAGTATATGCCAACTATCCCGGGTCCACCCACGACAGCTACATTTACCGAATGTCCACCCTAAGCCGGGACCTAGAAGCTGGGCGGCATGGCGATACATGGCTGCTTGGTGAGTATGAATGCCACTGCACATGCATGCATGTCAGATACTGAGCAAGGTCACAACCCCACCAATGATACCAATCACCACCTCCACAGGGGACAGTGCCTACCCTCTCAGCCCCCACATGATGACGCCAATTCGGAACCCCACCACGCCACCCCAGGTAAGATATAACGCAGGCCACATTACAACCCGGGGCATAGTGGAGCGCACATTCGGAGTGCTGAAGTCACGCTTTCGCTCCCTTGACCGTTCTGGCGGGCAGCTGTTGTACGCTCCCCCAGTAGTGTGCAGGATCATAGTGGCAGCATGTGTCCTGCACAACGTTGCAACACGCCGGGGCCTGGCCGTGGACATGGTGGTGCCCCCCCATCCCCAACCACATGCACAGCCGCTGCGCATGGGAGGGGAAAGGGCACGGGGGGAGGCAGCCCGTACACAGCTAGTGGCTAATTACTTCACATAGAAATCACACCCCTGTGGAGTGCACACTGCCCTGGCACATTCCATCTGACAATCAATGATGACTCAACCTGACACTGACCCTGAATGTCTGGAGAAAGAACCGTGAAAACCATATCAGCCTGAGATTGTTCACCTGGAAGTGTCACAATGTGTGCATCCCTACCCACACAGACACCACCAATGCAGTTTTGTGAAGTTACACATTCAAGCAGCTAAAATGAATACCCACTTGCAAAATGCAACAAGAGGACAGTGCCATGTCAGCCAACCCAACCCCAGCACCGCCACACCACACACCGTGCCATGTCATGCTATTTGCAGGTAAACAAAGTAATCCCCACAACATGACACTAGTGTCACAATGTACAGTGTCCCTATTAGATACTTGCAACACCTGAAATGCTCACAGTAATGCCGGACCAACAACAAACTTGAGCACGTACTACCATTAACATGACATCACTAATGTTAAATATTAGTAGTCTCACCACCTGGAAATGCCTGCACTCCCACCACTACCAACTGTGCAGTGTTGGCGCCATGTAGAGTTGTAGGTGCACTGCTGCCAACATGGACCACATCTCCAGACTAGAGGTCCTTGTGTAGACATGAGGAAGGGACCTGCAAATTGGGAGGTAGACACAGAAGATGAGTTACACATCAATGCAACATGCAGTGTACAACACAACAGCAATATGCACTAGGAATGTATACACAGTATTGACTACAGACTGCCCACACAGCTCATGGGAGTCCAACGTCACTGTGTAATTCACTGTCACTTGGGCACACCCTTTGCAAGCCCATGGAAACGGGAAGCAGGAGGGGTGTGGGTGACTCAAACCCAAGCATCTGAACCAAATACATTACAAGCCTGCATGTGCCCAGCCACAATGCAGCGTATGCCCACAGGAACCACGGAAGCCAACAAATCGTCCCAAAAAAATTGGGAATAAAATAAATAAAAATGAAAATAAAAATAAAAATAAAAATAAATCAAAAATGGCCATTGAAGGGCCCGGGGGGGTTGGGGAGGCCACCCAGGAGGTCCGAGGACAGGATGCACACCAGAACCCACCTGCGTGGATCCTGGGAAAATAAAACACCTCCATGGGCTCATGGCCCACACGGCTACCCTATTGTGGGAGTATCACTGCTGTCGCTATTATCACCCTGTGCAGCTGCATCCGGAGGTGGTTGCACTATGGGAGGCAGCCCACGCAAGGCCCTAGTCTGCTCCTCCATGGCTGCAAGCATGCTGGTGTGGTAGGTCTGGTTCTGGAGGATGAGTGTGCGGAGGTCCCCATGCAACAACTCACGGGATGCCCGGACCTCCGCCCTCGTTGCCTGCATCTCAGCTGAGAGCGTACGGGTGAGACGCTCCAGCTGCTGTTCTGTCCTTTGGTGTGTTGAAGCCTCAAGCTCAACAAGAGTCGTCCTGAGGTGAAGGAGCTCCTGCCTCAGGGCTTCCCTGTGGCCCTGGGACTCAATGGAGATGGCCTCCTGCAGAGTCGCCAGTGCCGCCCGCCTGTCCCTGTTGGACCCCAACATGTCCTCCCTGTGTGACTGGCAGATGGAGTCGGTTGCCTGCTCTAGTCGCTCCATCAGCCTTTCAGGGGGGACAATGGAAGTGCCACCCTATCCATGGCCTGAGCCATCATCTCGGATGATGCTGCCTGTTGGGTTGCCATACCGTAAATGGATTGCTCCCATGCGGTATTGCCAGGTGGCGTACGGCCACCACGTCGGCGGGCACCACACCTGTCTGGGGAAGGCGAACTGCGCCTTGCTGTGCCGGCACTGCCTGAGGCTGCAGGACTGCATTCCCCCTCTGATCTGCTGGCCCAGGAACAGGATCAGATGTCGCGGAGTGTAACCCTGCATCCGTAACCACCAAAGGCGTAGCTGCCAACACTGACATCCCCATTGAGGGTTCTGACCCTGGTGCAGGTGGGTGAGACAGAACAGAATCCCTCCCTGGAACACTCACCTGCGACGGCACGTAGGTCTCATCCGAATCAACACCTGAGTACAGCTCGGGGGAGGTGCAGCCAGAGACACCCCTTGAGAGCACGACCTGCAGCAGTTGTGGGTTCTCACCCACCAACACACCACGTCCCTCACTGGTGGTTGGTCGGCCCTCGGACCCCTCCTGGGTCTGCACCATCTCCACAACCCCAGCAGTATCAGGTGCGTCTTCCCCTGCAAAGACATGAAAACAAAGAAATGGAAACAGGCATTAGCACCATGGCACACAATGAGGGCTGAGAAGCAAAAGAAACAGTACTTGTTTGACACATGTCCCACATGACTAAAACCCTCCCATGCATGCACCCTCACTGCGTATGAAGGGCAGGCAAATGGCACACACTGATGACACCAAGATGGAAGATGAACACATTTTCTGCATGCTGCCTGCCAGTGGCATCACACATTGGCCTGTGATTGGCAGGTGAAACACACATGCCATCACACAGATGGCATGTACCATTGCTATTGAGTGAAGATGGAGAGGAGGGCAGCACCTATTCATTCAGTCCAGTTCCCGCATGTAATAGCTTTTCTAATTCAAACAGGTCAGATTCTTCACCTGGAGCTGCCAGTCCGAAATGGTGCAATTGCACAGGGACATGTTTGTACAAATGATATCCAGGTAACAAAGTCACTCCACTTTACCATAGCCATGTCAGACATGTGACTAGAGGACTGCGACATGCCTAGTAATAGTGGTGGAATGCAAACAATCTGACTAAATGAACAGTGAAAAATCAAGCAACAATGTTGTGGCAAGGTGACACTTCAAGGGCAACTGGCGTGCAGTTGGGCTAGATGTCTACTGTTGGCAGAAGGGATACTGCTATGGCCAAATGCAGCTGCGCAGGACGTATTGCATGAAGCACATGGCTGACCCATACGACTCAGGCGCACACACTCTCACCTGTCACACAAACAGAAGCCCTCACACACACCATGCACATGGATGACACACACATGCATGTGCACTCACCGGACAATGCCTCGTAATCAGCCAGATCTCCCACGCCTTGGATCTGTTCCTCCGTGACGTAGGTCCCAGCGACTGACTCATGTGGAGTGAGTTCCATGTCTACTACTGGAGACCCACCTCCAGTCACTAGAGTTGCGGCATGACTTGAGGCCAGCTTACTCTTTGCCCTGCGCTTTAGGTCATTCCAGCGCTTATAGCAATCATTGGCTGTGCGCCTCACGATTCCAAGGGCACTTACGATGTCCGCAACGGTCTGCCAGTGTGCCTGGCGTTGTGCAGGTGTGGTCTTGGATCCTGCAACAATGACCATCTCGTTGTCATGTGCGGACACATACTCGACAAGTGCATTCAGTTCGTCATCCGTGAAGCTGGGCTTCCTGGATGGGCCGGACTGTGTAGCCGTGTCTGGGGCATCAGCCTGTGCCGGACGAGCACTCTTCCTCTTCCGCTTGGAAGGTGGTGGTGATCCTGAGTGTCCTGCGCCGCTCTGGACACTAGGGGCAGGAGCCCTGGTGGACTCTGTATCAGGAGTGTGGGATTGCACACTCAGCATGGGAGTTGGTGCAGGCATTGGCTCTAGTGTGATGGTGTCAGGGGGAATGTCAGCAGCATGGACTAGGACCGACACTGTCCGGGCTGGGTGTGTGAGGGCTGGGGTGGATGGAGCCGCAGCTGCCCCTGCAGCCTCTCCGCCCTGCCTACTTGGTGCAGCAGATGACCTTGCTGCCCCAGATGCACGTGGCATGGTGACATCAACGTGCACCAGCGCACGTGTCATAGGCCTGCTGACCTGGAAGTCAGCCATGGAGTCAGCCAGGTCTGGTGCCACAATGGGCTGGTCCAACAAGGGCTGAGCATGGATGGTGTCAGCCACATCAGCCTCAACGGGAGGGGGGGGTGGGGATTATGGGTGCCCTTGACTGGTCCTCCACACATGGGGGGACAGGCTCACCCTGCAAGTAACGACCACGTCCCCTACCGGATCCACCACGGCCACCACTTGTGGCTCTTCCACCTTTGCCACCCTTACGGAATCCTCGCCTCCCAGCCATGGCACTGATGTTAATGTGCGTATGGGAGTGGCTGTAAAATATTGTCCTGGGCAATTGGGGGTCAAAGGGGTTGGGTACCAGATGGTAATTGTACCCTAGTGCTCTTGCAAGGCTGATTGTAACCCCTGGGGAAAGATGACGGGTCACGCTACGCACAGGAGCCCCAAAAAAGGGAGATGACGTGCACGCAACCCCTCCTAGACCACGTGTGCAGAAAGAAAAACCTGCACTACGCTGTGGCACCCAGTAACACAAGAATTAACGTATGCGTGTCACACGCAGCCTAGAATGACCTCTGAAGGGGTAGGCTACACACGGGGCAAGCACAGATGTTAGATACGTGCGTGACTCACCGTCTGCCAGGTAAAAGAGCGTGAAAAAGGAGCGCGTTTGGTTGGCAACACCCCCGCCAAAAGAAGATTTGTACGCTGTCTGAGGAGACAGGACAACAGTAGAAGGGAACACTGTTTGAGGGAACAGGCCCAGGTAAACCAGTAAAAGAGAAAAAAGAGAAAAAGCTGTCAGAGGTAACAGGGAATACGAACTTGAAACGCCGTGAAGTAAATCGCGTGTGAAATGACAAGAAGTACAGAATTCACCCACTCGCTCTCCACGAAAAGCATGTACAAGGAAATGGTGTTCTACACGTACCTTTTATACAGGCCCACACGTCCAGCGTCACTTACGCGCTAGGGCCATTTCCACCAATTACACGCTTTGTCACTTCTGCGTGTAGGGCCATTTCCACCAATCACACGCGATTACACTCTGACGTGCAGTCTTTCCACGTGTGCTCTGTCATCACGTGCTGTGTGGGAAACACCCGTGCGGGTCACGTCACAGACGCGCTTACGCGCTGAGGGCCTTTGGTCCAATAGAATCGCGTATGCGTGCTGACGCGCTTACGCGCTAAGGGCCTTTCCTCGGTTTTCACGCTGACGTGCAGGATTTTCACGTGCCAAATCACTCCGTACCAAGCTGGCCACGCGTAAGCACACGGAATACCACGCTCCTGCCCGGAGGGCCGAACTACTGCCCCCCAGAGCCCCGAGCACGCTCCCACCTGCCATCTGCTGCTGCCTGACTGCCTGCTGCCCCTGCACTGCTGGGGGGTGGGGGTGGTGGTAGACATGAGTGGGGGCCTGGTAGAGGGTGCCCCTGCACTGCTGGGGGGTGGGGGTGGTGGGAGACATGGGTGGGGGCCTGGTGGAGGGTGCCCCTGGTGGCTGGGGGGTGGGGGTGGTGGTAGACATGAGTGGGGGCCTGGTGGAGGCTGCCCCTGCACTGCTGGGGGGTGGGGGTGGTGGGAGAGATGGGTGGGGGCCTGGTGGAGGCTGCCCCTGGTGGCGGGGGGGTGGGGGTGGTGGGAGACATGGGTGGGGGCCTGGTGGAGGCTGCCCCTGGTGGCGGGGGGGTGGGGGTGATAGGGGACATGAGTGGGGGCCTGGTGGAGGCTGCCCCTGCACTGCTGGGGGGTGGGGGTGGTGGGAGACATGGGTGGGGGCCTGGTGGAGGGTGCCCATGGTGGCTGGGGGTTGGGGGTGGTGGGAGACATGGGTGGGGGCCTGGTGGAGGCTGCCCCTGGTGGCGGGGGGGTGGGGGTGGTGGGAGACATGGATGGGGGCCTGGTGGAGGCTGCCCCTGGTGGCGGGGGGGTGGGGGTGATAGGGGACATGAGTGGGGGCCTGGTGGAGGCTGCCCCTGCACTGCTGGGGGGTGGGGGTGGTGGGAGAGATGGGTGGGGGCCTGGTGGAGGGTGCCCCTGCACTGCTGGGGGGTGGGGGTGGTGGGAGACATGGGTGGGGGCCTGGTGGAGGTTCTCCCTGGTGGCGGGGGGGTGGGGGTGATAGGGGACATGAGTGGGGGCCTGGTGGAGGCTGCCCCTGCACTGCTGGGGGGTGGGGGTGGTGGGAGACATGGGTGGGGGCCTGGTGGAGGGTGCCCATGGTGGCTGGGGGGTGGGGGTGATAGGGGACATGAGTGGGGGCCTGGTGGAGGCTGCCCCTGCACTGCTGGGGGGTGGGGGTGGTGGGAGACATGAGTGGGGGCCTGGTGGAGGGTGCCCCTGCACTGCTGGGGGGTGGGGGTGGTGGGAGACATGGGTGGGGGCCTGGTGGAGGCTGCCCCTGCACTGCTGGGGGGTGGGGGTGCAGGGGGACATGAGCAGGTGTGCAGGGTAGTCCCCTGTTTTGTGGGCTGCCTGCAGGGGCCGTCGAGGGTGTACAGGGAACACCTGTGAGGACCCACCCAGCCTAATCGCGTGTGTAACTTCCCACGCACCCCTGTAATACACGTACCAAGCCAAATCGCGTGTGATAATTCCCGCGCACCCCTGTAATACACGTACCCAGCCGAATCGCGTGTAAAACTTCCCGTGTACCCCTGTAATACACGTACCCAGCCAAATCGCGTGTGATAATTCCCACGTACCCCTGAAATACACGCGCCCAGGCTATTCGCGTGTGGAACTTCCCGCGCACCCCTGAAATACACGCGCCCAGGCTATTCGTGTGTGGAACTTCCCGCGCACCCCTGAAATACACGCGCCCAGGCTATTCGCGTGTGGAACTTCCCGCGCACCCCTGAAATACACGCGCCCAGGCTATTCGCGTGTGGCACTTCCCGCGCACCCCTGAAATACACGCGCCCAGGCTATTCGCGTGTGGAACTTCCCGCGCACCCCTGAAATACACGTACCCTGCTGAAATCGCGTGTAAAAGTTCCCGCGCACCCCTGTAATACACGTACCCTGGCTAATCGCGTGTATAACTTCACGCGTACCCCTGATATGCACGTTACCCGCTTTGCATTCCTTGTTTGGCAGCCCTGTAAACTGGTCCAGTGTTAGCGCAGCCCTTTGCGATGATTTAGCGATTTTGATGGCTTTTCCTTGCGCGAGGGCGTTCTTGGGGGCGTTACTGGCGCTGCTGCAGGGTCGCTGCGATACTCTGCGCCACGGCTGGTTTGGGAGCCTAAAATCCATGAATACGCTGTGCGCAGAAATCGGTTTTAGCGCACGTGCCTGGCGCAGACAATCGCACGCGGACACTCTGCGCCAGCCGCTTGCGACACTTTTCTGTGAAATTCTATGAATTACCCTGTGAATCTATTACCTGTCTGTTGTTGACAAGTACATTCTGCTCTGATCAATTCATCCTGTAGTGCGTTCTCTGTCTACTGTGGTATACATGGTTTGTGTGTTCATTACGGCACAAGTCCTGTAGCATTCTCACCTTTCTGTGATGATTATATTGATCATGTGCAATAGCCATAGTTAAAATGCTTATTGATAAATTTGAACACTGGTTCCGAAGATAGTTCAGTGTGTTGAGCACGCGTTGCAGAGATATGTGTTCATGTGTAAGATTACAATACGATATTTCAGCAAGGCTGGCTCAGCCTGTCCTATGGTTTGCCTTCTCGCATGCTGGTGGGATTGTTTAGCCCATTACCTGATCTTTCCTTTTATGTAGGCCATTTAGGTGAAAGGGGTTCTAGACAGAAGTGAGCAGACCAAAGAATGCATGCCTCTGGCAAGCATATTTTAAGGTCTGCTCAAATGGCACAAAACCAGGTTTGCTTTTTTGTACAATTCAGATTTTTATATCACAAGCTTGTGGTTTGGGGCATAGTTAAAGCTTTAACATACAAAAGAGAAACCCAGATAAAATATTTTAAGATCATATCACTTAGTTTGGTGTTACTTATATACTTCTCTTGATGATGGAGACTGTGAAGCTAGAATCATTCCAATTTTGCAAAATAATGTTTTGCTATAACATTTTGTTTTAAAATATTGTCCTGTTGCATTATATAATTTTTGTACTTTCAGAGTCAGTTCCATACAATTGGATTATGTTAGGTCATGGTAAGAAGTGGAAAAGAAAGCGGTGATGTGCAGAAATTGCAGCGTGGGTGCAAATCCCAGTGTCATCTCTTTACCAATGTGTGATCTTGGACATCTCATTTAATCTCGCATTGCCTAATTTGCCAGTCCCTAGACCTTTCAGAATTGACACCCTTCAGACAGGGACGGCATTTAGGGGTCACCAGAGGTCGCAAATGCGACCTCTGTGGTCTCACTTGCGACCTCTAAAAAAAAAATGAAAAGAAATGTTTTTTTTGTAATGCAAGCTCCTGGGCTGTGGCCAGCACCATGTGGCTCTTTACTTCTTGAGTGGCTGGCTTTCTTGTTCAGGCCCCTTAAAAAAACCAAGAAAAATAAGAACAGGAATGCCATAACACTTTCAGCACCTACCCTAAATAAGAAAGAATAGGAATACCACATGATGTATTTTTCTGGAATTCTATACAATAATTGCCAGCCTCATTAAAGGTTTATTTCAGGCACACTTCAGGGGGTGAGTTACTGATTGAGTCCATTCTAAAATGCCTCAACTCAGCCTTTCATCCTTCTGAGGTCAATAAATGAGTACCAACACAGGTTGGGTGATATTGGGTGTATATTTTTTCTATATAAAGCGCTTAAGCGTACGTGCTATATAATAACACATCACATCATGGTCATGGACGTCTGCTTGCATTAGCAGTAATTTGGTAATATGGGCCTATACACACTGATCTTAAAGATACATATGGCGATCCATTTTTGTATGAAATGTACATCACATTATAGTGATATCGTAACCATATTTTTCGTAGTGTACAATGCTATGTGATTTCACTTCCTGTTTTGTCAACCGGTGAAAGGTCGTGTTCCATTGCTTCCTCACTTCAGGGTGGGGTCAAATGACATCACATCCTGTGATGTCATCAGTGGGTCAAGGGTCATGTGATGTCACTTCCGCTACCCCTGGCATTTTGGTGAAATGACGTCCCTGCCTTCAGATCATTTTCGTTCTCAGGGTATGATCTTCAAAAAAGCCTCATTCATTGGTTCACTGGCTATATAGTGTTGCTTTCTCTACTATAATAGTGAGCATTGAGATATTGCACACCACAGCCACTTGTGCCTTTGCACTCTAATGGCAACACGATTTGAAAACCGTGTCCCTTTTCTAAAATCAGTTAGTTTGCATATGAACACCTTCCTCATAGCTTCTAATATTATTCCAATATCTATGTTATGGTATCTATAGCTGTAAGCAATTCGACCATCCGGACAGTGGGTGTGCGATCGCATGGGCTTGAAATGTCTAAATGAAATTGAACGATGATAGATCAACCTCTGGAAAATGTGTGGGGCTAATCCGCACACATTTTCCTATGCTCACCGCGCAACATATGCATAGACTTGTGTGCTTTGGGTGGACACAGCCTACAGGTGCAGCCCCCCTATCATATTTAGTTGGGAAATGACAGGAGGAGTACCCAATGCATCTCCAGAAGGGGGGACCAAACCTTCCCCCTGCCATGGGCAGCCTGATTACGGATTAACTAACAAAAGCTCCATGGATCCGCCCTGTCCTTTTGTTGGGCGCTGCAGTTGGTGGCAGTGACTAATGTAATTAACATACTAATAGAGTGTACAAACAGATCTACCTGGGGCCAGCTGCAGAGGTTAACAAAGGGGACAGGAAACCCGAACAACCTTTCATATGCACTGTGCCAACCCCAAGCCAGCTCCAGCCCTCAGTATCAACTGACAGTGTGCTGCCATGCCTGGGACTTTCTGTTTACAGTAGTCCACCCCACAGGGGGACCCCATTAATAAGGTATGAGAATGTGGTTTGCAGGAGCCAGAAAGTCTAGTCTCGCCGCAGCTTCAAGGGAGATCTGCCACTTTAATCAGGAACCACAGAGAGCTCCATTAACCAGAGAGACCCTTTGATCCACAACAGACAGGAAGATGGGTGGGACTTAGTATTACATGTTTTTACCCCTTTACCTTTTCTGTTGCAAAGCAATCTGATTATGACCTCACGCATCAAGGAGATTGTTGATGAGGACCCAGGATTGGTTTATTAAGGTTAGGTTGTGTCCCTCTTTTGGCAGATCATCTGAAGACTTTGCGAGGAGCAGCAAGAAGAACTCATCACTGGACCCTGGCTGAAGGTACAGTCTGCCTTAGATCTCCAGCTGACCCTGGCTGAAGGTACAGTCTGCCTTACATCTCCCGCCAGTGAAGGAAGGCCAAGACCTCCAAAGAGGGTAGCAAGATCCCTCCCCTAAACATCTCCCAGGGTACAGAGGAAGATTCAAAATCTAGAGGACCCTCCTGCAGCTCTAGAACCGATACCCTGCCAGCACACTGTGTGCCCTGCTTGACTCTGCAGCAAGCTTCAAGGTGGGAAGTGTCAGAAGGACTCTGAACCCGAAACCAATGACAAGGCAGCTGCCTGCAACACACTCCTCAGCTTTGACCGATCTGCCTTAAAGGACAGAAGCCCATTAAAGAAGCTGGAAGAAGTGCCTCGACGAGCATCTACCGATGTGGACCTTAAAGAACATTCCTCGAGCTGCAACCGACTGCAACACTGACTGTTGTTACGCTGCAGCCGCTTAAAGACATCCAAGACATCAGGACCAGTGCTTCAGAGCCGCCCACCAGCACTGAGATGATTCGTGATCCGAGCCGCCATGTTGGCCAGCCTGCAGCCGTTCGTCCAGCTTTGCTCGCCGAACTGTCTTGCCACTTGAAACCCACAGCTGACTCTCGTCTTCAACTGTGTCACAGAAGCCTGTAAAGTGCACTGAAGCCGACTCGACCCTATTGAGCACCAAGACCACCTACAGAACACGGTACATTGTGATTCTGTCCCCCTGGTTCTTCTTCGAAGGCCCCTAGAGACATATTAAGACCCATTGCCCCTTTTGTCTTGTCAGTATCCAGAGTGCATCCCTGTTCCTTCTTTGAAACTGTCTGTCCTCTGCATTCCTTTACAGTATGGGTTGTATTTCATAGTCTTGCTAGAAATGTCTGTTGTGATAATAATAAAGTAGACATTTTTATACAACCTTGACTGGCCAGTCCCTTTTATCATTGGGTAATAATTGTACTTTCACTGTGTTACAACTAACCAACGATCCACAACCTTTCGGAGGTAAGCCTGCTGTTCCATCCACGTTACCAAAATTGGAAAAGGAGTTTTATAATTTGCTTGTGTTTCCAATCTGTTCAGATCCCTTATGGTGTACTGGAGGTGTGGGGCTGATAGAAGGTTTAGAAACCGATATTCACCCCTGGACTGCTGGTTGCCAGGAAGTTGATTTGTCACAGTAGCTTTGTCCTTGCTTTCAATTGGTCCCCTGTATGCATGCTTCAGCATTTTTGCATTCAGTGCCAGCTAATCCGAGTCGTCTGTTCTGAATTATGTGCACTTTTTTCATACGATCTGTGTCCTGCATTTATACAATGGCCGATGTACCTTCCTCATGGCTGCTATTGATGAAGTGTTCTGTACCTATGCTAGAACACTAGTACCCTTGTCATGGTCTGCAAAGGTTGCCTTTGAAATGTTGAAATGTTACTTGTTTATCATTCTGATTACAGCAAGAATAAAGAGGGTAAGGGGAGTGGAAGGGAGTACCCATGCTCATTTTGATTGCTGCGAGGCAGCATATCAAGCTATGGGATGTGATCGTGATGAAGGGGGGTGTGACCAGATATTCTGGATCCCTTAATTCATTTGGTTCGGTGTAGGAGGCTCCAAAGAGGTCTGTGCCCCATGCCCCACAAGTGCTTAAGATGCCCCCCAAAAAAAGGTTTACATCAGTCTTCACACTCATTTTACCACTCTGGGCCATTTAAAACGACTTTTGCAGGTGGAGTGAGAGAAAGGTTGGTAAATCAGATTTCTCTTCCGCTTTGCTGCTAAGCCATAAACCTCTGTTTTATGCCAGTTTGAAAATCTCATCCTGGTGTAAACCTAATGGATTCCTATGGAATCTATTTTAAAGGCCATCTGCAAAGTGTAATTTGCTTAATATGTAGGCGGAAGGTACATATTTAAAAAAACAGAGAGTAAAATGAAAGAGCAAAGATGACTTTCCCTGTATTTACTCTTTCCTTTTCCATTCTGTTTTGTGAAATTGAAAATTGCATGCAGGGAACCCAACAGCACGCAAGTGCCGATTTTGGGTTTCTCCTGACGGAAATTTGCAATTTTGTTAAAAACAAAAATGAGACCCGCTGTCTCAGTAATAAAAAAAACCTGAGATCGTTTTCTTTGGAACACATGATTTTTCTTCACTTTCAAATGGCCTGACTTATTGGGCATCACTCTCAACTTGGTAGGCGGGATAAAAAAACAAAGGAATCATTATTTATCCAGACATGTTGTTCCCTGAACAAATAAATGAATTAGCTAGATGTTTTTCAATCCCTTTGCTTCCTCGCGTCATATCTTTGTGCACCTTGAAGCTGCTCGTTACACTAAGGCACAACAATAAGTAAATACATAAATATGGTCAAGTGGGAAATCTAGGGCCATTGTTGTGAGAAGTGCTCCAGCTACCATTTTGAGAGAGCATGTTATTAAACACCAGCCCTATTAATTTGAAAGTCAAAATAGGTCCATACTTAAATGTTTGGGAGTGAACGACTACCATTATAAAAAATGAAAATCAATTGTTAGGTATCCAAGAAACAGTTACTCAACATAGTGACTACTGTACTCCATACTCTTCCTCCATACTGATGGGATACCTCATCCCACAGGGACAGGATGTTGGGTTAGAGAAAACTCCCAGGTAGGTTTGAGCTACGAGGAGTTAATTGATCCAGAACTCATAGAAGGCCCAACTCCTTCCCTTCCCCAAATGTAACGGAGGCCCAGAAAAACAGCAAGTTCACACTGTGGTTTATTACAGCCAAAACCAACAGAGATCAGTACAAGGAAGGGAATTCCAAGCACATCTCGGAGAATTCTGGCTTGCAGGCCAGTTTTGTGCTGCAGCTGCATTACATTGACATCACACCTTGGGCCTGTTCCCAGAACACTTATCACACCCTGTGATTGGGCATTGAGTAGTAGTCCACCTATAGCGGACCCTACATGTGCTAGCTAATTGGCTCTCCCATGTCAGATGGCCGGCCTGGCGTGTCCCCCATTATCTAGTTTTCTACAATGTTGCAGCGTGAGGATCTTCTCATTGGTTCTGGCCCGGGCCTGGGATCCAAGATGGTCTCAGCTCAAAGTGTACCTTTTCAAGGTAAAAAGAGTAACTATGTGTCTGCATTATAATGTGTGTGAACACCAATGCCTATGCGAGTGCTCGTTCTCACCATTCAGCATTCAGCTTCATCTGTAACAATTTTGTTGCAACCATTTTCGGGCTCGTGAGACTGTCCTTCTTTCCCCTACTGCTAGTTTTGGCTCACTATCAGCTCTGCTGGACCCCATGTTCAACAACCGTGTTTCTGAGCTCTGCAGCTCTGAATTAGTCTGAGTTTATGAAGAATTATGTATTTTCTGTGCTGGGGTTACTGCAGTTCAGGGAATGGAATGTCATTTGCAACAAGGTGGCCTTGGCTTCAAGCCATATCTCATATGGTTGCTCCTTTGTTCGCGCTGAATTCAGCTCCTTTCAGCTTTTACTGAGATAGCTGTCGCCTGTTGTAATTTTCCAAAAAACCAGGGCATGGCTTCTACATTGTGCTATTCTATAGTTTACATAGATTAGTCAGTTATGGTGCTGTCAGGTCTCTCAAGGGCTCCTGCATTTCCATAGGTTTATTTGCATGTAAGCATCTGCAAGCTTTACACAGGATCTCTTGCTTGTTGTGGTGTCTGTGCTGCTACAGCCAAACTAATGACAAAAACAACAAAAGCAATGACAGAATATGCATTTATGTGTCCTCTAACTATACAACTGATGCATGTGTTCTTCATGTATTTGGGTGCATGATTGTGTCCCGATTTGCGGGTGACACATGTGCTTCATGTCTAATGCTGCTATGTCATGATGTCTCTAATGACATTGAGCATGTCTTCTTGGCGCTTTAGTCGAGGCTGTCAATTGAAAAGTCCCTAGTAGCATCCACAGGCTTTTGATTTACTCTGGGCAAGGTTTGTACTGTTCCTGGGTTGTAGGGTTGATGGAGTGGGTACCTTTCTACATATTTGTCACTCACTGGGGCACTGGGAACTGGTGCAAAATGGTGAGTGTGATCGTGGTTCTTCTGGTTCGTGTGTCTGGGGGAATGGGAAGCAGGGGTGGATTTCGACCTTCCCACTTCACTCCTCACTTTGGACAACTTGTCGACCACATCACCAAACAACCCTTCATCTTCTTTGAGTCGCCATATCTTTGTCACTCCTCCGAGGTGTCCATAATAGTTTTAATGATCACCAAAGGACCAGTACATGTAAGCGCATGCTCCTTCCAGGTTGCACCAAACCCACTTCCCTTAACACTTCCTTGGATTGTCCACCTTTGTTCCTGCTGGAAAAAGGTCACACATCGCTATCTACTCCCTTAGTCTGTCCCTTTCTTTCACAATGTCATCCATTGCTCCTCCTATGCTCACATCCATCATGATTTGCATCCCTATTGCTACTTCTGCTGTTTTCTTGCATCTTCCAATGCATATCTTGATCCCACACAGGGATGCTGCTCCTAGCGCCAATGCTCCAACTATCACCATCAGTCCATCTGCCAGCCACAATGACATCCATGACCACAGATATGCCAGACAGCTGTTCCTCGTGCTTCGTCCTCCATCTTTGCATGCATCTCTGCCAATTGTGCAACTGCGTCTGAGAGAGTTCTGTTATCATCATCGTTAGCAGGTATGAACATGCAACATGAACTCCCTATTTTTGCACAAACTCATACTTCCATCGCTGTGAGGAGATCCAGAACATATCTATTCTGGAGCGCCACCTACCTTATTGCTCAGAGCTCTTGTTTTGTGGCATTGAACCCATTTACTGTTGAATTTATGTTTACCATTAACTCCCAATGGGTAATCTGTAACCATTTAGCATTTGTATATGCTTGTACTCCGGGTATTAGTGCAGCGAAGAACATTTCTGTACTGCTGAATAGCCCGTGTTCTGCTGGTATTTCCTCCAGGGCCGCTTCTAATTTGCCTGAAAAGTAATTCCCCCCCTCTTTTCACTCGTCTCAGTCCTGTCTGTTTCTCTTCTTCCTTTGTTTGGGCTGTTGATGCTATATTCAGTGATCTCTTCTTCCGTCTGTTGTTTCCCATCTTGGGGAAGTCATCAAGCTTCATGTCTTTCTTGGGTACCACCAACAAAGGCACGTTAATGTGCACCAATGAACATACTCTTCCCCAGTTAGGAGGCAGCTTCTCATATGCTTTGGATCCACACGCGCAATAGTGGTCCATGAGTACTTCTGTTCCTGCTCCCATCGCCGGAACTATCACAACCGTCTTGCATGATACGTTTTCACCAACTTCCTCATCACCATTGTGCTGGTAACACAGGGCCGGTGTCTTCAGGGGAATTATTGGCATCGGTCCAGCTTCATTCTCCACCCAAGTCACTGACTTCGCACTCCTGTCCCATTCCTTCAGGCACTTGTCATTTTCTTCCTGCACCTTGCTCAGAAGATGTTCTGCAAGCAATGAAAGCACTGTCAACAGGCAAGGCTTCAGGGTCAGATGGGTTTTACATAACATTCTATAAAAAATGCTCTGCCCAATTGCTCGGCCACCTCACCCGACTCTTTAATCTATTTCTTACCACAGGCGCAGTCACAAGCTCAATGCCAGGCTCAGCATGTACCTTATTGCTTAAGCTGGAGAAGAATGCAGAGGAAAGCTCAGCATACAGGCCAATAGCAGTTCTGAACTACGACGCGAGAATTTATTCCAAAGTATTAGCAAAGTATTAGCCCCACTTCTGCCAAATTGAATAGATACTGACCAAAAAGGCTTTACCCTCAACAGAAAGACGCATGACAATATCCATAGAGTATTGAATATTGTTCACTTCAGTATTAAACAGAAAAGTCCCTTGACCTTACTGGTCCTGGACGCAATCAAAGCATTTGACAACATTGACTGGAAATACTTGACTGCTGTCCTACATGCTTTGGATTTGGCCCCAATTTCACCAGATATATTCTCGCATCAGCGGAAAGCATCAAGGCTGCCCTTTGTCTCCATTACTATTTGCTATGGCCTTTGAACCGCTGGCTTGCACGACAAGGCAGAACCTGCACATTGAGGGAGTGGGAACAGGCTCATCCCCCCATAAACTAGCGTTATTTGCCTACGATGTAATCTTTGCAATGTGTAACCCCGGGCACACTTTGCCGCAGATAGAATTGAATAGATTCAGACATATCTCAGGATATGCTATACATTACACGAATCCTGTGCTCTTAACATAACAGCCCCTTAGACCGAGAAACCATTTTTAACACAACATGTTCCCTTTCAGTGGGAATCAGATAGCCTTAAATATCTGGGGATACATATAATTCGCTCACATGACACAATGTATCGTCATACCCTTTTCTGATCTCTGGAGGGTCTTTTTTAGGGACCTAGAGAGACAGAAAAAAACTGAAATCTCTTGATTCGGGAGGTGCATAGCTAAAACAAATGACTGCTATGTTTGTTATATGTCTTTCAATAGAAGCAATTAAAATTGCAGGCAATAAATGTGGGACTTAGTTTGGCAGGGTAAACCTCCCAGAATAACGAGAACTGTTTCAACTTGTTCTAGAGAGCAGGATGGAATAACCAGGACAAATATGTACAAATACCTGTTGTTGGTGCAGTTGTCTTCTATCTTGGACTGGACTGACACCCAGCTTAATAGAAAATGGAAGGGGATCAAAAAGTTTGATCTCACTGTCCCCCTAGATCAGTTGCAACGGTTCCCACCTAAAGATCGTCGGCCAAAACATTGCATGTGTGCCTCAACCCCAGGCAAATCTCTTTTATTGGGCATAGTGGCCAACCATTTTTATATTTCCTCCTACCCCTCCCCAATGTCCCCTATTTTTGGAAACCCAAACTTTATGCCTGGCTTGAATGGACATGCTTTTGTCGCATAGAGGGAAAGTCGGCTCAACACATTGGGTCAGATATATATGAAGAGGGTCTCTCACTTACATTTGAGCAGTGCCAGAGAGCATGTTCCCTACAGGAAACAGAGAGAGTTCACTACGCACAACTATGTAATTGGGTGACCCAACTAAGGATTAAGGAGTGAGGGAATAGAGAATTAAGGGCTTTTGAGAAATGTGTTTCTTTTAATTTGTCAATGTTTAAAGTATCCAATACATTAAAGACTCTTAATAAAGGTGACACTGAAGAATCCTTTACTCATATGAAGCGATGGGAGGAGGAAGTGGCTGCAAAATTGCCCTGGCATCCTGGGAACTTATATGGAAAAGGGCATCTAAATCCTCGGTATGCACTACCATTATCGAGAATTCATATCCAATACTATATTGGTGGTAATTGACACCTGTTAGATTACACAAGATGTACCCTAATGTTTGTTCACATTGCTGGAGGGGATGCAAGGAGATCGGAGCCATGGTTCATATCTGTTGGCCTTGTCCTAAAATTAAGCTTTTCTGGGCAGAGATGTATCAATTTTATTTGCAAGATGGTGGGCATTCACCCACCATTAGACCCATTGATGATTCTCCTGGGTGATGTAGACGAACAGGGGATTTTTACTTTGGGAGCAATGCATGCAAATTTGGCCAACCAGATGTTGATTGCTGCACGGTTGACTATAGCACACAACTGGAAATCAACAGAGGTCCTCTTTTTGCATATGTAGTGGTCTAGACTATTTTATAAAAAAAAGGTCGCCTGGTTGATGCCTTGCTCTACCCAGGAAGGAACAATTATATAAGACGAAATTCAGCAAAGACATATTAACCCCACATAGAACAAAAAGGCACTAGAACCTGTTAGTCAGTCCATACAATAAAGAGAAAAATCTGACAGCTACTTTAATTCAGATTCGAGACATACATAAGTAGCCAGGTTTAACTTCAATTAATCGAAGTTGGCATGGGACACTCAAAAGTAAAAAGAACATGTAAACAAAGTATACAGGTAGAACAAACCAAACATCAATCATTCAGTTTACAAATAGGCAATTACATTTCATATTTATCATTGCCAAGAGTGACATAGTAGCATGATAAAGTAATTGCAGTGTGAATAGTACAAGTATTAGAAATATGAAAAATAATGAGTCAACGCAACTGTGTTTCGGCCTTCGGGCTATCTTGAGTAGCAGAAAATGGCCGGCCTTCATCAGGACGGGGACAAGTATGCGTGAGAGATCGTATGCATTCTGTCAAGAGAAATAGACAGAACATAGTGGTCTAGACTATGGCATGCATGTGCTATGGAGAAGAACACAGCATCACTTTCTGATAGATTCATTAAATTCAATATGATTTGGGAACCGTTTATCGCCTACATCAATTTAGAGCAGAATCGTGCCATAATCCCATGCCAATGGAAAACCTTCTCACTCCTATGAATTGTGCAAATGGAGTGACAGATTTAGAAATGAGACACATACACTTTATGGTCCGACCAGTCCACCGTATGAACAATATAAATATGAGGAGCTGACGGTTGCTTTTCCCCTGTACGCTGATCCACACCTTAATTTTCTTCCCAAATGTTGTATCAGGATTTTGTATTCATTGCTTGTTTATCTTGTGCAATATATCTTCAAAACCAATACAAATATGGTAAACAAATAGAAAGCCACAAACAATACCACTGTTGTTTTGGTTATAAAGGAGTGTGATATAAAACACAATTCAACTCTCAGTAGACTTCCCATGTCCCATAAGTCTCACGTGTTGCATGCTTTGCAATGAGTAGTGCTGGCAAATGTAGAAAGGTGAGGAATTCCTAGTCAGAGTCTGTGAACTGAACACTCTGTCCAAAGACCAGAGGCGTCCCTAGGGAGCACTTGGGGGGCTATAGCCCTGGGTCTTTTGGTTGTAGTCCTGGATAGAAGCTCAGGGGCTACGACCAAAAGGTTAGCTAGCCCCAAGTCCTGACAGTCCCGACATTATCTTAGCCCCAGATCTTTTCCAGACCTAGCAACACCCCTGCCAAAGATGAAAAGTTTCATCAAAATGGAGAAATCTCTGTTTGCCCAGGGGATTCGAATCTGCTCTCTGAAGGCGAATGCATAATATTCTGCTAAATTTGTTTCAGATTGCTAGCATACATTGGGCCACATTACGAGTTTGGAGGTAGCCATCCCCTTAATAAGGGCATGGCTACCCCCAAACTCAGGTCCGGGTCCCGCAAAAGGGGACTTACCGGGGTATTCTGACCTTGGAGGGCCCGGTAATTCCCATTCGCGGGACCCAGAGCCAGTACATCCCCATTCGAGCCCCCATAGGGCTCAGTGGGAATGGGGAGGATGGTAGCAGCAGTACCGTTCATAACGGTACCGTTGCTACCATCCGGGTCTGCTTGCGGGGGCCGTTCTGCACACCTGGTATAACCAGGTGTGCAGCGCGCCCCCCGCGAGCAAACTGTAATGTTGCGGCATGGCAACAACGGTGCCGGTAGCACTACCGGCGCCGTTGTTGCCTTACCGCAACAGTTGTAATGAGGCTCATTTTGACCAAAAGGTCCCGGAATTGTTTGTGGCTGAAGTGCAGGCAGGCAGCTCGAATCAAAGGGCATTATTACCACTCCAACTGGGTGGAACATCTGCCATGAGTGAAACAGCGGCAAACTTTTTTTTACATGCTTCCTTTCAGATGGATGCATTCCACCCAAAATAACATCAAGGTAGCAGAAACCCTTCTCCACCCTACCTTTACATTCCCAGAATGTAATGGAAGTGTTCTGTCTACACCTACTTTTCATCACTTAATCCACCGAAGCTTTCATAAGAAATCCTGTCCTGTTCTACGCTAACATGGCTTTATGCGATTAGGGTTTATACGACGCATCACTGCCATATAAATCGTCTCCAGATGCTGTACCAGCTCTGAAAGAGAGTGGGCAGCTTTTGCTTATTTGGGATGAGAGGGAAAATGCATGACCAACAGGCCTTTTTGTTGGTAACGACCAAAATATCGGAAAAAAAAACTGCATGGTTGAAATGTTCGGATTTTGGCTGTACCAAAATTACGTACAGCCGAAAATGCCAGAAATGTTAACCATTCGGTTTTCATGATAGCGAACAAGGGAAGCAGGGGCTGCAGGGGTGTGCCCCGCACCCTTTTTCACCTTATTGGAATGAAGATTGCCAATGCTTACGGCGCAGGGTAGTATTGATTCTATTAAAGACACGGAGGCCACCATTATGCTTGACTTCCTATAATTCTGAAACTCACAGCATTTCAAATCTGGCAAAGTTTAAACTGAACATTTTTGCTTTGCTTTGTTTCGACAACTAAATCAAAAGAAAAGGTTAAAAAGTTTAACAGTATAACAAAACTACACATTCCCATAGCCTCTTGTGCTGGATAGTCCTGAGGCTGTCTCTGTCCACCTATCAGTGCCTGGGACCCCGTATAAATAGCCTCCAGCCTGCGACTCTTCCTCTTTCTTTTTTGCGGTGACTCACAAGATAAGTGAAAAGATTTCTCCTTACATTATTCGCTATGTAAAGAGTTAAGTGTGTGTTTTCTTTATAACGATTGTAATTTAACTAGCGTTAAATGTATGGTCGCTCCATACCGTCAGTGGGTTTCATTCAGGTGATTTCCCTCAACGTCGCGCCCGCGCGCTTTATTCAGTGTAGGTGGTTTATTTTCGGAGCACTTGCCCCATCGCGGAGTGCTTTATCAGAGGGTCCGGACCGGAGCCACAAGCGAACGTGCTCCCACTAGGCAACCAGTCCCGCCCTTTTTCATACTCATTAGCCGTGTTGCCTCCACTTCGAGGTCAGGGACGCTAGGACCCAGAGGGAGTAAGCAGCGCAGCGCATCACTCCGACATCCTTAGCCCCATTTTTCCAATGCTCCGATCGAGCGTATACAGTCGCATCCGTTGGAAAGATTAGAAGAGCCGGAGCATTACAATTAGAGCAATTCTTCTGGTTCCCTCTCCTTATTTGAAAGAAAAAGAAAAAAAGAAAAGGGAAAGTGAACGGAGCGAAGTGCAGGGGGCTGATGAGGAGTGGGTAGAGGCGCCTACAGATGGTGATACAGACCTATCCCTCAGCTTTAAACGAGTCCTTGGAGATTCCCTTTCTGTGGCTGTGTCGCACGGAGTGCAGCCACTCACGCAGCGGCTAGAGATCCTGGAAGCTATGCTTGTCAGACGGTGAGAGGAGTATTAAGAAACCAAGGGCCTGATTTACAAAAGTGTTTCTCAGTGGGAAACTCCCCTAGTGTGAGAAGCTTAGCTTATGTGCATGGGTCATTTGAGCATGGAATTTAGGCGGTTAGTGGGTAGGGTTTGGGAAGGCTGAAGTGAGCCATAAGTGTGCTCTGCCAGTATTTCCTGAGTCCCCAGGTGTTAGTCGGAATTTATGGATATTCACAGTTTTTCAGAGGTAAGGTTAGCAACATATCTGTTTGCACAATGTGTGAAATGTTCACAATTTCATTTAAATTTCTCATGCCAAAGAAATTTCAGAAATACTTTGCATCTCAAGGGAGAGATTGATCTCAACTTTGCAATAAAATAGAGCAAATTAAATGATCAACAATTTTGTGGTTTTACAAAAGGAAATGGAGCAAACAGTTTTTGCACAAATTCGTATTATCTAAAAAAAAATGAAAACGATTATGGCAAACATGTAGTAAACATATGTGTTTATACTAGTGAGGAAACATAGAACAAAACAAAGTTAGAATCATTTTTACCCGAGTGCCGATGTTTATAGATAATACCAATTGGTTGAGCTACTCTGGTGCTACAGGGCAGGTGTGCAATGACAGACCCTCTGTGAGCTGTGTGCCCACCTCAGGGATCCCAATGCCTCCTGGTTTTAGCCGCCTGTTAAGTCGAGAGCTTACATTAAATAATGTATTCATTCAGCTCATTTCCCTGGGTTTATAAAGGCAGGTATTATGAAGTGTTTCTCTCTCCCTGTCATATGAGATAAGCATGCGTTACTGCATTGAGGGTACGGAGGGGCACACAAGGTGGTGGTACTGATGGTGGATCTCTTTACAGTTAAATGGGAACGTTTTAAGGTATGTGAACACATATTTTTCATTGAGTCTTATGGTCCTGACTACTTAAAATAACAATGCACAGACATATTTGAAATGGGGAAAGTATTTTCGGCATAGCAAAACGAAATCAGCTTATTCTACAAATAAAGGTTACACTTAAGAAGGCATATGGCATAATTCATGTCATGTTTGCTTGTATTTAGTTGTGAATATCTGTAGAATGGGATGTCAGAATGGGCGACAATGACTCACCCAGAGCGGGTCTTAATGCTCAGAAAAGCATTTGTACTTACAAAATCATGATGATGCCCGTGACTTTTGATGGCTCCTGATTCACAGTGGTTATCTCACACGAATGAGAATTGGAGCACTTGGTTTTCTTCATGTATTGAAAATAGATGAATATTTAAGTACGATGTAAAGAATGGATTTAGTAGGTCTCTTTCTTGTCTCTTTTTTTTTTTACAGTATTTGATCACATGTGATTTTATGTGTTCTTTGTTAATGTTTTAGTAAGATGTATGAGTATTTATTATATGTGATAATTGTATCATTTAATGTGTTATTATTCTTTTTGTAATTTCTTGTTTAAAAATGTGTATAACATATTGTAAAGTTGAAATATTTAATCTAAAACAATTTTAAAAATGATTATGCTTCTAAAAATGCAAGGTGCTCTGAGCTCACATATATTTTCTGGATCTATTACCACAGTTTCACAGGTTATGAACTTACACTCAGGTTTACGGAGCATGAAAGGCCTCCTTTTCTACGAGGGGTTTTCAGCCACCCAGAGATACCCTAAAGTTGCTGAGTTGCTTTTTTTCTGCCCGAGACTTTTAGTGGTCGGTGCCTCTTCTGAAGTTTCCTTAGACTCCAGCTCGGTTTTGGTTCACAACCGAGAGTCCCAATTTGTTTTGCGACATCGCCCACCATGCTTACCACACTGAGGCTTTGATGACATCAATGATTAAAAAAAGGAAGCTTTTGCATCAGCAGAAACATTTCTCGGGTGGAAGGAAGGGGGTAGACCGACCCCACCCCCACACTTCTGCCGCGAGGCATGACATTTGAAAGAGCGTGCACTGCTTTAAATTGTGGTAACTGCAATATCTTTTAAATTGCGGCATTCACAGACAAGCCCCTGCAAATACAGATTCTTCATTTGATTATGGGGTCAAACCTCTGTGATTATTGTGTGGAAGGGTCCCCCAGTGAGAGCTGGTGGCAGAAATGAAGTTGTAGATCAATCCAGGAATTAGCCATTGCCCATGCCTAAATGGAACCAGGCTTTCATAAAGAGTAAAATTGGCGTTCGGTCCAGAAGGGCCATGCTTGAAGGTATAGTTTCCCATAAAAACATTGAAAACCAACTCTCGCTGCGTGCCACCCTGCAGATGCATCTGCAATCAGTGTTCATGACGGGATCTCAGAGAAGACTTTTACTGGAAGATGGCTCTCATGGGATTTCTCCTTTGCTTTTCCAAATGTCCTATTTGAGTGTTTGAATATAGAGGTCCTCAGAGAAGTGGAAATGATGCATTTGTATCACCAGTTTGTACCAGATATGCCAAGAGCCTCCTCCATTGAATCTTTGAATGTCGCATCGTTAAGCGTATGTCCAATCAGGATAGTTATCATTATCATGTAACGGTTTCAGTATGTTGCTTTCCTGGAAATAACACTTATTGAAGACTTTCTATAGATAAATCTGGTATCTGGTCATTGCATCTAATGCCATTCCATCTAATGCCATTCAATCGAATTTTTTCCATCTAAAAAATGTGCATTGAATGCATGTTTTTGGGGGGTAAAGGGTCAATTTTTGTTCAGGAGGATTTTAAAGGGTAAAAAATGGGAGATTAGATGGAGTCCCCCCAAAAATAAATAAATAAATAAATAAAAATAAAAACGATTTGATGCAAGTTTTTTAGATGGAAAACATTGGATGCAAAGGCATTTAGATGCAGGGAATTCGATTCAATGACCATAAACCAATCAGTCTTCATGTTTAAACATCACCCAACTGCTATTCAGCAAGGGGTGACTTCGACCAAACAGTTTAAATCCCTATTACTTTGACAGCCAGCCATCAATGTTGTCACATGTATGGATGGGTTCCTTCTAATTACTCAGGGGCTAACACATGACAAATGGTATACATATCATTTACATTTTTCAGTTTGCGGTTAGGTACCCTTCATCCAGTGTGATGTAAATCATACATGCTTCCAAAAAGTATGCAGTGAAGCACACATGTGTAGCAGAAATAGCATAATTCTTATCTGAAGAAGACAAATTTACTTCAAAGACAAAGATTTCCCCCAGACTGCAGACGACACAGGTCTGAGATTGAAGTCGGATTTCAATCCAAAAGACAGTGAGTTACCTACATCCATTCTCACTTTCGAAAAATGCATCAAACTTGAAATCAAGAAACTGCAAATTTCTCAAAAACACCAGAGACAAAACCTTACCAATGGAGAACGCCAAGATCTCAAAACCCTTGCCAACAATGACAACCCCTAGTTATAAAGCAGCAGACAAAGGAGGGGGCATAGTGATACAGAACACCGACCAATACAACGCGATGGTCATGACACTACTCAATGAGGAGAATACATACAAAAAACTGACAAGAGACCCTACCTACGCCCACGATCAAATCGAGAATACAAGGAATTACTAAATTTGCACTCGACCGGGACTGGATCTCTGAAAATGAAGAAGGCTTCTTAAACACCACAGAAGGGAGAACTCCTGCTTTTTACACACTGCCTAAGATTCATAAGAGCAGTAGTACACCTACAGGACGACCAATAGTATCAGGATGCGGCTCAATCCTGGAACCAATATGCCAATTCGTTGACCACTTCCTTAAACCTCTGTGCCAACAGACTGCTTCATACCTCAAAGGCACCATGACCACCATCACTACTTTCGAGCATTAACCATTTGACAGTAACATCAACCAACTAGTTACCATGGAAATAAAAAGCTTATACACAAGCATTCCACAGGACAAAGCGATTAAATGTATTAGGCATTATCTTACCTCACATATGACACAAAGAAGAGTACCAGCAAACATCATAGTGGAATTGCTTGAACTAGCTCTTACTAACAATTTGTTCTCCTTTAATGAAACTTTTTACCTGCAAACCTGCGGCACCGCCATGGGCTCAGTCTTTGCACCATATATGGCTATAATCTATATGGCAGAATATGAACAAAGTTTATTTATTTTATTTATTTTATTTTATTTATTGCATTTATTACTCGCCCAAACCCTTGGGTACCACGGTATTCATACTCAATACGAACAACCCATTCAAGGACAACATCCGACTCTGGCGCAGATATATCAATGGCATCATCTTTATCTGGGAGGGTCACAGACAAGAACTACAGAATTTCTTTCTTTGGATCAATGACCAATCTGAGGATATCTAATTCACCATGGACAGCAGCAATACAAATATCATCTTTTTGGATCTCAACATCAGCGTCTCCAATAATCGGGTCAAATGTTCCATATTCAGAAAGGAAACAGACAGAAATACGATCCTGCATTACAATAGCCACCACCCTAAGAATCTACGTAATAACCTTCCTTATGGACAATTCCTCAGGATCCGCAGAAATTGTACAGAAATAAGTGAATTTAAGAACCATGCCAGCAATCTACAACAGAAATTGGAAGTAGGGGCTGCCTTAAAAAACTATTAAAGAACACCATGAAGAGGGCTCTCTATACACCCAGAGAAACACTTCTCACTCCCAAACAATGTGATCCTGCTACAGACAATGCAATGACCTGTATCTTCACCTTCAGTGCCAATACCTCTCAATTCAAGAACATGATCAAGAAATTCTGGCCCATAGTACAACTCAATCTACCAGAAGAACCACTGACCAGGAGGGCCCTGAGAAGAAACAAAAATCTCAAAGATCTTCTTACCCATGCTAGATCCAGATGCAAACCCGCCAGATCGACCTTATGGAATATGCGCGAGAGTCGTGGTCACCACCCATGTGGGAGCTGCACGGCCTGTAATCAAACTCAAAAAATGAAATCATTCCCCATAAACGGTAAAGAATGGGAACTGCGCCAATTCACGAATTGCAAAACACCCAATGTAATCTACTTCATTGAATGCACATGTAAACTAAGATACGTGGGAGAAAGCTCAAGACCTGTGCATAAAAGAATTGGTGAAGACAAATCCAGGATCAGATGTAAAGTGTACTCAGCTCCACTCGTTTCACACTTCATGGAGTATCAACATGGACATGATTCTTTCAAGTGGTGGGTAACTGACAGAGTACTGGAGACCTCTTTTTTTTGTTTTTTTTATTGTTGCATTTTTGGTTTACATAAAACCTTATACAACATTTCATACACAATACAAATATACATTTCATTAATTTATAATACAACATATACAATTCTGGACTAATCGATAAAAAGAGATTTCATACAGAAAATCACATAAGTACACAAGTATTCCTAAAAAATTTCAATAAAATCCTCTCTCAGCCCTTAATTAATATTGTTCTCTATTTACTTTGTGCATTTTTGCATATTAGATTCTTAGTTTCCAATTCCTCCATTATATTTTGAAGCAATGGATTCAATGCTAGGATTAAAGAAACATTTACTCCCCACATACAACGACTCCAAAACAAATGGCTAGACATCTCAAGATCTCTATTAAATCTATCTTTAAGATAGAGTGCTCGTTTGGGCTCAAAATGAGTACAAAAAAGAACAAGGTGCTTTAAAGTTTCTAACATGTTAATTTCTTCACAAAAGCGACATGTTAGACTAATACGATTTTGATTAAGCACCTCTTCTTTATGTCCCCAGTGCTGAATCCTTTCTAAAGTCGGCATCTGGTTAAATCTAAAGCGCATATATGTTAAACTCGCATTATCACACAGGAATCTTTGTAAGTAGAGAGGAATACATTCCCTTGCATGAACAAAGTTAGCATACTCTTTATATGAGGAGTAGGACTCTATACTGTTTACTGTATCCACCCAATCTGCCTTAAATAGAGATCTCTTGACTAATCCAGGTCGCTCTACCAGATCCTCTAGGCAAAAACCTAGACTATCTAATAAACAATTCATTTTATCACCGAACTTTCTGATGGATTTTACTGACCCGGATTTAACAACCCAATTGAACAGCTCATAGAGGGTGTTTACGGCTGGATCATTTATCTTTCTATAGAAGGATAGCTGCCTCCATAAGTATCTTGCGTTAAGTGAAATAAGACAAAACTCATGTTGAATAATGGCATTGGGGACTGCCATAGATAGGCCCAGTACTTCTTTCCACATTTTCCCCTGAACCACATTCAGCCATGTGCTCATATCATAGGTGCAGATATCCAGACCATACAAAAGGATCGGCTCATATTTTGCAAGATAGAAACGTCGTATCGGTAGGAGCGAAAATGTACATACCCTGATCTTCAAAAATTTCATTTGACCCTTTAGTTTTGACATTTTCTCTTCCAGGCTCATTTTCCACATCTTCAAGGTAGATTTGTTAGTAAAGTTATAACCTAAATATGTTATTGCCTGGACCTGTTCCACCTGTTCATCTCCCATCTTCCAAATATAGGACTTATTGGTTCTTTTCTTAGTAACCACAATCGTTCGAGATTTGGATGCATTCGGGGAAAGGTTGTTCGCTATCGCGTACTGATAGAAAATATCCATCTTTCTACGCAGGCCATGAGGAGAACGATCAAAGAGAAGAAAATCATCAGCAAAGGCCATCCACTCAATAGCCAAGCTCCCCAACCTAACCGGCGCAATGGAAGGGCCCTGCCACATGTCCTCCACATCACTGACATATAGGTTGAAGAGCGTGGGAGCAAGTGAACAGCCCTGCTTAACCCCAAACTTAGTGTCAATGGCATCAGATAACGTACCTTGCTGAGTCAAACGAAACCTGACCGAGGAATTGTTATGCAGCAAAGCCAGGAGTTGGACAATCTTACGGGGAAAATTCATTCCTAACATTTTAGTCCACAATCTAGTTCTGATAACTCCGTCAAAGGCATTGCAAAGATCCAAGGATGCCATAACAACTTCACCCATGTTAGTTTGATGGACAGTATCTCTCAGATGGGCCAGAATGTTCCCATTTAAATCTGTTCCTAAACCCTCTCTGAAGCCCACCTGAAATTTACTAAAGCAGGCATTTCTTCTAATCACTTTATTAAGATCCCTTAAGAGAAGAATGCCAAAGATCTTACTAGCTGCATCTAAAAGTGCTATGGGTCTATAGTTCTGGGGGTTGAGAACATCTCCTTTTTTGAATATGGGTACAATAATACTTTGGGTCCAAGATTTCGGAATGGTATGGTTTTTAAAAATATCATCAAATATGGGTTTCAACAGTTTAGCCCACATTTCAGGTGCTGTCTTTATTACAAAAGGAGGAATACCATCAGCGCCCGGTGCTCTGGATGGTTTGAGTTAATTGATAGCCCACATAATGTCCTCAAAATCCCACGGACAATCGCCCACCTCTGGAGGACCTAAATCCATGTCCTGTTCCCTAGAGAGAGCAGAAGGCAATGCAAACTTTTTCTTGTAATAAGAGCACCATACCTCTGCTTGGATATGGCAATCAAGATGGTCTTTAGTCGGCCTCAACATGTTATTAATAGTAGCCCCAAATTGAACCTCTCTGCCCTTACAGAGATTGTTCATCATCAACTGATGAACTTCAAGATGATGATCGATTTTCAGGGACTTGATCAAAGTTTTGTGTTTCATGATAATTTTTTTCTTCCTGAGCTGTAACTCAGCAAAAGAGATGGATAGTTTCTTCAGAATCTTTAGTTCCCTATTTTTGATACACTTGGATCTTTGGACTCTAGGATCACTAATCTTCTCCCTAAATTTCAGCTTCTCCATATCACCTATCCTATTGATTTTGTAGACACATGACCATATAATATTGTTGTAGTGAAATACCCCTAATAAGGGATTCTCTTCCCCACTAATTCGGTGAGACTCTAGGGTTAAATTTTCTAACACTAAAGTATTAAATTTCTTAATAATTTTCTTATTCCATACAATCCTTTTCCTGTTATTTGAGACCTTTGCGCCCATCGACATAGGATTAATGTGTGTACCAAAACCTAAAAGCGATAAGGAAAAGCACAGGGGGATGTGATCACCCAACTCTACCTCCATGAGTGTCAATGTTCCACAAGCCTGTTTCCAGCTATTGGATACATAAAAGAAGTCAATTCTGGAACTGGTACTTCCTCTTTTCCAGGTATATTTGGGTAAATTCCAATCCGAGGCATGATCTAAGAGTCCCAGGTCCCAATGGTCAAGGAATTTATCCCACCATATACCTCTCTTGAGGTTAGTATGAAGTATTTTAGGAATAACCCCTCTTTCATTTAACATGGTTCCCTCAGCACAGGCCGAATTGAAATCACCTCCTATAATAATACGATTACCATACCCCTTCTCAAACCTACCCCCCAGGATCCCTCCAAGAGAATCCTCCACTGTATCTATGGGCACCTTTAGTGGATTCCAATATATATTCAACAGGAGGATAGGATCTACGCTATTCTCTGACGATAAATTAATGCCTAGAAGCCACTCACTCTTAAAAATCACGGAGCCATGAAACCCCAAATTACGATCCACAGCAATAATCAGACCACCACTTGGCCGCCCGGTAAGCCCCCTCGATGCTATTGAGGAGAAGGTATAAAAAACCTTCTATATGCATATCAGACAACATCATAGTTTCCTGGAAAAAATATATACGGGGGCAGGTATAATTTTCCCCTTTAGTCAAAAACGTGTTTAGATGAGCTCCCCCGCATGAGTTCCAGGAAATGACGTCAATATTAACATAGTTAGGAACATCCATTGCCTTGTCTAAGGGTCTCTAAAGTTTTGAGCACTGGTTGCACCCATGACCAATCCTTACCACTATTTAGAAAACTGGAAATTAGGGCCAATCCTGGATCTAAATTTTCTACTTTTTTATTATCCAGATGGGTGATTTTTTCTATTTGGGAGTTACTTGGTTCCTTATATTGAAGGAAATTGTCGGCCTCTTTATCGTCTGCTAGTGTGATTAGATCATAGCCCAAAGAATTAAGATTTTTTTCTTGGGCACGTACCATATCAGCAACCATCACTGAATAAAAACAACTTACCATTCAATGGTTGTTATAATCAGGTAATGAAATAGCGTCTATATCATCTGTTGTTATAGCCCGCAATAAAGGAATTTTTTTAAACCAATTTAAAAGATGTGTTCTATTTAAATTTGCCTGGGGGTCAATTTTATTATTATTAATCCAACCCAAAATCTTATTTGTATGGATCCTAGGAAGTGTCTGGGCCAAAGTCGATTGGATCTTAGTATTATCTACAGAGAATTTTGCTAATGCATCCCTTAGAATCTTGAGTTTTAGAAGTCTGCGTATCTAGGGGACTTACCCCCACATTATTAAGGGTAGAACCACTCCCTCACTCGACCACATCAATCGGTCCATTAGAGGAGGGCATATTGGAATATAGTATCGGTGCCATTACTTGGGCAATGGGAGGAGGAATAGTTTGTTGCGTACCTATTGATGTTCTAACATGTTTGGTGCTAATTATTTTACCAAAAGTTGTCATCTTGGTTTGCTTAGTTTGTGGGCGATCTTGCCTAATTCTCAATAAATTGCTCTCTTCTATATTAGGGTTAAAGTTCTTTTCCCCCTCATTGGAGGCCCTCTATTACTAACTTCCCCCTGCACCTGGCCTTCTTCCCTATTTAAGCCCTTAGCTACCCCACTATCATCAATCTCTTTTTGGATAGAAATATTCCTAATTGCTTTAAGATTGGAATTTCTGCCTTTAATTTTCGTGTTGGGCATATTTTTAGTTTTTTTGAGCATCCTAACTTGTCTTTTTGTTTTTTTATGTCTATACACAGGGGATTGGGATACCTCATTGATGTCATAGTCAGAGCTATTAACAGGACATACTTCATTGGACTCCGTTGTTCTACCCGTTTCCGATATCGAATCTACTAAATCTTTCTCCATATGTTTTGTCTTTTGTTTACATTGTTGCCCCTTTTTAGTGGGGGTTTGCTGAATAACTATAGCACCTTCACTACTAATATTCAAACATTCCCCCTCCTTGGACATTCCCCTCTCATTCTCCTGAGCACTAAGATTTTCTATATCCTGTTCTTTATTATATTCCCCTGTTCCTTTTACAATAGCATCCAATAAAACCGAAGGACTGTCTGGACAAATCAAATCCTTTCCATGGTTATTATTTTGTAATTTTTTTACCTCCTTGTGTAGGGAATTCTTGGTCCACTATCCCTCTATCTGATGAGGTAGGGCAATCCCCGGAAAGCATAATTTCCAACAGAGTGGTAATTTTAGCATCCATGGTTGCCAACCTCCTATCTTGGTCCTCTCTGTATTTCTCATATTGCTTCTGTTCTTTAATGTTATGATCCTTATCAGTCTTACCTTCCACAAGGCCCTCCAAAAATGCCAAACATGTAATTAATTGATTGAAGGCGGCTTGTTGGCCCACCATGGTACCACTGAACATCTCTTGTGACTCCCCCAGGGTTTTCAAGGCCAAATTCAAACTAATGTGTAGGTTAGATAGGAGTAGTAGAAGAGAACCTCCTCTATCCTCCCTATCCAAACATGATTTTTCCTGTTTATCCTTACCTACAATAGGCCTATCTGATGTTATGGGATCTTATTCAGTGGCACTATCTATTGTTTTAATTCGATTGTGTCTTTCCTTAACAGTTTGGGTAGATGCTATCTTCTTATGTATGCAAGTCTTGGATGTCTCTAATACTGGACTAATATAGGTTTCTTGTTTATCCCCTTGTTGTTTTCCCAACATCATAGTATCTCTATATTCTAATGGTGGACCACTTAAAGCCCCCTCCGATAGACTTCTCCCTTCCTTACCCTTAGTTTGAACTCTCCCTGATGGCATATCTAAGTCAATGATTTCTTTGAGCAAATCACCAGTGGCATCTGCCATAAGCAGAAAAGAGTTGTCTAAATCGGCCTCCTCAATCGATTGATTAAGCTTATGGTTTAAGCAAACAGGAATTCCTTTAGATTGTTCTCCCCCATTGGTATCCTTAGATATTATTGGGCTAGTGACATCTTGTAACTTATCTGTGCACTTTTCCCAAAAATGAACACTGCTGGAGAAATATGAGCAAACTGGTAATTACACTTATTATTACCTGTCATATTCAATCTAGACTGATCTAAGCCAAGGGTTTTCCTAGCTTTCAGTTTTTCACTAAAGATCATATTCTGAAGAGGGGTGGATGCATGAAAACGAACCACCCTTTTAGTACCACATAAACTTTGTTGTAGGCATTCTTCGTCTGTAAGATCTTGTCTACAGTCCAACCTTTCCCTATACGTCCCAGGAGCATCTGTGTCTAGCATAACTTGATTCCCCCCCTTAAGTACTTGCGTCTCCAAAACTGCTAAATCAGTGATGGGACGTCCATCCCCACTCACCTCCGTTGTGTGATTTGTCTCTCCACCACTGACTACCACTGATATGCTAGCTGCAACCCTGTTTTCCATAGAATCCATGTTAGGAGGCACCTTGCTATTGATCGGCGAGCTTGATTGCACCTCTATTACATTATACTCTTCACTTTCAACAGTTTCAAACCCGCTTCTAAGTGCAGACATATTCAAATATATTAATTGTACACAAACACTCTTTTCAAATAAAATAGAAAAAGGAGAGAAGAGAGTACAACTCGCAGCCTCTAATTATATATCAGCGGAGTAAAACTTTAAACTTTCCAGCAAATAAAACACAACCTAATAAAGCAATCGTGAATATTAAAAAGATACCCACTGTAGAAATTGGAAATAAGATGCAGAATAAAAGCTGAGAGGGAAAACAATTCAGTTAAAATATATATCACATTCAACACATTTCAGAATGGCTGTTACCTAAGTTTAAAATATTCTTATTAAGTATTCACTGCCTTGGGAACGCCCGATGGCTTGAGGAGCCGCCTTAGTCCGTCTCTCCTCCCCAGTGTCCAACTAAATGTAGCAGTCAACTGGCTCTAGTATCCTCCTTAGGAGTTAAATAATCATGAATCCTCCCAAAAGACAACCCTACAAAACAGAAACTAAAATAGCCAGACAAGATGCACAATGTCCAGGCTTACTGGAGGTTCCTGCCCAAAAACTCAAAATCCTGGTAGGAAGGCTAATAAACACTACTATAACCAATTTAAGTAGAACACATTTGCCGGATGTTAATGTTACCCACAAAGACTCCTGCCAAGGCGGGAGCCTACCAGAGCCGAACAGCAGCCAAACAGTACAGTTAATGCTGCGCCCTTGTCCCCGCTGTGGGCTTAACGCCGCAAAGGTGGCTGGTCCTCCAATAAATGGTGGGTGAAAGTCACGTGATTGGTCACGTGACCTGGACAAGGTCCGCCTTCTCCAGGAAGCACCGGCCCCACAGCAAGAGCTCACGAGTGCTCGCAATGCTGTGACACACGTAGATGAGCAGGTAACGTTCCTCTCCAGCAATGCGTTCTTTTAAAATGCAGCAGAATACGCCGCTCGGGCGGCTGGTCCTCCAATAAATGGTGGATGAAAGTCACGTGATTGGTCATGTGACCTGGACGAGGTCTGCCTCCTCCAGGAAGCACCGGCCCCACAGCAAGAGCTCACGAGTGCTCGCAATGCTGTGACACACGTAGATGAGCAGGTAACGTTCCTCTCCAGCAATGCGTTCTTTTAAAATGCAGCAGAATACTGACCTCTAACATCGCCAACGCACTCAATTTCAAGGAAGCATGGTGGATCTTTAAATTACAAACCCTAACCAGAAGCCTCAATGAAGCGGCCCCGACAGACCACCACTCCTAAAAAACTTCCTTCATTGAAGACTGACCATCACACACATCTCCTAGCCTGACACAGTGGCACATAGGGCACTGAATGGCCAATCGACCTATCCTTGTACAGCAATTTATGAGCCTACCAGGAGGCCCCGTTGCCCGCACAATGTGGTCGCCCCCCCAAGCTCCCACTTACGGCCTCCACACTAAGGATAGTCTACTCACTATGCATACTGATACCCACACACAGGGCATTACCCCACTCGCCCGGCCCTATACAGACATATGGCCTGCCACAGTGACTCCACTTCCAGGGACCCTCATACACCCATTCCTCAAATTAGGATGGAATGCTCCTGCCATCGCTTAAACATACAAATAGAGTGATGGGCACACACTTTACCCAGCACCCACGTTCAACACGCTTTGCGTCTGTCCGTTCCAACAAGGAGACAGCAACGCATTTTACATACTGAACCATGGCACGGCTCTTTATATCCTCGTTGACATTTTTGCGACTCCTGGGCTCTTAGCGCCCATACTGCCAGTTCGCACCTATGCTGTGCTTCGCGTACCTTGGTACGCCGGCCGGATGGCCCTTACTCAAGCAACCCTTCCGCACTTCTGATAATGCCTATAGCTCCCCTTTCCACTGCCGTCTATACCAGCCGTGTGCTGAGTGTGTCAACACACTCAGCACAGCAGTAGATCTCCCCCTGCAGGGTGCTTGTACCTTTCTGGGGGCAGACTTCGCCGGCCGTCACACACTAGTTTCCAGCGCGGCCCAATCCTCTTCAATGATCACATTTACCATTTTCTATGTGCCAACATACACAGTTGCAGTTTAACTCAACACAGCACTGGGCACAATTACACGATCAGGAACTCCGTTGCCCATACGCCGCTATGACAACCAGTACATTCTTTCAACGCGCATGGGCACACCAGAGCCACTCGCACATGCGATATGAGTTTTCAGCTGCACAGCTTCATTTTAAACCAGCTTCTCGAGCTGTCAGCATCCCGTGGCAACCAGCAGAGCCTGTGCTTCTGGACACGATTCAGGTGAGCGGGTTCCCTGCACAAAGAGGCATGTAGTAACAGCCTTTTCTGCTCCCCACACATTACGTTTTCCATGTGGCTTGACTTCGTGATTCCAATCCCTCCTCCCTGTTTCTCCCGCCTCCCCCTTTTTGTCATCCTCTCACCAGAGTGCTACGATCAAAGGCATGCCCTGATTATACTGTGCTGGCCATCACTGCAGCACAGTAAGATATACACAACAGACAAGTCCCAGATGACTACTTCTGCTGCCTACAAAGAAAAATAAAAAAAGACTTAGAGCAATATTCCTTCACTGCTCTGAGGAAAGGTCAGTCTAGGGGCTAAAAGGGTCACCAGCCCGTCACTTGTTTATATTTTAATTTTTAAATAAGGTCCTTTACCTTCCCATTGTTTACTTAGCTATGTCCCACCAACTTACCTATTACTGAGTACACATATGCCCTTCTCTTGCTTTTAGGGAGACCTGCATGTATATGGCCCCAGAAAAAGGTTGTGACTCATATAAACCGAAACGTCAGTGATCCACGTGGCAAAGCTTCAAGAACCACGTCTAAGGACACACCAAACTTTCTCTAATCCTCCATAGACGTCAAACAATCTCTCTTGGTCTTTGAACAGTCTTCTTGTTGGTCATTCCACAAACGCATACAGACTTAACCTTGCAAGTCCGACCAGCTTGTCTAGGTCACACAATTAGCGCCATACTATTGGCCCATACTGTTTGAAGTTAAGCATGCAGATACAAATGTGATACTATACGAAACAGTAACTGAGAGGTTGAGATGAATATGATGTAATATTTCTGATCTCTAACTGTTGAAATTTGTATATATGCACACTATACAGATATGCTTTTTGCCTGTCTTGTTGTTTATAGTTGACTGTATTCTTACTAAGCATTGTTTATTGTCACTATTTTTTTTATGTTTGTGATACAAAAAATCATGTTGGTTTTAACACTTTTGAAGAAATTAATGAAAAAACGACATATTCAGCCAAAATAATAAAAAAGGCGTATGTAGACCAATCTCAGTAGTTAGTTGGTTCTTCCCCCGGCAACACGTATTAGCCAACCGTTGTTCTGGGTGATTAGGAAGGTGTAAATTATTGCTGCAAGAAGTTATTGCAACCTTTAATTCGTGAGGACACGACCTCCCCCTGTTTACATATCTATTCTCCAGCCCACAATGTCCTGTCCGATCTAGGGATGTCCCTTATGTTACCAGTAATTCTTATCTTAGAACATTACTTAGGCAATGTGGCCCAAGGAGGGGGCCATTACCGGTCTGGTAATGCCCCCGGGGCCATAGTTAGAAGCCCAAGTGAAGCGAGGGCTTTAACAGAGTCCCGGGGGCATTAGCAGATCAGTAATGGCCCCCCTCCGAGGGTCATGTTGCCATTAGTATCCCAGCACGTTGTACCGGGGTACTAATTGCAATTTTTCTCAACTGTTTCCCGACTTGAGAAAAATAAGAAAAATAACGGCCGCCGGGCATCGGAAGAAGGGACACGTAGTCCCTTCTCCCTTTCCATGGTGGCCATTGAAATGAATGGAACTGGGAGACGGGACTACATGTAGTCCCTTCTCCCTTTCAATGGAAACAATGGTCGGACCAGCGCAAGATGCATGCTGCAACGTCGTTGGCATTACCATCAGGTAAGGTCCTGAAATGCACCAATCAGTGCGTTTATTTTATTGCCATTTTGCTGCACTGGGTACTAATGATGTTAATCAATAAGACGGGCAGAATCTACCTGTTACCTAATCTTAGAACCATACCACTTTTAATATTTCTTAAGGGATTTGAAGAACCTACCTATTACCTAATCTAAGCACAATGTTGATTTTAATCAATAATAATTGAGGAACCGGCAAGTATGACAGTATTTCTGGTTGAATTACCTTTAAACTCATTTGCCATTGCCATAACCTATGTTGGCGATAAATCTGCCAAAATATCAGTGGCTGTTTTAGTCCCCAATTTGGAACAGCATATGCTCAGGGGGTTAGGAGAATTGATTTGGTTAATTTCATTCTTACCTTTATAAATCCTCATTTCTTTCAGAAGGAAAAATCTCCAGCTGACAGCTGGAGACTTTTCCTCAAACTCCCCTTTGAATATGGCAGAGCGGTAAAAGCAGAGTAAATCTGCTAGCACCACTTCCTTATAGATCAATCATACTTATAAGGAAACCCAACATTCACTCCAACCACTTCTAAGGTTATCGAATGACCAACAGACACCTCTGCTAAGAACTTGACTCTTAGCCATGCATTTTCTCATGAGGAGTGACCATAGCCCAGGCCTTTCTTACAGAATCATGCCTCCATTTTGAAGTGTGTTATCATTACTCTTCACTTACAAAATAAATAATGTTGATTTCTTAAAGGTAGCAACCTTTGACCAATTTCTCGCTAACCACTGTGTGATAGTCCCCGCCAATGTGCTGCTATTATCTATGCGCCATAATGCCCTTTCTGATAATTTCTAAGGAGCCTTTCTCCGTGGATGCAAGTTCCAGCCAACTTTATCGAAGCACTGCTAACATACCTTAAACACCTCTAAATTAAGTGCTTTGATTGACTCTGAAATCTCGCCAGCCTTCAAGAAAGACGAAAGTGTTGTTTTGTTAACGCGTCTGGATCCTGAGATTGATGTTGACGGTGCTTGTACCTTTCTGGGGGCAGACTTCGCCGGCCGTCACACACTAGTTTCCAGCGCGGCCCAATCCAAGAAGGACACAGAGACTTGTGCCTTTTTTGGCAGTGATATATATCTTGTGCAGTTGCCCGTTAGTAAACATTCTGAGGGCATGTGATTTATGACGTGCTGTGTTACAGCGTCACCTCTCCTTTACCCAGAGGACACCGTCAAAGAACGTTTGAATGACAAATGTACGTCAACAACATTCTACTAATGGAACACATTAGATTGGAACATTCGAGTGCACTCACATCTCCCTTCTGCGGGTCACTTGTGAAATACAAAGCTCTCATCCTTGGAACACTCCCCCCAAAAAGATATGCCGCCTTGATTCCTAAACCGGAAGCTACAGTGGGAAAATAGCAAAGGTATGCCCTAATTATCCCCCCATGCATACATTCCTTCAAGCCATCCCATTTTTGCAGGGTGTTTAGTTTTAGGATTTTATTTGACGTGTTGGCCGTTTTCATTCACTTTTTTACTATTCCTGATGAAATTGTAAGGTTGTAACACTGTTTTCCTCTTTTGTGACCACGCACTTTGGTTCAGGGGTAATCATATTTGATTGAGACAGCACTGGATATTTCATAATCGTACATATGGACAACAATTTGGTGACAAACACCTGTAGTTATTACTGTTCCCAGTGTAAGAAAAGTTGAACACTTTTTTGGCCCAGGCTTGTAGTTTCAGTTTAGGCCATTAGGTGTTGCTTGTGCCACCTTTAAACCGAAACTATTACATTAGAGTACAGATAGGGGGAAATGGCTTATGAAGAGGGACACACCACTTGTAGATGTTTTGGTTGGCTATTTCCCCACCCATTAACTTTCCATGGCCATGTTAATCTCTATGGCCGCTGCCATCCAGTTCCTGCACCTCTCCACCCAAAACACCCCCTCATGGGAACGCGTTGAGCTCAATTTACTCAAGCCTTTCCATCAAACTTTGCACTCAAAGAGCCTGCCAGTGTTTTTTTCAAAGCGCTTGTCTGAGATTGAATGACTTATTGGAGCTCAAAACGTGGTACAGGTGTTATAAAAATGTCTTCAGCCACTCGATTTATAATCACTAAGCGTGTTCTTCACTGAAGTACTGTTAAAAACAAGCAATGGCAAAGCCAACAGTTGTGGCTTATGTATAAGTATTAGGCATTTGCCAGGACCTGCTATTAGATGTGCAGGTCCTCGCACACCTTTTTGCACCTGCTCTCATCAATGGACAGTTAATACTACTAAGGCAGTGCCTGGCAAATGCCTTTCCATGCCTACACAAAAGCCCAAACTGTTGGCATTGACAATGCTTGTTTATGCATTGTCACTGCCTCCATGACTGCTTTGTAAGCTTTTAAAATCGTCACAAACAAATGAAAACAACAATTGTCACCAGTGTGGTGGCCAAAGTTACACAAGGGACACTTCAATCTTGACAGGAAAGAGATGGATCGCGAGCCATGTGCCTGTGTAATCTCACATAAGGGAGCAAAGTGTGTGAGAGTAAGAGAGATTGGAAACTATGCTTGATGGTGGACTGGTCATCCACCAGACAGAGAGAGAAAATCACAAAGCAAACTGATTGGGAGACGAAGCAGTGGAAAGCAGAGTGACGTCATCCATGCCAATGGTAATTCTCACTTAGGCGAGATCGCGGCAGGTTCCTCATGTCTTGAATCGTGATTAGTGGCAGAATACAGACCAGCCATATAAGCTCTTTATCCTTCGGGATGACCGACGCACCATTGAAACACTTGTGTATAGGCGCGCTATAAATAAAATATCATATGATATCATATCATGCAGTAAGGACTGGCAAAAGCAGCACCTCCAAGAAGCAGCCCAAGTTGGAGTTGTTCACCAGAAAGCTTGATAGCCTGTCACAAGCATCAGGCGGGGACCAGATTCACCCAGAGCCAACCGGAGGGCAGGGTTTGTGAAGGAGGACGACAGATCTCCGATTTTCAATTCGAGTCTTTTATTTAAGGGGAGCTCCCCAGAGCCATCCACAGCACTGACTCTTCGTCTTTTCACAAACTCCAACCGTCGCAGCGGTCACGCGGCTCTCGCTCCAAACATGGACATTAAGCCCGCGTGACCGCCGCGAGGAACCAAGTGATTCCTTACACATCTTTTCCCCATAACAGAACAAGAAAAACATCACTTATAGAGAACATTTAAAAGATACTCTAACTAATGAAAATAACCTCTTAATATAGTGGAAAATTTCTCACATCAAAAGAATTAAAAAATCTCAATATTCTTATATTAACAAAATTTGACACGACATGTCTATTTGTCTCAGGTTAACAAATACTTCAAGTTTCATAATCTCTCATCCACACCGGCTTTGATCTAGACCTATGTGAACATTCTTCATTAGGTCTTGTATTTAGTCTTGTGCCTGTATCCATTTCTCCTCCATCGTCTATTTTTTTTCCATCTACCACTTCTCCTCCTTTCCCTTCCTTTTCTGTCTTATTATTATCCACACTGACAATACTTTCTTTCACTTGCTCGCCCACTCTGCTCACATTCACATCACCCACTCTTGCCAATCTACCTTTAGACCAAACTTCTCCTCCTTCCAGAATGACAACATTACTCTTTACAGCACATATCTTCTTTGGTCCCAGGAACTTACTCTCCACACATTTGTTTACCAGTCTAGGATTTTTAACATACACCATCTCTCCAATCTTCCATTCTTGTTCCTTCACCGTCATCCTGTCATCAAACACATTCTTATTCCTTTCTTGACTCAACGTAATAAGTTTCATAATGCGATCCCGATCAACATTTACCACTTTGGCCATTCCAAGCCATCCTGGACAAAGTCTTGTTCCAGGTTCCCTACCTTTCATGGATACGAATGGAGATACACCAGTTACAGAGTGTGGCGTAGTGACATAATTCCACGTTAACATCTTTAACATCTCCCTCCATGGTTGTCCCGATTTCATGGCCATCTGCAGACCCCCTTTTATGTACCTGTTGACTCTTTCAACAAGACCATTCGCCTTGGGATTATGCAATGCAGTCCTTGTGTGTTTTATGCTATAGCTTGCCAGAAATGTTTTCATGGCCACAGATACAAATTGTACCCCATTGTCAGACACAATTTCAACCGGTACTCCTTCTTTAAGGAAAACTCTCTCCAAGAAATTAATCAACTCGTTAGCCGTGACCTCTTTCACCGCTTCCCATTCAAACAATTTGGAATGAAAGTCAACTAGAACAAATAAAAACTTCAAACCATCTCCCAGACCTGCTACTGGATCCATTATGTCCACCGCCAACTTACTCCAAGGTTGGTCTGGTATTACATTAGGTATTAGTGGGGCTCCTCTTACCACTCTACACTTATCACTAGTTTGGCAAATCATGCATTCCTTGACACACCTTTCGGCACTCCTATCAATTCCCGGCCACCAATAATTTTGCCTCAACTTCCTTTTCATTGCAGCTTCTCCAGGATGTCCCTGATGAGCCAGAATAACAAACACCGACCTGAGAGATTTTGGAGGAATAATGCACTTTCCTCTTCTTAATCTGTCTCCACACAAATTTATTTCATCTCTTACCTCCCACCATGTATTGAACTTACTGTCCAATTCTCCTTTAACTGGCCACCCTCTCACTGTCCATACCTTTACTAGTTTTAGATCCTCATCTGTGCTTTCTTCTCGTGTCCACTCTTCTTTACTAATGGCACCCTGTATTTCTGCCACTACAGATTCTTCCTCTTTCTCTCCACCCTCTACAATATTAGCATTCACTGGTAGTCTTGACAGACAATCTGCCACCACATTTTTCTTTCCTGGCAAATAACTTACCTCAAAATTAAAATTTTGGAGTCCCAAACCCCACCTACTAATTCTTGGGGAACCCAACGCCCATCTTCCACTTTCGAAAAGTTGAACCATGGGCTTGTGGTCGGACCTGACTACAAATCTTCTTCCCCATAAAAAGTACTTGAAGTGGTTTACTGCCCAAAACATGGCCAAGGTTTCTCTCTCTATAACGGAATATTTGCACTCTGCACCTCTCAGCGTCCTAGACGCAAAAGCAATAACTCTCTCTGTGTTACCTTTGTCATACTGCACCAATGTTGCTCCCAGCCCAAGCATGCTCGCATCTACTACCAAAACAATCTTATCTCTGGGATCGAATCTACCTATGGATGGTGCTTCACACACTGCTTGTTTGATACTCTCAAAAGCCTCCTCACATTCTGCTATCCATTCAAATTTCGCACCCTTCTTGAGCAACATTCTAATAGGAATGGACACTTTGGCAAAATCTTTCACGAACTTGTGATAATATTCAGCCAATCCCAAAAATGATTTAACTTGTTCTTTGTTCTCTGGCACCGGCGCCACCTTCACTGCCTCCACCAAATTTCTCTTGGGCCTTACCCCTTTTTCATCTATCTCGTGTCCCAGATATTCTACCTTGTGCACTGCAATCTTACACTTGCTCCTTTTTACCGTTAACCCCGCCTCCCCCAATCTCTTTAACACCTGTCTCAACACTTCATCATGTTCTTCCGGGGAACTCGCATATATTAGCACATCATCTTGGAACACGATAATGTTCTTTACTCCACTCAACACAGTCTCCATCACCCTTTGGAATACGCTTGCCGCTGAAGCGAGTCCAAACGGCATCCTGCAGTACTTAAAAGTTCCAAACACAGTGATGAATGCCGTTAAATGTTGACAATCTTCCTTCAGTGGAACTTGATGGTATGCCTGAGAAAGATCGATGACTGAAAATACCTTGGCATTGTTCAACACAGATAACTTGTCACCAATTATCGGTAGGGGATGCCTATCTATTAAAATATTTCTGTTCAAGTCCCGCAGGTCTACACATAGTCTGATGTCTCCATTTGCCTTTGCTGCCACTACCACCGGCGACAGCCATTCAGAGCTCTCACTTCTTTCAATTATTCCTCTTTGAAGTAGGGACTCCACTTCCTCTTTTAGCTTTTCATTTAATTCATGAGGTACAGGCCTCACCTTGTGCACTTTTGGATTGGCTCCTGCCTTTAGTTGAATTTGGTGCTCAAATCCCTTTAACAGTCCCAATTCATCTTGAAATACTTCGGGATATTCTTTCTCCCACTTATCCTTCAATTCCGCCACGTCAATAGGCCTTTCCGCATTTGCTTGAATTCTGATTCCCAACTTCCATTGTTCACCCCATCCCAGGAGTGATGAGCCCTCTTGAGTGACGTAAATCTCAGATTCACAGCTTCTCCCCTTGTACTTTATGGAAGCCTGGAACATCCCTACAACTTCAATTCTCACATTCCCATATGCATAGGGTTCAATATTGTGTTCCTTCAACTGCCTTACGTCTCCCTGCATGCAACTCAAAAATGTTGCTTTCGACATCAAAGTCCACGGTGAACAACTGTCTACCTTCATTGTTACTACTCTCCCATTGATCATGAACACATCTGTTGGTGCTCCACCTTTGTTAGATACTTCCGATACTTCCAGTACATGCTTTGCCTGGCTGCTCATGCCCATTGCATGATCTTCTTCTTGTTCCGGCATTCTTCCTCCTGCCTCAATGTTTTGCACTACTCCAGATTCACGGCAAACTCTCGCAAAATGACCCTTTTTCTTGCATTTTAAGCAGGAGATGTTCCTGGCTGGACAGAACATGCTTGTTGATATGTGGCGGTTACTCCCACACTTGTAGCACCTTATTTCCTTGTTCAGGACCCCCTTTCGGAATCCTCTCACCGCGGCTACTTCTCCTTCCGATTTTTCTCCCTTCATAGTAGTCATATACTTATGAGTCTGTTCCATGCTTCTTGCCGTGTCTATAGCTACCTCTAGTGATGCATCCTTGGACAATAGCATCTCTTGTATCTTTACATTATTTGTGCACCGTACCAATTGGTCCCTTATTAGAGAATCTGTGAGTAGTCCAAACTCGCATGTATGGCTAAGGGACCTCAAAGCTGCAATAAAGTTTTCCACTGGTTCCTGCGGATCTTGTATTCATTGGAAAAACGTGTGTCTCTCAAAGGTTATATTTTTCTTGGCCTCAAAGTGAGCTTCTAGCTTTCTTTCCGCCATGGAATATTGATCCACCTCCCCTTGACCCTGCTGGGCAGGATCAGGCAAACCATCATACACACTCCTGCCTTCCGTTCCTAAATTGTGTAGTAAAATCGCTTCTTTTCTTGCTGACGCGAATTTATCCCCTCATATAGCAATGAGGTAAGTATCAAATAACTTCTTCCACCTATCCCACCTTATTGGTGGAGCCCCAGGTTCTGCCAGAAATGGTGGCGGTGGTGACATGCTTGCTGCAGCCATTTTTGATTGTTATTCTGGTGTTATAGTCACACCAAACTGCTCCAATGGCAACTATGCACTGTCAATGTTCCCCCAATGTTCCTCTTAGTCGTGGCAAGACTTTCACTTAAATCTTCTATTATACCTCATCAACTTCCTGTTTGTGTCAACGATGACTACTTCATGTAGCCCAGCTCTCTGTTCCAATATTTTCTTTTTTTCACTATCTCCTCAGAAATCTCCTCAGAAAGCTTCCCTCCGTGGTTGTGCTTCGTCCCTCCCACCCCCTGCTCCTCACCTCTTTCAGTCGGATAGGAATCAGGGTGGGCGGCATCAACCAGGATCAGCTGTGCAGTCTCACCGCTGTTCAGAGGTGGAGGGAACGTCCCTCTGCAGAGCCGCCGCGACCGCCTCCCTGCAGCGCCACGCCTCCAGGCCGCCGCGGAGACAGTCCCTATGCGGCCCCACACCTCTCCTTAAGTCGCTGCGTGGATCCCCAACGCCTGCTCCCTGCAGCGCCACACCTTCAGGCCGCCGCGGAGACAGTCCCTCTGGGCCACTCGCACTACGCGACTCGTCTTGTCCTCAGTATGTACCCGCCCCTTAAATCACGGGCAGGCCGGGACGTCCCACTGAGGCTCCGTAACGAGCTCCCCTTCGCCTGATCCTCGTCGCCAATTGAAGGAGGACGACAGATCACCGATTTTCAATTCGAGTCTTTTATTTAAGGGGAGCTCCCTAGAGCCATCCACAGCACTGACTCTTCGTCTTTTCACAAACTCCAACCGTCGCAGTGGTCACGCGGCTCTCGCTCCAAACATGGACATAGAGCGCGCGTGACCGCCGCGAGGAACCAAGTGATTCCTTACAATTTGCTCCCTGAAAAGGCAATGCACATTATGCTGCCGCTGCTGCAGAGTGTGAGTGTTATTGACCAAATGCTATATAACCCGATGCCCAAAATGGATCACCCCAACCCCACAGTGGAACAACTATGCACTGGAATGACAGAAGTGGTGTGAACATCGTTGAGAATGTGATGCATCGATTGGAAAGTGATCTTACCACCCTGAGTCAGGAATTATACTCTAAAAAGGCTGATAACACTGATTTGGAGACCAGCTCCAAATGGAACAATTTACGGATAATTGGCCTTCCTGAATCCACCCAGACTGGCCCCATCGAACCCTTTCAGGAGAAGATGCTCACGAAACTCCTCGATCACCTTGTGCTGTCACGCCATATCCTGAAAGAGCATGCACACATCAGGACACAGGGCCCAACCTCGCTGACCTATCATGACCTGAGTGCTCAACTACTGGGATCAGGGCTTAACCATCAAGCTGCAAGAGCAAAAGGAGATTTACAATTTCAGTCATCCAACATGATGACATTCCCAGCTTATAGCCAGTCAGTACAAGTCATGAGGAGAAGCTAGGACAGAGTACAGAAGATCCTGCGGGAACAGGGAGTTTAGTATGCCATGCTCATCCTGTCCAAGCAAAGGGTCATTCACAACAATAAGACCCCCTTCTTCGCCATGCCTGGGGATGCTCTGCAGTATGCTGAAGCCCATATTGGTCCTTATGAACCTCCCAGGTGACAATGTCGCTGAGCTGCATCCTAATACCCAGTCCCTTTATACTTGGTCATGCGGCAGCGAGTCTCTCTATTGGGTGGTGATGGGCCAGAACAGATGACGCCTAGATGACCCGGCTCAGAGCGCAGGCTGCTGGGGAGGTTCCCTTTAGCCAGCAAGCCGATTTGTTGGGATCCAGACTGGCAGCTGGGGGTCGACTGTGAAGGAGGCGGTTACCCTGGGATGTTTGTTGGCAGTGTATTGTAACTGTTTGAGATACACAGCAAGGAATCCACGATGACAGGGTAAACCACATGACCCATGGGCCAAAAGGGCCTTCTCCCTGAATGCACACAAAGTACGCCACATTACTGGGCAATCTCACGCTGGAAGACCCCATGGCATTATTTAAAAGCATGTGATCCCAACAGAAAGGTCCCCTGAAATCCCCCGTAGACCAGGGGGAAAACTATTCTAAACACAAAAAAACTGCATGGCTGTATTTTACCTACTAAGGCAAAACCTTATTTACAACCAATAAAAATCAATAACTCATGAATGGATATATTCTGAGCGCCATTTTATACAGTGCGACACACCCAAAAAAGGGAACGTTAACTTTGTTTCAATAAAATTTATAAACGCAAAAACAATTGCATGGAAGTGTTGAAAACTTGTAAATGCTTAAATAACACATATCCTAATTGAGAAGTTTGTACAACTAATTTCTCCTGCTCACAGAACTTTTTTATAAGGACTGACGAAATAATTGGCCTGTGGAATTCATTACTAAAAATAATATGTAACAAGACACATACATTCACATAGTGTGAATTTATGTATATGGTTGTGTATTGGTTTTAGTGATGAATTCAATGAGCCAAACCTGTTTTTGGGTGTGAGGCAATACATTCATTAATGGAAAGCATAACATGGAACATATGGGGGTTTAACAACCTTATCAAGGCTAGAAAAGAAATGACGTATTTTGAAACACCACAAAATGAATGGTGCATCCTGCAGGAGTCCCATCTCAATGGGTAGTCACGGGGGAGCCCTGCTGCTTCATGAGGTACCAGCCAGTGGTATGCAGGCAAATAAACCTACTCCCGGGGGTCGCTACACTGATTCATCAGTCACTCAGATTTAGGTTTACAATGCCAGGGTGACCGGATGTCCGGGTATTAGCCAGGATTGTCCGGGTATTTGCGCCCCTGTCCCGGTGGCCCCAAGACATTTTTAAGTTTACCACCAAGTTTAACATACCATCCTGGTTTTTGACCCGATGTTATGATTTTTTCCATCTGTTTGGCCAAAAAACTGGATGGTACCGACCCGATCCGCAAATCCCAGACGAAGTTTTAAAACTTAAAATAGTCTCGAAACCCCAGGCTCTCTCCTCACTCGATTTTCACCCCCTCCCGCATACCCTCCACTGGGTCCCAATAAGCGTTCTGTTGCTTCAACTTGACACAGGACAAGACACCCATATAGAAGTAGAACTAGTTTTACTGCTGAAGCTGTAGTCCTTCTGCTATGTAAGTGGCCTGTCCCGGTTTTTAATTTTCAAAATCTGGTCACCCTACCTAATCCTGCAGGGAAACATGGAAGGCATGGAGTTGGTCCTAGTTCGCCTGTACGCTTCGAACTGGCTGCTCCTGAATTTTTAAAAACAGTATTCTGGAAGTGTAGACATTTCCTGGGGAGCAAGAAGCTTATAGGGAGTGTGGGTGGGAGGAAAGCTTTAACATAGCAATAGACCCTCAAAGGGATAAGACGTCTACCTCAGCCTACATGACCCCACGCTCAGCGTGTACGGACGTATAATAGCTCAGAACATGGAAACCCTCACGCTCTCTGATATCAGGCATAGACGTCATAAAGACACCAACGAGTTTACCTTTTACCCCACACCCCACGATTCCATTCCAGGATAGACTAGTGATTGGCATCTATCACAGTGCCCGAACTAATGGTGAAATCCCAGATTCTTCCAAGAACTCTTTCTGAACACTCGCTGGTTGTGCTAAGAATTGAGGGATCCTCCTTGCAAAGTGCGCAACTGGTGTCTTATGCCGTCCATGCTTGCGGACGCAACATTCTGGCCAAATATCGCTACGGAATTCAACCGGTTCAACTACACTAACGAAGGGTGTGTATCTAGCTTTGCCTCCATAAATCAGGCCACACAAAGGCACTGTTTATTGTGCTCAAATTATGACATTTCAGTAGGAATAGCAGCGCAAGAGGGGAAGGAGCGACAGCACAAGGAGGAGGAGCAACAACGCAAGGGGGAGGAGCGACAGATCAAGAGAGAAGGAGCAACAGAGCGAGGAGGCCGACAGAGCAAGGGAGAAGGAACGACAGCACATGCAGAAAGTAATGACAAGGCAAGGGGGAAGGAGTGACAGCGTAAGAGGGAGGGAGTGACAGAGCAAGAGGGAGGGAGTGACAGCGCAAGAGGGAGTGACAGAGCAAAGGGGAAGGAGCGATAGTGCAAGGGGAAGGGAGGACAGCGCAAGTAAGGGAGGATGGACAGCACATGGGCGAAAGGACAACACACAGGGGAAAGGAGCAACAGCACAAGCGAGGACTACATCTATTGCTTGTACGTATAATTGCATCTTTTGGTCGTAGTTGTCCAATATTGTATTTTTTATTTCAATAGGGTAATTTCCGGACTGGCATAGCGATCGCAAAATGCATAAAAGCCTTGCGTAAAGGCTTTTAAATAGTTTTCTATTAAAATCATTTTTATGGTGGAGAGGATGGGCGGAACGCAATTTGTTTCCCCCACCTTCCCTCCTCTCTGCCATAAAAATGATGAAGCAAGGGAGGAGGAGTGACACGACAAGGGGGGGGGGGCGGTTAAGGAGCAACAGAGAAAGGGGGAAGGAGAGGCAGAGCAAGGGTGCAGGAGCAACAGAGTAAGGGTGACCGACAGAGCAAGGGGGAAGGAGTGACAGGGCAAGAGGGACGGAGTGCCAGCGCAAGGGAGGAGGGACTGATAGAGCAAGGGGGAGGAGGGACAGCATTTGACGGGAGAAGGGACAGTGCAACTGAGGGAGGAGGGACAGCACAAAGCGGGGGCAGCACAAGGGAGAAAGGAGCAACACTGCAAAGGGTAGTTCATCTGTTGGATGTATGTACTATTGCAGCCGTTGGTTGTAGTTGTCCTACATTGTAGTTTTGATCTCAATGGGGGTAGCTATCGTCCGAGCGTAGCATAAGCAAAATAGGTTAAAAGCCTTGCGTAAAAGCTTTTACGCATTTTGCTTTTGCTAAGTCGCATATTCTATCATTCGTCTGGCGGAGAGTAAGGGCGGAACGCAACTTGTGTTTCCGCAACTTTCCTTCCTCTCCGCCAGGCAGGCAGCTCGTACAATGCATCCCTATCGGGTCTGCCTGCTTTATTCTTGTGCATAAAGCCGGCGGACCCCATAGGGATCTCTAGGATTTGTCCCAGCACGAAAATGCATGCCGGTGCAAACGCTGCAGCGTTTGTATGGTGGAGACGAAGGAATGTGGCGGAAATGCAAGTTGCGTTCTGCGCCTCCTCTCTGTCATACAAATGAATGAAAATGAGCTGTAGCGTAAGCAAAATGCATAAATGTGTATATGCAAGGTTTTCACGCATTTTGCTTACCCTATGCATTGACTTTAAAGTGGCTAATCAATGTGACAAGGTAGCTGGGAAACTACGGGTATGTTCATTGCATAATGGGGTATGATCAGCAGAAAAAGCGAGGCAGTGCATAACGCAAATCATTGGAAAGGCTCCTTTCGGCCGTATTGTGTTCTCTTCTGGGCATCTGATCTAGGGTCTGTCACAATAGATCAAAGGGTGAACTTATTTGGATCTGTATATCTAAATTATTTAATCTTAATCTTTATTTAGGTACTATTCATGCTGTTCATGTGAGGTATTCTAGCCAGCTCGGGAATGGACGCCATATTGTCAGCAGGATACTGATAGACCGGAGCGTGATGCCTAGAAGGCAAAAGCAGCAAGCATCCCAGCAAAGTCAAACAAGCAGCCTAGAACCTACGAGCACTGGAGCAAATATGGTCTACAAATCGGCCAAGTGAGCCCAGCGAGCAATCCTGATGGGCTTGGAGATTTTACGTGGGTCTTTCACCCGAGAATATTTGAGTGATTGGTTCTAATAGTGCATTTTTACAGCACACATTTCAGAAATAATAGTTAAAAAAACCACACAATTTGTAAACAGGCCCTTTCAGAGCTTCTCCCTCTCCTGCTCCCCTGCTCATCCCAGCTCCTCTGCTACCCCATGCCTTAGTAATAGCTCCCTGTGTGTGCTCTCTAAGTACAGCCCTCCATTGCTTCACACTTAAGTTTGAGCTTTATAAATTCCATGCATACACCCCATCCATTCAGTCGGTTTTGTAGCTGAACACCTGAAACACTCCAATAGAGGCCAAGTCACCAACAGTAACTCAAGAGCATTTCACAAAACATTTTAGTGCAGACGGTGCCCAAAGAAAAAACACGAGGCCTTCCTTATCACAGATCACAGTACCCATCCATCAACACAATGGGCCTCATTACACGGTATGTGGTAACCATGGCGCTATTAGCGCCATGGCTGCCGCCGGTATTTTACCATGTCCGCCTTGGTGGATGGCGGAATTACCGCCCTACTCCAAGGTGAGCGGGGGCGGTAATTCCCCATTTACCAAGACACTTCCCCATTCCCATTTTTGCCCCCACAGGGCTCAATGGGAATGGGGAAGGAGCTAATTACGGTACCGCAAATTGCGGTACCGTAATTAGCACCAAGGTCCCTTTGCGGGTCCCTACTTTAACGGCTGGTGTAGACCAGCTCTTAAGGTCGGGTCCCGTAAAGGGACCTCGTAGTAAGGCGGTAAGGGTTTACCGGCACCGGTGCCCTTACCGGTACCGGTAAACCCTTACCGCATTCCGTGTAATGAGGCCCAATGTCCCAGTGCTGACCCATTTTGAAGCTGCTGTGTGGTGCCCAGCAGTACATAACAAACATTGCCCAGTATAACATTTTCTTGGAGTCAGTGCTCAATATATACCAGTATTGCAATGTAAAACAAACATTTCATGCTGCATCATAGACCATTTCAAACTGATTTCCGCTGTGGCTCCTATTCTTTTGGACTTCCACCATATCCAAAGGTTTATGGGTCTACGAATGAGTCCCTAATATAAAAGAGGCCAAAAAACACCCGTAGAGTAGGAGTTCGGTACAACATAAGAGAGTAGGATGCAGTGAACATCCTCAGCCGAGCTCGCCATTTTTCGGTGCCTAATTTGGTACTGAAGCCCTGAAGAATGTGGTAGATTTATGTAAGCCACTGAAACCGGTAGGCTTTTGAGGTTCCTGTGGTCACTTTAGTATTAAGCCCCCCGAACCCTTTTGGTGGAATACTAGTGTGGAACTCACCCTAGAGACGGCTCATAAAATCTTTGAGCATTGTCCTTTTAGTTTTTGCCTATTTTTTGTTTTTTAAAAGGTTTTGTGGGGTCACTAAACAGGAGTAATAAAAGGAATGATCTTCCAGTATGGCCTCCATCACACTTTGGGGTAGAATATTTAGTGCCCCTGTGGTGTGTGTTTTTTTTACTGTGCTACTCAAAGACTTATCCCATGCCCAGAATAGATAGGGCTAGCTTCTTTTGTCTGTCTCCTAACACTAGATAAGCGGCACGCCACTGCAAACTAGGGTTTATAAACCTCAGGAGGACTTGTCAAGTTTGGTTGTAGAGCAAGTTAGGTTGTACATATTGACAACGCTCAATGAAAATAAATGAAATCAGAGACCTTTGTGTTTTTTGTGTGAAAACATTAGGGTACACTTACGGGTCAGTTAGCCACCCCAAGTCCCCTAAGTGTGTTTTTGCACCATGGACCATGTCAGGACTGTAATGGTAAACACAGTTTCATGATGTCTGTGCCCAACAAATTATGCCAACAATCTCATTGTAAGAACACCGTTTCATGAGAGCGCCGGGGAACCACTCCAGTAGTGATAGTGCGGGGTACAAATATCCTTTAACATTAACATTAACATGGTGCCTGCCCCCTGTACGCATGCACACACACATACACATGTGCAGACAAATCCTAGATGTATGTGCACATGCATGCAAAAACGTGCACACTCACATTAACACGAACACGTGTAAATACATTTGCCCAACACTATCTCATACACACACACACACCCATACACACACAAACATTTTCTTAGCACATAGCTTTTTTTCCACTCAGTGCCTCAGACCTGCTGTGACTCCTCTTCTGTCCTTGGTGTGCACAGAAAGCAGGGTGGGAAGTGGATTAACAACTTCCCTCCCTAAGTCTTGCCGGCATACAGCCTATAGGAGAACTATGTCCCAAATCCCAAATGAGAGCCAGCAGGGTTGCTTATGCCCCTGCAAGCTCTGGATAAACTATCTCTGTCATTCACTTAGCTCTTGGGAAGTGCTATGTAGGGCAAATCATATTCAGTGATGGCCTGTGCATAATGGGAGGCACCACAACATCCATTCACCAGCCACCACCACTGATACTCAGATCCTGGAGGCATGTGAAAGGTGCATTTTCTGCAATCTATGATCAACAGGAACATCACATACTTGTAATCCAAGTTCTCCATTATGTGCATCTCTATCATAATCCAACTGTATGCTTAGATGACTAAAGGGATCCAAAGTGTCCAAGTTGGCATCAGTAAAGTGTCTTTCAATGAAAACATCTTATCTTTGTTGGATACAGAAGTTATTGCCATTACACACAATTTCCAACATGGCTCAAAAGCTCTCGAATACCGAGACCTCCTGTGCGACTACGAAGAACAGAAACGTAACAGACATCGCAAGGGGTTTCGAGCAAAACACAAATTTGATATGGCTGTTATGCAACGAAAAAGAGCCATGCGACAAGAACTAAGGGCCATAAAAAACACAAGCAGTTTAACTAAAATGGAGTGTAAACGAACGATTAAACAAAGATATCGGAATTGGCACAAATCACATGCCGCAATTCTGGTGCAAAATGACTCCGAAATTATGTTACAGAAAATGTCCGGTAAAAAATCGGCTGAGTACTGGAGATTGATAAACAACAGCTTGGCGCCTCAACATGCACTACAAGCCAACGCAGTCTTGGAAGAAAAGTGGATCGAATTCTACTCGAATCTATATGCTAAAGATCCATCTTCCACAGTCTGGGTATACACAGCGCTAAAGAAATGGGATTTGGTGTTTGAGCGTCTTGACATACTTAATGTAATTAAAAATGTGCATGACTCTAGAGCACCCGGGCCAGATGGCTTAACCAACTTCACACTCAAGAAAAACCCAGAACTATGGACAGACTTCTGTGTAACACTGTTCGAAAGGGTTATTAAGAACTGTTCAACCCCGAAGTCATGGAAAAATGCGGTGGTGGTACCTATCTTTAAAAAAGGTGACCGAACTAATCCTCGAAACTATAGGCCTATAGCGCTACTTGATGTTTTAGGGAAAGTCTATGCAAGCCTTCTACAACAAAAACTCCTTAAATGGGCCATATCCTCAAAACACGTAGATCCCAGACAAGCGGGCTTTGTAAAAGGAGTAGGATGTGGGTTAAATTTGCTACTGCTAAATCTGCTAAAAATGGATGCATTGAAGTCAAACACAAAAATATACACGGCACTAATAGACCTGTCACAGGCGTTTGACAGCATAGACAGGGAACTGCTGTGGGAAAAACTTAAGAGGTGGAACTGTCCTTCGAGTCTAGTGGATGCAATCCGTGAGTTACACACAGGCACTTCGATTAAGATTCGGTTGGATGAGAAAGGCACGTTGTCTGCTGATATTGCTACATATAAGGGCGTGAAGCAAGGCTGCCCATTAGCAGCAATTATTTTCAATCTCTTTATCTCAGATATAAAGCAAGCGTTCAACGGTGTAGTTACCTTTCCTCCAAAACTTTATGGAACCCCAATAGAATATTTGGCCTATGCTGATGATCTCATTTTGGTGGACTTAACGCCGATTGGGCTCCAGCGAAAACTCAATTGTCTTGAGCATTATACAACAGAAAACGGCCTTAAAATCAACAAAGAAAAAAGTGAAATTCTGATTTTGGAAAAGTTACAGGGAAACAAAGGTAAAAAAGGAAAATTTTGCTGGCGAATTGCAAATGAGGACCTACAAATCGTAAAGAGCTCGACCTACCTGGGCATGAAAATTAGCGCCAGCAGAAGAGACGAACCGTGGTCCATTGCTGCAAAAAGCAAGTGTCGGCAGCTGGCGTGCCAGGCGCAATTAATTAATAAGAAATTTGGCAAATTTTCGTTAAAACCAGTCATCTTATTTTATGAGCAAAAAGCGGTACCTATACTTATATACGGCGGAGAAAACGCATTTGGTTGCGCAGAGGACTTGTGGAAATCCCTAGAAAACATTTTTTGGTCCCGTGTCTTGCAGCTTCCAAAGGGTACATCAACAACATGCCTACGGTATGAGCTAGGGCTCATATCAATCAAAGCAAGAGTTACATGGAACCTCCTAAGTATATATAGAAAAACGATGGTCAAAACTCCGGTGCCGCAATTTGAATTACTACATAAGTCTGACAAAGACAGAATCACTTCCACCTTGTTTGATTGGAATGTCCTCTGCAAGGCTCTACTAGAGGAGTATGGCATTAATCTCTCATTGTTAATAGAGAATCCAGTCATGGCTAAAACGACAATCTGGAGAACTGACTGGATATCAACCTGCGATTTAAGAGCGAACTCAACTCTAATGTGTGAGGTACCGGGGGAAGCAAAAGCCTACGGTCAGCGACACACATATCTAACCTGCTTACCGGATCAATACTCAAGAGCTTTGTATATGAAATTCAGAATGAATTTGTTCTTAACGAAAGAACGTTTGGCTACATGGACAAAGTATGCTAACATTGATCCAGTATGCAGATTCTGCAAAAAGAGCAAAGAATCCATCAAACATTTAGTCATGAGTTGTCTTGCTTTTGAACACCAAAGAGAAAGACAATTTGGAAAACTGATCAACGAGCATCAATTCATGAATACAGAGGATTGGTGGAAGGCACTGTTTGAGGGGAACAACAGAGCAGTTCTATTTGCTCTAATAAATTTCCTTCGATTGTTGAAAAATATTTTAGATATAGAGAATGAGAAACTGGGTTTACAAAAGTAAGAAAATTGTTACGGAGTAGGAACCTGGCTTATATGTGTGAAATTAAGAGGTGTCAAACTGATGAAGGGAACTAGTAATTGAAAGGAGAGACTGGAAGATTGTAATGTGTGTTTTTTTAAAGGTTTGAATAAACCAAATAAAAATTAAAAAAAAAAAAAAAAAAAAAGAAAACATCTTATTTTACTACTTGGCTCTGTAATATTCCTTTGACATTCTGTCTTGTACTGTGATTGTTGAATAAAGTAAAACAAAAAACAGCCTCTAATCCAATGGTCTTGAAGTCACCCCCTTGGTTATCAAGGTCACTGGAAAGGGGCACAACTTGCCAGGGAACTCCTTCTGAAGATCACACGAGGTATCATGCCAAGAGACCAGCTGCCCACACTTTCCTACATACCCGTCAACCTTTGAGTCGCCAACGACAGTCAAATCAGATATTTTAAGGTGGTCCTTTGAAGACAATACGAGGCATTTCACTTGTTGTTAGATAAAAATGAGTCCAGAAAGAGCAGAACCATCCAATGGGGGGTGGGGGGGGGAGGGGGGACACGACGAGAGGTTCAGGTAGCGGGAGGGTGGTGGCAGAGGCTTGCTCCAATAGCCATACAGCCCAGGTTGATTCTTAACAAGAGGGTTGGGTGAGTGTCAGCAGAGGTCCAAACAGACAGCATCAAAATGTTAGTTACTCTGATTGGATTTAAATTACGTTGCACATCCAGACTTCCTGACATTGTTATATTGTATTTTCTGTTTTTAGTTCATTATTTTCATCACCACATTTTCTACCACTCCTCTCTGCCTTGCCTCCTTCCTCCTCCGGGGCACTCAGTTCTGAACTTTTACCCTCCTGTTCTTGTTTGCCTTCTTCATTCTCTTGCACCTGTTCTGTCTCCTGGTCTCTCTTCCCTGTCTGTCCTGACTCTTCACTATTTTTCCCTTTCTCTCTCCTTTTCTCTTGCACTCGCTTTCTTCTCATCCCTCCAAATCCCCTTTTCCCTCCCCTTATATCTACCTCCTGTCATGCCTGTCTTCACCCTCCTCTTCTGTACCTCATTTTTGTTTTCTCTCCTCTCAATCACAACCTGGCTCTCCTCGCCCTTGAATTCCGTCACTTATTTATATTTGTATTTTTATTGAATTTATAAAGCACTTTTCGACAAAAGTGCTAACACAAAGAATCAACAAGGGTACATTCAAAGTGAACAATGAGGTTCAAATAATTCAAAACTGTTTCCTGAAAGATGCAAAGAGAGGAGGGGGAATGAATAGAAAGAGGAAGCGAGTTCCAATATTTGGGAGCGAGAAAGGCATTGTGCAATTTGTAGTCCTGGGTTTATAATGGAAGAAATACAGGACCCCAGAATGTGCAATTAAAACCACATTTAATGCCGTTTGTGGCCTTGGTGTTGGAAGCGATGAGTTCTCCTACCTGGAAAGCCCCGAAGTAGACTGGGAAAAAGGCTGTTTTAAATAACATTATCTCGTACGCGTGCCAACATATGGCTTCCATCTGGCTTGTTATCTGCACCAGTTTGCTGAAATCAAGGGGTCGGCGGGTGTCCACTTGGACACCCTCTATTCTGCCCCATCCCTTCATTGCATAAGAGATGAGGGCGTTCTGGGTGGGGTCTGAATCGCCCGTATTTTTGTAAAATATGAAATTGCTGCCAGGTGTCTTTTAGCCCAACCCTTTTGAAACCTTGTTCCCGAGCCCGTTTTAAAAATACTTCTATATCTTTAATCGTTATTAATTCTACGTGGTTTACACCTGTGGCCTTAAATACTGTTTGCAAACACTTACTGTACTGTGTTGCAGTAGTGCTTGCCACTGCCCTCTCTGCCATCTCCGTTAGCAAGCCTGTGAGGTTGTTGGTACCCGTTGTTGATGTGCCTGATTCTTGTTGGGCATCCCGGCCTGGGCTCTCTGGTGCTGGCGTTGATGCCAATGTGTTGTTGGCACCCCTTTTAGAGGTGCCTGCTTTGTATTGGTCATCCCGGCCTGCACTCTCTGGTGCTGGCGTTGATGCCAATGTGTTGTTGGCACCCGTTTTTAGAGGGGCCTGCTTTGTATTGGTCATCCCGGACTGGGCTCTCTGGCACTGGCGTTGATGCCAATGTGTTGTTGGCACCCCTTTTAGAGGTGCCTGCTTTGTATTGGTCATCCCGGCCTGCACTCTGTGGTGCTGGCGTTGATGCCAATGTGTTGTTGGCACCCGTATTTAGAGGGGCCTGGTTTTCGTTGGGCATCCCGGCCTGTGCTCTCTGGCGTTGGCGTTGATGCCGTTATTCTTGTCTTCCCATTATTGCCCAGCATTCTGCTGGTATTGGCGTCATCCGTTCTTGGGCGTGCAGCGCTAGCTCTCGGAATCTTGCCCACTGGTAGCGAGATAAGGCATCAGCTTTGTTATTATCTGCCCCGAAATGTGCTTCGCTTTGACTACAACGTTTTCTTGTAGTGTGAATGTTGTAATGGCTCGTAATACTTTGAGTACTAAAAGGCATTTCGTAGACCTTCTGTTTATGGAGTCCACTACAGCCATGTTATCGCACCAGATCAAAAGTTCTGTGTTCGCTAGTCGTCTGCCCCAGATGTGTAATGTTAGCGAGATGGGAAATATTTCTAGTAGGGTGATGTTTTTTGTCCACCCTGCTGTTTGCCATGAATTGGGCAAGTGTCCTGCCACCCATTCGGAGTTAAGTATGGCTCCAAACCCCTTGCTCCCGGCAGCGTAGGTGTATAGGACCCTGTTTGGCCAGGTTTTTAAAGGCGTTTGCCAAAGTAAAAACCCGTTGAAATCTCTGAGGAATTTTCCCCATGTTTCCAGGTCTTGTTTCACCTCTCTGCCTAGCCGGATATGCAAGTGTGGTTTGGTGAGTGATTTGATTTTGAACTCCAGGCTTCTGGAAAATATCCTCCCTTGAGGTATTATTCTGGATGCGAAATTGAGGCTGCCTGCTAAGGATTGTATTTCCTTTACAGTCCCCTTTTCTCTCATTATCAGGTTTTGTATTTTAGACAGGAGCTCTGATATTTTTGTTTTGGGGATTCTGCAGAGCCCCTTTACTGAGTCTATTTCGATGCCCAGAAAAATTATGTTTGTGTCTGGTTTGGTGTTTTTTTCCCCTCGCTAGGGGAATTCCCCACTGTGCGGCCATGTGCTCCAGTTTTGCTAAAGCCCGGCCGCATTCCCGGAGTTTGGTGGCCCTATGACCATGAAATCGTCTAGGTAATGCACTATTTTTGTCCCTGGTCTCTGCTTTAGGAAAACCCATTGGAAAAAGGAACTGAATTGCCCAAATATTGCACAGGATACTGCACACCCCATGGGGAGGCATCTATATACGTAGAATTTGTTGTTAAAAGTGAAACCTAGCCACTGCTGTGACTCTGGGCGGACTGGCAAGAGTCTGAAAGCAGATTCGATGTCCAGCTTGGCCATCAAAGCGTTCCTGCCGCACTCTTGTATGAGCCTTACCGCCTCATGGAAATGCGTGTAAGGTACGGCGGATTCTGTGTGTGGGATGCCGTCGTTTAAAGACTGGCCTTTAGGGTAGGAGAGGTGATGGATTAGCCTCATTTTTCCCAGGTTCTTTTTTGGGGACCAGGCCTAGTGGAGATATTAAATAGTCCTTTAAGGGTATGGCGTCCCAGGGACCTGCTACCCTGCCGGTTGCAGTTCTTTCTTGATTTTGGTTTCTACTATCTGGGGGTTGTCCCTGGCTGACTTTAGTTTCATCGGGATGGTATGTGACCCAGTGCCCTTAAATGGGATGGAAAAACCTTTGGTGAAACCCTGCCATAGTATCCTGCTGGTTTCCTTGTCTGGGTAGCTGTTTAGGGCGTCCCTAAAATTGCCCGGATTGATGGGCGTTCGTCCTGGTTCTAAAATTGGGATATCATTCTTTCTTGGCTGGTAGTCTGGTGCAGTTGCCTGCTGCATGGTCGCCGTTGCAGTTTGTGCCAGCATTCTTTGCCCCATGTATGCTGGTTTTCCCTAAATTTCTGCATGGGATGTTGGATTTGACAGAATGCTGTTTGTTCTGTCTGTGGGCATTATTTTTAGCCGCCCAAGGCTGGTTCCTCCGAAAGGGCTGCTCCCTTTTTTGGATTTATCATTGTCATGGGATTTGCTTACTTGCAAATTTTTGCTATTTTTGGAAGAAGAATGCATGGTATCTTCTTCCTGGGGAGGTTCGGCGTTGAGGGTGTATAAATCGTTCTGGACTTCATCCCACTCAATGGCCGACCTTTATGACATGCTCCTCCTAAATCTGATGTCGTATGCAAGCCATGTCTTCCCCCTCTGTGTTACTTTTACTTCCCTTATTTTATCACGTATGCCCAGATCTTCCTACCATCCATGGGGAATTTTTCTTCATATATTGTTGCTAAGATGGCAAAAGGCCTGTGACCAGTTGTCCCAGTTTTGTTCGACCTGGGCGTTTCTGGCAATAGCATTTCCTTCTATTTTTTTTTGGGGTCTCTGAAAGCGTATTTCCCTTTGCGTTGGGCTTCTATTAGGGAAAAGATTTCTATAAATTCTTTGGCCCATATGGCTTCTTTGGTTGTGGTATCAATGTTCCATGCCAGGCATCTTTTGTATCTATTTAATATCTCTGTTTGGAAAGATTTCATTTTTTGGTCTAATTGTGCATTACAGATTGTTACAATGTCAGTTGTATTGCTGCCGGGTGTCCCCGTTGCACCCGTGTTGTCTGTGCCTGGGGTTTCCCATGCTTTTAGAGCACCTGCTGAATCTGTTGCTGGAGTTGTGGAGGCTGTTGTATTTATAGCTGTGGGTGCTATTGGCAACTGCTGTACTTGTTGTGGCGGGATTGCTGTAGGTAGTGTTACGGTTGGGTTGACAACCGTTATTGTAGGTTCTATTAGGATGGTAGGGTTTGAGGCCCCAGGTTCCCTTGTGGGCAGTGTCTGTTTCCCGCTTATTTCTACCCTTAGTTGCTGGAATTCCGCTACATTTTCGCATAGTTTTGACAATTTTTGGGTACCTTTTTTGGCGCCTTCGGATACTTTTCTCCTTTTTAATGGTGCAGAAACCTCCTCCTGGCTGGGTGGGCTGGAAATTCCTTCCCTGGGTAGGCCGTACATGTTTTCTCTAACCCCTGCCCATCCGTAGTGCTCTGCCGCTTCAATGGCTGCTAGTAATTGTGGTGATTTGGGCTTCTGCACCGGTGTTGGGGGTGCCCGTGCTTTCCGTTTGGGCTCCATGGTCTTCTATGCCTGTTATAGGAAAAGGAAAAAAGTTTTATCAAGGAGTTAAACTGTTGTTATCGGCGAGTTCATTGCGCCTGTTCTGTTTGTTGCCCGTGTTGGGTAACTGTTGGCTGGTGCCTTCTTGACCGGGTTCAAAGAAAATTGTCTCTTAGTGTCCACTTTGTGCGGTGTTTATTTTTAAAAAATTGGGCAGCCCCTATGATTGTTTCACTGGTATTTAACTAATTGGTTTCGCTGTGAGGTCGCCCTGCAGTATTACAGAAATTATTTTAAATCTGCATTATTTGGGCCCTCCGAGCTTGAAACTGTGTTCGCAAGCTCTGCGTGGCTGTCAAGAAAAGACAAGCTCCCGGCTCGCCGTGCTAACAAGCTGGCTTGTGACTCTGCCCGAGTTTAAAACTGGCTTGTGTTATCTTGACCCGCCTGCCTTTTAACGCGGGGGTTCCAGTCCACTGTAATAAACTGTATCTCTTCCGGACACAAATGTTTATTTTTCTTCCCTCGTAGCCCCAGCGCGGTGGCTCACCTGTAAGTTGTTGAATCGGTCGCTGTCTGCGCTGGGCTGCTCGGGTGCCTCTCTCTCCTTCGTTCGCACTGGTTTTGGGATAATTCCGCAGCACGCGTCTTTGTTTGTTTTGTTGTGGACATGCTCGCCGCTCACTTTTTCCTCTATGCTGAGATGTTGAAATTGACAGCGTCCACGCTGGCCGTTCGGTTGCCGCTTCTTCCTTCGTTAAGGCTGCATTGCAATTGCTTTGAACAGTACAATGTTCAGGAAGGAAAAAAGACGCTGCGATGTACAGCAAACTTCAAGAATTGCTAAAGAAGCAAGAAGATTTGGAAGACACTGAATAAACAGTGAACCTCCTGTTTGCTTGGGTCCCCGTTCAGGGTCCACAAACAGATTGTGTTTACTCTGAGCATGCTGCTCTCATTTATAGGACCCAGGGAGGCCATGGGTCTTTGTTGTGTATGTGGTGGGGGCTGCTGTTGTCGCAGCCCCCGGCCGGATAGCCGACTGTCTGACCCCCTGGTGGGGGCAGATCTTTTGAACCTGGGCCCTGCCTGACGGTTGTTTTCCTTATGGCGCTTAGCACCTTGTTATTTGGAGGAAGGGTGAGATGACTGTTCGCACCTTACCCTTCCGTGGCTTTGTGCTGCCGAGACTGCGTGTCTCCTTAGCTGGGGGGAGGAGAGGAGCAGGCACGGGGAGGTTGGGGCTGCCCCTCTCCCGGCTGCCGATGGTAACAGCAGTTACTCTGTCTCGCTTGTAGGATGCCCCTGCAGCATTGCCCAGAAGTGACGGCTTCAGCCACCAGCTTTGTGGGGACCAGAAGGAGTCCTGAAGCAATGGAACACAGAGGGTAGAGGAGAAAGAAGAAGCAAGAGAGCACAGCTTTCTACACGGAAACCTATGAGGTCTTATTGCGGTACAGTGTAATCAAACTTTATCGTTTTTCACTCGCCTTATAATTGAGTACCTGTACTGTCTTTCAGGTTGGAGAAGTGCCGGCCCTAAGAGCCAGCTAGAACCAGCCCATTTAAAGCACTGACCATGAGCTAGGCAAAGTACTTTATTTATGTATTTATTTATTCATATTTGTAGAGCGTACAACAGCCTGAAGGCATCGTGGTGCTTCTTACAGTGAGTGATCAGGGCTTAGTTACACAAAAAAAAAACTTTGTAGTTGTGAAGAGGCATACAGCATGGGGAACCCGCAGGCAAGTGCTGTGTATTTGTGCCAATATCCAGTTTTTTATTTTTATTTTGGCAGTGCACAGACTGTTCAGGTACACTGCCGTGCACCAAAGAAATCCAATTTTCACAGAATCAATGATCATGGGGTACTAGCATCTGGAAGGAGGAGCGAAGGGTAGAGGAGCAGGTGGAGGCCTCTTCTCTAGTCCCTGCCCCTACACCACAATCCTATTGGAGTAGCAGACAAAGGGCTACCATTGGATATTCATGCACAAGTTTATGTGACATATCCATACCACGTCAATTGTACGAAAGACGATATGCACTCAGACAGCCATTCAGAAGACACCCTCACGTTGAGACAATGGAACAAAGTTACCAAGAAGAATGCTAATAGCCTACGAACCAGGAAGCGGCTAAGAGATTAATGGATGAACTCTAAACAAAAGTTTGATGACAGCAATATGATGTCATAAGAATATATATAAGCATAAATCGAAACAATATGAAAATACTTAAGACTGACGGTGTAGCAGAAGTACTAAGAGAAACATGTACCAAAAGATGATGTCGTGAAAATAAGAAGATGAAGTAACTTGTCGACCAATAACTGTAAATACGCTGTAACGCAAGGTAGAAAAAGCATATAGAAGCTTGCTAAAAAGAGGTATATATATTTAATGTTTAGGACGAACTTTGGAAGAAAATGGACGACAGCCTGTGTTAAAAAATAAACCCAGCTACCTCAAAAAACGATCGCAAATGGAAGAATTGATGAAGAAGCTGTTTTCATGTGCAGAATGAAGGAGTATATTGGCCTGAATTCAAGGAGGCATTTTTGAGAGATGAGCACAAGGCACAGACTAGGGCGAATGAATAGACCACGTGCATGAGACATATTTCTGCTAAGATTATGAGGACAAAGACATTTGAGGATGCCAAGTATTGGACAACCATAAAATCAAAAGCCTAAATGAGGTGGAGTGGTAATGGCACCCTCAATTAAATCATATAACATTAATTGAGAAGCTCAAATGGACAAATTCATGGTCTCCTAACATTCATTTATTTATTTTAATTTTTGATAATGTGCCAGCTCGCCCGAGGGCCTCAGGACGCACAATGGCACACTTGGTAAAGAACTCAAAACAAAGGCTATTCAATGTCTCAGAACAGTGAGCAGACTATGAGGTCAACTACAAATGATAGACCTTGGGCTAAGGATCAGGTAGATGACATACAATGGACTAATTGGGCAAACCGAGAACAAGTTGACGCAGCTTGAACACCTAAGTTTTGTTCTGTCCACGTGCTGCTAGACGAACCGAAAGTCCAAGGTTAGATTGGGTTGCCAACCAATCAAAAGGCCTGCCGTGCACTTTCATATACAATGTTTTAGTTATTAGCTCACTGCCATATTCTCTGCTTTAATATGTATGTGGCATACATAGAAGTAGCTCAGGGCGTGTCCTACAGACAAGGGGCAGCCAATGAGATATTACCACTTTGATTATTCTATAAGTAGATGTGTTCCCCTAATACAATCTCTTCCGGCGTTAGGTTTTTGTGAAATGCCATGTAGGAGGACATTGTGAATGACGTGTGTAAACGTATATAAACTCTGTGCAAGCAAACTTAGGTCTGAATACTGAGAATCTACTTTGATAGCTGAATTTCTCCCTGCTTTCTTTCTTTGAGATTAGAGCAGTATTTTACCATCTTCCTTTGGTCTGTTCAATTATTTGGCCTGTGATAATGATTGGTAATTCCATCTGGCATACCCAAGACGCTTGAAGGTGCTAGAGCACATCAGTTAATCAGTTTGCTCAGAATGTGGGCTGAATCCTATGTAATAAGTCTACATTCCGGAAAAGCTTTTGGATGCACAGAATCTCCTCCACTCCCCCCTGCCCCCAAAAAGCCCTTTCTTACCTGGCTCTTCTGTGGCTCCTTGGCAAGATCTGCCTATCTCCCTTTGCCATTTCAATGGAGGCCATCTTGTTTTTGTTTCTTCCCCACAATAAGCGTCACACTTATGTATGTTACTTTATGCACTGCGTCTTTTTTCTGGCATCCACAGACATATTTTGCTGCCTTCTCTGCTAATTCTGGCAGTTCTCACAGTATCATGTAGAGGTAATAGGCCTCCAGGAAGGCATTATTGTCTGTTTTTATGGTGACCAATGCCAACCGAGGGACTGCTCGGAAGGGAAAGCCACCCAATACATATTATCTACATTTGCATACCTTAGAAATCTTTTAGTGAGTGGGAGATTCCCATCACCCAAATTAGCTGGGTGAGAGAACATTTGAAAGTTGTGCTTCTTGTTTTCAATTTTTTAATGAATTTTCAAGAGAGTTGCCATTTCTCTCCTATTGCCCTCACCCAGAAACATATTGTGGGACAGAAAAAACAATACCCAATCCTCTGTAGCCTGTATCACTTAAGAAAAACATGCCATGCAGCTGCAAACACTTCCCTGTCCTCTATCTTTTCGGAGATCCACCTCACAATCTTCCCTTTTTTGCTGTGGAAGGAGGAGGGACTATGGGGAAGATAGCCCAGGGGCAACGCACACACCTGTTCAATCCCCGGGTCCGTGCTTAGAAACCTCTGGGTATTATGCGCGTTATAAATAACCAAGGTGATGGTTGGGATGAACAGGAAGGACCCTTCCAGATTTCCTGGTCTCCTCGCCTCCACCTTCAGCAACAAAGCAGAGGAGAAGGAGAAAGTGGCTGGGAGGAATGTTCACTGTTCACACTACCTTTGCTCCCTGAATATAACATCAGTGCATGTCTGAGATCAGCAGCCACCTTCGGTAATGGACCAGTAAATCAGAAATGGGAGAGTGTCTGATCTCGAGCCAGAAACGAGACTGGACACACTTCTACTTTCTCGCGACCTCTTGTCCGAACCCCATTTTCTCCCAAAGGAAGGTGTGCACGTGAAAACTTTTGGGAATTACATATTGGGCATGTTTCACATTTGTTTAACATAAAACCCTGCAGGCCTTGCACAAATTTCATGAAATGAGAGCTATTTAATCTCAGAAGTTCACATATGCTGTGTGGGTAGTCAAGGTCTTAATGCTTATATTCTGCTTGTAGTGTGATCGTGTGTGCCAAGGGGAGTTAAGAAAAACAACCAACACGGAGAAAAGGAATCATCAGTGGGTAGAGGATAGCTCAGGGGGCTGGAGGATAGCGCTGTGCGTTTGTCTTGGAAGCAAGACAACGCAAAGCAACACAGGTTCGATTCCCCGTACCACAGGTTCTAATCCTGGTCCTGTGCTTAGAAACCGGTCTCTGCTATTTAGCGTGTTATACAAGATGAATTATAGGAGGGAATCATTACAGTGTAGCCGTGTGATCTTGGGCAACCCATATTCTGCGATTGTGCCTTCCTTTGGGAGAAAAAGAAAACACAGGACCTGGCAGAATTGTGACTTTAGCCAAACAATATATTCTGAGGACTTGGATTCCATCCAGAATGCACTGTAGTCGGGGGCGCGGGGGTTTATTATGGGGTCTTGTGCAAAATATGTATGTAGAGCTCTTTTGTTCTAACCATTGGTTGGAAAGAGTCAGAACTGGAAGGTGGAGGAATCCATTATAATGCAGCCTTGTCATCTCGGGAAAAACATATTTTCTGAGCCCTGTTCCATGAAGAGGCAGTGAGAGCAATCAGCACTGGTAGTCGGAAAGATTCAATACAGTGTAGCTGTGTTATCTTAGGCAAACGGTGTATTTGGAGCTCTGATTTCCTCCTCAACCTCAACCACCATTCTAAAGAAGCCACCCTCCAAATGTAGCTGAGCTTCTGCTACCAATCCATGGGCTCCAAGAAGGTTGGTGCCCAGGGAAGGCTTGGCCTCAAGTACCTGCGTTATTGGCAGGGGCAGGCCACTGTCACTCAGTATTCCCTTGCTGTCTCCTCTGGCTGTGGCTTTCATTGGCCAGGGCACCCCTGTTGCCGTACCTGCAGCCTTGCTGCTTTGCAAACAGCAAAAGCAGATTTTGAACTTGTGGATAGATACTTTTCAGTGCTAAACCTGAGGGTTGGATGTGATGTCATCATCATTCATATTTTCATTGATCTAGGCCACAGGTGTACGTCTGTAACCTACGTTAGATAGTGTAACTTTTTTAAATAACCCTTTTTTTATATAAAATGCAAAGCACATGCTAAAGAGCAGTAAAGGTAAAAATACTTTTTTTTAAATCCCCCTATTTTTCATGATTTCCAAAACGATTCAATGAGATAAACCTCCTTGGACACTTAGGCCCCCACCAGCAAAAACCAGATGTGTACCCCGGCCCTACTATGCAGTTCCCTGTGAATGAGAACACCCTGTGCAAGCGGCAACAACACACTCTCCCCATGGATGAATGCGTACACACTCTGTGTGGAGGCAAGATGGGGTGGAGTAGGGAGTATGCGCAGTATTTGTGACCTCTTCTGGAAGATTCTTTGAGATATGGTTTTGGCGGAAAAAGATCATGTCAGTGTGGGAAGTGTGCATGGAGTCTCTCTTTAGCAGTAGTGGAGTCAAGTTTTGGTAGCAGAGGCTGCGAAGGGAGCCCGTCCGGATCTTGGGTGACGCCTGGGGATTTATTTGTGGGGGGGGGTATCTCGAGCCCCGTGTAAAGCTCTTCCACTGTGGTGAATGTGTCTGAAGTCCCCAGTAAGATAATAAACAAACCGATTCTCTGAGTGGAACTCAATATTTATCTGGCCTCACTTTAGAGAATGGATACGCCTGACATTTAAATGTGGATGAAAACAGATCTCTCTCGGCAATTCCACCAGTCAGATCCCAGGAAATGTTTTCAGAGATCTTCTTGGAGATTTTAGAGTTTGTGAGGTCTATCTGTGAGATGGCTATTGGTGGCTGAAGGCTGCATGCAAACTCTACAGTGTGCAGCTGAGTGAGTACTCCCGGGTCGACTGTGTTGTGGGGAAAACAAGGCTACCCCATGGGTGAAGTAACCCAGCTGCATATGGGCAATGAGCTGTGCAAGGCTGTGGAGTGTTGCTTCCCCAGCCTTGCATGGCCCCTGACCTATGCACCTGCCTGTGGGTTAATAGGGCCCAGCATGCTCAGTACCTGCCACTGCGCTGCGCTCTGCAGGCACCAGGGGCACCAGGGATCAGATAGGGGTGTTTGATTGACATCTCTACCTGATTTCTGCATGGAGGATGTGCCAAGCGGCAGCTGTGGAGTCTGATCCTATGACCAGGTAAGCATATCGTTAGTTAAAAAGTTAGTGGAGTGTGTATGCATGTGTGTGTGCATGTATGTGAGTGATTGTGCGTTTATGAATGTGTGTACATGTTTGTGAGTGCTGTATGTGCAGGTGTATGCAGGCCAGGTGAGGTTGGCCAGGTGGAAGTGAAAGTGAAGGAGTGCCTTTGAATGTTCAGGTGAAGGAATGCAGGTGATTGCTGAATGTGCAGGTGATTGCTGAATGTGCAGGTGATTGCTGTATGTGCAGGTGATTGCTGTATGTGCAGGTGATTGCTGTATGTGCAGGTGATTGCTGAATGTGCAGGTGATTGCTGTATGTGCAGGTGATTGCTGAATGTGCAGGTGATTGCTGAATGTGCAGGTGATTGCTGTATGCATGCTGATGGATATGAGAGTAAATGAATGCTGCTGATTGCGATAGTTTGTGAACGGGGGGCGTATGCGAGTTCAGTTTCATGATTTTTTTATTCACAAGGTATGTATATATATGCAATAATGATAGGGGCTGTGTGACTGATTGTGCAAGCGTTTGGACTGGCATCTTTTAACAGTAGTGTGGCCTGTGAGTCAATCCGTGAATCCATTGGGATTACTCCTTGGTCAGGTGTTGTTGAACAGTATCCTGGCTGGAGAGGCAGTCTCAGTCACCATAGACATGTTTTCTTACTGTGGCCTGGATTTTTTTGCTGGCATAAATCAGGGCTGGCCCAAGGAATGGGCAGTCTGTGCCGTTGCCCAGGGACCCTCTGTAATGAGGGCCCTGCAGGCAGGGGTGTTGCTAGGTCTGGAAAAGACCTGGGGCTACGCTGATGTCGGAACTGTTGGGACTGGGGGCTAGCTAGCCTTTTGGCTGTAGCTCCTGAGATTCTATCTGGGGCTACAACCAAAAGATCAGGGGCTATAGCCCCCTTAGCCACCCCCTAGCAACGCCTCTGCCTGCAGGCACCAGCTGCAGGCACCAGCAGCTCGAGTATACCAAGTCATATTTTCAAAAGGGTCTGTGTTGCTTCCATGTACAAAGCGTTCTGTTTGTCCTAGTGAGGCTAATCACATTCCTCCTTCTAGCACAGCATTCACGGTGGGATCGATTTATAACTGATGGCTCATTGCTAGACCAGTGTTTTGGACAAGACATTCCCAACCTTTCTTTGTTAGGAGCTGCAAAAGGGGCATTTCTCTTCTGAAAGCACACGCACAGCACCCGCAAGCTGCCTAAACCTATGCCATGCTCCAGGCCAATTAGAATATATCACAGTTCTAAGTCCTCTGCCTTATTTTCACATGTTCATATTTAACACACAAAAAAGCGCTTATTTTTGGTAGAATGTAACATTTTGCTCATCTAATAACTGAAGCATGACCTTTTTCAAACACTGAAACACAAAAAGGTAACCTTTTCTGACATTACCTTTTGTTATGAGTCTTTAAGTTTTTAAAGTATATTTTCAGAACCCACAAGCCATCTATTGCCTTCTGCTGAAATGCATTTTCGGAATTTGTAGTCTTTCATTCGAGGTGGGGGGTGGCATAATGCCACAGTGGTACACTTTTTGCCTAACATATTTCCATAAGGATGTTTATATTTGTGTGAGCACCTCACTATGGGTTTGTACTTTTCAAGTCGCCTTTATGTAACAGAAAGAAAGTCAGACATGGGAGTGGGGAGGCAAAGGATGGGAGGGCAAATGAGTCATACTTATTTGCCATGGGTGTGGCAAGAGGTTGTAGTCCTGGAGACCGGGGAGGTTATTTTTTTTGGTTCTGGTCATGCGCTGAATTTCAAAGCACAAGTCCAGGACATGTGTAGATGGACAGCATTTGCCCCATTTTTCAGAAGGCAAACGCACCCCCTCATGCGTATTTTTGAGACCATATTAAAGGTTGTCTTATTTCCATTCCAGAAGACCACATAAAAGTGTTATCAATGCACATATCTCGTATAGGATTTTGTTTTCCAGAGAATAATTCATTACAGATTGCTGGGTTTAAAAGATGGGCACCTTTTATACTTTGCCAACACAGTTATTGGAACATCTCTTCTTTGTTTATTTTTATAGTGTGGAGTTTCTTTTTTTAAAGTCCATGCTCATTTATTTTGTGCACGGTCAATTGAACTAAATGCATATATTTCACCTTAAAACATGTTCACTTACTGTGTGGATGCCAGCTTTTGATTTTCGTTACAGGGGCAGAAGTTTCCACAACGAGTGAAGCCATACCCATCCCCAGATCGAAAAAAACACATTTTATAGCCCACTTTGCAGCAGGAATAGGAAAAAAAGCCATACGAGTTCTAAACTTATAGCATCCCAGCTACAGTCGCCTAACTTGCTGAGTTGTCTTAGCAGCATTCTGCTATATTAGACTCCCTGGCCTCCCACTGCTACTCACGCACCTGCCAAAAAGCTTTGGCCTGCCCACCCCTTCCAATTAAGGTTCGGGTGGCCCATTGAGGAGGCTCCCTTCCCATTTTGAAGTGAGCAGCCCTTGCTAATTTTGCAAGATGCATGATGACATGTCACCAAGCCTGAGCAGGAGAGGAGACAGAAACTCTGCCACACCTAGTGATTTAGATGAGCATGGCAATCAATGTGGATGTTGTCCCCTGTTTTTGGTCACCCCATGCAAGTACTTTGCAGAATCTCCATGGGGCAAAATGACACTCTTGCCCCATTGGTTAAGGAGAAGGGGTGTAACTGCACCTCTGCTCCCAAGTACTCAGCACCGACGAGTATATTCATGAGGCCCCCACCGTTGTTCAATTTGTAAACATTTGAAGATCTCCAAAATGGTTTACTCTCCCTGCCTCAAGACCACCCATATAAAAAGGCTCTGTCGTACTACAAGACAATCTTGTAGACCCAAACCTGCATCGTTCACCCTGGGCCCAACCCCTGCGCTGACATGACATCCTTGGAACCTGCTTGGAGTTTATAGCTTTTGATAGTCAAAACAATACAGAAATAGAAACGTTGCTAGTTTGGAAACATGGGAAAATATATGCACAATAAAATTAAAAACAAAAGTGAAACCTCTGCAAAAACAGCAGTTAACTTTAGTTAGCAAAACACAATCACTGTCTATTTTAATGCCTTCCACAGTCAGGTTGTGTTTTCCAAATAAAGTTTCAAAAAAGATCTTTTGCAAACAATATTTCTATCCATTACACCTGATAAGAGATTTGTTAAAGCTACTGAATTACTAAGTGGTCCCAAATCCTGGCTTCACCACTTACCCAATTGTGTGCTCACAGAAAAATCACTATACCTTATATGCCAAAATTAGAAGTCTCTAGAAGGTATTCAACCCACACTGTCTGCTACTTTCAAAAAAAGGCTCACTCCTGATATTGTCACATTGGTAACTATTAATAGTGACAATTCATATACTGGACGTCACCTTTTTTTGTCTCCTGCCTTTCTCATGGCAGCGTATCTATGATACCTTTGCCTCTTAAAGACTCATTAAAGACCCACACACCTTTAGCCACCCCGGGCCCTGCAAATCCTTGATTCAGCCCCGCGTTAAGGGCAAAGCAAACATCAGGAGTGTTCTAGCATTGCGCTGGAAGCTTTTGAACAGCCAGCCAAGACATGTGTTTGTGCCACAAACTTTACCAAACCATTGTTACAGAAGAGAGAGAGGGAAGACAGGTTCTTAACTGAGAATATCTGGTTGACATTGCAACTGGGAATGCCACGGCATGGAAATGCAAACTCACTAAAGTTCCTTTTTCCAAACTGCTGCGCCATACTACCCAATGAGGAGTTCCCTAAACAATATTTGCTTCAGTCAGGAGCCTTGTAAGAAACATGTTGGGTGCCAGGCTTTTGATTTTACCAGCCGCCCAGTGATTTGTAATGTGTCATATTGGGCTACGTTGGGCTATTTAGTGTACACTTGGGCTAGTTCTTGGCCTGCTTTTGACGGCAGAACTGTTTTTGTTAATCCTCCCGAGGCTGCCTCTTTGCCACCACCAGCCCACCCCAGGCCCAATCTCTCCACTCTAGCCCCACTCTCTCTACCCCCACCCAATTCACTCTCTATCACCACTGGCCCACCTTACCTGCCTCTGTCTAACACCCCACCATACTCTCTACCCCCACAACCCACCCTACACCAACTCGCTCTATCTCCACCCACCCCACTCTCTCTACCACTACCCGCCCCACTCTCTACAACCATTCACCCGGCCCGCCCCACTTGCTCTACCCCATTGCATACTCCCTACCTCTATCCACCCACCCTAACTCTCACTCGCTCTACCCCCACCAACCCATACTCGCCACATGCTCTCTACCCCCACCCACATTCTCTATCCCACTGTCTCTGAAAAAAACAGCAGAAAATGGCAAAATTATTGATTTGACCCATCCTTGTTTTGTTATGGTTTGGCTTTTTTTCCTGTTGTAATGGGCAAAGCCAACATGATGAGTGTTATCACATCGCTATAGTGACCTACATTAGTGTAACCAGTCTGAGAAGTTTTTCTTAATATGGCCTGCCATTTTTTACTGGAGGTCAGGACAAATCCTACAGAAGTCTGGTCTTATGTAACGATAAATGCCTATATTGGCATAGCCAGCATGGAGATGGTTTATTATGGATTTGGTCCTATCTGGCATTAGGGCAAAGTAAAAATGAGGAGGTTCTTATGTGAGAGCGCCGGCATATATTGGTGCAGCCATCATGGACATGTATGCGCACAGTCAGCATGAACATTTCTTTTGCACTGGCATATAGTGGGCAAAGGCATCATAAAAATGTGTTGAAAAAATGCTTCTGTGCACTGTTGTTGGCATGGCATCTCATGGATTTCTATCACATCTTACGACACAAAGCTGATGGCAAACGGTTCACAGAAAGTGTGCTGTACACATGATCTGCCACTTATAAGTCTACTCCTTATGAAGGCTGCATGCGATGCCTCTGACCTTTGTGTCCAGCGATGATTACTGGCAGGACCGGCGTGAAAGGAAGAGTTTACTGGCAGCAGCGCAACCAAGTGTTTCCTGACTAATTTCTGCACCTTCGCCAGCCTGCAGGTTTGTGGGCTGACTCACCCTGAAACCACTTTCGTACCTCCTTCGAATGATTTCACTTCTTTCAGCAAATAGCATATCAACGTCAATTGGGCTGAAATCATTTTATTTCCCAGCGCGAACCAGCGTGCCCGTGGGAAACTGGTTATGAGAGATCTCAAGCTCGCTCCCCTTTGAATCCCGTTGATTAAAGTCACAGGTGCTCTTGGGCACCTTTAGGCCCATGGCTACTGGCCACTAAGAATCCCTGTGACAAAGAACACTTTGCAGTTCCTATAATACCACAGGGGAATTGTGTGCAAGCTAACATAATAATATGAGGGTTTTACATATCCATGTATAGCGAACTCCGCCCTACTTCTAATTCAATATAATGGTACTCATGTTATCAACCTCTGAAGGGGAAAAGGCTGAGTCGCCCTGCTGTCGTTCTTACCTGAGATGTGTCAGTTAAGGGAGTGTGAGCAAACATGAGTACAGCAGCGCATCACTTTGCTCGCACTACCAAAGGATCAAACAGGTGTTAATTGTAATGCAGGACACTGTTATGATTTGGTAATGTGGTTTCGTTGTGTCCTGCTGGCCACCTGTGTATGCTGTAGAATACTGGTGCTGGAGTGACGGGCAGCTCAGTAGAATGCTGGTGAGAGAATGTTCTGAGTGTGTCACTTGGGGCCTGAGCTGGGTGGGTGGGGGTTCTGGAATTCCAGTGGTTATGCTCCTTGTCAACTGTCCTAGTCCCTGCCCTATGGATATACTGCGAGTAATTGGAACTTTGTACATATGTAAAATAAATCCTATACCTGGTTTCATACAAGTGGCCCCAGAGCCGGTCTGCGACTGATCCTCAGTCTGCCCACCAGTCATCACAACAAAGTCGTGCTCTTCCCATGTTTCCTAAAAAGCCGCCCACTTCTTCAATCAAGCGTCCTGACCCTGTCCCCTTTGCTATTCTGGGAAGCGCAGACTCTTGAAAGCATGATCATTTGCATTTTTACAAATTACAACTGAGGGATCGAGTGGAAATCACAAAAAGCAGCCTGGCTACAGTTCGCAGCACTCCACAAAATCCAACCTATCCCCACCTACTCCCCCCTATATTCCACACTGGTTCAGGCCCTCATGACCTCCAACCCTTCTAACCGGTCTTCCATCCAGGAAGCTGGCCTCCTTTAAGGCTGTCCTGCATGCCACAGCGGACCTGGGGCAGCTGGTCCATAATGAGCGACGGGGTGTCGACCCTCCCACATTATAGATAAGCCAAGCCAGCTCAGTGAAAACAGGCAGCACTCCCCAACAGCTGAAGAAGCGCTCCTGGGCTGACATTAACTGACCTGTTTCCCTTTGACAGTTCAGTAATCCTCCAGCGCATGCTCAATGAGCCATGGAAAGCGTCACAGTTTGCCTCTCCAGCCTTGCAGGGTCTATCCGGGATGCAGACTGGGGTACGGCTAGCCTGAATACAGAAGGGGCACCCTTGCGCCTCCTCGCACCTACAGGGCCTGAGGGGTGTTGTGAGCAAAGCGCTGTGACTCCACCAGGCATATGCAGCAGGATGCCGGCCACTCAGCCCACCTTCTCCTATTCGATCTTTTGGCAGCCTTTGACCTTGTCAAACACCAAAGTGTGTGTCATCATCTTGCATCAGAAGTGCACTTGTCACCTGGAGCAATTTCTTGGATTTTCTACTTCCTGTCAGACAGATCGATGAGAGTTTTTTCATCCAATGCTGCAGGCCTTCCTGACCCACTTAATTGTGGTGTCCCGCAAGGTTTGCATGTCTCCCCTACCTTCTACAATATTTTCACCAACCCTTTATTTGACTGGATAGACAGCCCTTCTCCTGCTAGGCTGGACCTACTGAACTCTATCCTGCCACATAATCGGAACACCGCCACCATCCTCCAACCCCCCAAAACACTAAAAATGTGGATCCTCTATCAATGTTTCCCAAATGACTAAATCCATGTTTTTTCCACCCTTCTGCCAACAGTACTTCGTTACTGTCTGAAAACACCATGGCCATTACTGGTTTCCACACGTTGTAAAGTGCTCTGCTGCTCTCGAGATAGGTTCACTCTTTCAGCAGTAACATACAAATACAAAAAAAGTAATTAAAAAAGAAGCTGGTATCTCAATCTAGGAACATTGAAATCCTCCCACAACCATTGGGAAGAGCTGCCACCCTTTTCATTATATTCTCTGACTCTCATTGTTGTCAAGTACAAGAATGGCAATGCTCGTAGGAATGTCATTTGGGGCCAGGAGATGCACGTTTCATCTGGCTGTCATATTAGTTCAGGAAAAAAGGTTTACATTTCACATCTGACAAGCCCAAAGTCGCCGGAACAAGTCTGTGATTATTAGGCATCTTTGAGAAATGTACAACCCTCATGCAAATAGCTGTTCCAGGGAAGTTTTTAATCTGTTTTGATAATGAAGACTGCCAACAAAAGGACAGTTGGACTTTTTATAGCCCCGGTCCCTGTCTGACTCCTCTTAGACAAGATATACTAAGAAAATGTCCCTGCTAAAGACCATATCTAACCAATTTCCCTTTTATTTCATTCACTGATTCACATCTTAGCGAGGCAAATAAACACAACTATTGACATCAACATTAAAAATCCACTTCAAAAACATTCAACAAGGTGAGTCCTATAACACAATAACAACAAATGGGTAGACAGAGAAAATAATGATAAAACCAAAAAAACTCTCAAAAACAAAATGAAAAAAACCCCGGCCATCCCTACCAGGAGAACACCTAAGAGTGTGAGGATAAATAAATCTAGACGTAAACTACCTAGCTAAATATGAAAATACGTCACATAACAATTTTTATATTTATTTTCACTGAAAACAGTTTGGGTCTCTGCCTTCATCGCGCACTGATCCATTTCAAGAATTAATCATTAATAACCCCAATTACATGGATTTAAATCTATATTGAGGTAGTCGACGTCACATTGACATTTCGGCATATATTTTTCGTCAAAATGCCTTTGTCAGGACTTACATGAAGCTTACTTTTCTATGTTTAATAGTCTTTGTTAAGATTTTACATTTAACAACAAAGCATTTGAGCAATTGCAGATAATCAATGAAACAATATAGTTTAAAAGACATAAATAAAGGCAATGTATGAGGCAAATCTAATACCAGCATAATAAAGAGGATGTTAAGCTAGTTCATGGGATCAAAAGTATAAAATAAACAGAATAATACCATGAGAACATGAAACAAATGCTCAATGATATGTAATCTACATGAGAGAAAACGAGTAATTAAACGCTGGACTCACTGGCGGACAAACATGGAGACAAACAGGACACAATAGGAAAGGAAGGGTCGCGAAGGAGGGCGCATTAGAAATAGTCGGTCATAGATCAACAGTATTATATTCATTAGTAAAAATGATAAGATTGAAGCAAAGGGAAGTCATATCATGAACCATGTGCAGACATATTATGATGACCTAACCAGCTGGAGAAATGAGCCCATTTGATGTTGTACTTGGGTATTAAATCAAGATACGTAGCCATAGAATGTTGAATCCTATGAGTGTAGCAAATGTTGTTCCACCAGTTGTTCCCAGTGTCTGCAGGTAGTTAGGGCGATCTGAGAAGAGCAGCACATTTCGGGTACAGGAGGTACTTTAAAGATTCAAATAAAATTATCTTCGAGAAATGTGGCTCTCCCTCCACAAAAGGGAAGGTGGAAGTAAAAAGAATTGACACCTTCATAGACCACAAATTCATAACTGACAACAGTTATGAACAGCACTGAAAACAGAAATGTATGTGCACAAGAGGGCGCACACATTGAACGAGAACGAATCACACTCAACATACCTTTATCACAGAAAATCAAACTTGCATTTGATGCCATTGCATTAACACCCACACTGCCCACTACGCACTGAATGTATATAGTGTGTAACTGCACCTTATCATGCACACGGAAAGGGGCTACATTGAGGTTGTACATTGTACAAGGGCTTGAGTGGTCAGAATCTACAGCTAACAACACATAGAAGACATGTCCCACAACTGCCCGTGCAACATAACCAAAAATACGTTATCAAACTTGAAACAATTGGATAAATAGTTGATTAGTACATCGTTTTTAGTCAATGAAATTGGAACCTTTGTGCTTAACACTGCCAGGGTCACTAGAAGAGACGTGGACTATGCACTTCCGGAAGCCAGAGTCTCGGGCAGCTTGGGGTTGGGAGGCAGTGAGGAGCCTTCTTTGTTGGCTTCTGGATCAAAGGGTCACATTGTTGTAATTTGCTTTTCTATTATGTAGGACAGCAGAAACATAAATTGCAGGGAGCCGAGGCCAGCAGCATATAGTGTGCAGCAAGATCCTGTTTTTTTGTTCTCCTGGGGACTTGTGGGCATCTCATGAAAAAACATTAAGATGCATACTTAAAAACTGCAAAAACACACTGATTAGCATTGCGTCATGAGGGGTATTTCTCCCACAGAATATTGTTAGTAAACATTTCTTCACTTTTACTGATTTTCTATGGAATGGAAAATAACTCTTTGTAATTGAAAATCTGGGCGCGTAAGCTCTTCAACCCTCCCATAACACACTCCCATATGTGGTTTACTGTTAACTGTAAAACTGCAAGCATTTATTAATCAATAAGTCCTGAGCCGGGGGTGAGAGGGGCATTACCGCTTCAGGTAATGCCCCGGTGCCCATAGTTACAGGCCCCAGGGCATTAACAGACACAGTAATGGCCCCCAGCACAGGGCATATTGTTATTAGTACCCCAGCCAGGTAATCCGGGGTACTAAGAGTTACTTTTTTAAGTTCTGTGGCGTCTTTGGCGTTGCACAACTGAAAAAAATAAGAAAAAAATTGCTGCCATGGAACGGGTAGAAGGGATTGTTTGTAGCCCCTTCTCCCTTTCCATAATAGCCATTGAAAACAAAAAAGTAAACAAAAAAGTTGGCCACCATGGAAGGGGGGAAGGGAATACATGTAGTCCCTTCTTCCTTTCAATGGCTGCCACTGAAAAACAAATAGAAATGTGAACTAAAAAGATGGCCCCCAGCAAGCAGGGACAAATGACTACACGTAGTCCCTTCTCCCTTTCCATGGTGCCCAGAACTGTGGCTGTAGCTGGCCTGAAGGTTTTGTCGGGTTGGTAAAAAAAAACCTGGCAAGGGCCAATGAGCTTGCTTGTTCCAAGCTCATTGACCCTCGTTTGGTACTAGTACAAAATATGGACCTGATTTGCAGAGCATTTTTCAATTGGATTGAGCCATTATTTATGGCTTCTGTGAATCAGGCCCTATCTTCATGCAATCCCTGATGCGCAGGGGCGGTGGTATGATTGCTAAAGTGCATTCTCTGCGTGTTGAGCATCATCTGCCGATGTAAGATGGCTCTGCTCTCTACTCCGACGGGTAAGGCAGAGGCCCATGCGTCTTTCAGAGCCTTTTACATTGCAACAGGCCGAAGCTGGGAAGTGTGGCCTTGCGGCTCCATCACATGTCCCACACAATACCTATATAGAGAACCCTGGCTTTTCAGCTTGCTTCGGTGACACTAAAACTCATTTTAGAAGCGGGTGGTGCATTCATCCCATCACAGTCCCTGACCTTCACCCTAAGGTTAGTGAAATGTTGGGACTAGAAGGTGGACGAGTATAGAGCAGCCAGATCGGTACCGCACGCTTGTGTATTGCAATGGCTGAATATTTGCCATCTGTGCCTCCATTCCATGGCGCGTAGAGAGATGCACGCACTCATCGTGTGCGGGTTACATTTCTTCTTCGTGTTGTGTAACATCTGCTGCCCCCTCTGTACCACTAGCGTTCACGCCCCTTACAGCGCCCCACACAGTGAGGCCACTCAAATAGCAAATGGCTGCCGTGCAAGGCCAATGTGCATCGCCTTACATTATAAAATGGGAGGGAATCCTGAAAGGCTGCCCTACCAATAGAGGTTTGCTAAATGTGACCATGTGAGTCTGGAATTGTGAATTTACATTTTAAAAACAGAAATGGATGCCAATCCAGGCGAAGGAAGACATAAGAACGTTTACGATTTATCCTAGAAATCGTTCAACAAGCCTCAATAGACGGAGTCCATTCAAAGGGCTTAAAAGTGACCAGATGGTCGAATACAGCGCTTTACACACAGATATATCACATACATTGCAATCCAACAAGAATACACACAATCAGAAACCTCACAAAACAACCCCACATTCCCTGTGCTCCCCCTCAGAAACATCCTGTTCGCCCCAAAAATGAAAATTCGAGCCGTGTAAAAGAGGTGCGCTACTGTGACCTGTAGCAGCCAATAGATGGTGACTGATGGTGACTGAGAACTTTCCCTATCATAGCTCAGCCAGTAGATGGTGACTGAGGACTTTCCTTATCGTAGCGCAGCCAATAGATGGTGACTGAGGACTTTCCCTCTCGTAGCGCAGCCAATAGATGGTGACTGAGGACTTTCCCTATCGTAGCGCAGCCAGTAGATGTTGACTGAGGATTTTCCCTATCGTAGCTCAGCCAGTAGATGGTGACTGAGGACTTTCCCTATCGTAGCGCAGCCAATAGATGGTGACTGAGGACTTTCCCTATCGTAGCGCAGCCAATAGATGGTGACTGAGGACTTTCCCTCTCGTAGCGCAGGCAATAGATGGTGACTGAGGACTTTCCCTCTCGTAGCGCAGCCAATAGATGGTGACTGAGGACTTTCCCTATCGTAGCGCAGCCAATAGATGGTGTCTGAGGACTTTCCCTATCTTAGCGCAGCCAATAGATGTTGACTGAGGACTTTCCCTATCGTAGCGCAGCCAATAGATGGTGACTGAGGACTTTCCCTCTCGTAGCGCAGCCAATAGATGGTGACTGAGGACTTTCCCTCTCGTAGCGCAGCCAATAGATGGTGACTGAGGACTTTCCCTCTCGTAGCACAGCCAATAGATGGTGACTGAGGACTTTCCCTATTGTAGCGCAGCCAATAGATGGTGACTGAGGACTTTCCCTATCGTAGCGCAGCCAATAGATGGTGACTGAGGTCTTCCCTCCCCTATCGTAGCGCAGCCAATAGATGGTGACTGAGGACTTTCCCTCTCGTAGCGCAGCCAATAGATGGTGACTGAGGACTTTCCCTCTCGTAGCGCAGCCAATATATGGTGACTGAGGACTTTCCCTATCGTAGCGCAGCCAATAGATGTTGACTGAGGATTTTCCCTATCGTAGCGCAGCCAATAGATGGTGACTGAGGACTTTCCCTATCGTAGCGCAGCCAATAGATGTTGACTGAGGACTTTCCCTCTCGTAGCGCAGCCAATAGATGGTGACTGAGGACTTTCCCTATCATAGCGCAGCCAATAGATGGTGACTGAGGACTTTCCCTCTCATAGCGCAGCCAATAGATGGTGACTGAGGACTTTCCCTCTCATAGCGCAGCCAATAGATGGTGACTGAGGACTTTCCCTCTCGTAGCGCAGCCAATAGATGATGACTGAGGACTTTCCCTATCGTAGGGCATCCAATAGATGGTGACTGAGGACTTTCCCTCTCGTAGCGCAGCCAATAGATGGTGACTGAGGACTTTCCCTCTCGTAGCGCAGCCAATAGATGGTGACTGAGGACTTTCCCTCTCGTAGCGCAGCCAATAGATGGTGACTGAGGACTTTCCCTCTCGTAGCGCAGCCAATAGATGGTGACTGAGGACTTTCCCTCTCGTAGCGCAGCCAATAGATGGTGACTGAGGACTTTCCCTATCATAGCACAGCCAATAGATGGTGTCTGAGGACTTTCCCTATCGTAGCGCAGCCAATAGATGTTGACTGAGGACTTTCCCTATCGTAGCGCAGCCAATAGATGGTGACTGAGGACTTTCCCTATCGTAGCGCAGCCAATAGATGTTGACTGAGGACTTTCCCTATCGTAGCGCAGCCAATAGATGTTGACTGAGGACTTTCCCTATCGTAGCGCAGCCAATAGATGGTGACTGAGGACTTTCCCTATCGTAGCGCAGCCAATAGATGGTGACTGAGGACTTTCCCTATCGTAGCGCAGCCAATAGACGGTGACTGAGGACTTTCCCTCTCGTAGCGCAGCCAATAGACGGTGACTGAGGACTTTCCCTATCGTAGCGCAGCCAATAGACGTTGACTGAGGACTTTCCCTATCGTAGCACAGCCAATAGATGTTGACTGAGGACTTTCCCTATCGTAGCGCAGCCAATAGATGGTGACTGAGGACTTTCCCTATCGTAGCGCAGCCAATAGATGGTGACTGAGGACTTTCCCTATCGTAGCGCAGCCAATAGATGGTGACTGAGGACTTTCCCTATCGTAGCGCAGTCAATAGATGGTGACTGAGGAATTTCCCTATCATAGCGCAGCCAATAGATGGTGACTGAGGACTTTCCCTCTCGTAGCGCAGCCAATAGATGGTGACTGAGGACTTTCCCTCTCGTAGCGCAGCCAATAGATGGTGACTGAGGACTTTCCCTCTCATAGCGCAGCCAATAGATGGTGACTGAGGACTTTCCCTCTCGTAGCGCAGCCAATAGATGGTGACTGAGGACTTTCCCTCTCGTAGCGCAGCCAATAGATGGTGACTGAGGACTTTCCCTATCATAGCACAGCCAATAGATGGTGTCTGAGGACTTTCCCTATCAAAGCGCAGCCAATAGATGTTGACTGAGGACTTTCCCTATCATAGCGCAGCCAATAGATGGTGACTGAGGACTTTCCCTCTCATAGCGCAGCCAATAGATGGTGACTGAGGACTTTCCCTCTCATAGCGCAGCCAATAGATGGTGACTGAGGACTTTCCCTATCGTAGCGCAGCCAATAGATGGTGACTGAGGACTTTCCCTCTCATAGCGCAGCCAATAGATGGTGACTGAGGACTTTCCCTATCGTAGCGCAGCCAATAGATGGTGACTGAGGACTTTCTCTATCGTAGCGCAGCCAATAGATGGTGACTGAGGACTTTCCCTCTTGTAGCGCAGCTAATAGATGGTGACTGAGGACTTTCCCTCTCGTAGTGCAGCCAATAGATGGTGACTGAGGACTTTCCCTCTCATAGCGCAGCCAATAGATGGTGACTGAGGACTTTCCCTCTCATAGCGCAGCCAATAGATGGTGACTGAGGACTTTCCCTCTCGTAGTGCAGCTACACAGTTCCTTAAGGTTCCACATGCAAGCAAAGTCCAAGCCTAGCTGCAAGTAGTAAGCAGAGCCCAATGTGAGCAGAGTCAGATTCAGCCGGCCTGTTGCGCTACAGAACGGATGGAATACGCTCTCAACATGGTGTTTTATTATAGCAGCTACAGCCCATAACATGGATCCAACTTCATTATAGATCCAACACCTGAGCATGGGCCCCAGCCTAGGAGCACATTCTTAATGCTTTATAAATGAAGTGTTGCCCCCAGCAGACATGCCCATGAAGAGTGCTATGTTTTTACTACCAAGTCCTTCCCCCCAAGGAACTCAAGACTAGAAAGCATTCGATCTTTGAGAGGCCCAGCTTAGGGTATACCCTTCTGGTTTAGGCAGCCAAGCCTACAGCAGGGAGCCTCAGGGTTTCTGATGCTGGATTTGTGCATGTAAGGTTTGTATGAAAGGCAAGCGTAGCTTGGAAGCAAAGGAGCGATGCACACAACAGGAATGAGTACATATATAATAGAGCGTTGCGCGGTGGAGTCCACAATACGAGGCATGCCGGTGTGCCAGCGGCAAGCCACAAGCTAAGGAACTGTTTCAACAGTTCTTTCATGAACGGATGGAGCATCAGTGCACCACGTGGCTACCTGGTGGGATATTGTTCCACAATGACGGTGACAGGAGAATTCTTGTTGTCCTGGTTTTCTCTTTTTTACATGTTTTGGTTTCCATTCTCGCAAGGGTGCGGCTTCTGAAAAAGGGCGGATCCCCATAAATGGCTGTCTGTCCAGCTAGGTAACGGGGCACTTGTGGCGTGGCAGCCATGCATGTAATAATGCAGGTCCTGGGAGATGACCAGGCTGGTATCTGAAGGCAGTGTAGCTCCCTGAGCGTGGGGCATATATGCTGGTATTTTCTAATGTGGGCATTTTGCCTTTTATACTGCTGGGGAGGGAGGAAGGGCTGAGGCAGGAACACCAGAGAGGACTGGCTTCCCACCGTCTAGGAGGGAGTACTAGGCATTGAACTGCGGTCCTGAAATTAGGGCTTGCTAGGAAGGGTTTTATTTTATATAACACCTATCGTTGATACCAAGCCATGCATTTGTTGTCATCGGCTGCTTGAATGAGAGGCTGCAGTCAATGGTAAAACTCAGAGATTGGCCCCAGAGGCTAGTTTCAGTGTGAACATTTTGAGATTTGTGCAGGATACCCGGAGTTGGGGGGCGAGTTGTGTAGCGGAGTTGCTGAAGAGCACCATCGCAGTGTTTTAGGGGGTTGAGTTTTTAATTATGTACTCATCATCCAGGCTTGATCAAGCCTAAGATAGCATTTTAGACGTGAGATGGCTTCTGTGTAGCTGTCCCTTGAATATAGCTCTGTGATGTCAGCATATTGGGGTACCCATATGAAAGCATCCTTGAGAAGAGCTCGTAGATTCTACATGTACATTTGCAACGTAAACCACTAGCGCGGGACTTTACACATGACTGAATGTTGCACTGGTCTGAATTTCTCCATCTTGACCAGATGTCAGGTGGGAGGCAAGACAGTCGAGAACAAAATTTGTAAACCCCCTCCAAGTCCCAAAACGTGTGAGTGATATGTGACCAACCGTATAGAAAGCTGGAAGAGGTCCACCTGTCCATGTTGTACACTGCGCCATCAACAACGTTTACGGTTGTTATTTCATGCATGCATCTACGTCTCAACACAGAGTTATAGCCCTGCAGCAACCTGCATTGATCTATTTGTGTATTCGGAAGGCCAATGTATTTCCGAGGATCTTCCTTTCGGAAGCGAAGACTGTTAATCGGGCCATAGTTTGTGAGATGATCCCTTTCTTAAGAGGCTGGTGGATTAAGATGTATGGGGGTGCAGGAGTACTTGGCCCTGGATTGATTTGAAGATGTAGGTGGGGAGGGCATTTTCCTCCTATGGGCTGCGTTACCCAGAGACTAACAGAGCATTTGAGGGACGAACGGGCCGTAGGAGAGTTTAATGGCAGTGGTAGGCCTGAATTCTGACCACTTACGTACTTTCCTTAAAGGGATTGGCAGGGAACGGTGTTAACGGTGGTGCCTCAGTTCGAATGCATTATTTCTGAGATTTGATTAATAAAAAAGGTTGTGTTTATAGTGTGAAACCTTTCCACTGACAGTGGAATTGTGGGCTCTGCGAAGGGACTGCAGCATTGTTTTCTTTCATGAAAGAGCTCTCCAGTATTCTTGGAAGGTGCGGCAGATGCTACACAACTGTCTGACCAGTTTGAAATCCGTGGACTATTAATTTTTTGCTCTTGAATTTCTCTGCTTGCCAGATGGCCCGCTTGTCGTCCATGATCTCCTGCAAGTACCCGGGGTTAGTATTTTATTCTGACCCAGTGCTGTTTTAATGCTGCATGGTGGTTGGGGAGAACTGTTCTACTGTGATCGAAAGCAAAGAGGAGGGAGTTGAAGTAGATGGTTGGATATGCAGCAGCGGTCAGGGTGGGTGTCATCTACACCATTGAACTTCAAGTAGAGCCGTTTGTCATCGGCATATTGTAGCATGTTGATGTCGCGGATGTCCAGAGGTTCGCCCAGTAGGTTCATGCAGCGACTGGTGATGAGTAGTTAAGGCGGGACCTTTGTGGGACTCCAAAGAATAGAGCACTCTGGGACCTAGGAACCGGGTGTCCGTGACTTATGGGGCTTAGGAGCCAAACAGCATTCATTGCATGCATTGACGGACAACAGTACTTTAGCCATCGGCCTTGCACACGTTCAGCTCCTCCGTATTGTGGGAGTTGCAGGATTAAGGTCATGTGGGCACACACCTGTGAACACATGATGATTTCTGCCTTACACGTCCTATGCTATTTTCCATGGAGTGTACAAACCACAACATCTGCGATTTGAATATCTTCTTGGAACTGGGGTCTGCCTGGCCTGCCCCTTAGTACATTTGTTGATCAATAATTTTGAGTCTTGCGTTTATGTGCCACAACGAGGTTGGATTTCTTGGCTATTCCCAATTGATAAGGTATTGTCTGTTTGAGGGCCAGCACGGCCTCTGCAAAAACAACGGGTTGTCTGCAGAGTATGGTACATGGTTGAGCTTTCCAACACGGTGGCAGAAGCCGCGCCTGTTCCGCCCTTCATATGACCTTAAATCGTTACTAAGAAATTTGCATCAAAGATGATTTCCCAAAAGTGGCCAGAGCTCATACAGCGTCAACCGGTTATCCGGTCTGTGGGCTGTCGCTGTCACCAGACTCCCACGCTCTGGAGCCATGTCTTTTTACGCATTTTGGACAGCGGTGTACGCGCCAATGGGAAGTCCTCTCGCTCCCTCCACCACCTCTTTTCATTTGAAGTTATTTACCTGGCTTTTGAGCGGGTGCCATCTACCTGCTTGCGGCAAGAAGTGGTTTATTTGGGTTGCCGTAAGGGTGAGAAGAAAGAAGGGACAGCAAGAAGGGAGGGTGGGAACCACGAGCACGAATATATGAGCCAGCAGTGCCTCAGGGCTAGTGTGGCGCTCAGCCTGGCGTTCTCATTGTGGGTTTCCCGCCTCAGATGCTGCAGCTTCGGCGACTGGTGCTTCGGGGGTGAGACACGGATGAAAGCAGAGTCGTGGCTCATGTTTCTTTCTGGCTTTCTTCACCAGTGGAGTGTGGGTGCGGGGGGGGACTGCATATTCTGCCGTGTTGATCAAGACGATATAAAGTCATGGGTTTGGCGCGGCTCGTGTCGAGATCCTTAACAGTGTATTAGGCAGCGACTCAGACACCTGCTGTCTCGCGAGAGCCACAAAAAAAAATGCAGAAGTTCACCTGAAGGGAAGAGGGTTTTGCCTGCTGCGTAGAGCGACAGATGGGGCACACAAACAAGTACTGGCACAAACTTGCATATCAGCCCCTCCACATCAATGCCAAATTAAGATGATAAACTGAATCTCAGAGAAATACAGGGCGTTTATCAAAGATAACACAAGATGTGAAGAAACTCTAATAGCTTCTAAAAAAGAAAAGCCACCATCATCCAGTAGGCCACGTTTCCTCCCTTAAGACTGTACAAAGGAATTGCCAGTACTGGAAGACCAGATAGAAACAGGCAAAACAAACTGGTTTCACTCGAGTGTGCTAATGACTCCTTTCTTAACATCGATATGATATGGCATTTATAATGCGCCTATACACAAGTGTTTCAAGGCGCGATGAGGCAAGGGGGGGGAAACAGAGGGAAGACAGACAACGATCCTACTAGGCCAGGTCTCATTCAGATCACGCAATTGCATGGGAAGGGGAAGGAGGAGAAGTGTGGGGAGGGGAGGGGAGAGGACAGTGCAGTACATGGGAAAAGACAATAAATAAACAATAAGTAAAGATACGGCCAGCAGGTGGCAAGTGAAAGGGTAAGTGCAGACGTCTGGTGTCGAGTGCTGAAGGTGGGACCGTAAGGATACAGAAAACAGTTACCAAGTGCGGGGGTTGCCAGGAAGGCAGTGCAGGAGTGCGACTGGCGGGGGAGGTGACATGGGCCCGAGATCAGAGGGTGGCCAGGTAACCAGTGTAGTTTCAGTGTCAGCCAGGAAATCAACAAGGGAGAGGAGGAGAAAAGGCAGACGCAAAGAGAAAGGTTTTGAGGTGCTTCCGGAACCGAAGATGATTCTCCTCAAGTTTCAGGGGGGCAGTGAGGCTGTTCCAGAGGGAGGCCACAGCTGAAGAAAGAGATCTACCACCAACTTGTTGCTTGGAGAAGCGACTGACCATGAGAAAATTGGAGGCAGATTAGCAAAGAGCTCAAGAAGGAAGGTATTTAGGAAGAGAGAGTTGAAGGTATTGAGGCCGCAGACCCAAGAAGGCCTTGTGGATGATGCAGTGGGTTTTGAACTTAATCCTCGCAGCCACTGGGAGCCAGGGCAGAGATTTCAGTCCTGGAGAGATACGATCCCTGGGCTTCAGGCCGAGGACAAGTCTCGCAGTCCTGGTCTGGATAAGTTGCAGGGGGCAGAGAGTAGAAGCAGGCAGATTTAGAAAGAGGCTGTTGCAGTAGTCCTGTCTGGAGAGAACCAGAGCTCTGGAGACAGTGAGCTTCTGGCCGGGGAAGGAGAGGAAAGGAAGAATACCTCTGAGGAGGTGCAGCTGGTAGTGTGACTTCTTAGAGACGTCAGAGATGTGAAGAGAGAAGCAGAGTGTAGAGTCGAAGATGACCCCGAGATTTTTAGCCTTGCAGGTGGGAGCGGAAGGGGCCAAGAGAGGCTGGCCAGAGAGCTACAGGAAAGACGGGAGCAGGTGTGCCGATGAGGAGAATCTCAGTCTTACTGGCATTAAGGCAGGGGTCATTGGCGGCACACCACTCCTGGATAGCAGACAGACAATCAGAGATGAGGGAAGTAGAGGAGGAGGCCGAGGGTAGCCTGAAGATGAGCTGAGTGTCATCTGCGTAGCACTGAAAGTTGGGGCAGATACCAGCTATGTGGTGGGCCAGGAGTGCCAGGTATTGGTTGAACAGCCAGGGAGAGAGGTTAGACCCGTGGGGGACACCACAGGTAGAGAAAAAGATGGCAGAGAGGAAGGACCCAAGTTGGACCTGGGAGGATCAGTCGGAGAGGAAAGAAGTCAGCCACGCCACAGCCTGACCAGTGATACCCAGGTTATCACGGAGACGGTTGAGCAGGATGGCATGGTTGACAGTATCAAAGGCAGAAGGGAGATGAAGCAGTATGAGGACACAAGGGGTGTTAGCGTCAAGGTTGGAGAGCAGGTCTTGACAGATGTTCAGGAGTGCAGTCTCCGTGTTTCTGGCAGCTCTGAAGCCAGACTATCTGTAGTCTGGCTTCAGAGTCTGATTATCATGCAGACTACAAACAGATTCAGTGTGGAGATTAAGCTGGGAGATGGCCAGTTTCTCCAGGAGCTTACCCAGGAAGGGAGTCATGGAGATGGGGCGATAGTAAGAAGGGGTCGGTAGAGGGTTTCTTAAGAAGGGGGTGAACAAGGGAGTGCTTCAGGGCAGATGGGAAGACTCCAGTGGCGAAGGAGTGATTGCAGAAATCAGCCAAGGCAGGAGCCAGGGAGTCATTGTGGTCCTTTATGGTTTTGGAGGAACAGGGGTGAACCTGTTTTGATGAGACTTTCATAGATCGGACTTGTCTAGAAACCTTGTCAGCGGAGAACAGGGGAAAGGCAGAGAAGGAGGGAGGAGAGGAGGCTGCAGAAAGGTCAGAGGAAGAGCAGGGAGTGGGGGGAGGGGATAGGAGGAGAGAGAGGACAGAATGTCCTGAGTTTTAGAGATGAAGTGAGAAGCCAGTGCTGTACAGAGGGCCTGAGAGGGTACAGGAGAGGTAGAGACTGCGGCAGGGTTGGCCAGTTCCTTGCAGATTTTAAAGAGTTCAGCCAAGTTGTTAGATGCCGCAGAGATGCGAGCTTGGATATGCGCTCTCTTCTTGGTTAGGACAGAGAGCCGGTATTGCCTTTGCAGCAGGCGGCAGGCCAGCTTGTCAGAGGATGCACATGAAGCACGCCATTTCCTCTCGGCCACCCTACACTTGCGTTTAAGGGTAACGAGGTCTGAGTTGAACCAGGAGTTGCACTTGGCTGTGGGCTTCAAGCGGATTCTCATGACAGGGGCAAGGATATCAAGAGTATCAGATATAGCAGAGTGGAGCGTGGAGAGGGTTGTGTCAGGATGAGAGTCAGCCTGTGGGGGGGGTGAGAAGGTGGCGGCGAAAGCTTCAGCTGACACGCGCTTCATGGGTCGGATGACCGAGAAGGTTGGTGGCAGTGATGGAAGTGGCTTGACCTGGGGGGTAGGGAGGGTGATGTGGGAGGAGAGGAGAAGGGGATCACTTCAGGAGAGAGGAGTGGTGAGAGGGACAGAGAGGGGAATGTCTGAAGAGATCAGAACAGTACGCAAGTAATAGAAGAGGTAGGTAGTGTAAACAAACAATACAGGTAAGGTGCATTCATATTTGTCCACAGCATAAACACAAGCAATAATGATCATAATAAGTGCTGCTCTGCCAAAGGAGAGGGGCTGTTCCCTGACCATGACAGTAGAGGAAGCCGCCAGGGGAATTAACGCTTTGTGGCATGGCCTGTCCCAGGCACTCTGATTAGGGCACTATAGGCAACATGCGGTCTGGGGAGCTCGATGATGGTTCCGCATAATGACATGGAGCCAGTTGATAAGGAGTTCACTGGGATGTATGTTTTAGATCGGTTTTTCTGGGTCAGCCACTTGTGAATTGATCGTCAGCAGTCAGAGATGGTACTAGGGCATGCGTGCCTTGATTAATAGCCATAAAGTTTATAGAGTGTCTGCTCACGACGAAGTGGCCACACAGAGCTGTGAATGAGAAACCGTTATAGAGCAAAACAGTCAAGAATATCAGGATGAGATTTTGAATGAAAAAAGGTAAGGCTCCAACTGCTTTAAAAATCTCAGATAATCAGACATATGACACCACCTATCAGGTAGAGAGTTCCAAAGGCGTATTGAATTTGGAAGCTGAAAGGATATTGCACTCTGAGGACAAAAGCAATCGAGAAGAGATGAACAAGCAGAATTGTACCTGCAGAAATGAAGGCCGAGGTCCTTTAGGGGCTTCAAGGTAATGTAGATCGCTTTGAATCTGATCCTACCCTCAACAGGAAGCCTGAAGGAGTTTTTCAAGGGGTGGGGGCTATATTTTACTGAGGAACATAAGTAGTTTAGCTGATGTATTTTGATTACACTGAAGAGGTTTGGTGGCTTTTCTAGGTAATCCTAGATCGACCGAGTTGCAATAGTCAATCGCAGAGGAGATAAACCAGTTGAGCAAGGTGATGCGATGAGGGAAAATAAAAGGATGAAGTATCCTTTTTAAAGTGCGTAGCTGAAACCAGCATGCTTTCGTTGGTGCCTTAGTTCTGGTAAAGTGTCAGATTACTATCTATTAGAACCCCAAGATGTGTCATTTTTTGGAGCAGAATCAGACACAGGCCTTACGAGGAAGGCCGCAGGGATCGGGTCAAGAGCCTCTGGTTATTGCTGCAGAAGAGAATCTCAGTTTTAGACGAAGTTAATCCAAGTCCATTCAGATTCATCCTGAAGCAATCTTCTATTATGCACTTAGAAAAGCATGAGGCTTCTATCTAATCTAGATGTTATCCTTTATCCTTCCCTTTCTTTCTCTCATGATATGTCTATTCTTGCTTGCTTCCACCACTATCAGCTGGATAATATGCAAAGCATTCAACCATTCCTTACCTTCCCAGCGGCTAAAACCCCTGCTCTTAGTGTGGTAGTCTCACACCTTGATTACTATTCTTCTCTTTGTTCTTGCTCCTCTCCAATCTATGTTTATATCTGATGTTTGCTTGTTGGCGTGCTCCCTTCATGCTCTTACATCACCCTGCCTCTAGCTATACTTCACTGGCATCCTATTCTTCAGTACAATCCTATCTGCATGGTCTTTAAGTGTATCCATGAACTCACCCCAGTTATCTCCCTTCTTTCTTTTCTGTCTTAGTACCTACTCGGATACTTTGTTCTTCTTCTTTAGTTTTTGGACTCTATCTCCGTCTCTTTGTGCACAATCACACTTCCTTCCCCTTTTACACTTTTGGTTACGAAACTCCCCCATTTAAACTTTTGGCTCTGAAACTCTGGAACGGTATTCCTTTCTTTGTTTGTTTGTACTTCTCCTACACTTTCTACATTCATTCTTCTCTTAAAGCTTATCTTCTTCCTGAATGAAATTTGAGATTCACGTTTGATCAGTTTGTAAATAGTTACAATCTTTTGTAACCATTTATTTAAACCTGAACAATACTTTGGCAAAGCCCTCTATGTATCTAAATAAATAAATATTCAGGGCCTTTTATAGTCTGGGTTCACTTCAAAGTCTGCTTCTGCTAGGCCCTGAAGACCCTCGCGCGTGGAAACAAGGCACAACCACCATACAGGAACTGATATGACAGACACAAGGTTCAATTCCCAAAATCTAGGGTTTATTGCAAAGCAAATATTCTCAGTCGGCCGACCGGGTCTTACGTCTCGCAATGTGTGTCACCCAGACCTCATGAGACGCAAGAGAGCGAGCATTCTACAACAGTGTCATATATACAAAAAGAAAATCATTCTATCAGTTTGTGATACATTAAAACTGCCCATAATGTATCTTCTTGAGCTAGGGTTCGGTGATTGACAATTATGACAAATATGACACCTTCTCAGACGTTTCTTTGTTAATCTATATTCCTTGATTTAGCAACAGTTGCAGTTTGCAAGACACAGACAGGATTCTTTGTTACAGAGAACATAATGAACTTGTTTAGTGAACAGACCATGTTCGCAGGTGAGACAATTTCCAACGCATGCTATCTTCTAGTTTCTATTCGTGAACTAAGGGTCAGTCTGATCTAAGTGGGCCCAAAAAGGGGGGCCGTAAGGAGAGTATAATTCATGCCTTTAACGGTCTGTTCTACAGCTTCAGCGAGACAAGCTGGTACCTGGCTTGGTGATTAAATGCCTCTCGGCTCGCCTTCAAGGACTTGTGAGGGAGGAAAACAATGTATTTCTGTACTGTTTGGGCATTTCTGTCTCGGCTGGTCTCTCAACATGTAACTTGTGGCCTTGCTTTGTGCAATAGCAGAATGAAATGAAATACACTTCTGCATAGCGTTTGAACAGAAAAGCAAGAGAAAGCACATGGCGGATTCTGCGAGCACCAAAATGGACTCTCTATGGTTATGCTGACGATTCTGTAATTGGCGATGCTGGGCATATGATGCAATTGGTTTTCGCCCAACATAATACAGCATCTATGCTATGGTAGGGTATTTTCTGGACTCACACTTCCATCACTAAATGTTTATGTGAGACAACTTCAGATATTAACTGAACATGAGCTGGTGTTTACGTTCATGATCTTCAAAAAGTTCATTTCATGACAAAGTAGAAGTGTCTCTCTCTGGCTGGTGCATTATGGTCCATTTATATAGTCAATGATCTCCGACACCTCGAAGAGTGCTGATGTCTCAAACACATGCAGCCTTAGCCACAACCCATGTTGAGCTAGACCTGTTAGCCCAGCGCCTTCCTCGATCATATGCTCCCGTTCCACTAACCTTCTTCAGGATCCCAATGCAAATGAAGACACAGATGAGGATGAAGAGGAAGATTTCATCAACAAAGTCTAGCTCTTCCATTGCCTTATGAGAAAAAGCAACCATTGGCCTGGTTGGTCATTTAGAAAACAGTACCTTAACCTGTGAAGAAATATATTCTGTATCCCACACGTCTGGGCAGATATAAAAGAGGATTTCCATCCTCCTACAGGATGTCAAATATGGAGTCAAAACCAAATTAAGTGTGAAAGAAATGTGTAAGGACAATTTTCACCAGGCACTAGATCCCTTTGGGGCTAGATATTATTTGTCTTATGTGACACCTTGGTGCATTGACATGTTGTTGCTGCATCCGTAAGTGACACATTACTCCAATGTCTCATATTCTGCGCCACCTGACATGACTGTGAAATGATGGACGGAAGGAGCCCCGCCTTACCTCAGCTGCTTCTGTGAGGCAGATGAATGCCGACACCGTCCTAGCTAGATGCAACCTACAATATTGGGTATCATTATTTGATGATTTATAGAGCACATAGTGCACCACAGATGCAGTCTCTTGGTGCTAGCCTATTGGTGGGCGAGAGCTCTAGTTAGAGACGTTTCAACCATTGCCAGTTCTGTGGAAGAGTAAGCGCTCCTGTATGTTCATGATGATTTGGGGGAGACAGCTCCTAGGCTGCATGAATGGAAAAGAGGTAGGTGCCGGATATCAGCTCGATGCAAGGCAGGAATTAAAGTGGAGAGGAAGAGGTCTAATGGGAGGATCTTGGGCACGTGGAAGGTGGCATAAGACACGAACCTAGGGTGAAGGATTTGCCTGGATGTGCAACATTGCGCACGATGCTGGGAGCAGTAGCTGCGAAATGCGGGCCGTGTTCTATGAGTACTATACCAGTGCTAGTGTATCCCTCGCTGACTGCATACACCTGATTTTCCCCCTCATCTTAGTCCTGCTCTCAAAGTGAGCCCGAGTTACAACATCTCAGACCCTTCTCCTTCAAAAATTAAAGAACACTCCAATAAAATGTAACATATATGATTCCTCACTTGCCCGTGGTCACTTATTGCAGACGCCTATTTGTGCCACAACAAATGGGTTGCCACCAATGATCACCTTTTCACTCGTCTGAACCTTCCAAATGACCCTTGATTTTGCAATTTCAGTATCGAACACACTGCCACCCCAATCAATGGGGGCACAGGCTTAACTGTTTTAAACATCAACGCAATGTCACCAAATGCTAGCCAAATATTATAACAGACCTTTTATGGTTCAAGCCTCTTTTGGGCCACTTCTTCCTTTGACAATATCTTCCCCATACCTGCCAGGCTAGATGTGAATTGCACCCCCGCTCCCGCGCCAATGCCCACCTGCATCCAAGCACTGAGTCTAGAGTTGCAACTCACCAGAACAGACTGAAACAGGGTGTGCACTTCTTTGGGGAGCTATTCATTTGCAACAAAAAGACCAGTGCCACAGCTCTCCCTCAATTAATAATTTTAGATGGATTTTTTAAGCTTATCATCTATCCTTGTCTTGGTCATTCACAAACTAATGTGATGATCGTACAGACATGTGGGGAAAAAGTCAACTCAGGAAAAGAACACTTAGCCTGTGTTCCCCACTTAATGTTACCCTTTATCGTTTGTTTTTTATCTGGTAAATTAAAGTATTAAAAAGAGTTGCAGGACATTTGTGGCATGTTCTGACACCAACAGGCACTTACATAAATAATGTACTGTAAGATTTTGGCTTTCTCCAGTTCACAACCAACAGGACACCATCCATTATGATGCGAGACAAGGCAGAGAGAGGTAATGAAGTGGGTAGGCTCTAAGGTGCAGAAGCCATTTAGCTACACACACATTATTGCCATTAGGATGAGAAATGACACAGTAGAATACAAAGAAAAGGAGACTGTTTTGCAATTTCTATACATCCTTCTACAAGGTTGAGACTCTCAACTAAAGGAAACCATCATGTAGGAGCAATGGAAGACTCTGAACAGCACCATTCTTATTGAGGAGATCCTTCTAGGAATTTGATCTCTTACTCTAAGGAAGGCCACACAACAGAACAGGTTTATGGCACCCTTTTCTAAAATGTTATAACTCACTTCCACCTTCAAGAGCCAACTCGTGGTCAATTGTGAATCCTAAAATAAACCGAGCTGGTCAATTGTGAATCCTACAATAAACATATAAAGATTGGACAGCATCCTGACTAACTTGGTTGGCTCATAGAGATATTGCTTTAGGTTTATATATGGGCTCGCACTGACGTGCCATGGCAGCCTAATTTTCCCACGTATACAATTCCATCCCACAATTCTACGCAAGGAACAGTGAGATAGTAAAAAAATGAAATGTACTTAACAGAAGAAGATTGTTTCAACAAACCAGGTCTCTGGCTTTACCATGGAGGCCTCTACAATATTGTAGGTATCCAACATAAATACTCAAAGAAAATGAAAGTGTGCCTGCCTATGCAAATCCAATTATTTTAAGTCCACGAACGCATCCCCTTTCAAACATTGCCTCTACATTAGATTCTACAAATACTAAACCACCTGTATATTTCCATAGCTTTCTCCTGAGTCTATTTACACTGATGACTATGTGGGTAGTGTTTCACAAGATACAAGGGCATGCATTTCTCTATTTTAGCAATCCCCTGGCACTTTCTGTTCTCCGACATCAAGTATGGTACAAGAAAGGAGCTGTCTAAAAGATTTGTATCAATCATTTTTCCCAATACTTATTGTTCTCCATTATCAGGAAAATTATGGTGTCAGAAATAAATACTTCAACCTAGAAGAATTCTTTCATTTCACTTAACTCTTCCATACAAGTGTGAAGTTGTACACGTGGGGATTGAGTGCTTGCATGCATACATTCCCATAAATTGTAATTCGAAATTGCATTTTATTAATTGACTCACCCAGCACGGCTTTCTCTGAACATGTATAAGTGACTTTCACTCTATATAACAGTACTGCTCGGAATAGCTTTCAATGAACATGAATGTATTCCTTTCAGTCCAGATGCATGCCTGGTTTTAAAGGGGCTTGCGTGTAATGCTTCTTGTCTCTATATATTTTGGGTCTGGAGATGTAATATTCCCCAGTAACAGGTACTTAGTCGAAGTCCCATTCTCTCCAAACTGACACCTGACTCTGCCTATGCATAGAAAGACAAGGGAATTCAGTTCTTAATGAATACAATGAATTTCTTTCAGCATGCATCTGAACATGCAGTCTATGCTATGGTCTCCACCAGCAGCATTAAGTGCATGATGTCTCTTAGGCAATAGTGGGTCATGATAACAGTATGATGTAAATGACTCAACATCGGCTTCAACCACTTACTATATTCACAACTAATACTTAACTTTACAAAGGCAATGCCACTTTAAAGTGCTAGCCCAAAATGCTTTCAGATTTGGAATTCATTTTTCAATGCAAAGTGGACTGGACCTTAAGGAAACCATACCTACTTTGTTTTTGATATGCATAAAGAAGACAGAACATTTGGATATTAGTGACTGTTTCCCTATTTTACCAAATTGATTGCACCCGCAGCACTCTCAGTCCTTTTATCTTCCCAGACTTTAAACTGATCAAATTGGACAATTTAGGAATTGTGGTATATTTAGTTTTCCAGATGTAATTTCTGCTTTTGGGAGAACCAGCAGGGAACGGAGTCACCGGTAATCATTCCTACAGCAAACCTTCAATTCAGGTTCGCTAACCCGAGAGGGGTACGTGTAATCTGAGGGGTGCGCGGGGAGTTTTACGCGTGATTTCGCTAGCGCGAGAGGGGTACGTGTATTCTGAGGCATTCGCGGGGAGTTTTACACGCGTTTTCGCTAGCACAAGAGGGGTACTTGTATTCCAGGGCTGCGCTTGGAGTATTACACGCGATTTGGCAGTGTGGATCCTCCCGGTTGTGCCCTCTCCCTCCTCCCCAGGCCCTGCAGGCATCCCACACCACAAGGGACTACTCTACACCCCTGGCCATGCCCTGTAGGCAGCCCATCCACCCAGGGCATGCCCCGCAGGCAGCCCACATGGCACAATGAACTTGTGAGCCCTAGCACATGTCCCACCCACCATTGATGGCCACCTGCCAGCAGGCCCCAACTCATGTCCCCCTGCACCCCCACCCACCCAGCAGTGACGGGCACCTGCCAGCAGGCCCCGACTCATGTCCCCCTGTACCCCCACCCACCCAGCAGTGACGGGCACCTGCCGGCAGTCCCCGACACATGTCCCCCTGCACCCCCACCCACCCAGCAGTGATGGGCACCTGCCAGCAGGCCCCGACACATGTCCCCCTGCACCCCCATCCACCCAGCAGTGACGGGCACCTGCCAGCAGGCCCTGACTCATGTCCCAACAAACAACATGTCCTAACAAAACAGACCCATGTCCCTAAAGCCAACCCTAATCCCCCTTGCCCCCCAGTCCAAGCATGCAACCATCCACAGAACCCACTCCCAAATTACCCATGCCATGATAGTCTAAATGAACCACCATGCCCATGCAGGAATACACAACGGAGCTACACAGTGGCAACACATGACTGAGGAAATGTTCAATGAGACATGCGCAAAACCAATGACAGAATACAACACCAATTTAGAAGTTAGAAAAAATGTATTAAAAACGTAATGAACCGACATGGAGGAATTTTAAAATGAAAATCTATGTACAATGACAGATTTAGAAAAAAAATGTCCATTACAAAAACATAATCCAAATTAAAAAAAACATTGATCCATGGGAATATAGAAAAAGAAAGTATGTACAAGTCTGCAATTATATACAATGGAGGTCCAAATCGTCCATGATCCACAAACAAAAGGAAACCTACAAAAAAGTCCTATGAAGAAAAAACTATATACACGAAGTGGAGCAATGTCCATTAACTCCAAAATAAAAGAAAAACATAGGAAACCTAAGACTAATGAACTATATACAATGGTGGCGGGCAAGTCCTACGGCTCACTCTGTGATGGGGCCAGGGCATCATCAAACTCCACATCGATGTCCCGGAGGCGGGCCTCTTCCCTTTCCTCGAGGTCTCACATGGATGCAGTCATGGCCTATTCCAACTCCCTGTGAGTTGCCTCGAGGCACTCAGCCCACCTCAATGCCCTGCGCATGGAGTTCTCCGCCCTGACCATAGTGAGCTGTGCCTCCTCCACCCGCCGCCGCTCCGCATCTATCCGCTGGCCCAACCACTGCCACACGGAATACAGTCCCATTCCAGGGTCCTCCTGCCCTCCGGCCGATGCCTACCCCTCTGATGTTGATGGCCCCGAGCCATGATGCCTCCCACGCTGAGCCTGACGCTGCCTCCAACGCAACTGCCTCTGCCAGCACGGCGGCATCCGGGCTGATAGAATCCACCAGCGCCATCGTGCATGTGCTCTGCCCGATGATGCCGGCACATCTTCCATCTGCTGGGGTCCCCTTTGCTGGGGTGACCACCCCTGCTGGACCTCCGACTGCCGACTGTGGCAGGGATGGGATCTCCACCAGGCTGGCTGCGTTGTCAGGGGTAGGTCCACAGAGGGCCCTGGTGGCATCTGGGCCGGAAGACAGCATGGAGAACGACTGGTGCATAGTCTGCACAGAGGAGGAGAGGGCCGCCAGAGTGCCCGACACATGTAGGAAACCCCCGACCATGACCCCTACCAACTGGGCCACGTTGGCACGCAGCTCTTTGTGATGACGTGCGTGCTCCCGCCAGGAAGCACGCACATCACCACGAATGGCACACGTGCACAACGCGACACCAATCAGGACGGACTCCATACGGTCACGGGCCCCCTCGTCCGCAGGTAGAGGAGTGCCAGATGACGTGGACCTCCCCCCTACCTGCGGACGGGCCTGGGATGGGGCATCCCTGCTGGTGCATGGTGGTGCAGTCACAGTGTCAGGGACAGTGACATGCACAGGCCCCTCCACGGTGACCTGTTCTGCCTCCTGCCCCTGCCCCTGGACTGCACCACTTGCACCAGTGGTACCACCCGCACCAGGCCCCATGTGCTGCTCAGTAGCGGCCTCCTCCTCCTCTGTGCACACCACCAACCTGGATGGCTCAACACCATCTTCCGCCATCACAAGCCCCTGTGGGGGCTCACCCGCCCCTTCCGCTGCAGCCGTAGTGGCAGAAGAGGCACCAGTCCCCTCGCTCCCGGATGATGGTTATTCTGGGGAGGGTGACTGGGCCTTGCATCGCCGGCCGGTGGAGGCTTCCCCGCCGCTTTGCTCCACAGCGCCGTCTCCACCCTCTTCTTCACTCCCCGCTGTGTAGAGGGAGACATAGAACACAAGCATCAGGGTGCTGTACAATAGTCCCTAGACAGGAAGCAATAGCACATGAGTGGCACTGTCAAACGTCACTTCCATCATGTCCCTCCACAACACATGGGTCAGTGCAGGCAACACACATGCAGAAACAGGCATAGCGCATGCAATGAACATTTGCATCCATGTCCAAGAAACTGTTGAAACATACAATGGTGGGTTGAAACTCACATGCATCATGGGTCATACTGATCACATGCACACACATCACTGTAGTTTCATGCATCTGGCCTCGTACACCCCAGACACAGTGGATACAAGGTTGACTAGGCTGCATCAGTGAATCAATACATCGTCACGGACATGTGTCATGCATCCATGGCGTTTACAAGTCACACACACGCTACTCAGACACACAGACATGTACACCATACATGTCCATGACAGCAGCACCCATCTCTCACAACCCAACCATGTCCAAGAACAGAGACAGGCATGCATTCATGTGTGCATTCCGCATGCTGCTCCGCATGTTGCATTGTAACACATAAACCATCCATGTGGTTCACGCATGACTGGTCTCACATGCAGCACCATCATGTCCCTGCACACACACATCCATATATGGCCCATGTCACACATACAGGCAAGTAGCTAACTACCAGCACACTGCAACATGCCCTGTTTCACACAGCAATGCATGGCCACTTACCGTTCGACTTCAGACGGGCCTGCATCCTGAGGATCTGGTGGTAAAGCACTGGGCGAATGCACTCCAGGACCCTCATCTGCTGGTTGGTAAGCTCGCCCCGGCGCCCAACTGCAACCACTGCGTCTAAGAGGTGCCGGGCCTTCTTGAGGGTCCTGACCTTGTAGTCTTCCCAGCGCTTCTGGATGTGTTTGATGTCATGGGGTGCCACCCTCTCCATGTTGATGGCACCCACTATGTCCGTCCAGATCCTCCTCTGTCCTTCCTTGTCGGCGCGCAATGGTTTGAAGAGGGCATCATAATGCCCCAGGACTTGCTCCACCAGGATGCCAACTTCATTGGAAGTGAATCTGGCAGCCCTCTGCCTCTCAGCTGGTGTTTGTCGGACATGGCAACCCCAAGGCAGGTGTGGGTGGACAACTGGGTTCTGGGGCTAGGCTGTGGAGCGATGGAATACCAGTCGGGAGTCCTCTGTTCCAGCAGTGGTGGTCACAGCAACTGGACCCCTGGAGATGGCAGATGTGCAGGCACCAAATGTCAGGGCACGGTGGCAGCAGGCAGGCAGGCAGCAGCAGATGGCTCGTGGGAGGTTGCTCAGGGCCCTGGGGGCCGTAATTCGGCATTCTGGGCAGGAGCGTGGTCTTTCGTGTGTTGTCGCGTGGCCAGCTTGATACGGAGTGATTTGGCACGTGAAAAAACACCACATCAGCGTGTAATTTGAGAAAAGGCCCTTGGCACGTAAGCGTGTAGGTGATGTAACGTGCGCGCGGGTGTTTCCCTGGCATGGGTTGAAGGTCCCACGTGGGTTTCCATCGCTCTGTACGTGCTTTTTGTGGGAAGCGGTGCGTGTGTTTTCCAGACGTTGGGGTTCACTCGCGATTACTTCACAGCGGATACAGTGCGTACTTCTTCTTTTGGCGTGGGTGTTGGCTATGCGTTCTTCTTCTACACGCAAGGCAGACGCTATTTTTCGTACTGCGCATGTCCCAGTTGGTCGCGTACCCCTTTTTTCCAGGCATACTAGCCCGCGTGTTGATCACGTACGCATTTTTGGTGTTCCTGGCTGCCACAGCGTACTGTGTGTGTTTTTTTACATGCACGTGGGCTACAGGGGTCGCGTATCTCATTTTCGTGCTTTTTTGAGATGCCTGAGCGTTGAGTGACACGTCATTTCTCCTAGGGGGCCACAGAATGGGACATTCATCATGGCTGTATATACGTGTTTGTTGTTTGCACGCACTTTTGTAATGCGCAGGGATGCTACCGCCTGCCTTCGTGTGGCGGACGTGTTTAGGCCTATGCGTGTCTTTGGCCGTGCATGGTTTTCCCCTATTTGATTCCATGACTAGGTGTAGTTTGCGTGCGTGTGGGCGTTCCGTGTATTTCCGTGCAGTACTTCCCCTGTTCCGCCTTCTTTTTCACGCGTTGTTCCCCATTGCGCGTGTTCTGCCCCGTGTTCCGCCCCCTTTTTGGTGTGTGCGCGGACTTTGTGCGCTTTCACTGTGCGCGTTGCACACAGCGTTCTGGATGTTGCAATGATGTGTGCGCCACGCAAGGTTTTAGCGCACATCCCGGGGACAACACGCGCAGGGCCTTACATGAATTGCACACATGCGCGTGCGCTTGCTTTTTCACGCTTGCGCCACGATTTTCGGCGCACATTTGTTCCATGAATCGGCCCCACAGAGTCTATGCATATGGTCCCTCTTGCTCTGCCAAGAAGGCCTTTATTTATTATAGGACTCATTTTTATTAGGGTGGTAACAGTGTGCAGTATAAGTCAACATAACATAACATCCTGACTGAAGGATCAGCATCTCCCTCCCCCACGGAATTCACAAAGGATATCCGGATGTTCTTTGAAGTGTTCAGTTTCAGAAAACTTGAAAAAATAGTGATTCTTACACTAACCAAGCCACACATAATGCAGTCCCAACTGTATATGGAGCTCTCACATAATTGTCTCAAAAAGTCCATAATATGCCTAATTTCCGAGAAAATGCATAATAGAATGCTATGGAATGAAAAGTGTTTTTTTAAAGTGCATTTCTGCCATTTTGGTGACCTGTTGGCAAATGGTTCATGAATAGAGGGGAGGGGGGTTTCTGGAAGCAGAGGAAGAGGCAGGTGCAAACTCTGAGGTGTTGATGGATACCAGCCAGAAGTATCTGTGTCCGGTGTGCCAGTATAATTCTAGGTAGTTTGGGGCGGAAACCCAAGATTGATTATCTGCCATTGCTGGGATATCCGGAGAGCCACTGTCATGGGAGGAAGTGAGTGTGGTATGTGATAGAACTACCAGTGCTGTGGGCTCTGCAGGGAGAACTCTCTCTGGCTGAATGATGATTGATATGGTGAAGGGGCTGCTAGCAGGCTTAAAGGCACAGTGTGCATGGGCGTCCGTGTGCATACTCTAAAGGTTGTACATGTGCATACTTTAAAGGTCGTAAGCAATTAAAAGTTGAGTCAGTTAGCTGGGGTAGGGAAGGTATTTTGGTAGTCTCTTGAGGATTGTCAGGCTCTTGTGGAGTCCTGAGTCCGTGTTTGATGGGCCCACTGAACTTGGTCTGGTTTTGGTTCACAGGCGGGCGAAAATGCGGGTAGTCCAGTACTGTTAATATCTAAACAAGAAAGCAGGATTATTACTGTCCTTGATTCAGTTCTTATGATGCTTGTTGGGTGTTACGATATCTATGGAGGGGCTTTCGCAACCCTGTCTACGTGGCTTATGCTTTAGACCAAACCTTTAGAGTGTTGGTTGTCGGATGTGTAAAATGTATGTTGTGGTGAAAGGAATGGAATCCATTCCTCTGACTGAAGTTGAGGGCAAATGACAGAGACCAGGTGGCTTGTCGCAGCATTTGTGCTATGATCCTTCCGGTCCCAGTTTATCTTTCCATAAGGGGGTGAGGTTGATGTCCCTTGTCTGTTATAAGCAAGCAAGTTGGAAATACGGATTGAAATGAGTCTGGTTTCAAGAGCGTGATTGGTTGTGCAGGTTGATATGGGGAGCTCTTGACCATTTGAACAAGAATGACGCAAGCGTGCCCGGTTGTGAGTTTGCTATGGTTTGTGACATTGTGATCACGTGGGTCCAATTTGTGATGGCTAGTGCACTGCACCGACCCAATTGGGTCTGGTCTTTTGGGAGTGCATGGCCATGATTATGTAAGTGCTCTTCTTCAAATGGCAGCAGCTTCTGATGATGAACTCACCATTTCAAAAGGCACTGTCATTTTACAGAGTTCTTAAATAAGGTGCATATAACCAGTGGCTCCGACCTCTATCTTTTCAGCTGGTGCAATGGGGTCCCTTTGCCCATTAAATTCAGAGCGAGTTGTGATTTTAACATTGAATGCAATGGAAAAGTGGTTTTCCACATCTGCAGGAACAAAAGAGGGAAGAGCACTGCATTTTCTGTATGCACCTAAAAACGAATACAATCAACTTGATAAACACACCCTGATTCTGCATGAACCCCTATATAAGGCCAAGAGTAAATTGAGCCCCTATTCCATATGTAGTTACGATGGTGCTATTGCAGACAGACCGAAAAGGAACTAAAGAAGGATGATTGGCACAAAACATATGTTTCTTTACCAACATGTTATTTCCTCTAACAATGCTGCAGTCTAATGTTATTATAGATCTTCAGTCTTCTGTGGCTCTAAGCTACCACATTATTTAATATCAAAATCTCTGTCATAATCTGTGTGCCTTCCATTCCTCTAACAGGAATATCATGAAGAAAGATATTATATTTATGGCTCCGGAGTAAGCCTGGGTGAACATATTTAGCAAACGTTTCCATAACCCAAATGGTGAAGTTTTGGCAAAGAGATCTGGCCAGGTTTAGGCTAAAACTCTATAAATGGATCCCTTGCCTTTTACATTAACGATCAGCTTCTAGGCAGACACAGAAATAGGAAGTTGCTAGAACAGTTTAGGAAGAGGTAGAAAATAAAAATATTTGTTTTGTTGCTAGAGAGATAGAATATTACACTTTAGTTGAGGGAGATGTGGAAAACTGAAGTCGGATAGTGCAGTGATCTGCAATGAGGAGCCTGGCCAAGTGAAGACTTTTTTGTTGCTACAAACCTTTATTCCTAAAAAATAAATGCAATCCCATCTATTCCTAAAGCTAGAGGAGGCTTCCCTAAACCAACAAAACTAAACCTCGGCTCTGGCAGGAATTCTGTGATGTCCAAAGCAAAGGTACCATCCTGGTCAAAACTCCTACTCTATCCCTGTCCCTTGAACACAAATCACTACGCTAACGGAAGAGTTCCTATAGTCTTGCCCAGGAGAATGACTCAGTTCTCCTGGAAAGAAGTCTCTCACCGTTCACAAATATCACTGAACTAGGAGAATGCCTCCCTTCTCCTATTTCATAAGCAGCTTTTAGCAGGATTTTCTTGACTTGGACACTGCCTTTCAACTTACTCCCCCAGGATGAGGGAGAGACTCCCTGAGCTCTCCCTGATTCTTTAATGTTTTCTTGAGTTACTTCAATTTTAGAGTCTTCATCAATTCTTTAAGTTCCTTCCACTGATTTAGAATTATCTGTACTTGAAAACTGTCCTTCAACTTGCCCCCACTGAGATGAGGAAAAGGCTACCCGAGTTCTCTTTGACTCTACAATACCACAGTCTTACAGAACTAATCAAGAAGTTGCCTCATAAAATGATCTACTCCTTTATTGTCGTTTGATTTCACCTGTTCAAGTGTTCCCAGTCCTTTCCCGGACTACCATCTCTCTGGGAACTCTTCACCTGTTTTGCCAGGGGTCGCCGATTCGTTCTCTCTTGCTTCTTCTGCTCTTCTTCGGGTGGCTTGACTTGGCGGCCCGTTACTGCTGGCAGTCTGGGTGCATGTTTCGGACCAAATGGTACACACTTTACAGTTCATGAAACCACCACAGTTCCTTGCACTTCCCATGCAATCACCTATCACCTAGGGTCTCTGCAATAGGCTATTGTTGGTGGTCTTGGCGTAGTTCTTGGACTGCACGATCCACCCACCACAGGTCACACCACCACCACATTGACTCTCAGCTTCAAAGTTGTTGACATCCAGCCGACAGACGAGACACTTTCCTGGCATCCCTCAGTTCGCTGTCATCACTCTGCAGTGCTGATTTGACACAGCCTTCGAACGCCTTGTTTTCAACGTGCAGGCTTTTTGGCAGCCTCTCAGCTTGCCAACTTCACCATCGAATATTGCTTCCTTTGTCCTTCTTTACTGTTTAGCATAAGTAGCAAGAACCACCCCCCCCCCCAGCCTAAAGCCAGTTTGATTGACAAATGCTGGCCGAACACTCTTCATGCATGACGGTAGCGTTCTTGGGTTCTTCTTCATCCGAGTACCTATCATTGTGAGACTGTCTGCCACATTACAACAATACATCATCTCAGACTTTACGATAAGCAAGAAAGGGGTGGGTGTTGTTTTTACCTTGTAAGGTTGGGAGATAAAGAAGCTGTGTCCCAGATGTGTGCCCTTGTCCCCAGGAGGGAAGTCCCTCCCCATGAAATCCTCCTCCATGTTACCACCCTTACGGGGACTATCAGTTAGCGGCCTCTCTTCCCCAGTCTCATGAAAAGGGGCTCCCCTCTCGGGAGAAGTGACATCATCTGGAGGATCGTCACAATAAGTAATCCTTTTTTAATTTAGAGATGAAGAAATGTCTGTGACAACATTGCGTGACATATACGCATGTAAGATTTCTTGTCAGTAATTTCAAAGGGATGTTATGTTATACATCTTTCATGCTGTGACAAAACACCCGTGTAGTGGCCTGAATAAAACCCCAGAATGGTGTGGCAGTAGGCAAATTACATTAATTAACTATGACTGAATCTGACATCATTTTGTGATGAGACAAAATAGCAGTTGCAAAGACAAATTCTTAGAATATTTTGGGGCAGGGAAGTACATTCAGTGGGTGAACTGGGAATGATAGCATTTTGTGATGGATGAGAGAAAATACAATTATATTAGGTTTAGTTGAGAAGATCTGGGATGAGACAAAATAATAGTTGCAAATAAAACATGTTAGAATTGTTTTGGAGAGGAGGTCAAAGTGGGACAAGTCAGTAACCAACACTAATTGTAGGTTTTGTAAGGCCAATGTAGTGGAAACACTTAAACACATTGTCCTGGTTTGTCCTGCATTTGCGGAACCAAGACTCCGTTACCTGGGTGCAGTGCTACTGACTCAGATGTTCAGGGTTAGGGTCATGTGGGGCAAAGTGGTGAAACTAATCTTGGCGCTGCATGCTTTCTTATGTGTTTTCTTAGGGAAATTAGCTGAATTCTAATTTCTGTTTTTTATTCTGTTAAATTAATTGAACAGATTGTTGTATTTTTGCTAAAATGTTTAATTAAATGTTATTAATCATGTAGTAATATTTTTGTTTTTTTTTGTAATGTAAGAATTTATGACTTTTATTCTTTGTCTCCTTGTTCTTGTGTTTGTATATTATCATTTTGTGAAAAGCTTATTTTTGTAGGCTAAACACAATTTAAAAAAAAGGAATTGTTTAGGGGCAGGTAAGTACATTAATATGTTATGACTGAGTTTGCCAACCTTTTGTGACAAAACAAAATAGTAGTTACAAAGAAAAAATTTATTTTATTTTTAGGCAGGCAAGTACATTTATGGGTTATGACTGATGACAGAAAATACTAATTGTGAAGATTTGTGATAGGACAAAATAGTAGTTGTGAAGAAACAGTCAAAGTTTTGTTTGGTGGTAGAAGAGTTAATTCAGTGAATGTAACTGAAAGTGCCATATTTTTGTGATGAGACAAATAGTAGCTAAGCAGAAAGATACTTAGAATCACTTGGAGGCAAACAAGTACATTTAGTGGTTGGAATGGACATGCCATCTTGTAAAGATTGAAGGAAAATTCGAGTTGTTAAGATGTGTGATGAGACAAAATCGTATTTGTGTACAAAACGCCTTGGCATTCTTTGGAGTAAATAGAGTACATTTTTAGTGGCTGTAAACAGTGCATCACATTTTGTGCAACAAGAAAAAATTGTGGTTGTGAAGAGAAATTCTTGGAATTGTTTAGAGGCACAGGAGTACATTTAGTGGTTTTATTGGGTGTGCCAACTTGTTATGAATGACGAGAGAAAATACTACTTGTTAGAAATGTAATGAAGCAAAATAGTAGGTGCAAAGAAAACAATCTTAGAAAAGGTTAGAGGTAGGCGAGTACATTCAGTGACGGTACCAGAGTGTGCTATCTTATTGTAAAGAGATATGTTAGTAGATGGAAACAAAAAGATCTTGGACTTGTTGGGAGTCAGGTGAGTACATTTAGTGGTTGCATTACATGTGCCATTGTGTTGTGACAGAGGAGAGAAAGTAAGAGTTGCAAAGATCCGCGAAGAAACAGAATTACAGTACCAAAAATAATTCTTGGAATTCTTTGGGAGCAGGATAGTCCATTCAGTGGCTGTCGGCCATATTTATATTTTTGTGATTAGGTAAAAAAGTAGTTGCTGGTAAAAAAATACTTGCAATTGTTTGAAGGCAGGCAGGTACATTGAGTTATACTAGAAGTGCCATCATGTTGTGACCAATGAGCGATGATACTTGTTAATTTTCAATGAGAGAAAATAGTAATTCCAAAGAAAAATCCTATTAATTGTCTGGAAACAGACGAGCACATTCAGTGTTTCGAGTGGATATACCAGCTTGTTGTGAAGACCAACAGAAAATACTAGTTGCAATATTTGTAGCAAGACAGAGGGCCTCATTACGACCCTGGTGCTAAGTGTTTAATGGCGCCATAAAAGGCTGAGGTGCCGTTAAACACTTAGCGCCTTACTACGAGGTCCCTTTGCGGGACCCCGACTTTAACGCACACCAGCCGTTAAAGTAGGGACCCGCAAAGGGACCTTGGTGCTAGGTACAGTACCGCAATTTGCGGTACCGTACTTAGCGCCTTCCCCATTCTCATAGAGCCCTATGGGGCGAAAATGGGAATGGGGAAGGGCCATGGTTCAATGGGGAATTACCGCCCCGCCAACCTTGGAATGGGGTGGTAATTCCCTATTGAACCATGGCAGAGCCGTTACAACACCGGCACCAACCATGGTGCTAATAGCGCCATGGTTTAGCGCCGGTGTTATAATGAGGGCCAGAATAATAGCTGTGAAGAAGAACTCAACGGATTACAGTTAAATCAAAATATAAAAAATGAATTTCACTGCACATGTTCTTTGGGGAAGCAATCAGCCTTGTGGCTATCTGTGCACGTGGGAGCTTCAGGTGATGTGTTGCAGGATGAAATAAAATATTCCCCTCTAGCGCCCCTAGATGACCAATGACAATTCATTTTTAATAGAGCCAAGGTAGTGCGCGTCTCTCTTCTCTTGCGGCTAGCAAGGCAAAGGCCAATGGATGACTGTCCAACTGAAATGCGTGAGGAAGTGAATCATTTACATATGTACTACTGTGAAATCATACACTAAACATATAAAATAGGGGTTGGTTACAGGTTGATAAGAGAGGGAGTCACTACAAGCGAGGAGCAAAAGTGACCTACTGCTGTATTTATGTGACTACAATTAAAGATGTGAAATGTGATCAACTCACTCTGCGGCCATTCCCCTTCCCCTTGTTGTCTCAGGGCTCGGTTTCCCAGCAGTGAAGTCTTTCACTCATGCTGTTCTAATAATGACTGGGGTGCTTGCCTAATATCGAGTCATGTGATAGCTTCCTACCAAGCCCCTGGTGCTCCACTGGGGTTTGGTGCCCTCTCGCCTCTTGCAAGGTGTGTAGTCTCATATGTGTACATCAACTGGATCCATCCAGTAAAAGCTCCTCATGCCTTGCAATGCACAGTGCATACAGAACTGCAGGGAGAATGCCCAGCCAGGTGCAGAGGCGGGGAAGATATGGGCAGTGATAGTGCAGAGGGAGGGCACATGAGCACGTGGCAAGTCTATTCACTGAGTTTATTCTGCGAGGGTTTTATGAAACAATGCAACTGTATTCACACTGTGTTCACATGAAAACAGCCCTCCCACTTTCTGCAAAATAGTTCCATGGCCACTATCCTGCAGCATTATTGTGCTCCAGGCCAAGTGCATATTGTTTAAAAAAAAATGCACGTTGGCCTTGTTCACTACAGAATTTAGAATAATGTTTTCATGCTCAGGCCTACCACTCGCATACAATATTTTGCAGTGGAATGCACTTGCCTCCTTTTCTGTTCAGGTACATGCTGGGACCTGTTTTTATTACGTGGAATGGTGTACATTAAAGTGCACTAGGTGGTAAGGTGAAACTGGTCAGTGGCACAGTCTTCTGAACCATGTGGTAAAGCTGAGAAATTACATGTGACACTGACTTAAAGGTGTTACAGCAGGAAGCTTGCATTGAAAAACTCTAAGTGCAATAAGGGTTGGAAAATAACCTATAGGTGCTGGGAGTAGAACAACAAATAGTAGGGTTATCCTAAAGTGAAAAGTCTACAGGGCATTCCAACATAAAAGGGACGTTTTCCAGTAGGCGTCTAACACGTGAGTTAGTTCTAGCTTAACACATACAGCTATTACCTAGCATTGCACGTCCTTGCCTCTTCGTGGGACATCTACAAAGCAAAGTCCCAAAATAGATGCTCAACAAAAGGTTCAAACATCCAAACCTAACAGTTTATTTTAGACTGCTGTCTCAAAGACCTCATGTTGTCTATTCTTACAATACAAGTTGGCCTAAGGATTGGCCTGAGGGCAAAGATCATGAATCTAATCAGCAAAGGCAAAGACTGACCCTATTCTAATGAAACAAAACAAAAGCATTCCTCTGAGGGGCAGTTACTCACAGTCTGGTCCCTCCTTGCTGTCTCTCGGCTTTCTCCCCGCTTCCCTAGGCATCTCCAAGGATTCAGTCTTCACAATGCTCTCTCTTTCAGGCTTTCTCCAGTCCTCTCACAATCCTTTGTGGTTTTCCCCTGGCCCTTGGTTTCCTAGGGCTTCCTGTAGCTCTCTAGCAGACGTTAGCTCGCCTAGTTTGGTCATCCATTTCCTTCTGGACCTTGGCTTTCACATTTGATTCTCAATAGCAGCAAAGGGGTATGTCCTCCTCCTCATGGGGAACTTTGCCAGGGAGCTGATTTTATTTCACCCTCCTGCCATTGGTTCATTCTCACTACCCATTTAACATAGGCTCACTGATGGATGCTGTCAGGTTTTGGCCTTCAAAGTTATTCCGGGTTTGGTTGCTTGACGGTTATGGTTTCTACCCAGGGCATCCAAGCCTGGACTACATCAGCTTGGTCACTTCCAGCCTTCTTCAGATGTTCCTGGCTTTCTTCCAAAAAACACTCCCTCCTGGCCACTTTCCACTACCCTTATATGAAGTGAGTGTGAGATGTAAAATTGCCCTCTGCATTATTTTCTCCCTTGCTGAATTTTCCTAGCCTTTTTTAAATTTCGCAGAGATTGGCCTCACTCCTAATCTCATTCATGATAGGTTGATCCCCATTTCAGTTTGAATTAATGTTGTATTTAATGATGCGCGCAGCGATGACTCGCAGACTGTATCTTCAATGTAAGGCTGTTTATTGTTACAGCAAACATATGCAGTCACCTCAACAAGCGCGTAACAATAGTGATCATCCATCCCTTCCCTCGGCAGGTCTCTCTCTCAACTGTTTCCATGGAAACCTCATCCGGCCAGCAGGTGGGAGTTCCAAAATGTCATGAGCCTGCTTGCTAGAGCACAGAAATGCAGGATATAACAATTATTGAATCTAATTGTCCCCCTGGGGACCTCTTGGTTTCCCTCATTAGGTTATTGTGGGGCTTTGATAGAGGATAATATTTTTTCAGTTTTCATTGTCACTGACAAAGGCCTTCACGAGTTTAAATGTGATAGCAGCATGAGGCATCATCTAGGAATCTCTATGCAGAGTGGTTATGCATTGATCTGCAGCTGCTGGCTCTGCAAAGTCTCAGTCCGTACTAGGTGCTAGAGGGTTCTGGGTCTGCATGGCTGCCCTCACTCACTTTCCTGCAGGTAAGGTTTGAATTCCGTTCCTTTGCGACTGAACACAGAAGGTTCACAGACTAGATGTCCTCTGCAATATCTTGACTGTTGCTCCATCCCACGGCCTGCAAATGCTTCTCTCAATACTTCTTGGAATAACACTCCTTGAGCTACTATATGTCTGAGAATGTTGTTCCTGTGTGTGCTGTGGACAGTGCATGCTCGTGCCGGCTTTTCAACCCCTAAGGAATGACAAAGACCCACCTAGTCGTGGAATCCTAGACAGTTTATCTTAAAGCTGTAGCGCCCATGTATCAGAGATAGTGGGAACAAAATAGTAGCAAGAGTGTTGCGAGAAGGATGTTTCAGTTGAGAAAAAGGAGCAGCTTTTAGAAATATCACTCTCAAGTACATTAGACTTTCCGAATTGTTTTGCGGTAGGAGCAGTAGTGGCTATTCAGTGGCTTCAACTGAGTGTGCAACACACGTGCTATCATCTAGTGGTTACGCGCAGTAGGGAGCAGAGACTCCAAGTGAACTGAACACTCTGTAAGTGTTCATGTCAGTGTGAGGACACATGATCACCTTGCAGACCAACATGTTAGAAACTGAAACATGACAGGGGAGGGGGGCATGCTGCTAGAGAGCTTTTACATCGGCCACAGAAGCTGAAGTGCACTGCGGTGGCCAGGGTTGTGTGTGGTAATTTGAAGGCTTTAATGTCACTTTCAGCGGCACCTGCTGCCTAAGAGACAGAAGTACAGCCTCAAGTATTTCAGTAGCAGGAGAAGGCAGAGGCCGACCACAATGGTGAACAAGAAGGGATGGTGATCATGCACTGGACAAACAATGGGGAAACCCTGTAGGACTAGACAGGTTGGACTAGAGACTACCCACAGATATAAGGGAAGCTCAATGTCTCAGTGTAATTTACTTTTACAGGCACCACACCCTGCAAGCCCATGGAAGGGGGCAGCAAGAGTGGCTTCTGTGTCTGAACCCTAGGGCACAAAGAAGGAGTGTACTTACACGAGACAAGCCATTATGGTCCCAGCCGGAACCTACAGCGCATGCCCTGTGTGGGAACAGAACCCAACACACTGTTACATTAAATTCACCATGGACTACAAGTAAAACGAGACAAAGGAAGGGACAGAGATTGACTGCTGGGAAACCCAGCAGCCAAACTCTGAACAAAGGAATAACAGAAGCACAAGTGAGGACAAGCATGGTAACAGAAATATCTAGGGAAGAATAGGCAGTCAAAGTAAGCAAGGTTCAGGACAGAGACCCGGAATGAAAGAAGAAAAGCAAGTAGAAAAGAATGTAAGTGCAATGGTTCAGGACACTGAACTGCAGACTAGAAACTATGGACTGGAGTAAAGGAACAGCGGACTGAACTGTAGACCAGGAACAAGGAAAACGAAGGACTGAAACTCTGGACTAGGATATCAACGGTGGAACTACAGTCAGAGAACAAGGAAACTCAGGACTGGAATCTAGGAACCTTAAAGCCAGTGTACACGGATTGTGGGCACAGAGCAGGGAACTGCAGGCATGGAACAAGAGAAGTGGGGGGTAGGGAGCAAGTGGCTGCATAGAGGAACATGAGACTGCAAGCAGGGAAGCAGGGATGCAGTGCAGGAAGCGCAGAGGCACAGGGTAGAAGGCAGGGGAGAGTAGGCAGAGTAGGGAACACACGGTACTGGAACAGGAGTCGGAGCAGGTTCTGGCAACAACAGAAAACAGCAAATTCCGAGGATCAGGGAACAAAGGGCTGGGAGCAAACTCAATGCAAGAGCCCTGTGCTCCTTCAGGCAGTTGCTTAAATAATGACCTGCCCTGTGCTGAAACAGGCTAATTAGCAGCACCTGGAGCAGCACACCTGAAGGTAATCTGCCTCCTCCCTTTCTGGTCCTGGGAAAGTGAAAGCAGCGCTGATCTCAAGGGCTTCTTGGGATTGTGGTCCCAAGACTGATATAGGAATAACCAGGGAAAGAGAACTGCCACAATGTGCATTATGGGAATTGAAGTTCATGTTTTTTGATGTACAGATTTGTGAAATGAAATGTTAAATAATGATTCATGGCCTTCCCTGAAGATGATAGAAAACCTCCCTCCGGAGGTCTGCACACAGTGCCACCGAGAGGCAGAGATGCAGAAACATGACAACAACATATTCACCAAACCCCTCATTGACCTACTGGACTCATGCAACATCTCGTACACAAACTACGCTGATGATACACAAATCCTTCTCCCCCTCTTAGGCGACTACATTAAGGACTCTGCCACCCTGCTCAAGATCTACCATACTATACAAGCATGGATGGCTGTACACTGTCCTTGCCTGAATGACAAAAACACTTAGATTCTTGTCATCAGCTCTCCAACCGCACGAAAAAAGCTTTACTCCTGCAATAGCATCTTCACTATTGATGGGACCTCTATACTGCCTCCTCTGCAGTAAAAACCCTAGGTCTCTACATAGACTCATATCTCTCTCTCACACATCATGTTAACTCCATCGCCTCTGCCGCTGCTCACATTACGAAAATCATTAACGCCTGCCGGCCTTTCCTCTCCGTTGACAGCTGCCTCACCATTGCCCAGGCTGTCATCGAATCAAGATTAGACTATTGCAGTGCCCTCTTTACTGGCACTGCTAAGAGTAACATCCATAAACTGCAGGTAATTAGGAACAATGCTCTCCTGTCCACCCTCAACATACTGAAGCAGAAGCATATATCGGAGGTGAGAAGAGCCGCCCACTGGCTCCCAATTCAGGTGCGTGTTACCTTTAAAGCTCTGTCCATTACCCACAAGTGCCTCTCCAACAGAGCCCTTCCTTATCTTGCCTAGAAATTCACCAAAGCACACTCTACAAGACCTACTAGATCCACATATGCCCACCGACTTGTAACACCGGGATTCAGATTAGCCAAAGCGGGCAGCTCCAGCTTCCCGGTACTAACAGCAAAACAGTGGAACTCACTACCCCCAGGCTTGAGTGCAGATCATTCCTACTGGGCCTTCCGTAAACAACTGAAAACACTACCCTTCACATAGAATGACCCGGATTGTTCCCTTTATACCTTTGCTTAAACTGACTTAATTGCATTGGTATTGCATCTATCATGTATGTAATGGTGATCACTAACAATGTAACTAGTGTCTAGATGCCTAAGGGTTAAGGGCTCTGCTATAAATGTGAAAATAAAAGTCGTTGTCTGTCATTCTAAATAACTGCTCTCTTACTAAACAGCAGTCACTCATCCCCCTCAAAGGTCATATCAAACCAGATTATACCATCCCTATCGCCAACCACTTCTTTACATCAGTATTGATCCTATGCCAGGCCAACCAACTCACGTTAAGAAAACTTGCCACCAAATTTCCAACTATAGTAGGATGTTATCACAATCTCCCTAAAATCAAAATCAGAATCAGACTTATTAATTCAAACAATTCTCATTCCAACATCTCCACAAACACTCACAATCAGCCCATGCAAAAAATACTCAACGCCAAGACATAAACATAACAACAAAACTCAGACCTGGCCAAACTAGTACATATCTCACTCCACACCCAGGTGTAGACTATACCAAACACAACACGCCATTTCCCACACACAACACCACAAACCACACCCCTCCTCAATATTCAACTACACATTACCACACCCTCTTTATCATCCATTTCATATCTACACAACAGCCCTACCCCTCAGCTCACACCCCTCACACATGCCACAAACCTGTAAATGCTAAGCCATTTCAACCCGTCAATAACTATTTGTATTTGTATGTGTTCATTTAAAACGTGCCAACTCCCGTAGGCATCAAGGCGCGAAGAAACAAAGCTTGAGTAGTGCAGCAATGTGGTTCAGTAAGGAAACATGGAAGACTAAGTTTAAAAGAGAAGATTCGTTTTCGTAGCTTTTTTAAATGCAGGTAGATTTCTCTCACATCGTAAATCTATAGGTAACTTATTCCAGGCTATTGCCGCTTTGACTGAGTAGGAGCTTTCTTTCCCAGTCACACGACATGCTCTTGGACATTGCAAGCGCATAGTGTTTTAGACCTAGTATTTCTGACTGAGGGTTGCACAGTGATACAAGTTTTAAGGTAACTCGGTGCATCACCAAACACACTTTTGTGGGTCAAGACATTGATTTTGACAGGAAGCCAATGTAGGTCTTCCTCCAGCATCATTTTGAAGGATCTGTCGTCTCTTAATACAGTGTTTGCTTGCTCTGCCCAATAACACATTGCAATAATCTAATCTCGATAAGACAAGGGCTCTTACTAATGTGGTACAGTTAGCTGTTGAGACAAAGGTTTTTATTTGGCGAATTAGCTTACGATAGTAGTGAATATTCCTTGTCACATTTGCGACTTGAGCATCAGCTTTAAGTGATGCCTCAATGATAACCCCCAGTGTTTTGACTTTGTTGACTGTGTAGATTACTTGTTGATCAATATACCATTTTTCATAGGCTACTCCTCATTTATTTCTTGCTTTATCAGAGCTAAAAATCAGGAGCTCTGTCTTTTGGCCATGTAAGCAGAGGCCATTGTCCATCATCCAAATATAAATCTATTGGTAAGTAGACATGATCAATTCTGTATCCTTTTCATAGTCTCCACTTAGTCTAAACAAAAGCTGCTGAGTATCGTCAGCCTAGTTAGTGAAGTACAGTCCCAAGGACTCAGGTAGGGCACATAGGGCCATGTAACTACATGGACCAACACCACATCAACAGCACAACTCTCCACTCCTCACCAAACCATAACTTCTCTACATCCACAAAACTCACAATCAAACAATGAGGGCCAATTCACATTGGTTCAATGAATGCTAGATATATTGGCCATCACATAAACACGGTTTACAGACAATTACATTAAAACCCTTGTCACTCTGCTTCCCACCGACTTCACTATAAAAACTCTCAACAGAAAACATGAAAAAGGCAGGGGCATGGCATTCCTATACCCCACGAAATACACTGTTATTACTGTCACCACCATCCCAACAACAAACTTTGAAAGCCTTGTAATCAAACGTACCATCAACCTTAAGACTGCCCTGACATTTGTCATCATCTACAGACCTCTGAGCCACAACCCACCCTTCAGAAAGAATGGGGCTCCTTTTGTTCCAACCTCTGGAACCAGCACAAATAAATTCCTCTTCCTATGCGATATCAACATCAGACTAGATGATCATAACAACCCTATGTCACATTATTTCTACAGATAACAAGGGGGGTCCTGGGAGACTCTCTGCCAGACATGAATCCTGGTTAAAAGAGCCTTACCCAGAGTCTTTAGCTCACTATCTTTCACAGAGAAGAAATATCCCAAACATATCAGTCTTTGTCCTGCCCTGGGACAGTCCAGCACCGAAATGCTAGGCAATTCTCCTCTGAACAAGAGTACCAACAGCAACCCCAGACACGTGTTTCGGTCTGGTTGAACCTCATCAGTAGGATGTAGCTGTGCCTCTCTAAGAATAGTGAGCAAGGGGTCCACGTCTGGATTCCCATAGTAATTTAGGGTGAGACCCAAAGTTACTTGAAATATGCAGATAACAATGGGGGTCCTGGGAGACTCTCTGCCAGACATGAGTCCTGGTTACAAGAGCCTTACCCAGAGTCTTTTTCTACAGCAGCCTATCTGCCCACAACATGAACCTCCTATCTAAAGGCCCCACACTCCAAAAAGAGCATACATTATCCTCAAATCGCCCTCTCCCCAAAGCAACGTCTACTCCATTAGCATGGATCGACAGTGTTCACTATCACATAACACTCTCTCGATCTTGCACACAAAACAAAACACAACTCAGGTAATTTCCTTCAGGTCAATTAAAAACATCACCTCCCTAAACATCAGACAATCTTTCAACAACAAATCACTCTCCAACTCTATGCAGTCCCTCACCACTGCCACAGACATCTTGCCAACCATTTACCATGAAATGACTACCACGCTTGATACCCTTGCCCCCATTTATTTATTTATTTAGGCATTTATTTCATCATACAAAGCCTGTAGGCATCTAGGCGCTAGTTGCAGAAAGTGCATGGAAATGGTTACATAAGTTGTAAAGTGCAAGGGTATTGTTACAGTCATAATAGGTTTTGTGTTTACAACTTAGCAAAGCCACTCCTCATGTTACAGGGGGGGGGCTATATAAAGTGTGTAGCACAGTCAAAAGTCGAATCGAGGTCAGTCACATATTAATAGAGGCTACAAGACAGTTATTATGCCGTTAGACATTCACCTGGGTGGAATATGGGCACAGCGAGGCACGATTTTTAATGATAAGGCAATAAAGCATAGCTACAGAAAGGCCATGCCACAAACAGTGGGGGCTACAGAACAATTGTTTTGCAGTTAGACTTTCACCAAGGTGGAATACGAGCACAGCTAGGTACGGTTTTCAATGATTAGGCATTATCAATGATACCATTCAACGATACCATTGTCACACATTGACCCAAACCACCAGAAAAAATATCTAACAAATGGTTTGTCTCTAATCTAAACCTCCATAAACGTGCACTTAGGAAAACAGAATTCAAATGGAGGAAAACTAAATCAGAAAAGGACAAACTTAATGTTCAAGAGAGAAAAAGAAATGCTTCTACCAATTCACTATCCCCAGAGTTAAATCCCAAATATCTGAACTCTTCGAAATATTCTGACAAATTACCAGTCCTGAAACATTGAACACCCTGCCCACTCTTACCCAAGATTGGGCTGATAATAAAGCTCCAGCTTTCCAAACAAAGATTAAGAAAATACAGAACACTATTCAATTTCAACCTTAAACCCCTTCAACAACCCCACTGCTCAACCCCAGCACCAGTCCACCTACATTCAAAGCTTTCACGCCTACTTCAGTATGAGACATATAAATTATAATAATTAATCTCAAGGCACCCTCCACTCAAACAGACCATAGTCCAGCCTCCACAATCAAAGAACATAGATCCCTACAAGCCCCCATATTGCAATAATCAGCAATGCCTCATTCCAAACTGCCTTGTACCCCACAGAGCTCATAAAAGCAATAGTTAGGCCACCCCTGAAAAAGACTAATCTTGATGACAAGAACCCAGAGAGCTTAAGAACAATCACTAATCTACCATTCATAGCAAACATCATGGAGAAACTAGCATGCAACCAACTCACCCAATTCTCAGAAACGCACAACCTCCTAGACAACAATCAATCCAGTTTCTGATCCCTCAGAAGCACCAAAATCTAATTTCTACACATGAGAGAACACATCCTACTTGCACTAGATAACAACACTCCTACCTGCTGTTCCTTCTAAAACTATCTTCACACCGTCAGTCACTCCACACTTCTTAAACACCTGCATTTCCAGCTTGGCATACACGAATCTGCCCTTAAATGGATTGAGTATGTTCTCGTCCACCGCACCACCACAGTAAAAGTTGGAGATTTACCATCAATCCCTAGAGTAGTTACTCAAGAAGTGCCTCAGGGCCCCACCTTATCCTCAATGCCTATATCAAGCCCCTCATGCACATGTTAGAATAATTCACACCCGCATTTCAAAGATACGCAGTTGACACACAACTTGCCTTCTCTATTTCACCAAACAGTGCATCCAACAACTCCACCAGCCAATGCCTTGTTCAAAAACAACTCATGCCTCAACTTGGCGCCCAGCAAATTCTCTAACCTCTTTTTATATGGCCCACCGACCTAGGAATACCTCCTTCACATACTTCAGAAGCACAGAACCTGGGAATCCTAATAGACACTGACCTATTCCTTAAACCACATAGACAAGACCTCATAAAAAATGTCACTCTTACACATCCTCAGAAAGATACTTCCCCACTTAAAACTTCACCAAAAGATCATCATCACCAGTGCCTTAAAACTCTCCAAACTAGAATAGTACAATTATCTGTAAATGGGTGTGTCCTCTGAAATCCTAAAATCGCTGCAAATTATGCAAAATAAAACTGCAATAAAACTGCCTCACGCCCACATCAATCCTGCTCTAAAAACATTCAACTGGTAAACCATCAAAACTAAAATAGAACTCAAAATCCTAAGCATTATCCACAAGACCATCCACTCTTTTAGCCCTTCATGCCGCCAATCATTATTTAAGCTTGCATCCCACGAAGATGCCTACGGTCAAAAAAGACAAAACTAACACCTCTCAAATTCCAGGTGCTAAAAACATGGAGGCAAATCATTCTCTTCCATTGCCACCACCATATGAAACACACCACCAGACTACATCTCACAAGAACTCAAATTGAACACCTTCAAAAAACTATCCAACGACTGCTACACTGCCAGCCTTCAATCACAAAGCTAACACACCACCTACAAAAACCTTCATACACCTAACACTTCACCTGCATGACTACACTCGCCCATTCAGGCCCTTTTTCAAATATAGAAGCACCAAGACACCACAGATGCCCTTGCACACTTCCTCTCCTTCCATCTTGGTTAACACTTTCCCCACCACCCCTTCTCTCCCTCCTTCCATCTCCTTTTTACCACAATAGCACTTACCTGATATGCACTTTGACCCTTCTAGACCTTAACTTAACAATAAAAGGCACTTACTTTCATTCAAACCCTACTCTCCCTTAATCGCTCCTCTCCCTGTCCACCCATTTCCCCCTCCCCCTCTATGTCTCCTTAGCAGTTCTGGAACTTTCTCTCTTGTGCGTCGAAAGCATTTGCTAACTAACCCTAAACAATCCTTTAAATAAATGTCAATGGCCTGTACATGCTTCTACATCCTCGCTGTGACTGGATTACTTCGCCACCTTGAAGCACTTGTACGATCTGGCATCTATATATAAGACGCCAATTAAATAAATTTTAAAAAAACAAAATATATATATATATATATAAATATATATATATTTCCTTCAGAGTCAGATGAGAGGGGCTGTCTTAGCACATCACAAAAATCCAGTGTGAAATTATTTAACCAGGCTAAAGATGAACAGCATATTGCCACATGTACACTGCAGGAATACTGTATGCTGGGGAAGTGTGGGACCAAATTGAGTACCACATGTTTTTAGTTCCATATGTTGCAGCACCATGCGCTGCAATAAATAAAGAAGACATTCAATTCAGCCCTCCCATTAGCAGCCAATCACCTTACCACCAGCAAGCACTGACATCCAAGAAAACATTGCTGCTGTGCCAACCTTGTTTGGGACACTGATTCCCAGCTCCACTTTCTGCAGTGATACCCCTTTACATTAGGTGAGTGTGATGGAGGCATTTGAGCATGTACAATAATTTCAATTTCTTTTTTACAGTGTTCGTTCTGACTGCTAAGATTGCAGCAATGTTTTCAATACTCTTTTGTAATTCACAGCTGGGAAATTCCCAGCCAATGTAACTTTATATTCAAGGCTGTACCAGAGTAGTACATCAAAATATGTGTTCATACTGGGGCATGCACTAAATTAGTATAAGAGCCATACAGATCACTTCACCATGCACATTTGGTCCAGTAAACAGAGAATTGACTATAAGACTGTATCCCCAAACTGGGAGGCCATCTCTTCCATTGCCAACCAAGTGGGGTCCCAATTCAACACCAATTCCTAAGGACAGCATACACGTGTAGTTGAGCACATTCAAGGACTTGAAGGCAAATGCCACAGTCGAGTTGACATCTGGGAAAGGTAAATGAGGTTGTAACGCTGCGGCTAAGCCCACAACACTTACAACTAGGCATTGTTGCTGTTGGTAATGGGTCTTGTATATTTATTGGCAATACCATGCATGTTCCATGCTTTGCACATTTACTTCGTCTTGTGGTGACACGCTTCATCAGCAATCACCTGCGTGTGAAGGTTTTCTGTGGCCCAGATCAGCTCACACTTCGGCCAAGCCTAAAGAGCATAAGCTGTGTTGCGCCAATTTCAGGTGTGCCACAGCACAACTTAAAGACCGCAATTGCCATCCTGGCAATTTGTACTTTGCCCAATTTAGACCAGTTAAGTGAACAATGCAATTCCACAACTGATTATTAAAACAGTCCTTGATGAGAATTGGATGGAGCCATTTTCACGACAAGACAGTGACAGTTGCTTTCTGATGAGTGCTGTGTGTTACTTCCTTCTAGGAGGCTACCCAGCATGAACGTATGAACTGTGCATCACTCACTGAGAAACTACCACATGTGTACCTGCTAGAACTCAACCTGTTCAACATGAGTAGGGCCATATTGCGCAGCTGGTGAGGGATGTGCTCGGCACCTTACATGGGATCCATAGGTAGGCCCAATGACAAATATTTATATAAATATTACCTATATAAATATTTCCTCCTTGCATGATTTCTCAACCCACATTTCCAAATGAAGGTGGGTTTTTTTCAGCCACATGAGAAACCAGTAGATCGAGATACAGTTAAAATATGAAAAGATGAACCTATGTAGCAGGTGAAAATGAAATTGCATGAATAAAGGTCAGAACATGCAACACTTGTAAGCAACACACCACCAGAGATGTAAAAAAAAATGGCCTCATTTCAAGTACGGAGGTGAGGGTAGAAATGGCGGTAATGCACCTGTAATTCTGCTACTGCGGTATTACCATCTCATTACTGCAATGTCGTACTACAAGTTTGGAGGTAAGGTGGAGGATTTATCTCCGGCAAAAAGCTGAAGGTATATCCTCCATCTTGCTGCCAACATCGGCAATATCGGCTGAAAGCATCACTGGCGGAATTACTGCTGAAAGTAATTCTGCCGAAATCCCCATGCAGTGCTATGGGCTCCAAAAATGGGGATTAACACTGCCCTACTACCACTTGTAATTCTGTGGTAAATCTGCGGGACCAAGTGGCGGTAACAGTAATCAAGTTTGCCAGTAATTCGGCAGACTTACAGTCGAATGACCACCATAAATTAGGTCCAATGCCTCCTTCATCACCATTAAGTACATTCGTCTTGTCGCATACAGCACTTGGCCCATCTTCTATGAACAGTAACAAGACTGGCAATAGGGGCAGGCTGGAGACAAACTCTGTGGGATACACTCCTAAATAAATCATACATCCTCAACATGCATGGGATTTCAAAAAAACATACATAAGGCGTTCACCAGCAAAGTGCATGCTTATCTACTTGGGGTGTTCCAAATGGGTGGGGATGATGATCCACTATAGTACTGGTTCATTAAGTGGTCTGAGAGAGAGAGAGATACAGAGAGAGAGCGAGAGAGAGAGAGAGACAGAGAGAGAGAGAGAGAGAGAGAGAGAGAGAGAGAGAGAGAGAGAGAGAGAAAAGGTCCTACGGCCCACAAAATACTAATTCAAATCCTTGAACTGTCTCAGATACTCTGAATGTTTTCCTGTTCCATTTGTGACAAATGCAATCATTCCCTCTAGATACAATACATTTTGGCTGTGTAGCTATCACAGATTAGGCAACCATCAGTCAAAACCTAACAAGCATTGTCAAAACTAACAGATTAGGCTTTTGGGATAGGCATTTTCCAGGCACTACCACAATGGTTTTATTTGGCAATAAGATGGCAACAGCTAGAACATGGTGTGATTACCTGGGCGCATGGTGCCAGTGTCTGGCAAATGCCTGTCTAGTGCCTACACACAAGCCACAACTGTTGGCTTTGTCAATGCTTGTTTTAACAGGACTTCTGTGCAATGAACAGAAGTGGCTGAAGGTACACTTGGGTAGGTTATTTTATCACACCAGTAGCACAATTTCAGCTGCAATCACATAATTAACTCTCAGCTGATGGCTTAGAAATAACATTGGCAGGGCAACATTTGATGTTAGTGCTTGATAAAGCTAGGTCAAAGAGATACCAGGAGGATGTGTTTTGGGTGGAGAGGGGTATATAGTGGGAATGGTCATAGAGATTAGCATGGTCGTGGGCAATCAATGGATGGGTAAATAACCAAACAACACCTTCAAGCTGTGTGTTCCTCCTCACATTCAAGTTGGGCAAGGGAATGAGGGCTCAAGTGTTGCTTGAGCCAAATGTCAGGCCGTGGCTTGGCTCTGGATCCTCTGGAAATCCACAGAAAGACATTAAGGGTGCCATCCTTCCTGAAGGTGGGAGCTGGGAATGGGAGCTGAAGGTAGGCAACAAATAAGGAGACAGGGAGATGAATGAGAAAGAAAAGGAGGGTTTAGGGGGTACACAGTGCATAGCAAGATGATGAAAAGACAATGAGAGAAAACAGGTAAGGAGGACAAATAAGGTGGGAGAACACAGGATGGCAATAAAATGATAACATTGAGGGAAATATAACCATTTGATGAAAAGCTAAATGCGAAGGCGGTGATTGTAAAGTGAGTCCCCTCAGTGCTGTATGAGTCAATTCGTCTTGAAATGGCACAGGGGTCACTGGTGCTCTTAGCTGTGATCTCCCGCTTAGGTAAACACAGAGTATCTCAGCAGCACATGCACTGTTTGTAGAGGTCACTAATACAAAATCGACCCTCCCAGGTTAAACTGGGGTCCTTCCTCTCCTCCATCTCTATCTCTACCTGTGGTGTTCCACAGGGGTCTAACCTCACTCCCCGGCTGTTCAACCAATACCTGGAACTTCTTGCCCACCGCATTGCCACTCTCTGCCCCAACTTCCAGGGCTATGCAGATGACAACCAGCTCATTTTCAGGCTACCCTCAGCCATCTCTTCTCCCCCTCTCATTTCTGACTGTCTGTCCACCATCCAGGAGTGGTGTGCTGCTAATGATCTCTGCCTTAATGCTAGCAAGACCAAGATTCTCCTCATTGGACCACCCACACCCTCATTTCCTGTCACTCTCTGGCCAGAGTCTCTTGGCCCTCTCCCTGCTACCACCTGTGAGGCTAAAAACCTCAGGGTCACCTTTGACTCTGCACTCTCCTCTCCTCACATCTCTGATGTCTCTAAGAAGTCACACTACCAGCTACACCTCCTCAGAGGTATTCTTACTTTCCTCTCCTTCCCCCAGAAGCTCACTGTCTCCAGAGCTATGGTTCTCTCTAGGCTGGGCTATTGCAACAGCCTCTTTCTAAATCTGCCTGCTTCTACTCTCCACCCTCTGCAACTCATCCAGAACTGGACTGCGAGACTTATCCTTGGCCTCGAGCACATGGATCGTATCTCTCCAGGACTGAAATCTCTGCACTAGCTCCCAGTGGGTGCAAGGATTAAGTTCAAAACCCTCTGCATTGTCCACAAAGCCTTCTGGGGCCTGGGTCCTCAATACCTTCAACTCTCTCTTCCTAAATATCTTCCTTCTTGAGCTCTTCGCTCATCCTCCTCCAACTCCCTCAGGGTCAGTCGCTTCTCCAAGCAACGAGTTGGTGGTAGATCACTTTCTTCGGCTGGGGCCTCCCTCTGGAACAGCCTCCCTGCCCCCCTGAAACTTGAGGAGAACCATCTCCGGTTCCGGAAGCACCTCAAAACCTTTCTCTTTGCTTCAGCTTTTTCTCCTCCTCTCCCCTGCTGATTTCCTGGCTGATACTGAAACTGCACCGGTTTACCTGGCCACCCTCTGATCTCAGGCCCAGGTCCCCTCCTCCGCCAGTCGCACACCTGCACTGCCCTCCTGGCAACCCCCGCACTTGGGGACTGTTTTCTGTATCCCTACAGTCCCACCACCAGCACTTGACACCTGATGCCTACACTTACCCTTTACCCTTGCACTCGCCACCTGCTGGCCGTACTTTACTATTGTTATTTATTCTATTATCCCATGTACTACGCTGTCCCCTCTCCCTTCCCCCCTGCATTTTGCCCCTTCTCCCTTCCCATGCACTTGTGCGATCTATATGACACCTGGCCTAGTAGGATCGTTGTCTGTCTTCCCTCTGTCCCCCCCCCTTTGCCTCATCGCACCTTGAAACACTTGTGTAGAGGCGTGTTATAGATGCCATATCATATCAAATATTTCTGCAGTGCATGAAAAAATATGCAAAAAAGGTAGCAGACACCCCTCTCTAGAAAGAACATGACATGATAACCGATTCTGTGGTTTTTTCCCCACTTTGAGAGTCTGCAGCCATCACTTTTAGCTCAGTGTACTTTTCACAAAGGAGGAATATCCATGTGTATATCAGTCTTTGTCCCACCCACAAAAAATATGTAAGTGAATCAGAGTACAGCCGACATTGGCATCTCTTTGTACAGCAAACAATCTAAGGTCACTGTGAAAAACAATTAAAACAATCTTTGGCAAAGAATCTTAACAGATTTCACTGAAAACACATAATTAATTTCAACACAACCTAATGGAAACATGCCCTGTATTGCACTCTGTACAAGCACCTGTCTGTTCAACACAAACTGCCTTTCATTGCAGTGCATCCAATCGAATATCCTTTTTTATCATTGCATGAAATATGCAAACATTAACTGAGCATAGGGAAACTGGAAAATTAAATCACAGGCAGCAATGTGCAAGGATGTGAGGCTGAAAAAGGTGCAAAATATCTGCCATCTACCAAGTCTCAGCGAAGCACAGGGCCAGATTCATGGAAAAGTGCACCCCTCAATTTTGCGTGCTGAGAATGACACTGTGTTAGCCTGCGTGCAGAATAAAACGTTTGCACCCCGTGATTTGATGAAATGTACTACATAAAGTAATCGTATTCGCAAGTCACGCCTGGAATGCCCTTGACACGTACACACGCAAAGCATAAACAGTCAGAACAGCTACCTTTGCATTTTCCCCAGGTGTGGACAGACGCACCCTTCAAACAGTGCATGGGGTCCCCTGCAAGCAGGCTTGCATCTCAGGAACCCTGCGCAGGGTCCCCCGTACTGTTGCTGGTACCCCGGCAACATGCTTATTAAAAATCGTAACTCAGGTTAAACTCAGAAAAACTGCGTGCAAACCACTGTAAACCATTCGTGCACCCCGCTACACTGCGTACGCGCACCCCTAAGTCAAAGCGGAACCCCGGTTTCTATCCCAAGAGGTTGCGTGGGTGGTTCCATGAATACGTGTCATTTAGCGCAATTGTGGGCTTGCGAGGGACTGCTTTTGGGCTTTCTCTCGGATAGCCCACTTTTTCGCAAGTTCTTCCCCATTTTCTCTGTTCTGCCCTCTTCCCAGCCCTCTGCACAAGCCACACCCACAATGTGCATGGTGTCTCATGCCAGTCCTGTGCATTCGGTTCCATGAATCGACGAGCAGTGTTTCGCATGCAGTTTCATGCGCAAGTAACAGATTTTACGTGCAAATAATTCCATGAATCGGGCCCATAATGTGAAGTTTATAGACCGGTCAAACTTTTCACAGTGAATTTTTGCATGTGTGAGGATGTAAAGCTAGCACAATGGATTAAGCACTGGTCTCAAACATTTGCAACCCGTAGCAAAATTTCAAATACCGGCAGTATTACTCAGCATTTTGTCCTACTGGGGTTCATAAATGAGTAATACTAAATTAGTGAGTAATAGCACTGATTATTACAACACTTAGAAGTGGGATGAACATGGCATGAAGCGCTACATATAAAAGTGATATTCTTCCATGACCCAGACCCCTTCCAGCCTGTGTGGCAGCTATATAATGATGCATAAATGAAAAACACTCTTCACATTTACTCCCTGGATAATTAAAAGGGAGACATTGTTATTTTTTAGTAACATGATGATGGTAACTACAACTTTTATTATGTCACGTCTGTAATTTACTACATAACAAGCTGTAGAGTGTACACTTATTTTTTCCTGTGACTCAGCTATCGCAGGTTTGTTCATATATCTCAACCCATCACTGTTGAGTTGAGGATCCTCTGAGAATATCCCTCACTCAAATAACCCTCTTTTGAAGTGGCCGATGAGGTTTCCTTATACATTTGTAATTGAACTTTCCTTCAATAACCCTTTTCTTGCTGTGACCCTCTGAAATACTACTTCAGCCCAATGTCTATGCCAGGGAACTTTTGCATTTGCCTGGCTGTCAGATCTCTCAGTGACTGAGTGAATTCACTGACATGAATGGGTGCTATCTGGGTTGACTAAGGAGAGGCATTAGTCACCCCTCCTCCCACCCAAAATATTCAGTGCATTACAATAGATGCAGTTTCCTCAAACAGTCTCAAACAGCAGCACAGAACTGCAATGATGCTCCAAGGGCAGACATTTTTATAGAGTGTAGGTAACCCTGAGAAAATTGCATCTGCCCCTGTGAACCTGCAATGCGACCAGAATCCCTAAAACCAACCCTGAATCTGGTGCAAAGGTTTCCATGCCAATGCACTTATTTCATAAACACAGACTCAGGTACGCTTCAATGTGGCGTTAAGCACCCGTTCCAGGGGCTGTAACGGGTGGTAACGGCCCGGCGGCCCCAGTTAAAAGCCTGAGCAAAGCTGATGTCTGAGTGAGAGAATGGAAGGCCAGCAGTCTAGTAACAGTTATCGCCACAATTGTACCCAGGAATGGATATAAGAGTATGCATGTGCCAAACCTTGTAAACATCTGCTTATAAACTGAACATGTCCTAAACCCCTACCCAACCGAGCCTCATTTCTTACAATCCATCATAGGTCGAAAATCCGTCGTCATATTATGTTTCTATTTTCATTCCCCTGCAAAGCATGCGAGATGATGCAGGCTAAAATGCAATTTTCCAGCTTCCTGAATTAATGAATGAACCGATGACAAAACTGCCGAATTATTTTACACTTTGAGTGTAGTTGAATGAAAAGGAGCATGGCCTTGCTTTCTTTATTTCTGTCACATGATCACACACCACATATGCACCTAGAATGAAAAACCGTAATACTGAAATCATTCCTCAGGTACTTTCAGCCACTCTTGGTTTAAAGACACAGGGCTCCCTGTGCACTGTACTTCAACAGGTCCTGACTGCAAATAGTTTGTTCTTTAAGGTTTGTGCTCAATTTTCAGCACTGCTTTTTTTCAGTTCTATGTGATAATGTCTCCTGGGAAAAAGTCGGCAGGTAGGCAATTTTTTTCCCTGCGCCCCTAAAAAACCTTCCCCCACATATTCTAGGGCTGCTATTATTTACTATTATTTACTCTAGTCTTAGAATATTTGGGGAAAGTGCTTGATTTTCCTGGGAGTGCAAATTTGGGGAAATGTCACCACCTGACAATTTTTTCCCATGCAGCTTTATCAGCGTAAACCCCTTTTTCAGGGATGCAGAGAAGGTGACTGGAGATGCAGCATCAACTCTATGTAGGAATGGCTACCAAACGCTCACCTACAGATGAGCGAGACAAAAAACACCTGGAGCATATCTTGTAGAGTGGTAAAGTGGAAGGAATGGTCCAGTTGAGTATCCAAAGTACCCTGCTACCTGAGCCATTTGGCTACTAGATGCACCTTAATTCTCTGCTTTGGACATGCCCAGGCAAGTAGATCTGACAGCTGTGGTTCAGGCGGAGGATTACAAATAACCCCTTTCGTCCAGCTGTCGTTTAGCATGCATCTGGGAGCCCTTAACATCACAGACCCAATGAAGACATCTCCCTTTCAACCATGTGGCAAATATGTAGACCCTCAAAGGACATAGTCCCATATCAAAAGGACAGATATGAAATGGACAGTTTCTTATTCATTTATAGGGGTGCCAGGTATCTGGGTGCTCTGATGCCCAGGAACCCTCCAAGGCCCCCCGGCCCAGTCACACCTGCACCCTGCTTGCTCGAGGCTTCTAAAGCTGTAACACTTACGTAAAGTCTGCCCACCTGCGCCCGCTGGAAAATTCATAAATTGGGTCCTCTGTTCAAATACACTTTCCTGACCAACAATGCCACTGGCCTGCAGTCTACATAGCGTTGTACATAAGGGCTACATTATTACTGGTGACTCCAGCAAAGAGAAAGGACGTATACACACACCTGCCCACTACTCAGCTGGCACATGATGTTGTAAATGCCCCTCAGGAAGCAATGCTCACTTTGGATATGGGCATCAGAGAGCAATGTGGACGAGTAGAGGAGCGCGGTGGATGGACTTTAATAGATGTGTCTGGTCCAGAGACAATCCTTCTCTCGCTACTTCTCATTGGTCCCTTTCTCCATTAGAGCTAATATTTAATAATAAAAATAATGATAATTTGGCATTTATATAGCGCTACGAACCCTGAGGTATCTGAGTGCTGCTTATTATTACCAAGGGTGTGTGGTGCTCATTTATCGACCTCAGAAGGATGAAAGGCTGAATTTGGCCCCGCCAGCTGGGTTTCAAACCTGTGTGAGCAGGCTCTGCACGGATGTCGAAGCAAGTGCTCTACTCACTGTGCCGCTTGACTGGCTAGGATTTAGGATCTGGAGAATGAATGATTGTATTTCCTATTTCAAAAGTAGAATTCTATGCTAGTAGATACCCGGAAAAGGATCTCAGGGGGTGCAAAAGCAATTCGTAATGACCTGTTATGAGAAGATACGTTCTGAGATTGGTTAAGCAATCAGCATCATCAGCATTGAGTAGATACGTTCTGAGATTGGTTAAGCAATCAGCATCATCAGCATTGAGTAGATACGTTCTGAGATTGGTTAAGCAATCAGCATCAGCAGCATTGAGTAGATACGTTCTGAGATTGGTTAAGCAATAAGCATCATCAGCATTGAGTAGATACGTTCTGAGATTGGTTAAGCAATCAGCATCAGCAGCATTGAGTAGATACGTTCTGAGATTGGTTAAGCAATCAGCATCATCAGCAATGAGTAGATACGTTCCGAGACTGGTTAAGCAATCAGCATCAGCAGCATTGAGTAGATACGTTCTGAGATTGGTTAAGCAATGAGCATCAGCAGCATTGAGTAGATACGTTCTGAGATTGGTTAAGCAATCAGCATCATCAGCATTGAGTAGATACGTTCTGAGATTGGTTAAGCAATCAGCATCAGCAGCATTGTACTCATGTTTTCGCTGGCTCAGAATCTGATGGTGAGGACTAGTATGGGGATCTACTGCCCCTGTTGGATAGAAAAATGAAGAACTGTCTTCACCTGGACATACAGAGTGGAAAGGAGGATTCCTCAGAAAGGTGCTGGGGGAGCGTGAAGCTGAACTCATGCTCAAATTATTTTCTTAAATTCCAGATTTCTGTAAAATATCGGAAAAGCACTCCAGATATCAATTATGCTTTCTAAACCTCTGTAACCTTGAAAATTAGTATGTATATTGACAACTGTTTAATTGTAAATGCACATTCAGCCATATGCATGTTTAAAATGTCATGGTCTCTTCTTTCCAGCTCAAATTGAAGTCATTCCCTGTAAGATCTGCGGCGACAAGTCTTCAGGGATTCACTATGGAGTTATCACCTGCGAGGGATGCAAGGTAAGACAAAAACACCCCCCACCCCCAAAAATGGTCTCCAGGGATGTAGTGATTTAAAAAAGAAAAAAAGAATATTATTTAAACAAAACCTGGGCTTTATGAAACCAGATGGCACTCTTATAAAGAATAGTGGGTAAGTATTGAAGCAGTATTACCAAAAACATAATATGTTTTCCCTTTAAACTAGGGAATCAAGGAGGAACCCCGGAGGTGCACTCATCTAAACAAATAACTGAGTGCAGTCTCTGTCTGTTTCTGGGATGGGGTAACTATAGACAATCCTGAGATAGAGACTAGTCTAATCAGGTTAGAATACTAAAGGATACTGCAACTGATTCTTTCAGTATAATAAAACACAATTTTAATCATCAAATCAATAATTTATACATAAATCAACAACATGATATCTTAAAAGACAATATTTAAAAAAAAACCACAAAACAAGACCAACACACCAGGAATTGTTCACTGGTTCTGTACATTTACAGTCTGCCACAGAAGTGGCCTGGGTACCTTGACAAACAACAATGTAAGTAAGACTTGTTCACACTGTTGTCTTCTGATTAGAGTTATGTGGAATGCACCAGAAGTCGTACATGAACCTTAATGTTCTTTTGAAACAATTGTACACTGTGTATTCATTTAACAGTTAGTAATCTGAACATGTTTCAGTTCAGAGGTACGATCAATTTAGAACATTCATTAGGAGTGGATAACCCAGTACTTAAAGGCGTGAAGTTATGCTTTGGTGCTTGCAGTGGTTTATGCGTGGGTATTCTAATACTTTATCTTAACCTGTCAGACAAAACAAACATAAAATAGAGTAAGCTGGTGTTCCTGAATCTCTATTTTATGTATACCAAAATCTACAGAGATCTACAGAGATCTTCTCGTACGAGCAGGTATCACTTTATCCCACGTTATCCAACCCTTGGAAGACATCTTACAAGAAGTTAATCAGAGCAATTATGAGGCTCATATGCTCTCCACCCACAATCCTGTTCCACCATCACCTAGGGAGGGGGAGCTATATCTATTACAATGTTCTCCTCGATACAAGGTTCTCTTGTCCTTCCTCCCCTGGCAACACAGGGTTAAATGCTCTAACGATTCCTCAGCTTCAGGACTGTTACACAATCTACAACTCCTGTCTGATTCATGTCACTGTTTCCTAATGAAGAGGATTTATTTTGTTTGATAAAGGTTTAGTCTAAACCTCAGGAACATCGCACTTAAAAAGCTACTTGGGAACAGGCTCAAATATTTCGGGATAGTGTTCCTATGCCGACATTCCACTTTAAAATTGCAGTATGTCTTATACTCTTCCCTTGCCGTAGTGGTGTTCACCCAATCTTTTTACCATAACTTAAATTTAATTGCATCTGGGTTTTTTACAAGTTCCGATTCCGTCTTGCCCAGAGTCATCAGCATTTTGATACATGCAGATTTCCATGTGCTCAAGATCGGTTCGCTTTTTGCATCCAAGGCCGCTTTCTGAACTCTAAACCCTCGGATCAGGTAGGGATTTCCTATACAGCGAGAGTCTTCCACTCCATCATTGCCATCATTGCCATGGAAGTAAAGCACAGCTCAAACCTAAGTGCAGGCATGGGTGTGCTCCTGGGCAAGTCCAAACCCTTCCTCCAGAATAGACCATCCAATACGGCCCACCAAGGATGATCTGTCGAAAGGAATACCTCTGCTCCATAAGTGACTATGGCCGTCACATTGGCCTTGTAAAACTTCATCACCGGGATCATTGACATTTTCCCACATTCTTTTTAACAGAATCCATGTTTGCAAAGCCAAATGAGTAACCTTCGACTTGAGTTGGTCGATCCTGGGACTGTCATTGGGACTTGTATTTACCAACATAACCAGACAGATAAAGCTGGATTTTGCCACTATTTGTTTCCTGTTCAGTGTCCAGGTGGGTCTAACACTCCTTCTCCCAACTGCATGTTCCAAAATAAGAATGTTTTACTTTTGAGAACATTAACCCTGAACCTATTCTTCCCTACATACTCTTAGAGCATAGTGAGTTGTTGCTGAAGCCCAATGGGTGTTTGGTCTATTAAGACCAAATCATCTGCATAGAGCAAATGACCAGAACGCCACTCATTTATTATAAGAAACAATCTAACCTTCTTCAGGGCTGACCCTATGTCAGAGATGAAATAACTGTAGAGTACTGGCGCCAAAGGGCACCCCTGCTTAAGGGCTCTTTCTGCTACTATAGATTCATAGAGCCTCCCGTTCATGTCCAACCTTACTCTAAGTGGGATATCCACAGGTAGACCTGTTTGCCACAGACATTGATAGAACATGTCTCCCCTATGCCTCCCCCATGCCTCCAAGGAGGGCCATGGTGTCAACTCCCAGGGGGATGCTTAAAAGGATCTTTTGAGACGCTATGGAGGCACATGCCTTCCCTCCTCTTCTGCTGATTCACCAGGTACTTAGTCCATTCTGGGAAGCAGGGGGCAGTTTGTAGCTCATTGGCGGAACCTCGGGTTTTAGTTTTCAGACCTGGTGAACCTCTCCAGGAACTTGCTGATGTTCCTTCCCAATCTCTCAAACCTGTATCAGGAGGAAAGCCGGATACAGCACCCTTTCCCATGATCGGTGAACTTAACAGTGTGGTACCTGAGGTCAGGTGATTCGGACATCATTCGGACATCTGAGCCTTCTGGAGGACAACATGAACGACCAGGGTACACAAAGAACCTTGTGTTTGAATGGGATTGGTGCCAGACCATTGATGAAATATCACTTGTTGGGCTATCTATGGTTCGAGTATACGAAATTTGGGGTCTTAGCTCCAGTTCTGTCATTATACCCTAATTGTTTTGTGCGTAATGAATTTGTAAGATTCACGTTGAATTTCCATCCCACTAATGTGTTAGATATAAGATAATAAAGGCTGATCAAGTGTTCTGCCGATTTTGCAAAGATCCGGAGGAGGTGGAAACCATGAAGCATCCAATAATACATTGTTCTTCCCACGGACGTCATTTGGGGGTCACGAGGGGTCGCAACTGTGACCCCTGGGGGCCAGAGTTGCAACCTCTGGCAGAGGGACGTCATTTCACCAAAATGCCTGGGATAGCGGAAGTCACAAAAAAGTACATTTATCAAGGAACATGTACAGACTCTCGTTGCGTTCAAATTATTCAAAAATGGGTTCAATACAATGCCTTCTTACTAAAGGAATTTCCAAAATTAATTTTTGCAATTATTTCATAATTTATTTTTATTGCTTTCTTTTAAATCATCATACATAGAGACAGTGTACAAAAAACAGCAATCATTAAAACCCAGTTACAGAACCTACCATGAAGTCTGTATTTCAAACACTTTCATCATATTTAATCTAGCACCATACTGTGATCATACATACTCACTCATTCCTATCCATTCCATACATACCCATACTATAACCACTCATGCCTGTGCAAAATCCACGCAATCCTAACAATATCTTAAAAATCGAGGGGTCATCAGTTCTACCTCTGATGCAACATGAGTTTATATTTTTTATCAATGCATCAATCTTCCAATCGGTTTGCCATATATTAACAGTTTTCTTCTAATATTTCCAATTACCACAATTTATTTTTATCAACCAACATTAACAATCGAGATCCAAAAAACATAAAACTTGAGATATTAGAATGTCTACTCGAGTTTCGAGCATGATGTCAGGTGTATTTTCACTAACCATGCCCTCATCAGGACATATACAATTATTAACATTTCTGATCACAATTGTAAGTGTTGAGTCTTTTTTTGCCAATGGTAAGTCTGTCTTGTCGTTGAATTCTAAATTCCAAAGCTTGAAGACATTGATGCACATATAGGGGAGAAAAAGAGTAGAAGAATCTTCATCAATGTAATAGCCATCTATAATTCTAATTCACAAAGACAAGTTTGCTACCTGTTTAGCAGTCTGATCCAAATTAAATTACTGCTTTTCAGAGAAAGTGCAATTTTACTTTTCCTATTTCTGTGTTCTGTAGATCTGTCCTAATCTCATGTATTCATGCAAACATATTTAAAAACTAGACAACCTCTTTGTTCTCAGAAGGATCCTGAACTATTCACTTTTCAAATCTTCCCCCAGTGTCCCGCGCACAAGGATCTGGCCATACAGAGGATAGGCAATCATGTTATCCATGTGCTTTCACTAGATGGAGGAAGGCCTCAATGCTTGATGAGATGCCAGGTGTTGTTAAACAAGTGGCCATAATTCTGTCGCAAATATAGAGCGGAAACAGCACCCTTGGGTTGCCAGTGCCTATCTGTGTATCTCTCCTGTCAATGTTCACTGAGTTGCATCCATCGCATCCCGAAAGGCAGTTAGTGACTTTGTTCACCACTTGCTCCTGATGTTTTTAAGAAACAGGACTCAGTCGTGGCTCAATAGGAGAATTCCACAGCTCCCTATGTTGAATGGGGAAAAAAGTGTGATTTTACCATTCTAGTACCCAGTCGTGTTAGCACCTTCTATTTAGTCCATTCCAACCCAGGTGTCAAAGGACTAGAGTCTCCACATGATCATTACCTTGCAATGTTGTCGATATCCCATAGGGTGGTGCCTGGTTCTGGCCCACCAAGGGATGTGAAAAACCACTTTATTGCAATCAAATGGATGCCGTCTAGCAGTATTCAACCAAGCTGATGCGAAACTGTGCAGAGAGAAAACAAACCGATCGGTGAATCTTCCTATTCTATCACTAACAGGCACTACATTCAAACAATTATTATCTGCAGTCTCTCTGGGCCTGATTAAAGGAAAGGCACAGGGTCGTCAGGGAGGCAGCAAAGCCGGTTGCTGCTTCCCGGTCCTGCCAGTATGTCAAAAAATGGCCTATGTATCATGTGCCATTGCCTTGACAGAGGCTCTCTACATTTTTATCGCAACCCCAGCCTCGGCTCCAATTGTCCTGGCACACTGCCCCACTAATGTCTCTCGGGGCCAGCAAACCGGTTGCTGGTCCCGAGAAACACATTCGGTGGTGCAATGCTCCGGTCTCTCTCCACTAAAGGGGAGTGAATACCCCGCACATGGGTCCAAGCCTCCCGGATCCACCATTATGCCCATGGTGGCCTACGTGTCCTTGACAAAGGGTAGCAGACGTGACATCACACAACCTTTGATCCCTGATGACCTCACATGAAGTGATGTAATTTGCCCCACCCCCAAGTGACATCACTGGAAGTGATGGCAAACACCCTTTAGATTTTTGAGATTAATCTACCACACGGGTTTCCAGGTGCTCTCATTTCAGCCATATTTCGGAACCGAGGCACAGAGGGAGGCATGATTTATCCAGGATTACACATTTGTGGAATGCCATTTTCCAGATTTTAGGTGGGGTCCATATGTAAAACATACATAATGCAGTATTTCTAACAGGGTCACCTAAATCTGTAACGCAGGCTACAGCTAATGTATGAAACTTCTATAGATCAATGGACACAGAAGTATGTGTTATCTGTGGCGTTGCTGTGTTAAAAAACCAAAAAGGCACTGACCTGGGGAGGCGTGCGCTGCTGTTCTACCAGGAGAAAAATGCTGCACGAGCAAGGCCTGAAAATGTAATCATTGACCAGGATTTAGAATCAACAAAATTCTCTGGTTATAAATGTATATATGATTCAGCTACCACTATGATAGAAGAAACCTATCAGACTGGTCTGCATGCACAGAGGGGAGTGCACCTAATAATGTTATCTTTGCTGGAGTATAATACCTGGGAAAGTTTCTTTCAATATATCGACGACTCCCGCATAGTTTGTATTGTCTAAGTGTAATACTGGGTGCCAGAGGACTTAAAAAAATAAGAACACCATTTATTCTAATATCATTGCTGCACACATAAATTCATAGACACACACAGTTATTTAAAATTGAAACCACCCACGAGTTGCTTCTCACACGGGGACTCACTGGCAGACTTCAAGGTAGGCACTGCACACTACCCCTTTGTCAGACCCAGTGGTTCCCAATGGCGTAGCACAGAATTTGGCAGCTCCCTGGCGAGCCATGGTGTGGGCTCACCCCCACACTCCCCAAACTCCTTAACAAAGCACAGGGCACGCCACACCCCGGGCCTGTCCGGACCACCACGTTTTCCGGAATATCCATGATGATTATGCCGCTGCAGGGGCATGCACTACTGCAAGTGAAAGAAGTAAATATGTTCTTCAATCAAAGCTTAAATCTTTAACGTAACATAGAGTGAATGGGGTGGTGCCTGGTCCACAAATATACCAGCCACCACTGTTTTTTTGGAGGGTGTAAATATTTGCCACAAGTATGTGATTGCGACTGAGAATAGTGAGGGAACCCGAACTAACGAAAATGGGTTGGGAGTGACCGAGGGGATTCTTCTCCCTCCCCAGAGTAAATGTTGTGAATAATGTTGTTAAAAAGGTGCATTACAGAGCACTCTTTCTGGGAATGTTTGGGCATAAGGCCAACAATGTGGGTAAAAGGCCAACAATCGTTTTTGAAGGGTGTAGGGTGTTTTTGAAGGGTGTAGGGTAAATCATGAAAAAAAGTACAATAAATGCAAGTCACCAAATATCATGCGGGTCCCTGCAATATATGCCAGTATAAAAAACATTTGTATGCTGGCTCTGTCCATACATTTCCATGCTGGCTCCACCAACATATGCGAGTATTCCCACATAAAACCATACTCATGTTTGCTTTAAGAAGTTTTTCTATAGTATCATTACTGGCACTGGGCAAAAAACTGGCTCTGCCAATATATGCCAGTACTCCTATGTAAGTACATACTCCGGTTGGTTTGGCCATTAAAAGTGACATGTCACAATAGGAAAACCTGTCCAAACTGGTTCCAATGTAAGCCAGTCTAGACCCATAAGAACACTTACCTTGCTTGATTCATCATAGATGCTCAGTTAATAAAATGTCATGCTACAGTGAAAAATATACAGGCCGCTTCGCCAAAACATCAGTCTTGCGAGGTAACACTACTAATCATGCTTGCTTTTTAAAAGATGCTGAGTAATAAATTTCATGCCACAGTAAGCAATGTCTAGACTGACTGCACTAAATTCCAGTCTAGCCAGGGAATGGCAGACATGAACTTGCCTTTGCACAAAAATACCAGTAAAACATGGAAAGTCAATAACAGATGTGGCAAAAATGCTCCAGTGATCTCCAATCTCCCAGGGCCTTACACACACACGCATCACACATGCATGGGTGAAAAGCCACCAGTCTCTCACCCATACATCTCCTCTTGGAGAAGGTGTTGGAGCTGAACGTGGCATGTGCCATATGTCACGTTACGTTCCAACCCCTACTAGAGTCCGAGTGGTTGCAACTGTGGCCCCCAGAGGTTGCAGTTGCGACCCTCGGAGACCCCCAAATGATGTCCCTGGCAGGACTTGTGCAAACATCAACATCAATATTCACACCCTGTGGTGCTTGGGAAATAGGCTAAAGATACAAGTTTAGAGGAACAAGCTTGTACGTTTTCTTTCTTTTTTGCAGGCTTGGAACTTCTGCACTCATGGGTGGCAGAAATCCTGAACAAATTCGGATAAATTTAGGTGCATCCTGGGTTTGGGGTTGTTAAAGGATGCATCTGCATTTGGCGTAGATGGAGGGAAAGGAACTGGTATATTTTCTTCCCCTTGTATACAGAAACTTTGCTTCCTTGTTCAAGGTAGAAAAGGATGGGCACGGAGGGTTGTTGCTTCTGTTTAATGCAGCTACTGCAGCAAAGGAGTGGGAGGCCAACTGCAAGGAGACACAGACACATTCATTTGGGATGTCATATGCTATCGCCTCTGTTCCAGCTAATCACGTGAAGGATCACATTTTTCACAATATAGAAAAGAGAGAAGGCTGATTCCATGGCCCCGTGCTGGAGTGTGAATTAGTTCAATATTTGAACTGAATAGTTTAATGTGAAAAGGGATGTCATTTCACCAAAATTCCAGCGGTAGCAGAAGTGACATCACATGACCTTAGACCGCTGATGACATAGCAGGTAGTGATGTCACGGGAAGTGATGGCACCCAACCGTTCACGCCTTGACAAAACAAGACGTAGCATCACACGGCATTGTTCTTCAGTATGCTGAGAAAAGCATGGCTATGATATCATTGTGATATGATGAAAATGTCAAACAAGAATGGATCACCATATGTACCGTTAATATCAGTGTGTATAGGCCCATGTTACCAAATTACTGTGAATGTATGCAGACGTCCAACACAACAAACTGGACTATTGTACATCACACAGGCTAAACTGTAAACAGAGAATCGTGAAGAGGCCTAAACCCAAAAAGCGCAGACATCCAGTGCCTGCCAAGTGTCTGGCCACAGACTGGAAACAGGAACTGACCAATATAAGTCCAACCAGAAAAACGGTGGTCTGAAGGGTTGCCCAGAGCTGCGCCAGTGGTTATGAATGATTTTAAACCGTCCCGCTATAACCTTTTTATTTGCTTATTTGCTAAGTAACTAAAAGTTTATTTTGTTAGATGGGAAACAGGGGGAAGGATGTTTTGCAGGTCAATGTAATTGCATGCTTTTTATTTTAAAATGTAAACAGCAGCAGCAGCTCCATGACACCACCCCTTGAAATGTACTGTTTTCTTTGGTCCTTTACAGCTTGCTTAATGCCAGCCTCCTCCAGCTTCTAAGCATTGGTACAGGAACTGAACCCAAGTTGCACTGCATCCTCTTGTTCTAAAAGCAAGTGTGCTGCCCCTGAGCTATCCTTCGAAATATACATATACATATTTTTGCTTGAGGAAGCAACAGTGGTTTTTTCAAAGGCAGAGAGCAACTTCATGTAAATTAATTATCTCACCTTGCGTCTATCTACAGTGTGCCTGTGATGCAGGCCTGGCAGATCTGGGCCAGGTCACACAGTGCCCAAGCAGAATTGGTGGCAGAAGCCACTGGATCACACCCCTCTCACCACAGGCCCAGTGGCTCACTGGATGTGCAAAGCAGACAATGAGAAACACTGATGAGATTTGCATTCATGCTGCGCTGTCACGGAGCACTGCAGGCTGCTCTTACCCATTCCCAGCTAACTAGACCAAGCCCCAATGTCCTTCCGGTTGCTACAGTACTGGGTATGAGCTGCACAGACAGTTCTGCATCTGAACCCAACCATTCAGACTTTCTTCACTAATGGACTGCCAACCTGTTAGTGATGGTGGCTTCATGGTGTTTCCTGCATCCTGGCATCCAGCTAACGAGATTGAGATTTCAGGTGAAAAATGCTGTGGCACATTTAGCTACATATACAACCAGCTTTTTCGGGTGCAACACAGATATCTGTTCTTGGCACTGCCTCTTTGTCCAAAGTCCCAGGGGTCGCAAGACAAGGTCTCGGAGTAGCAGAGGAGGAACGAGGGGTAGCAGCTGCTAACACTGGCAACCCCCAAATGACGTCCATGCTTGTGAACAGGGTGATGTACAATGGCATTTACCAGGTTTAACTGACTGTCCACAGTTTCGTATGATAATGATGTGAGAATGGTTTTTAACATGTTGCACAGCTCTTCAATTAATTAATCCATGTATTCAATGTAATCGATTTGTATTACCTTTTTTGGTTTGTACAGGCCAACACGTCCTTTGCAGTAATTGTGTTTTCAATGCATCTATCATTATCCGGAATAAATAGAGTAACGACCCACTTATGGAATAATGTTTTGATATTTGACTGCTATATTGTTACCCTGAATACATGGCCTAGGTGTCTTCCTTGAGGGGATGCCTAGCATGCTAGTAGGCATTCTCATATCAGCTCCTTGACAATGTAAGTCTTTGAAGAAGTGCCAGTAAAGAACAGGACATATGTCACCCATCTTGGGTGGGGGCGCGGGGTTCTATGTTCATTCATCCCCAGTTTTTTTGCGGCTTTTTGTGCCTCATTTTTTTTATTTGGGGGGGTAATTTGGGGTGTTCCCCCCAAAACCACCCCTCCCCTATTATTTATTCCCTATACCCCACCGCACCCTACCCCTTGTATCCCCTTACCCCCAACCCCCTGATTCCCCTCCATAATTTTCGATGATTCTTTTCAGCAAAACATATTTGGCAAAAAGTGCCGCAAAAAATAGACGGGCGATGGATGAACATCGCACCCTTAGGGGGAGAAGAGGATTTCTTTTTTTACCCGCATACAGATTATCAAGGTGCTAGGCTGGAGAGAACAAGTAGTACCTCATAAGAGGGCTAATTTTCTGGGTCATCACCGGGTTCTAGAACTATTTCAAAGTCACCCCTCAGTGTTAGAGATCAAGTAAAAGCGTGGAGACATAGCAGGTAGGAGGTGGAGGGAAGAGTTGCAAGGCAAAGGGGATCAAAAGGCAGCTGAGGCATGCATGGGGAAGGCAGTGCCTAACAATATAGAGCGAGCAAAAGGAACCAGTAATTAAGGCCTCTAAAGTGAAAGAATGGATGAATGTGCCATGTAAAGGAATGTTGACCTGAAAGATTCAGCAAAAAATCCACATCCGAAACGGTAGGGGTCTCCACTGAGGAAACAAGGGTTACTGAAATGACGGGGACATTAGGTTAGTCACTTTAGGCAAAAAAAGACTGTCAATCCGTTTCCTTTTTTTTGCAGAAGCAAGGTCAGAACATATCACAGGATCCACATTACTGCACAGGCATTTTATTTTCCTTGTAAAATGGTCATATGCAGAGTGAATGTTAGCGATGCAAGCAAAATCTATTCAAAGTAGAGAAAAGAAGAAAGAAATGGCGATGAAAAAAGAGCAAGAGGGAGGGAGAAGGTAATAGGGAAAAGCAGGATAATAGTGGAAACCCAGAAACATCTGCAGCAAATTAGCAATAATTGCAGGTTCATAGTCGTGGGTGTCCAAAACACCTTCTTTAATAGTGGATCTCCGCTCTTTTGGTCCTAGTCTCTTCAAGTCTGTGGGCCCTATTTCTACACTCATACTCGTTTTATTGGTTTTACTGCTTGAAGGGGCCATTCAATGTTGTCACTGTCCAGTGTTTTAAGCTTACACAACCAGCCAAATGCCACCATAAGCGAGAGATGATGTTGACAAGTTCACCTACCACAAGGCTGATTCCCTCAGACAGGTTTTGACACAATTCAATAATTCATTAGCCTGTTGAGTGATCTGAGAAACCAAATTGTTTTCCGAAAACATAAAGTTTCCCCTCTGAGAGGGGAGATGCATCTTTTTAGTGCCAGGTAATCTCGACAGAAGACTCTAATAAGAATCTCATGACCAAGTGTATGCCCATCTGGGAGTTGGAACCAATTCCAAGCTGGACTAAATGTCTGTAATTCTCATGAAGAATTTAGTTCCTATCACTGTGTCGTTGACTCGGATGCCCAGAAAAGCCTGCATTGGAAGAGGTGCTCTGATGGAGGCTAACAGAGCTATCCTTAGGTTTACCTGCCTCTGCAAAGGTGCGGAATGTTCTCCCTCTCTTTCTTTCTCTCTCTCTCTCCATCCCTCTCTCTATTCTTTGGTTCATGAGGAGGAGTATGATCCAACGGTGACACTACTCTTCCTTTCTCCAGGCACACTAGCACAGGTCCCCAACCTGTATCCCTTCTTAGTGGCACTCTGTGGAGGTCATATTCCTGAGGGCTGGAATAGCACTTTCGTCGGCTAGAAGATCGGTCACTCCTTTCTGATCTCACCAACCTGTTACTCTAGAGCGACGCCAATCTGGTACATTATGTGTGTAAAGCCTTAATCCGGGACTCTGCATTTACATGCCACAATTTGGCAGTTCTTGGGCAGCCTATGCCAAGATCCCTATGCTTCTCCGGCGGCTCAGGATTCCCTCTGGTGTTATTCCAACTGGTGGATGCACAAAGCTCAGCTATGTTTATATCCAATATAGCGTTCTCAAGTGTAAATTAAGGTTGGCCAACACCTGGGGAGCAACATTATGCTTATACAACACTGAAGAGGGACCACACCAGATTATATATGCGCACTGTGAGGCTGCCCCAGTCCAAGTATATTTCCATGACTGACTTGAAATGGTCTCTCAAATCCATTCTGAGATTGACAGTTCAGCTCCATGTGGGCCTCCAAATTAAAGTGTTACTCAGGAAAGCTTTTGGTTATTGTTTCTGCTTTTGACGGAAGAATCCCTGCTGGTAAAGTGCCAGCAGAGGGACCTGTTGTTAAGGCACCCAAAGGGGCGTGGGTTGTGGAGTATGACGTCAGCCCAGTAAAGATCAGACCACGTGCACTGATGACCGAAACAATGTGGATTCGATTGTGATAAATAAAAGAACACCGGGAGCATCACCTGAAGCCAGATGTTGTCCTTTTCTCTCCTTTGGCTTTGAGGTGGGAAACGGAAGCAAACATACAGAAAATAAAATTCAAGATTAAAAAACATTTAGAGATGGACAGCCCGTTTTTCTCTGGATGGTCTTCCACAGTCCACGCTGATGGTTTAGAAAACTTGAGTTGTGCTTTAGTGCAAATCCTCACAGAGGCGACTTGGTGGGAAGAGCACCAGTTCTGGATGTGTGGTCACCCATATCTCTATATTGTGTAGAAGCCTTATCTGTCAGCTATCCTACTCTATATCATGTAAATGTGGTTTGTTTTGTATCATTAATTTAGGGCTTTTTCCGGAGAAGCCAACAAAGCAACATGTCCTACTCATGTTCCCAGCAACGGAACTGCCAGATTGACCGAACCAGCCGCAACCGCTGTCAGCACTGCAGGCTGCAGAAATGCCTCCTGCTTGGAATGTCTCGCGATGGTAAGCACGATGCGCAGCGTCTACTAAAGCCGAGGAGGGAGCAGGTAAACCGCCACCGTCCCCTCGCGACTGACTGCTCGGCCCGCCTCTCTTGGTAACATGTGACAGGATAGCACACATGAAAACTACATTCTGGTCATAAACCCAAATAATGTATATCATGTCTGCTGTATTCACTAATCATTGTCACTGGTTTGCTTTCCTGCTCTTTATCCAATCTCCAACCAGCCTACTTGATCCATACAACCATTTCATGAGGCTGCCTCTGCCTTCTGCAATGTACCCTCTGTACATAATTTCTGTTAGAAATAATATCATGGCTTTTAATAAATACAAAAACTCATATCTGTGTACAAAATAATGAAGTTCCGCTCACCATGCCTTGCTGTACAATTATACAATAATGCAACAGTATATATCAGGTGGAAAACCGGTGTGAGGATGATGAAAGGACTTCAAAATGTGAACAAGATTTTGAGCAGGTGTTGTAAAAGAGCTATGCAATCAAGAACTTTGACCTTTCAGAATGAGAGCACAACTGGAACCAAGACCCAAAACATCAAAAAGTTACGGGTGATTCAAAACAACGCCCTCCAGGCAGCCCTAAACATACCAAAAATGCACACATCTCCATGACAAGAAGTAACGCCCATTGGCTTCCTGTTCAAGAGTACATCCTCTTTAAAACCCTCACGTGGACTCATAAATGCCTTCATAAAACGGCCCCTATATACCTGGCTGACAATGTTTCTAGACCCCAATCTAACAAACCCAGATGCTCTGCTTACTTGCACTTGCTCTCCACACCTAGATTCAAATTACAAAAAGCCGGAGGCAGCAGTTTCGCGTCAATTGCCGCTAGACACTGGAATACCCTGCCTGCCAAACTCAGGTCCGAAGACTCGTTCTGCACAGTTCACAATATTGTCTCATTTTCTGACAATACCATGTAACTACAGTTGTACTATCTCGTATTTGTTCACACCTTATTGACACCTGTATAACCTTGTAACCATGTAATTCTGTACCTATGTCTGACCTATTCTGTAACGATGCAACCTTGTGCCTATGTATGACCAATTCTGCAAGAACAGCGCTTAGATGCCTCTGGTTTGGGTGCGCTATATAAATTGCAAAATAAAATAAATAAATAAACTGGACACGCAACTGGTCTGTGGGTCCAAGAGCTGGAAAAACTGCAGCGATGCAGACCCTGGAAGCTAAGTAGATACTTCTCAGGTACACACTGGACGGGCAGGTCCTGGGCAGAGAGAGAATGTGGGTCACTGAAATAGCTTGAGGCTGACCACACACTCAGCAGAGACAGATGATGAGTTTAACCACAGCTTACTTCTACAGCTTAATGGACTGAGGAGAGGCGGTGGTGTATTGGACACACACACTCACCTAACCAATGTGGCGGGGACAGGAAGTGTGTGATAGAAACTACAGTACATGGGGTTTCTCACTGTATATGCACTTATGTTTGGAAAGCACATTATAATATTTACAGACCCCTTCTCTTGCTCAGAGTGAAAGCAACTGTAATATATAACTAAGTGGGTAAATGAAAGTATATCAGTTGCGTGTAGCTAAATTATTTGTTGATAGTCTCTTGTCTAACTGTACAACATTTCAGATATTTTGTAGTTCGCAACGAGATTCAGAAGCAAATATGAAAAATACTCCCCACGCAGCCACTGTTTCTCACACAATATGGCTGCCTGCTTCATGCCAAAAAGATGTCCCGTATTTAACCGAAACGTTTTAGCAATTTAAGCGTGGGCTTCTCGCATCCCTCTTCATTTCCCCAATATTACGTTTAAAATGGTGCTATTACATATTAAATGGAGCAGCATACTCACCAACAACGTGCACAGCATGGTCCAGGGGGACTGCTCACGGGCAAAGCGTTCAAATCCCGGTCCTGCCCTTAGAGGCTGGTCTCGGGCAAGAAAGACGATAGAAAAGATACATTATTTGTTGTAATCTTTAGCGTTACTTCATCATCAGTAAACGGGCTCAGAAGGGTCCAACAAGCCCCCACGAGGGCTTATTCCTCACAACGTACAACTCCCATTCTCAAGCAGCTCTCGTGAAATCTCCCCTGAGATCCAGAAGGGTATCGAGGTCCAAAGAGGCCAGGTGAGGAAATAGAGGCCTCCCGCAGCGATGCCAATAACTATTATTATTCTTTCATAGCACGCTTAATACCAACGAGCGGTTTCTAAGCGCGGGATCGGGATTAAAACCTGTGTTGCGCTGTGTTGAAAGGCTTCCAAGACAAACGCGTTGGCCCTGAGCTATCCTACCTCCCCAACTATGCACTTACACCAGATATAACACATCTCCCCACCGTTGCAATAACAGCATAATGCTTGAGCAAACAGGCACAACCTAACTATACTAGTTTAGCACTCCGGATGCAGGGAGTACCACGTGGCATCTGCATGGCTCTAGTTGCCGACAACCCCATTCCATGTTCTGTTACCCCCAGTCACCACTGCATCAGGCAATACTCTCTGCAAATCGATCCCAAAAACCTAAGCTCGCCCTTTCTCACAAGCCTAGGCTCTCTGATGCAGACTGTCACTTACTCTTACTTTCTCTACTCAGCAAGATGCAAGATATCACGGTCATATTTCATCTGATTCTTCTGCACTTTCCCTCTTCCCCTTTCAACACTCTCATACCACAGTGCACACCTGATGTTGCCATCCAGTACAAACACTGTTTTTAAGAGTCTATCTCCTCGCGACATTCAATTGCACAAATGCCAGGGTGGTTTGCAACGCAAACCTGTAGGTCACTACCTTGCACGGAACCCCTTAACGTAAGACCATACTTGTCCGCACTGCCAGGAGAAAACTGTCCATTATTGTATGAATAAATCTTAAGACAGTTTCATTTGTTTCCGGATGATAAAGACATTGGGCCTCATTACGAGCCCGGCGGTAACCCGCCAGTGCCGCTGGCAGTCGGCCGCCAGGCTCGCACCACTTTACCGGCGCCTGACATCCCACTGCTACCCAGCCATTACAAGACCTAGCGGATCGGGAGGTCAGGCGCTGGTAAATGTTAGTCCCCATTCCTGTGGAGTCCCATAGGACTCCATGGGAGTTAGAAGACGAAAGCATTGGCACCGCTGCTAACAGTGCCTTTTCTTCTGTGAAAACCCTGCAAGCGGGGCTGTTGTGCCCGGCAGATCAGATATGCTGGGCGGAACGTCCCCTGCCCGAAGAGTTGTACTGTGGCGGTCCGGAAAGGGTGCCAGTACGATGCGACTGGCACCCTTATTACTGGACTGCCACAGTTGTAATGAGGCCCATTGTTATGGTTCTCAAGTCCACTATTTGCAAGAAACTCCTCTTTTCCCTCGCTGTCAACTGCACCCCATTATATATTAACAAGCAATTGAACACTTGCACAACACCCTTAATATATAAACACATTTTTTCTAGTTCATATATTCTTTACTGAAATGCCAATGCGTGTTTCAACCTCATCAAAAAGGTCTTCCTCAAGGCATATGTTGATAGTTGATAATTATTAATCTCTGCCTCACATGGGACAAATGGCACATTTTCACCAATGTGTTTTGCGTACAAATGAATTCCTACAGGGCTTCAACCCTTCAAGGACAACATCACAGAGAATACACTTCCTCTGTATAGGTAGATATTTCCTCTAATGTATTGTTCATGCCAGAACATTCCCAATCCATACTGTCCCTTTTATCCATGTCTCAGTTGGATCTTTTACATATACTGCATCTACGCGTTACCATTAATGCTCCACTCAAGGTAGTACCCGGTCAGTATAATAGAAAGATGAGTTCCTTATGCTCCTCTTATTATATGTCAGGATTTTCCTAGGGTATCCTTCCGTCAGGAACACCCTTTCTAAAAATCTCACCAAAACTCAGGTGTCAACATCCTTCACAGACTTGAACTCTGGCCACTGGTAACAGAAGTCGAGTAACAGTAACAGAAACATCCTGACTCCCTCACTTCCTCATACCGGGCCTAGAGTTCCATACTCCTATGGCATTACAGGTACATTAATAGGCTTCAGTGCATGTGCAATGCCCCTTGTTAATGTCTACACACAGTATGTACATTTTCTCCAATCATCTCTACCTGAAAGCCAACCCCATCCACCAGAAGTCAGCCCACATCTCACCTTTGGCAAAGCTACAGCATACATGATTCTACTTTTAGAAAGGCATCACTGCCTCCCTCAATCCATTAAGACCTTGCCAGCTAATCCTCACACACCACTCCACCCTTGCTAGCACACAACCACACTCCCCTCCACCTGGAAACCCTGTTTACACTCTTCCGCATCATGGCAAGGCCCTTCGGAACCCTCATCCATGGCCTTCCTCGAAATCACATTGAATACCGCCTTCTCCTTCCTCGACACGTGTTGTATAACATATTGATGAGCCTGTGTACTGGTAACCCTCCCATGAGCTGGCGGGACACCAGACAGCTGACCTTTTCCTAAAGGTGTACGGTCTGTCTTGATCACAATCCTTGTACACCACATACACGTGCAGCATCTATGCAATGGCCACAGACAACTAAGGGCCTTTCTTCTGGGTATCAGAGCAGCATCTCCACTCGCCTCCCTTCGGCATATGGGATGCAAAGGCCACCATGCCTGGCGTGGCGAGCATATTATAATAATTCCTATGCAATTACTGCATAAGCATGAAAGGACCAATGCACCAGCAATCACTCCCTTAATACCTATAAACTCCCCATCTCATGTATTACTCAACATAAACTGAAACTCTTTCCTGCTCAACTGTTGAGTGTTCTAAGTGTGATCAACAAATGCTCCAGAAATTTGCAATTACATTCCACCAGGCCCATGAATGACGTTACCTCCGCCCGATTCATTAGTCTGCCCATTCGAGTGATAGCTTTTAATAAACTCTTTTGGGGTTTTAGATTGTCTTGGCTTTAGTCCACGGCCTAACTAATGGATGGACTTTTCCCAGAATGTGCACTTCTCTTTCCAGAGAGTGAGGCCTATCTTCTGTGACCCGCTGACTGGAAGGTGAACAGCGGCTGGCAAAACATAAATGTTCCATGCGGCGTAATTAAGGTTTTCCAGGTACCTGCAAGATGGGTGGAAGCTAACTTGATGATAAGCGATTGCCAAGTCAAGTGTGCTAAAAGAACATGGCCATATCGATCAGACTCACCATCCCTTTGATGATAGAAAGTGGAAACGCTTTTTGAAGGCTCCCAAATCTATGCAGAGACAAATGTTTCCAGCTGACATCCTGGCTACCTACCACCACAGGGGAAACTCAGAGTCTTTCAGGGGAGGATCACCTCTGCCACCTGCAGCTTCTGAAACTTCCTGGCAGAGTCAGTTGGACCTAGTCCTCACCCTGGCTTCTACGGCAATCAGCCCTACCTTGAGGCAGAGGTGCAGTTTTCTGCAATTATAGGACCACACGCAGGGTATTTAGCAATCAAACTTTTAGATCAATAAAAGATTTGATTGTAATCAATAATCATTGAAACCCTATTCGGACGACTTCAAAGAAGTTCCTTGAAAAAATTTAGGGGAGGGAATGCAGCCCTACCTGAGCGAGAGGGAGTTTACCACTGTTATTACTAGTGGTTATTTTAACTATGGGAAACGTACCTTTGTGCTACTATTCTTTTTGGAGAAATTGGACTTTTTATTGAAGGAGTTTGAGATGTAAAAACTGTGGAGGAAACGAATCATTTCACAAAATAGTTTAAACATTTTTTTGTAACAAACTGCATTAAATTAAAAAAAAAGAAAAATATATATATATATAAACATATATAATAAATATATATATGTTAACTGTTTCTGGCCAGGCTATTATAAGGGAATGCCTTTATTTCCTGCTCCAGTACAGGGTAAATCACATGTATGGAGAATTAAATGGGCTGCATTTCCGGAGAATTGGGGACTACGTAGGTTAAATGGAAATGTAATTCCCAACAGGCCAACATGGACTCGGAATTGTAATCAGTCCACTTTAGATTTTAGTTGTGTGCACTCTAACCTACTTCCTGTCTGTTCTAAATGTGAAGTAGTTAAGACTCCATTGAGTGACCATAACCTCTTGCAGACAATATTTGAAGGTGTTGCAAGATCCAAGGAAAGAAGAGGGGTTGATTGACCTTAAGGTACATTCAAATAAACATTGCCTACGCTGGAAACCTTTGAATATCAAATGTTTTAATGATAAATGATCTCACTATTATGAGACATTGGGTATAGCTGAGAGGTTTGACTAATTATCCCGAGGAAACTTCTCGAATTCTTTCTTAGAACGCATAACCATGACAGTGGGAATTTCATCGCAAAATATTTCTTCCAATCATTGTGTTTGATTACCTCATTCAGGAAAAAAAGAATGCTAAAACGGGTTCTTTAAAGCCTTAAACGGGCTAACGGGTCTGCATAATAATGCAAAACAAACTGGAGCCATATTGTAAGAATTGGCTTAGAGTGCATACTTTAAAATAGGGCAACATAATGGAGAAAAGATGTTATAAACTCTTTGCAGAAAGCAGGTGGGCAATTTCTGAGAGTTTATCCAAATATTTTCAGTCCCCGAAAAGGACTGGATAGCCCATTTTCAAACTCTTTATGCCCCTTCTACACTTAATATAATACCTGGGTTTTATCTTGCAGTGACCTCGTGGACATTGGCCTTCTGTAAAGAAGAGATAGAGAATATCACTAGAAAGGCAAGCTCGTGTACGGCGTGTGGCCGGCCAGATTAGCAAACAATGTTGTGAAACAATCTCTGGTACTCCATACTGTCAGCGCACATAGTGCAACCGCTACTCGGCCCGGCGCTATTGGCGCCGGACCACGAGTAGTGGTTGGCCAGTTATTGCCCATTCCTATTGGATCCAATGGGGTTTTCATGGCGCTATGTCCTGACGCAATTAGCGCTGAGCTAATAGCGCCCAAAACAGGTGCAAAGCAGGATTTTTACCTCCACCAAAAAGCTGGAGTTAAAACGCCACACTTTCCAGCCAACCCATAATAGGGCCAGCCCTTAGAAGCGACAGTAATAGCGTTACCGCCGCATTTAAGGGATACCACCCAACTCGTGATGAGTCACACATCTTATTCATAAAAATCCTCACACGCTGTGCAGTGCCTAAATCTTGGCATCTATAATATATGCTATCCATTTTTAAGAACAGTGATCGGATGAATGCCCATAGCACTCCTTGATGTGGAAAGTAAAATGTTTGCAAATTGGGCGAATTACACTACCAGAATACAGTTCTCTCAGACTGGATTTCGTGAAGGCCACGGCACCAGTTTATACAGTTTGGTACTAAGGCTTTTGGAGAGCCAGGCTGGGAGTAGAGAGGCCACAGCTGTATGTGCTGCTTGTGTCGATCTCAACGCAGCATTTGCTTGGATAGAAAGGTTAATTCTATGGAAAATACATCATACCGGGGGTATACCATCATCTCTGTTGAGTCTATTGACTTCCCCAAATGTAGAAATACCGGTCTGTTTGGACAGTGCTGGTTCCGCTTCATAGAGGACTGAGGCAGGGCTGTGTATTGGCTCCCTGGCACTTCAATCTGTAAATTTCTGATGTAAGAGAAGGTTTGGTCAAAGCTATGACTTTTCCTCTTCTCAGTGTGTCTTGGCTCGCCTCTGCTGGCGATTTAGTCATTTTGGACTCCTATTCGTCTAGAGCGGTATTTAGGTAAACTGCAAGAGTATGCAAGGATGAAGGAATTAGAACTGAATGCGGATACATCGAAAATAATCTACTTCACAAAGAAAAAGAAAGCTCCTGGCCTAGTCTAGAATATTGGGGGGGGGAGTTGGAATTCGTTAGTGAATTGATATATCTTGGTTTTTTAAATGTATAAGTGCCCGGCGTTATCTTTGGAAACCAGTAGGTTCGAGAATACAATATTCATGTGAATGATGCAAGAGGTTGGTGGAGTACAGCAAGAGGTTGGTGGAGGACAGAGGAGATTGGCGGAGAACTGCAAGATGTCGGTGGGGTACATTAGGGGATGGGTGAAGTTCAGGAGTTTGGTGCAGATATCCCCGGAAGAAGGAATCACAAGGGATGATAGACAGATTAGGATGGTATGACGAGGCCTAGTTGCCCAAGGCATGTGTGAGAGGCGGGGGGAGAAATGATCTCAGGACAGGAAGGAGGTATAAACAGTGTGGGGAAAAAGAGAGACATCAGGAACCCAGGTGGGGAAGGTGACAGGCACTGAGCAGGAGGGTGCAGGAAACACACACACCCAGAACCAAAAACGAGAGAGTAAGGGATTGGTATCACTAAAAAACCTGCAATGCAGAAGGAGAAGGGACTATATCACAACAGCGAGCTGGGTGTAGATGGCATTGTTTTTTTCCGAATTTGCTTTTCTGAGTGGTTTTGTGTAAATACAGCTCTGCACAGGTTTTTCTGTGTCTGAGCTACGCGTGTTTCCCCCGCCAGCTTACACAACACTGATAATAAATGTAGGTTCACCTTCTTTGTTTTAAAATCACAGTGTATCCTATACATTATTTTCCATAACATTTACACAGCATTTCTCCTCATAACATGCATAGTCATGTTGGAACATTACACTGTAGTTTTATATGGCATCCAGTTTCTAAAGCAACTCTGCTATAAACACAGTGTTTACACGTTTTACAACATATGTAACTCATTTGCCCAACCAGTGCCAAATGCATGTTAGTGCTTGTGTGTGTACGTGTGTGATGAAGTAAGTGCTTCATAGGGGTACAGTACCGACATGCCACTGAGAGCAGATCCCAAATAGCGGCGATACTCGGGGGCATGGGTTCGAGCAGATGGGCACAATGGGGGACTCGTTTGAAGGCGGATGCTTCCTAGCCTTGGCAGATTGGGCGCAGAAATGTGAGATGTCCAGAGGACAATTCCTGAATTTGGCACGATTAACTAACATCATAACATGCAAATGGGGCTCCATTCCAGACGAACCCCCAACCACCTCAATCCTCCAAACTCTATTGTCCATAGAAACGGAGCGGCATGCAGTCGCAAGAGTACATGCAGCGCTGCAGGATAGTGAAACTTTACTCAACCCCAAAGTCAAGGAAAAATGGAAATGGGCCATGAGGAAGGATTTCTACGAGAAAACATGGGCCAAAATATTCTCAAGAATTAGTAAGGCGTCCAGGAACGCACGCTTTAAGCTCATCCAGTTTAATATCGTACATCGGGTCTACATCACCCCCCAGAAACTACATATGATGAACGAAGCTATCACCCACACTTGCCTGAGATGTAATGGAGAATCTACAGGCTTCTGGCACATGGTCTGGGGAAGTCCAATTATAGAACGTTATTGGGAAGACCAATGATTTATTAGGCAGGCAATTGGAATATATACCTCGAATTTGCTTGCTGGGAATGCTCCCGAGTGGTAAGAAAAGGAAACATACAAACTAAGTAGCGACTTTTCTGTGGATATTAGCAATGCATTTGTCTCGGGAGAATAGCTCAGCGGCAACGTGCTCGCCCTGAAAGCAAGACGACATAGAGCAACACAGTTTCGACCCCGGGTGCGCACTTAGAAACCTCTGGTTATTAAGCACGTTATAAATAACCTATCATATCATATCATGGCCAGCTCTTGAAAATGACCTAAAGGGCCCATTCTGAGGCAATGGTCCAAGATCAATTAAAAAGGGCAACAGCAGAAAAGGCAGTATTGCAAGAACAGGGGACAAGTGAGGATTGAACGCACTGGAACTACAATGGGGCACTCTCTTAAATGATGTACCAATATGCCCAGATGATTTGCACCCGCGAAGGGGTGTATTCAACAGACAATGGTGAACAGTGGACATTATCGAGGTCATTTTGTTTATTAATATACGTTTATAATCTCCAAAGAGCCGAAGGTGACTGAAGAAACACCCCTCAGCGAGAGGCATTAAAAGGGGCGCAGTTGCATGTCTCAGTTGAAATGGGGGTTGGCCAAAACGGGGGTGGTGGTTAGTTGCTAAGGGCAAATGTTGCTTCATAGTTATATTAAATTGCTCTAAAAATGTGTTTTGATTTCAGCTGTCAAGTTTGGACGCATGTCAAAGAAACAACGAGACAGCCTGCATGCAGAGGTCCAGAAGCACCGATTACAACAGGAGCAGCGGAACATTGAGGCAAAGCACACAGAATACTCCAGTGGACTCTCCAGAGGCCATTTTGGAGAAAGATCCACTCCAGAGATGCTGGCGGATTTCACTTATTCAGCTACAGTTCTGTCTAGACAGACAAGGGAGAGTGTGTGCCCCAGTGAGACACAGGCCTTGCCTTGCTCTTACAGACTTGCCAAAGGACAGAACCGGTTCCACCATCAGGAACTCAACAAACCCTTTTCTAAAGAGAACCACCTAAACAGGGTTAAAATTAACGTGAAGGAGGATAGAGCATGCCCCTTGGAGATGCACCCTTCCAGTCTGGACCTCAGTGGGGTTAGGAGACTCCCTACCTACGAACAGACAGAAGCAGTTGACTTTCATACAACGTATACAAGCCTTCTAGAGCTGTCAAATTCCTCCATGATGGAAATCGGTAGGTGTTTTATTCTAAATCGTTTGATCTTTGGTTGTCACCCAACATTTCTATTCTGATAGATTCCATATAATGGGGGCCAAGGAGAACCCCAGAGGCATCCACATTTGTAAATCGGCTTGAGGTGGTGAGAAATATTCATTGTATTGAGAAAGAGGAAGACAACAAATTTAGATCAAACGAGTCAACATAGGCTGATTATTAAGGTTCTGTGACAGACCAACTGCTTACACCTATGTTAATGGTAATGTCTATGGCCCTCATTATGAGTACGGCGGTAACCCGCCGTTGCTACCGGCGGGTTGCCGCCATACCCGTAACACCGGATCTAGCGCCACAGTACAAGTCCCGGCGGCACGGGAAGTCAGGCGCCGGATTTTGTAAGTCCCCATTCCTATTCATAGGACTCCATGTGATTGGCGAGTCAGAAGCACCAGCACCATTGCTGATGGTGCCGGTGCTTCCATGGCAACTCTGCCTGCTGGGGCCGCTGTACCAGTCAAGGTCAGACCTGCCCGGTGCAGCAGCCCCAGCAGGCAAACTCGTAGTGTGGTGTCTGGAAACAAGGGTGCCATTGAGCTTACCGGCACCCTTGTTTCCCAACCACCACACTTGTAATGAGGCCCTATGTCTAGGTACAAGACATGTAAAGACCCTGTCATTTCTTAAATTGTTTTAATTGTAATTATTTTGGTCGCCTGGGACCCTGTAGCCCGCCCTACTACATTCCCATCACTTCTTTCCTACCATGCTCCTACTAATCCGGCTCCAACTCCTTACTGCTCTTTTCCCCCTCTATCCTATTGCCTCCACCCACTCCCTCTCTTCTCTTCGCCAGCTCCTCCTGCTGGGTCACCCTATCCCATTTATTCAATCAACTCCCAATTGCCACTCAGGCTGCTTCAATCTCTCCAATCCCACCCTCTTCAACCTCGTCTACCCTACCCGCTTCCCTTCATATACTCCAGAAACTGCCTCCTCTGCCTTTGTTTCCACTTTTTGACCACACCCTGGCTCTGTGGACTGTCCCATGCCTCTGCAAAAAACCTCCTTTCTCACAAATCATTTGGATTTACATCACCCCAAACTCTTTGTGATGGGTGTCATCAAATTCTGGATTCCTCCTCATGACACCACCACCCTGGCAGCCCTTCATGTCAATTATGCATTTCGTTCAATCTTCACTCCAAGAAAAGGTGGCTATGTTGGCCTCATAATCAGCTAAGACACACCATTGGCACCCCTTCCCCTCCAACACTTTCCACCTTTGGGCATATCTCGATCCAACTTCTCACTCCCATCCCTTTTACTATTACTGTCATCTACCATCTACCAGGCACACTCAACCAATTCTTCTCTGATCTTGACCTCTTACTTGAAACACTCACAGCTGATGTTCCTACCATCATAATGGGTGACCACAACCTCTTCAGTAGGAGTAAGACTCAACTGCTCCAACTTGGCTCCACTCTCTACAACTCACTACTCAACCTACATAATCTTCCAACCCACATCTAAGGCGACTCTCTCGATCTCATATTCCAAACTTCCGCGATGGTTTGCTCTGCTTCCACAATATACCATTCCCCCTCTGACCACACTCTCATGCACTTCACTCTCTGTTCCTCCCCCACCTTCTGGTCCTCCTTCCTCATCTATCACCAAACATAAATTCAAGCCTGACTTCATTGTACTCTGCCTCAGCCAAGGCATCATCGCACCTCAAGCTCTCTCTCCTCCTCTTGCTCACTCTATTGAACTCACCTTTGTCAAGATCACTCTGCACCGTCTACCTCCCACAATAATCACTACCCTGACAACTCTTTTACCCCCTCCATATGCGTCCTTAACGATAGGTCAGCCCTGGCAACCAGCTGCTAAGGACAATAATGTACTGATGCGTATGCCTTTAGCACAATTACTGATTCCCCACGCTTCTAACTGCCTACATGGACTCTCCACTGACTTTGGCCACATCTTTTGACACAGGCCAATGCTTTTATTAGACAAATCTTCTTTCAGCTCTAATCGCGAACCCTCACAAACTATACTGGAAAACCCAGGCCATTCTTTCACCCTATGTACCGCACCATTCCCCCCCTCTCTCTCTCTCTCCGCAGATGACTGACTCCAACATTTAGAATGAAATCATCAGAATACAGGACACTTTGTCCAGTCTTCTATCTCTCCCGGCCCCTCCCTCATTCTCTCTTCCTCTCCACACACTCCTCTCTATCTCGCTCCTCCTTCACTGAACTTCTACCTATCTTTCGCTCTGCCAAACTATCCTGCGGTTCACATGACCCTTTACTTTATCATCACAAATTGTTAAGGGACTTGCACCTGTCACCTTTCCACCTTATTCAACCTATCCCTCTCAATGGTATCTCCACAGTCTGTTACAAAACAGCCACAGTCAAACCTCTCCTAAAGACACCAACTATTGATTCCAACAGACCCTCTTTCTACACACCAGTCTCTCTCCTTCCTCACCACTCTAGAATCCCCCAGAAGCATGTCTTCCACCACATAGTCACCTATCTCAAAGTACACTTAATTTATGACCCGTCCAATCAGAATTATGTTCCAAACACTCCACTGAGACTGCACTCATCCATGTCACTGCTACCAACCACTCTCCCTTCTCCCCTCTTCTAATTCCTGTCAGCTGACTTTGACACTCTAGATCATGCTTCATTCCTTCAAACTCTTTTCCTCTTTAGCTTCAAGTGGGTGACCTTCTATCTTTCTGATTCCAGCACCTCCTCCCCAACACCCATTCCTGTGGCTGTCCCTCAGGTTTGGTCCTAGGCCCACTTCCCTTCAGCCTATATATATCTCCTTCATTGGCAAACTTGTTTCTCCCTTTCGCTCGAACTATCACCTCTTCAGTGATGATACTCAGATATTATTCTCCATCCCCTTCATCGCCCCTGTAATCTTCAAACAATTAACCAACTGCCTAACTGCCATTGGTCACTGAATGGCTTTGTGCAGACTCATGCTTAACACTTCAAAGAAGGAAGTCACCTTTCTCCCTGCTTCCAATGCCAATCCCACCCTCCAATCTCTTTTACCATTGAACCCTCACCCATGACTCTTTGGAAGAGACCCGAAACCCTCCCTGTTCATCATGGCCACTGCCACCAGGCTCAATCTGTACATTATAGAAATACACCCACACCTCACACACAAAGCCACTAAAACCCTTAACCCTACGCCTTTGCTCATCAATCAGATCTACTGTGCCAGCCTGCTTCTTGGACTACCCCTCTATTTATTTGATCTCCTCAACAAAGCCCTCAATTTCAGGAGACACACCGTATTCAACATACCCAGATCCTCCCCCTCTTTACCTACCGGCACCACGGTGGATGACGAACCATGCAAAATGGCTCTCTTTAAATTCCTGCTACTCATCTATAAATCCATCCATGGTGTTGCCCCGCTCGCTATCTCACTGAATGCATCTGCACTCTCCCTCTCGGACATTCTTCTCTCCTCGCTCTTCACAACCTATCAGTCCCCTGCCACCTCTGTGCCTCCTCACGCTTTTGCCTCTTTTCCTATTTGCCCCCATTCACTGGAATGCTCCACACCCCGCACCCGTACAAGTCATCAAAGCCATCTCTTTAGTGGAATGCTTTAAAACAAGGCTCAAACTCCACCTTCTCGCAATGGAAGGAGCACCCTAATCCCACACAACCTCCCATCCAAACTAACCACCTTACCCAACTCTCCATCATTCTGCCCTCAGACCACTCTATGGGCCTCATTAGGACCCAGGCGGAGTGGGTTTCCGCCAGCGCTAATCGCGGCGGACCCGTCCGCCGTACTACGAGTTCCCTTAGCGCCATGGAGGTTTTCTCCGCCTGGTTTTACCAGGCGGAGAAAACCATGGCGCTACGGGACCTCGTTGTTAATTACGCCACCGTATTTTACGGTGGCGTAATTAACTCCTTCCCCACTCCCATTATACCCTATGGGGCAAGAATGGGAATGGGGAAGGGCAGAATGGGGATTGGGGATTTACCGCTCCGCCGAGGTCGGAATGGGGCGGTAAATCCGCCAACCCCCATGGCGCTATCGACGGCTTTCCGCCGTGCTTCGCGGTGCATTTAGCACCGCGAAATCCGCCTGGGTCCTAATGAGGCCCTATGTAAATATGAAAATAGTGGCTTCAGGCTCCCAATGTTAAAAATGTTTTGATATACTCCAGTCCCTGCCCCTGGTTTGTGTTAATAGTCTTACCCCTTCACCACCCGGCATACGTCATTCAATACAACGATGCTTTTAAGTAAATGCACCTTATTCTAGGACTGCCCCTGCTCTCTGTAATTGCCCACTTTGTAAGTCATTTCTGTTCGAAATGACAGTCTAGTCTTAAAAAAATACAAATACAATGTGATGCAACCAACCAATCCTGCTGTACATACGGCTTTTGGTTTGACAAGTATTGGTTTCATGCAACAACAAACAAAGAATTAATGTTTAGAGCCGTCTGGTGACTTTATTTGTTAAATTCATAGCCTTAGATTGGAATAAAAAGTGCATTACATTCGTACAAATTCAACAGTACAAAAAATACATCTAATCTATATACAAATGCCAAGGTACATCTCATAAAATATCTACCAAAACGTGGCTGTCAGAATTAAAACACCATTTTATGTAAATTAGTCATTTTAAGTCCTAGCATTTTGTCTTCTTTTTGGTAAATAATAAATGGAAGTACATTCAGATAAATATGCTACACAGGTGCCATATTATGTATGAATGTTTTGTGAAATTGTAAAAAGGATGAAGAGGTTGAGCCCAGTGCCTGGCAACCCTTTCAAAGATCTTTTGGCCAACTCAGTGACGTGCCTTTTTTTCAACTGGGTGCCCATATTGAGAGCCCATTCATTGTGTTCTTCTCAATAACATCTTTCTGAATATTGTGAAATTCAAATCAATAAATATATTGAAGAAAGGGAAAAAATGTAAAGAAGAATGTTAGGGCTGTGTGGCAGGTAAGATGGGATGGCGGGTGCCACAGGGATGAGGCATGGGAGGGAGGAGTACTGACTCAGTGCTGGTTGCGGTAGTGGATGATCTGGCCCGGTTGGTGGCCTTTCCTCTGCTGGTCTATTTAGCATAGTGCTTAAGTGGTTTACTTCCTTTCTTTCAGGTCGATCTAAATCTGTTTCTCTTCCTCCTTTCAAATTCAAACCAACCCCTCTGTCTTGCGGAGTCCCCCAAGGCTCTGCATTTTCACCTATTCTGTTTAACATCTATATCCGGACTCTTCTCGGTCTCATCCAGTCCCATGGCTTCCTATGTTACTCCTATGCCAACGACACACAGATCCTCCTTTGGCTCGACGGTCCTGTTCTGAAACTGCCATTCGACTTAGGGGGTGCCTGGAGGCTGTGGGTGGATGGATGTCCAGGAACTGGCTGAAACTAAATGCTGATAAAACTGAGGTGTTGGTTGTGGGTACAGCTTATCCTCTATTGTACTACACTCCTGACTTCAGGCCTTCTAGTTTTTGTTCCTTTCCTTCTACTGTCACTACAGTGAAGGATTTAGGTTTGCACATTTTTAACACTCTTTCAATGTCTGATCAGGTATCATCTATCTGCCAAACAGGCCATTTTAACTTACAGGTTCTTCGTAAGATTCTTCCCTACATTCCATGACATTTATTGTCATGCTACTGTAGTTTCCTCTTTGGTAATGAGCGGTATTGACTACTGCAATGCGCTCTATCTAGCAAAACCTTTCATACACCAACTCTAACTACTACAGAACATGGCTGTTGTCCAGCCTCCTTTTGGTGATCATGTGTCCCCTATACTTCACCAACTGCACTGGCTTTCTGTTGAGAAGAGGGTGTTATTCAAGTCTCTGTGTATCGTGCACAAACCTTTTTATAAGTAGGGGGCAGAATATCTCAAGGCAGAATTTCACCCCTATATTCCATCTAGATCGCTTTGCTCTCAAATCTCTCTGACTATTAAAATTCCCTGGATTTAACGTTGTCATATTGGTGGGCGTGCTTTCTCTGTGGCTGCATCCAGAGCATGGAATTCTGTACCCTTTGTGCCGTATGAAATAGAACATAATTTGTCCTTTCAACCGCTCTCTTCTAAACTCTCCTTTCTATTAGCCTATTTTTTCGGTCTACCTCTGGTCTAGCACCAAGATGCCTCGAGTGAATGCTACGCTTTACAAATTCTCATAACATAACATAACATAACATAACATAACATAACATAACATAACATAACAGGGGTTACTATCCAGCATGAAGTATAAAGTGGAAAGAAGGAACAAGTTACTTACCTGTAACTGTTGTTCTCCAGCATGGGTCTGGCATGGATTCACATGCTCATGAATATTCCCCGTCGTCAGGCTGGGAATACTCAGTAAATAAAAAAAATCAGTTTCAGTTTCGTTTCTGAACTGTCTTTCTTAGTAGTAACCAATCAATGGTCTCTGGGTCTTACTGCCCCCAGCCAATGACTGCCCTCTGCCTAAGCCCCTCCCCTGGCAGCCATCCTCAGATTTGGTAGCACGTAAAGTGGCAGTAGGACCAAGTGTAGAGCCGCAGAGGGGTAGGAGGGAGGGTTCACATGTGAATCCATGCCAGACCCATGCTGGAGAACAACAGTTACAGGTAAGTAACTTGTTCCTTCTCTAGCATGGGGACTGGCATGGATTCACATGCTCAAGAATACAAGAATACATAGCAGTACACACATGCACAACCACGGGAGGTGGCAAGGCTCAACATTAAGCATTCCATCAACTCAACATTAAGCATCTCTTACCTCCTCAACAGGCCCACAGGTTGCGCAGCACTGCTTGGCCGTCTCTGGACTCCTCCCTGGAATCCCGGTCGACGCAGTAGAATCTCGTGAAGGTGTGCGTCGACCTCCACGTAGGATGTCCAGCAGGGGCACACCAGATAGGAACGCCGTGGTAGCAGCGATCGCTCTGGTCGAATGGGCTCTCGGACAGCTGAGCAACGGTCGGTTTGCCAACCGGTGAAAGTGCATGATGCAGCCAGAGAGCCATCTGGAAATGGAAGCCTTCGAGAGGGCCTTCCCTTGGTTCACAGGTCCAAAGTTCACAAATAGCTGTGATGTCTTCAGTAAACTCTTTGTGCGGTCTACGTAGAACTTCAGCGCTCTAGTTACATCCAGCGAGTGCAAAGTCCTCTCGGCCGGCGACGAAGGCAACGGGAAGAAAACAGGTAACACCAAGGGCTCGTTGAGATGGAAGTCCGACGGCACCTTGCGCATGAAGGAGGGGTGTGTCCTCAGCACCACCCTTGTCTCGTGGAAAGTCAGGTATGGAGGTTTACAGGAGAGGGCCTGGATCTCTCCCACTTGTTGTGCGGAGGTGATGGCCACAAGAAATGCTGTTTTCCACTACAGGAACTTCAACGGTGCAGAATGCAGAGGCTCGAATGGTGGCCCCATGAGCCTGGTCAGCACCACGTTGAGCTCCCATGCGGGGGCCAGAGCCTTCACCGGTAGGAATGATCGGATCAGTCCCTTCATGAACTCCTTCACCAGGCGATGGGACCACAGGGATGAGCACCCTGGAGTTCTGGTGTAGGGGGAGATAGCCGCCAGATGGATTTTGATGGAGGCATGGGCCAGCCCTGCCTTGGCCAACAACAATAAGTACGGCAGCACTTGAGGGGCCGTAATCTGCAGAGGGTTAATCTTCTGTGCGCCGCGCCAGCCAGAAAACCCCTTCCACTTATGTCCATAGCACTTGATAGTTGAGGACCCCCTGGCCTTTGCAAGCACCACCTTGCAGTCCACCGGGATATCGTACCCTCCAAACTCTAGTGCTGCAGGAGCCAGGTCTGCAAGTTCAGCGACCCTGGGTCGTGATGGAGGATGGCGCCTCCTTCTCTGGCGAGGAGATCCGCGTGCGCCGGCAGCTTGACTGGGGGGGACGCTGATAAGTCCAGAAGGTCCGGGAACCAGATCTGTCTCTGCCACGCAGGTGCGACGAGGATCATCCTGCACCGGGACCTCTCGAGTTGGTTGATGAGTCGCAGCAACATCGGCAACGGCAGGAACCCGTACAGGAACAGGCCGTCCCAGGGGAATGAGAAGGCATCGCCCATGCTCCCCGGCTGGGGAAACCTGATGGCAAACCTCCGGCACTTGGTGTTCGTCGCCGTCGCGAATAGATGGATCTGGGGACTGCCCCATCGTTGGAATAGATGATCCACTTGATCCTGCCGCAGCTCCCACTCGTGGCACGAGCGCAGCTCCCTGCTGAGCGTGTCTGCAAGGGTGTTCTTTATTCCTGCCAGGTGGAAGGGCACCAGAAACATCCCCTGGGCGACGGCCCAGTGCCACAGATCCTGGGCCTCCTTGGATAGGGCTATGGATCTGGTGCCTCCCTGCTTCCGGATGTAGAACATCATGGTGGTGTTGTCAGTGAAGATCCTCACCACCTTGCCCTTGAGGGATGGGAGGAACGACCTGAGAGCCCAGAACACGGCTCGGAGCTCCAGGATGTTGATATGAAGTGACCTCTGCTCCGGGAGCCAAAGGCCTCTTGCATGGAGATCTCCGGTGTGTGCTCCCCGCACCTCCACGGAGGCATCCGTCGTCACCGTCTCCTGATGCGTCGGAGTCTGGAAGTCCGCACCCGCCGCCAGATGCGCGCGGGTGCCCCACCACCGGATCGCTTGGCGGAAGTTCTCATTGTGTGGGATCCTGTCTTCGAAGCTGCCCACCGCTTGCATCCACCGGGCGTCAAAGAACTCTTGCAGTGGCCGCATCCGCAGTCTGCACAGGTGCACTAGGTAGATGCACGAGGACATAATGCCGAAAAGGGACTTGATAGACCTCACCCTGGCCACATCGATGGCCAACAGCCGCTGCACCTTGCCCATGATGGCCTTCGTCCTTTCCTCCGACGGGGAGGCCAGTCACGCTACTGTGTCAAGCTTGGCTCCCAGAAACAGTGCGACCTGCGACGGAACCAGGTGGGATTTGGTGAAGTTGATGGAGAAACCCAGATCTGTGAGCAGTTGGACGGTCTTCACTGTGTGCCCGATGGCGAGTTCTCTTGTCTTTGCTCGGATGAGCCAATCGTCCAGGTAGGGATAGATGTGGATCCCCTGCAGGCACAGCCGCGCCTTCACTGGTGCTAGGCACTTGGTGAATACCCTGGGTGCCGACTTCAATCCGAAGGGAAGGACCGTGAATTGGTAGTGCCGACCTTGGACTACGAATCTGAGAAACTTTCGATGTCCTTTTAGAATGGGGATGTGAAAGTAGGCATCCTCCAAGTCCGGCGATGATAGAAAGTGGCCCTCCTCCAGCTGCCCCAGCACGTGCTGGAGGGTGACCATCTGGAACTTCTGGGCCTTGAAGTACCGTGAGTACACTTCAGAGCCCCGGAGCTTCTTTGGGACGAGCTTGATGGCTCCCTTCTTCAGCATCGCCCTTACTTCGAGCAGCAGTTGAGGGACGTGGTTTTCCTTCCTGGCCTCGGGTGGAATGCGGGGGCACTTCTTTATAAACTCGAGAGTGTGCCCGCGGGCCAGGGCTTCCAGCACCCATCGGTCGGTGGAGATGGACTCCCACACGCTGACGAACTCCCACCGGGGTGCTCAGGTGGGGACCCGACGCTACGGCTGGTTCAGTCCTGCTAGGCAGTGGCCTTGCCGCCTTGGCCTCCTTGGCGAAGACGACGAGATCCTCCTGACTTGCCGCATCCTCTGTAGGCCTCCTGCGACGAGGAGCGGGCCGCCTGGCGGTACGTCGAGGAGCCACCGCCGAATCCTTTGGAGGCACCTTGCTTGCCTCCAGAGTTCCGAAAGGGTGGCCGTCGTTGCTGCAAAACCCCCAAGGCCCGGGCCGTCTCTGTGTCAGCCTTGATGGCCTGCAGCGACTCGTCCACTGTCTTGCCAAATAGGTTGTTCCCGTCGAAGGGCATGTCCAAAACTCTGGTTTGCGCATCCTGGCGGAAATCGGTTGCCTTGAGACAACCACGCCGTCGAAGACAAACACCGTTGCCCAACTGGCGGAAACCGGTGTCAGCAATGACCATGGCCACCGTTATGGCGTGGTCCGACGCCACCTCGCCTTCCTGCAGGATCTCCAGGGCCTCCGCCCACTTGTCATCCGGGAGGAAGTCCAGCAGAGGAGCTATCTTATACCAAAGCTCCCTGTCGTAGCGGGCCACAATCGCTAGGTTGTTGGCCGCCTTAATCGTGGTCGCGGCCGACGAGATGACCCATCGCCCCATGTCATCCAGTTTCTTCACCTCACCGTCCAGGGGGGAGGTTGAAGTCGAAGCCGTAGCCCCTGCTGCTTTCTTCTTCGCAGCCGCCGAGATGACCGAATCTGGGGTCGGCTGCGCCCTAAGGCACAGAGGGGCGGAATCCAGGACCCGGTACTTCTTCTCGTACCGGTCTCTCTTGGCAGGGGTCGTGGACAGGTTCTTCAGGAGCAGGTGTCGTCAAGTAACGGGACCGAGAGGACCGTCTTCCTTTTGGCCTCACGCCGTTGATAGAGGAAACCTTCCTTCTTCTTTTCTTCGGGGCAGAGCTCGAAGAGCTGGAATGCCCTGGCAATCATGGCATGAAAGGAGCCAATTTCGTTGGGCGGGGAAGCCCAGGGAGGTGGTGATGGAAGGCCCATTCCATCGTCACCACCGTCGTCACCCGTCCCCGTCATGGCCGTCTCTGTTCCCATGTCATCCCTAGGATCAAGGGAAGGAGATGAAGACTGCGAGGGCCGCGAAGGCTGGAAGCGCGGGGGTGGATGAACTCTCCTCCACTTGTTTGGAGGGCTCCCCGATGGGCCAGGTTGTCCGTTGGGGGTAAGGGCAACCTCGTCCTTATCTCCGTACATAAGGCCTGGATCGTCATCAAGATGGCTCCTGAGCAGTCCTGAGGCTCGGGTACCATCTGCGACGGGCGCGACGTTGGGGCGTGGAATCCTCAGCCTCCACGGGAACCTCTTCGGCACCACCGTCGCTCTCTTCGTCTGCCTCGTCGGGATCCCTCCCGTGGGACCGGACCTCCTCAAACTTCTTGTTGAGGATCTTCACGACTCCAGCCAGTTCCTCTTCAGAGGCTGAATCCGTGTCCGTGATGGCCACCGCCCCCCCTCTTTTTCCACAGGGGTTCTTACGGGGGTCTTATCGATGGGCTGAAAAGAGGATTCCCTCTGCAGTGGAAGGGAAACTCTGGGCTCCGAGGTCGCCTCCACTGGGGTAGCCTCCACAGGCTTCGCCACGGCTGCCACGACTCCCTCGATAGAGGCCTTAGCCGGGTGAATCAGGGCCTTTGCGACTTTTGTCACGCTTAAGGCCTTCACCTTGGGGGGAGGGTCACCGCCTCGCTCCCCCTCACTGCTTCCGTCGGGATCGACCGGGGCTTCTCCAGAAGCTTACCCGGGTTCTCCGACTTTCTCTTCCCCGAGCCAGAGCGTTGGCTCGTGGTTGATGGCGTCGGTAAAAGTGCGCCCTGCCTGGCAGCCGAGGAGCCCGACCGTTCGGCACTCCCGGGGCCCGTGGACTCGTGGTGCTTAGCCTTCTGTTGGGCCCCTGTCACCAGAGCGCTCTCAAAGGACTTAGAAGACCGTTCGGACCTCTTCTTCTTCTCACCTACCGCTGGGCTCTTCCCTTCCAACCAGTTGGTGAGGCAGATCCGCCGATCCCTCATGGTCCACTCCGACATGTTCTTGCAAAACGCACAGTCCTTCTCCATGTGCATTTTGTCTTCGTGAAGGCAGTAGAGGCATCTAGAATGCTCGTCCTCCTTGAACACATTCTGCAATCCGCATCCAGCGCAGTTCCTGAACAGCTTGGATCCGGGCGTCGAGCTTCCTTTGTCCTGGGCCATTTCCACAGGGTAGGCCTCAAGGTCTTCTGGAATCCTCCAAGAAGCGTAACTTGACAAAAACTTTGCCCTTGAGGGGCATAGAACATTCTGAAACGGGTCCCCATTGATTGGAAGTAGAAACGGTGGAGCTTGAGGCTCGATTGACCGAAAAAATTAGATTAAACTCTTTGAAAAATCGCAAAATGCAGTAAAAGCTCAAGAGCTATAGCACGAGGACTCCCAACACTTGAACGTGTGGTAAAAATCTGAGGATGGCTGCCAGGGGAGGGGCTTAGAGAGAGGGCAGACATTTGCTGGGGGCAGTATGACCCAGAGACCAGTGATTGGTTACTACTAAGAAAGACAGTTCAGAAACGAAACTGAAACTGATTTTTTTCTTTACGGAGGATTCCCAGCCTGAAGACAGGGAATATTCATGAGCATGTGAATCCATGCCAGACCCCATGCTGGAGAATTACCTTTAAGAAAATGAACAAATTCAGATGTTATTCAGAAGAAAGAAAATCAGAAAGATGATGGCACACAGAATCCCAGGCATTATCAGAAAGCCAAGTAATATTTCTTAAACTTTTTTTTTTCTATCCTCAGAGCACCTTACGCAAAATGTCCTAAAGTCTCACCGGGAGACCTGTCAGTTTCGATTGGAGGATCTACACCTACTGAGGTGGGAGATATTTACTTGTGATGAAGTTCACAGCTACCAAAGAAAGGTAAGAAACAATGCGACACAAGAAAGAAAGTAAAAAGGAGATGGAGAGTAACAAGAAAAAGAGAATTAATGGAAACACAGCATATGATGCGGTGTTGGGGTGGTCAGGAAAGGTCCCAGTGAGAAAGAGGGGTTCACGTTGCGTGTTCCATATTGGTGATTGGGGAAGCAGCGAAGTTGCACAATGTTGCAATTAACGAGAATGGGATATGTGTTACTTTAAGTGTTACTTTGTGTTTAAATTGATACATTTTAAATTTGCACATGCGCAGCAAGATAAATGTCAAAAATAACCAATGAAATATAAATATAATCTGGATATGAAGTGCCACAAAGCACCTAGAAGCTGGGCAATGAGGAACTTCAGAAATGCGCATGCGAGAAACGAGATGCGTCATGAAGGTAACACTGTGAAGAGGATGCAGTAATTTTAAAATATGCATGCACTGACACATACATGGGGCTGAGGGGATATATGCTGAGGACAGTTTGGGGTACATGGGGACTGTACAAATTTAGAAGCTGTGTGCTTTTCAGTTTGACCAGGTCCTGCAGCCAGGGCTCTGCCGAGTGAACTCTGTGTGACTGGGTGTTATACTGTGCATGACGCTGACTCTGCATACCTGTTCAGCGGGGCTCTTGCTTGGGTTTTAAAGCCAGACTGCCAACGAAGGTGTTGAGAAGATGATGCGGTGCAGGGAACCAACCCAACCTCTTCCCCTAGCTCTAGGACAGGGGTCAGTGCTGAGCTGGCTTCCAACGCCACGGGGTGGCACTCCCCTGATTTACGTGGCGTCAGAACAGTGCAAGCACTGTCAGGGAGTCCTTGGAGAATCCGGCTGGTGCGCGTAGGCTTTGCAGGCAATTGTTCACTTCGGAACTGCTGGATGAAGTCGAAGGGCACAACCAGAAAGGACTCCACAGGATTCACAGCATGGTAGATGATGCAAGCAGGAGGGGAGAATGCAGGGCAGACAGGCATACTGGAAAATCAGGGGAACACCAAGGGAGACAGGGATATTGGCAAAACAGGCAGAAGGGGAACCCCAAGGGAGACAAACCTGGCTGATAACAAGCTGATAGAACAGGTAGAGAAAGAGGCCCAAGGCAGTCAGGCAGTTCAGGGGAAAGGCAGAGAAGAGACTGGTCAAAGGATATCTGGAAAGGGCAGGGAAGGACCAGAAGGCAAGGTGAGCCGACTGGCAGGCAAGGAAGGAGGCACAGCAGGACAAGGAAGGAACAACAATCACAAGGAGCGTAAGACAACAGAGAATGGGCTAGTCAGAAACCGTGTTGAGACGTGCAGTCAGCTGGCTTGATACTTGATATAGTGATATGGGACAAAAGTGAGTCTTGGAGGGCAAGCAGAAGCATCCATGTAGCTCTCAGGACTGCGCATGCGCGGAAACGACGAGCATGGCCGTCCGATCACGTGCAGTGCCGAGATGATGGCGGCCCCCGAACAAGCTGAATCCCGCAGGAAACCATTGCAGGAAAACTGCCATCCCGGATAGATGCTCCAGGAGGGGACCCTGAGCGTCCCTTGCCTCTGCACAGAATGGCGTGTAAGTGGTATGATACTGGGAAAACTGGTTTTGCAGGGCTTGGTGGCCGAAGAAAAGGAGATGAGTAACTGCAACATTATCAGATGGTCAGTTACAGCCAGTTGGGTTTTTATGACTTGGCAGTATCATGGAAAGAAGATGCAATCTTTTGAAGTACATGAGAGTATGTTATTCGTTGTCCAGATTGGTTTGCCATCTGTTTGAGCCTGAGCAATAAATCTGGGGTGTCAGGACGCCTGAGGCCAGAGTTGATCGATACATAGGGTTTTCTTTATTTTCTCAGATGGTGTCCGGAGGTCATGCATGTTGAATTGGTAGTCCTCTGGATTAGATTTTTCCAGGAATGCCAGCAAGTCTGGGTGGATGAGATGGTTATCACCAGTTCAAAGGAAACTTATTTACCCCCGCACCCTCAATATTATTTGAAGTACCTTTGCAAACAAACCATGTGCATTGATGTCTGGGGTTGGAAGGTATCAGGCCAGCTGAAACTTGTAATGAATTATGTTTATGTGTAAATGTGTAACTATGTGATGATATCACGACCTATCAAGGACAAATCCTAAAAGGGGGAGTGCTGTACACATGAGCTGAAGATGGTAGTTAAGATAATTGGGACCAATGAAAATGGAGGAATTGGAGAAGATTGGATTTCTTTTGTATAGGTTTTGACCAATCATGTGTGGGGGGGTCTGTAATAAAATATATGGGCATGGTTTAACTGTTGCAAAAATGTATATAATGTGTCAACCTCTATGGTTCAGGGAGACTTGGATTAGTTTTACTCTACAGCATTATCTAGCTCCTCCCGGGTGCTTGTACAATAAACTTGCTTTACGTACAAACGTGCACTTGCTTTTTAAGTGTTAACTACTTTGGGTTAAGGTGATTAGGGGCCCATCCCCACAGGGGATACACGTGAATACAGAATGAGAAAATGTTTGGCAGGGAAAAGGGTGAATAATAAACCTTGGTCACACTCGCAGTGAAGTCCCAAAAACAAACCTGTGTTAAATATTTCAAAAGTAATTTGATGATGAAATCTGCCAAGCAAGGCTCCAGAGTGATGAATCAGTCAACAACTCGATCTGTCACGCCTCAAATAGCCTTGTCTTCCTTACAGAATTGTACATTAAACATAGGGTCAAGGAACTTAAAAGATACACCATGGAAGTGACCAAGAGACAGGGGCTCTGCCAAGATATGCTCTATGTCAGGGCTTGAAATTGCTGAGAGCTGGGACCTAATTAGCTCCCGGGTATCACTTACAATAGCCTGGATAGCTTGATACCAACAGATAGCAACCAGCATCAATCCAGTAACAAAGATGCAGTGGCAAACAAAGATAATGGCTAAATGAGAGTTAGCAGCAAGACAGAAGAACAGAGAGGAATGCAATATTAAGAAGTAAAACAGAAAGGAATCTAAATCCACTGAGCAAGAGCTCAGAAGGATTGAAAGAAACAGCAAAATAGCAATAGAAAGTTGGTTTTTCAAAACATATATTTAAACACAGATGCGACACACCCACAAAGGTCATTAGATGCAGCAGTTGACCCAACCACAAAGTTACAAAGATACAGATTACGGTCCCCCTGCGAAAACATGAACATGAACCAACAAACCCCTCCTCCCCGAAAGTCCAAAGCAGGAGCAATGATAATATTCCCCCAGACCCCAACCCAGGATATCAACAACAAGTAGCCTGACAAGAGGGGTGACTTAAAGGTAAGGGATGGGAAGTTTTTCAAATATTTAACAAACGGCAGCCAGACGTTCAAGAATTTGCTTAATTGGTTGGTCATACAAGCAATGACCTTCTATGCCACTAAAATATCCCAACCCTTTGTGCTCTAGCACCTTCAAGTGTCTCTTGTGGTAGATGTAATTATCAATAAATATCTCTGACTAAAAAAACAAACAGGCTCAGAAAATATGGCAAAATACTACTTTATTCTCAGTTCAATAAAGCAGGGTGAACTGACGAACAACGGACTGATGCCTGCACACTCGGACACAAACTTGATTTTACAGAGGTTATATACCCCAATATGCGTCATCTATGATGTGATCCTACGTGGCAAACTACAAAGCCTATTGAAGGGATGGGTTGGTTAAGGCAACATATGTACCTATAACTTACATAGGGGTTAGTACATCATTGCCTGTCCCTTATCTGTAGGGCATGCCTCGATCTACCTCTAAATACGTATAATACTGCTTATAGCAGAGAAAATGGCAGCTGATGCAACAATGTATAGCATGTTTCCCCATAGACCCTCTGATTGGCATGCTCACCCAAACTTGGACTTTCGGCTTGCTAGCAGCACGTAAGCAAAACGAAAGCCAGGTGCTCGAGTCACGTCAAATTACTCCCCACTTTCCCAAATAGTCCATCATTTCTCATCAGTCCAACCATAAGCCAAATGTTCTCGTCTGTAGTTGACCTTGAAGTTGCTCTCTGTTCTGGGGCTTCAAGGCAGTGTAAGCACATCACTGTCTTCAACCGAAGCTTAATGAATAGTCCTTGTTTTTGACCTCTGAATCAGGTGTGAAGAGACAGTACATTTTTCCATTTTTACCTCTTATTTACTGCTATTTGATTTAATTATACTGATTGTTCTTGCTCCTCTTGGCCTCTAGAGACTTGCTCACTCCATCTTGTGACCTTATTCACTGACAATTGCCCAATACCTGGCTCTTGCAAATGTTTTCTTTGTATTTAATCTAAGAGAAATATGTCTTACACTCATGGCTTATCCGTCTGCCTCCCTTTGTGCCTTGCAATTATTCCTTAAAATAGCACCCTTAATCCTAGGCCAACATGGACCCCTCTTTATTCTGCACACAAAGCTATTTGAAAAACATCTCCTGACTCTGCATACCTGGTCTGTCTGTGAGGAAGCTGGATTGAATCTTAACACAAGCAGCCATCCATTTTCCTATCGTGAACGTCTTAGCCACGTTATATCTTCCTCTATAGCAAGCTTCTATATGCCTCATCTACCTTGCGTTGCTGCATATTTATACTTATTGGTCAGCAATTTACTGTATCTTCTTTGTATATATGATTACGTTAACATCCCGTACATGTTTCTCTTGTCAATTCAGTTGCATTGTCACTATTAAGTCTTTTCATATAATTTCTGTATGTCCTCATATCTCTTCTTCATGACATGACCTCGTCAGATTTCACTCAGCACTGCATGATGCCCAATAGCACGTGCTGACATCCTTCTACTCTTTCAGTACGAGGTTACATTCTGTATGGTTGCCTGAATGCATATCGTCTCTCACACACTCATTGTGGTATAGGGACAACACATGGGGTCCCACATACAACTCTTCTCCTGCTATTCCAGTATGAAGGTGGTGAGGGTGCGGGAGCTAGGAAAAATGCATCCACTTGCTCCTCTACATTCCCCCTCTGGTTGAGACGTGGACCATATTTTCCTCTTCAATCTCCTTCATCCTCTCTTCATTCTACCATTTCTTTGGGATCCATTTCTTTGTCACAACCCTCAGGTGACCTGCATTCTTTATATGTTCATCCACACTCCAGGTCATGTGACAGCAATCTCTTGATGGTGGACAAAATATACAACATACCTCATATTTTCTATGATCTTTAGGGTAGTAGAATTGTGTTCCTGAAGGTTCCAAGGATCTTTTCTTTATGTTCTCACGTGTGCTTTCCACCAGCTCCAGCATCTATATCAATCATTATCTTCATCCAAATAGCTTTCTTAGCTGTCTTCTGGCACTGTCCCAAGATGATCCTTATGAGACAAAATCCTAGCAATACCAACAGTAGTATCACTCCAAGTTCTTTGAAAGCATTTGCCAGCCAGGTTGTTATCCATGGCAACAGAAGTGAAAAACAGTCATCTCCTGCTGTCTCATCAACCTCATGTTCCATCTTCATAAGCAGGGTTGTGAGCATAGTTATTGTTTCCATCAGGGTTTCATTTTCACCATCATGAGAAGGTATACATGTACAGCAAGAAGGCCCGACCTTGGCACACACAACTCCTTCCATTGCTGTAATGAGGTCCAGGACATACCTGTTCAGGAGAGTCATCAGCCTGATGCCTCTCATTGTTCTCTGATTGCATGAATCCTTTTATTGTTGCATTGATCATCTGTAGCATCTTGCATTTGGTGATCTGCAGTCACGTAGCATTCACTGCAGTCTAGAGTCCTGGCATGAATATAGATGTCATTATCATTGCTGTCTTGCTGAACAGTTTATATTCATCTGGAATGTACTCATAGGCCCTTATTGATGTTGATGAGAAATAATTCTCTCTCTTCAGCCTGAGAAGATTGAGCAACCTCTTCCTCCTCTGGTGCTCATTCATTTTTGGGAATCATCAATATTGAGGTTACTTTGTAGAATCACTAATGCTGGAACATGTATTACTACAATGGAACATACTCCTCCGCAATTTTTAGGCAACTGCATGTAAGCTCTGGATCCACAGGCCTCATATCGGTCCATCAATAATGCAGCTCCTCCATTCATTCCTGGGACCTCGATTGTCTGTCCACATCCTTTGTTTTCTCCAACCAGAATCAAGCCTCCATTCATGAAGCATGTTGTTGCATTCTTTAACGGTATTATAGATACTGGTCCTGCTTCATTGTTGACTCATGTTAGTAACTGAGTGTTTGGCCCATGCCTCTAGGCATCTGTCATTCACTAGTTGCGCTATGCGTATTGTTTCCTTCTTTAATAAGTGTGCAGGGCAAGATAATAGTCCTTCTTCCCATCCGGTACTGTTTGCAACACGCCCATGCACCAAGAGCAGAGGTCTATCCCAGCATCCTGGTTCTCCTGATCGTTCAGTCATGTATGAACAGTCCATCCTCCTCATTTCAATGATTTTTATACTTTCCCCAATCTGGTCTGGATACAAACGTGTTTTGCTTGTCCACCCCATCCCACTTTCCATTCCCCTTTTTTTTCACATAAGTATCTTCATATGCAAATCTCTCTCCTGATCACCATCATAAGGTTGTGACTTTCCTTCGAATTTCCCTCTGGTTGTACACAGTGCTAGATGACAGACATTGTGCATCATGTGCAGACATTTCTTTGGCAATGAATGTCCTTGCTGCGTTCATAGCATATGTTATTAAGGAACAGACCTATCAGCTTTCATCTGATGTCCCACATCTTTCTTGTGCTAATACCGTACATTATTTTTTAAATTAGACAAATTATCAAGATATGTATTTCTATCTTAATGATATTCCTCAACACCTCTTTTAAATCAAAATAGGTGCCTCATAAGATTATATAATATGATGTTCATGCTTTCATCGGGGACAATAGTACATGTTTCATTATCACCCACTATCTGTATTGTTTTTTATAACATATCAAAATGCCATAACAATCAGGAGGAAAACTCAAATCATAGCACAAAATTATATCACTATTTTTATTCCATGAAAACTCATTGATTTTCTTGATGGCAATGAGCCTCTTATATTCTGAAACCTCCTTATCTTATTTTGATTCTGAATATGTAAATTCTGTAATTCTTTATGGATCACACCTTTAGATTAAGAACTGCGAAATAATAGCTATAATTATTCGGAAAATAATATGATTGTTCTTAGATTTTCCGAAAAAACAATTACAATATTTTTGTGTCTTTTCATTAAAGCTGGATAAGACTGTAATATATATACAAAAACAGCGTACAAGAATGTGTGTATTGTTATTATAATGGGTAACATAAAGAGATGAAGTGTGCGTCTCTTATTTTGGCTCTGGTACTTCAAAGCATTGTTCCTTTGGCCTGCCTAAAAAAGTTCCAGGATAACTGCAAATCTATTTATTCCTTATCAAATATTGAAAGATATTGGTCTTCAATTTAAAGTGCTTCTGTGCTCTTCATTTTCCTTGTCTTTGCTTTTGGCCACTGAACGAGTCTGCATGCGTGGAACTTATTCTCTTGTTTCATCGTCAGTAATTGCAGGAGAGGTCAGGGTTTCTTCTTTATATGGTTTGATACAGGCAAGCTCTTCTTCCTTTTAACTTGGCAGCTGTGGGGATGACTTCTTCCATCTCGTACGGTCCTTCAAAACGGGGTGTACTTCAAGTGCGTACAAACCATTGTAACAACACCTGGTCCCCTGGATATATAGACTGGGTTGCTTCAATAAATACTCTGACTCAATGGGTTGATTGTCTTTGTTACTTCTCTTTGACCCCTCTCTTTGATTCCTGGCCTGTTGAGACATGAAAGAAACACTTGCAGTAATTGTTGTTAGGTAATCATGCATCTCATCACAGGGATCGATATCAGGATTTGTTAACCAGGAGAAAAAAAGCAGCTCCTGGGTTTCGGCATAACCAGTTAGGCAGGAGCTACCTCTGGAAAACCAGGATACAGTACATAGTGCACAGCATATCTAACTTTGCACGAGATGAAAACTCAAACCTTTTGTCCATATTATACTATCCAATATGCTCTAACTGTCCCCTATATGTGCTCTTTGTTCTCCTTTATATACATCACCATTTAATATCGTATAGCTAGGTTTGTATGGCACCACTTGCCACAGGAGTCCAAAATAGTTCCTGGTACCCTCGTAGCTGTTTGTTTCAAGCTAACCAGGCTCCCCTTGGCTATAACAAGGAGCCAAATAGCTCCCAGCTCAGGACAATTTTGAACCCTGTCATCACCTAATGTCTTCCCTGCACTATGGATATCAGTTTTTAAACTAGTTGGAGGAGCAAAGGGAGTTCTCATACAGTGTCCAGTCACCAACGCATGAGGAATTAGGTGGTGATCTGAGCCAGGCAATGTTCCCTGTTCCCTGTTTATCTGTCTTGACTTACTTGTATATGTTTATAGTTATATATGTTTTTGCCTAAATTGTTTTTGCCAGACCCAACTGTAACCAAGGGTCTACCTGACTGACTGCTAAAGTTCTGTACTACTGCCTGTAACACTTAAGTTTCCAGCGCCCAGTTACCTCAGGGTTCGGTGCGTGCTACAAATAAGAAACAAATACAAATGTAACATCCCTTCTTTAAAGTCATTTTTATTTTTGCAAACCTCTTGTTTAATAGTCCATTTAATCTCTCACAGATGCAATTCGCCTTTGGATGGTAAGCTGAGGAAAATGTAGCCTAATGCCTAATAGGAAAACTATTTGTTCAAATAATTCCTTTACAAAATGTGGTCCATTGCCAGACTGCAAGACCTCACACACATCCCATCATGGCAACACCTCATGCACAAGTAACTTGGCAGCGCATGTGGCATCAGGGTCTGTGTGTATGGACCTGCCTCGATCCAGCTAGAAAAAGAACATACCACGACCAGCATATATCTGTAATCGTTGCTGGTCTGCAACATATCCACACAATCTATATGTAGATGCTGAAATTGGCCATTGGGTCTAGGGATTGCTCCTCTCACTGTTCACAAAGTGTGCCCTGCAGTACATTTCTGGCACATGATGCAATTGACAATAAACTGTGCCACATATTCCAACATATTTGGCAAAAACCAATCATCTGCATTGTAGTTCTCGAGTCGTATGCAAGTGATAATGAAGCTGCTCCAGCGCTACCCTTTGTGAGAAACCTGAAGGTGTCTCATGCACTAGTCCCTGTGGATCTCTCTCTCAGGTGGTCAGGGCATGGCCATCACCTTTGGATCCAGACCCTGTGGGTGGACCGGTGCAGGAGGGTCACCTGGGTGAGGGGTCTTCAGGGAGTGGGAGTGGGAGTGGGGCACCGGATGGCGAGATGTGGTATCCCTCTCCCGTAACACCTTTACCCCATCCTACCAGGTAGGATACGCGGGAACTTTACCGCCCGCCCCCGCTTTCCCTTCAAAAACACTTTCACACGGACAGCCCACTCTGGGAGAAAACAGACTCACACCCAAGCCGTGTACCTGACATGTTCCACTACTTTGGTCAGGCAAGGTCAGGCAATTAATGGTAATCATTCACACCAGACTTCCATTAAACTTCCCCACATGGATAAAAGGCACAGCATGAGAGCATATTCTGAGCAAGGCGGAGCACACAAAGGAACAGTACTTTTCCAACAGCAGCTGAACAAGAGAAGAAGGATAGCAAACCAAGAAGGGTACGTAAGGAGGGTGATACCCTTGACCTTTTCGGTGAGAAACCGTTACTGTGCAGAACCCTGCAAATCAAAAAGCATAAGGTTCCGGAAAACAAATGACAGAATCCTGTATTGTGTGTCAGAGATACCCAGGGCCCTCCTGCATGGCTGACCGTGTTGGGGAGGATCAGCAGCTGCTATGGTACCGTCCTTGGCTCTGCCTGAGAGATCAACACAGCCGGTGAGTTGGGGAGACCGATACAAGACCAGTCTGTGTTGAAGTCAAGGTTGCAAGAGGCAACATTGTATAAAGAGTGCAAGAACAAAGAGTGAAAAGCGTGTGATGAAAGAAGTGAGGAAAGCTTAGTTGCTGTTGGATGTTTGAACATTTATGGAAGAAAGATATAATACCAGTGACAGAGTTGTCCAGTGCCACGTGGGTGCCCAATGAAAGGTCTCTATAAAGGTATCCAGCCAAGAGGTGGCAGAAACCAAAGTAAGAACATTGTGTGAAGTGAATCAAAGTGGTCCTGCGCGAGTTTAAGCAAAACCCATTGCACATTCGAAAGTCTTCGATTTTAATGTCAACAGAAAAACGTAGAAAGTGAAATTGTTTAGTCCAAGCCCCAATGAAGGACACCGAATGTGAATATTGTGCTAAAGGGAACTGAGCCCGAACGAGGGAGATCCATGGTCCGAGCCCAAACAAGGGAGGCCAGCTGTGAACTTTGTGGTAAAAAGGGGTCCAAGCCTGAAGGACGGAGTCCCATGATGAATATTGGAAACGAGAACGTGTACATGTGAAAAATCCTGATAGGAAAGGAACTTTGATGCTTGTTTCTTTCAACAAGCCCTCTGCAGTAAGAGACTGTTATTGGAAAGGAGACTTTGGCAAACGGCCCTGATATCTCTGCTTTGAACTGTATCATTGTTGCAGAGAAGCCAGAGTGTGTGCAAAGCTTGCATGTGCCGCCTTGCCCCGTGCTGAAAACGTGGGCAAGGGAAGCCAACTACTTAACTATCCTGACATATTGTTTCTTGAACATTTTCCTTTTTGCGTACACTATAGTCCCACACCATTTTGTATTTAGAAGTAAGGATTGGCAATAGGTTTATTTGCATACGCCCTTTTATTTTGACAGACTCGACTAGGACTGCATTATTATTATTTGATGGTCGTAATTTGCTCCCATCTTTAGATTTAGGTGTAGATATGCGTTCACCCAACCCATTGAAGTTCAATAAACACCCCTGAACTGTGATCACTTGTGTCTGTCTTCACTGTTTGATACCATGCCTTCCTTACACCTTAATAATGCTAGAGACATTACTGGCTTCCCAATGCTACCCTGCCTCCAAATTGCCTCTATGGGGGATAAAGAACACCCCGGTTTCCTCCATAAATCCTGTTCTTCTAGTGGGACTCGTCCTTGTATCTTAGGGAACTGGTCAAAAGACAGCATGTTAAAGCCCCCCTTTACCAAAATGCATTGTCGTGTCATCTGTTTATCACTTTCTATGTCAAAAATAGAAATGGTTGGGAAATAGGTTGCCTTTCATGGCTACTAAATCTGCAGCTTTGTTTCTGCAATACATAATGTATGCCTTTTAGTAGTCGCTGCACATTTGACGACTGTGAGCATCACTGGGAGCCCTAATGCTTCAAAACTTTTATCCAATAGGGCCGCCTGTTGCACTGGAGTGCCATCTGTGCAGAGGAAGCCCCTCCTTTTCCAGGGTGACAAACATGTGTGTACAGTTGACGTCACATAAGCAGAGTCAGAGTACACCGTCACTTCCTCGTCTTCAAATCTCTGAAGTGCGGCGATAAGCGATACTAATTCCACAGCCTGTGTTGAGCAATGAGAAGGCAATCTCTCGCTTGTCACTGCCTCAAATTCACCCCCTCGGTTCAGCTTTACTACCACTGATCCAGTATGCCTTTCACCAGTTGTTTGGTCAATTTTTAGAGAACCATCAATAAAGACAACTTTCCCCCCTCCCGAGATCATTTTCTCTATCTTGAGGACTATCATCATGGTATTCAGTGTACGTTGTACAATCATGTACATAATCATCCAACCCTACTGATTCTGCTATGATCGTTGCTGGGTTCACTGTCTTGAATCTAACAATTTTAATCGCAGGATTTGAAATAATTACCTCGTATCCTGATGCTTTTTGTGTTGTTAATGTACTTTTGGGTTTCTCTAAAATCACAAATAATACATGCTCTACAAATAGTGTTACTGAAAACCCCATTGTTAAACTTTAATCTTTTTGAATCGCGAATTCAGCAGCAGCTAAAGATTAATCACAAGGGTAATGCCCTTTCATAACTGGATCTAAAATCCGACTATAGTAAGCCAATGGTTTATGTCCATTTCCTAATGTTGTCTTCTCTTTAAGGACTGCTGTCATAACTTCCCCATTTGAAAGAGAAAATAAGTACAATTCTTCATGATAATCTGGCATTCCTGACACAGGGGCTGTTCTGATTTCCATTTTTAATTCTTCAAATCCTTCAGTCATCTCATCTGTCCATGTTATTTTACTCATGTCAACCTGTACTTCTTTAAGTCCTTTTAAAAGTGGTTGCATATATGTACTTTAATTGAAAATCCAGACCCTACAATTACATAGGGCCTCATTACACGGTAGGCGCTAAGGAATTACCGACACCAGTAAGGTCACCGGTGCCGGTAATCCCTTAGCGCCCTACTACGAGGTCCCTCAGCGGGTCCCGTCCTTAACGCCTGGTCTGACCAGGCGTTAAGGACGGGACCCGCTGAGGGACTTCAGAGCTAATAACGGTACCGCAAATTGCGGTACCGTTATTAGCTCCTTCCCCATTCCCATTGAGCCCTATGGGGGCTCGAATGGGAATGGGGAATGGTATTTGGCATGGGGATTTACCGGGTCCTCAAGGGTCGGAATGACCTGGTAAGTCCCCATACCGCCTACCCGGACCCGGTATGCGGTAAGTAGTCATGCCGCTAATAGCGGCATGGTTACCTTCTATCGTGTAATGAGGCCCATAGACCTAAAAACTGTTGCATTTCTCTCACTGTTGTAGGTTCTGAAGTCTTCTTAATTGCTTCTGGTCTCTCAGGTGTCACTTTCCTCCCTTCATGAGAGATCAACTGCCCTATATACAAGACCTCTTTCTGACAGTATTGTAAATTTCTGTGTCCATCTTGTCCTCTTTCTCTGAGAGTATGATCATAAGCTTAACTGAATCTTCTCTACATCTTTCATCAGTCTCACTGCACACCAAAATGTCATCCACATATTGAATTATTGCACTTTCAAGCTGAACCTTACCTAAATCCATCTGACGGACTCTATTAAAGATTCAAGGGGACTCACAGTACCCCTGGGACAAACAAGTATGTTTCAGGTCTATATTTCTAGATGAAAAGGAAGTCAAATCTTGTGAGTCTTCATGGAGTGGAATTGAAAAGAACACACCCTTTAAATTTATTACTGTGAAATATGGGGATGTGGCACACTATTGTCATGGGAACTGGAACTAAAGGAAACTCAGCTTCGACTATATTGTTTAGAGGGCGAAGGTCCTGTATGAATCTCCATGACCCACCCTGTTGATTTTTTCACTGGGTACACAGAGGTGTTGCATGGATAATCAGATGGTACCAATATTCCTGGCTCCATCAACATGGAAATGGTCTCAAATATGCCTTCATCTGCTTCTCTAGACAGAGGGTATTGCTTTGCTGGTGGCAAAAGAGCTCCTGGTTTAAGCTTGATTTTAACTGCTCCTACTCCTTTTAACATACCCACATCATATGGACTTGTGGTCCATAAAATATTTGACACTTTCTCTAAATCTTCCTGAAAAATTACAGTTTCTTTTTTACCAGTGCCATTCTCTGGGGCATTTCTCTTTTCTCTACTTTAATCCAACCAGGGAGACTTATGAAAAATACTAATTCATCGTCTGAGTACTCATCCCTAAACTGCTCCTTGTCTGTAAAACTGTATCCTTCACTGAGGGCTATCACTGTTCTCCATTCTCTTCCCTCATCTGTCCCATGAAGAACCACCCTTTCCTCTCTCACCACTGCGGCTTATAACTCAAAAGGAATAATCTGCCCTTCTTCATCATCCATGGGGATTTCTGGTGTAAACAAAGATACATCAGATATTTTTAATAGCTTACCTATCAACCTGGGCAACCGAGATAATAAAGCAGTCCCTCCATACAAACATACTTCTGTATCTAAGGGAACTCCTAGTAATGCATTCTGGCCTGTGATGGCTGATATAAGCTCTTTCACATTCATATAATGTATCCCTAGAGTGGAACACACTATTCCTTTGTCAGTAAAAGATATCGTCATGTTACGTTTCGTCATTAAGTCACACCCTAATATGTTAACTGGCGTCTGCCTAGAATATAGTAATGGCATAGACATGTCATGTTCTCCTATAGAGAATGGTAATTCGTCTGTGAAAGGAACTAAGCTCATCTCCCCTGAGAATCCCTGCGCATTCATGGCAATACCTGACATTGGATATTTTCCCTCACGGACGCAGTAACAAGTGCTCCAGTGTCTACAAGAAATGAAAATACCTTGCCTCCTATCATCACCTCGATCCTTGGTTCCTCTTGGGGGTCCGGTGTCACAGATAGTACTGAACACATCAGGTCGCTCTGTGGGCTGTCCTATTGTGGATATAAATTCATCCCTGTATCTGTGATAGGATTTCCTCCTACCACGGTCACCCTCCCTAACTTGGGTGCAGATGCTTGCTGGGCTCCTGTATTCATATTCCACTGTGGTATCATAGCCTGTTGTGTTTGCACCTACTGCGTTTGTACCTGTTGTGTTTGCATAGGTACTTGATGAAGTTGCAGCAAAACATCACAGCTCAAGAGATGAATGTACTAGGTATAGCTCCTCTTCATGGCATGTTGCATGTACAAATAAATAAAACAAGTATTGGTGAAGTCAATAGGTACAGTTTAGTAAATATAGAGAATATGTTTTTTTATGAAAATCCCCATAGGACAAACAAGCATTAGCAAAGCCAATATCTCTGGCTTTGAATCATAGTGGATAACTCTTTTTGGTCCAATTTGCCCTTTACAAAACCCTTACCCTCTATGTTTACAAAGCCAGGCATTTTGGCTTCACCAATTCTTGTTATCTATTGGCATTGGAAAGGTTTGATACTGTATGCGAGTACTGTACTCTGTATTGTGTTCTTCCCATTTACAAGGGCAGGTGTTCTTTTCTATTGGCTCTAGATATAAATGTATATGGTATTGTGTGCTGTTGTGTTCTCCTGTTCGTGAGAGTGCACGCCATTAACATGCTGTATGTTTCCATTCTTCGATGCCAACATCTCAGTGGCCCCCTCTGAAAATTGCATCATTACCACAGAATGGCAGCATGAAATGGGAGCAATATCATGGGCCAGACAAACCTGCCCTCGATCTCAGCTATGCAGTGGAGGTGCATGAAGTGCTCAAAGAGAAAGAGGAAGAGATTATTTTGTGGGGAAAGGAGTAGGGATCCAAACCTGCATGCAATCAATCCTGGTGATGGAGAGCAGGCTCACAAAATGCAAGAATGCCATTCATATGCTGTGCCCATAAAAGTTTGGCACTGCAGTTTTATCTTACCTTTTGCAGTCCTGGATCCAGAGAATTTCCCCTCAAATATGCAGGCAGAAGCGTCATTTTTCCCTTCTATAGGACAATGTGTGCCTGTTAAGAAAGAGGGTATTCAAATCAGTATGGAGAGCTGGCTGAGCAAGTCCAGCTGCAACTGGGGGCACTATCAGAGGTTATTTGTCAATAATATATCATTGACTAAGAAGCGCAAGAGTATGATTTATACCAGAGCATTCTATGACTTGTGCCACAGTATCCTCAAATGTCACTGCCTACACTATTTCGACGTTCTCCTCCTCCACACCTTTGATAATCATCCCAGTGCCTCCATCCATTCCTTTACATGCTGCCTACCTGACATGACTGTTGATTCCCCCATGACATCTATCCTCTTGACAAACCCCCAAACCATGCCCCTCTTTATACTCGACATTGGGATCCCAGTATCCCCGTGATGTACCTCTTGAGCAGGTTGCTCCCAGTGTAGAACCAATCCCTCACCCCCAACCCATGGACTCAAGAAATAGGAGCACAGGTACTGTATTGCTCAACTACCTACTGGGTGGTATTTCTGCACTACAAACTCTTGCTATGCTCTGTCGGAGTCACCACCTTTTTGTGCCTCCCTGCACCCTCTTTTCGTGGCACGAAGGTGGTATGGTACACATGCATGCAGGTTTCTATCGAAATTGCCTTTTTATACTAGAGTCAGCACTGATAAACAGTTTCCTGAAAAGATTTACTTTCGATATAGACAAGCTTGTCATACTAAGAAGTGCCCTCTAAAATTACAAGCTAAAATATTTCAAAATCAGTGGGCAGCATATTGTTCTTGGTATGCAGAAGGCAGAAACGTTTGAGGCAATCGCAGATTAAATACTGTCATGTAGGCCCATTCTGTGTCAACCATTTCTGTACAGGGCACAGACTCCAGGCCTGGCAGATCTCGCCAGCCCCAGCAACCTGACGTCACAGGCGGCTGTTTTCTACTTTTGCCATATTTGGTATTCAGCTGTTGTTATTCTGCTGAACACGTGTTAAGAAAGCTAGTAACCTCAAGATCTAAATGCTGTTCAGAAGCCAGATGTTCCAAAGAAACCATTATGCAAACTGTCTGGTAGCGCCCACCTGGATTTGGGCTAATGCTACATTCTATTACTATTCTGTCTCTATAAGCTGGCACTATTGTACAATCCTCAGAGATGGTCATGGCAACTCTCTGAGACGTGCTGTTGCACTGTCTCCAAATCTCAGCTGTCATTTGTGTTCAAAATACAATCTGATCAGTCAGCCTTGTTCAGTCTGCGTCTCATTATTTTTCATCGTTATTAATACAAAACATTCCGCCACATATGGTTTGTCAGAAACCTTGATACAAATATAAAATTATAACACATTTATCATCATATACTCACAATGTGATCACAAACAACACTAAAACCATGACCAAACAAAATATTCCCAACAATGTAAAGATAAAATATTAGGCCTAATATGGAATGATTCCATGAAAGCAAGTCGTTCTTCCCCGATATAGTATACATATCCTTGATAAAATTAACAACTGCTGTGACCCTCCTCGTTTTCCCCCATATCAACTCATACCAAAATACATTTTTGCCTAGAAAAGGAATTCTATCATACATGAACATCAACCTAAAACACATTTGATGACTTTTATGGCAGCTAGTGTTCGAGACCTGTGATTGCCTGAATGGATTCTGTCCCAAAAGGACGTGGTTGTTAAAAATAAAATGATCATGAACAAATCGTGCCAAGTAGTATTCACGCGTTAGTTGAAGCATCAGGCACTGAACAAAAAGATTTTCTAATGACTCCACAGCATCATTATGTTGACAGTAATGGCATTGTCTCAGGTCCCTCCGAATATTCATTCTAGCAGCCAAGCCCTTGAAGGAGGGCAGCAGGTAAAATTGTAGTCTCATAAAAAATGGTCACTCTTGGTTATCGGGAAAATTAAGCAGATATTTTTCAAGTCAATTTAAAGATTTAGAACTCCTGGTAGAATAAGTGAAGAGTTTATCATTTCTGGCGGTGTCTTACCTACAGATCCAATCATCCACATTAAGTTTTTTTACAACTGGAGTTATTCATGAAGACACAAGATCCAAGTCTAATAACGTCAACAGTTCTCTGTTGAGAGTTACCCATTCATTTTGAACCAGGAATAAATTGCTAGAAATCAATTCATATAATGTTGCAAATTAAAGAATGAATTGGAGGGATAAACATTTTCTCAAGTAAGGAGAGTCATTTCCACTCAACATTGGAGTTTAATGAGTTAAGCCCCAAATCATAGCTCATTACACTTAGTAGGGCACAATTTGGAAGATTTAGGCAACGCGCAACAATTTCCCTTCAATTTCAGACCCATCGTTCCTGGAGTTATTACATTCTGACTCTTACAATAAACATGGGATGATTTTAGCTTTATAGAATCTAATCAGCAGTAAGATCGAATAGCACCCAAATTTGGAGACATTTTTTTTTTTTTATTGTGCTGAATCTCATACTATGGCCAGATCTAGTTGGATAAGGATATATTCATTCCAGCAATTGTTGTTTTGTTGGAAAACAGAACCTAAATACTTCCAGCTGTCCACAACGTCCAGTTTTGTGGAATCAATATACCAGTGAAATTTCATTTTCATTGCCTTGATAGAATTAAAAATCAACACATTGGTTTCAGAGGTGTTGATCTCTAAATCTAATCCTCTTAAGCAAGACACACATGAATTTAAAGAACGCTGCAGACCTTTTGGGGTCTGAACTAAAATGACTATGCAATCTGCATATAAGATGTAATGTATCAGGTGGGTGCCTAAATGTGGAAGGAAGCTGTTAGTATTTGTAAATGCCTTCCATGTGTCAGCAATGGAGGCATTGAATAGTGCCGGCACCAAGACACATCCTTGGCACAAACCTCGATAAGTAGCGACTGGGTCTGTTAAAGGTCCATTCTTATCGAGGCGAATTAGAATTTACGTGTTTGTGTGCAAATTAGTGAGGATACCTATCAGGCTGGGTGGACATTTCCAACTTTGCAATTTGCTCCAGAGGAGATTGACATAGTCGAAAGCCATTGACAAATCGACAAATATTATGACTATTGGATACTGTTGCGAGCTTGCTTGAATTCTGAAGCCAATTGTCGATAATGCCAAATTCAATTCTTCAAGACCCATCTATTTGAGTCCTTAAGTACTAAAGCAGAGAATATCTTACTTGAAGCATCGAGAAAGGCTATCGGCCGATAGATTGACAGTTCAAATCGCGGACCCTTTTTATATATGTGTACTATATGTGACTGTTTCCAGGTACATGGGGTAGATTGATTCTCCAGTATGGTTCTAAACAGATTAAAAAGAGTCATCGGCCTAGGAATACTCTTTATGGTAGCATTTGAAAGACCATCCGGGCCCAGTGCTGTCAAGGGATTTGCTTTTAGGATCAGGTTTAGGACATCAACAAAATAAAATTGCTATAAAAACTTGGTGCTATGTTCATGTGGGGGGGCCCTATAAGAGAGCGTTGGGAATACATTTTAGAGAAAAGATCTCTCCATGCGGATTGGGAAATGGAATTTATTTGTGACAAAGCGTGTTTATTAAAGCCATTGTTGATTAATGATCATAATTTGTGCTTGCTCCTATTACCTAGCGCTTGCAGCATGTGTGCACCGTCACACTGCAGTAAGACTGCTCGATAAGATTTGACCCAAATTTTATGTTTGTTTTATTTTATTCTTTTGGGCCAAGGTGCTCAAATCAAATCTATCTCTCGGTTGCTGTAGAAATCAAAAGTTTATATGAGTGAAAGGGCTTTTCTCAGTAGTTTTAGGAATCTCTAAAGTAATGCTAAATGGTCAAACACGTCAGTATCTATAATGTTAAAAGTGGTTTAGCTCAGAAAACACTGAGGAGAACCTCCTCAGACCTAAAGCATACAAAATGCTAAGTAATTCATACAATTTTGTAGAATTCAACTTCACATAATCACAAACAGGACAAACATCAATTTTCATGGTTTTTATACAGCAAAATCCGACAGTAGTTGTTAGGAGACGGAAATAAAAAGAAGGCAAATGCATTTTGGGCCACCGGTCCTACTTCATGGTGAACTGTCTCCATATTCAATTATTGTGTATCTTGCTTATGGATAAGAAATCATATTTAAAAGCAACCCTATCTAATGAAGCCTCACTCACTGCTCAATCCAGTTACAAAGTAACATCTGTGCAATTTTTACTAGCGTGAAGCACACTTGCTGAGCCAAAGTCATGAAATACCATGATTGTATGAATTAATTAGCATCTTGTATGCTTTTCAGTGTGCATTCAGGTCTGAGGAGGTTCTCCCTTATGTTTTCTCTGTTGTGATTTCCACTACTCATGTTAATGACTTGCATCTTGACTTTATTCTAATCCAGAATACTATTTGTAAATCAGGTGATACCTGTCTCTCCTTTAAAAGCAGTACAGCTCTCAAAGCGGTTAGTTATAAAAATGTAATCCAAAGTGGAAACGGTATCCCCTGTGCCAAGTGGGACCGGCTAAAATAGAATTTCAGATGTTACCGTTAACTCCATACATCCCCCAGTAGTCATATGATACATGTAATAGACTCTTTAGTAGCAGTAAGCTGTGACTTATGGCTATATGTTGGAGACTCCAAGCAATGTGCATTGAAATCTCTTGCTAATATTATAGGACCCTGGGAATCCAAGTGTAATTTTTCTACAATCTGCGATAGGGTGTTAAGAAAATTCAATTGGAATCTTCCGGTAGAATTCCAGTACGCATTAATCAGGAAACATTCAGATTGAGAGGCATCAAACAATGAGGTCCAGGTCAAGCGAACTAGTACAAAATCAAATAGGGCTTCTAACCATTGTACAGATAACACATTTACATATCTATTAGGAGTTCACCAAAGGGGCGGTCCATTAGTCCCTTTTTTGCGGCATGATGGTATAAAATATAGCCGTCTAAGAGTGATTTATCAATCAGCCAGGATTCCTGTAGGCAGAAAACTTCACAGGTTAGAACATTAAGTTGACACGTGTTTGGATTGAAAAGATGAACATGTCCTCTCTTATTCCAAGAGAGGAACGATAGTTGGTTTGTGTCCAGTCCTCATCGTGAGATTGCCTAGTCCTCTCATTTGAGCTGGGCATTGCTTCAGAGATACTAGACCCATCTAGGTCTGAAGAATGAATTGTACTGACAGGTGATTTCCAGCGTACTACTTTTCTAGCATAGGCTGGGTATTCCCTCGGAGTGATGCTACATTCGTGGTCTTTCACCAGAGAGGCTCTCACCGATCTCGTGGAATTGGACCACAGTGTCCTCTCTTTATGAAGAGAGGAAATCCCATTCTTATACATATCATACCCTAATGAAAGGAGTGATGTCGTTTCTTCCAGCAGAGTTTGGGTAGTCAATCTTGATTTTAAATGTATGAGACAAGATAAAGTCTATTGTCTTCAACAACTTCAATCTGATCAATGTCTACAGAGTCAATTGTTTGCAATCGTGGAATTTCTTGAAACAGGTGTGGCGCGTTCTGTCTGAATTTATTTTTTAGACTAAAACAGGTTTGCAATCACAGGCTTTAGGAATAGAAGTCACAAGAGAAGGCGTTGATATTGTTATTCGCTTTTCTTGTAAAGTCAGTAAAATTATTCCGATTCTCAGTCCATGTCCGTGGCTTCATGTTGGTCGCCCACTCCATCGTCGTTAAGGGAAGGGTTTTGGGGGCATCATCGCTGTAAGTTTAAAGAAATTCCAGACGATTTGACTCATTTGACGACTGTGGAAAAGGGATAAGGGGTTTGAAAAAATGCGTAATTCTGAGCTTCCATTTTTCGCACAAATGCATTATTATGAGATGTGTAACCCTTACACATTTAAATAGAAGACATTTAAAAAATTTAAAAAATCATCACAAACAGTAGAACACTTCACAATAAAGTTGTGTGTTTTTAATCACAGCAATTAAAAAGCGTGACACTGTTCAGAGAAGGGCAAACTCTGTATTGGCCATCAAAGAGTGGCGAACTGCAATTTAGTTAACCCAAGCACACAGATTCCCTCCACGCTAACTTCGATGAATTCTGGGACCATGACGTCTGTAGCAGTGTACTGAAGGGCGTGCATAACACGTCGTCATATGTCACCATGTGCTGTTGCGCTTGGTCTGCATCTATTTCCACACCTCAGTGAGAGTAGGGAGGCGTAGTTAGGATCCCTCTAGGCTTACGATGATGAGGAATAAAGTAGTACATGTATCATGGCAAAGGGTGAGTCGCATGTCACCACACATTGCAAATGTCAATGAAAAGTACTGTACAGCTCCGTGGCAGACTCCTCTCACCTCTAGGCACTGTAATAATAGATGTTGTTATCATCCAGCTTAATGCTACAAAACACACTCAACTTAATGGAGAGCTTCACCGTCCCAAGTAGATTAAGAAAGAGGAGGAGTATATACATTCAGTGCTCAATGTCTCGCCTTCCAAACTTTTGCAATGTCATTTGCACCAAAACGACCACCACTTGGATGGCTCTTTTCTGGGCCCCAATTTGGGCCACTCAGATATTTCTGAGAACATCTTCTTCTCAAAACCTTATATGAGGGTGATAAAATTAAGAGTGGGTGTTAGGGATCCATGTAATAATGTCGCCACAAAAATATCGCCATGCAAAAATATCGCCGAAAAATTGTGGTTTTTTGTGGCGACATTATTGCATGGAACATGCGGGGGACACCCCCGCAACCTCCAAATATTTTTCGCCATATATATGGTCACCCAAATAATATCGCCATGACATTTTCCCGGCGATATTATTTACGGCGACCATATATGTGGCGATATTAATACCTGATACCGGTGTTAGTATCTTTGCTTGTTTGAATATGAGGTCAAATGCACTCATGGGGTTCAAGCCCTTCCCGCCCAAGTGCAGGCCTTGCATCTGGGGGCAGATCATCACATCTCAGCACTGCACAAAGCCTCTGCATGTTGTGTGGTCAAGGTAATGTTTTAGCGGTTCCATGTAATAATGTCGCCACAAAAATCTCATTATTGCATTGAACATGCGAGGGACACCCCCGCAACCTCCAAACTTTTCTTTTTTTCTTTTTTTTTTAAATTATTTTTTTTTGTTGCCCCTGTCCCCATATATATGGTCACCTAAATAATATCGCCACAACATTTCCCGGCGATATTATTTACGGCGACCATATATATGGGGATAATATTACCTGATACCGTTTTAGCATGGTATGAGAGCAGGCCAAAGCCAGCACGGCTTCCTCTACTTGCATCTAAGTAACGGGACGGGAATTCCCAAACAATTCTGAGTGCTCCCAAATAGATGGCACCTGAATCTTAAAGTTCCCAGCTTTCACTATGGAAGAAGCAGGCTAACTCAGATGCACACCCCAGGATCCTAAGTTCATCTAGCTGTTGTTTGTACACTGAAGGCCATCATTTAGAGCATAGCTTAAGCCCTAATAACACAATGTAGTTAAGCCCACAAGCTGCTAAATGGGCTTCACTCCCAGCTCTTCCCATGCCATGCGCAAATTACTCCAGGACGAAGAAGAGCCAGGCTACTGCTTTTGCTTGATACGCTTTCCCCAAAGTAGAGAAAATGCAGCAACCATTCTACAATGGAAACATGGAGCCTTTAGCAGCCTGCTTCAAAAGAAGCATGCTCTTTCCCAGATGCAGCTTCCATGTTCCATATGCCGACAAGCAAATGGCCAAGTAGTCAAATAGGGGACTACACCTTGGTCCTTCTTCCAATAATAACCTCCAGCCACTGAGGGCATGCAATGGCCATGACCATAAGTATGGACTTTGCGCTATTTTATTGATAAGAACCTAATGAAAGCAAAAATCTTGGAAACCCCCAAGGAGTTTGATCAACCATGTTCAGTGCGCAAAAGTAAAACTGAGCCATACTCAGAATGAAGAAGCAAGAGGCTAGGCATACCCACTGTCGAGCATCAGCGCACACCCGCTGGGGCAGCCCAACAGTGTGAATTTCATCAGTCAGAGGGTCTGATGGTTACTTGTGGAGTTTCAATGTGGTTCAACATTTATGTGTAAGCAGCCTTGAAAAAGCAGAAGCAGAATGAAACACGTCTGTGGTCATATTTCATCCATAAACGTAAAATTAAGTAATCAGAACAAAGAAAACTTCCAACAACCTGTAGTATAAAAAAATCTTTCATGACCCTATTGATTGCTAACCAGTATACATGTGCGTAGAACCCAGTAAGAAATAGTTTCCTAAATTAGTATACTAAATACTCTGCCAGTTCTTGGCAATGTCACCAGTAGAGTTTGCCTCTGGCCCTCCGCCTTATTGCCAGATGGCACAGCTGTTAATCATGGTTTGCCCATCCAGGTTCTGTGGCCCTCTATGGGCAATGTCAGAGTAGCACTTGTAAGCATGTGCGCTCCGACTCAATGGGCACCATAACTTCCCGCAATCCTTGGTTACCCCCAATGGAGGTTACCGCAGGCCCTTACAGAAACTTGCATAAACAGCCTTCCTGCTTCCTCACAAGCCTATGCATTTTAACAAATGCAAGGGGGCTGTATGGGAACACATTGGTACACTATGTGCAGGTGATTGGAACAACTATTTCATTCCAATCACTTTTGTAGGATTTTTTTTGTACATTTAGCCGTAATGGTATGTTATGAGACTATGCTTTTATACTGTGTTTAATCACTACTGTAGTAATGAGTGAAATGTGTCAACGTAACATTTGTATGCGTAAGTGTGTGGGTGCACTCAGCACATAATTTGTTTTAAATTGCTGTAACAAGTGAATAAATAAAAGTATGCATTTACTGAACTGGTGTTACTGAGAGTGCTCATTTGGGATCTGGATCAAAGAGAGTTGAAGTGCTCAAGACAGGAGACAGTGGCCAGGGGCATAAAGATGTCAGCCTGGCTGCCCTCACCAGGTTGCGCAGCTAAAGGGGTGCTTCAGCGCACTCAGTGTGGGAGCTCAATGGCTTGTACACATTAGCTAAATTCTCTGTCATTCAATTTTACAACTTCCAGTCTCTGTGAGGTGGCCCTGTCCCCCATCACGGATTGATCAACCACCTGTTCCTCTAGTCTTCTCAAACCATTCTCCCCAAGACACTGCCTCCCTCCTCAGGCATCAGATAGATATCTGCAGAGCATGACTCCTTAGAGACACCTGAGAGCTAGCAACACCCCCCCTCAGGCCTTGGCGGCACGGTTGAACCAGAGGTATATGTCTATCATGATAAAATCAATGAGTATGAACAGAAAATTGAAGAGTTTTGGCTCGCCAAGACTACTAATGAGGTGGTCTTAGAAATGTAACATCAGTACAAACCCAGACCGTATATTCTTGTATATGTATTTCTCAATAGCCCAATTAGATGTAGCTAAGGCAAAAGAATGGGGCAGAGGGCTTTTCCCCTGATCACTGAAGCATTCTGTTATCTCATTTACTAGTCTATGGAAGAGATGTGGGAGCGCAGCGCCTGCCGGATCACAGAAGCCATCCAGTACATCGTGGAGTTTGCTAAAAAGATGGATGGGTTCATGCAACTGTGCCAGAACGATCAGATTGTGCTCCTAAAAGCAGGTAAGTGGGAGGAGAACAGAGAAATCCTGCCGCTGCCCTGTCATATTCCTGGGCTTTCTCTGAGTTGTCTGGTTTATTCTTCTTACAGGAGCCATGGAAGTGCTTCTCGTGAGGATGTGCCGAGCCTATAACGCTCAGAACAACACCATCTTCTTTGAGGGGAAATATGCTGGGCCAGAACTCTTCAAATCCCTAGGTGAGGCACCTCTACCTTAGACATTGCATGGTTAGCCTCAAGCCACAAAGACCATTGTCAACCTGCTGAGGGAGAAGCTCTCTCTAAGGAAATCATGGGACATGACTGCTGATTGAAAGGATGAATGGAAGATTCAAGGGCGAGGCCTACAAATCATTTCACTTTAGTTGGATAAACCCAACATGCTGCGGGTGTAGGGGTCCACAGACGGTACAGGTGTTTGTTTAGAACATCTTTTCCCAACTAGTTCTGATTAAAAGGCATCATATGGCAAACGTGCGCCATTCAGTAGAAATACATCCCTTGGGTCCCCTCACGCAGGGGTGTGCGCAGTTCAGTAGAAAACACTGACCTCCCTGGCACTGCATGACATCTTTTCAGGCAGGTTAAATCAAAACCATGATGAGTAGATGGGTGTGGAATTGGTAGGACTTCCTCGAGCTTTCGACCTGGAAGGGTTGCTTGTGTGCAGAGGCCTTGAAGGCAATGCTTGAAGCCCCCATTGCCAGTAGTTTCAAAGGGAATATTGGTTTGAAATTATTTATTAGCATTTGTAAAGCCTGCAACAGCCCAAAGGCATCGTGGCCCTGCTACAGTAAACAACTTGCTGGTTACAGAAGAACAAGAATGCTTGGTGGTTACATAGTAGTCAGTGGATGGATAACAGGTTTGGATGTTGCATAGCTTGGTTGCTACATCGCATTAAGCGGTTACATAGCATGCTTGGCGGTTCCATGGTTACATTACAGGCTTAATGGTTACAAAGCTTGGTGGTTACATAATATTCCTAGGTTACATTACAGGCATAGGGGTTGCATAGGCTGCAGCTTGGTTGTTGGAGATGCTGATTGGGGGGAGGAGGTAGTTGAACAGCGTGATTTTGAGGGATTTGCGGAAGGAGGATAGGGAAATGCTTTCGAAGGGCCGCCTTTGAACACAACTATAACCACCAAAACATGAATGACAAAGTGGTGAATTGTCAAAAGACTGCGGATGTGCCACCTCCTCTCAAATGAGGGGATCATCTGTTGGAACAACCCAATTTTTGATCTGCCTTCTTGTATAGAAAGGGAGCAAGGTGGAAAAGGTTATGGAAGCTTTTCCCCAGACTGGCCTTCTGCTATGCCTCTTTTTTGTTCATATAATGCTCACATTGTTTAAAAAACAAAAATAAAATTATAGTCACGTGATTCCAGGGTGTCACATGAATCTGCATGTGCCGAGGCTGTTACGTTGACGTACATTTAGGGGCCTTGAAGAGGGTAGATTCCCGTCTGAATCCTCCCATTGCATGCTGTTCATCACTGTCTTTGTTGTGCAGGTTGTCCTGATCTCGTCAATGCCTTCTTCACCTTTTCGCAAAACATGAGCACTCTGGGACTGATGGAGCCGGAACTGGCCCTCTTCTCCGCACTTGTGCTGATTGATCCGAGTAAGTATAAGGACGTAGTCATGCAGATGGCTGCTTCAGCTCTAAGAGGCCTCTGATGTTCAGGTTGAAGGGCCAAAAAGGGTTAGGTAGAGAGCTGCAGAAGATCAGATGGTGTGTCATTATCTCAGGACAGCTCTTCACAGCAGACCACTCACCCTGAGTGCACCTTCAATATTGCAGAGAGTAAACATATTTCAATGAATCATCGTGTCAAGCTGTTCTGACACAACCGGCCATAAACAACCCCACCGTGTGTCAGCTTCCATAATAGCAATGATTAGAGAATAAAGGCCCAGGGCGCAAAATGAAAGCGCCGCCATATAAAATACTGGCAGATGAGACCACTGATACACATGTGAATATGATATGCACCACTGGTTAATGCTACAAGTAGTGTGTAAGAGAAGCAAGCAATGGTGATAAAAAAACACTATCACAACCAAATGACTGCTTGATAAGAGTACAGGAATTAGTAAAGCCTACAGCGACTACTCAACCCCACACAACTACTACACCAGAAGTGACCACAATCACAAGGGTGAAGCAGGCACAGCCCGACGGTTACCTCCTTCTACATTTTAGCGCAGACTGAGGGCAGACTATACTTTTCAGGAGGGGTGTGACCTGGACAGAAGCCAACCAAACAACAATAGTGCTGTGGTACCAAAATAAAAGAATGTCCAATCCAGGTTCTATAAAAATAGGATCTTGAATTAAACAAAAAGGCACACTGCCAATAAACACACCACTGGCCCACCTCTGTAAGGAAAAACAGACAAAAAGTAGACTTTAAAGGAATGGTGCCCTCAGAAATATTAATTGATAAAATGATTGGCAATAGTCTAAAACATAGTTTAGACATATTTTGAATGGAAGTTCCTATGTAAACACTTTGAGAAAACGAGGCTCAAAGTGTTTACATGGGAGCATCCATTTTGTGATTTCAGGCAGCCTCCTCAGCTCTGCCCTTGCGGCACTAAATCAGCAGCAAAAGCCCCCTATTGGGAGCTTTTGCTTACTGCAGCTAGAGCAGAGCTGAGGAGGCTGCCTTGACTTTCAATTTACGTTTTCTGTGCTCCCCAAGCCCAGGGAAGCACAGAAAACATAAAATGAAGGCAAAAAGCCGAAGCGCGGCAATTAAAAATATAACGTTGTTGTATTTGTGAATGCTGTGGTTCGAAAACCACAGAAATCATAAATACAACAACATTGTTATTCTGACAGCGGCAGCTTTCGCGTGGAGTTTCCTGGGCTCCCCCAACCCTGAGGGAGTCCAGGAGACTCCAAGCGAAAGCTGCCGCATTCAGAATAACAACGTTTTTGGATTTGTAAATACTGCAGCATTTACAAATCCAAAAACGTTGTATTTCTCACTGCGGCAGCTTTCGTTTGGAGTCTCCTGGACTCCCTCAGGGTTGGGGGAGCCCAGGAGACTCCACGAGGAAGCTGCCACAGTGAGAACCACTGCAGCATTTCAAAACACCTGCGTTGTGTTTCTGCCTGCAGCGGCTTTCACTTTGGGGCTCACAGGCTCCCCCGGGGAGCCCGAGAACCCCAAAGTGAAAGCCGCTGTAGGCAGAAACACTGCAGCATTTCAAAACACCCGCGTTGTGTTTCTGCCTGCAGCGGCTTTCAATTTGGGGCTCACAGGCTCCCCAGGGAGCCCGAGAGCCCCAAAGTGAAAGCTGCTGTAGGCAGAAACACTGCGGCATGGAAACACAACCGCGTTGTGTTTCTGCCTGCCTTGTCTTTCACTTTGGGTCTTCGGTGCTCCCCCGGGAGCCCCGGAGGCCCAAGTGATAGCCACGGCAGGCAGAAACACAATGTGGTTGTGTTTCAAAAATGCTGTGGTTTTTCTTCCTAAGTTTCTCAGGCTCCTCCGGCTTGGAGGAGCGCGGGAAACTTATAAAGAAAAACAGCAGCGTTTTTAAACACAACAACATTGTATCTATGTTTGCGGTAGCTTCAGCTTGGAGCCAAGAGGGCTCCAAGCTGGAGCTACCGCAAACATAAATACACCGTTTTAAAAGCTGCGGTTTTATTTCTAAGTTTTCCGGGCTACTCCAGCCCAGAAAACGTAGAAAAAAAATGCAGCTAGAGCTTATTTAAAAAAAAGAAATTAGCACTTACCAAGATGCAGCTGCAGCTTTCCTGCCTGCAGTCTCTGGTCTCCGTCCTCCGAGTCCGGCACTAATGAAGCAAAAGCCACCCAGTGGTAGCTTCTGTTTACTATAGCTGGCTGGCTTTTGCTTCATTAGTGCAGCAAAGGCAAGCACAGGCGGCATCCATTTCACAAAATAGATGCCTCCTAGTGCTTCCCATTTTAAAGTTTGAGCTTCATTTGCCCAATATTTTACATAGGGACTTTAAAAAAATATATTTTGTAGATATTTCTTTTATTATTGGCCATCTTTTTGGCCAATAATATTTCTGTCCGCACCATTCCTTTGAAATAAAGTGGCACTCCTGGTCGGGAGACGGGAGACGGGTTTGCTCAGGCAAATATTTCAGCAACAAAATGCCAAAGGTATTAAATATGATTATCAAAAAGATTGAAAGCAGGCTTAAAAGTCGCCATCGTTCTTTAAGGTCGTGCGGGGACAGGTCCATTTCAAATATGTTTAGTTCTTGTTATTTGGGACTCAACAGTGTAGAACCAAGCATTTTGGGATTGGAATAGGAGTCTTGTCATTTTCACGCTGGGGTCTAGTTGATGAGTGGCAGCGATGGATTCCAATGTTGAGGTGTGCCTCAGCAGTGACGGAAGCTTGCGGGTCAAACACCCTGGGGACCACAGGCAGTGTTGGGTTGGCTACACTGGAAGACTCAGTGGCCCCAGGTGCAGAGAAGTGGAGACTTGCCTTTGGTGGTGAAGGGGCTCGACTGGCTCAAAACAGCATCATGTTACTGCAATGGCAATAGCTTGGAGTTCAAAGAAGCTGGTAATCAGGCAGGCAGTATCCAGTTGGGAATACTAGAAGACTCAGCGGATCTCCGATGCTGAGACAGTAGCACTTTGGCGTCAAGCAACACTCAGAGATGCAGAGGTGGTTGAGTGTGAAGGTTGAATTTGACTTTGGTGGTTCCAGTGCAGCGGCTTGAATTGTACAGCGTTGAAGGTGCCCAAACTGGCATGGTGTGTTTTGGAGATGCAGGATGATCCAAGGGCCCCTTTTTCAATTCTTAGGTTGCTGGGAGATCCAGTGCAGGGTATCAGAGGCAAAATGAGTCATTTCTACTGCTCTTCCCAACCAGAAAGATCTATAGTGAGCACTTGTAGAGTTCTGCCACCTCCAGTGATCACGGTGCATGGCACCACTGTCTCAGTTCCAGTTTGCCTTGACCAGCCAGCTGGTCATCCCAACTAATTTCTTGGGAAGGTTAGAGAGAAGAGCATTCATATGCCTTTGGAGATCCTGGTCTTTTTCACTCGGGCAAAGAACTTTGGAGTATACTGCGAATCCTATCAATGTCCTTGAAATGTGTCTTCAACCAGTGTCCAAAAATGAACCAGCATCTTGGTTCCCACTTTTACAGGGAAAAATGCCACAGCAGATTGGTCCACAGCAAGCCTAATGTCTATTTAGTCTTCTTAACCAATTTCTTTTGCCTTCTGATGTCATACCCATAGTGCTTTGTCTGCAGGAAGTGAGTAGGGGGGACGGGGAGTTTGGAGGCCCCAGAAAAATTCAAGATGGAGAGCCCTGACTGTGGATTGAAGCACTCTCTAGGGCTACTCTAACTCCACCCCTATCTCTGTCTAACTACATCAAAGGATTCCAGTCATCATCACCCTGGTGTGAGGTGGACATTGTAATGACAGGATTGTTTTTCTAGCACTAGGTTCAGGGGACCTTGCAGGGACTGTTCCCATTCTCTGGATGAGGTGACAACCCTCCCTAAGGTGATCAAAGAGTAGACTTCCTGGGAGGGCACCAACATAGTTGTTGTGGGTGCACCCAGCTCAGACAGTTTAATACACACCAGGCAATGTCACAAATGAGTCACTCTCCACCAAGTAAACAAACAAAAGATCAAATGCTTGTGGTTGTGTAATTGTGTAATCTCAGTAGTCACCATGGCAAACCAATACATAGTAATATTTAGTTTTTCACAACTGCTACCAGACTTCTGAGGTACGAAATTATGACCTTCAGAACCAGAGATGCATACAGTTAAAAAGCTACCTCTGTCTGTTGGAACTTTGGGGTCCAGCAGGGGTCTTCGGTAATGCACAGGTGGCCTTTCAACATGCCATGCTGCCACTGCAGGGCAAACTGCTGGGGATGTCAGGAGATAGTCATAGCAAGGTAAATGTGTGTTTGATGTTTTTTGGCACAGATCGGCATGAAATTGGGGTCTGATAAACAAATACTATGGGCCTCATTCCGACTTTGGAGGTAGCCATGGTGCTAATAGCACCATGGCTACCTCCAAAGTGGTGTCCGGGTTCTCAGAATGAGGATTTAACGGGTCATTCCAACTTTGGAGGACGCGGTAAGTCCCCATTCTGAAAACCATTCCCCATTCCCATTCGAACCCCCATAGGGCTCCATGGGAATGGGGAAGGAGCTAATAATGAGCCCGCAATTAGCGTGCCCGTTATTAGCTGCCTGGTCCCTTAGCGGCTTCCGCTAAGGGCGGCTGGTAAAACCAGCCGGCCTTAGTGGGACCCGCTAAGGGATCTTGGAATGTGGCGGTAAGGGGTTAATGGCACCGGCATCCTTACTGGTGCCGTTAACCCCTTACCGCCAGCCTCGTAATGAGGCCCTATGTTTAAAAAAGGAATTACCTGCATCATTTTATAACTGAAAATCAAAATTGTTGAGGCTATCATGCCCTCAACAGATAGCATTCTGTCACAAGTACACATACAGAGATGATGAATTGAGACATTGTTGCTTTATGGGAGCAGAGGTGCTGCAAACAGAAGAATGAATACATCTAGAAGTGAAGACAGTACCATTAATGGTACTGTCATCACTTTCGAGTACCGTTAATGGTGTCTTTAGAAGGGTGTACAAATGAGGAGTGTGTGAGGGTTTTTGGGAGGTGTTGGAAAGCACACCAAATATGAAATCGTTCATGATTAAAATGAGACATGTGCCTTGTTTTTTTCTGTCCCTGTACACATATATGTCTCTGTTCGTGCACTATGCCCTCTACCCACTGCTAGCCTGTCTCTTCCCAACTCTATTTCCCTCTGTAAACATCCTCTTATTCTACCCCACCTCTACCTCTTCATCTTTTTCCTTCTACCCTTTCTCATTCTTTATCATGAGCCCTATTCCTCTACACAACATCTCCTACCTTCTGCCACTACCAGTCCACCACATTCTCTTCTTGATTTCTTCCTATGTTCTTTTCCTCTCCCATGTATCCATACATTGCTCTTTGTCTCTGGTTTGCCTTCCCAATTGGTTGTTCTTTCCATTTCTTGTTGTCTTGCTTTGCCATTTCCTATTCACTAACCTAGATTTTGTTGCACGTCACCAATGTTTTTCTCTCTTGCATTTCATTTTCTGCAACCCTCACTTTCTTTTCACGTAGCTCGACCCTGGTTGCAAGAGAAGGAGAAAGTAGACCAGCTGCAGAGTAACCTGGAGCTGGCCTTGAAACATCTAATGCGAAAGAGCCACAGGGAAGGGATTTTGGTGAAGGTCAGTAGTTTAAGAATATTTGTTTGATGTTCTGTGAGGGAGTGGTAGGTCTCACAGGAATCGTACAAACATGTCGACCTGGGAATTGCGACGGCCGAAAATGCCGACTTAATTTTTTTTACCCCCCCCCTTACACCACATTAGAGTATAATATTAATATGGGGGGGGAGGGGCTTGGAGGGGGTCTCCCTCCGCATATATATGTGGTGTAAAGGGTTAAAAAAAAAAGTCTGCATTTTCGGCTGTCGCAATAATCACATAGATCTGGTCTCACGTTCTCTATGCCACTTAAGTGCTTCATTGAGACTCTGACATGACATGATAGGTTATTTATAGCGCACTTAATACCCAGAGGTTTCTAAGCGCGGACCTGGAGATCAAAAATTGTGTTGCTCAGCGTTGTCTTGCTTCCAAGGCGAGCGTGTTGCCGCTGAGCTATGCGATTCAACAGTCGCTGCTCGCTGACCTCAGTCTCCAAAATAGTTGCACACTGGTTACTGACTGCTAACGTGTGATTTCGAAGCTGTTGGAAATTTCTCCAGGAGAAGGTAGTTGATATAGGATCCAACATCGATTGGGAATGGAGCAATTATCACATAGTGGTTCATTGATCACCTTTCATCGCACCACAGTCAAAATAATGATCATATCATGGTTGAGGAATAACCCGCATGAGTCAGCCTTGTTGACCGTGCAAATGTCTAATCCCAGTAAAATGGTCATTACAAGCTGTCCAGCCAAAGAGTGTAGACTACTACCGATATTCGATAGTGCAGATTTTTGGGATAGAAACAGGTGCATTTATTATAAATTTGGTACAACGAAACCTTCATCTCTCTTCACTCACTGGGAACAGTGGGAAGGCACCCTGTGGTGCTAACGAAAACTGCTTGTGTTTGCTTTGCAGTGCACCCTGCTTAGACCCCAGATGTGGATGCCACCTGGCAGGTATGCAAGATGGGGCTGGTCCGTGGACGTTGGGAGGGCCTTAAGGACTGAGCCTATATACTAACAGACAGGAGACACCGTGGCTGTAACTTTCCTTTCTACCACGTCCATCTCTCTTCTAGACATTTGGAACAAGCTATCAAATAGAGGTGATGTTGGGAAGAGGAGACACATCGGCTGACGTCAGCCTTCTAATGTGCATTCTGTGTACAGATCTGCACCAGCCCTACATGATGCATCGCATGTGGAATCTTTCAAATCTACATGCAGAAGTCAACGTGTAACGGCCCTGAAGTTCCTCCATATATCTCTTTATAGCAGGAGCCACCCTGAAGGGAACTGAGCCATTGGAGCAGCCCAGGGTCTTTCTGCCTAGCTCCTGCCTCTGCAAGAGCCTTCATGCAGGCCCTGAAAGTGTTAGGAAGTGTTCCAGCTGGGCGTTCCTCCAACAGGCATCCTGGGATGGAAATCATTTCTTCACACTGTCCCTTTGCTTTGAGCATTGCACCTCTAATTGGCAGCAGTTTTAATCATGGCTGCAGGAGGCACACACTCGTATTGTTGGGGGACAGTTTCCTCCTAAATAGCTGAGCTCCTGTTAAGTGTTACTGTTGCCTGAGGTGTAAGTGTTGTGCACATTGTACATAACTGCAAAAGTCATGCCTGTGTCAAGCAACTACTTCGAGCAGGTGGCTTTGTCACACAAGCTCTTATGGGGTGTGGCTAACTCTTGACAGTAGTACAACCGATAAGATAAATTACAAGGGTTGCACTTTGTCCCATGTCAGGTGTGAAATAAGGTCTAATAATGTACCAGGTAAATCTCCATTACACCTAGTCCAATCCCTCCTCGTCCCAGTCTTTACTTTGTGAGGAGAATCGTTTCAGTGACGTGCCCTTTGTCCTTTGAAATATATGAAATTGCCTCTTCCGATTGGCTCATAAGGCGCCTAGGCACTCTGCTCTCTTATGTAAACCATAAGACTGGTTGATGCATAGAGAAATGGGTAGGTGGGAGAGATTCAGAACTGGGACGAGGATGGATTGGACAGGCCGTTAAGGGAGATAACTAAGTAAGTCATTAGACATAACCCCCACACACATACATTCCAATGCTAGGGCATCCATTCCTCACTCCCCCTGGTAAGAATACAAGATGCAGCACCAGAGAGGCTGGGCATCCTCTGTTGAGGCAAATAAATCCATTAAAGCGTGTCCTATCATTAGCTATGATTTGAAGAAAAACAGTTTGATTAAATGAGATTGAGTACTGAAAAACGGATCCACCTGCTGTGGTTTGCTCCTGGAATACAAGCCACCTTGAATTCCAATAGGTTACTGCCCAAAGACCGAGCTCCAGGGTTAGTGTAGCCAGGGTCTGAGAACGGGATACACCGTATACAACCTTACCTTTGATCTAATTCTGAATCCCCACCACAGCATTCTGAACAGCCATCAATACCCTGCAATCTGAAGACCTCCCTGATTCTATGGTTCAATTGGATTGGCCAGTGGCACACCAATATTAACAATCAATGTTCAAATTTTAGGTTCCGATTCCAAGATGGCCGCCGCACTGTGAGGACGTGCGTGTGGGTGCTCCATCTCACTTTAAGCAACATTTCTGGCGTGGATAGCATTTGGACAACTATCTTGCGGGCACATTGACTGCAGCAACAATGCGGGAAGATCCTGGGCAATCCTCTGACCCGGGAGAGAAGGATTTGAATTTTAATTTGGTGCGGAGGTGATCGCAATGCTGGGACTGGTTGTGGCGCTTAGCGGGCAGGCAGAAGGGACGGCTCCCCTGCCCAACATCATCTGGCTGGCTGGTGAAACCATTCCCCCTCCAAGTGGAAAGCGGTCATCAGCGGATTCGGACCTTACAGGAAGCAGGAAGATGCAGCAGCTCCCCCATTGTGGGGACTGAAAGATCCGGAGCGCCAACAACTTTGAGGCTAGGTCAGTCACTGCTAAAGTATACAAAACATTGGGCTTTGTGTAGTGGGAGGGAGGGAACTGCGCCCAGAGTTGAAACACTCAAGGAGCAGCAAAAGTGGATAACCCAAGAACATTACGGCAGTAGAGCCACACGTGGTATCCGGATGCAGTAGATTATCTGTTTGCAAAAACCACAGTGCACAATCTCCTTTTTAAGTGTACTCTGTTCAGGGAATCTGAGGCAAACATTAAAACTCTATGTCACCGGGCTTGGACTACATATGTGTATAGAGGAGTCAAGTACATGCCAAGAGGCGTGAAAAAACAGAACCCGGGTAGACCCACACAACCTCTCTGAAAACCGGCTACCCCCCCTGGAAAAACTCTGGAGGAAAGACACAGAAAAAAGCACGAATGCAAATTCAAATGTTTCTTATTGAATATTAAGGGGCTCAACACCCCACTGAAGCGCCGGAAACTGGAGGCTTTGTTGGCCCGCTACCAACTGGACTTGGTGGCACTCCAAGAAACCCACATACAGCGAGCGGATAAGAATAAACTTTGCTTGTGAGATTACCCACATTTCACATAGGTAAATGCGCAGGGGAAGTTTGCGGGTGTCCTCATTGCAATTAGAACTGGGGCTTTTATTAAGGTACATCATACGAAGATTCAAAAAGAGGGCCGATTTATATTTATGAGCTTTGAATTACCCTCAATATGGCTAACCGTTGTTAATGTTTATGCTGCTAATGCTGTTCAGGGGGGATTTTTGAAGTCCACCCTGAGTCAGTTGGACATTTTTAGGGGAGGAGTAAATACTGCTTCTGGGAGATTTCAACATAGCATGGGACCCCGCTAGAGATCATTGTACATTCACACGTTATGCCCGACCTACCCTTTCCGTTTTGCTGAAGCATAAATTAACACTATTATCCTTGGTCAATATCTGGCTGCCTCTCTGAGGAATTATTCTCATGTACATCAATATTTTTCGCTTATAGAATATGCATGGGCTTCGATTCCATTGTTAGGTAGAATTACCCAGATCACCACACATCCTATTACTATCTTGGACCATGATCCAATAATGATAGAGATAAGTGTCTCCAGAAAAACTCATAACTTATGGACCTGGAGGTTTGCTGTGGAGCTTCTCAGAGACTTAGTTATCAGAGATTAAATTTGCCGAGCAGATACAGGAATTCTTTGATTTGAATATGGTGGCCCAAATCGATATAAACGCAATATGAGACGCTTTTAAAGTGGCACTTCAGAGTCTCTTAATAGCAGAAGCAGCCAACATACGCAAGCAGAAATTAGCACTGGAAGTAGAATTGGAGGAAGATCTTAGTGGGGCAATGAAAAGTTTGGAAACAAATATGGGTTTGATCGTGCAAAAGGTATATATGGCGGTGGCAGGCAGGCTTCATTTATGCAATATAAAGAAAGTGGAAAAGTCCCTGCTGCATCTTAAGTAAAGATATTATGTCCCAGCTAATAAAACGGATAGATTGCTAGATGATCAGCTTTGTCAGAGAATGACATCAAGGACTATACAACAGATTCAGCTACCCTCAGGCGACATAATTACTTAAACCCCTCACATACTCATACAATTTCACGCATTCTATTCAGATATTTATCATTCAGAACATCCAGACTCTCACTTACAAAAGGAATATCTGCAAAAGACTGACCTCCCCTGCTTAAAACCATTAGATAGGTAAGCTGTGGAACAGGACATCACGCAAGATGAAATTAGTAGGTTTATTACAGATCTTCCTCTAAATAAATCGCAGGGTCCGGATGGATACCCGGCTATATTTTACAAAACCTATCGGAACTTATTAGCCCCTAGATTAACTCAATTATACAACTCCTTCACACATACCAGTCGTATTTCCCTTGCTATGGAAGAGGCGAAAATAGTTATTATCCTGAAGATGTTCACTCCCCAATAATGCAATTATAAACTCATAATAAAGGACACATTCCAGTAGGGAATGAGACTAAGAGATTGGTTGTAAGTGAAGTAAAGGTTTATAGAATTCAGCATCCAGAGAACTCTACTGCCTCGTGAGCACTCTGGCAAACATTACATACATTGTACATTATATGGTCTGGAAACTTCACTATTGACGTTTCCCTATTGGGGCACAGGATTACATCAGGATTGGTGGAGAATACGAATACAGTATATCGATGTAAGGGCCGGCTACACAGGATAGGCTGGTTCAGAACTGTTGCTTCATGTGGCACGTCGGTCGGCCAGGCTCATCTGGGCAGAGTGAAGGTCAGATCAGCTCCACGGGAGGGGGTCTCTCTGTCTAACTAACCTACATAACCTACATAACATTTTCTGACACATGATGAATAATGCAGGACATAAAACAACTTCGAGAATGTGGGGTTACCTATAAATTGTAAATACATATAAACACATTTCTGCTTGAGGCCTTTGTAGAGGTAATGGGGGGTGGGTCTTGCCCCTCAGGTGCCTTATCAGAGGGGTTGATCAGGGATTTATTGGTCAAGGCACCACAGACCTCGGGTGGGCAGATTGATATGTGTTGGTTTTCAGTGTGATATATGACGACATGAAACCAGTTATATGGGGGGGGTACTTCTGTTACATGAAAAGGAGCATGAAGAGGCACGGGGTTGTGCAGGCAATAACACTTTCAAAGGTGGGGGTGAAAGGAGCAAGAGCAGGTTTGTGGAAACAGATGAGCCACAAATCAGGATTTGGCCTGGTCACACACAGGGTAGTGAGCTCAGAGGACGGATGAAAGAATACACTGTTTGCTTGCAACAATTCGCGCAAGAACATCCGTAAGAAATGAGCTTGGGCCACGCAGACACGGGAGGAGGAGGTTGGGACTGTCAGTGTTCGCTGTGCGCGGCACTGCTGAGGTGAGAGGAGGCTTTGCAGTAACATGTATGTGGCCTAGTCCTAAAATGGAGTCTGGGGTGTTCAAGATGGATTCCAAATGTATCTTGCAGTAGCCCCTCTTCCATTGGTGCCAGGGATCTTTCCACTGGACACAGGGAAGGGCAAGGAGGGCATCCCCCCAATATTGCAAGAGCAGATTCCCTTCACGTTGAATGTATGGGGGGGCAAAACGACCCCTCCTTCCTTACATTCCCCCCTTTTGTTACATTTAAGTAACAAATTATTCTTTAGTATTACTAGTATTCCTTTAGTGTTCTGCCTCCAATACTGCCTCGTCCCAGGTGGGAGTTCCTTTTATGGGCATCCACGCCCTACAGACAACTCATAAACTCTGATCCCTTCTAGCATACTCATTAGGAGTGCATGTCATGTATATGCCCTGCGGTTCTTTAATAGTTGTATGATACACGCTGTCCACCCTGTCCCCGGGATTGCGATATACTGCTGTCATACAAAATTTGAGCTCCTTATTTTCCACAGTTTGTATTTGCGCATCTTTCATCGTTTGCACCTTTGTCGGACTGCCCATAGTCGCCATCATCATGGCAGTATTAGGTATTGATTTTGCACAGCATCGAACGCCTACCGGGTACACACAAAAAATCAGTAACAGGAAAACTATGACAGGGATGAGTATTTTCATGACAGTTCCAAACCAAGAAGGAATCCAGTCAAAAATGGTGTTGAACCAGTTGCTTGGTTTTATCCCACCTTCTTTCTTCATTCTTTCTCCGAGGTTGTGGAGTGCTGATATCACGTAGGATAGGGTCCCATTATCAGCGCCTGCAGAAGGTACAAATGTGCAACATGCACTACTGATTTTTCGGCAAACACTGCCATCCATCACTGTGAAGAGGTCTAGCACGTAGCAGTTCTGCATGCTCATTAACCTCAGGGCTTCAAGTTCCACTTTGATCACATTGAACCCTTCTTCAGTGGTGTTGGCTAACTGGATCAGCTCCCACCTCACTATTTGCAGCCACTTGGCATTTTCTTGTGCTTGGATGCTTGGTACGAGTGAGGCGGAAAATGTCTCTTGCTGTGTTAAACAACTTATATTGGTCAGGTATCTGTTCAAAGAGTTCTGAGGATTCTTTTGAAAGGTAATTCGATGCTCTCTTTTTGCGAAACACCCTATCCAGCAACTCATTTTCCGATAGGATGTCGTATGTGGGGGGGTTCTTCGGATGTTGACTGGGATGCCGGGGATGGTCTGATGGGCACCACCTTCCCCTGGACATGGCTGTCAGGAATTACCATTAGGGCTGAATGCAGCATGGCCAGGGCACAGGTGCCTCTCCATGATGGTGGGAGGTGTAGGTAAGCTTGTTTGCCGCATACCCAGGAAGTGTCCATTAGTGCTGCTGTGCCTTTCTTCATGTCGGGGAGGATGATTGTTTTGCTGCAGTTTTTGTTTGTTCCCATAGGCACGTTCCCTTCTCTGTGAAAGCAAAGTTCATATTGGAGCTCCTGTTGGATCCTGATGGGGTTTTCAAGACCGGTTACCCATGTCTGTTTGGCGATGTGTTGTAACCAAGCTGGAGTGCATGCTTTTTTGACACATTGGAATTTTTCATCCGACAGTCCGCTCAGTGTACACCGTACTATTTCTTCTTGCCACCTCTTTTCTGCGAACATTGTCCCTTTTATAACAAAGAATGGCTCCTTTATGCAGAGTACTCCTTGAGGTTTGCTGTGGCAGGTCTTCTCATTTTGTAGCAGCTGTAACTTTACTGTGTGTGCTTGGAAGGTTTTCCAAATCCTACAAAGGGTTAGATTAACTAGACACTGGTCATCCAACAAAGGTGCTTCTTGGGGTATCAGGACCTTGGGTGTTCCTGAGGCATGTGGTATCAAGGAACAAACATAAAAACTCTCGTTTGTTGTCTTTAGCCATGGCACTCATATCGGAGTACCATTTATTGGATTAGTTAGGGTGGCGGGGATCCTCTACTGTGTCTAATCCCAGACCATGATATGCATCGTACCTTTTGCATTCTGCCCCCCTTCTTTGCCTTTTGTTCCCCCCTAGACCATTGCCTAGCTTCATTAACGTTTGTAATCTAATGGGGAAAATACCTGACCATCTCTCATCATTGTGTTCGATATTACTCTGCCAAGGTTTTGTGATAGAATATATTTGTGGGACGGGTGTTTGGGCATAAAGTGCATGTACTCGTCATTTGAGGTAGCTTCATCAGTTGCTGGCGTATACATATATGAGAGTACTGATACATCGACAATTGCATTATCGTCATTATAATAAAAAAATTGATTTGTCACATTGGGTACTTTCGACATCTCAGACCATGGTGCTTTAATTGTACGGTTCTTGTGTAAAGAGGTCAGGTTGGTGGGGGCATTGTGATCCCACATTAGATTTTCCCCGTCCCATATCAATTGGGTTCCTTCTTGTACAAGAGTGCCCCCCCCTTCCTTTGTATCACCCAATATAAAGCATATACTCCAATAGAGCCCCAGGCAGAATAGCATTGTGGAGAATACAATAGCAACACAATAAAGCCTGCAGTCGTATGAGTAAGCCCTGGTGGCACTAACACTTCCCCTATTGCTATCTACATCTGTGGTGTTGTCAGTGAGGGTCCTCCTCTACACCATATTTGAACTTGGAGGGGCGATATGAATGGGTTAAGTACACACATAAAAATAATACTGTCATTTTCTTTTCTTATCAGGCAATAAATTCAGGAAAAGTCGGCAGTGAATGAGAAAGAGGAAGGTGAAAAAGGATAGCTTAGAAGGGTAGGGACAAGAGAGAGAGAGAGGGAATACATCTACTAAATCACGTTTCACAATTCTTATACACTTGGTAATACTCTACACTGTGGCAATATTTACATTCACTTTTTCAGACTCATGTTTCTTATTTTTTAGTAATCTTATTTGTACTCTTTGATCTTGGCACAGCAGTTTCCTGCTCTTGTAGCTATTCTCCATGGGGCGTTGTGCTGCTGTGTGCTTTTCTTACATCAGAGAGGTGTATCCAATATTTCAGGCCCTTAACCTTTACCACCAAAGGTGTGCAGTACACTACTTCATAAGGGCCATGAAATCTTGGAGAGGTCCATCTCCACACAAAGCTGCACACGTACACAAACTCTCTGGGGATTAATTGGGACATTGGACTGTCTTTTGCTGGGGTATTTGTATCTGTTTCTCCTTCCTGTGTGAATGGGAGTGATATCTGTTTGGCTATGCTCCTTACTACTCTTGTGAGTTGGGTTAGACATTCCCTAAATTCATCCCCCAGCACTGTGGCAGCTCTATGAGCATCTGCTGCTCATCTCACTGGAGACAATGGTGTCTGAATTTGTCTTCCCATCACTATTTCCTGCGGGGACACATGATGGTCCTTACTTGGCTGCGTTCGTAGCTGGAACAGTGGTAGGGGCAGGCAATACACCCAGTTCCTTTTTAGTTTGTGACACATTTTGGAGAGTCTGCTTTTGAGGAGGCCGTTTATCTTCTCGACCAAATCTGTTTGCTTGCAGGTGGTAGATTGCACACAGTTTGTGTTTTACCCCTAAAAGAGTTGTTACTTCTTTGAAAAGGTCATTTACAAAATGGGTTCCATTATCTGATCGTATGACATCACAAATTTCCCATCTTGGAATGCATCTCTCACCAGAAACTTTGCTGCGCATTTCGCGTCAGGGTGTGCACATAGTCCTGCTTCCACCCAGCGAGAAAAGGGGCACACTACAACTATAAGGTGCCTTGCTCAATTGCACCTTTCACCCATATTGGTGTTATCTATGTGCAATTATCAAAACAGCCCAATGGGGCGAGGGAGTGTTCCCCGCAGTGTTCCAAGGGTCACCCCAGAGTCATATGTTTGGCATGTGATGCATTCTATTTTCATTTTACTCAAGTGTTCCTGGAGGTTTGCAACAAACCAATCTTCTTGAATGTCTGCTGCTATGTGCTGTTTGGAAGTATGTGCTGGGAAGTGGATTTGTTGAAAAGCTACATTTAATAACTCTAGGGGCATTACCACCTTCCCACTCGTCTCCTGACGTCTATGGAGGTCTTTTGGTGTTTGTCTGCACCCACTTTTTACCCATAATTCTTGTTCCTCAGTGGGGGCACGTTTCTGCAACTCTGTTATTTGTGTAATGGGCAGTGAATTATATCCTTCTTCCTTGTTTTCCTGTATGTTGTTTTTCAGTATACATTCTACAATGTGGAGCTTATTAAAGTATGCTGCCTCTTTTGCAGCGGCATCTGCTACTGCGTTTCCCAAAGAGATGACATCATTGTTGTTGGTGTGGGCCTGGCATTTTACCACTGCAACAGCTCTAAAATAGTATCCTGCAAGTCCAGGGGTTACCAACAAATATCATTTTGCATTCCTGTGCACATTATAACTGCAAAGACTTTCTTTTCTCTCTTTCTTTTCTCTATCTCTCTTAAATATATTGCTTAATTGATGTAGGGTGGGTGGAGTTTTTTTTCTTCTTCTTAGATTCAGGATTGTATATTGCTATGTTAGTTAATTGTTAGTTTTGTTCATGTTGAATCTAATTGAATTTTGTATATGATAAGACCAAAAATGTTTAATATATATATATATATATATATATATATATATATATATATATATATATATATATATATATATATATATATATATAAATGCAAGGACTGCAAGTACCAGACAAACAGCCAGGAATGGTTGACAGAGCCCACTGCTATCCATCCTTGGTCCAGGGCTCATGTGAGAGTAGTTGCCTAGTGCTGTCTGGTTTATAGGTCACATGAATGTTTAGAGAGATGTCAATGAGGTTGTGCATGTTATCTATGTTGCGCCTTGAAATACTTGTGTATAGGCGCGTTATAAATGCCATATCATATCATATCTTGTGTGAAACATGCTAAAATGATTGCAGAAAACAACAGGCCTGGAATGACACTGCTAAAGTGAATCACTGGCATTCACATTCAACCCAAAAGGAACGATGAACATATAAAGTTTACTTAAATAATGAAAAGTGCAATGAAAGGATATAGCACTTCTGGCAGCTTGTATTAAGAGGTGCGTAGATCAGAGGCTGCGGATAGATCGAAGCCAGACGAATTCACGTGTGGGTGCTCTCTGCGAGCTATGTTCATTATTAACAGCTCGAGAAATTATTACTAATGTTAATGCAGGGTGTTGTTACTACCCAATACTTCTGAGTATTGAAACAGACCTCAGCACCCCCCGATTAAGTGAATATTGGAATGTGGCTCCTGTTAGGTGATTTCGTGACAACATGTAAAGCATAGTTATTACTCACTGCACTGCATAATACTGATTCTGTAGTGTATATAATATGCGGTTCTCATAATTGTATGTGTTCTTCTTTTGCTGTCGCCAATAGCTGCCACCGAAGGGGAAACTGCGCAGCCTGTGTATCCAGCACATGGAGAAACTGCAGCACTTCCACCAGCTGTACCCGATCACCGTGCAGGCAGTATTCCCACCTCTCTACAAAGAGCTCTTCACCCCTGAATACTACGAGCAAGAGGCATGTCGGGTGACTCCCCCGCTTCCCGCCACTGTCAGGTGTCATCCTTCACCACTGTGATTTAAGCTCTACTTGCAGACGTTGCAGAGGCTCATACGTGACCTGTGCCAGTATCTACAATTTACAGGCCAGCATGCCCAAATGCATTTGGGAGATACTGATCCAGTCCAAGTGTTACCTTTGCATTCCGGGACTTGTAGTCTTGGGTTTACCTGTTACAAACACATGACTTCAAGTCCCAGAATTCAAAGTTAGTATTTCCTGAATCGAATGGGGAATGTTGCCATGTATGGTAAAAATGGTAACCTATTTGGCAATGCAATGTAATTCATTGTTTTTTGACGATGATAAAGGTAACCTATGACATAGTACCCTATAGCAATTACCTGATGGCTTCTTGATCATATACTCTGCCAAAAGGAGCCAGTTAAGGTAGCTAAGTGAATAAGATGCGTGGCTCTGAGTTTTGAATACAACTTGCAAGTCACAGGTTCGAAGCCCTGCAGTGAACTACGTCCATCACATCAAAATGTCGCTAAATCTCTTACACTTCAATATGTTGTAAAACCTGTTCTCATAAGTGCAAGTATAATTCATGTTGTACATGGTGCATTCCAATCCAATAATATGCAGCGAAAGGGACTGCAAGCTCTGTGACAGGAAACAAAACCTTGTTTCTGGTTAGTTTCTTGTCCCTCTGCATTGCCTGGACTAGTACAGGGCTGAAGACGTCAGGCAACGAAATGCTGATGGCCGCCACTGACACAGTGACGCCATTTTAGAACAAAATTCTGTTTTTTATTTATTCTTGTGCACAGCGCTGGTCATTGTGCGTTGCAGATGTGTAGCTGGGTCTCGAGATCCAGCCAGAGTCAGCTGCCCCAAACGCCTGCACTGCACTGGGGAGAAAACAAAAAGAAAAACGGCCGCGAGCAAACTGTAACTTCCTCTGGTGACCACATGCAAGAGGTCACAAGAGGAAGTTACAGTCCTCAGCTACTACCCGGTTTATTTATTTATTTATGCAATGTTTGTGTGATACATGGGCCCGGATAATTTATTTATTTATGCAATGTTTGTTGGATACCTGTATCCGACAAACATTGCATAAATAAATACATATACAGGTATGCGACAAAAATTACATACATAATTACCTCAACTATACACATTTACATTTACTTTGAAATTCAATGTTCGGTGGTCACATCTAACAAAACGACCAGTGCTTTTCATTGACCAAAAAAACAACTCATTATTTTTTTTAAAATCCAGTTTAAGGAGTTCAATTAGCTCACGTGCAAAGAATTCAGAAACTTCTCAGAGCAACAGAATGTCCTAAACATGTGACTTTGTGTGCAGAGGCAGCTGCATTTGTCTGTAGTGGCCTTTTGACACTTCATTTCATTGATATGATAGGTTATTTATGAGGTGCTTAATACCCAGAGGTTTCTAAGCACAGACCCGGAAATCGAACCTGTGTTGCTCAGCATTGTCTTGCTTCCAAGGCGAGCGTGTTTCCGCTAAGCTATCCTCCGAAGACAACACTGATGCAATTCATTTCATTTGGCATTTGCCTCACTGCATTTCAGTGACGCAGCTCCAGCAGTGGCGTGTCCCTCGGCAGTGCAACGAGCAGGTGACTTTGACAGTTAATGACCTGTCTTCTCCAGAGTTGCAAAGCTGAAAAAAGCACGTAAATTACAATAACACATCACATCACAGGCCTGTAAGTAATATTATGTAGCTATGCACCTGGACTGGAATGCAAGCGTTCACTGAAGGAAAAATGAAACGCATTCGATGAATTAACCCATCATTGGAGTTTTTTAGGATTGTTTTTTCAAATGTTGAATGCTGCGGGACTCTTGTTAAATAATCAAGATGTGCGTAATTATGTTTGCATTTTTGAAGAAGAGGATTCAGGATCTGTCATTGCAGACGCTGACATTATGCGATGGCTTCAGCTTGCATGAATAGCGGGGAGATCCACTTTTGATCCCAGGTCTTACTCTATATCCATGGTTACAACTTTTAAAAACCAGCACTGTCAATGCCAATAGTGTTTGGCTTATGTGTAGGCCTCGGAAAGGCATTTGCCAGGCCGTGCTTTAATGGTACTAACGGCGCCATTGCTGGTAGCAGCTGCAAAATGGTGCGAGTACCTGGGCATATAATAGCAGTGCTGGGGAAAATACCTTTCTAATACCTATACATAAGCTAGAATTGTTGGCTTTGCCAGCACTTGTTTTTAACCGGACTTCAGTGAAGGATATGCATGCTAGCTATAAATCAAGTGGCTGAAGGCGGACTTGGTTAAGACATTTTTATTACACCCATAGCAGGTTTACAGCTCCAATTAAGCCATTAATTCTCAGAAGACTTCTTTGAAATAATACTGACAGGCGCTTTGAGCACACAGTTGGATGTTAAGATTTGATAACGTTAGCTCAAAGAGATCCCAGAAGTATGTGTTTTGGGCGAGGAGGGGCAGCAAGTGGGTGTGAATGGTCAGAGGGATTAGTATAGCCATGGTCAGTCAATGGGTGGACAAACAACACCTACAAGCTCTGAGTCCCTCCTCTTCAGCCCCCTATCTCCCTCCAACCTGTTCTTGAATGCACTCCAATGCAAAGTTATAGAGGTGGTGGTCATAGGTTGCGGTTTACCACCACCAAACAGGTCAAACTAAAAACGGCTCCAACGTCTATTCGCAGTAAACGCTGCCTGTGTTACGCCCTGCTAGAAGAATGCCCCCTACACGCCACTTCTTACGCCCACTTTTTTCAAGAGACCATAAGTTAGTACCTATGTATAGTTGTATGAAAGATACATTTGTGCATTTTATTTACGAATATTTGTATGAAATGTAAGTACTTTTATTTTCTAACTGTGTATGTTTCATATTATGGATGTGCTGGAGTGTTCCATATTAATGAAGTAAATGAATAAAGTTATTGTGAGTTTCCTGGAAGTAATAGTGTCTCTTACTCCTCTTTCTGAAGGACATTGTTAACACTGGTCAACTGTTTTATTTTACTCAGGTGCTTTAAAAGCAAAGCCGAAATATTTTCACAAAGGTAATGAAACATGGAAGAAAAACAAGAACCATAGCATAGGTAACGTTCTTGAGCACAGTCGAACAAGGAACAAGGCATTTTAACGCCCGGAAGTTCACGAAATGCATGCCTTCTAATTAGTGAGCAACTTTTTCCTTTGGCTAAAATTCTCTTGTGTGCCTCTTTACGCCAGTATATCGAGTTACAATAAAGAGGTAAGCCCTGCTCATGGCAACACATTATTAAACGTGGCGGGGTTTATAAAGAGTAAAGTTGCATGCGTGTTCTTCTCCAAAATGGCTGCCCCCTGCTGGTGATGCACTGTCCATCGGCCCGTTGCCTCGAAAGGTGCTGAGGCGTGGCATTAGCAGAGGCTATAACCAACAAGCATTGGCAAGACCAACGGTTTGGGCTTTTGTATAGGCATTTCCCAGGCACTATCATAATGGTACTACCTAGACATAAGATGACAACAACTGCAAACATATGTGATTACCTGGGCATATGGTAGCAGTAGCTGGCAAATGCATATAAACACGTACGCACAAGCCACAACTATTGGCTTTACCAGCACTTGTTTTCAACATGACTAACAATGAAAACATATAAATCAGGTGGCTGATGGGCCGCTTGTTTGAGACAGGATGATTACACCATTTGCGCATTTAGTCCAGACAACGTCCCGCCTTCGCTGTCTGCCGCTGCTGCCGCCATGGGAAGACTGAAGCCTGGGGCCCCTTCCATGCTGTGAACCATCGAGCTCTCACATGTGACTGACGTTGCCTCAGGCCAGAGGCTGAGACTGCTGCCAGCCCACCATCTGGCCTACCCACATCCAAGCAGCCAGGAAATCGGCACTCCTGCGTAGCCTCGCCGGCTGCGCGCCCACAAGTGAAGCCACGCCCACCACCATCCTCAGGCCCAGCCGGAAGCAGTTGCCACTTGGACCATATCATTCGTCCTCAGGCGAAGCCCTGGCAAAGTGCGGGCAAAGTGCCTCCTTTGCTGTCTGCCGCTGTTTCTGCATGCTTCACAGCCCTTTTCTACACATTTCTTATTTAGCTATATGGTCATTCTCTCCCTAATCATCATGACACTTTCTGAGTTTCTCTATCCTTTCCGTTCTTGCCTGAGCATAAAACCATCTGCAGCGCTGAAGGACTCTCACCTCCTGCCACTGATCCACCTAAAACAGTTAGGACTACCACACATACCTCCCTTTCATCTGCTCTCCACTTTCTTCGCTACAACTGTGCCTCACACTATTCCTACCCACTGCTCTTCTAGACACACCTAGATGCTATGATTCCTTTCACCCATCTAATCTGGTCCCTCTGCTCATCTCATTCTGCCCCTATCTCTCTCGCTCGCTGGAATGCGCGGCCAATTTGCAGCAAGACCCATTCTATTCTTGATATCTATCTCCGTCTTCTGCTACAATTCTTGTGCCTAACGGGAACCTGCCTTTTGGGCTTACTGCACAAAAAGCCAGACTCGCTTCAAAGTGGAAAAGGTTGCTTTAATGTGACAGGCCAAAGCTCACAAATAAACGCTAATCTGGCCCCTGGCCTTACAGACTAAATTAACCGTTATTAACATTTCACCAAACATTAAATAAATAATTAACTTTTAAAGCCCCAACAATTGAATGAATAGCCCCAATTTCCTCCCTACCATCCCAGGTCCTCACCATCCCCTAACCATCTTCTCCAGCCTTTGCCCCGTTTTCTGCCACCCTCTCCCCGGGGCCATGCCCCTCCAACTTCCAGACCTGCTCCCCTCTCTGCATCCCCGGGGTAGCCCGTTCGTGCAAACAGCACTACCCCCATCCTTACCCATGCTATCCCCCCCCATTGCTTGCCTCCCCCCTCATCCAAAGGGGCCATGCCCCCGCCAACTACTTCTTGCACCCCAACAACTCCCCTCAACACCAATCTCCTCCTACCTCCGACCCGCAGCCAGGCCGACCTGTCACATCAGCAACAAAACCTCTTAACATTTCAAACTAACGCCCGACCTGTCACACCAAGGCTACCAACAACCCCCCTTTACCTTATACCTCAAACCCACATTAACGACCTGAAAAATCAAAACCTGGGGGAAAATTAAAACCGACTTCCCACTCACAAATCAACCACCCCTACCTCACCCCAATGGACCTCACCAAAAAGAAATGGGGGGGGCGGGGACAAAGACTCGCCCTCAACGGTCGCCTGCTCTCGAACCTTCCCTGCCCCTTAAATACCCCCCCAGCGACGCGCTATGCGCAGACCAGCTCGCTAGCCTGTGTTGCACCCAAAACCACCCCGGGGGAAACGCTGCGCGTTCCCCCCTGGGGTCCCCTTTCTTTTTCTGACTCTTCAATCCCTGCTATTCTTTTTTCAACTAGTTCCACTTTTTGTCATAACCAACGTCTTGGTGCAAGAGGTGGAGGAGTAGGTATCTTATATCCCTCATCCCCGCTCCTCCCTCCTCCCCTGCCAAATCTCCCCCTTTTACCCACGTTTGAATATCAGTACTCTATCTTTTCTCGTCCCATGTCCCTGGCTATCCTTACTATTTATTATGCTTCTGGCCCAGTCACCTCTCTCTTTGACGTCTTAACTCTTTACTATCCTTCAGTCTTCCCAAGGACTTCGCTCTTATCGTTCTTGGTGACAGTAATATCAATCTCTCAACCACACATGCCTCTACCCCTTTTCTTTGTATACTGCACTCATACTATCTTGTACAAATGTCCACTCCACCCTCACACTGATCTGGCTCTTCTCTTGATCTTATCTTCTCAACCATCCCTTTCTTCTCCCCAGTCTTTGCTATCCCTGTATATTCCTCGGACCATTTCCTTCTGTCATCTTCCTTTCATTTGCTTACTCCTTCTGTTCCTACCCCCTCTCCTGTCACCTTCTTTTGGCGTAAACTTCATTCCTTTGACTTCTCTTTTTACATCTATGCTCTCTTGTTCTCTCCCTTCTCTAACGGAATTCTCTATTCAATGCAGATACTGCAGTTATTACACTTTCATCCTCTCTTCAAACTACTTTCAATCTCCTCTATACTCCTGCTCCCTTTTCTATATCTAAACAACACTGACACGCTGTGCACCCCTCCCCACATGTTATCTTCTAATAGATGTACTCCAACTCTACTTCTCCTGTCTTTCCTCTTCAGTACTGTGTACCCCAGGGTTGTGTACTTGGCCCCATCTTATTCTCTTTGTACACCACCCCACTCTGCTCTATAATCGCATCCTCCGGTCTCTCACACCACTTCTATGCCAATGACACACAAATCGGACTCTTCTTCTCTTTCCAGCTGTCTGCTAGCCATCCAACACTGGATGCCAGCTAACTACGTCACCTCAATCCCACCAAAACAGAGGTTCTTTTCTTTCCCTCTTCCTCTATTCCCACCACCCTCCATACCTTTTCCTCCTGCTAATTTACCCTTATCTTCATCTGCCAAAAATCTTGGCATTCTTTTTGATTTCTCTCCTTCCTTTTCGGCTCATATCTCTGCCATGCCTGCTCTTGCCGCTACCAACTCTTTAACATCAGGAAAGTCTGTCCCTATCACTCCTTTCATGCGACTAAACTCTTGATTACTTTGCTTGTTTTCTCCAAACTAGACCACGGCTCCTCTTTGTCACTAAGTATTCCTGCTTACCAGCTTACTCCCTTACGCTCCATCTACAATTCATCAGTTTGTCTTCTTCTTGGCCTTCCTCCTCATCACTCTATTTCCTCCGGTCTTTCCTCACCTCATTGGCTTCTGTTAGAATTCTGCTTAATCTTTCATTTCATTTGTGTTATATGTAAAAGCCTACATGCGCTGGCTCCTCCCTATCTCTCAGCTCTTGTATCTTTCTTCTCCCCTTTTCGTATACTTCGCTCTCAATCTCAGTTCCTTCTTTTAGTTCCTTGTCCCCCTTGTTCACTTTCCAGTTTTTGCTCCTTTTCACTTCTTGCTCCAAGATTCTGGAGCACCTTACTGCTATCCATTAGATCTCTCTCCTCTCGCTCTGTCTCTTCAAGACTCACCTAAAAGACTGTCTTTTTACTACTTCCACTACTTAACTCTTTTGTTACACTACCTATGCTTTATTTTTGTACCGTCTTTTAACTTGTAAAAGCGCTTTGGCGTAAAGTGCTATATAAATAAAGTAAAATACAACTTTAGAACTGCAATTAAACCATTATCTCTTTCACTGCTTAGAAATAACATTTGCAGGCCTAGGTTGATGTGTTGGGGGAAAACCATCAATGGGTGTGTAAATATCCAAACAACACACACACGATGTGCACCCCTCCCCACATTTTATCTCTCTAATAGCTGTACTCCAATGCAATAGGTTTGGCTTATAGGTTGCCCATTCAATATTCAAAGCTAAAAAGAGATCGCTAGAAGATGTGGTTTGGGGTAAACACCAGCACAGCTTACAGTAAATAACTGCAGAGCATTGGGAAGTACTGCCACTGAGTTTTGGGCAACTGAGGGGGGACCCGACATGCGCCCGGAACTGGGAAACAAAGGTACAGGGCACTGTGCAGCAACTATTATTTGACCAAATGGTACTTGCTTTAAACTGTAAGGTTAAGTCCACTATGCTCTTTTTACAGATTGATTCCAGCTGACAAGGCAGCGGGGGGGGGGGGGGGGAGGAAGCAATGCGATCATCATCCGGTTCCCTCATTCATCAAGTTCAAAATACTGTGCATTATCCTCAAGCACTTACACTGAGAAATAACTGGGCAGACTGGGTGAATGTCCCACAGCAGAGAACTGTATGTGACCTTCACGTCAGGTGGTCGAATCCCTGCAATACCCGCACCAGGTGGTTTCCTGGGGCAGGCGAAGTGGGCAGCTGACCGGAGAGCACAGCTTAGAGCATTGGGGGGGCACAGGAAGCAGCCCACCCACATACTGGCAGAGAGCACCTGGCGATGCTGAAAAGATCAGCCCGAACAGCACAAACTTGGCCCCAAGACCTTGTTACATTTTCCGTCCCTACTGGTCTTCTACAACTTTTTGGACCCAACATGCCCCGTACCCTCCTCTGCCCCGTAGTAATGTCACAGGACTTATGTTGTGGGTGGAAAAGGCTACAGCTGCTTTTTTAGGCAAGCAGTAACTTATAGGTGTTCCGCTTTTGTCAATGCCGCATAAGGATTCAGCTGGTGCACTTACACATTTGTACTTTCCCCAGATGATCTCCTCCTGCGACCCGCTGGTTCCTAAAACTCTTACACATTTATTCGTTGCCCATGTGCTTTGACCTCTTTCACGGTTCCTCGTTTCCCAGGTCTCCTGCCCACTTAAACAATTTCCCATTGCCCAGGTGTCTTTGAACTGTTACAGCTCTTAACCCTATTCCAAAGCACCTTGACCTCTTACTCATTCCCTAGGTCGCTGATCTCTTATGCAATTCCCTGTTCCCAGGTGCCTTGAGCTCTTACCGCTTCCTGCTATATCCAGATGCCTCGGTCCCTTACTCATTTCCCCGGTCTCTGGACCTCTTACGCCCTTCCCCGTTACCTAGGTGCCATGTCTTACCCAGTGCCCATTATCCCCAGGTTCCTTGTCGTCTTACCCAGCTGCTCCTTCCTTAAATTTCACCATCTATCCTGCCCTTGCCCCCTTCACATTTTCCCAGTGACTTGTAATCTTCCCACTTGCTCGCTTCCCCCCGTGGAATTGCCTTATTCCCCATTGTTCCCTCAGACCATTGTCCTCTTCTATGCTTTCCTTCCGTCCCGGCTTTCTGGACCTCTCTCCTGATCCTTGGGTTTAATAATTTCTTGACCTCTTCCCGCCTCTCTGGGTTTCCCCTATCCTCCCCCTCTCTCCTACCCCTTTCCTGATCTCCTTTGTTTCTGACCTCTATGTCCCATAATCCCTCCCCTAGCTGACAAACCCTTTCGCTGTGCCTTTGGAACCTTTACCCTTCCCCAACCTAACTTGTTTTCCCGCACACTTATACCTTTATGCTTGCTAGCCCCTTCCGTATCCTGCCCTAGTCCCGTCATGACTCATAGGTGGCTGCCGCCGCCCAAAGAGTTTCCCCCACCTTCCTCTGCCACCTACCTAGCTAACTCCCTCTCCCCGTTCACCTCTCTTACTTAGTCCCCCTCGAACCACCACCCGACCACCTACTAGGTACCGCACCCCTAGTTTAGTTCCATCTTGTGGCACCTTTTGGAGTTGCCCCACAATCATGTTTTGTTACAATCTATTGGACCCTTCTACCATTGCCAACTGCCCCCTTCACCTTCAACCTTTGCCTGCTACCCAGTAGTGGCGTCCTCATATTCTAGTTCACATCATGTGGCCTTCCCCCACTTTGAAATTGCCAAGAAAGCCATTTTCTCTAACCCTTATTGCACCATTCTGCTGTTACCCCCGCCCTCTTCCCCATGCCTGCTATCCTGTAGCGGCGCCTTCCTAGTTTAGTACACTTCATGTTGCCTTTTCCCACTTTGAAATTGCCACACAGCCATGTTTCGTAACCCTTTATTGCACTTGTTCTGCCGTTCTCCTTTTCCCTTCCCCTTGCCGGCTACCCCGTAACGGCGACCTACTTATTTATTTATATTTTTAAATGTCCCCAACATGTTGCCTTTACCCACTTTGAACTTGCCACAAGGCCAACCACTCCTGTGATGGCGGTCCTTCAGATCATTTGCTTTCCATGGCACATGGAGTCCATAATCCCCATCTTGTAGCACATTACTCTTTTGTGTCTTTGTGTCATCCTTCTGATTGCTCTTAGAACATCAGGCATTTAGTGCACCTTACCAGCTTGCCCCAAGCCAATCACACCCGGTGGCCGCGAACCCTCCTACTACTTGTTTCACTTCGACCGTAAAGTCCATAAGCTCATTGGGAAGCAAGCATTTCTATCTTCCGTTGTCGTGTACCTTTTACTAACCTATTCCCCCACTTTTGTTCCCTTCCCTCTCACCCTGCGTGCTTTCCACCCTCTGCCAACCCTGGGCTGATAGCTTTCGTCCTTTGCCCATAACACCCCTGCCTGCTTCCCCCATTCCCCTATTTGTGCCGGCCAGAGCACCCCACTCCCTTGTATATGCTTATCTTGGGGAGAAAGGGATCCAACCGGAGCCAATAGGTATTAATTTCCCCTCTCTCCCTAATTTCATGCCTGCCGGTTACCCCAAGTGACAGAGCGGCCGACCCACACACAGCATCCGCACTCCTGCAGGTAGTCAAGATGCACGGGTAGCAAACACATTTCTTTTATCAGTGGCATAGCCTTTCTTGAGCATGATGGGACATTTCCGGCCCCCAGGGCACGTATAGCACCAGTTACCTTGCACATCTGTGATGGTTACCATGCGCACACAAAGTGCTCATTTAAAGATTAGTTTATAACCATGGTGTCTACCATTGATGCATGGGCAATAAAAGTCACTTTCTGTCCTTAATCAAATGTCTTCCAGCCCATGATAACGAGCGAGCTGGAGGCTTGTAACAAGCATCTTCATAACTGTCCGAGTTATTCGCCCTGTGTTGCCCTTAGAACACATACAAGTTGATACACTCCTTGAAAATACATTATCGAAAACCAAAGGCCCTTTCTGTCCCAATTGCATTTTGGTATTTGTAGTCTCTCAGTCAAGATGGGGGAATGGTGGCACAATTGTGCACCTTTTGCGTAGCGTGTTTCTGTAATGCTTATCTATTTGAGTGGGTACCTATGGTATGTATACTGGCAAGTCAAGTTATAAAGCCGAGAATTGTTGAACGCCAGACCCGGTGTTGAGGGGAAATTATGAGCGGGTGAGTGAGTCCACGTCTTTCCTGATATTCTATAGGTAAATGTTACTACAGATAAATCGTATGCTGGCCGTCGCAGTGTATTTGTCTGCTACTTTGCCCATGGCACAATGTTTTTAACTTCCATGGTACCGTCGCCTACTAAAGACTGGTTCTCGCATATCACTAATGTCGCTATTTGAAACGAATTGAAGGGGGAAGGGGGGGCACCTCTTTTGCCGCCCTGCCAGCGCCTGCACTGTGATTGAGCAAACCACTGGGGAGCAACCACCACTCCTGGCAAGGCAGAGTATGGCTCAGGTCACACATTGGGTGGGAGGTCTGCCATGTCATCCTCTCGGAGAACGTAACGGGTTTGTCAAGAAAAGCGAAGGCAAATGTATCGGAGTCAGGAAAAGAAAATAGATGAAGATTATGGGCCTCATTACACGGAAGGACGTAAGCCATGGCGCTATTAGCGCCATGGCTGCCGCGGTACCTTACCGGGACCGCCTTGGTGGATGGCGGAATTAGCGCCATATTCCAAGGTGTGTGGGGGCGCTAATTCCGCCATCCACCATTGCCCCTTCACCATTGCCAGTCAGCCCCATAGGGCTCCATGTTAATGGTGAAGGTGCTAATTACGGTACCGCAAATTGCGGTACCGTAATTAGCACCAAGGTCCCTTTGCAGGTCCCGTACTTAACGCCTGTAAAAACCAGGCGTTAAGGGAGGACCCGCAAAGGGACCTCGTAGTAAGGCGGTAAGGGTTTACCGGTACCGGTGCCCTTACCGGTACCGGTAAACCCTTACCGCCTTCCGTGTAATGAGGCCCTATGTGTTGTGCCTGGGGCCTACTTCCTGGTCAGACAAGCAAAGACACGTCACATATGGGACTTCAGGCATATGCGTCTGTTTGTTTGTAGAGCATGCAGGAGTAATACGGTTGTGCATGGATGTAAATATTTCACTCCATGTATGGTAATGTATCAAATCCAAGTTAACCCACACTTCAAAATATTGGGGCAGATCTAACTAATTTATATTGGATTCAAGAACATTGTACACTAAATTTCACAAATGACCCAACCCTTGAGTAACAGGAGCAACCTCAGACCTCATAACTCATATTTTGTAAATAAGCCCCCCCAGAGGATCATGGGGGTCTGGGTGTGTCCCATGTGATTTCCCCCAAACGCATTAGGCGCTTTTAGCACTCCCAGACCACATGCCCTCTCAACGAAAAACCCGCGAAATAAAGGCTGGGCACGCCGCTGTCAATTTGCCACCAAACAACAGCAACACACTCTTTCCCAATTAGCCAATTTCCCCTTCCAGTGGGCCGGTGACCGCCAACGCAGCGACACATTGCTTAGTATACGTGCTGAGCGCCTCACGTTGGGCGCGACGCCCGTTTGTATTTCAAAACAGGTCACGTTGTGGGCCAACATCTCCCGTGTCTTCCCACGACTGGGATACCCACCTGGGAAAAGAGGACAAAAGCAAGCGACCTTTTTAACTCACCACGTTTGTTTCACCCTTATTGGATGCAATCCCAAATCACCCGAAAATAAGTGCTATAATCATGACATGTCTAAGAGTCTCCAGTTTGTCATGCTGGGAGCCTTTTTGCTGTGCAGTGAATGAAATGCACACCTAAACCGTGTCATTTTTTACATATCCTTCGTCTTGTGTTTTATATATACATATACATACGGAAATGTGTGGCCCCAGTGGCCATGTATGTCCCCACAACCAGTAGCGCTTCATCCAGCGTAATTATAGGGGGCACAGGGGGCGTTGTCCCCCCCAACTTCTGTGTGATGCCTTTTTGTCCCCCGCATCTTTTGGACGGAGGGCACGGGGGCGCAACCATAATTGGACACTGGGTGCCCAGCAAGGCTTGCGCTGTCTCATTACATAATGCAGTGCGGCCTGGCAGCTGCACTGCATCACATTCAGGTCTGGGATGCCCTGCATGGCTCAGTACCTCACCCTGGCTGGGTGCTGAACTAGGTGTTGCAGGGCCTGGTGCCTGTGCTGTCACACTAGCAGCATCACTTCCGGGGGCCAGCGGCACAGAGCATCGCTTTCCGGCTACGTGTTCGTGCAACACATAGACAGGAACAAGGAAGCTCATTCAGCTTCCTGGTTTGTGTCTGGAGGCGCTTGAGTGCGAGGAGGTTAGGTGGGTGTAACATGAGACGTGGCTGGGTGGCATAGGAAAGCAGAGCTGAGGTACTTTAAAAAAAAAGATCTTTTTTTATTGTGTTTGTGTTTGTTTGTTGGGGAGCTCTGTCCAAGCCCTCTGAGGCAACATACATGCAAACTTCCCAATTAGCACATGGATTGCACCAACAGAAGTGACTTCACAGAAAAGGACATTGCAAGGCGCATCATCGGTCTTTGATACTTGGAGGCATCATGGAAGTGACTTTAGAATAAGTTGCCATAAATAAGCCAAGTGACAAATAACTTTGTGGTGCAAAATACCTAAATTGCACTATTGTTATATGTGGAGCAACTCTATAGTCATTAGGCTTTTCCATTATAATAGCATGATACATTAACATACGCTATGATACATCAACATAAGCTTTGAAGTGAATCGGAATCACTTACAGAGCTGCAGATAAGGCACAATGTGATTAAATAATTTGCTCAGGATCACACACTTGGTTAAATGGTGAAACTGAGATGTGGACAATTTAAGCGACCGTGCACATCTTTCCAGGCTTAGTTGATATAGATATTTATTAAGGTTTTGCTTTACATTTTATGTACTTATTATAACTATAATACATATAACATATCATTATGTATAGCAATGCCTTGGATGCAAACCACATTACATAATAAACTAGCCTTTTGTAGTAAACTAACCATACACTATATACATTGTCATATGTTGAGCAATGGGAGTATGGCTTTAGTTTCATTCTCCCCATTTTGCCTGCAAATTCACAATAGCATCATGCAGATTGACATGAGCCTAACAAATCCTCCTTGGGTTTTAAAGGCATAGGGCCTCATTACGAGGTTGAAGGTAAGGGATTACCGGCACCGGTAAGTGTGCCGGTAATCCCTTACCTCCATATTCTGAGGTCCCTTAGCGGGTCCCGCTATGGGTGCCTGGTTTTACCAGGCACCCTTAGCGGGAGCCGCTAAGGGACCAGGGAGCTAATAACGGGCCCGCTATTAGCGGGCCCGTTATTAGCTCCATCCCCATTCCCATTGAGCCCTATGGGGGCTCAAATGGGAATGGGGAATGGTTCTCGGAATGGGGATTTACTGGGTCCTCCAAGGTTGGAATGACCCGGTAAGTCCCTATTTCGAGAACCCGGACCCGGAATGCGGTAAGGGGGTAGCCATGGTGCTAACAGCACCATGGCTACCTCCAACCTCGTAATGAGTCCCATAGTCATTATTTCATAAAGTATGCAACATTATGCACCCTTCTCACTTCTGATCACTCCCTCCCATTCCCATTTCTAAAGGGACAAAAGTCCCTGCTAATAGTAACCCCCTCCCTCCCGTCAGTGCCTAATGGCTCACATTGTAATGCTCTGTTGATACAGAGCAACATGAGGACCCTCTGCTGCCCGGAGCTCCTTAGGACATTGCCCCGGCAGCGGGACACCTCTACCATTCAGAACGGGTAAGGTGTCCTGCTGCCAGGACAATGAGCGTGCTGAGCAGGAATTTATCAGCACACATTGCCGTGCTAGTGGGACACTTTTGCCGTTGGGCACCCTCTTTGAAGTGCCGGATGGGAGAGGTGTCCCAGTGACAAATGTCCCGGTCTGGCTCTTAAAAGAACTACGGAGTGGGGGGTGGGGCAGCTTGACCACACCCTTGCGACTCTCCCACTCGGTACTCCACTGCTTGGAGCCATTTGAACACAGGAAAACATACCTTAATTTTAATCAGTCAGAATCTTGTAGAACAATCTATTAGCACGTAGATATATAAGCTGCTGTGCAGAACCCACGTTTGGAGATATATGGCATTTAAAAATCTATACCAATTATACTTGGTCACCCACTGCACTGCATTAACCAATGGTTTCTGCCTTTGAATGAAAGGAAAAAACAGGCAAATTGCTGACATTCCAGTGAATCTGGTCCTTTCGGCCATGGCTTTATAGTTCAGCTCGGTCAAGTTAACAGAGCCCAAAATTTCAGGCATCAGGGGGTGATAGTCTAGTCTGCTCAATGGACGTTGCGCCACTGTTTCCATGTGCTATTGTATATGTACATATAAATGTTGTGTGCACACAGTGTATGTGAGTGGAGGTGCTGGGTGCATTTGTGTGTGAGTGAGGGTGTGTGCAAGCATATGTGTGTTGACTTTTGTGTCTGAATGAATGATAAATAATGCACTGTTTGTATGTTGTAGTGGAATTAGGTTTGTGAATGTTGTTGTGTCACTGGGTGCATGGCATGCCGGCTGAAGATGTGTGGGGTCCCAAATTTATTTTAAAGATACGCCATCAGTCTCATGAAAGTTCTAACAGAGTGTCAGCAATAGACTCTCGTGGTGTAGTAGTTTAGTGTTATCCCTCAAGGATTTAGGTTGTATGACCGACGTACAAACACACAGCAGAATTAACCGTAGTCATTTTCTCTGCGAATACGTTTTTACCTTAGTACAAAAAACCAAACCCATGTCCCCTCAAACCGCCAGTACACCCATAAACCCCCCCACTTACCTTTTCTGCATCGGCTGCCTCTCCTGTAACCTGCAGCGTCAGTTCCATCCCTTTAACGTGGGTCGAATCTGACTCTGCATCGCCCCTTTTCTTCTTTTTTTAGTTGGGTCCCCTGCCACCAAGGCTGAGGAAGCGGGAACACCCCCGCAACCGCTGATGCCAGAAATTCTGAACATGGGCTGAGGGTGCCACCCCTGCAACCACTGCTCTTCATGTTCAGTATCTTCGGCTTCGAACTGATGGTGGTGACCGAATTCAGTCAAATCTACCATTCAAACACATTTTATTTAACAATTTGGCCAAAACGATCCCTCAGAGCCACCATCCGGCCTCCCTTCACCCCACCCCTTTCCTTCAGTTGGCATGTTCCAACCAACATTGTCAGCCAAGTTACTCCACTGATACATTCTAATGTATGCAGATAATGTCACAAAGAGTTCTACTGAGACAAACTGTGTATACAATAGTTATTGCCCAAGCGAAGCTGGTACTCATTTTATCAGCCACGGAAAGATAAAGGCGGAGGCGCAGGTCAGGAACTGCGACCAGCAGACCACACACAGATATCAACAGAGAGCACTTAACCCACTGAGCTATCTTGCTACGTTACAACAAATTGCAAATTAAGATGGCAGACTGGCTCATATATTGCTTGCACGTGCCCATGGCACCATGAGCCCGTTGGCCTGTGCCTGTCTTACCAACCACTCCTTCGCCTACCAGCGGTGCCCTTTCTTCCCTTATCAGCTACCCTAGCCTCCCCTTCTATGGTAGCGTCCTGCACACAGCGCCCACCTTGCCCTCGCTCGCTCTGTGTCTGCATTGCCACGGTGAGGCCAGTCAATGACTGCGGTGCACAGGTAGCCAGCAAACACACAGTCGGCGCCCGGCTCATAGCAGCACCTGCTGGCTAGGAACTCATAATATTACGCCTGCCACGAGTCCTCGACTACAGGCGTGCTTTGCTGCCCATTTTGTGCATTTGCTTTACTTGCTAGCCCTGCGTTGCCTGCAGCTGTACGCGTGCCTGCTTTGCAATCTGTACTGTTGTAGCATGTCTCTTTTGATTCATGTTTTGTTTTTGGCAGGTTGTTTCAGGTGCTGCATTAATAAAAAAAAAAAGATTCTTGACCCTGTGTGCAGGGTTCGCAGCTGAGGACTCTTTGATCAGAGCAGAAGCTGCATTCGCCGCTCACCTGTTACAAGTGCGCGCACTCTGGAGCGTCAGCTGCGTTTGCAGTCCTTTGATACCTTTCTGCGTGCACACAGACCTATGTAAAGAACAACTAACAGCTGGAACGAGTGTTGAGCAGGAGAATCAGACAGCTGGAAATAGATAAAAGGAGGGGATGCTTGAGAGAAATGAGGGAACGGGTCAAAGAGTGTGAGACACGTGTGTGAGACAAAGAGCAAGGAAAAAAACATGGAGTAACAGAAGAGATGGGGAGACAGAAAAAGAGTCCAGAGAGGGAGGGAAACAACAATTAAAAGCATGGCGAGTGGGAGGAATAGAATCCGCGAGTTGGGGGCAGGAAGCGAGTGTGTGAGAGAGGGTGAGTCGGTCACACAACGAGGGGAGAAGGAAGTAAGCGAGTACACGACAGAGCGCGTTTGAGACCCTAATGGAGAGAAAGAGCCTGAAAAATATAAAGTTAAGGAGGAACAGTATTAAAGAAAGCAGGAAGGTCTGAGCGAAGAGGGCAGGGATTGCAGGAGTGTTTAGGGAGGAGGTCATGGGATGGTGAATTTGAATAGCCACAAATTGAATATACAGACTTCAAGCAATATAAAAATCAAACAGCAGAGGGAGCAAAATACCAGAAAGTGAAGTTGCATTAGTCTGCTACAACATTTATAGCTCCAGGTCTGTCCTTGAATTCCAATAATACCTCTGCATATTTTTGAAATCTTCCACACTTCTTTCGAGTGCTTAACCACAGAAAACAAGCAAACTGCATGCTGTCAACATGAGCGGACTACGCTCATGTACATGCAGGACATCTCCTGCCCAGAAAAACCCGGCCTTTACAAATGAGGCTCACACCGCTGGTAACTGCGAACCTTCCTTTATTCTATCTATAGCCAATTGAAACCGAAAGTACCCTCTTCCCATCCCGCCCCCTCCCTAGCCTAACGTCATGTTCCCCAACATTTGGGACCGAACATGGACCAGCACACATAACGATGTAGGAGGGCGCAGGGCTTGCCATGTCACGACGTGACATCGCCCCCTTTTTTAATGTGCTGGTTCACTTACGCCTTCACCCCATTTCTTCAATTAGTCTTCGAGGCTTCATGCACCATCATTGAGGCCTTGTGGGATACAGAGTTCTTGTGCGGTTGCCCCTTAGCCACCATTACTCCCTTCTCCTTCTGACTGCTCTCATCCCCTTGATAGGGGTCATCTGAAAGTTGGCCATCCATTATGGTGTGCGTGGGTTTCCGGGCATGATGCCCACAAGTTTCCTAAAGTGGGATCAGTTTCTTGTTATAGAGGGTTGGTGTTCTCCGCTGGCGGTTATCATGGTGCCCTTTTTGCTGGTGACTACCAGCCGCTCAAGCACGAATGTCGGGTCCTCCTTTCTTGTTTTCGGCTGGCATACCACCACCTGATCTCCAGGTTGAAGTTCACATTCTTTCGCCCCCCGCTGGGCCCCCCCGCCGGGAGTCAGCTCTCTCCTCCATTCTTTCCTTCTGTTCCTGATCTCAGACCCTGACCCGCTCGCTGTTCTTGGGGTGTGACCTAAGTCGTAACGGGGCTTCAGGCAGTCTCGTTATGATGACACAACGAAACATGAGGTCAGATGGGCTGACTCCTGTGGTGATGTGTGGCAGTATTCGCCTAGGAGTTGATATAATGCCTTTTCAAATGGTTTGTTGATGAGGTTGGCTGTCTGCAGGGTTTGTTTGATGTTGGCCATTGACCGTTCCACAATGCCATTGGCTTGGGGCCAGCACAGGGTTATCTTTCGGTGTTGGAACCCCATGTAATGTGCAAAGTTCTCAAAGTCGTGGCTCATGAACAATGGGCCGTCATCTGATTTTATTATATTTGGTATCCCGTAGGTCGACAGCATGCGGTCTAGTGCTGGGATGACCCATGTCGCAGCTGTGGATTCGATCGCCTGCGCGTCCAGGAAGCAAGGGTGTTCATCGATAAGCACCAGCACGTATGTTCCGTTCCGTAACGGTCCGAAGAAATCTACTTACAATTCTTCCCAGACCCCTTCTCGGAGTGAGGACATTTGATCTACGAGAGTGCCCAGTTTGGGGAACCACACCTTTTGGTGTAGGAGGCATTTTGTGCAGACCACCCCCCCAGTGGCCTTCGTGCGCTAGCGTGACTGTCTGTTCTCGCAGCGATGATGGAATGACGACCTTGCATCCCTTCATGACGATGTGGTCGTCTACCAATGACAGTTCGTCTTTCACCAGCTCCAGGGGCCGTATGTCCTCCCTCACAGACTCCTGTTCCTGTCTGGCCTGGTGTTTACTGTGCACCATCCTGCCCATTTTAATGCAGTGGGTCACCATCGCAAGGGCTAGGTCTGATTCTTGTCCCAGGGTGGCCCAGTCCTCGGGGAGGGGTTGCAGGTGGTGGATGACGTAATTGATGTAAGAATCGGCAATGGAAGGGCCCACTTGTGGGGGGGGGGGTGTTGGATGCCTGGACAGGTAGTCGTAAGGGTTGTGTCCTTTGCTCTGGTGATGCACGATGTTAAACATATAGTCCCCGCATATTCTGGGGGGCATTCTTGCCTTGGGGTCGCTGAATATCGTCAGGAGGGCCTGATGGTCCATGATGACTGTGAATGCCTTCCCATACAGGAAGAGTGAAAGTACTCACAGGCCCACACCACTGCCAGGGTCTCTTTCTCTGCCTGGAAGTACACCTGTTAAGTGGTCGTGAGGCTCCTTCTTGCATAGGCCATGATGAACCTGACATTCGGGGCCAAGGGGTCCCGTTGTGTCAAAATGGCACAGAGGCCGAGGGGGCTGGCGTCGACGATGACTTTGGTCTTCATGTCTGCATCGAAATAGGCCATGTCCTCTGCCTTGGAGTTGTTTCTCCCAATGGTTTCAAAGGCATGTTGGCAGTCCGACAACCATTTGAAAGGCGGGTCTTTCCACGCTAGTAGGTGGAGGGAGTTGCTGATGGTGGCATAGTATTGCTGATACCTTGAGCAGTAGCTCACCAGCCCCAAAAATGACTGCAGTTCAGAGAGGTTTTGGGGAGGTTGCGCAGTGTTCAGTGCCGCCACTTTGTCAGGGTCTGGCCTCATGCCCTTCTCCGAGAATATGTGGCCAAAAAATCAGAGCGAGCCCTTTCTGAATTCACACTTTGCTCTATTGAGCGTCAGTCCTGTGGCCTCCACTGCTGAGAAGACCTTCTGGACAGCTGCATTGTGTTCTTCTTTTAATTTTCCAAAGACCAGCACGTCATTCGAGTAGTTCAGGCAGTTTGGGACATGGCGGATGATCTTGTGGATTTCCTCCTGAAAGATCTCCGCTGCAGACGAGATGCCAAAACTCAGCCTTTTGTATTGGAATAGGCCCATGTGAGTGATGAAGGTGGTGTTATATCGTGACTCTGGTGCAATCTCAATCTGGTGATATCCTTTTTTGAGGTCCAACTTTGAAAAATGTTGGCACCATGCAGTAGGTTTATCATGTCCGTTATTCTGGATGACTGGCGCCGTTCTCTTTGTATCGCTCCATTCGCCCTCCTCATGTCCACGCAAAGCCTGATGGAGCAGCCTGGGGACTTCTTTGGCACAGGGACTATGTGGGATACCGATAGGGTGGGCCCTGCTGCAGGCTTGATGATGTGCTGTTTTAGGAGTTTGTTGATCTCCTCCTTCACCTGGCTTTGGATATTAATAGGTATGCCCCTGTAGTGCTGGGCGATGGGCTTGACTTCTTGGTTTATGTGGTGCTGGACTTTGCTGCATGAGCCTTATGCGTGCACAGGGCAGAGATGACACCTTTGCATGGCAGAGGCGTGGTGGAGCCATATGGGTAAATGTCGACTGTGGATTTCTTGAGCTTTTGTGCCTTTGTAAGGGTGTTGTATGCCTCTTCACTGATTATGTTAACCGTTGCTCCGGTGTCTGTTAAGAATTCCAGTGGTGTGTCGTTAACTTGGCATGTCAGGATCGGACTGTGTTGGACTGCCCTGCTGTTGTTTAGGGCCCACACATACCCTTTTTTCCTCTGGTCTTCTCCCGAAGATGGCGATTCACTGCTGGAAGGGGACCTCAATTCGATGTAGCAGACGTAGTGTCCACGACCACTGCGTCTGGGGCCTTCAGCTGGTCTATATTCCTCCTGTGTGTACGATTTTCTGTGGTCGCACTCGTTGCGGCGCTGCCATCTTGGTTCGCTGTCGGGACCACCCTCACGAGGGCTAGACGGTGCCACCCTCCTGCATTCCCTTAGGCTTCTCTGGCTGACTGGGTGAGTGGGCACGTTTTTGCACATGACTCTAAAGTGGTCGTCACTGCCACATGGCAGCGCATTTCCGGTTTCAGGGTATTCGTCACCACACCTGTAGCATGTGGCCTCTGTGCGTCTTGGCGGTTGATTCGGTGCGGTCAAGAGTTTGTTGATGGCGTCTGGTTAGGGGGTCTTCGGCTGTAACGTGACTTTGCCCAGGCTGTCCAGCTGGGATTCAACGGCCGCTTCCATGCGTGTGAGGGCTACAGTCTCTTCTAGCGACCGTTGTTTCTGCAGGAGTTTCTTTAGAAATTACTGGGAGTCACAGCCGGCTATGACCTGCAAACATAGGGTTTCCTCGTTGGAATATCGATGGAATTCAAAGTGTTTTAATTTGATTTGCAGTCTCAAGACAAAATTGTCTAGGGATTCTCCCCTGTCCTGGCATGTAGTGTGAAAGACGTGTCTTTCATAGTCGACATTAGTATGGGGTGTGAAATATTCTGATAGTTTGGTGTGTAGGGCATGATGCAGTGTCAGGGTTGATTAACTCTCCTGCGATGTCTTGGACTACCGGTCCCACTGACATCGACAGCGTGTTATTAAGCTGTGCATCATCGCTGAGTCCTATCCCGCCCCCTCCCTAGCCCAACGTCACTTTCCCCAACATTTGGGCCCAACATGGGCAAGCCCACATAACGATGCAGGAGGGTACAGGACTCGCCACATCTTGATGTGACACTTAGGCAAAAAGTTGTGAAATTATTCCTGTAAATATGGGCTTTTGGCTTTGTGTAGGAATGCTTTGTAATTTGGATCTCTTTTCCGTTCCTTGCGTCTAAGCTTAGTGTATGCCTCCTAGTGTGCTGTTTTTTGGTTTTAATACATACATGTGCCACCCCGTTGCCAAAACATGCAGAAAAAAACCTGAGAAGAAGCTTTTCTTTGCAAAAGTCAAAGCCCATCTCCTTCATCAGTTCTTTTTCGTCAGCCCTTTGTCACAGACCTCCTTCATCACAGTTTTTATCCTCCATCACAGTACTTCTCCTTTGTCAGTATTTCTTCTTTGCCATAGTTCTTAGCCTTCTTAACATACCTTCTTCTTCATCACAGTACTCTCCTTCATCACTGTCCTGTTTCACAGTCATCCTTCGGTACAACCATGCTCCTTCATCATAGTCCTTCCTCAGAGTCCTTCTTACTCACCAGTCATTCTCCTTTGCCACAGTCCTTCTCCTATGTAATAGTCCTTCTTCTTCTATGTCCAACTGTCTCAGGCATAGTCTCTCAGGCAGTCTCCTTCTTTTTCACCCCCCCGTATTTCTTCATCTATATTTTTTCATTTCCCCCTCCATGTCACTCGTTCTCTAGTATTCTCTTTTTCAGTTTCACTTTCTCCCTTGCTTGCTGTCCCTTTCTCTCTTGGTCTTTACCATCACATTATTTTGTAGCAAAAGCCATTACAATATAACACTGTACAATATCATCATTGAAATGTACATAAAAAAAGTAACGGGTAGAGCACAATCCATAAAATAAGATATACCCATAACAAGATACAAGCCATAAAAAGCCTACATTCGTAAATAACGTCCATGTCCCTTTCTCATAGCTCTCCCTATCTCTGTTTTAGCAAGGCCTGCACATCTAGGGATCAAGAGCCCTGTTGCTTTCGTGCCAGGCATCAGTGAGATAGCAAGGCACTACTTCTGTCACCCTCTCATCTTTATTGGATGCACAGCCCCCTTCTACATTTTAATATTGTTTTACCTACCAAGTGATAGGAGCTACTGTCTCAATGATCTTATTATCTCAATCACAGTGGTCGACACTAGGTGCCTTACTCCACTTAGCCGTTAGATAACCCGGAGGGAGCCATCCCAATCTGAACTACATAAACAGATTTCTGCCTGCCTTTTGTATACTTGAAGTCTGATAAGCCACCACTCCACATATAATTTTATGTTTCAAATACCAGGACAGCATGGAGCATTTGTCTGGATTGCTCAACATCGCTGCAACTTTCACTTGAATGAACCTCTGGTGTGACCAACTTTCTTCAATGCCCCTTCAATACAAGCAGAAAGATCCCTGTATTCTCTGGACATGAGAAGGGTGTTCAAGAACTAAGTATATTACTGTAAAGAGAGTAATTCTCAGCCATAAGTATCTGCAGTCAGCCATTCCTGAAAATAAATATACTCTTGTGCAAAGAAGAGACATATTGGCAGCCGGCTGGGAGTGAATGTGTTTAATCACTGCTTCTTACAGCTGTAAAAGGAAATGTCTCAACTCTTTGATATGTACACCATTGGTTTTATACAATGACAAACAAATAATCAATCATTTATGCTAATATGAACCTTATATTTCAATGGGTTTTTGATTGGCCATTTTACCTAAAGGTCAAACATCCCTTCATTTCATTGGACATAAACACTCCCTGAATCACATGGCTTGTATGCTAATTTAGCAAGACTAGGCAGTTTTCCAAATTTCACTAAGCCACAAGATATATGTTGCAACCTTAAACTGGACAAAAACAAGTTTCTAGAAATGACGTCTTCAGACATTTTAGCACACTGTGTTGAAGACATTGACGTTTTATGAGTCACACCATTAAACATCACATATTCTGCTTTTAAATGTTCCCAACTGATATACACCTGTCTTCGGCTGCTCTCAGTCAACATTGGCTGGGGCTTAATTCACTTCCTTTTCTGCACACAGCACTACATTTCTGTGTTTTCAGCCCTTCTAAACACTTGTAAACTCCTACCAGACTGAAAGCCTCTATTAGTTTGGAAGGCAAACTGTGGAGTCCATTTTAAGATAATGAATGTCTGCTGTGGTCACATTTCATTTGTCAGGGATCTACTTTCCTGCATATATGTGAGCACTACCAGTTTTTTTTAATGTATACTGTCTATTGAGTGTGAATAACATCCTTCATATCTAAACACAGTGTGGCCTAGTGTCCGTGGTATTCTATAATAAATACATGTTTACCCTGGCCCTCATTACGACCCTGGCGGAAATCAACCGACCGGACCGCCATAGCGTAAATAGCGTTTCCGCCATTGCACGACGGAGCAAAGTGCGGCCCATTCCGACCCATCGGGCACGAGCACCACGCCATGGCGGAAGTGCAAAGTCCGCGATGGCGGAAATGACCCCAAAACGGCCCACACCGCCGCCATACGGCGCCCTAGGTGCAATTCCGCCACCCCTCTTAGCGGTCACCGCAATGAGCGGCAATCGTAAAGTACGGTGACCGTAAATATACGGAAACGGAAGTAAAAACATGGTCCCGGAACGGGAAACATCACGCCGTACACCTATAAAAACACTATTTCCACACAACCATTAAAAATACTACCCTGAGACACATCCCAACCCGACATCCACCCTCGTGAAACCAAGAAAAATAGGAAAAGTAGCGAAGAAAGCGTGCGACCGCAAGCGGCAGGTCCACTTCTCCCGTGAGGAACTCACCGTGCTCACAGAGACCCTCCAGGAGAATGCCGCCGTCGTCTTCTCCACGCAAATGACCAGGACGGCACTTGCGAACAAGAAGGCCATATGGGCCCTGGTGGCACAGCGGGTAAGTGCGGTGGGGACCGCACCCCGCAACCCACAGCAATGCAGAAAGCGATGGGACGACCTGCGGATCCGCGTCCGTAGCATACTTTCTGCCAACCGCAACATTGCCACAGCTACCGGGGGAGGATCGGAATCACCCATCAAGCTGACCCCCTGGGAAGAAATCTGTGCCTCCACCATTGGAATGGAGAGTATCGAGGGAGTCGGAGGGATGGAGAAAGGAGTGCAGACATCCGAAGAATCAGGTAGGTGTCCCAAATAAAACAATGCTAAAACCACAATGTCCAATCATGTGAAGTACCACGTGTCCACATAGTGCAACAGTAACACATGTCCAGGAGAACGGCCACATACATAGGCCCGATAGCACACTTTAAAACTCACATTAAATACATAAATAATTAAAAATCCTAAAAACACCCTCTACACGTGCAGCAGGCACACCCTAACTGCAGGCTGCAAAACAACTGCACCCTCACTCCACACAAAAAAGAAACCACCTCCAAGGCCCCAACCCAAATCACCCTCAGGTACCACCCCAATGCATGTGATACATTGCCATTCCAATTCCCACAGACCCATCAATAACGCTCGCCCTCTTCTACTCCACCACAGGGTCCGATTCAAACGACGAGCTCCAGGACACCCCTACCAGCACACCTGCAAAGAGGGCCAAGACCAACGGCCAAAGACCCTCCACCTCAGCTGCACGCATCAAGACACGGCAGCAGGACAAATCAAGTGGCAGCACACAGGAGGGAACTCCAACAGGCACCCCAGCACCCAGCATGCCCACAACAGCACCACCACAGGTCCCCCCAATGGATGCCACAGAAGGCACTGCTCCTGGTGGCAGCAGCACCATAGGTGACACTGCATTAATGGCAGCATGCTCCGACACAGAAAACGGGGATGTCGAAGTCAGATCCATCCATGACCTGTCTCAATCCCCCTGTCTGTTCCATCCCGTACACCATGAGGATACCACGCAGGGGCACCCACAAGACGACGACTGGCCATCCCCCACAAGCCCTGTGGCAAGGCAACATGAGGTGACCAGCCCCTCTGTGACACCACCGCAAATGGCCATGGCCCAGCAGAGGCAACAGTCCCTCGACCAGGTAATCGTGCAACAGCAGCAACTGGCCACGCTCCTCAAGGACCATGCCGATGAATGTGGGGGCACTAAGGCAGACATAGAAACATCAACTGAGACACTTAGGGCAGAAATGGAGAGAAGTACAGAGACACTAAGGGCACAAATGGAGAGTAGCACCGAGAGCCTGAGAGTAGAAATGGAGAGAAGCACCGAGAGCCTGAGAGTACAAATGGAGAGAAGCACCGAGAGCCTGAGGGGGGAACTGCATGCGACGTCCAAAGACGTATGTGCCGAACTTGCCGATGTGCGCCGTGTGCTCACTGAGCTCTCACAAACCCTTAGGGACATGCATGGACGTGAGCAGGCAGAGACATCATCCGTCGCAAGTTCCGTCCAGGGCAGCCCCCAACGTAGATCAGGGAGGAACCTGCGCTCCACAGCCAGGGGTGCCCCTGATACCCGGAGAGGGGGCTTGCAATAGCGACTGCCCACTGACAATGAGCATCTATGGACACTGGTGTTCGGGGGGGAGGTAGGAGGGTGGAGGGGGTGTGTTGGGCTCACTTGGGTGGCGGGTCGATGGGGTGTGTAACATGATTTCACATTTGCCATAAACAATGCACGATTATCCAATGAGATGTGTGGACATTGATCTTTGTGTACAAGGCCATTATAGGCGTACAGTCCCTATTGTGCATGTTCCGGACACACACAGTGCCACAAGTCCCGTGTCCATGTATCAGCCACCAGGCGTGAGTGCTAGAAGCATGCATCTATGATATGCTGACGAATGTCACGGCCCTCCTGTGCCTCGGGGACTCCTTGAGGTGCTGCCACATCCCCACCCTCATCATGTCCATCTTCAGGTGCTTGCAGTTCTGCGTCAGGGGGCATGGGCACATTTCTACGTACGCACATGTTGTGTAGCATGACACATGCCATGACCATCTTTGCAACCTTCTCATGGCGGTACAGGAGTGCCCCGCCAGACCTGCTGAGGCAGCGGAAACGACCCTTCAGTAGGCCGAATGCCTGTTCTATGACTACACGGGTACGTGAGTGGGCATGGTTGTAGTCCTCCTCATGCTGGTCCCGTGGGTTCCGGAGTGGTGTAAGGAGCCATCTCTTCAGTGGATACCCGGCATCACCTGTATGTGGACAATAAAGGATGTTTGAGGAATGCCATTGCTACGTACGCACCCCCCCCTTCCTGCTAGGTCATTGGCGCATCACATACCCCACATTATCATGCTTGAAATGAGACTCACCGAGTAGCCAGGATCTGTTCCCTGCGTGTCGCTCCATGTAGCGTGGTATTGTAGAGTTCCTCAAGACCATAGAATCATGGGTTGATCCTGGGAATCGGGCACAACAATGTGTAATGATCCTTTTGGAGTCACACACCATTTGTACATTCAGAGAATGAAATTGTTTTCGGTTGCGGAACTGGGCCTCCATGGCATGTGGGACGACCAATTCCACATGGGTGCAGTCGATGGCACCAATGCAACCCGGTATGCCGGCAAGTGCATGGAATCCCACTTTAGTGTTGGTAATTTCCTTCTCCGAGCGTGGTAGAGAGATGTAGTCGTCTGCGTGCTGCAGGAGGGCATCGAGCACTTGCAATAGTGTCCGTGAGAACAGTGGCTGTGAAATGCCATGCAACTGTCCGACTGTGTGCTGGTAGGTGCCTGTGGCCAGGAAGTGGAGTACAGACACCACCTTCAGTAGGGGTGGGATGGCGGTTGGGCTGTCTATCATGCTGGCAAGGTCAGCCTGTGTCATGTCCACAATGGCGGTTATGGTGTCCCGGTCCAAACGGTAGAGGGTGTGGATCTGCTCATCAGTGAGGTCGAACGGATGTGCTCGGAGGCGTGGGATTGCGGGCTGCCTGCGTGGTGGTAGTGGCTGTGCTGGCGGCCCTTGCTGGCCCTGCCTTGCCCTTCTCCTCCTCCTCCTCCTGCGTCTCCTCCGTGCGGCCGGTTGTAGTCGGTATTCGTCTTCTTCTTGAAGTTGGAGTACTTGCAGTGCTATCAGGTCCCCCAGGGCCAACATGGCTAGTCCTGCCGGTAGCATTTCGGAGTGGGTGTGGTTGTGGGAGGGGGTTGGGTGTGCAATTTATGTGTTTCCAGGCTGTATGGCCTCCACCTGTGGTGATTCATTCCACCTGTGCAAGCTGCTCTCCCCTTTGGGCGAGCACGTCCCGCACACAACGCTGCAATTCGACGAATGGCATCTTGCCATTACAATCATGTATTTGTACCCGATGGCAGTGTAACATTGGTTGATATGTTCATTCTGCTTAGGTCCCATTGTTTCACATACTATCTTTGCAGTTGCGAACAGACTTGTGAAGGGTCAGTGGAACGTAGTACTCGAGTAACGGTGGACCCTCATGCAACACTGCACCGAGGTTCACCGACAGGCGGGGCGTCCCATTTGTGAGTGAAGGCAGTTGCCATTTTCACACACAGCCGCACTAGATGGATGAATTTGTGATTTCAAGCGGTCACAGATGCCTTTTCGACGTGATGTTGCAAATGAGGAATTCGAAGGACGGCGCTTTCGGTTTTCAGCTAGCGGCGAGGAGATGCCCACAGGTCTGACTGCAAATATAACGTTCTATTGTTCAATGTCCTTGGGACAGGGGCCATGGCGAGGATGCAATGATTGATATGAATAGTATGGGATGCGCAATAGCGAAGTGGGCCATAAGGCCGGACGTTCCCAATTACATGTTACTTCACAACACTGGAATTACGGGCTGGGGCACAGTGGATTTTGCAGGCTGCATTACGCACAGACTCAATGGAAGTTTCACATGTCATGTGAGTATGGAAGCAGGCGTTTGTGATGGTGTTTTCACCTCGATATAGATAGTTATGATTCGCTAGTGGTTTTTGGTTGGTGATGATCCTTTGGAGTGGGCTAGCATGCATATGGCTGTGGATTTGGTGTGATCAGTGAAGTGAGTAATTCAAATGTAGTTCTGATGGCCATACTATTCTTTTTCATTTCGTTTGGGTGACAGGTATCTCCTCCCCTTTTGCCACTGCCATCTGTATGCCACTCCTGCAGATGGATTTTACTCCCGACACCTGCTGCTTCGTGTTAATCAGTGGAGCAGCATTACGATCTTATGGGACGATCGCCAATGGGCCACATGCCCTTACGCAGTACTGGTGGCTAGGAGCAACATTTCGGCCTTTCAGCTGGACTAGTGCCTCCCTATTGGGACGGCCCTGCGGGTCGAGGCGCTTCCATGTTGCCTTTTCGTACGAGAATGTAGCCCCTGTGTGCCATGAGGGTACAGGGCGTCACACGAGAAGTAGCTGGTCATTTCTTGCGGATGCAGCCCACAATGGTGAAATGTATTTTGGAGTTCATGGCCTGATGGCTGTATGGGCTTGGTGAATTTGTTGTGCATTAAATTCCTATTCTGATATGAACCGTGTAGCGTTCTTCTTTGCAGGTGATGTGTCATATTCCTATTTGGGGAGCGATGTATTGTGAGAAGATCTGCATTGGGTTCCAGCTTCGGAGTATAGTTGCGTGGTACTGTGCTGGGCGCGTTTGCCTACGAAGCCCAGTGAGGTCAGGGATGAGGCCTGCCAATGTGACTGTTTTGATGATGTGATGCTCAGGGGCGGGGGAATGGCTTTTGTGTAACAGATGCCGGTCAGCCAGTTGGATTGGTGGTATGATGTGATTATCAGAATATGGCTGGTCACAGGTGCCTGTGTTTGCGTGCGTTTCTTGGAGGGAGACTGAGGTCATGTCCATTTGTGTGGCTTCTGTATTCGTGCCATCTGTGCCCTGCAGCTCCCATTGGCCCCTCTTGAGATTCATTTGTTCGTTGGCAGGCATGGATGACTTGTACATTTCAATGGTTGCATTGTGTGACTTCATTGCACCTACGGGGAGTTGTGCAATGTGGCCAGGGAGCGGTGTACAGGCACTCAGTAGGGCCGTTTACGGTTGGTTCGCGATGCCGTACTTCTCACCATGGCGGAATGGTACTTTCCGCCGTGCTTGATGGCGTTAGGTGCATGTCCGCTGGGGTCAGAATTCGCGTACCGTTGCGCCATGGTGGTAATTGCGGTTTGGCATGGCGCGCGCGCGCGTACTTGGTGCAGTTAGCGTTGGCGTTCACTGCGGTGTCGCTAATGGCATCGTACTTTGCGGTGACGGGTCATAATCGCACCGAGCGCTATTCGATGGCGGTGTTGCATTTCCGCCATCGTTTTTCGATTTCCGCCAGGGTCGTAATGAGGGCCCCTGTCTTTTATGCAACTATATGATACCATAGATGAATGACATCACTTCTGTCATCCTTGGTCCACACCATGCTTATCCTGATATGATATGATATGATAGTTTATATATATAGCGCCTATACACTATGTGTTTCAAAGCGCTTCAAGGCAATGGAAGGAACAAGGGAAAATACAATGACATTCTTACAGGCCATGAACAGTAAGGATGTGAAATTAACTATCACCCGGCTGGGTTCACCCGGCCTGACAACATTTCAGATAGTGCAAGAACTAAGACATAGATAAGGAAGGGAGACGGAGGGTGGAATGGAAATGGAAACAGAGAGCCGACTACCGTACTAGGCCTGACGACATTTCTGGTAGAACCGGAGAAAAACAAAATGTGAGGGAAAGGGGTGCAGAAAGGGAGGGGAGGAACACAACAAGCGACTATTGTATTAGGCTGAATGACATTTCAGATAGTGCTGGGGGTGGGGGGCGACAAGCAATAGGAGGGGGAAGGAGACAGACAACATTGCTATCATACTAGGTCCAGGGACAATTCTGATCGAGTAAGTGCATAGAAGAAAGTAAGGGTAGGAGGGGAGGAGATAGGAAAAAGGGAGAAGGGGAGAAGAGGAGAGAACAGAGAGTATGCAGTCAAAAAGATTGGAGAAGCAAGAGGGGAGAGCGAATACAATTGCAGAAGTCAGTAGTAACACATAACGTTGAAAGCCAGGATTCCAGATGAAGATGGGAAAAGCATGATTCAGGGATTGAGTAAAAGATGCAAAGGAAGTCCAGCATGAGAGTTGAAAAAGGGTGATGCACCGTGAATCAATGAAGTCCATGAAAGTCAAATCCAGCATTGGCCACAAGATGTTGATGGTGAACCAGAATGTATCAGGACAGACTCCTGCAGAAATAGGCTGGAGAGGGCCAGGGGAGCAGGGTAGAAGAATCAAGCAGATCAGGCAACACTGGGGTCCGAGAACGGTGGGGGGCATAAGGGAACATCACAGGGGACCAGAGGGGGTGGGGATGGCCTGTGGGGACAGAGGGAGCAAACACATGTTAGTGCATGCTTACCTGCTGTCTGGGCAGGGGTTTGGGTCCTGGGTTCTCCTGGTCCGAACAGGTCCAAACAGGAATTGCCTTTTTCTTAGTCTGCCCTTCGCTTCGGACGCCCGGACGAGAGACGTTACTTGATCTAAGAGTTAAGAGCAGGAAGGAAGAGGCAGGGCTAAGAAGGTGGGTGGTGCTTAGGCCAGGTGGTGTAGATCCACTTGCACCTGCTCCCCATCTGCAAAGGAAAATAGGCTGGAGGGCTCCTTAAGTTAGCGGAAAAAAAGAGCAGCAACCAGGAAGGCACCAGGTGGGTGCTGCTTGCTAAGTGGGGAAAAAGAGCAGCAACCTGCAAGGCACCTCCTCACTGTTTCTGCTTAGGGTATGGATAATACAGTTGTCTGAGTGAACAATTCTTCTCATATTTGCACTATTGTACCAGGGGGAGGTATACAGCCCCTAAATGCCATACTCACCTATCAGTTTACCAGAGAGCGGGGAGAGGCTGCTCCTCTACGTTACACTGGGTGCTTTGGCCATCGACTCAATTGTTCATAGCCTTCTGGCCCATTGGTACTGGTTAGGGATGTCAAATGCCTCCATCTCTAGTTGGCTATTGTCCTGCACTGCCTTTTGCCATGGAATAGTGGTTAGACCACCTCCCGGGAAGCCTAAGGTACACTCTACAAGGGCTGTCTTTATCATTTGACGATGGCCGTCTTGGTGGTGACTCCGCTTTCAGACATTGCAGACCAGCGACATGGAGAACAACACATACTTTGATGAGATTGTACTGCTTCGACAAAAAGACGGCGGCGGATTCCATTGTTGGATAGGCAGCTATGCAAAGCTTGTTTTCCTGAGGTGAGCCAATCTCTTTTCCGTCTACTTGTCTAATGTGTATGATTCACTACTTTGTAATATATTCAACAGAATGTGAATCTATGGAAGATCCAATGCTGGAGAAGGAGAAAGTTAAATTACCTGTAACTACTGTTCTGCAGCATTGGTATCTTTCATAGATTCACATGCGACCTTCCTGCCACCCCTGCATTCGACTCAATAATGCACACTGTCCATGCATTGCAAGAAGCTGCTGAAAACGGCCTCCAGGCGTGGACATAAGGAAGTTCTTATTGGCTAGATGGCAAATGGCCCAAAATGAGTCTGAAAGAACACTAAAGTGAGTGCAGTTTTCTTGGTTTACAGTTGGGCATGCTTTGTTGATGTACAGAGGATAATGACAGTCACTATTCAACAACATGTGAACCTATGAAATATCCAATTCTGGGGAACAGATCATTGCAATCTTGGCACTCCAAGAGCAAGTAGCACACCATTTCTGCCACCAGGTGGCATTGCCATTTTTACAAGAGAAGGAAGAAGGATTCAGGGTATGTTTTGCTTGAAGAATTCCTTACTCTATTGTTGAATTTTGTTCCTTGCAATAATATCTGGGCGATTGTCACTGTTTCATTTTCAGATTGTTTAACCAACAAATAAGTGCAAATATCATGAGATTACCCTTAGTTTACTGAGAAATTCGACTGCAGAAACTTTAGCTTATTGTTTAATATGCGAGCTAGCCATTGCATTAAACTTTCACCCTCTCTTTCTTTAATACATATAGTTAGGAACAAATTGAACCATCCATCTCTATTTTGTCGCTTTTGTGATTCCCAAGTGATTGAGACATTGACGCATCTTTCTTTTCCTATTTTGACCTGCCCGTCGAGGTCCACGGATTGTACACTTTGGAAACTACGTTTCTAATCTTGGTTTTGTGGAAATAGATTGGTTGTGGTTGCGTATATTTTCGGAGACAAATACCTCCTTAACTTTGGCTGCACTTTAAAATACTTAAAGCTCATTGATGAAGGACAAGAAAGGGTCCAATCATAATTATAAGCTGATATTTTATTTATGCAATGGTTTTAAAAGTATAACATTTATTTAATCTGCTCTTTGTAATTTTGAAAGGTTTAAATAAACCCAAACAAATAATAAATATACTACACATTGCATGAGCAAACAAAGTCAATCATAATACATCTTATTCGTTCTTAAAGTAGCAACGTGTAATTTCATCTGTAAGGGTACTTAGAAAATAGATATCATATATTTTATAATTTTCTTCCAAAATTTCTACTTTTCACAGCAAATGGAAATAATGTTTTTTCCCCCATGAATTCAACATTTCTGGAAAGGTTAAGTCAGTAACCCCTTCCTGGTCCAATGTGCAATGAACCATGTACTCAACTCAGGAACATTGCTCAGCTCGAGCAGTGATAGACACATAAAAATACGGTGCTATTTGCCATTCAGGGGAACCACTTCTCAAGCAAATGATGGGCACAAAATCACAATGAGAATAACAGGAAAATGTGCTCAGGCAGTGCAAATACTGTGTGCAACAGTACTGTACACAAACATTTTGCTAGTTGACTCACCTTACAAAATCAGGGCCTATGTAGACATAGACACATATATGGCCAACCAGTAGCAGCTGACCTTGTTGGCTCTCACTCTCTGGCCCCATCTTTGACTTGCCCTGTTCCTCCATCTCCCAAGGCCAGAAGGACTGCTGAATGTGCACTCAGGGAGTTGGAGAAGCAGGCTTATCATGGCCTTCATTCCTTTGCACACTAGTCTCCCCATGTGCAAGCAGACAGTGGGAAAGCTCCAGGCACTGACACCAGTCAGCAAACCTTTCAGGGATCCTGAGTGTCCACCGTGCCCCTCCCACTCCCCCAAAAATGGATAATTGGGGATGAAATGGTGTTGTATAACATGACACAGAAGGAGAAAGATTTATTGTTACTGATTATAGATTTCGGATCTGGGGAAATCAGTCCAAAATCCAGCACTTCTGTGAAAGAGAGAGTGGATGGGAGAAAAACTGTCAGCAAGAGTAGAGTGAAAGAGAAACATTAAGGAAAATGGTGAAAGAGATAAGAAAGGACTAAAATGAAGAAAGTGGCGAATATATAGTGAGGAGCCACAGTAAGAAAGACAGAGATTGCGCGAGAGGGCAAAAGAGAAACTCAGTCAAAGGAAAAGAGAGGGGGAGAAATAGTGACAAATCCCCAGAGTGTGAGTCGCAGATAAAGGAAGCATAAGTGACACACCTAAAGAGGAAAGGTAAAAGCCTCAGAGATAGACCGAGAGTGGCAAAATGAAGGAGCAACACAAAAAAGAAAGGTAAACTATATGTAAGAAGAGAGCAGAAGACCAACGGAAACAAGGTTTGCCAATGAAAACAGTCTGGCTTTTGTGTCGGCATGGGAAAGGCATTTGCCAGGCACTACCAGAATGGTATTAATGGGCCATTGATGATAGCAGGGACAAAATAGTGTGAGTACCTGGGCATCTAAAAGCAGTGCCTGGCAAATGACTAATACTAACACAAGCGCAGACCTGGTGAAGACATTTCTATTACACCAGTATCCCATTTACTGTTCCAATTAAGACCATAGCTCTCACAAGACTGCTTGAAAAAACACAAGCAGTCATTTGGAGCACACATTTCGATGGTAAAGCTTAATAAAGCTACCTCAATGAGATACCAGGAGGATGTGTTCCGGGCAGCGAGGGCCAGGAACTGGGTTGGAATGGCCATAGGCATTAGCATGACCATGGGCACTCAATGGGTGGGCAAATAACCAAACAACGCCCACAAGCGTCTCCCTCCTCATTTGCCGTTTCTCCCTAGCTGTACTCTAATGCAATGGTTTCAGCTTATAGATGGTGTGTTAGCATCACCTAAAAGCCCAACCTAAAAAAGGAAATATTTGTGAACATCTGCACTTATTCTTCGTACCTGCACTTATTCTTCCTAATTCAAGAATGAAATAATGTAATACAATAAAGTGTGAAACGTAAAAATGACGGCTCTAGAGCTTATGTGTTCCTATCAGCATTGGTTTTTTGTTTAAAACAATTTTTATTAATTTTCAACAACACAAACACAACTTGCAGTACATATTGTATCATTTCAAATTTACATCACTTAAACAATATCTACTGCTTCCCCTATACCTTCCCACCCACCCGAGCCTACTCTCCCACACATTCTGTTTCTTCATCTTGTAACTGGAGTCCTTCTCCCGTGTTCTCTACTGGATCCTGGTCACTCAACCAGTCTTGCGTGGGCCCAAATAACGTGGCTAGCAGATGTGTTCAGGCTGTCAAGGTTTCTGCTTCCTCCTCCCCACCAGAGTTGCTAGCCTCTTGCCATACTGCAGTTTCAGCTTCTGCCCATTTCTGGAGGTCTTTCCACCACACTTCTATTCTCGGACTGTGGCATGCTTTCCATCCCATAGCGACTCTGCGCTCGGCAAGTATGTATGCCAGATTTTTCAATTTTCTAACATGCTTAAGTTTACGTGGTCTTTGAAACCCTCCTATCAGGCATGCCCACGCTGCTTCTACCGTTAACTTAACCCCCCTTTACCTCCAGCCTATGTGCTACTTCTCCCCAGAATCTCTCAATTACTGGACACGCCCAAAACATGTGCACCATTCCAGTGCTCTCTTCGTCACATTTAGGGCATGATTGTCGTCCTACATTTTAAATTGTAGCTATCCCCTGGGGCGTCATATAAACTCTATGCGTTACATATAATTGTATTTGCTGCAACCTTGCATTTCTTGACACTTTCATATGATATCCTTGGGCCCGCTCCCACATCCCATATCCCATCAGTCATAGGGGTGCCCACCTCTTCCTCCCAGTCCTGCCTCAGTTGTACCAGTTCTTTCCCCACTTTGGACATCACCATCTCATATATTCTAGATCTCTCATGCCCTCCTTCAGCTATGTCATATATTATGTCTAAGGTGGCGTCCGGTTGCTCCTCTAGTACTATCTCGGACCATGGCTCTCTGATCCACCGCGGCACCCCATAGTACGTGATGTATTGTCCCGTATGTAAGCCTGTTTCCTCCACCAGCCTCTCAAATTCTATTATCTTCCCCTCTCGCCATATATCTCCCATAGTTGCTATCCCTACTGGTTCCCAATACATCCTGATAATCCTCATTAGTTGGCTTTCTTTTCCCACCAGCGCAACTAGTGGCACTTGCGGGGAACACAGGATGAGTTCTCCATTACCTGACAGACCCTTTACCATATTTCCCATCCCAGTATCATCATCTTCAGGCGGCCTTTCATATCTGCTTTGGGCAGCCACATCATTTCATTGTAAGAATGGGGCACATTCCAGTCTAAACAGCCTAGATTCCGAGGTTGGATCTTCTGATTGCCATTTTGCCACGTATTCTAGTTCGCTTGCTAAATAGTACATTTCGTAGTTTGGCAGTTTTATTCCCCCCTTTATCATGTGAATTTTGCAGCTTCCAGAGGGCTATTCTATTCCTCGTCCCACTCCATAGGAAATCCCTACACATGCTATGTAGTCAAGCAAAGAATCGCCTTGGTATCGAGTATGGTATATTGCTAAAGTAATGCAGTAGTCTTTGAAGAACCACCATTTTCAGCATTGCCCCTCTCTCCATCATCGCCAAGGGAAGCTTTGTGCAGAACTTCATGCTATTTTCAATGCTCTTGACCGCTTTCTCAGTATTATGCAGGTGCTCTGCCTCCACCGTATGGTAAATATCTATCCCAAGATACCTAAACGTGTTGACCTCCCATGGTATTTGTAAGACAGGTAATTGTTTGTATCTGCCCAACAGAAATATACATGATTTATTGAGATTCACTGCTATACCATAAAGCTGCGCAAATTGCTCCATCACCTCTAGCATATATTGGAGGTTTTCCTCAGGGTAACATAAGTACAACAGTATATCATCTGCATACAGGGAGATTAGATGCGGCTCCCCTTTTATGGTGATTCCTATTGCATTGTACTGCAGCCTTAGGTATATCGCCAGGGGCTCTAGGGCTAAGATATAAAGCATGGGGGAACACTGGCATCCCTGCCTAGTACCCCTACTAAGTTGCCATCTCTCCGATATTATTGCTGCCATTTTAACCCTAGCTAGCGGTGCGCTATATAATAGTTGGACCCACTTAAGACTCCCAGGCCCTAATCCATAATTGGTCAGGGCTGCCATCAGCCAAGGCCATTTGACTGAGTCAAAGGCTTTTATGGCGTCTAATGATACAATTGCCATCTCGCCCGCCTCTCCATTCGCATGTTCAATAACTCGATGGAGTCATCTGTGATTGTTGGTTATGTTCCTGTTCGGGACATACCCGGTCTGGTCAGAGTGTATTAGTTTGGTGATAACTTTCCTCATCCTGTTTGCTAGCACCGCTGTAAGTATTTTACTATCCTGATTTAGCATTGAGAGTGGTCTAAACGATCCACAATCCTTATTAGGTTTTGGGAGCGGTATGATTATTGCCTCTCATAGGGTCTCTGGCAGCTTTCCCATTTCATAAGCCTCATTTAACATCGCTAAAAGTGGCGGGAGCACCTCATTTCTGTACATTTTTATAAAATTCACTCGGGAGTCCATCGGCCCCTGGGGTCTTGCTGGTGGGCAGTTGCACTACTACCTCCTCTAGTTCTTCTAGGGTAATCAGGGCATCTAGCTCCTCCCGCTCTTCTGCACTAATTTGTGGCAAGCCTATATCTTCCAGCGTTTCGTTTATTCTCCTGCAATCACTTCCCTCTTTATCTCCGTATAGGGCTTGGTAATAGTCTACGAACTCTCGATTAATACCTTCTTGGGTGTCCACTGTACACCCGTCGTCCTTCGTTATTGTTCTGATTGTGAGTCTGGGAGTCTCGTTTTTATATAACCACGCCAATGTTCTTCCTGGCTTATCACCTCCAGCGTGCTGCCTCTCTAGGTACTTTTTATAGTTCAGATTATGCAATCTCTTCCAACATCCAACGCATTTTTGCTGCAATCTCAGTATTGTAACATTCTCCTCCTTGGTGGTGCCCCCCCTTCTCAGCGCTGTTTCCAATTATTTTTCTGCTTCCTGTAGTTCAATTTATAGCCCTCCTTGCAGCCCTTTGGACTTAGCAATGGCTATCCCCCTTACCAGCACTTTAAAAGCTTCCCATAGCGTACCAGCTGTCTCAACACTGCCTGTATTGATCTCAAAGTAGCTTACTATTTCGTCTCTTAGGTCCTCCCTGAACATTGTATCTTTCAACGTCTCAGCTCGGAGGCGCCAAGTCGGTATCCTTGCTCTTGGGGGTTGGTATTGCCACTCCAGTACTAGCGGTGAGTGGTCTGATAGGACCCTCGCTTTGTATTCCGTTTTTGCTACTTCCGCCATCAGCCGTTCGTACTCAATGTCACTGGGCGTAGTAAGATCGTTTTTATGTTGTGCTGTGTTCTCCCTTGTTCCCCTCCCTTGCCTAGTCACGCTCTGAAACAATTGTGTACGAGCGCAATACAAATAAAATATCATATCATATCATATCATATCATATCATAGCCCTTGTGTAACAAACATATATTCCAGCCTAGTATGCAAATTTTGTGGGACCGAGTAAAGGGAATATTGTCTCTCCTGCGCGTGACGCGCCCTCCATGCATCCTCGAACCCAAATTCCATTAGTAGTGTCTGCAATGCTCTGGCTGCAAGAGTGGGCCTGTCTATTTTGCTGTCTGATCTGTCAATCATCGGGTATAGCGCACAGTTGAAGTCTTCTCCCCAGACCACCGCCCTCCCCCAAGCACTTGCCAAGTTTACTGTACAGGGACCTAAAGTATGCCGCTGTGTCTTGGTTCGGGGCATATGTATTAATAATGCTTATTTCTTTGTTTTCCACCAGCCCTCTTATCATGACCATCCTCCCATCTGCTTCCACCGTGGATTGCAGCAGCTGGAACGGGGCATGCGATGCAACCCAAGTAATCACACCTCTAGCATATGCCGAATATGTAGCGCCTACAACAGTCCCTTTCCATTTCTTCCGGATCACCTCTAACCTTTCTTGCCTGAGGTGAGTCTGTTGTATCAGGGCTATATCTATTTTCTGTCTGCGCAAATACATGATAACCTTATTCCTCTTCAGGTAGCTACTGAGACCACTAACATTCCATGTGATGATTTTAATGTCCCCCATTATCTGGTAGCATCCCTCAGCTCCTCCTGCCAGTGCAATCCCTGTCCAAAAATGTTCCTTTCCGCGTGTAGGTCCATGTAGGCTCGGTCCCCAACTAATATTGTCACACCCAACTCCCCAACACCCTCCCCAACTCCCTTCCCGTCCCCCTTCCCATCACCTTCCCCTTTCCCAAGTTGCCCCAACTCAATATCCACCCCGCCTACTACTCTCCGCCCCTCCCAATTGTTGCCCAGCTCCATCCCTGGGTCTCAGACACCCCCGCATCTAGCCCCTTACACGGCAATTGCCTGCACTCAGGGCTCAGCGGGGTGAAAAATGCCCTAGTGGCTCCTCTCCTTCCTCTGTCTACTGGGGGTGGACCGTGTCCCTCCTGTGTCTCCTGAATTAACCATCATATTAGGTGCACCATTGATAACTTTCACTGCACAGTCTATATTCCAGTCCAATATGTCAAATTTTTACACATCATGATCTATTAATACAAACATGTGAGTCTGCACCCATTATTTTTGCTATCGAGTGTCTCACCCACAATTCGCTCATACCCGGCTACCTGTGGCGTGACTTCGTGTCACTTATCATGTTCATCTCGTCTCTGTTCTTCTTCACCCTCCGGGTAGCCCTAGGCATCCAGCTAGTTCGTCGCGTCTAAGTATGTTTTGCCCTTATGTAATATCTTGAGTTTTGCAGGGTATAAGAGCATATATTTAACTCCCTGTGCGCAGTCTCCTTTTTATCGCTACATATCCATAGCTTTGCCTCTGCACCTGCATGATGTAATTGGGATATGCTGTGATGGTCGCTGACGCCCTTGTTATCGTTCCTCCTTTCCTAAAAAACTCCAGAATCTTCTCCCAATCCCTGTAATTCATGATCTTCGCTATGACCGCTCGGGGCAGAGCCCCGGGTTGTGGCCTTCTCGTCAGGGCTCTATGTGCGCCGTCAATCGCAAAGCCCTGGGAGAGCTTGCCGGCTCCTATTTCCTGGATAATCATGTTCTCCACGTAGTCCGTTGGATCTTGGCCCACTTCTCCCTCCGGTAGGCCAACCACGCGAATGTTATTGCGTCTCGCTCTTCCTTCGGCCTCTTCCGCTCGATTCTCCAGGTTGGACACTTGTTGCTTTAGTATGTGGACCTCCTTAGCATTGTTAGTGCTGGTGTCCGTATTATTTTTCACAGCACTTTCGAGGCTAGTCGTGCTCTCTGAGAGCGCTCTCATGTCTTGTTGCAGTAGGTTAACCTCTATTCCCACTGCGTCTATTTTAGTTTCCAGTGCCGCTTTCAGGTCCGCCATCTCTGATCCCCATGAGGATTTTAGTTCTGTGATAGCCGCAAGGATGGCATGGTCATCTCTCGGAGGGACAACATCTGCAGGTGTGCTCGTCAGGGCGTGCCCTGGGGTGGTCGGGTCTGTTGTGACTTAGCGAATATGTCCATCGTTGGTTGTTTGGCCTTCGCTTTCCCTCCTCTCACATACATTGTTCTCCTCGGTTCCTTCTCTAGATTGCACGTTCTTGGCAGTGCTGAGATGTCTGTTCTACCCACCAGCCTCTTTTGCTTGGCCACAAGCCTTTTGGTGCACTTCCTGCCGTGTGGACACACAATGCCACAGTTGACCCATTGGGGAGTTTCTTTCTGTGAGGTTTCGTTTCTGTATACTTCTCCAGGGTGCTGGGGCACCTTATATTAGCTGGCCTGTGGTAGTGGTTCGGCACAGTTCTCATATGCGCACATCGGTACAGATGCGCTCCTGCCAGCCGTATGTGGTCGCGCACCAGCTGTTCGGTAGTGCACGTCGGCACCGGCACCACACGGTGGTAATGTCCTTTCGCGGCGGCGGCGCCCCTTCCCCCTCAGTCACTCGCACATTTGGACTGACACGTTTGCACATCCAGGACCCTTGTCGTGCCTCATGTACGTCCGGGCGCACACAGAGCTTTCTGTGCTCTCATGAATGTCATTACCCCACTGTCTCACTTTTCGGCTTCACTGCAACCGGCTTAGACTGTATTCACCTCGCGCCCGGTTACCGTTGCGCTCACCTTCCCTCAGTGATACAATGTATCCTTCAGTCACTGAGTTCTGCACTCCTGCTGTCAGCCATCTGCCCATTGGTCACTGTTCCGCTGTGGTTATTGCTGCTTTCCAACTCTTTCATAGTGCACCAGTATAGTGTTCCATGAAGATCAGGGCTCTGTTTCTTCCATTGTCACTTCTGTGATCAGCCTTTGACTTTACTCCCGGATGGGTGCCATTTTGTTACTTTTGTCCTCTGTGCCCCCAGTTCTGTGTGCCTCGTGTCTGCTAGTTGACTTCAGCCCTCTGCAGCCATGTGCAAGTGGGGTCTCCACCTTCCCCTTCTGGATTATTTACATGGTGTCCCCCTGTCTCTGTGCTTCCTTGACATGCTCCGGGGTCCCCTCCTGTTTGCTTCCTTCCCAGTCGCCTCTCCAGTATCCTCCTCTGGCTGGGGCAAGGCTCTGTTCTTCCCTTCCTCCTTGGGGCACTCCCAACTCTCCCAGCACCCTTCGAGGGTCAGGTAGCCTCACTGCTCCTCTATTCTGCCATGCCTCCATTATGAGAGCTGTGGTGCTCTCCTGTTCGCTCAGTGTGTATGTTGTGTCGGGAAGATGTCCATTAACGCTTCTATCCTTCTTGCTCTCCGGGTGCCTCCGTATGCCATGAAAGTCCTATCAGCTGGCTTTCCACCCTGCTGAGCTGCTTCTTACATGGGCCTGTCCGCTCGGCCTCGCTGTGCCCCCGCCAGTGATCCACTGACAGACACAGGTTCACACCACCTCACGAGGGCCCTTTCCTTGCCCGGCTGCTCTGTGAGCTCTGGTGCCGCGCGTCTCCCCTTTGGCCACTCTCTGTTCGCTCAGCTGATATCTGTCGATACAATGGATCCTCCGTCTTTCGGGGATGGTACGCCTGCCTGCCTGCCGCTTGTCCCTCCGCTCCAGCTGACTTGCTGCGGCTTCCACTTCCATGGGCTGCTCCTCATTAACTCCGGTGCAGCTTCCACACAGAACAGTGCCTCTTTGACGGTTTCAAACACTATGCAGCTTCTCCTCTCCTTTGTTCTTGGGCAGGCGCCATTTTGTTGCGCCAGCTCGCCATCTCGCCTAACCTTCTTCTTTCCAGGGTTCCATCCCTGCCGCGAGTTTCCGCACAGACTTCCCAGCTCTCTGTGCACAGGCTATTCAGACGTTCCCGGCTTCTATTATATTGTGAATATCTTGACTTCTTTGCCTATTAAGGCCACGGATCTTCGTCGGATCGGCAGGAGCTCCGAGATGCACGTCCTATACGTGGCCATGTAGCCACGCCCCCCCTCCTATCAGCATTGTTAATAACAGAATCACAGCAAAACATTTGTTGTGAGCCTACTGCGCTCTTATTGAGTAAAAATACTCTTCCTTTATAAATACACCAGTATCATACAGTAACACATTATTCCTTTAAATTAATAACATTTCAAAATACAACACTTGCAAAAAGTCTTATTTAATATTTGATTACTTCACCAATATGCTTGCATAACAAAAAGTGTTTTAAGCCAACTATCATATTCAAATCAATATGTCTCATATGATTCATTCTGTTTATAAAATGTAACACCATCTTTTATTTATAAATCCCAAGATTTATTTTTCACACAATGTAAAGCTGCAGTGTAAAATAGTCCTTTTCAACAATCTATTTCTCCTAATGTGAAACTCTGATGTAGATTGCCATACACATTTCAAATATTTGTATTCTTTATCAAGGGCCAGTCCACTTTTTAATTCTTAATTTCTACAATTCAATACTAAATGTTATTTACTAGATTATATCTAACTTCACAAATATCAAAAAGCTGAATCACAACTCATATTACACTAGCCTGTTTCTCCAAAGAACGACAACGATCCACCTTTATGCCTATGTCTTGATAATGTCAGTTGCTCTATCCAAACAAATACCAACCAATGCTTGTAAGAACCTAATACTTTCATATACATGTCAAAATATTGCCATACTTCATCCATTACTCACTGAGAAATTGTAGTTATTCTTCATTGTTGTCACCTGTATGTGATAAACCTTTGTCTAAAATCCAAGCGTGTCCCTGCAAAACTCCCTACAATAACATCATGGTGTTAAGTAAAAGAACCTACTTATTATAAATCGAACAAATATCTAACTAATAGTTATGGGCCTATTTACAAAATAGTTAACTTTGTTAATGCTCACAAAGCAAGATTATCTTGATGCACCATCAGATTCCAGTGTTCCAAACAGAGCAGCACCATTTCAACTGTATATATATATGCCTACTCAAAAACGCAGAAAATTTAATGGATAAAGAGCGTAGACTACTCTGCTGTTGTAATGTTAACCTGTGGTAACTTAGGAGTGCCATCTTGGAACAAATTGAGTCTTCCGTAAGCAATACTAATCGCTTAGTGTATATCCCAAAATAGGGATTAGCTACCGAATTCAACAAGTCTAATCAAGATATATGTTTCCTGTGGTGATTATCACTAATAATTCATCATTATGCAGTGCACAAAAAAAATCCTCTTAATATACGCCACATATTATATATACATCTTCACATTTACCCATTGGTGATCAGTTAGATCACAAATGTGTAATACAATTATACATTTTCACTCATAGGATCTTTCAATAATTCATGCATGTATACAAATCTTAATAAACATTATACTATGCAACATTTGTAATAGAGATATCGGTACAAGTAAATTCATATTAGTAATTCATTGATGTACCAAAATGATGCATCATCAACAAATTAATTCTGTCTAATCTTTTAAATATTATAAAATGTCATCCAATTATCAGTCACATTTTGAATCGTCAAATATTCCATCAATATAAAGAACAGGACACAATTAAGCAAGGGTAGACTGTGTCCACTTGCACTGGGTTCTAAGGGGTACAGTCTACTAGCAGCGAGGCGAGGGATAAATGGTAACCCTTGTACCACTTGAAACTAAGTAAGGGAAAAAGAAAACCCCTTGCATTTCGCGCCTGGTAATTGCAGCTCTACAATGTGTTTGACAAAAGATTATTCAGTTTTAGTAATGTTTGAGTTAAACGTCCTATAGTCTTAAGTGGGCCTGTTAAGTCCAGTTTATTTTCTTGTGCAAAGGACCAGCCAACATGTATTTCGACACAATGTCTTTTTCAAGGCTATTAAATTTGTGATGCATTACCAGATTTGATACATGAAGCGTCCTGTAAGGAACCACCTCCAAAAACTACCATCTACATATGTCAGGTCCCTCTCACGGGAATAATATGGACATAGGTGTCTTGTAAGAAATCCCCTCCAAATGCTATCCTCTGCTGTGTTCAGTCAGGTCCCTCTCATGTGGTTATTATTTGCAAAAACAGGTGGCCTGTAAGGAATCACCTCCCCAGCATTTCCGTGCATTGTCCGAATATAAAGAACAGGCAATATTTCACTACATCTTGTTGAATATTAACTTAACTGATTCCTGAATCATAAGAGGACCATCGTTTCATATTTTCAATCTGAATACTGATTAAGTTATCAAATAAATCTTGAAAAGTCATATTGTAAATTCATTGCTCTCAGTTTTAAAGAATCCAAATTTTTGTTCCAGTGTATCTCCTGTCTTTCTAGCATGTTTTTCACATTGCCTCCTCTGATTGGTATTGTTAATCGTTCTTGGATGAAAAAAATGGATCCATGAAATATTATGCCAATTCTCAGTAAAATGTTCTGCCATTGACAATTTCCTGTTATTCATTCTGAGGTTGCACGTATGTTCGTCTCACCTGATTTTTGCCTTCCTTGTCATCATCCCTGTGTAATATATACCACATGGGCATTTAATACTGTATTTTACATTAATGGTATCACAAGAGGATGTATGACGTGAAGGGATCTTGGTACTGTGCCTTTCATTTCTGTTGTGTAATGTGTTTCACTAGTGTATGTAGCACGCACCAGCCTGTCCTTTATTGGCTGGCTCTTCCTGTAAGCAAAAGTTGGCAACCATTCAGATAATGAACTTAAAATTGGATCCATTTCTAACAGTTTCCAATTTGTTGTAATGACCCTATGTATCAGTTTGCTTTGTGTGAGTATGTAGTCACATATACCATAGATGGTGGATTCTTTGGAGGTTCAGCTGTTAGCATATTCACATGTGATTCACTGCTCAATTTGTCTAATGTAGTTCTTAAATCAATATCCATGTATTTCCTTTCCAAATCTCTTGTTTTACCCCCTGCTGTGTATTCGTCAATTCTGCTTTTTCGAAATGATTCTTTGATATCTAGTGAATTGACTATATGCTACCTCTAGCCAAGCTAGGAGGATGAACATGTGTTGCCAAAAGAATATTGTTGTGATCATTAGATTTTGTATAAATAATGATGTCCAATTTAGAAGATTTCAAGTACATCTTTACATTTAAAAAATGTAAATCAGTTTTACTACATTCTATAGTACATTTTATATGTGGATGGATCTCATTGATGTACTTGAAACAATTGTTCAAATCAATAAAAGTACCTCTCCCTAAACAAAATATATCATTTATAAATTGTTTACAGAATTTTAGGTGATCTTTCCATACAGTATGTTGTAAAATATATTGATGTTCTAAATGGAACATAAAGGTATTTGCATACATTGGAGCCATACTAGCCCCCATGTAGGTCCCTGAAATCTGCAGAAAAAAGGATTGTCAAATAAAAAAAATATTCTGTAAGATGAGTTTCAAGATGGTAAGTAAAAACACTTTAGCTCCAGTGTTATCAGATCACAAAAATACCTACTCCATTGCGTTCAAGCCTTTGTTGTGTGGTATCGAAGTATATAAACTGGCTACATCTAAGCAAGGCATAAAATAAGCGGTGTCGCATAGCAATTTGCTATGCAATTCTGTCAGTTTGCTAATCAAATGGACACTTGTGTAGCAAAGATAGCTATTTAAGTTGCCCTCTTCAATGAAAGCACACCTCACCCTGAATTCCTCTCTTGTCCTCTGTGCTCTCTCCCCCCCTTTTCTCTGTTCACTTCAAGTCCTAATGGAGAGAAAGTGCAGCAGTAACCATCTCCTCCACTCTTAAGTGCCAAGGCATGTGTGGGAGTGCTAGGCAAGAATTCATTTTTCTGTTTCAAATAATTGCAAACCAGAAATAATCGGGATGCTACTTTTATTACGTTTTTTATATGCTGTCTGGCAAAGACCAGTATGTGTCAACTTTATATTTGCAAGACAGTCATGCAATTCCATTCCTAAAATATATAGGTTGTTACATAATGCATGATTCGAGCATTGACACTGTAAAATACTGCATAATTTCCATGCTTTACAGTAAAATGTAGGTTAGTGTATCTAAATTTCATGGTGTCAACTATATTTCATTTTGTTGGGAAAGATGCATCATATTGACGAGTGAACACTTTTGAAAATGTACATGATCACATGCTTTTGATGATAAACATAGTTTTGTAACCTGCAGGTTGCATGCATCTTGCAATTGGTGCTTCACCCATGCGCAAACCCACACTCCTTGACATTCTACATTATCAACCAGTTGCTTTATACCGGCTACCCTGAAATTGAGATGACCACAAACTACAATATTCCATCTAGTTTGCCCAGTTCTCTGCCTTCTATGCAATCCACTCTGCTAAGTCTCTTTCTTTCCTCTTACATAATGAATAAACAAAGCTGACTAGATGCTTACGCAAAGTAGTGATCAATAGTTCCATCCAATATCTACATGAATAGACCTATTCAATACCAAACACTGTAGTTAGCCTCCAGAGCTTTGCTTTATGATTATGACTGCATTATATATTACCACCTCCATGAGACGGCTGTCAAACTGTTTTCAGAGCCTTTTTAACATATCTATTTATTTGTGTCCGTTCATGCAACTAACCTTTTACGTTTTATAGACACTCAGCTGTGGCTCGCAAAGTCTTTTTGCCCGCTTGCATAGTCATTTACATTTTATGACATGCCAGTAGCATTTTCAAGAGATGTTGGAAACTTTTATGTAACGTTTACTTTGTTTGATATGGTCTGATATGGCATTTATAACGCGCCTATACACAAGTGTTTCAAGGCGCGACAAGGCAAGGGAAGAGAACAAAGGGAGGATGGACAACGATCCTAGTAGGCCAGGTGTCATTCAGATCGTTCAGGTGCGTGGGAAGAGGGCAGGGACAGTGCAGTACATGGCAAAAGATGATAACAATAAGTAAGTAACGGCCAGCATGTGGCAAGTGCATGGGTAAGTGCAGACAGCAGGTGTCAAGGGCTGGTTTGCAGTAAATGTCAAACTTCACTGTGCATGGCTGACCTCTGGGTGGCATCAGTGTACCAAACAAAGTGGGTTTGTAGTGACATGCACCATTGTACACTAATCACATTTTAAATTTGTTGTCGTTCATTGCTATGGGTCGAGTGCATTTCTCTTCGGTTGAATAAGGAAACTAAGTTACCAGACCTCCTGGTCTAGCTGAATTCTAAAGAATTTGCAAGGCCTGACTCCTCTCATGTCTTATTTCAGTGGTATGCAAAACTGCTGTATTGGTGCTCATTTCATGTCTTGGGCACAAATAACTTCTGATGACATTAACAATATTAGTACAAAATTACTAATCAAATGGGGTCTGTTTGCTAATCAAAAAATTTTCAATTAGCAAACTCTGCTTATCAATTTTTGAAAACTAATTTATGCCTTGCTAAGGTCACTAAAATGTCAAATTTAGGATTGAATGCTACAGAATCCAATTTATTCATAAGATCACCGGTATCTCTAATGTATGCTTCCCTATTTTGGATTAGCAGTTTAATAATAGTATCTATATACTTATCTAAAAGGTCCAAAAGACTATCAGTTTTGAAAATAATCAGTCTACCTGGTGGTTTCAATGCATTTTTATGAATTTGGTAAAGTGTAGAACAATGGTGTTAATGGATTGTCTTGTTTTTGTTGTGACCCATCCATTTTCAACTGCCTCATCTGAAGTAGTCTTAATCAATTCCTTAACATGAGGAGTTGGGTCAAAATCTATTTTCATGTATGTGTTGGTATCCTGTTATTGTGAAAGCATGTCTTCAACATGATCCTCAGTATTTTGTATAACTAGTGCTCCCCCTTTATCATCTGGCTTAATCACTATAATCCTTATTTGCACTCAACCACATCAATTCCCTGTGTTCTTCTGGAGATAAATTGTCACCAGTTGTTTTCTTGTTATATTTAATGTTACAAATATTGTTAAATGTAGTTCTATAAGCAATTCTAAAATCAAATTCTGGAAATCAGGATTACATGTACTTCCAGGGGGAAATTCCTTATATTCATGTTCCATCAGCATTGTACCATGGCCATGTGGACTATGTATCTATTACAATCTGCAACCTTACCCCGAGCACTACCCTTTCTTCCTTTTTCAACTCCCCTATACTCATTTTCCATGGTAGACATCATCCACAGCACCCACCTTTATCTCCCTCGCTGTCTGGATTCTTAAGGTGGGGCAAGGCAGTGGCTCCTATGAACAGGTCCCCAGTGTACACACATAAACTGCCTATCTTATCTCATAGCACTGCAATAACACTATGTGCTGTGAAATTTTGGTATACATAGACCTGTTTGGCAGGTACAGAAAGACAGAATAATATGTGCCTACTTTTAGGCTCATGCAGTAGTGCTAATTGTTCTACCTTGTCTTAACTCGCAGACCTTACAGTGGATGTTGCATGGGGTTTCCAGCCCGAAATGCCTTCCGATTGGTTTCATCAAATATCTCTCTGCTGGCCCATCAGTGTCGGTTTACTAGAGGTTCCCTCCATGTCCCCTAATATCCCACCATCATGCTACCATATTTTTGTTTGTTAATAAAAAATACTATTTACTGCTGTCATAAGATAAATGCGAGTGTGGACATAATAAGCAACCATTGACAAAGGCAGCTTTGTTTGTTTGTATACGCATTCAATAGGTGCTTATGAGGCATTGGTGTCAAATGCCCAGGTGCTGATGTCATTTGTCGGCTATTGCCATCATGTGTCAAGTGAAGGGCAGGTATTGGGCACGGCGCAGTAGCATGGAGCGGGGTTAATTGAGTGTGTGACATAAGCCTGGAGAGATGCAGGAGTGCGTGAACAGGAGACCGCAATGCGGTAGGGGAGTTATATTGGGGTAAAAGGAATCAGTTCAGTACGTTTTACATCTTAAAAATATTGTGTTCCCGCTCTTGCATTTGACATTGTTCAATGGAGAACATATTTATGTGGATATGTTAATAGATGTTTTATACTGCGCCAATTCCGACTGTCTAAACAACACACAGATTTATCCAGAAAATAGCATGCTGTGCCCACGCAAGGGGTGTCTAGGCCTTGGTCTGCAGAATAATGGAAAATGGCATCAGCAGAGTGGATGCAGCACCAGTGACGCGCAATCAAAGCATAACGCTGCTCAAGAAAAAGGGATAATGCATAATGCACCTGAGGGAAACCACGTGTATAGCCCGCAAGGGCAGTTTCTGGTACTGCTGGAAGTACTAAAAGTAATAGGAAAGTGGTCGCATGAGGGGCTTGACTTGTGCTCCAGCAAGCCCTAGAAGTACGAAGGCTTGATTGTCAGTTAGGCGTTACCATAACCTGCCAGACCCCAGATGGAAAAATCTGTGATTTCCCAGCCAGTTTTCAGAAGTGACAGAGCCCAAAATGGCCGGTGTGAAAGGTGAAAGGGTGGGCACCAAAGGGGATGAGGAACAGGCAGTGTGGGCTGTCACCCCAGAGGGCCATACCTACATGCTGTGGTCAGGGTGTGATTGAGATCAAATTGTTGAACTTTCTAAGAAATAACAGTTTATGTCAATGTAACCAAAGCTCTCACTGATCCAAGACATTCCACCCTAATTCCCAAGGCAGACACATAGAGTGAAATAAATGCTTATTGAAGGCATAGTGGACTACAAGCATGTATAGAAATAATCCACTATGGAAGAGTTAGCTGAGAGAAAAGAGAAGACAATAATGTAGCAATCACCCCCCCCCCTGTCAGGACTTGAATAGGCAGGAATGGCCCCCCAGCCCGAGCATAGGCAGGCCTGAGTGAAGCAACGGCCTTGGCGAGGGTTCATGGCTGTTACCGGCCATGTATGCACCCCTAACAAGGGGGTGATAGCTATTTGCACCCTGGTGTCCTGTCCGGATTGCGAAATAGTTTTTTTTGGTTTGTTTACTCAACACAGTCTCCACGCATATTGCGCAAGCCCGACCTTCAGTGAAAAAATCAAGATGTCCCCCTCCATAGTAAATTGAAAAGGCACTGGGCCTCATTCCGAGGTGGGTGGAAAGGGATACCGGGCACCGTTAAGGACATCGGTGCCGGTAATCCCTTTGCGCCCTACTACGAGTTCCCTTAGCGGGTCCCTTCCTTAACACCTGGTTTTTCCAGGCGTTAAGGACGGGACCCGCTAAGGGAAATCAGAGCCAATAACGGTACCGCAAATTGCGGTACCGTTATTAGCTACTTCCCCCTTCCCATTGAGCCCTGTAGGGGCTCAAATGGGAATGGGGAAAGGTTTGTTGAATGGGGATTTACCAGTCCCGCCAAGGTCGGACTGGACCGGTAAGTCCCCATCTCACCAAACCGGACACGGTACCGGTATGGGAAGAAGTCATGGCGCAAATAGCGCCATGACTACCTCCATACTCGGAATGAGGCCCACTGTGCTCCTTTTCTATTTACCATGGTGGTGGCAATCTCGTTTTATTTTTTCACTCGAGATTGGGATTGTGCAATATGCACACAGCCCGTCTCCAGTAAAAGAAATAAAACCATTTGAATCCCAGACGGGGCCCCGGGGAGCGAAACATTTTATTTTTTATTTATTTTACTGGAAGCGGGCTCTGCGCATATCGCTAGCCCAAACTCCAGTGAAAAAAACCAAGATGGCCATTGCCATAGTAAATAGAAAGGGAAAAAAATCCCTTTTCTATTTCTATGGTGTTGACTGGGGACGGGACAGAGCACCGCGACCAGAGAGGAAAGCTCTGTTGCAGCAGGTAGGTGGGTTGGGAGGAAGAGGGGTAAGGAAGGGTGCAGGATGTCTTGGGGCAGAAGGGAGGGTGTGGTGAGGCAAAAGGGCGGGCCTCAGGTGGTTGGGAAAAGACAGGCGTACACTGATCGTTCACGCCTGCGTTTCAAGCCACCTGATTGGCTGAGCGCACTTCCCAGAGTGTGAATGCAAGGCTGGCCAGATAAATTAAAGGTAATATACCCTAAAGACAACACCGAAGTAGGACTGCTTTTCACACTAAACCCAAATTATCTAAATGGGTCTCTGAGTAATGTACCAAGAGGATTATATAAATGCGTTTTGAACTCACTGGAGAGTGGGGGGCTCTGTTCTTCCACATTGCATGCACATTGATCTCGTTGTAGCGGGTTAACTCTTTGAGAAAATAGGCCAAGTATCAAGTATGAAAGGACTACATTAGTATCTGCTCATATATTACAAGAGAGACCTCAGCTCCCCATCCAGACCATGCCCAGGGCCCCAGGAGAAAGCCTCATCTTTCTCATCACACGTAGGGACCAAATCATAGTGTCCACAGCAACGTATGCGTGACTAATTTAGTTATCTTGCCAAACTACGAAGTAGGCATTCTTACAGTGCTACACACCAAGTTTATGTAGCTGCTACATGTATTGCAAGGATAGTATAGTGGATTTATATGGTTACATGTGATTTCATCGAATCCCAAAACAACTAATGAAATTTCAACGACTACAAAACAACTAATACCAAAATAACAAATTGCTTTTTGCAGCTCTGGATTTTATTCAGACATGTAGAAGCGCGTCCGGTCCCGAAAAAAAGGAAGCAGAAGGTAAGTGGGGTTGGGGGGGAGAAAAAAAAAAACGTCCCTTCGTCCCTGCCAGGGGACGATGGAAGCCAAGCGGCTGCCATCGTCCCACACCAGGAACGCAGGAGCAAGAAGGTAAGTGGGGTGGGGTAGGGAGGAGGGAGGGAAGGGGAAAAAAAAGCTTACCCGAGTCCCCAGCGGGGGGCAGAGGCAGCCTCTCAGCCATTAGCTATTATAACCCATATATTTGCAGCTGTACTTAATATTGCAGACGTGCACTAGAGATCAAAGTACACATGAGGTTATGCAACATAAAGGATATAGCAGGGGGCATTCCATGAACATACAAGCTGGCAGGAAATGTGTGGATTCCCAAAACTTGGTATACATTAATGAAATCTAACCTTAACCCAGAAAGAACAGTGGGTATTAAAACATACGGTTGTGCAATGGTATAATATTTGGCATTTCTATCATACACACTTTAATCTGAATGATCTTTTAGTTCATTTGTGGCCGTGTGACTTGTGTACCAAGGTTCTCGCCACGCAGAAAAGTGAAATAAATAAAACGTTACAATGATTAATAGCACTTGTATTGTGAATGTATGTATTCTGAAGTACACAAGCATAGTCTTTGGCGTCGTTGCCCCCTCGATGGTTTCTGGAGACATCGCTGATTGTAGGTTACCAGGATTGCTCCCTTTTGTCTTTCTCTTCTTAGTAACGTCACCTGCTGCCCTTTTTACATGTAGTCCACTTCTTAACATCACTGTTTCTTCGGTCCCACAAAACTGCGGGGTTGGAACTGGAAACTGGCGTTTTAGCGACAAAGGAGCCATATTTTCAACTCGCTCCTCAAATGTGATCGATATAAGCAAAACAAAGAAAAGGGTACATGTCATGTTTACACCACCATCCCATTCAGTGGCCATTTGAACTAGCAATCAATGCCATTTGAAGTTGAGTGGCTGTGGTTTTCACTAGTCCTCCTGCCGCTGTTTTTGCACTTCCCTTTGCCTCAGAAGGCAGCAGAGCGCCATACAGAAAGTGCAACTAGAATGAGCATAACTTCAGGACTAGGGAAAAATCGACAATGTAATAACACTTTGTATTTTGTATTCTTATTTATTTTTAGTGGCAATAGCACTTCTAACAGAAGCGCTGAAGAACGATGTGTACACACGTAGGCAGAGCATTCATATTTCAGAGGGCCTTATAGCGAGTGAGCAGTTGTATTAGGACATGCCATGGGGCGGCTGATGAACCTGTGCTCTGGCACTTTTGAAGCGTCTTCTTTGTGCTAGATGGAATTACCAATAAAATATCTTTGGGGGGGCGTGGTCAACAGCCATGCAGTAAAGATGTCCTAATGAGTGCTCCTGCTGGATCCGACATCATCCGTGGGAAAAAAAGCTACTGTTAAAAAAATAACAGACGACTCAACAGACGGGAAACGTAACGCAGCATATGAAGCATGCGAAATTGGCGTTGAAACATCGAAGATTGACTGAAAAGAGCCTTCTTGCTGAGACCCCAGGACTGCGGTGCACCATGACTAAAAATGACTACCGGCAGTCGGAGACCATAAACAAGAGGCTGCTGGGTCAGTAAGAAGCGCCGTACATATCACTGAAGAGTGAAAGCATAAACATTGCGGCCCCTCCTACAGCGTGGCCCCGAGAGGCTTCAGCAGAAAAAAAAAGGGGTCGTAAGTGTAAAGACCGAACAAGAGGAGCCCCCTCGTAGCAGATCAAAGACTCGAGAGACACCGGAATTCGAAAAGGTGGCCAACAGCCAGAAACAGTATATAGGATGCTGCGGGATAGCGTACAACGCCACACTACACCACCGAGACAATAAGGCATGGACATCGGGTTGATCCTAACAGCGCTGCCCTGAGCGGAACTGGCTGAGAGTGGAAGAGAGAAGAGAACTACGGCACTGAAAGGACCCAAAGCATACTAGCAGCCCGGACGGAGGCTCAGACAGAGCGGAACGGGCACTTGGAGACCGGTAGAGCAGTTGGATAGCGGGTGAACATCAAGAGTTAACAAACCGAGAGATGAAAGAAGTTACCAGCGGAAATCGAAAAAGAGGTAGGCTGCAGCGCTGTGAAAAACTCCCATAACCGTACTGTGACATTAAAAAAGGGAGGGAAGTTGAAACACAAAGTGGAGAGAAAAGGTGGATGAATAGAGAGTCAACGACTCTGAGGAGCGCCCCAGACAGAAAAGCAGCCTGGAAACAGATGTAACTACACCATTCACCCCTGGCCTTACCAAAGTAAAAGAGAAAGGTCACCAAAGCTCCAGATCGCGCATGGAAAGATACTACTACAGGCGCAGAGTGGTAACAAAAACTTGGATTGGGGATAACAGCAAAAATACTAATACCACAACTTCACTGACACCCCTCAGAAAGATTGAAGTGGTGAAGGTCAACAAAGTTGAATAATACACAACAGAAACAGAGGGGGAAATCCTGGCATTTACACTGCAGATACTAACTGAAGCACAGATGGCAAGTAAATCAAATAAAGGGAGAAGAAAACAGACTATGTTGGAATCCTTCACTAAAGGCTCTGCAGACATCAGCCGAGATATGGAAAATAGGTTAGACACACAATCAACCCAGTCAGCAGAGAGGGAGCAACAAATGCTGGCGGACATTGCTGCGCTAAAGACCTCATTGGAAACTGAGATAGACGCTGTGGGGATAGACGTAAATTTGCTACGCCAGGATGTGCCTGCACTGTCGGAGTACACGAGCGGTGTAGGGGGAAGATAACTGCAGTAACAGTAGCAAGATACAAACTGATGTTCACATGTTAAAACAACAAGTGAAGCTGCTTGAGGAAAGAGCGGAAGATGCAGAAGGAAGGGCCGCAGAAATAACATTAGGCTAATTGGACTTCTGGAGGGAAGGGAAGGAACGGATCCCAGTGCATACGTTGAAAACCTACTGCTACAGGAAGTGGTCCCAGGCAATTTGACACAGGGGTTTACAATCAAGAGGGCGCACAGAACCCTAACTAAGAATCCTCCTCCATCCCCCCGGGTGCACCACGAAGGCCAAAAATAGCAAAAATTCTTTATTACAAGGATAGAGAGAAAATGTTAGCATTCTCGAGGACCGGAGGGGTAATACAGAAAGCATTAGTGAAACCCAGACTACACCTTTCAGATATAGAGACGCAGGGCCCACTTTGGCCCCACTAAAGAAAGACTAAGAAAAGCTGGACTCAAGTACATGCTCATTTATTTTTTATTTATTTGCTTTATAAAGCGTACAAACCGCCCAGAGGCATTGTGGCGCTGTCACATGGAATTGGTTTAGTTACAGTTGCAGGTCAGTGTGCATACATAATTACCTGATATGTTACGTGGAAGGCGATATGTCTAAAGGTAGGGTTACATGGTGTATAGCATATCGTGGCATAGCACAGTACATTTAGCTGTTATTACATGAGATTACATCACGGCCTAGCATGGAGACGTTGTTGGTTTAGGCGAGGGTTTTAGGATAATAGTCTAGTTTTGATAGCCTTACGAACTGCAAGGTGTGAGGGTTCAGATCTGACGGTGAGCGGGAGGGAGTTCCATTGCCTAGCAGCGATGAAGGGGAAGATTACGGCACCCCCTCTGGCACGCTTGACTTTGGGTACAAGCAACATGTTAGTGTAAGGTATTCGCATAGGGTGTTATTTTGGATGTTTTGCAGTTTGTCAAGGTTTTTTGAAGAGGTGCCCGTAAAGAGGACGTTGCAATAGTCCAATCTATAACCGATTAGGGCTCTCGCAATAGACAATTATCGGTGTAGAGGAATGGACTGGCTGCATTTAGGAGTTTAGTGTAGCATGCTGCGGAGGAGGCAATGGCGCTGACTTGTCTGGACATGGATAGGTTAGCGTCTAAGTAGACCCCAAGTGGTTTTACTGCCTGGGTTACTGGGATAACAGTATTGTAACTAACGAAAGATGAGTATCAGTTGTCAAGTTTTCTCAGGGTGTCAGTCAGTCTTAGTAGTAATAGTTCTGTCTTTTCACCATTGAGGCAGAGCCAGTATTCAGCCATCCAAGTGTGGATAGTGGCGTAGGTGGCGTTGAGGGTCTTGGCATCCCCCTCATAGTAGCCGGACAGAGGGAGGAGAATTTGAGTATCATCGGCGTAGTTGGTGTATATGATGCCTAGCGAGTCAAGTATGTTGAAGAGAGGTCTGGTGAAAATGTTGTAGAGTGTAGGGGATATGCAGGAGCCCTGTGGTACTCCGCATTAGATGATGGCTGGTTTGCAGACACTTGGTCAGAGAATACTCGCATGGCTCTGCCTTGGACGAAGGAGGAGATCCAAGCGATGGTGGAAAAGTGTGCAGAGGAGGAGAGGTGCTGACAGAGCAGCTTGTGGTTGACCAGGTCAAAAGCATCCGAGAAGACTAGGAGGAGGAGTGGGGGGGGGTTGCATGTGTCATTTTCAATAGGAAGGGGATTGCGGTTATGGGTCTGAAGTTGTTAGGGTCGAGCAAAGTTTTTTTAGGCGGGGGCATACCCGCGCTTCCTTAAGGGTGGATGGGATAGATCCTGAAGCGAAGGGGGCATTAATGAATGCAGTGAGGAAGGGTGCAAGCATGTCTGCAAACTCTTTGATGAGAGTGAGAGTGCCAGGGCAGCTGTCCCCTTTGCACATGGAGGGTTTAATGTTCATCATGAGGGGGATGACTTCCTGTTCGTTGCCGTCCCTGAATGATAAAAGTAGTGAGTCAGGGGCCACATGGTTAGAAACGGGCAGCATGTGAGAGTGTTTGGGGGGGTTAGGTGGGTGTTTGTTGATAAGTATTCTGTTATGGAGGGTGTCTAGCTTGTTGAGAATGGCTAATTGTATGTCTGAGCACCAGGCTCCATCTCTAGATATGGCCTGGGGGCAGGGGAGGGATTTCCACTTCCCTGAAGATGGCAAAAATGTCTTTAGGGTCGGAATTGGCATTGGCAATTCTCGTATTGAAGTTGGCTTTGGCATGGATGATAGCTCTTTTGTATTCCTTTGAGAGTTTACTGAACTCCAATTTGGCTGAGTCCAAGTGATTGGATTGCCAGGTAGATAGGGCTGCACGTTTCATAGAACTTAGTTCTAGGAGTTCCGGAGAGAACCATGTGTTAGACTTTTTGGTAGGTTTGGCTTTTCGGGTGGCTAGTGTGGCAATGGCCTCCACTGCCTCTGCTAAAGTAGTGTTACAGGTATGGGCCAATGAGTTTGGGTCATTGGAAAACGGGGGCCTCAATGCTGGGACTAGCAGATGTGGCATGAGTCTCTCTTTAGTAAGTAGGTGTGAGCTCCTGTGGCAAAGGAGGGGGGAGAGGCACAGCAGCAGTTTCTGGTAATTGGGGGGGGAGAGGGTGGACTGGATAAGGTGGTGGTCGGTCCAAGGGAGGGGAGTGTTAGCAATGATGACTGGTGGGCAGTTGTGGTGTGCCAGCCAGTCTAGGGTATGACCTTTGATGTGAGTAGGTGTCATGACCACTGTGAGGGGGCACAAGTTGTGCCACAAGCAGGCTCCCACCAGAACCCTGAGGGCCTTAACACCACTGCAAAAGGGCTCCTGGAGCCAGTCCTGGCGGCTTTGGCACCAGGCTCTTATGTAAGAAGGAAGGGCTATTCAAACTAGGTCCCATTTATGCATATGGGCCTTTAAATCCAACATGGAAGCACCCACAGTCTAGTTCTAAGAACCAAGCCATGCGGTCTAGTGTTTTGGGTGTGGCAGGCCTGGAACTACTTTCCCTGGTACTACTTTACCTGGGCTATATAAACCACACCCTGACTGCAGAACACGCTTCCTGTTATTCTGCAACCAGCAGCGTGACGCTCACCGTGTCCAGCTCCTGGCCTTCAGCATCTTCCTGTAATCCTGCAAGAACAAGAACAAGATTATTCTGTTTTACCTGAGAAAACACCATCCAGCACTCAGCATCTCAACTGGGCTGCAATCTGTGGAAACCGAGAGAAGAAGAAACATCACTCACCTGTGAGTACTAGCTTAAGGACTTCCGGCGAACCGCTACCACAGCTGCTGTTCGAACATTGCGACCTGCAATAATGAGAAAGGGAAAAACAATATTAGAACACGCGCTTCCAAAACATCGAATTCCGTCAGTCTTACCTGAATTCCATTGCGCCATGCCACGCTTCCAGCCGGAGCACCACAGCAACATCTGCAAAGGAAAAGAGACATATCCAGGTTCGCTTTCAATATTAAACAACCGCACAGAGCTGTACTTACCTTAACGGATTCCGGGGGCCTGTTTTTCATCGCGCTCTCATCCACTCGCAGCACCACCGCGGCCTGTGAGAAGAAGAAGAAGAAAACACATGTTAGTTTTAAAAGACAATAAAGGCGCTGTGCTTTGCGCTTTCTCTTACCTAGAAACGTGCTTCTCCATCCAGCACCCCAGCATCAAGACCTTCGCACCTGAAAAGAAAGAGATAAAGACATTAACGATTTCCCACCATAAAAAGAACAAAGACTTACAATTAACAAACCTACCTGCCTACCAGCAGATTCGGGGTCACAGCAGGCCTGGGCCAAAGGAAGGCATACTGCACCAGTGAAGCAACTCGGGCAGCTCGCCAACAAACATCAAGCGCCCCTGCACAAGAAACGCAGGACAGATAGCTCACCCTACAAATAACTAAGATTGATTATTCAGCACTGTGCAACTACGCATCCAGGGTTCCAGATCTCAGAGCCTTCTAGACACCCCCGGGGATATCAAGTGAGCGTAACAGAACACTAAGCTTTTAAACCTTCTCCACCTGGGCGTCATGGAGACATCTGAAACTGATCAGTTAGCCCAGCTGTTGGGACAATTACGCAACGGGGGACACGCAGCCCGCAAGGAAACCAATGCCTTAATACGAGAGTTAATAGTCACAAACGACCGTGCTGATGAACTAAGCAAACAGCTACTACACACACACGCGGGGCAGGCTCCATTGCCCGATTTCACCCAATCCGTCGCTACACCATCAACATCAAACCAGTACAGATAATGTTGCCGAGAGCAGTAACCCTGGCACCACCAGAACGGATTAATGGAGACCCCAGAAGGTACGCAACATTCATGAACCAGTGCCGCCTCCATTTTCTTTGTAGGTCGGAGCTTTCCCAAACGACCAGGCGAGGGTGGCCTTTGTGTTATCATATTTGAGTGGAAGTGCCGCAGACTGGTCGGTACCTTTAGTGAGCCGGGATGACCCATTACTGCAGAACTTCAGGGGTTTTCAACAGGAGATGGAAAAGTTATTTGCTCGACACTTGCATGGACAAGCTCTTGATAACAAACTCCTGTCCCTCCGCCAAGGGAATCAAGATTTGCTGACTTATATTGCCACCTTGAATAGACTGGTTGTAGAAGTGGGGTGGCCAGAAGATAAAAGAACCACATTGTTTCATCAGGGCCTACAAGGAGACCTGAAGGATGTCCTTGCTCAAGTGGTAGACCCACCTAAAGACTGTGCAGAGTTTATCAATCTGGTAGTTCAGTTGGACCACAGATTACATGATCGAAGAACAGACCAAAGTAGACTCAAAAATCGTGGCATGTATGTAAGTTAAAAAAAATAATGTTCAACGTCCATCAGAAAATACCACAGAACCCATGAAGATTGGAGGAGTACGATCCCTTTAACCAAGGTTGAAAGAGACAAGAGGAGACAGCTACAGTTATGCCTATACTGCAGTAAATCGGGTCACTACCTCAAAGAATGCCCAGTGAAACCTCCAAGGAAGGTGGTAGGCGTTACAGAGAAAGAAGATGATGGAAAGGAATCGGAAAACTACCAGGCCCGGCAAGCGTAGAGGTCTGCTTGTCAAGCGAGAAGAATAAGTCACAGACCTCACATTTCGCCCTACCAGTAACCTTGATCAATCACCAACGACCGTCACGCATGGATGCCATAGACACATATATAGACAGTGGAGCAGTTGGTAATTACATAGATCGAGATCTGGCAACAGAAATGGGACATCCCTCATGCACAAAACCAACAACTGAAAAGGTAACTACTGTTGACGGTACAGAAAATGCTTCGCGACCAGTACCCCAATGCACAACAGAATTAACCCTTCTGTGTCAGGATGCATATCAAGAAGCAATCACGTTTGACCTCATCAAAGTTCCTCAGTTCCGGTTGATCTTAGGGATGCCATGGTTAGTAACTCACAATCCCCACATAGACTGACGTGCAAAGAGACTGACCTTTTCCGACGAATGCGCCCACGCTTGCTACCCGAAATCTATACCACAGCCAAACCTGAAATCTGTTCAAGGAATAGCATCGGGTATCGCGGAACCAATGAACACCATACCAAAAGAATATCAGGATTATCAAGATGTTTTTCAGAAGGAACAGGATAAAACATTACCGCCACATAGGCCCTATGACTGTCAGATCGACCTGATACCTGGCGCAGAGGTTCCTTGTGGTTGAATTTATGCACTTACGGAAACCGAAAATCTCCACTTGAAGTCCTATCTGGATCAATAACTGGGTATAGGTTTTATCCGCCCGTCAAAGTCACCGGCAGCCTCTCCCTTATTCTTTGTACCCAAGAAGGAAGGAGATTTGAGGACTTTCATCGATTACCGTGCACTTAATCAAATCACAGTAAAAAAACGCTTCTCTTTGCCCCTTATCCCGAAACTGTTGGACCAAGTCAAGGATGCCCGAATCTACACCAAACTAGACGTCAGAAGAGCATACCACCTTGTACGTGTTTAGGAAGGGGATGAATGGAAAACAGCATTTTGCACCAAGTATGGCCTGTAGGAATATCAGGTAATGCCTTTCGGGCTGTGCAACGCTCCTACAGCGTTCCAATACTTCATGAATGATGTATTACGGGAATTAATCGATGTCTTTGCACTGGTCTATATTGATGACATCCTTGTGTATTCCCCCTCTGAAAGAGATCATGTGGAACATGTTCGCTCAGTCCTTGCAAAACTTTGCCAGCACAAACTGCACGCTAAACTCGAGAAATGCTCCTTCCATGTCACCGAAGTTGAGTTCCTCGGTTTTGTTCTCTCGCCAAAGGGAGTCAAGATGGATTTACACAACGTAGATGCCATCCTTCCTTAATTGGCTCTCACCTTCTTCACTTAAAGGAACCCAAAGCATGCTGGGCTTTGCAAGTTTTTATCACCGATTTATTCAAGATTTCTCACGGATAGTCCACCCAATCACATCGTTACTTAGAAAAAAACAACCAAAAATTCCAATGGACTGAAGAGGCGGAACAGGCCTTTCAAGAACTCAAGAAAAGATTCCCCTCCATGCCAGTTTTTTAAAATATGTTAATTTTTGAACAAGGCAGGAAAACATTACATTCACTTGCGGTCAACATTCAGTATGCATTATTACAGAGAACTGCTTCCCCTCTCTCCCTGAGTTCATCCAATAGTTCATTCCCCTTCCTCCTGTTCCTGTACCTGTAGGGCGGGCCAGCTCTCCAGGACCCTCCTGGCCATCTGAGGTTTGTATGTTAATACTGGAAAGTCTCGATCAAATTTGAGGACCGGGTTCCAAATGTTCTGGAAGCGGTGGAGAAGGCCTGCTCTGGCCGCTGTCACCTCCTCCGCGATGAGTAAATCCCACAGTTTCACCCACCACAACGGCAGGAGTGGGCCCTCCACCGACTTCCATGTGCGGGCCACCACTATTCTACCCGCCAGTAGGCACTGGGACAGAAGTTTAGCTTTAGGGCTTGTGCGTGGGTAAATCCCTGGGACCGGGGCGCCCAAGAGAAAAGGTTCAGGCTCTAATGGGAGTGTAATGTGCATGATTTCTGCAATGACCACTAGGCATTCTTTCCAGAAGTTCTGGGCCTTTGGACAAGTCCACCACATGTGGAAAAAGGATCCTACTTGGCCACATCGTCTCCAGCAGGCCGAGTCCACCGAATGATTCATGTGGTGCAGTCTTAAAGGGGGTAGTACCAGCATAGTAAGATTTTGTGGGCGCATTCTCTATTTGTAACACAGGTGGATGCAGATGTCCACCCAGGCTTGGTCCTCTATGGGGTGTCCCAGATCCGCCTCCCACTGTGCCATGGCCCGGGATTTGGAGGTGAGAAAGTCTTTTTGGAGAAGCTTATATAATGTTGAGATCTTACCTCGGAGTGGAAGGTCTTTGAGAGTAAGTTCTATGGGTGTGGGAAGGCGGGTTGCTGCTTGGCGTATCTGTGAGTGGGAACACCAGTGCCGCAGTTGGAGGTAAGTGAACCTGTCCGTTTCTTGAAGGTGGAAGCTATCTTTACATTGTTCGTAAGAGAGTGGTTGTCCACCCATGAAGAGTTGTCCTATGGTCTCCAATCCGCCCGCGATCCAGTTTTTGAAGTTTTTTGGAGAGCTGTTCCCGGGGAAAAGGCAGGGTTCATGAAGACCGGGGATGAGGGGTTAAGTCCCCTTGGGATTTTCTTCTGCTTCAGCGTTTTATCCCATATGGCCACAGTGTGCCTGGTGGTCAGTAATAGCTCCTGCCATGGTCGTCTGGCCGCCTGTGGGATGTGGGGAAGGAAGCGTAGGGGAATGGCTAGGCGCGATTGTTCCATGTCCACCCATCTAGGGCGATTGTAAATTGTTTGCCATGCTTGGGTGCACGCTAGTTGGGCTGCTATCTGGTATTTCTGGAGGTCAGGGACCCCCAGGCCGCCAAGTCTTGCATTCCCCATCATCGAGTCTCTTGGTATTCTGGCTTTTTTCCCCCTCCAGACGAATTGCAGCATTTTCCTCTGTAGGTTCTGAATTGCAGGGGTTGGGATCATCACTGGGAGGGCTGAACATGTGTACAGAAATCTTGGAAGCAGGTTATTTTTACATGCTGTGATCCTGCCCATCAGGGAGATCTCCTGGAATACCCAGCGCTTCAGGTCGGACTCCAATTCTCGGAAGAGCGGAGGGAAGTTCATGCGATAGAGATCTGTCGGTTTAGCCGGAATCTGGACCCCCAAGTAGTTGATAGCCTTCGTTTTCCATTGGATCGGGCACATTGGAATTAGGTCTTCTCGCTCTCTCAGTGAAATCCCTATGCCCAGCGCTGCTGATTTATTGAAGTTAATATTGAAGCCCGTGACCCTTCCATAATTGTTTAGTTCGGCCAAGGCGTGTGCCAAGGAACTGCGGGGGTCAGTGATAGTTAAAAGGATATCGTCTGCGTAGAGGGCCAGTTTATGGTGCGTGGACCCTACCTGGAGCCCCTTAATTGAGTGGTTCAGCCTAATCCTTTGGGAGAAGGGCTCCATGATCAAGGCAAATAGGAGTGGGGACAGTGGACATCCCTGTCTCGTTCTGCAGGTCAGTGGGATGGTGGCAGAGAGATTGCCATTGATTCTAAGTAGGGTTCTGGGTGCTTTGTAGTTGGCTAGAATCATTGTGTGGAATTCCGGCCCAAATCCAAATGATTCTAGGGTAAGCCTCATATGTCCAGTCCACCTTATCAAACGCCTTGGTTGCGTCCAGTACCAAGAGTGCCATCCCTCTTTCTCCAGGTGTGGCTAGATCCACCAAATTCGGAGCTCTTCAGATATTGTCCGCCGTAGATCGGTTCTTCAGAAAGCCGCACTGGTCGGGCTGAATTATATCCGGTAGGATGTGAGCTAGTCGAGTCACCAGAATTTTAGAGTAAATATTGGCGTCAATCTTGAGGAGGGCGATGGGTCTATATGAGGCTGGACATCTCGGGTCGCCCCCAGGTTTGGGGAGCAGGATGGTGATTGGCTCTTGCATGGAGGGGGTCATCACACTGGTCTCTTTAAAAGAGTTGAACAGCTGTACCAGTGGGGCGAGTAGCTGGTGCTTGAAGACCCTGTAGGACCTGGTTGTGTAGCCATCTGGGCCTGGCGCACGAGATTTAAGCGATTTTATAGCCTCATCTACCTCCTCAGTGGAGATTGGTGCGTCCAGGAGGTCTTGTGTGGCGTCCGGGATTCGAGGGAGTGCTGCTGTCAGGATGCCCAGGTCCAAGGCGCAGGAGCGAAGCAGTACCAACCACCCCCTCAATGGTCTCAGTGTCTGCAAGTCTAGGCTTACACAGACCTCCGTAACCAGAGCGGGGAAGGAGGGTTAGGGGCTCGATGAGTGGATAGGTAGAGGGATTTTAGGGTAACCGGATTGAGGGGTAGGAAGAGGTTATGGATGGGACTGGGGATTTTAGGATAAACGATGACTGCACACTTTTCCAGAACTGGTTGCAGCAAGTGTTTTTAACACCTTTACATGTAAAGGTGTTTCCCCTCACACTACATTGCCCTTCAACAAACCATGTACATTCTCCTCTGAACATGAATTAAAACAAACATGGATTGGTAAACAAGATGTGAGTCCAGTTACATTTTTCAAACAAAAAGTCTTATGCACAAGCACACTTAGCTTATACTTCTGTCTTTAAGTCCTGTCCTGCAAAGGCTGTCGAGTACTGTGCCACGTCCTTGCGGTCAGGTGATCAGATGCACACTAAAAGGAAAAACAAAGGACAAGCATTAGCGTGTGCCTTCTGGTTCTGTCAGTCTTTCACTCTCCCAAACACACTCTACACGCATTCAGCATTCCGCATTCCGTGCATTCAAGGATTCATGTTTCTTTGGGGTGCGCTGCCGCACGTGGCCTTTAACCCCTAGGATCTATATTTTGCCAATATTCGGTCTTCCTTCAGACCGAGTGCCTTTTGCACTGTAAAGCGCTCCCGCCTCGTGCGCCTTTCCGGCTTTATGTTCCACGAGACGAAAACACGTGAATCATCCACGTATAATGTCGTCTGCACACAATCACTGAGCAGAACTCTCTCCCCGAAGCCCGCCCACTTAGCTTCTATGTGACGGCGCAGGGGCTCTGGAGGGGTTGGGAAATGCCCCCTGCGCTTCCCCCGTAAATCCCAGACACTCCGTGGGCTGAGCGGTACTTATCTCTTTGAAGCGAGGGGCCGGATGGTTCCTCCGGAGGCTCTGGGCCCCTCGCGTGTGAATTCCGAGGAGCTGCTGGGCACACGTCCACTCTCCTCGATGTCTCGAGCACAAGCCCCGTGCCTTGGGGCTTGCGCATGCGCACTCGCGCGCCACACCCAGGGCGGCTTCCCATTGGCTCGCGAGTCCGCAGAGCATGCTGGGAAATGTAGTCCTGGGGTGCCAAATGCTGGGATTTGTAGTTTTGGGCTGCAATACGTCTACAGAAAGGGCATAACAGCCTTTTGAAGTACAGTAACTTTCTAGGTCTAGGCTTCTCCATGGTCCCTGGCCCTACAGTTCCAACAGAATATGGTCTATGGCCAGTCCTGCCCCTGACAGCACTCCCCCCCCCACGGAAGGCAGAGCCCCCGGGTTTATCAGGGTAGTTTCTGTGAAAAGTGCGCAGTAATCGTGGTGCATGCACATGATGTGAGGGTTCCCAGGAGCGGTCTTCGGGCCCGTACCCCACCCAATCAATCAAATAATAGAGTTGTCCGTTCTTTAATATCTTGGAGTTCAAAATGGCTCGTACTTCGTACTCAGGTTCCCCTTGTACGAGTACGGGAGGTGTTTTTTGGGTACGTGTGCCATGGGGTGCTGGTTTTAACAGCGATGTATGGAAGGTAGGATGGATTTTCATCTGGGATGGTAGAGTCAATCGAACCGCTACTGGGTTAATTACCTTCTCAACGCTAAACGGGCCCAAATAGCGGGGTTGTAATTTTCTGGGCCCCTCTAGTCGTAAATTGCGGGTGGACAACCACACCAAGTCGTTCTTGTGATACACTGGGCTGGCACGTCGATGTTTATCTGCATAGATTTTATAGGTCTTTTTAGCTCTTATGAGATTATCCTGCACCTCCTTCCAAACCTGCTCTATTCCGACCCGTTGTCCTGCCAATGTAGGCAGCACTGCTTCTGCTGTTGGTATGGATAAAGGTAAGATCCGTGGATGTCTTCCATACAAGCAGAAGAACGGGGACCGTTTTGTGGAGGAGTGAACAGCATTATTATATGCCAATTCTGCTAGCCAAGTGTGTTGAACCCATGTTGTCTCTCGTCCTGCGGCCAAGCAGCGTAGAAACTGTTCAAGCCCCTGGTTCACGCGTTCGGTTTGGCCATCTGTCTCAGGATGATAACCCGAGGACAGTCGGATTTCCATACCGATGATGTTACAAAACTCGCGCCAGAACCTGGAAGTAAACTGTGGACCCCTATCTGTTACCACACGGCACGGGAGGCCATGAAGGCGGACCACGTTCTGTAGGAATAATTCGGCAATTTCCTTGGCTGTCGGGACCCCTTTACAAGGGATGAAGTGAGCCATTTTTGAAAAGGCATCCACCACCACCAGTATAGAGGTGTAGCCCTGTACTTGTGGGAATTCAACTATGAGGTCCATGGTGACTGTGTGCCATGGTATAGTAGGAGTCGGCAAGGGACGAAGAAGACCTGCGGGTTTCTGGTGATCGGCCTTGTTTTGGGCGCAAACAGTACATTGTCGCACGTATTGTTGAACATCAAGTCGCCACTTTGGCCACCAGAAATGTCTTGCTACCAATTCTAATGTTTTTGCCTTACCAGGGTGACCCGCTAGGGATGAATCATGGCACCAGGACATAGCCATCTCTTGTAGATGGGTTGTGGGCAAGTACAAGGATTGTCCATGATACGGAAGCCCATCTTTAATGGTATGCTGGGAGTCTTGTTTGCACCATTGATGCAGATCGTGCGTGGAGAGTTCTTGTTGGATACTCTCGAAAAAGTTAGTGGTTAAGCCCACTATTCGCTCCAGAGGAACTATTGGCCAGGACACTTTTTCTATTTCCTTAAGGACTTTTTCTGGATAGCGAGACAAGATGTCAGCTTTCCGATTGTTAGTTCCAGGTCTGTAAGTGATAATAAAATCAAACTCAGCAAAATATTGGGCCCAGCGTAGTTGACGCGGACTCAAGGTCTTGGCAGTCCTAATAAATTGGAGATTGCGGTGGTCGGTAATAACCGTCACGGTGTGACGTGCCCCCATTAAATAATGCCGCCACTCGCTAAACGCTGCCTTTATGGCCAATAGCTCCCTATCCGCTATGATGTAGTTAACCTCTGCAGGGAGCAGTTTCCTCGAGTAATAGGCCACAGGATGTAATAGGCCCGTCTGAGGATCTCGTTGGGACAATACAGCCCCTAGAGCATAGCTGGAAGCGTCCGTTTCCACCACAAATGGCTGGGACAAGTCGGGATGTTTCAGTACCGGAGCGTCAGTAAAGGCCTTCTTGAGTCGTTGAAATCCCTGTTCAGCCAAGGCGTCCCAAACAAATAGGCAGCCTTTGCGTAGAAGTCTCGTGATTGGGGTAACCAGCTCAGAGAAATTCTTGACAAACCTTCTATAGAAGTTTGCAAATCCTAAGAAGGATTGCACGTCTTTTACATTGGCTGGTGGGGCCCAATCTAGAACGGCCTGTACCTTTTTGCGATCCATTTGCACGCCTGTCGGAGTAAGGTAATAACCCAAGAATTCCACTGTGGTCCGATGGAATTCACATTTTTCCATTTTGGCATAGAGTTGGTGTTCCCTCAACTTTTGTAGGACAGCGCGTACATGCTGGACATGTTCTTGGAGACTATGGGAATAGATGAGGATGTCATCAATGTACACGACGGCACATACGTCCAGATATTCTCTAAGAACCTCATCTAGGAAGTGTTGGAAAGCAGCGGGTGCGTTACATAGACCGAATGGCATAACCTGATATTCATATAATCCGAATTTTGTTCGGAAGGCGGTTTTCCATTCGTCACCTTCGCGCACCCGCACTAGATGGTATGCGCCACGAAGATCCAGCTTAGTATAGATGACCGCGTCCCTAACCTGATCGAGAAGGACTGGGATGAGTGGAAGTGGGTAACGGTTTTTGATGGTTATCCGATTCACCCCGCGGTAATCTATGCAAGTCCGAAGTTCCCCGGACTTCTTCGGTACGAAGAACAAAGGGGAGGATACCGGTGAGTTAGAGTGTCTAATAAAGCCATTTTGCAAATTGGCTGTTATATACTCTCGGAGGTGCTCGTTTTCAGCCTCGGTCAAGGCATATATACGACTGCATGGTAACGTAGCCCCTGGTTCAAGGTCTATGCGGCAGTCGAATACCCGATGTGGGGGTAAGGTTTCAGCGGCCTTCTTGTTAAAGACGTCTATGTAATCGGAGTATTCTGCGGGCAGTTCCTCCGGGCGCACCTCGGGTTGACCACCCGTAATGCTTGCAACTTCAGGGGTCGAAAATATCGGCCGCTTACAATGCTCCTGACAATAGGAAGAACTAAATTCTACCAATCCGGCGGTCCATTGAATCTGAGGGTCATGTTTTCTCAGCCAAGGTAACCCTAAAATAAGGCCGAATTGCGGGGCGGCAATTAAGTCGAAAGCAATATGTTCCCAATGCCCTTTTCCGCTACTTAGGGTCACTGAAATAGTGTTATGTGTAATAGGTCCGGAACATAGAGGCGTGCCATCAACAGCGCGCACGGGTTCAGGTTTTGCCTTTCGCTGCGTAGGGATACCCAGCTTGACTGCAAACTGGGTGTCTATAAAATTACCTGTTGCACCCGAGTCAATCAACATAGTGACCTCTTTTAATAGTCCCTGAAACCCAAGACACCCCCTTAACGAGACATGTGGGGCGAAATTGGGACAACCTGTAATTGGGGCCCTGCTATTGGTCAGGCTCGGCCGGGTAACCCCCACTACCGGCGAGCCGAAGCGTTTCCCTGAGTCTTGGGCTTGGTGGGGCATTCGCGAACGAAATGTCCTGATTTCCCACAGTACATACAAACACCATCTTTTCTCCTCCGTTCTTTTTCTTCTTTGGATAGGGGACCTCGAACTGACCCAATTTGCATTGGCTCATCTCCGTCAGACTTGTCCATTGTCCCTCGTGTCCCTTTAGACTGATCGAACCTTGTTACTGAACGTGACTCCCCTTTTTTCCTATCCCCCCGTCGTTCCGCCTGACGGTGATCCAACCGCATGGCCAAATCGATCATATCTGAGCATTCTCGGGGTTGGGGGTCAACTTGGGCGATAAGGTCTTTAAGGTCATCCCTTAGCCCCTGATAAAATAGGGACATACATTTATCGCGCGGCCACTCGGCTTCGGCTACTAATCGATTAAACTGGGTTACATACGTCACCAACTCCTTATTCCCCTGCCTCAAAGTCAGCAGTTCCCGATCCTTACACAAGGTGGAAGCCCTTCGGTTGAATATTTTCTCGAAGTCACTAAGAAACTCATCCCAGTCATATAGGATTGTGTTATCTTTTTGTACTAAGGGATTCGCCCATGCTGCAGCATCTCCTGTAAGGTAGGAGATAACAAAAGCAGTCCTAGATTGATTTGATCGGAATGCTGCCGGTTTCGTAAGGAAATGGAGGCGGCACTGCGTGATGAAAGTGGAAAATGTCTGCGGATCTCCACCATATCGCTCAGGTGGTGCTAGGGGAACTACGGGTTCTGGGGTGACTTGCACCTGTACTGGTGCAGGACCTGGTAAGGGTGCGGTTTGGGCTGCCAAACTACGCACCTGCGCGGACAAGGTGGCATAGTCCTGTCTGGACGCAGCCAACTCGCCCTGCAAGTCTTGCAAGACCTTGGCGATCTCCTCCATGACGGTAACGGGGGTTGGCTACACCACTCGGGCGCCTGAATATTACGTGGGCTTGTGCTTCTGTCAGGATGCCCAGGTCCAAGGCGCAGGAGCGAAGCAGTACCAACCACCCCCTCAATGGTCTCAGTGTCTGCAAGTCTAGGCTTACACAGACCTCCGTAACCAGAGCGGGGAAGGAGGGTTAGGGGCTCGATGAGTGGATAGGTAGAGGGATTTTAGGGTAACCGGATTGAGGGGTAGGAAGAGGTTATGGATGGGACTGGGGATTTTAGGATAAACGATGACTGCACACTTTTCCAGAACTGGTTGCAGCAAGTGTTTTTAACACCTTTACATGTAAAGGTGTTTCCCCTCACACTACATTGCCCTTCAACAAACCATGTACATCCTCCTCTGAACATGAATTAAAACAAACATGGATTGGTAAACAAGATGTGAGTCCAGTTACATTTTTCAAACAAAAAGTCTTATGCACAAGCACACTTAGCTTATACTTCTGTCTTTAAGTCCTGTCCTGCAAAGGCTGTCGAGTACTGTGCCACGTCCTTGCGGTCAGGTGATCAGATGCACACTAAAAGGAAAAACAAAGGACAAGCATTAGCGTGTGCCTTCTGGTTCTGTCAGTCTTTCACTCTCCCAAACACACTCTACACGCATTCAGCATTCCGCATTCCGTGCATTCAAGGATTCATGTTTCTTTGGGGTGCGCTGCCGCACGTGGCCTTTAACCCCTAGGATCTATATTTTGCCAATATTCGGTCTTCCTTCAGACCGAGTGCCTTTTGCACTGTAAAGCGCTCCCGCCTCGTGCGCCTTTCCGGCTTTATGTTCCACGAGACGAAAACACGTGAATCATCCACGTATAATGTCGTCTGCACACAATCACTGAGCAGAACTCTCTCCCCGAAGCCCGCCCACTTAGCTTCTATGTGACGGCGCAGGGGCTCTGGAGGGGTTGGGAAATGCCCCCTGCGCTTCCCCCGTAAATCCCAGACACTCCGTGGGCTGAGCGGTACTTATCTCTTTGAAGCGAGGGGCCGGATGGTTCCTCCGGAGGCTCTGGGCCCCTCGCGTGTGAATTCCGAGGAGCTGCTGGGCACACGTCCACTCTCCTCGATGTCTCGAGCACAAGCCCCGTGCCTTGGGGCTTGCGCATGCGCACTCGCGCGCCACACCCAGGGCGGCTTCCCATTGGCTCGCGAGTCCGCAGAGCATGCTGGGAAATGTAGTCCTGGGGTGCCAAATGCTGGGATTTGTAGTTTTGGGCTGCAATACGTCTACAGAAAGGGCATAACAGCCTTTTGAAGTACAGTAACTTTCTAGGTCTAGGCTTCTCCATGGTCCCTGGCCCTACAGTTCCAACAGAATATGGTCTATGGCCAGTCCTGCCCCTGACAGCTGCTTTGTGAAGATATTCCCTTTGTTCACTCACGTCCCGTGGTGGAGCGGTCAATATCTGTTTCAGATGTTCAGCTGCCAGGCGTTGTTTGTCTTGTTCTGCGTATTGGATTAAAAAATGTGTGTCTCGGAGCCCAATAACCGTGTTGTTTTGTGTTGCTTTGGCTAGTATGGCCAACAGTAGCGTATTTGCTTTATTGTTCGGCGTAGTGGGCCTCAATCTTCTTCTGTGCCGTGCGAATGGCTCGTTGGGTCCTCGGGGACCATCCTTTTTCTTTATGAGTTTGCTCCGCCTTCCGGAGGTCTTCTTCGAGGGCCAAGCGGGTTTGACATCTGGCTTTGTCGAAGGCAACTCCCCATGCTATTAACTCCCCCCTCACGACCGCTTTCATAGCGTCCCAGGTGTTTGCGGGCGATGTGTCCGTTACGGGGTTTTCCAGAAAGAAATTCTTGATTGTGGTAGCGATCGAGTCCCTAAGCGGCATTTCGTTGAGAATTGGATCATAGAGTGTCCATCTACGTCGGGCTGGGTGAGGAGGGCCCTGGTTTCGGATTTCCAAGGACACTGGACCATGGTCCGACAGAATCCGTGGGCCTATGGAGACCTCATTGGTGAATGAGAGAATTTGTGGGGAGACTAGAAGGAGATTGATCCTTGAAAATGTTCTGTGGACGTGGGAGTAGAATGAAAAGTCTTTTTCGGAGGGGTGGAGAACCCTCCACGCGTCTACCACGTCCAGAGTCCTGAATAGCTGTAGTAGTGCCAAAGCTAAGGTAAAGTCCCCAGATGATGGAGGGTGGGACTTGTCTATTGTAGGGTCCGGTACTCCGTTGAAGTCGCCCCCAATGATAACTTGGCCTTCTAGGAAGGAAGGGAGAGCAGCGCATAGGGCCTCGTAGAAGGCAGCTTGAGTCGAATTAGGAGCATATATCGACACAAAGGAGTATAGTTCCCCAAGTAGAAGGCATTTCACAGCAAAGAACCGGCCCTACGGGCAGAGTTTCGTGTCGAGAATCTGGGGGACCACCCCCTTCCCGAAGAGAATGGCTGTGCCCCTTTTTTTGGAGTTTCCAGATGCAATAAATTGTTTCGGGAAGAGACGAGAGCATAGACGTCCAAAGTCGGCTGGTAATAAGTGTGTTTCCTGCAGCATGGCTACTGCCGCCCCTTCATTTTGAAGTTTTTGCAATATCGACTTGCGTTTGGCTGGGGAGTTTAGACCTCTGACATTCAGTGAGACGAAGTTCAGGGTGGAGTGGACTGGAACGCCAGACGAGGGAGTCGTTATGTCTGATGGAGGTGCGGGGGACGAGGTTGTGTCAGCCAGCATCTCGTGGGTACTGTGGATGCATGCTTCCCTGCCATTGAGATTTTTGCTCCAGCCTCCAACAGGGAGGTGGAGATTTAACTGGGGGGGCAGGTTTATATGTCCAGCACCCCCCCTTGGCCAACATGGCCACGCAACTATTCATAGCCAACATGGCTAAACTTGTAGGTATCGCCTTCCAAGGATATAGATGGGTTGATCCTCGGAAGCTGGCATGGGCCATGGGGTGAGGCCCACCGCCCCGACCGTCGGGGTCTTCTTACATTTCTTATGGATGGTGAGGTTACTTTAGATGTGGCTATTTCTTCTTTCTGGACCTCGGGATTCTGGACCAGGGGTTTGCCTTAGTGATGGGCGATTTCGGGAGGTCTGAATCAGAGACCGCGCTTCAGAGGGCACCGGGTTCATGATCTTTTCAGCGTCTTCCAGGTGGCTAATTCTTCTTTGAGTGCCTTTGTAGGAGAACTGTAGGGCCGTGGGGAAGAGCCATCGATAACGGATTTGTTGGTCTTGAAGAAAGACAGCTAGGGGTCGAAGGGCTTGTCTTTTCTGGAGAGTGAGGACGGATACATCTTGGTAAATTTGGATGGGGGTGCTCTGAAAAGTTATTTCATCACAAGAGCGACTGATTGCAGAGATGGCTTCCTTTGTCGCGAAGAAGTGCACTCTGGTAATGACGTCTGATGGAGAGTCCGTTTCCACTCCCCAGCGAGGGCGCATTCTGTGAGTGCAGTCCAGGAGGAGTTGTGACTTATCGAAATCCGGTAGAAGAGCCTGCAATTGGTCCCCCACATATTCTCCCAGGTTTCCATCCGGAACTGAGGATGGAACCCCCCGGATGCGCAGGTTGTTGCGTCAGGCCCTGTTTTCCAGGTCCTCTTGTTTAAATTCTAATATTTCACATTTATCCTGGAGGAGTTTGATTGAGTGCTGAACCTCTGCCAGGGTCGATGCTTGGTCCTGTGTCCGGTCTTCTATGTCGCCTAGCCTCTGTTCGGCGTCTGTTACCCTTTGGTCGGTGTTTTCCAGTTTGGTAGACAATTCCGGCATGCATGATCTGAATTCTGATTTAATGTCCGCCATGAAAGCCTTAATATCATTTTTCCTAGGGAGGGTACCCTTATCCTCTGGGGCTGCTAGAGGGGTGGAACCAGGGGGTTCTTGTTTTTTAAACGTATTCATCGCCGTCAACATTGTTGCAATGTCTGCATTTTTGCCGGTCTTGGCTTGTTTGGACATCTCGTTCCCCTGGGCAAAATGGGGCTTCTGTGTACCCCGGAGAAGAGGGGAAGATTAGGCAGTGTTAGGGGCCAAAGAGTCACAGTGGGTGGATGGGGGGTTGCAGAAGGTGGGCCGGGGCGCCCCAGGAAGACAGAGGATCTTTTTGTGTGTCAGGTAGGTAAGGGGGTAATTGTGTCTGGCTGCCCCCTCTTAGTTGCTGATGGGAACTCACCAGGCCTGCTCAAGCCCTGCTGGGTAGCTCCTAACTTGTCTCCAGAGCTGTGGCTTGTCCCACCCGGAGGCTGAGCGGAGCTGTAATAGGGAGAGATGGGGGGAATCAAATTTTTACCATGTCTGGGCGTAGGGTGGGGGCTCCCTGCTGTTGGCGGCTTCTTCCGATGGTGGGGAGGGGGGATTGCTACAGGCCGCTGAGGACGGTGGCCGCTGCTGGCTGTGGTGATTCAGTATGGGAAGGCATTGGAGCAGCGCCGCCAATGTCCCCCTTCCCCCGGCTCACCTCCACTCCAGGCCGGGGGTTCTTCTTGTTGTTGTTGGCGCGGCGAGCCACGTCCGAAGCGGAATCCTCCCGCTAGGGCCCCTTCTCTCCGATCACGGGCGTGCCGCTGCTGGCACCCTGCCGCTGGAGCCAGGGGGCCCGTGCACCTTGGCCAGGCCGCATGGGCCACGTCGAGCTGTTGTGTCTTGCCCTCAGCGTTGCCCGCAGAGACAGGGCAGGGGGAGAGGGAATCCCCAGCGAGGAGGGTTATGTATGTGGGGGTTGGCGGGCTGGACGGGGACCGCCGCGAAGATCCCTCGGGGGCAGGCGATCCCCCCTTCTTTACTCCGCTCCTAGGCCTCTGCAATCCTCCGAGCCCTCGTCCGCCATCTTGGAGAAAGGCGCGGGCAGGGAGCTCAAAGCTTCGTATCTTCACGGCTTGTCCCCAGAGGACTCCCGGAGCACGGCCACCCCTGCCGCATGCTTTCACCAAGCCTTAGTTATATTTCGGTCTATCGTCCTAGCCTAATATTGGCCCCAATTCGTCGCGGCAGCGGGCATCCCACGGAGTGACTCCAAGCCACGCCCCACCTCTGCGCCGGTTTTACGACATCCTCACCCTGATCTCCCCTATGTAGTGGAAACTGATGCTTCCAGCATAGCTATGGGAGCAGTTCTCTCTCAAAGAGATCCAGACACAGGCCAATTACACTCCGTGGCCTTTTGGTCACGTAAATTCCCACCACCAGAACTTAACTATGCAATTACAGAGAAAGAATTGCTGGCAATAAAATCAGCCTTCAAAGCCTGGCGGCAGTATCTATTAGGTGGCAGACATACCATCACAGTAATCACAGATCACCAAAAATTTCAATACCTAATGTCAGCAAAAGCCCAATCGTCACGACAGTTGCGGTGGGCTCTATTCTTCGCAGAATACGATTACGTAATAACATACCGACCGGGAGTTCGGAATGGGAAGGCCGATGCCTTGTCTTATATGGGTGTTGAAGAAAAAACAAACAGTACCCTGGATCCTGTTGCCATCATCCCAAGTGATAAAGTACTGGGACTCACCACCACATTGACTCTGAGTGAACTTCAAGATAAGATTCAAACCTTAATGAACCCAGAGATCTTGCAGAAATGGAATTCCCAAAATGAACATCACACAGTTCTGGATGGATTACCCTACTTCAAGGAACGACTATATCTACCAAGTAAAGATCTGCAGGAATTGGTCATGTCTGGTTATCACGATTCCCTGATTGAAGGCCATCCCAGAATTGCTAAGACTCTAGCCAAGGTTAAACGGAATTATTGGTGGCCAACCTGGCGTAAGGACATTGTTCGATTCATTCTATCCTGTGGGATATGTACACAGAATAAATCACAAAAACAGAAACCAGCTGGCCTCCTACAACCATTGGATATTCTGCCGGCTCCCTGGCATACTCTTTCTCTTGATTTTATTACACACTTACCTCCCTGTCAAGGTTTTAATACCATTCTGGTGATTGTAGACCTGTTCTCTAAAATGGCACATTTCATTCCATTCAAAGGACTTCCTAACGCTACTAGTCTGGCAAAAGCATTTCTTGAACAGATTATAAAACTGCATGGTTTCCCGTCAGTCCTAATCTCAGATCGTGGAAGCCAATTTGTATACAACTTCTAGAGGAAATGTTGTACCATGGCACAAATCGATGTTCGATTATCCACTAGCCATCACCCCCAAATGGATGGACAAACAGAAAGAACAAAATAGACATTAGAACAGTATCTACGTTGCATGCTGCATCAAGTGAAAGACAATTGGAAAGATTTGTTATGGATAGCGGAATACGCATACAATAACTCCATGCACACCAGCACGGGACAAAGCCCGTTCTACACAATATACGGAAGACATCCACTTACCTCTGAACTAGACTCCCTCACGACCTTGGAAATGCCAGCGGTAAAGACTCTACACACAAGCATAACCCAAGCCTTCAAAAGGGCAAATGAACATTTACTGCAAGCCAAAGACAGACAAAAAGAATTCTCGGACCGGCATCGAAAGAAAGCTCCCAATTACCAAGTTGGATACGAAGTCTGGTTGGCATCAAAACATGTGCCCATAAAAGTTCCCCAGACCTTTTGTCCAAGATATCTAGGACCCTATAACATTGAATCGGTGATAAATCCGGAGGCCATCAAGTTAGCCTTACCACCAAGCATGCAAATTCATCCGTTATTCCATGTGTCACTTGTAAAACCTGTACAACCAGGAACCCGAGTCTAAACACCACCAACAACTGTGCTAGTTGATGGAGGGCCTGCATTTGAAGTTAAAAACATCCTGGATTCGAAATGTACCAGATGCAAGCTATACTATTTAGTGGACTGCAAAGGGTATGGCCTCAAGACAGAACTTGGGAACCAAGTGAACATATTCACGCACCACGTCTGATTAAGAGGTTTCACCTGGATAACCCCACCAAAACTGGACCGGACAGGAAGGATACCATGAGAGGGGCCTTGAGGGGGGAGTGCTATCATGACCACTGTGAGGGAGCACAAGTTGTGCCACAAGCAGGCTCCCACCAGAACCCTGAGGGCCTTAAAACAATTGCAAAAGGGCTCCTCGAGCCAGTCCTGGCGCCTTTGGCACCAGACCCATATGTAGGAAGAAAGGGCTGTTCAAACAAGGTCCCATTTATGTACATGGGCCTTTAAATCCAACATGGAAGCACCCACACAGTCTAGTCCTAAGAACCCAGCCATGCGGTGTAATGTTTTGGGTGTGGCAGGCCTGGAACTACTTTCCCTGGTACTACTTTACCTGGGGTATATAAACCACACCTTGACTGCAGAACACGCTTCGTGTTATTCTGCAACCAGCAGCGTGACGCTCACCGTGTCCAGCTCCTGGCCTTCAGCATCTTCCTGTAATCCTGCAAGAACAAGAACAAGATTATTCTGTTTTACGTGAGAAAACACCATCCAGCACTCAGCATCTCAACTGGGCTGCAATCTGTGGAAATCGAGAGAAGAAGAAACATCACTCACCTGTGAGTACTAGCTTAAGGACTTCCGGCGAACCGCTACCACAGCTGCTGTTCGAACATTGCGACCTGCAATAAAGAAAAAGGGAAAAACAATATTAGAACGCGCGCTTCCAAAACATTGAATTCCATCAGTCTTACCTGAATTCCATCGCGCTACGCCACGCTTCCATCCGGAGCACTACAGCAACATCTGCAAAGGAAAAGAGACATATTCAGGTTCGCTTTCAATATTAAACAACCGCACAGTGCTGTACTTACCTTAACGTATTCCGGGGGCCTGTTTTCCATCGCGCTCTCATCCACTCGCAGCACCACAGTGGCCTGTGAGGAGAAGAAGAAGAAAACATAGGTTAGCTTTAAAAGACAATAAAGGTGATGCGCTTCGCGCTTCCTCTTACCTAGAAACGTGCCTCTCCATCCAGCACGCCAGCATCAAGACCTTCGCACCTGAAAAGGAGATAAAGACATAAACGAATTCTTAACAGAAGAATAAACACCAATAAACCACCATAAACAGTACAAAAATTTACAATTAACAAACCTACCTGCCTACCAGCAGATTCGGGGTCACAGCAGGCCTGGGCCCAAGGAAGGTGTACTGCACCAGTGAAGCAACTCGGGCAGCTCGCCAACAAACGTCAAGCGCCCCTGCACAAGAAACACAGGACGGAGAGCTCACCCTACAAATAACTAAGATTCATTATTCAGCACTGCGCAACTAGGCATCCAGGGTTCCAGATCCCAGAGTCTTCCAGAGGCTCCCGGGGATATCAGGTGAGCGTAACAGTAGGATCCGAGATGGAGTGTTTGAAGCCTAGGGTTTCCAGAGCCTTTGCAAGGGATTTAGCTGGAGCGTCCTTGGAGTCGTAGAGCCCTACGTTAAGGTCACCTGCCAGGATGACCTTAGTGGAGGCCTTCAGGTTGTCACAGAGGACGTGTGTGAGGGTTGCATGGAAATCGGCAAAGGGGCGGGGAGCAGTACACGATGTGTAGTGTGATAGTGCAGTTGTGGGAGGTGTTAAGTTTGAGGACTAGGTGGTCACAGTTACTAGAGACTAGTATTTAGATCTTTCTGATGGAGAAAGACTCCTTAGCTATGAGGGCTACCCCGCCTCCTTTAGAGTGCAGACGGTCTTGTCGGAAGATAGTGTAGCCGGTGGGGAGTGCAAGCGATATGGCGGGCCAGATGCTTCATGGAGCCAAGTTTCTGTGATGGCAAGGAGGTCGAAGTTATGGGTTGTTATCAGGTCATGTAGATCTGCGGCATGAGCTGGGAGCGAGCATGCGTTGATGAGGGCACAGATAAGGGTGGTGTACAGAAGAGGAGGGGGTGGGGTTCTGAGGCGGGTGACTCCCTCAGGGATGGGGCAGGAAGGGGGTGCTGTTAACTATGTTAGTACTATTCAGACCTTCCAGGATTTTGCGGCATGAAATGTCAAATTTCGGGGCATGAAATGGCAAATTTTGCGGCACAATCCTTTATTTATTGCAGCATTTTTGTGGGACATTTTGTATTAACTGGAGGGTGTGAGATTGCCACATTGCAGGAAATAGGCAGAGTGCAAGGCTACAAGAGAGCCAGGGTATCATTATTATGTATTTCTTGTATTAATTTAATAGAAAGAGTCCCAGATGTCTCTAGCTCGGCAGAACAGTGTTTGATTTGGCTACATTTTTGATATAATGTGCATCCCTATTTAATAGTATTAACTGAATTGATCATTATCAGTTCTAATGCTGAAAATATTCCCCTTCTATGTTCTCCAATCCCCCAAACATCCACACACCTCTCTCACCAACACACATCTCACCAACTCCCCATCACAACTTGCATTCCTGAACCTCTCTTTCTTTCATACAAATACTCACGTGCTATGTCACACTGTCAAGTCACAATTTGCACTGCCCATCCTCTGTGGCACTCCAAATCATACTCCCAACTCACACCTTACACTCAATTCCTCCCGCAATATACAGTCCTTCATTCTTTTGTGCTGCTTCTGCATCTTGCATCCTTTCTCCCATTCTATCGCGCTCTTCCCTCATCCTTTTTCCCAATCTGCAGCTCACTGCATCTTTCCAGCCAACCGCTTCCTCTCTGCTTTCTGGCTCACTGACCACACGCTCACTCTACTTTCTGTACCTTTGCTCGCTCTCAGATTTCGGGCCCACCGCATTACTGCTTCCTCTGCTCTCTTGTGCACCGCTTCCTCCTCTGACCCACTGCTCTCCCTCTGCTTTCTTGCCTATCACTTCACATCTCACCCATCACTCTCCTTCTCTCTCCTTCCCCTCTCATAGTGTAACTATTTTTTTAATTTTTTTTAAATGTAGATTTTGACCCAGATCCTCAGAAAATGGGGCATTTTTTTAAATTGTTTTATTTACTTGTGAATAATCATAAGAGACAATGATTTTTACAAGGATGATCAGAATCCAAGGATGATCAGAATCCGAGCTAGCCGCGTGTGCTTCTGCTTGCGTGTGAATACGCCAGCTCGCACAATCCGTTGCAAGAAGTTAGGGTCCCTTACGGGTTGACCCAGAAGAACTGAGTGTGACTGTGGGTCCGAAGGACAGACCTTGCTACACCAGAGGAGGCGCTGTCTGTCTCAGTGAGAGGCCGTGTTTTCGTCTGTCTAGTGAGAACATTCTATGGCCTTTATTTTTGTGAAGGCAACTTCCAGTAGTTTGCATGCCGCTACAGCCCAGCGTGTTTTTTCGCCCAAGATGAGACGGCACCACCACGTGTCTTCCTCCACCAACACTGAGTTGACCCATAAGGGTTCTAAATAGGCTACACGTTCTGCGTTGAGAGTGTGGCAGTTTAGCAGAAGATGGCGAATTGTCTCGATTGCGTCGTCGGATTGACATAATCTGCATGTGGTTGCAGCGGCCAGACTTCTTATCGCCAAGATTTCTCTGGTATGGAGCAGGTTAAGCCTTGCTCTTAGGAAGTATGTTCGAAGATTTCTGTTTGGAAATTTTTTCACAGTAGGCCAGTGGGCAGTTGAGCCGGTTGAATGTCGGTGGCAGATGCTTTAAGAATTTGATCGCTCTGGTTTGGTCGGCTGTTATGATCCAATCTTGATTTTTCAATTTTTGTGACACTCTTTGTGGGTTGGTTTTCAGGTCCTCTGTAGAACATGACACTTGCTCCAGATTATTTGCTTGGCAGGCAATCCACTTCTTGATCTCCGAGCATTTAGTTGATTCCAGTTCTTTATTGATGGTGTTAAAGATTGGGAGACCGTCTTGAATAAGGGTCTTTCTGAAGATAGCCATGGAGGCAAGGCTGACCGTTGCACCCAGCGAGAGTAGGCCCAGGTCTCTTCTGATGGCTGCGATCGGGATGGAATTCGGAAGACCCAACGTTGTCTTCCATATGTAGCCTTCCAGCTTAGACCATATTGAACTAGGCATGTTAATGGTGGCGTCCATGCCGTAGGTTAGTGCAGGGACTACTTTGCCTTTGTAGAAATTGATGACGGGCGTCCAAGAGAATTTGCCGAATTTGCGGTCAATCATCTTCATTTGCGAGGTTAGGTTTTTTACTTTCTCCCAGAGATGCAGTTGCATTTTTGTCTCCTTTGGAGACCCGTCGATGTAGACTCCCAAGTATTTAAAATGTGGGACGACTTCAATGCTGCAATTATTCACTGACCATGAATGCGCTGATTTCTTCGACTGGTGCTTCTTGGCCAGTATCATGATTTTTGTCTTACTGTTGTTTATTGTAAGGTTGTTGACGGCCATGTACTCTGCCAGGTTATCTAGCTGGCGTTGAAGGCCTATTTGTGTCTGGTCTAGAAGGATCATGTCGTCCGCATAGAGAATACGGGACAGGACGGAGTTGCCCAGCTTCGGAGGAAAGCTGCGGACCGTCACTTCAGATTTTTGAAAGTCTCCCAGGAAAGCAACAAAGAGGGCCGGCGCCAGCGGGCAACCTTGTTTCACTCCTCTTTCTGATGGAATTACTTTGGTGAGAGAGCCTTGGTTGTTCAAGCAGACACGTAGGGATGTCTTCGAGTGGAGAGCTTTGATCAGTTGGAGGATTTCATCTGGGCAGCTCCATCCTTGAAGCTTTTTCCATAGGCGCGTTCTATCGACTCTGTCGAAGGCCTGTGACAGGTCTATAAAAGCTGCGTAGACAGTTGGAGCGCCCTGCTTTATCTTAGCCTTTAGAATGCTGAGGATGAGGATGTTGACTGCTGTCCCGCCGTTCTTCTTAAAGCCCATCTCGAATTGATCTCCGCATGGGGCGGATTTGGCCCATCGACGAAAGTGGTCGAGGAGGAGAGTGGCAAACAGTTTGCCCATGATGTCAAGTAGGGCTATAGGCCTGTAGTTTGCCGGGTCTTCTCTGCTTCCCTTTTTGAAGATCGGAATCAGGGTGGCTTCTGTCCACGACGATGGTATCATTCTGCTGATTCTACAGTGTGTAAACAGAAGACTGATAAACTCTGTCCACTCATCGATGTTTTTTTTTAGGTCAATGTTCGTGAGCCCGTCAGGTCCCGGAGCTCTGGATGATTTAAGCTTCTGAATCCCCTCGTAGATGGGGCATTTAAAAATAGAGCCGAGGATATGCTATTTTTAGACAACCCATTTTTGGAAATGAGCAGGTCATCTTATTCTCAAAAGGGACCGGCGCATTGCCACAGGCTTGAGCTGTAGCGCAAATTGTGCGCTGGTCAGCTGCCTTGAATGGTGTTCTGGGTTGTTTGACCGAAGTGTAATTATTTGCGGCAGAATTGACCGTAGTCCATTTCGCTGTAAATTGATTTGCACTTCAGCCAAACAACCCAAAATGTACCTTTCACCACCACCCTCTCCCGTACTTAACTGCTTGGTCACTGCCGCTTCCCCTGCAACCCTGCGTTGTCAAATCCGTCCCTCTAACGCGGGTTGGATCCGACTCCGCAGGGTCCCTTTTTCATTATTTTCTTTTTTTTCTGTCCCCGCCTCCAATTTTGGGGAGGTGGGGAACACCCATGCAACCCCCTAACCCTGATTAATACTGAACATGGGGAGCTGGTGACACCCCCGCAACACATGTTCGGTATTTATAAAAATCGATCGAATAGTACTGGACGAAATAGGTCAAATTGTACCATTCGATCGATTTTTGTCATCAAAATGGGTAGTACCTTGAATAGAATCGCTCTCCCGACAGTGTTCTGCAAGCTCCTAGCACCTTTCACAGGGGCAGGCCCTTCCACTGTAAAATGCGACCCAAAAAATGCATTTTTATCCTGTTTGAGGAACAGAAATACAAGCGACACAGCAGCGGTTCATACCTTAAAAGAAATGCATGATAGGGTCAGGAAAGACCCTGCCATGCAGTGGCACCCCCACATCCCGTGTGGGTATGGGTTGCCTACAATTTCTGCACATTTAAAAGTGCATCTTGCTTGGAAATGAGTGATGCGATTTTAAATTGGCAGATACGCCACTTTATTTGATCAAGGAGGTGAAAAAGGCCATCTGAATGGGTGCGCATATAAAATGGCCCCTGCATGTGTCCCTTGTGGATTGGGCTGCTCTTTTTTTGGGCGCAAGTGATGAGATGTGTTGGCGCATTTCATTTCTTGCGAAAAAAAAAAAGTTGAGAACCTGGCATCCTGAGTACATTTTTTTTTAAAACAGTAATATTTGCAGATCAATTTTAAAAAACATTTTTTTTTAAAGGTGCTGTTTTTACACAAAACTGCCGTTTTCTGGCATTTTGTGCAAAACGGCCGTTTCCGGCTTCGCCTGCCGGGTTGGATCGGTCCATTTATAGGGGGTGGCATGCAGGAAGCTGGGGGAGCCAATCTGGGCCTGCGACAGTGAATTCATTAGTATTGTTGATTGCCATGGGACTGGCATTGCACACAGCGGCGGCGGTCATCTTCACAGGCATATTTTCTGTTTCACGCAGATTTTCTGTTTCACGCCTGCCCAGCTGGGGCAGGTTGGGGGAGCACTCTAGTGTCCCTCATGGCTGATGTTCCCCTAGGACACGCAGCAGAGCTGCAGAGAGCCTTAAAGGCCTTCTCATCAGGCCTTCACAGCACGGCTTCGCCTGCCGGTTGTGCATCGGTTCATTTGTAGGGCGGCATGCAGGAAGCTGGGGGAGCCAATCCAGGCCCGTGATGGTGAATTCATTAGTATTGTTGGTTGCCATTGGAATGGTGTTGTACAAAGCTGTGGCCGTTCATATATGCGGCACGACTAAACATTCTACGAAATGGCCTCTCTTTGTTCTTCAACAGCCCAGAGGAGGCACAGAATTGGATGGACAGTGAAAGAATTGTGACAACATAAATAGACATTGAGTCATGATCATGAGAACGGACTTGGATTTGAGGCACTTTAACGACCTGATAGAAAGCTCCTGAATAAAGGGACTTGAGACATGTACGTAAAGAATACCAACCTACATAATATTGATGGATGAAGTTAAAAGCAAGCAGGGATTAAGCCTCAAAAATAACTTTTTGAAAAAATAACATACTGTAGCATGAAGTACCAAAGGCCATTACAGAGACGACTTTATAGCACACAAGGCTCTGGTATCACTACCCTTATTAGAAGTAGCTGATGGTGCTAGTTTTAGAGCACCCAATCGCAGTGCACCCACGCCACATGGACCAGGGGGGTGAGGTGCTAGATGCGAGCACGCTTGAGCATGCTGGCCAAAGTTGGGCGACAGTTTCAAGATGGGAAGTTGGGAGGGGGGAACAAACGAAGGGGGGAGGGGATTTAAGGGAGTTACAACCTTTGGCGAATTATGGGGATCAAAAGCACATAGGCGAACACGTAAAAGACCAGGTATGGGGGAGAAAGGGGTCTCCTGTTTCATGAGATGGACAATGGAAAATGCAGACTACGACATTAGACTAATGACATGGAATGTAAGGGGGCTGAATAATTTTGCAAAACGGAATAGAGTAATAACATACCTACTTAGACAGAAAGAAGATATAGCTCTGTTGCAGGAGACACATCTCACAGAGGAAAGACAAAACACACTAGTTAGGAAATGGAGGGAACACATAGTTGGATAAACGTGGTCAGCATACTCAAGAGGGGTATTGACCTGGGTAGTTCCGACGGTACCCTTCCAAATACTACAGACAGAAATAGACAAAGAAGGGAGGGTGGTACTAATAAAAGGAATGCTGGAGAACAGATAAATTTGCATCATAAACACTTATTCACCAAATCATGACGCAGCCACATTCTTCAAAACTTTGTATACTAGGATAGGAACACATGGGGACAGTGTTATAATATGGGGTGGGGACTATAATTGCATGCTTGACCCAAGAGTAGATAGATCTGACACGAAATTTAAGAAGCTTTCTCCAAAGGCAAAGGTGCTAGGAACCTTATTACACTCTTTTGCACCGTCAGATATACAGATGAACCTCCACCCAGAAAAGCAAGACTATTCACACTACTCGGCCCTACATGATGTACATACTAGACTGGATTACTTATTGTACTTTTTTACAGGGAGGGAAACCCAAGGCACGGAAGCAATATATAAAGGGTGAGTCCTGTCAGATCATGCACCGTTGGTTCTCAAATGGAGGATAACACAACCCAGGCCACCAGTCCCGAACTGGAAGCTTAGAAGTGAATCCCTCAAAGATACAGCGTTTAAACACAAATCAAAGATTGCATCGCCGAATTCTTCACTTTGAACACAGGGAGCGTAAAATGACCAGTTATGTTGTGGGAGGCATTCAAGGTGGTGGTAAGAGGGGAAGCCATAACCAAATCAGGTGGAATACAAGCGGAGGTAACTCAAGCACTCAAGAAGGCAGAAAAAGAGCTGGAAGACCTAGAAAAATAGAACAGAAATGAGGGAACAGAATGAAGTAGGGGAGTAGAACAGGCTTGGGTAGCTAAATTACACATGATATATAGAAAGGCAGCATGCAGAAGGGGGCAAACATGGAAGACTCATAGCATAGTTATACAAAGGCGATAGAGTCCAGGATACTATTTGCTCAGTCAATGATAGGCAAGGCCACCCCTGTAATACGCAAGTGGAGATTAATAAGACCATCTACGAGTATTACACTGACCTCTACACGGACGCGAGAGCACTGCAACATCCAGAAGTGCAGGAAGCTCTAGAATCAATAAAGCTGCTGGGTCTATGTGAGAAGGAGGCAGGGAAAATGGAAGACCGCATAGCAGTGGAGGAGATAAAAGTTACAATTAGAGCACTAGCCACTGGGAAAGCACCAGGGCTAGATGGACTACCGGGCGAGTTTTATAAAGAATATGCTAAAGAACTCACTCCAACGATGGTAGAAATGTTCAATGAAGCATATGAAACGGGAGCACTACCGAAAAGCCTTATAGAGGCGATAATTGTCCCATTACTAAAGTCTAACAAATCTAAAACGGAATGCAGCTCATATAGGCCCCTATCCATACTAAACCTAGACAGCAAGATATTGGCTGAGATACTGGCAAAAAGACTACAGAATACTATTGGTTCGTTAGTACATCCAGACAATACTGGTTATGTACCAGGGAGGAACATGGCCTGGAATGAAAGATTATATCAACACCACTGCGCAATGGCTTCATTAGACGCAATGAAAGGGAGTGGCTATATAGAGTGCTGGAAAAAAATGGCATTGGAGCAGGATACATCAGATGGGTCAAGCTGCTATACACAGGCCCAAAGGCAAGAGTGCGAACAGGGGGGTTGTATTCTGCCACAATCAAACTACAAAAAGGCACCAGAAAAGAATGCCCATTGTCACTATTATTGTTTATCCCTGCAATGGAAACAATTGCAGCCTTCCTAAAGGCTGAGGATGGAGAGGCGGAATAGAGATAGATGGGATAAAACACCTTGGGCCTCATTACAAATTTGGCGGAATGGGTTAACGGGTGCCGCTAACGGATGCGGACCCGCTAAACCCATTCTGCCTGATTACGAGGTCCCCTCGCGGGACCCGGTAAGGACGCCTGGTAAAACCAGGCGTCCTTACCGCGTCCCGCGAGGGGACCAGGGAGCTAACAACGGGCCGGTCGTAATCGGCCTGTTGTTAGCTCCCTGCACCCATTCCCATTGAGCCCAATGGGGGCTCGAATGGGAATGGGGAAGGTCCGGGCCCAGGTTCCCTGAGGGAGGAATTACCGAGCCCTCCAAACTCGGAATGACCCGGTAATTCCCCATTCAGGGAACCCGGACCCGGTTTTGGAGGCAGCCATGCCACCAATAGCGGCATGGCTACCGCCAAAGCCGTAATGAGGCCCCTAGTGTCCATGTATGCGGACGACATGTTGTTATATGTGCAACAAACCGAAGATGATCTACAACACATATTAGTGACGTTAGATAAGTTCAGTGAGGTATCTGGCATTACAATAAACAAAGAAAAACCATGCCTATGCCCCCTGGCTGGCTTAAAGGGTTCGAAAAAAGAACTAGTACCGAGATTGACACTGCAATGGAGCCCTGAATACTTTAGATATCTGGGGATAGAAATATTTAATGACCCGTTAGATGACCATAACACAAACATGCAAAAAGCAATGAATGGGGACATATACTGTATGTATGAACGTGTGGGGGAAACTACCGCTGACGCTGAAGGGAAGGGCGGCGCTATTGAACATTTTTGTGTTACCAAGGCTATTGCACTATTTTACAAACATCCCTTATAATATTCCAAAACCCTTTTTCCAAAAATTGGACATGGGGTGCAAGAAATTCTGATGGCAAATCAAGCGTAACAGAAGTGCCTTAAGCACACTCCAAAGAACCCATGAAGAAGGAGGGGCTAAAATACCGAATTTCGAACTGTACTATATAGCGAGCCAGTTACAATTCGTGGTTGGATGGTTGGGAGATTACCCCACTATAGACACACACCTACTACCATCGGCAATGGAACAATTATATCTAGAAGAAGTGCTATGGACACTCAACCTGCATGTAAGACAATGCTCTCTAATAATAACAACAGGCATCCAAAGAGCATGCAAAACATTAGGCATTGCAGATCCGATCTCACTACAGATACCCCTGGCCGCAGTAATGACTGACGAAAGACAGTTGAAATCACACATTAGGAAGTATTGGGAATTGGTGGAGGTGGTGACTATAGGAGACCTGATACGAGGGGATTAGATGATAGACTTTAAGACACTTGTAAAAGATACAGGCATGAGCAAAGGACAATTCTTACCGTATCTGGCAATAATTCACAAGATTAAGCACAGGTGGCCCGAGCTACCTGAAATGCTGAAACAACACGAGATGATAGAGACAATGGGCCTCATTACGACGAGTGCGGACTCGTAATGAACGGTGCCGGTAAGGGACCGGCACCGTTTATTACGGGCCACCTCATTACGAGCTCTGCAGCGGGTGATATGTATGATATAGATGATGGAGGAAATACAGTGTCACGGCTGCGTGACATGCTGCTCACAAAGGGTTCAAAAGGGACATTAAGGCAGAAATGGGAGACAGACATGGGGAAAGGATGCACTGATGCGGAATAGGGTAGAGTCTTGGAATATCATAAAAAAGTTTCTTGGAATGCAAGGTTACAGATCATACAGTTAAATATAACGCATAGGGCCTACCTAACGCCACGCAAGATCTCTCGTTTCACAGGAGCAGAGGAGCAGTATTGCCTGAAGTGTGGAGAAAAGGTACGGCAATAAAGGGAAGATATAGAAAATATAATGGCTAATGGAGAAGTCACCTTGGACGTACAGTCTCCAGGAGCCTGCCTTCTCGGGCTCTTCCCACACACCACGAGAAAGAAATATATAACGAAACTAAAAGACCTCGCATAGATCTTAGCAAAACGTAGGCTAGCTATGCCGTGGAAACCCGTAGAAACAACTACTGTCGAGAGTTGGTGGAAAGATTTACAAACATGGATAATAGCGGAGACAATGGTATGGATGCAAGTTACTGGAGGAGGCATTGGTGACGGCACTGAGGATATAACATCCTGGAACGAACTCACACAAACTCTTGCTTGCGTCCAGATCATAAAGGAATACAGGTTTGTGTAGTAGAATAATGGAAATGAGGGGCATAATACAGAATCCGATGAAGCATGTTCGTGGACCAGGAGAAACAAAGGTGGGTGGAGGAGGGAGAGGGTGGAGCAATGATACACAGCAAATGTGTATATGTTGAACTGTTAAAGGAAAAATATGCATAAAAATACATTAAAAATATATATATATATCTTAGGCCAAATAACCAGACAAACTCAAGGAAGATGGTAAAATACTGCTTTAATCACAATGAAAGAAAGCAGGGAGATATAACAGCTATCACAATAGATGCATGAGTATTCACACCTTATCTTGTGTGGACATAGTTTATAGACGTTTACATATGTCATTTATGACGTCAGCCTACGTGGCATTGTAAAAAATTCTATAGAAAGGAGGGATTGGATTAGGGCAACATGTCTACTTATAGAATCATATAAGCGTTAATATCTCATTGGCTGCCCCTTGTCTGTAGGACACACCTGAGCTACTTCTACATAAATCATATGCTGATTATAGCAGAGAATAAGGCACGGACTGGTGAATGCAACATTGTGTGTAAAAGTGTGTGACACGCTTTGTAATTGGTTGGCAACCCAATCCAACCTTGGACTTTCGGTTTGCTTACTGCTATGTGATTTTATTAAACAGGGTGCCATTACCCTTTCTGGCCTTTACAGACTTGCTCACTCCACCTCACATGGGTTCTTGACGTCTTATTTATCCAATACTTGGCTCCTTCAAATGTTCTTGCCTCTCTTAATCTTAACAGAAATATGTCTTACGCACATGGTCTATTCATTTGACTCCCTTTGTGCCCCGCATTCATCTCTCGAAAATAGCATCCTTGATTCCAGGCCAGGGTACTTCCTTATTCTGCACATGAAAACAGCTTATTCATCATTTCTTCATTTTTGCAATTCTAGGTTCATATTTGAGGTAACTGACATAAGCTTATGATTGACATAAGCTGTCGTCCATCTTCTTCTAATGACCATCCTAATCGTTGTTCATATACCTCTTTTAGCAAGCTTCTACATGCCTTTTCTACCTTGCATTACGGCGTATACACAGTTATTGATCAGCATGTTACCTCATCTTCTTTATATTCATGATTACTTTATCTTCAGGTACATGTTTCTCTTAGTGCTTCAGTTACACTGTTGTTCTTAAGTATTTTCATATTGTTTCAACATAGGTTTATACATCGTCTTTATGCTATCCTTTTATTGTCATTAGACTTTGCTTAATGCACTTCCATAGACGCATTCTGACAACTTGGTAGGTGACATCCTTCCTGGTAGCATTCTTCCACTGTTTCAACGTGACGGTACATTCTGAATGCATATCTGTTGCCTGAGTGCATATTGTCTTTCATATACTTGAAGCGGCACAGGATGATTGCATGAATTCATACATGGGTTCCCAATTGTGGCTCTTCACCTGCTATTGCAATAAGATGGCGTGAGGGCAGGAACCAGGGAAAAGGCACCCACCTGCTCCTCTGCAAACCGGAATGTTCCAAAAATAAAACCGGCACAACAATCAGACATTGCTTACTTCTGCCAGTGGACATAAGCATTTGACAAAAGTAAGAGGAGACAGGAAGGATCTTTGATGAACACCACGTTTGAGGATTAGATGGGAAGGGACGAAGAGAGGAGATGCCACTTCTGTTAGAACGGCGGAAATTCAGGATAGGAATTCTCTACTCCGATATCTGAGAGGTGTACAAGGAGATATTCATGGGTGAGAGTGTCCTGTGTTAGTCCTATCCTGGCACAGTCTAGACAGAGTGTGGCAAGTCATGCTCAGCAGTGTGTGGTACCCAACAAACCACCAATAAATGACTGAATTAACGCATAAATAAATTACATTACCAGAAATCTTCAGCGATCCACTCAGTGTTGTGAACACAGTGCCATTATAAGGCACCACTTTCAGTGCAGCGGATTGGAAAGTTGGGTTGCGCATTCAGCTGGGTCTTTGGTTCTTAACAGAAGTTGGTATTCAAGGCATTTTCTTTCCCCTTATTGCACATGCCTTGCCTGTCCATATTTTTGGTGTCCATAGCTGGGGGTTCATTGATGGTTGCTTGTATGGGCTGGCCAAACAGCGCTGATGCAGACAAATATCCTGTGGAAGTAAAGGGCGTTGGCCAAACTTTCTCTGTAGCTTACCCTGAATAATGATAGTTCTCTGTTCCCTTTTTTCATTTGTGATACACAAGTGCTTTTTTCTGAGTGTGCAGGAACCTCGGTGCTTCGCCAGTGACCTGAGCCCGTATAGTGTGATAGTGACATTTCAGATCACATTCTCTTCCAAAAAAGTACCAATCGCTTGCTCTTGGAATGCATTTTTTTCAGAATTTCCAGCAGTCTGTGACTGTCACATCTTTTCTAGTTTGCGGTTTACAGCCTCTGCAGCAGTGGTTGACACCATCCTGGCTGATTGGGTGTTGCTGGGAGTAGTCATTATTGACCTCAACAAATGATTGCCATTGCTGAGGGAACAGAACCTCTGCCATGCACAAGACCCTTTGTCTGGTGATGGTATTGGTACAGGTCTGTAAGGCGTGACTGTGATTTGGCACAGCATGCTATCATTAACCATCTGTGTGACAAGCACTACTAAACCAGAGACTTAGAGGTTTTATATCAGGTGGGCCTTTGTCTTGGCAATCCTTTGACAGCCAACACAGACAAGTAGGAATCTATGTGATCACTGCGCCACCTGTAACTGCGCCAACTCCACTGCTCGGTTTTTGAGGAATTACAACTCTGCTTCAATATGGCATTGAACTACCCTGGGTAGTTTATAGTTCTTGTTTAACCAGGAACAGATGTTCAGTGCCTTGCATGCAGACGCTGTCAGTGCCAGTTGTTATCCAAACACCCTTTCCTCTTCCCTGCCTTGAATGCATATCTGACAGCTTGGAGGAACCAGACTCTGGGGAGTTCAGCAATATTTTGTCTATGGCTTGAGATTTAAATTTGCCTAGCTGAACATGAATAATAATAATATTGTGTTCTTATACAGCACTTAATGCCAGGCTCCTCCACATTTTAAGCAATGTAATAACTGGTGCAATTGATAACCCATTCGCACCCAGGGAAGGGCGCTCAGCCAATCAGCTGGTGGGAACAACGGGTGAGAACACAAAATCCCTGCCCACTGTCCCAGCCACGCGGGGACCTTCCCCGGGTGCTACTTGCTTTTTCTTCCTTTTTTTCATTGTGGGGAGGCAACCGGGAACTCTCTCTCTTGCCTCCCCATGTCGACTCTACTTACCTGTGGGAGTGGGACCGGAGCATTGTGCTCCCGTCCCCGAGTCTTCCCGCCTGGCCGCCGCCAGGATAGATATGGAAAAGGCACTTAGTCCCTTTTCCATATGGCCGTAGCCATCTTTTTTCACTGTTTTCATCGGGAGATCGGCTGCGCTAGCAGCGTGGATCTCCTGATGAAAAATTGTGAAAGCCATTCCCACCCTGGACGAACCCCGAGGTGCGAATGTCTTTCATGCCCTGCCAGTCAGGCGGCCATGGCCTTTAACAGCTCACAGCCCAAGCAGAGGTCCTCGCTTCCGCTTGCCTTAGCTCGGGCTGGCAGGCTGTTAAAGGCCATGCCCGCCCTCCTAGCAGGGCATGAAAGCCGTATTTTTTGCAATGGTACTTAATGTTTCGACCTCGAAAGGATGAAAGACTAAGTTGGCACGTTCACGGGATTTAACTGGAACTTGTGTAGCACAGGCTAGCCTAGTGCCAGAGACCAACGCTTTAACTGTGTGTGTGTCTGTACACCCCTGGCTAAGCCCAGATTCCTCAGTCTCTTGGAGTACATGTTTTCCTCCTCTACAGAGGCCATCAGATACTGGGACACAAATAGGCTGGGTTGCATTCTGCGGATTGGTAAATTTTGCAGCTGAAGAATACACTTTTCTAACCTCTGGTGGGCGGGTGAAGGTCAGTGCTTTTAAAGGTGGTGAGCAACAATGTGTAATCCATCACAACTGTGAAAGAGAGACAGTGCATATAGATGTGGAAATGTCTACAACCACAGAGAACAGTGACAGCCTTTCTTTTACGTTGCGAGTACTGCCGCCTTCTTGTGGAGGTTAACGATTGGCTGGCATATGCGATAAATTGCACCTTTTTTGTCTATCCACTTCTACCTAGAACCCTCCTTTCATTCCCAGATTACAGGGCATTGCATACAGGTTCCATGTGCCTTTCTTGGCTAAAGGATGGCATGTAGCGTCTGCTAGTAGTTCATTTCTTGTGGCTTGGAACACTTGATGTGCCTTGCCCCACAACTAGGAAACTCCAGCTTTTAAGAGTTTGTGCAGAGGGTTGTTTAGAGCCAAAATGTTTGGAATGACTCCCCCCAGTGCTTAATTTGTTGGGGGATATGGGGTTGCAAGTGTTCAGACCCGGCACTTATTTGTGTGCCTTGGAGCCTATTGTGTCAGATGATGACCAGATTATGATGTGGTGTTTTGACAGCATTATTCTTTTAACTGTCAATTGGTCTCAGTAACACAACAAGCACCAACAATGTGCACTGGCGAGTTACTGCATCCTGGGTCGGCTCATTGTTATTCATAAACCTGATGATCCAGGTGCACTTTTTTCAGGGATAACAGTCAGTTACAAGGTGGCAATCAATACCAAGTGTGCATGCTGTCACTTGCCCACACAGTGATCCAGTCAGCATGACCTTGGTGCAGCTCTCCTTCTGTAACAACCAGTCGCACTGCCATGGCAGTGTGGATTGACATCAAGACAGTCACCAGCCAGCAGAACCAGCACAGAAGAAAGGCCAGGCAAAAGGCAACTAAGAATCACTCTATACAAGTGATTGACAGGCAAGTGATTGACAGGCAAGTTCATCAGTTCTGTAATGATTTCTCCTCAATTTCTACATTAATTTATTATACGAAGAAAGCACATTTTCACGTGTTTCCTGTGGATAGATGGTAAACATTTTCCTCTTGCTACCTAAGGAATCAGATCAAAATGTTAATGATTATCATGTGTTTAAAGAAGCACTTAAATATTTACCTTACTTCAAGACACAACTACTATGTTATGTTTTTTAATTATATGTTGATTGGTATCTATAAATTGCACATCTTCTATGGGTAGTGCATCCATCACCACCTATGAGCAGGGGGAGTTGCAGCTTTAACTATGCTGACTCTTTGGGGAGCAGCCACGGCTGGCGAAGTATTTAATTGGAGGAGCGTAAATGTTTCCCCCAAATATGCAGGAGTGACCAAACGTAGCGTGGGAGCACGAACCAATCAATAGAGGTTCAGGGAGGGTGGGGTTCTATCCCCGAGAAAATTTTGTGCAAAAATGGCAATTTTTTTTAACAATTGGTTATAAAGCCACGCAGTTTGCAATTGCTTTTGTTGGGTAATCCATGAAATAATCCAAAAGATGTAAATCACAAACAGTGCACACAAGCCTTTTCATTATGCCTTTTACCACAATATATATATGCCAGTATAAAAAAAATTTTCATACTGGCTGTGCCCCCATACATTTGCATACTGACTGCACCAATATCTGTCAGCATAATGCCAGTCAAGATACTATAAAAAGACATGTTCATACTGGCTCTACCAATATATTCCAATAACCCGATGTAAGAACAGATACCTACTGGCTTTGCCAGAAAAAAGGCTAGACCACAATAAGAAAACATGTCAAGACTGGCTGCACCAATAAAAACCAGTCTCGCCATATAAAAACACTCATCCTACTGGATTTACAGTTGAGGCCAGTAAAATGTGCACTGCCGTTTCAGAAAACACATTCAGACTGGTTGCACCAAATTAGGCCAGTTTAGCCACATAATAACACTCATCATGTTTGCTTTACTGTTGACTATTAAATCATGCCATGCTGCAGTAAAAAATATATCCAGACTGGGCCACCATCGTAGCAGTATTTCCATGTAATAAAATATGGGCATAAAGAGTAAAGCAAACATGAATCATGTTTGCTTTACTCGTGATGACCATTAAAACATACTATGCCACCACTTTAAGAAAATATACTCAGACTAGCCCACCAATTTAGGCCAGTCTTGTCATGTAATAACATAATGTGCATCAAAAGTAAAGAAAACATCATGTTTGCTTTACTCTTAATGCCCATTAAAACTTGTCATGCAACAGTATCAAAATATATACAGACTGGCTCACCAATATATGCCTGTCTTTCCACGTAATAACTTATTATCATGTTTGCTTTACGCTTGATGCCCATTAAAACATGCCATGCAACAGTATCAAAATATACTCAGATTAGCCCACCAACATAGGTCAGTCTTGCCACGTAATAACATATAGCCAGACTGGCCCACTAAAGTAGTCCAGTCTTGCCACTTAGTTACAAAATGGTCATCAAAGGTAAAGTAAACATAAAACATGTTTGCTTTACTCTTAATGGTTCATACAAAATGCAATAACATGTCCTGACACAACTCCCCTCACCCTCGTTGTGAGGATGAGGGGAGTTGTGCCAGGACATGACATTGAAGACTCACTCCCCCGTGCATCCCTCCTTCCCCCATGCAGAGGCAGGCCTGCTCCCACGCCCACATTCATAAACAGTCATGCACCCATTTCCTTCATTCAAACACGTATCATACATCCATTCAATTATCAATTCACTCATACAGCAGACACTCTCTCATTCACTCGCACAAACGTACAGGTATAAATACGCACAAACAGGCATACATACATATTCTCCTCAACTGCAGCAACGGTCCTCTCGCCGTCTTCATCGGAGACCCTCTAGCTCCCCCGCACAGCATTAACAGGAAGCAGGAAGCAGAGCGAGCTTCCCGGTTCCTGAAGGCATGCGCAGGGGAGCCAGAGCGCCTCCTAAGCAATGCCCAGCGAGACTTTATTATGCAGGGAGGCGCGTGAGTGGCCCCTAGGCACATCTAGGCCCGCAGTTCCCCAGCCTGCACCCCCAAAGCTGGGGAAGTACAACGCCCCTGGCTTTGGCACTGATTTACTTCACCATGGGTGGCAGCAATGTTTATTTCTGGTTCTCATGCCTCTGCCCGTAGGCTGGTGAAACATGGTGCACTCCACAGAGTACCCAGTTACCAACTTACATAGGGGTTGTCACAGAAGTCCAAATCCTCAGACCATCACCCCTCTTCAAGCCGAAGATCCAACATGATTTTCATTTCCATAATGACTAAGTCCTCCCTACTGGGAGCCAGAACATTGAAGAGATGGAGGTTACCCTTTAGATGTTGGTAGGGCAGTGGCCTCTCTGTCACCTCCTCCCCTGGTGGCTCTGGCAGGAAGCCTACTACTGCTACCCTTGGCAGATGGAAGAGATCCGCCATTACTATGGCATATGAAGCAGCTGGCTCGTGCCACCCAGAGACGTTACATGGCAGATGCACTAGAGCATCTTCAGCCTCCGGGGCAGGGGTGTTGCTAGTTCTGGAAAAGACCCGGGGCTAAGCTGATGTCGGAGCTGTCAGGACTGGGGGCTAGCTATAGCCTTTTGGTTGTAGCTCCTGAGATTCTATCAGGGGCTACAATTAAAAGAACAGGGGCTATAGCCCCCTTAGCCCCCCTCCCCCACCCCTAGCAGCTTCTGCTCCTGGGCTGCCTTCAGGGGGTTGTCTTTTGTTGATATAAGTATGGCAAAAACATGGGCATCTCCTAATACAGGTATCAACCATGTTAAATCGCATGTTGGCCTGCGTAGGCCTTCGTTTGGTTCGACAGCCTTATTATACGTAAAGGACTAAGCGTCTTGATGATGGTGCACTGCATTGGGCTGTTACGTGATGTATTACATGATGCAAGATACTTCCAACTGCTTTTCATATCCCCGATGTTTAAGGACTGGGATGACAAAATGCATGAGGAGGGAATACCGTAATCAGATTTCCTCAGGTCCTACTCTTCCTCGGCACAGTCCCAGCTATGCTCCCGCCCAACCTCAGGGCTATCGCGATGAGATTCTGCTGGCCAATTAACGGGCGGCTGCAAGCTTTCTCGCCCATATCACATTCTTTCCTGACTAGTGGGCAGTCTGGGGTCATACAAAACACAATTTTTTGGCAGATTAAGCAATTGGTTGTCTGTCTCGGTAGGTGGAACGCCTCAATGTGGAAGCACTGGGAATAAGAACACTAGGCAGGGCTTTAAGTGGGGTAAGAAATCGGGTGGGAGTGGCTCATTTGGGGCGTGGCTTGTAGGATAGGCATGGCCTAAATGGTACACAATCCATAGTAAGGTACGCACACAAATATATAATATAACATTTATATATCTGTGTGCATACCTTATGGTGTGCATACTTTTCAAGCCATCTTTTTTAAACATATGTTTATAAAAGATGGCTTGAAAAGTACACAATTAAATCCATCTTTTATAAAGCTTTGATGACGGACAAAGTCCTAGGCATCTTTGTCCGTCGGCAAAGCTTTATAAAAGATGGCTTGAATTGTGTACTGTTCAAGCCATCTTTTATAAACATAGAAATTAGCATGAGTCCCACGGTCTGCCAAGAGTTAAAGACGCCTCAGTGACCTGGGGACGGGGAAACAAATGGACAGTGACTTCCTCATGTGACCCCTCGCACGAGGGGTCACAAGAGGAAGTTACAGTGACTGATGGAAGTGCCAGCCAGCCACAGATGTGGCTGACTGGCACTTCTGTCAGCTTGACTAACTCGAAAATGGCAGCTGCGGCCGCAGCGGACTAATGTGTCCCCCCCAATGTTGAGGTGGTACTGGACAGCCCCTGCTCAGCCCCACTTTTTGGAGACTGCTGGTGCCCGACACACTTAAAGCACTGACAGTAGGGGATTATCGGTAAGTAATCTATTCATACATCCCCTTTACCCACACACACAAACAAAGCAGGATACCACCACAGAACATGAATACCACTGAAAATATCAAGCACCTCCGTCACACAAAAGGCGCGGACGTCCAGAAACAAACACTCACTCATTCGGATACCCTGAAGACCTCACAGAAGCAGCACGGAAATATGGGCCTCCATATGAGTTGGGCAGGGTGGTAAAAAAGTGGTGGTAATTTCGGTAGCAACACTTTTTGGCAGGAATGAAATTACCGCTGTTTTTACTACTCTGGCATAATCCAATTTTTGCATCAAAGTGGAGGAATTACCTCCAGCATCGTGCCAGAGGTAAATCCTCCACTTAAAGGCAAAAATTGGGAGAATGATTGCTGCAGAATATTCTGCTTTCGGTAATTCGGCCAAAAAAAACATCGGGGGTCATTCCGAGGTGGGCGGTAGGGGATACCGGGCGCCGGTAATCCCCTACCGCCCAATTCCGAGGTCCCTTAGTGGGAACCGTAAGGGACGTGTGGTTGGACCACATGTCCTTTATGGGTCCCGCTAAGGGATCAGGGTGCAAATAACAGGGTTGCCATTCGCGAGCCCGTTATTTGCACCCTCCCCATTCCCATTGAGCCCTATGGGGGCTCAAATGGGAATGGGGAATGGTGTGTTCAATGGGGATTTACCGGTCCCTCCAGGGTCGGAATGGACCGGTAAATCCTCATTGAACAACACCGGGGTCGGTACTGGTATGGGAGGAAGCCATGGAGCTAATTGCTCCATAGCTACCACCATACTCGGAATGACCCCCATCGACTCCAAAAATGGCGACGGACACCAATTTACCACCACTTGTAATCCTGTGGTAAACCCACAAGACCAAGAGGTAACTGACTTTGGTGGTAAGTCAGCAGAATCACCACTGCATTACCGCAAAACGTGAAATGAGGTTCTAAATGATGTAGAAATTAAGCATTCAATGTTCACATTTCTGTTCATAAAATGGAGCTCGAATTTAACCAGAAGACGTCGCGATCAGCGCCAGAAGCAGATAAAGGTGTATAAAAAAGATACGCCTGCATGTGTCCATCTGCATCATGCTGATATGTGTTAAAATATTGTTAGCCTGATTCTATATGGGCAGGTCTAGCTGTCCAGGTAGAGGGCTATCGGTGTAAATATCACGCTATGAGAATACGGCGCGCCTGAAATGCTGGGTTTATTTCTCTTGCGTGCAAGGCATGTTCGGTAACATTATCAAGAAGGACAGGGCCGCCATGAGGAATAGTAGGGCGTGATTGAAGGAGTTTAGAGCCACCCTGGACTCCGTGTGACATTGTCCCTCTGTGATCTTTGATGCCATCGAAATCAGAGGAGAGACGGGGCGCGCGAGTCTGAGATTACACATCCAGCCATCAAATATTCACTCCATTCAGAGGCAGGCCGGTGTAAGGTTTCCCTCTCCGGCTTAATCTGTGGAAGTCGCTTCCAGCGGGTCCCTTATCTTGGGGCAGGCGCTGCACTCTGCATATGCACACGTCTTCTGCGAAAACGAGACCCCCGTGCCCCTCCGCCTCCCGAGCGTATCTGCAAGCTGTTTCCTTTGGCTGCGTACCATCAGGTGCCCCAGCTGGCAGGTAAGAAGCTCTCGCGTAGTTTACTCCTTACGCAACTTTACTCGGGGAATTACTGCACTGGACAGCAGTCAAAATGCATCGGATACTAGGCTATCCAGGATCTGGCAAGGGACGGAGGTGTTAATCTCAAGGGGGCACTCATGTTCACCGGAATCTCGAATGCTGTCAAGTCAAGCAACGGTGGCAGGAGGTCGTCCCGTGCGCAATTCTAATATCTGGGCTGAGTTGGAAGCACGATCCTCATTTATACCTATTAAAAATGCCTCGAAAATAATACTGCCATTTTTAAACTGACATTTTAGGACCTTGATGAAGTTAAAATATGATTAAGAAGAGGACTACATAGTCTGTAAAGATGTAATAAATGTGTTCAAATGATAGCTGTTTATCTGCCAAGAAGGTGAGTGTGGGCCACACTTACACTCTTTTCTTGTACTTTGGCCTACTAAGTCAGTTGATATGGAATTAAATGTATCCTTGCTTCACACACGTCTTGGCTTTGCATAGTGATAGAAGTATTAGTAATTCGGTGTCAGGTAATTGTTATATTAGTCCTACAGTGAGGTCCTGACGTTTCAACTCACGGATCAGTGTCACCGCTTTGTTCTGCACCAACTGAAGGTGGCAGATTAGGTTTTTGGGTGAACCGAAAGACGAATCATTGGTCGAGTTTAGAGAGAACACGAGGGCTTGCACCAGCTCTCTTTCACGAGCCATAGTAGCGTTAAGCAAATGGAGCCCGAGGCGTAGCCAGGATTGTCTAACAAGTGGGGCCTGCAGCTAATGTAGTTGGGCCACCACAGTGACATTAACATCTGCACATGTCCACCCAGCGCTGCTGAGTGGGCATTTACAGAGTTTGGGTGGGCCTTGCCCGCTCAGGCCCTACCCTCTCCACGCCTCTGGATGGAGCTGGAAGGAGACCTGCTAGTAACCATGTGGATTTGTTGTCTGAAGCAGGAGGACGGTCCCGGCCTGCCAACTTCCATGTGCTCTGAAGCGGCTTGTTCACGTCTTAAATTTGGCACATAACAAATCTTCAAATCAAATAAAAGGAAGAAAATACAATGGAGGTCCTCCTCAAGGAAATTTGGAAAATGAGGGTCAAATGATCAATTTTAAAGGGAATTGTGTTGGAAATATTGGTCAAAAGCTATTAAGATTAATTAAATATCTCTTTATCCTGATAACTTGAGGGGCAAAATCCAATAAAAATATGGAACAATTGCTGAGGGTGTGGATTACTTACCTCCACTCTCATAATATTCGCTTGCGCCAAGAAAATGAGTCTACACACCACTGCTGTAGAAGACTCTCACCAAACCCACCTCTTCTAACTTACCCAAGATATACTGCATCACCATGTGCACTCTAAACGCTTAGAGGAGATTGAATTTGACAAATTGCGGCACTGTTTGAAACAAGGTGTCATATAACTAAGAAACCCCATAACTGCTAGACCCATATGCATGCAAACTTACATTTGTTGTGTTGGGGTGGAGGTGTCATGTCTTGTCAACCCCTTCCCGCCCCATGAACTATTACACCACAACGTTTGGTCAAGTTTTGGCAATAAAAAGGCTGTAGGTTTTTATTGTTACAGATATGGTTATGGAACATAAACAATCTTTGCATATCGTAAGAATATATTACTTTTGGGCACCGGGTCCTGAGATTACCCCCTCGGGCCCGTGCCGCCTTCTTTGTCCCACGACTTGTTGTGGTCACCGTACAGTGTCCTGTTTTCCCTTCTGTTGTTGTTCTTCTTCTGCCTTTTTCTAGGGTGGGAGGGATTGCGGAAAAGAAAAGGAGAGAGATGCAGAGTACACAGCGAACTATCTGGATGTTTGGGTCCCTGTGCAGGGTCCACAAACAGCTTGTGTCTTTCTGAGCTGAAAGCAGCTCATTATATAGGACCCAGGGGTAGCCCCTGGGTCTTTGTAGTGTATCTGTGGGGGCTGCGGGGCCAGCACCCAAGCCGGCCTGCAGCCGACAGTCTGAGCCCCTGGGGGGGGGTAATCTTTGTTGTTCCCCTGCCTGGCTGACCTTGCTTCCTGTGGGTGCTTAGCACCCATTTGTTATTGTGGAAGGGTGAGGTGTCCTTTCACACCTCGCCCTTCCTGCATTTCGTAGTGTGGAGACTGCGTGTCTCCTTGCTGTTGGGGGAAAGAGGGGTGCTGGGCCTTGGGGGAGGGCTGCTGCTCCTCTCCTACGCCTGCTACCATGGGGCAGCAGTTACCCGGCCTCACTTGGTGCTGCCCTGCAGCGTTGCCCATAACTGCTGGACCCATATGCAGGCAAACTTACATTTGTTGTGTTGGGGTGGAGGTGTCATGTCTTGTCGACCCCTTCCCGTCCCATGAAATATCACACCACAACATTTGGTCAAGTGTTGGCAATAAAAAGGCCGTAGGTTTCTATTGTTACAGATATGGTTATGGAACATAAACAATCTTTGCATATCGTAAGAATATATTACTTTTGGGCACCGGGTCCTGAGGTTTCCCCCTCAGGCCCGTGCCGCCCCACTCAGGTAGGTTATCGGCTGCCTGAGTTCCCCCATAAATTAGGTTATTTGCAGCCTCTGGTAGCTAAAGTACTGGTGATTTCTCTATATAATTGTTCCATGCCGTGCCCCGATAGGTGGGTGCCATCTTTGTGAAACAGATCGGGGTCACCCACTGTTATGGCTGGGTGTTTTATAAAGCCCAATCCTCTGGATATGCAGAATTTCCTGGCTGACCTTGCTTCCTCTGGGTGCTTAGCACCCATTTGTTATTGTGGAAGGGTGAAGTGTTCTTTCACACCTCACCCTTCCTGCATTTCGTAGTGCAGAGACTGCGTGTATCCTTGCTGTTGGGGGAGAGAGGGGAGCTGGGCCTTGGGGAGGGCTGCTGCGCGTCTGCTGCGCCTGCTACCATGGGGCAGCAGTTACCCGGCCTCGCTTGGGTCTGCCCGGGAGCGTTGCCCAAAACAATTGCCACACACTAAACAAGAGCAATCTGAACACAGAAGCCAAGCAGTGAGTGGTCATAGAGTCATGGCACTTGAAGCAACCTCTCGCCCACCTCACAGAGTTTGAGGGATAGTGCTGGGGAGGGAAACCAGAAGAAAGCGCTCACTGCAGGCTCCATAATGCAGCGCTCCCACTAGGCCTCTACACTGATTTGCACTGGCACAACCTGATTCTTTTCACAGTGAGTGTGGTGTATTCTACACACAAACCTCACTGCAGGCACCCAGGCCTATGCACGCAACTGCATGATCATTTGCCAAATGGAGCTGCCAGGTTGGCTGACTGACCTCTTCTCGACCACAACTACCTTTTGCAAGTTTCGGGCAACCCCTGACTGCTCCTTTTCACACAACAGACGTTTACACAAAATCTCACATAAACACCATACAGGAGCGGGAACTGTTATCAGCCACTCACGCAGGCTGCAGAGTGGGGTCTAGAATGCAGGCGGTTTCACAGCCAAGGCCCATAGGAGCACTAGGACAAGCAAGGCGCTTTACTGAGCTGCCACTGTTCTGGGGGTAGCGGGGCTTGATGACCAGGAGAGCGGCCACCGAGTGATTCTTCACAGCACTTGCCTTTACCTTCCACCGGAGTGCTAGCACCACCCCCACCAGGTAATGGGCAGTGGCTACGAAAATGTCACTCTATGCTTTCCCACACAATCACACCATCGTTTCGGTCCGCAAGCACGATCACCTGCTATTGACTGTCAGCAGGTGGACCAGACATCAGGAAAGGCAGAGTGTGAATCAGAGTGCACTCTAACTGCGGGTTCACAGGCATTTGTACAGACCCACTGGGTTGGTGTGGCAAGGACCCCAGATGGAGCAGTGGCATCGCGTGGTACAGCAGCGAGCGGTCAGCGACCGATGCTCCGCCAAGAATCAGACTCTTACAACCCTTGGGTCTCCTCCATCGTCTTGGCCCTGCTCACCCCAGTGAGTGGTGCTCCACCTCCCCCTTGAACCATTTCCCTTCACACCCTATAGGGCTCCAGCAAATTTCTTTGAGAATATATGGAGAGGCCAGCTGTGCACCACTCAACAGCAGCCCCTTCCTTCCCACCCACCACACTCAAGTTTACTTGCTCTAATGTTCGAACATGTATTGCTCAAAGGGGGGGTGCATTTATCGTACGAGTTTAAGGAGGTCTGCAGGAAGCGTGAGGGGGCAGAGAGAAAGGAACGGTGCATTTACCGTGAGAGAATGGGAAGGGTACGGAAGGGGAGGCAGGCTGTGCTGGACAGGGGAGTGTAAGAGGGGTACAGGCAGGGCCGAGGGGTTTTCGGACCACTGGGCCTCCACAGTGAATCGACCAAGGATTTGTTTTAGACAGGCTGGGCGAGGTCGCTGTGGACAGTGCATAGAGTATACTGTGCATGTGCTACTGGCCACCTCGCCCAGCAATTTGTTTTTCAACCCTATAGAAAAACGAGAGCAACCTCGGCTTCGCGTGCGACTTGCTTGGAGATTTCGAGGGCTATTGTCACTCAAAGCAGAGAGCGTTCTGTCTCTTGAGCGTTTGGTGTAGCAAATACAGAGGTGGGCCAACGTGAGGCAATAGGCCACAGAACGCCTCAACCTACACAGTAGTAAAGGGAATGTGCAAATTCGCTTTGCTTAAAACAGGCATTCAATAGTGTATTCTAGGTGCGCTCTCAATCCAAGTGTTGGAGTGGCTCATCTGAGATAAGAATTTACAACTCAGCTAGCCCACGGCAACTGCTGTGTGCAACTTATTCACACCAAAGTGTAAAACGCTTAGTTGTAACATTTGCAATGGCCTTGTTTGCAAATCCCGGGCTAGTTTTCAGTTACTTAGCTACATCTCGGCATAGAAATGTGAGGGAACTCCTCAAAGTCTATATCGGAAATGGGATTATGACAGGCCAACAGGGCATTGTAAAATATTCTCGTTAGTGTGTGTGCGTGCGTGCGTGTGTGCGTCTATAGTCTCAGTTAACATCCTGAAGTGTGCTTGTCCTTAACGGAAATAAGTTCCGTTCTCCGATTTCATCTTGTTTAGTCAGGCAGGTGAATCAGATAACATCCCACTGGCAATGTCCTGCCTTTTTGTCCTTTGTCGAGTGTGTGTGCGTGTGTGTGTGTGTGTGTTTTTTATAGGTCTGATGGAGATAGCTTTGCTCACTGCCAGAGCTAATGAAGATGGTACCCCACCCTTTCCTTTGCCACAAAAGCTCTGTCTGCACTTACTTTGTCTACATTCACTTCGCCAGGCATTTACTTTGTCATTCATTTATTTCTTCATGCCTTTACTTTGTCTACATCTTCACATTGTGAAGATGGCAATGGAGGTGGTTAAGGTTAGCTCAAGGTCAGGGTTGGGGTCAAGAGGGGGGAGAGGTGAAGACTATGGGTTAGAAAAGAAAGGATGATACAGGAGGCCCCCCCTGTAATGACAGAGTGAATGGTAGGAGAAGTGAAAGACAGAAGAGGTAAAGGTATGGCAAAGCAAAAGTGACAAAGTGAATGTATCTCAAAGTGAATGCAGGCAAAGTAAAGACATGCATCCAATGACGATATATACAAGAAAGGCGCCCGTTGTAATTGAGCTGCTCCCGGTATATCCTGCTGAAAGCCCTGTTACCAAGCACAAGAAATGATCCGTTGCATGATCATTTCTAACATATTTTATTTTGCATCAAAATAAACAGAGTTAGTTTTTCGGTATTACAGGAATTGTGCAAAAGACGCAAGGTGAAAGTGCAAGAAGTGCAAAAGCATCTAACGCACCAGGGCGTTCAAATATACTACATGGTCAAAACAGGCCAATCAATATAACCACCAATTCATCATACTCAAAAACACACACACATATTCTACTACACACACTCCACTCACACAGCAACCAACCAAACATACTACTCATATATGACTACTTGACATCCTAAACTACTATCTCAGCAAAATGTGCAAACCACGCCTACAAGTGCAAAAGAAGTGCTCTATCCTGAGCACAGAGAGGTGCTTGTTCAGACAGGCATAGGTAACTGATACCCTTAGGCACCAATACACTAAACACAGTGTGCCACTACTCTGTAACAACGAGACACCAAAGGAAATTCTCACCTACCAAAAACAGACACACAGGGAAAATAGTCTTAGCAGAAAAAAATACAAACAAACAGTGATTCCTTATGCCTACTCGAGTTTTGGCCAACTAACGTTATAGATGTACGAAACCAAGCCTTCATCAGGGCAAATGTGATATCTTCAACGATATGAGGCACATTTTTGAGCCACCATCTTTGTGGAATCAACAAAGAAACCCCGTTAATTTTTGTAATTTAGGATGCATCATTGTCAATCTCTTAACATGCGCGGCCACACGTATACAAAACTATAGCCACTAACACCCGTTTGCACAAACTGCAGTAACAGGATACGATTGACAACCAGTGTGTTCAGTTCCGCGGGCCCCCACAACCAACCACCGAGTACCATAAACCGAGTGTAACACCAAGTGAAATACAGAACAGGAACAACACCGAATTGTGTAACATGCAATGGGAGGGAGGATGTCCCCATCACAAAACAAAACAGGCTTGTTACAGCAGCAGGCAATTCGTAAAGGCTAATGCAATTGTTTAAGCTAAGGGGAGATTTTCTGAGTGGTGCGTTAAATAGCTTGTTTTATTTCCCTCCTGCTTGGTGCACTGATGTGTTGTCGCCTTTTGTGCTCCATCACTTTAGGTTTGCTGTTTTTTTGTTGTTGTTAAAATGAGGTTTAATGGCGTTCTCTATTTCTGTGTCTGCTCACAGCACAATAATGTCAGAATTAGCAAAACGACTTTCATGAACTGCCATGGAGAGATGTCTTTGTACTATGTTCACTATTATTACTATGCATGCAAAGACAAGTTTGTACCCATTTGACAACACTTAAAGGTAATTAGCAGGTCTGTAAAGCACATACAAGATGACTTGACAATGGGTTTGGAGATGGTGGCAGCATCTCAAAATGCACTACCGAGTGACTATATTTACTTGAAAGGGCCTTACCTACCTTACCTCTAGAGATATTTGGCAATTCCAATAGTCATCATACAAAGACACGATGGTGTTTGGAAGTCTTTTTGTGATGTCTAATGGTATTATGGGCGTGCCTAGATGGATTGACCTCTATGCTGCATGAGCAGGCGGGTCCTAAGTAGGTGGTCGGGGTAGGTTACGGCCTGGTCTTTCTGGAGGGATCAAGCAGCCCATAACTCGCGCCTAGATACACCTGTGTGCAGGGATGTTATACATGGCATATCATATCATTATTGAAGGCTGCCCAAGTCACAGGCTTTAGGCTGCCAGCACCGATTCCTGATTGGCCTGCAGTGGAGGGAAGTGGCGTGCCATACCGGCTTAGTGTCTTAGGTTGGCCATAGCGGAGCGGTACATTTTGAACAAAAAAAACCTTTGTTTGTATGTTTGGTCATTCAAGTGGTTGTTTCTGTATGTGAACACGCACATGTATGTGCATGTGTGCGTATATGTGTGAATACTGTCATTTCGGGAAAGGGTGGAGGGGGCAAGAGAGAATGTTGCGGAAGGAAAGGAAGGTGGGGAGAGGGTTGTATACCATTTGACCCTCGTAGCACTACAGTATCATGGGGCAATATGCTGATATATATTGGAACAGTCAGCATGGGAATTGCATATAGAGTAGCAATACAGCATTATTGGACTCATGCATGTGCAATTGTAGCATCAATTGTAGCTTACATAGGACCAGCCACCACAAGCTTGTTCTTATCCTGGCATCATTATGTACACTGGTAGCCAGAGTGTTCTTATGTTGCCGTTATTATGCAAAGTTATCACACCCGTGTTCTTATATATTGGAATTATTAGGCACAGTCACCATGAGCAAGTACCTATAGTGGCATTATCAGGCACAGCTACCAAGAGCATCTACCTATATACTGATAATACTGCCATTATTCGGTGCATTGATATTTTATTTCTATCACGCTCGTACACAAGTGTTTCAGAGCGCGACAAGGCAAGGGCGCGGAACAGGGAAGAACAAAACAACGATCTTACGAGGCCCAGTGACATTGAGAACGCGCAAGTGCATGGGAGAGGGGGAGGGGAAAAGTGCATGGAAGGGGGAGAAGTGGAAAGTGTGGAGCAAAGGAGAAACAGATAAATAATAATAAATAAATAATAAAGGCACCAAACAGTGGTAGTGCAGCCAGCAATTGGCAAGTGCTGAGTTTAAGGCAGTAGACAGGGTAGGTCTGATAAGTGCAGGAAGAAAAAGGGGGGGGTGTATGGGTACAGATACAGACCCCAGTGCATGGGGTGGCCCGGAGGCAGTGCGTGAGGGTGGCAGGATGATCAGGTACCTGGGCGTAGAGGACAGAGGGTGGCCAGGTGCACAGTGCTAAGAGAGAAAACATCAGCAGGGCAGAGGGGGAGTGAAGGCAGAAGCAAAGAGGAAGGTCTTGAGGTGCTTCCAGAACCGGAGATTGTTTTCCTCAAGTTTGAGAGTGGCAGGGAGGCTGTTCCAGAGGAAGGCCCCAGCCAAAGACAGAGATCTACCCTCAGCTCGTTTCTTTGAAAAACGACTGACCCAGAGGAAGTTAGAGGTAGAGGAGCAAAGAGCTCGAGAGGGGAGGTATTTGCGGAAGAATAGGTGAAGGTATTTTGGACCCATGCCCCAGAAAGCCTTGTGGACAATGCAGAGGGTTTTGAATTTAATCCTGGCATCCACTGGGAGCCAATGGAGAGATTTCTGAGCTGGAGAGATACGACCCTGGGGGTTGAGTCCAAGGTCAAGTCTTGCAGTCCTGTTCTGGATTAGGTGCAGAGGGCGGATAGTAGAGGCAGGTAGATTTAGAAAGAGGTTGTTACAATAGTCCAACCTAGAGAGAATCAGAGCTTGGGAGACCATGAGCTTCTGGGGGAAGAAGAGGAAAGGCAGAGTACTTCTGAGGAGGTGCAGTAGGAAGTTCTTGTACTGACTTTGCATGTACCTGGACTGTATTATTCGGCACAGCCACCACAAGTGTGTACTTGTATAGTTGCAATAGTGGGATTATTAGGCACAGCCAACAAAACAGTGAATTTATATAGTGACAATACTGGCGTATATTTTCACAGCCTAAAATGTCTTATTACATTGGCAAAACCCTGTAATATATCCTGGGCATCTAATGTCCATCATAAAATTGTTCCATAGTGACAATACTGGCATATGTTTTCACAGGCTAAAAGGTCTTATTACAGTGGAAACACACTGTAATATATTCTCAGCACCTTACGTCCATCATAACATTGTTCCATAGTGACAATGCTCTCATATATTTTGCGGAAAAGCATCAAATGTGTTGGAAAATGCTGGCAACGAAGACCTGGCTTTTCTTTTGCATGTTAAAAAACCCAGACCTATTGGCTTTGTTAATGCTTGTTTCAGTCAGTGTTAGCCTTGTGAATAATCCCAGCTATCCAATCGGGAATCCACGGAATGTACAAGAACTCCAGATCACCTGTCTCCATCGTTTAAAACACCTAGTTCGGACAGTTCCTGATTGCTACGTACTATTCTCAAAGTGCCAAGAGGTCTCAGTGTGCTCTTTTGGCTGATTTTCTTGCTGGGGTGCCTTTGCCTTAGCATTTTGGGAAAAGGCCTTCTTGCCGAGATTTTGGAATGGTAACTGTATTCAAGTGAGTAATTACAATAGTTTTCTTTTCGGCCCGCCTGCCATCAATATGGTGTTCCTTTGTAAATTCTGAGCAGGTGTGCTTTTCGAGCTTGTGGGTTTGTTTAATCTTAGTCATATTCCAGCATGCATGCTTTTTGCAGGTAAATGGTTTTGTTAATACTTCATTTAACTGAGGCTCAGTGTATGCTTGTCTTCAATACACACCCCTGTCCTTTTCAATGCTGCATCCAAGTGGTCTATTACTCTGTCCCTTTGTGGTTTTTGTACTTTCTCATAAACTGACCTTACAGCCACGTTGAAATGGGTATTTGCAGAAGGCCGTGCTGTACAAGAGAGAGGGGAAGGAGTTGCGGAGGGGACCGGGGGGCGGGGGGGGGCAGGCCATTGAATATGCTAGGGACCAGCACTGCAGAATAGGAAGAACAATGGCTGTGCCAATGGACGTTAGGGATGTTCACTGCACTTACCAGTAGTGAGTGTAGAGATAAAATAAGCTTCCGCCAGGTTCACACAAGAATACATAGGGAAACAGTGGTTGTTCAGACGACCCCACAGGGGTCACTACTTACCTCATCTCTGCAGTTTGGGTTTACAGTGAATCACACCGGCACACTGGAATGGGCCAAGCCCAAAAGCAACAGGCCACTTCATGCAACTACTAATCAAGTGGTGAGTGCTCCTTCCAGGCAATTACTGCACCGAGTACCTACCGCAAGTGCCTTTAGGCTATGATATGATATGGCATTTGTAACGCGCCTATACACAAGTGTTTCAAGGCGCGACGAGGCGGGGTTGGAACAAGGGGAGACAGACAACGATCTTACTAAGCCAAGTGTCATTCAGATCACGCAAGTGCAAGGGTAGAGGGAAAGGGAAAGTGCAAGGCGGAAGGGAGAGGGGAAAGTGCGGTACAGGGTTAATAGCATACAGGATAAATAACAAGGGCCAGCTAGTGGCAAGTGTGCGGTAAGTGCAGTCAAGTGCTGGGAAGGGTGGCTGTAGGGATACAGACACAGTCCCGCAGTGCAGTGGTTACCAGGGAGGCAGTGCAGGGGAGAGTGGCTGGGCCAAGGACCGGGAACGGTGAGTGGCCCAGTTGCAGATTCAGTGCAGTTTCAGTAACTTTAGCAGGGGAGAGGGGGAGAGAAGGCGGAGGCAAAGAGGAAGGTTTTGAGGTGCTTCCGGAACCGGAGATGGTTCTCCTCAAGTTTTATGGTGGCAGGAAGGCTGTTCCAGAGGGAGGCCCCTGCAGCGGAGAGAGATCTGCCCCCAACTCGTTGTTTGGAGAAGCGGCTGACCCTGAGGGAGTTGGAGGCAGATGAGCGAAGAGCTCGAGAAGGAAGATATTTAGGAAGAGAGAGTTGAAGGTATTTTGGCCCAAGGCCCCAAAAGGCCTTGTGGACAATGCAGAGTGTTTTGAACTTGATCCTCGCAGTCACTGGGAGCCAGTGCAGTGATTTCAGTCCTGGAGAGATACGGTCCCTGGGCTTGAGGCCAAGGACAAGTCTCGCAGTCCTGTTCTGGATGAGTTGCAAAGGGCGGAGAGTAGAGGCAGGCAGATTTAGATAGAGGCTGTTACAGTAGTCTAGCTTCGAGAGAACCAGGGCTCTAGAGACAGTGAGCTTCTGGGGGAAGGAGAGGAAAGGAAGGATATCTCTGAGGAGGTGTAGCTGGTATTGTGACTTCTTAGAGATATCGGCTATGTGAGGAGAGAAGGAGAGTATGGAGTCGAAGCTGACCCCGAGGTTTTTTGCCTTGCAGGTAGGAGCAGGAAGAAGGCCAAGAGAGGCCGGCCAGAGAGCTGCAGGGAAGGAGGGAGTGGGTGTGCCGATGAGGAGAATCTCAGTCTTACTGGCATTAAGGCAGAGGTCATTGGCGGCACACCACTCCTGGATAGCAGAAGGACAGTCAGAGATGAGGGAAGGAGAAGAGGTGGCCGAGAGTAGCCTGAAAATGAGCTGTGTATCATCCGCATAGCACTGAAAGTTGGGGCAGAGAGCAGCGATGCGGTGGGCGAGAAGTGCCAGGTACTGGTTGAAAAGCCAGGGAGAGAGGCTGTGTAAACAAATCTGATGTTTGCATTGTAGCTGCACTGTCATTGGGTCCTTACTCATTCAAGTATAAGTAGAATGTTAATTTACTAAATTATCCCTATGTGAATGTACAATGATTTAGAGATGTCATTTTTATCATGATTAAAAGGCTTTCAGCGTCGCTTCCTTGTGCACCACATTTATAACCTTTTAATAGCTGGTCAAATAGCACAGCGAGTAGAGCACTCTCTTTGGTATCCATGCAGAGCTTGCAGACGCAAGTTCGAATCCTGACACGGCCAAACTCAGCCTTTCATCCTTCAGAGGTTCGATAAATGAGCACCACACACCGTGGGTAATAATAAGCAGCGCTCAGATGCTTGAGGGTTTGAAGTGCTATATAAATGCTAAATTATTATTATTAGAGGTAGAAACCGACGCACATCTTTACTTGCAGGCTGGACTGAACGCCTCAACCACTTGTGAATGTCGCTTAAGCTGAAGCTTCTTTGCTTCACTGACAAACATCTGTAAATGTCCAGAGACATTAACATCAAAGTGCAATTCGAGCATGTGAACGGAACCATGTTTGGCAAAATACTTTTGCACAGATTAATTTTTTTTGTGATATGTAACATTCCACATGTTATCACAGGTGGTCTATGGATGGCAGAGGGTGGGGGCAGGAAGGCGTGGAGTGGGCAGATCTGCTGAAGTGGAGTAAGTGTCACGATTTGTTCCCTTCGCTCCCATTCCCAACGATTGGGGGCATGATTGGGGGTTTATTCCCTATTGGACTTTCCTTCCGGACCTTATGCAACAGTGCTGTGGTCATTTGGGAGCGCTAAATTCTTATTTTCCATGCTGCGTCCCTTCCAGATCCATTCCAGAGTTTTAGCAGACAGCATGCTGCTTTAATCCAAAGACTATGCTCGCCAGAATGTCTGGCCCGCTGCTTCATCTCCCCCTTTGCAGGACAAAGTTGGGTGGAGGATAAGCAACACCTGGGGCTGGCAGGTGCAGTAAGCAGCACACCTGAGGCGTGTGCTCGTTAAGCAGCTTTGCTTCAGTCAAGCGCTGGTCATTGATGGAGTGTTCCTGTTTATGACGGATCCCTTGTTCCTGATTCTTAGCATAGTGTCTAGTTCCTAGTTTCTATTTTTTTGTTCCTTTTTCCTGGATTTCGAATTTAATGTGCTTATTAGTGATTTCTGCTTCCTGGATTCCCTTTCTGTCTTCCTCTGTTTTGCAGGCAGCACTTCACAGTGCTTTCCTTTTTCTGTGCTGCCCACTTTGCCTGTGTTCTATATTATTTTGACTTTGCCTTATTCTGCTGTGAAACCTTGGTCCTTTAGTCTCTCCCCATTTACAGATCTAGCATTTTGCCTTTTTTCACTGGATGTGGAGGGGGCAGTTTTGCCCTTGTAATTTCGTTTTCCCTGCTCCTGTTCCTTTAATTTCTCTTGGAATCTATTCCAGGGTTTCCCTTGCACTCCTCAATTTGCTTCCAATTGATTATTAGGTGTGGCGTGCTGTTGTACTCAGTTCCTGTGTGAATGCCTAGGTTTTGCTCACTATTCTGTACTCACTAGTCCTACTTGCCCCATGTCATGAGTCGTATGTATTAAGTTATCCTCCCATTGCTGTCATAGCCTTTCTGGGTCCCTGTTTGATCAGCAGGGTTTGTAGGCTCTGCTGACATTTCAGGTGGTATTTCTCATCCTCGTGAGTATTGTCTAGTTACCTTATGCAATACCATCAAGGGTGTTCGCTCACAGATACTGTTGTTGCTTGCCCTGTATGTGGGCTTAGCACTGTCAGTACCCATAACAGCAACTGTGGGTAAGGAGCTTGCCGACTTTCTTTGTAATCATAAGGAGCTTCTAAGTGCTTACCCAACATCTCTTTTGATATATTTGAATTGTTATCACGCTCTACTTGCACATCCTGGGCTTTAGTGTACATGGGTCTTGGTTCCTGTGTGCATGTTGTCTGACTCAAAGCTATTCACTGTGTGATCGTGTGAACCTTTCCCTTGCCATATTCACTGCCTTTGTCCTCTCATGACAGTAAGGGAACTGGGGAGGAGACCCTTTGCAGTGCCGCAAGGAGCTTGTACAACACCAACACGTTTTAATCTCTATATGGAACCACTTTGTGAGATGCGAAAAGAAACGAATGTCAGCTTCACAAACTATTCAGATGATACTCAGCTTTTGTTGGAGCTGACAGGAGACTACGACCAGGAGTCACACAACTTAGTTATTAAAGCAATGGATGCTGAAGCACCGGGTGTGCTTAAATGACTCTAATTAAAAAACAGAGTTATTCGTTTTTGGTTCTTTCTATGCGAGAATGAAATTAGACCCAAGGCATGATCATTTCCTGCTTGATGGTTGTACTATAAAAACACAATTAGAACTTAAAACACTGGGTCCCCATTTAGACTGCTTGGTCAGCTCCAAGGCTCAGGTGAATGGAGTTGTGCATAATAGCCAGTCCTATCCGAAGCTTTTGAGAGAGATAAGACCTGATTTCAGATTCAAACTGTGAAACCCTGGCTAGAGGCATAATTCTATCTAGAATAGACTATACTAATGCACTGCTGGGAGGAGCTTCCAAACATTTTCTAGATGCTCTCCACGTGGTACAAAATGACGCTATTCATACCATTAAGCAAGTGCCACGAGGAGAGCACATTACATAATCCCTTCACTGGCTACCCATCAGAGCTAGAATACATTTTAAGATGTTGGTTTTTGTACATAGAATTGTTTATGGTACAGCTCTAGATTACTGGAAAAAGAGAGTTACTCTCTATCAGCCGAAAAAACAACTGAGATCCAGCTACTATGCTACTGAAACGTCCCAGTGGTGAGAAGATGAAAGCGAATGGTAAATCTTTCTCTTAGACGGCCTCTTTGGCTTGGAATTCTCTGCCACCAGAATTACGCTTGCAAAGCAACCTTTTATCCTTCCTAGAAAAAGTTGAAAACTCACTTATTTGAATAAGCTATAGTAAAAATGACTCCATTGTTCCTGACATAAGTGTTGTCCTGTGTTTTATGTGGAAGTCCTGAATGTTTATGTCTTTTCCCACACCCTGATGCTTGTCGAGATACCGGCGTGTAATAAAACAAAATAAAAATAAAAGAAGATACACGTCCGATCACGTTTTCACTGAAGGTAACAATCCAGGATCTTGCAAAGCCACTTGTCATGTTTTTAGGGATGGTAACTCCAGTGAAATGTAAGCGTGCAAGAGGTAACATAACTCTGGAACTAGAATTTAGAAAGTACAACTAGGAGGAATTCACAAAGTTCCGTCGTTGCTACTATTCGTGTCAATGCAATACCTTTTTGAACTGTTTTAAGACATTTCCTGAAATTGAGGATTTTTTTTGCAGTCTGCTTACCAGAGCAGCTAGCAACTTGTTTGGAACCTTTGACTTCGTGGCCATCGTTATTTGTACTTTCTTTTCTGATGATCACCTGCGATGCCTGCCTTGTATCAGCTGCTCCATTAAGCTCAATATGCTTTTTTTTTTTACCACAAGTTATTTGATCAGAGGAACTGAAGCTGCAGTGTGTTTACGGGTATGTTTGCTGAATGGCGTTTAATTTACTCCTTCTTCTGCAATTGGTCAAGATATATTTAAAAGAACTATCTTCATCAGAAGGAATCATGTTAATGCCATCTTTGAAACACAAATGTTGCCTGGCATTTATAATTGGTATGAAAAATCACACCGAAACTTTATTGCACCCGATTTTCTGTGCATATTTAACATATTAATGAAATGAATCAAAATTGCACAGAGAGGACTGCTTACACGTGGGTTCAATTAAAATTAGGTCCATTATGGCTATCTCAAACATTGTGGTGCTGCACAGAAACACCTTAATAGCATTCCAGGAGAAATATCTTTTTTGAAAACTGCTAGGAAATGGAATTGTCGTCACTGAAACTTTACCAGTGAGCATCACAAAAAATATAACACATGCCAGTCAGTCAGTAAAATATAGCTTATTCAACAGAATATCCTACAGCTTTGCACACAAGCAAAAGTAAAAACCAATAAACACATACACTCAAGGGGAGCTAATCACAGGATTATCTTAGGTTCTAATTATTTTCAGGGTATTTCCCCCCAAATTTATAGAGTTTCATGTCTCCAATATTCACGTGAATACTTTTGGTGATTTTGACCTCCTGGCCTGAAGGAGAGTAACTCTTATTCAAGACAAAGATTTCACAATCTTTGTCAAAAACCAAATGTGCTTTCTATGTTTCAATATGTCTTCTTGATTTATCTGGGAGCTGTGCTCAGAGAAAAGCCATGGACAGTCCAAATGTAAAAGCTCATCCAGCTGTCAATGAAAAATAGAAAGACTGCAAGTCTGTTGTGTCTCCACTTCTTACCCTAGACATTGTAAACCATGCTTCTCTTCAGGCTTTCCATCTAATGCTGGGAGTAAATGGCCTGTCTCAGGATGTTTACATGTGCATATTATTGACAACAAATATTTCCATTTTAGCCCAGACACTGGTCTTTGTTTTGAATGAGTTGCAAGAAGGAACACCTTACTTACCAATGCAGGAGACAAGAGTTACAGGTATCTTTCATGGATTCACATACTCATGAATATTCCCCATCTTCAGGTTGGAAATCCTCGGTAATAATAACACAGTCTTGCTTTAAACATAGAAAACTGCTTGGTACTTGTATAGCCTATTGCTGTCACTTTGTGTCATTCTGTCCCCAGCCAATGACAGTGGCCCTCATTAGCTCCACCCCAGGCAATCTTCAGATTTAAATGCGCACATAATGTGGCAGTAGGAACCAAGAACAGAGTGATAGAAGGGTATGAGGGAGGGTTGCATGTGAATCAATGAAATATACCAATGCTACAGAGTAGGAGCTACAGTTAAGTAACTTGTTCCTTCTCCAGCAATGACTCCTTCATGGATTCACATGCTCATGAATATGATTATATAGCATTACACACAAAACAACCAATGGGATACGGTACAGGTCTCAAAAGAAGTTATGGAATCTCAACCCTGGAGCACTCACCTGAAGCAAGAAGGTTGCAGAGCAGCGCCTGACCAACACAAGACTCCTCTGTGGAATCCCTGTCCACGCAGTAGAACTTGTCACAGTTTTATAACACGGCACACTCCAGCCGGGGACTCCTTCCCCTGACAATGAATGTGGCGCACAATAAAAACGTGTTTTATCTTTAATAGACCACAGGTTCTTTATTTGAGTGGGCCCCCAACCCGTCTCGCACTTACCTTTTACAAACACCATGTGTCACAATGGACAGGGAACCAGGCCGGTGTGTATCAATCAGATATTTATTAATTTATCATTTAATGGAAAAAGGAAAAATATTCAAAATACAATTTTTCCAACAGACACCAAGTGATGGCAACACAAATGCAATGCTGCCTACAGAACAATTGGTTCAAAATGCCAACACACATCATATGGCTCTTTAATGACAAAACAGGAAAAATGGCTTTAAAGCATATGATGGCACCCAAAGTTAACCACTCCCTCTGCAACACTCACCCCCAAATATCAGAAAACTTAATTCCCTTTGGATGGAAGGCAGTGGCAAGGAGTAAGGATAAAGAGAGAAAAATCGGATTTAGAATTCAACCCACCACCCCAAGATGGGAAGTCAGAAAAGAAACTGAAAACCCAATTTTTGAGCAAAACGGCATAATCGGATTTGCTTGATTACTCGCACAGCAGCTCACAACCGCGGTGGGACAGCTAGAAAGGAAATTTGTGATGCTACACTTGAGGAGATAAGGCAGCCTAAAGACTACTACTCAATACACCAGGGCAACGTGAAAACAAGGTAGTAAAATCGATGTTGGGGAAGAAAGTAAATGCAAAAGAAAAAGACACAGCAAAATGGAAATTCACCTTACACAGGATTTGTGATGACAGCTAGCTAAGAAAAGGGATGAGTTGTCACAATCGGTTTTAAGTACAAAACAGATAGTATTCTAACAGAAAGGGATTGCTCTCAATGGACTACGGTTTAGGTTTTTCAATGGGACAGATGCAAATTAGGAATTCGTAGGAATGCACAAAATACACAGACAAATTTGGTTTTCAGTGACAAAGAGACTAACTCTGTTGAGGCTATACTTTAATGACTATAATTAGTACAAACACTCGTCAAAATTGTTGGTTTCGAATGGCAACAATATTGAACGTGAATTTTCAATGGGAAATTGTTATCTCGGTGACCAACCCAACTTTGGAAAGCTTGAAGGGTCTTCCAATTAGTAGCTAACAACAGACGAATTGTAAAACTCCATGGAAAGTCTTACCTTATCTTCACAAGGACCCCTCTGGGAGAGGTGCACTGTAGAGATGCACTGGACACGGAAGTTAGGAAGAATCCCCCTGAGACCCCCTGCGCGGCCCCCACTAACAATGCCACACCACGGAGGAAGTCCCAGGGAAACCGTCGTGGGGTAGAAAACCCTGTGCTGAGCTGCTAGGGAGCGGGTTCGGCGCACTCCTTACCCCGGAGTTGAGAGTCGTAACCTTGATTTCTGGGTCTCCAGAAGTTGTTAATTCCTCGGGGCTGCCCAGCTGTAGGTGTACTAAGTAACAATAATTATCTCAGGAAGAGCTGATAGGTCTTTACAGAAAAGAAAGTTGGTTCTAGGGAATGTATCAAGCCCTTATCCGATGTAAAAATATGACGTGATTCTTAGCGTGAAAGGAAAAGATCCAAAGCCACAGAGCCCCGCAGAACTGTAAGAGCTAATGTTACAACCATCAAAAGAAAAGTTAGAATAAACTCTGCAGTCTAAGTTCAGACGGAAACTAATAAAGAAATAGAACAAAAGATTCCTAACCTGAACGCAAGGAATGTTTGACTTCAAAATGCAACTATGCAAAGGATTCTGGGGGCCGTAGTTCCCTCGGTCAATGGAGTTTGCAATCATACCCCAACGGCCACTGTTTCCTAAATAGCAAAGCAAGGTCGGAAATGAGATGAAACACCAAACGATTCCAAGTGGAGAAAATAACGAAATAATCCAAAGCCTACAAATGCAAAGAGGAAAAGGACTAGAAAACGGAATCAGCTGTTTTGCCGGTTTCGAATGAATGCAAGCGAGGGAGACGCCGCTAGTAGAAGCACGGGTTCCTTCGAAAACAAAAAGGGAAATTAAAACAGCAAGACAAGTTAGATAAAGGATCTGAAGTGAAATAGAAAGGTTATGCAATAGTAAGTGCCCAAAAGCGAACTCACGGAGTGTGTGGCAATCTCTGGTAGAGTAGCTACGCGCGTGTTGTCTGTCTTCATTTCCTTTAAACTGTTAACTCCTTCAATCGTGGATGTGGCGCTCTCCGGGAGTAACGTTACTTCTGTGTTAGTTGAATCTAGAGCGTTAACACGTCCTACCTGCAACGCCACCTTGGAGTAGGTATCTGTACTCAAACAGTGCACCTCGCGCTGTTTAATGGATGAAACCATTACAGAAATTAATTGATTTATTTCAAAATGATACTAAGGATTTATAAAGGCAACTGGAAGATTTCTCAAAGGAAAACGCTAACATACACAGGCTAATACAGATTCTTCTATGGAAAGGTGAATGAATTATACTGGCAATTTGGACTTTCTATCAGACTTTTTAATGGTATTGAAGTTACAAAAGAGAGGGGCATGCAAATTGGGACTGGGGTTATTTGCTACTTACAAAGCCTTGATGTGGGATTCTGGACAGTCAGGCTGGACCTCTGGACTCTGTGGAAAGCTATGCAAGGGTCTGGGCTCTGCACTCTCTTGGATGGGATCAGCTGCCTCGGTCCTCTTTCTCCTGTCTCCCTGGATTCTGGTGTGTGTGTTTGTTCCTGTGTCCAGTACAGTCCCCCCTTATATAGCCCAAAATGACATCATTTATTTTACAAGCTCAGGGAAGTACCCTAGAATTACTCCTACCCTGGGATAGGACAGCCTACCATCCCTTTCCCTGCCCCCTGGCATCATTGGTTCAAGGGGAGGGATCACCATCTGTCTATTTGACATTTATGACAGTGCTTTGCTCTCTTAGCCAACTTTCTAACAAAGCTGAGTTATGTATCATAACTTCCAATTTATATTAGACACTGCCATAAGAAATAAATAGGTGGTTTCAGGAGGTCATGGGGAATTAGACAAGCCTATCACCGACCCCGTGCGAGGTAGCGTGGCCCCTTGGCACCTTGTGGTCATTTTCATAAGATGTATAATAGTTATCACTCTGCATATTCATAATGTACATCTTCATATTCCCACCAACTTGCAAATTTGTCCCATTTTAAATCAGCCAGAAACGAGTCTTGACTGGCCATTTCAGTTCACAAAGTCCTAGAAATATGCACTTAGTCTCTGAAAATCCACCTGGAAATCACATGGAAAAATATCATAAAGCAACAGTATTTCTTATTCTGAGTGCTGGGGAAAAATGCCTAAAATGCATACATCCTTTATTGTCAATTTGGAGGATCTGCCACATATGGGAAGGCGGGGCTTCAACCCCCACAGCCAAATTTCTCCCCCTGGCTCAGCTTGCAACAAAGGACTTTTATTGTGCCCTTTGAAGTTCGTCAGTTTGTCCTGTGAAGTGGGTGCAAAAGGAACTCACACTTCTTGGTCAAGCACTAGCCCCACTTGCTTTCTTTGTCCCCTCTGCTGGTATTGCCTTTTAGTCTGGCAGAACCTGTAATTATCGTACCCTCCGCCTCCTCACATGTCACTGCATAATAGTTCACTTATAAGTGTGACTGCCAGGGGAGGCCAGGCTTCCATTTGAGCCCAGAACTGGTTTTACTGGTTATTCTGAGTCTCAAAGTGAATGAAGTCTTGTGGGGGAGAACATAATGTACATGTGTAGCCACCCCCTCCCTCACTGACATTTCTGTGCAAGCAAAAGTCACAATTTCACATTGGCTTTTACACATCATGTTTTCTTTATATTCTTTCACACGCATGCAGCTGTATTTCTAATTTATTGTTTGAAATGCGGTTCTGTAGGTCACAGGATTTTCTTTTAGTTTGACCTTTTAAATGGGTTTGCAATTACTGTTGATGGACACGGAAAGGTAGACCCTCTGCACAAGGTTCTTTTGATTTGACATGGAAGAAAAGCCAAGCCGTTTTTCATAAATTTTCAGTGTTTCAGAGTGCTGCTGTTCACATGAAAGGGAAAACAAAAGCTGCGTCGGGTTGAAATGTGAAATCCTTGCCCCTCATGAGAAAGGAACAGTAAGAAAAGGCTGTTTTCATATGTATTGCCTAACTTTTTGGCATTCAGATGGAATAAAGCAAGCAGGGCCGTTTTTCAATGCAGTGCATAACTTTGTGGTATTTCAGATGAGAGAAGAAAAACAAACGCTGGGCCGTCTAGAATGCAGTGCACACTTTTGGTATTCAGATGACAGAACAGCAAATGTTCAGCTGTTTTTCAATGCAACGCATAACTTGGTGGTTCAGATGAAAGCAAAGCAAACGCAAGGCCATTCTTCAATGCAGTGTTCAGCTGCTTGCCGCACATGTGCCAGGGAACAAAGCAAAGCCATTTTGGGTGAAAGGTTCAAATGCTTGCAGAGCCCAGGTGTTTTTCGTGGCAATGTTTAAATGCGGTTTTGAGATGAAGGGGGTTTCTGCTTAGGGCCTTAAATGCACCCCACAAGGTGTGGGTAGACCTCCACATAGCAGCCCTGCAGATGTCGAGCAAGGGAACACCAGACAGGAACGTTATAGTAGAGGCCATGGCTCTGGTGAAATGTGCCCTTGGTCTACCTGGCAGCGGTCTGATAGCCAGCCGATGACAGTAGGAGATGCAGCCTGGTAGCCACCCGGATATGGAAGCCTTCGACAGGGCCCTCCCTTGTTCAACAGGTCCAAATGGTAAAAGTTGTGAGGTTTTGCAAAAGTCTTTTGTGCATGCAATATAAAACTTTGACGTGCGGGCAACGTTCTGTGCATGTAATGGAGATCCAAAAACACAGGTAGGACTAGCAGCTCATTCTGGGGAAAAGACAACAGAATCTCTAACATAAAGGAGCAATGAGTGCGCAGCACCACCTTGGATTGATGGAAAGTTAAATACGATAGCTTGCAGGAGAGAGCTTGCAACTGCCCAATACATTTACCAGATGTACTATCCACCAGGAAAACAGTCTTCCATGAAAGGAACTTTAGAGGGGCTCAATGTAGTGGATAAAAAGACGGGCCAATGGCTTGAAAGTACCACATTGAATTCCCACTCTTGAGCTGGTGATTTCATGTTTACAGCCATGTCATTGTGACCAGCATATCTGGTCCGGTCTCCTTTCCATGCATTAATATAGATCGTCAGGGAACCTGATATTTTGTTTTTAAATGGTGTCCCACAACACACAATCTTTTTTTTGGGCAAGATTACAAAAGGGGAGTGCACATGAATGCAAGAATATTTTAAGGAGGGTCCATTCTGGGTGGCAGAGTAAACAAAAAGGTATAGTGCATCTTTAATGAAGATCATTGTATCTGCCTTAGTATGACGTTTGGATTTTAACTTATTGGAGTTTATTAACTTCAGAGATGTCCACGAGGATAAAAGGTTGCAGGACGACTTCCTGTGATGTCATCATTTGGGACAAAGACCCTGTGTTGTCACTAATGCCACACCTGCTATTTTGGTTATTCCACATCACTGCCTAGGCCTTACCAGTGCGTTTGTGGACCTGGCACCCATATGTCTGGTAGTTCTTCCTCCCTGGCATACTGCTCCAAGTCTGTCAGAGTGGGAACCCTGCTGTCTGTCGGCTACCTATGGTGAGCACATTGTTCTTTCTGGTTCCCCTTCACCTTCAGAGCCTCACAAGTCTCAGGCTCTCCCACAGTCATTGCGCTTGCCTTCGGGCCTCTGCACTATGTTCAGACTACTGCACTTGCAGCATTCGCTCCAGGAGAGATGTAACCTCTCAGCACTTAACCCAGGGCCCTGCTGGACTGGGCGCGCTTACCCCCCCAACCCTCCTCCCTCGCACGTCTGTCTGTACACTTGCATAACCCGAATTTACTAGGACTAGTAAGTGCTGTCTTGTCCTCCCTTTTGTCTTCCCTCCTAGTTTGGTTGCGCCTGAAACACTTCATGCACATGCACAAGGAGAAATGCCGTCAGGCCTAGTATGCAAGTTACTTTTTGTTAGATCAATCGGAAACTTCAAAACCTAAAAATGACTACTGTATTCCCTTGCTCCCTTCGCGCCTGGAAGCTCTATGAAGCACTTCACTTGTGTATACGCACTGTACAAATAAACAATGAATAAATAAGTAAACTAAATAAGCCAGGGAAGTAATAGCACCCTGCTGGTTTGCTTTATTGACATCCATTTCCAACATTATTATGCCGACCTCTATGTAAGAGGAATATGTTAACTATGTCATTCAAAATACAAGCCAAGTTGCTATTCTGATGGATGATCTCAAACAATCCACCTACGCAACCCTCCTGGTGGCAATAAATCTTGTTAATTCTCAAGGGCGGAGATGAATATACACAATTGATAAATCTGCAGAAGGTGTCCTGGTTAAATATTTCGGCTAAATTAAAGTGAATTATCTGTCACCCCATAAGGCCTTTTGTTATGTAAAAACAGAATTGACATACCATCTGCACTGTGTCGAGGGTTGTGGCCAATCAGCTTGGGTTGGACTGCCCCTTTTGGGGTGGGACCAAGCCTGTTTTGCATATGGTCTTTCCCCTTTTGTAATGGCTTGGCAGGCGAAGAACAATGGTCTGGTGGGTTGCCCAGAGCAATGACAGAAATTAGGATTAATTCCAAACCTTATAGCAATCACCTATTTTGTTTTGCATAAGTCACCCCGAGTGAGACGTGTATGCCCAGACGTGGGTCATATGCCTGCTGCGCCTAGAGACTCAAGCTACTCCTCACAGATGAGGCCCAACAAGTCTGAAACATGTTTGGGGATGCTAAAATGATTTTAATATAAAGTTTATATTGAAATGTTTTTACTATGGGGGAATGCATGTGCGCTGTAGCTTGGTCGCAGGCATAGTGAGTTGTGAGGAGTTAGCCAGCGAGTGTGAGGTAGTGGTGACACTTTGATGACGCGGGAGTGTATTGTGGCCGTGATGGTATGAGGTCATGATGGTATATAAAGCTGGCCTTTGATAATCCTTTGAATAATTTTATATAAACTTTATGTTATTTCTATTTCTAAAATAAAAAATAAAATGTGCAATCACAAAATGTGGTTTTATATAAAAAATGTTTGATATCAAAAACAAAATGCTATATAAAAGTTTTTAAACAATGCATATCCATTTTTATTATATCAAACATTTTTTATATCAGATTTTTTTATATCAAAATTATATCAGATTTTTTTATATCAAAATAAAAGACGTATATAAAAATGTAAAAAAAAACATATACTAAATGTAAAAGAGCACAAGACATTGTCCAGAGAGATCCCTGGGCCCCCGGGGCGAGGTAGGTGCAATTACCCTGCAACCCCACACCATCCAACGAATTGTGGACATATTTTTAGCAAAATGTTTGAAAATCTGCGCTATTTGGCGCAAATATAGCACTGTATCATTGAGCTAAGGGGAAGCCTTCTGCCGCAGTATTCCTGCTGCCGGCACAAAAATAAGGTGATTGTTTTGCTTCTCCTGCTTGCAATTGTTTGAAGCATGTTATCATTTCAACATGGCCGCCCGGGCCTTCTCCCCTTTGGAGGCTTTGTTGCTGGAGCCATCGGCCTCCTTCCTGCTCAGTGATTGGCGGGTGAGGTGGCTTTTCTCCACCAACGAGGGACCGGCAGGCCTAGCCGGACCCCTCCAACTGATTCAGTTCTTTCTCTTCCAACGCGACGGAGCGTGTTAACCTGCATCCTTTCCTCCTGAACAAACTTCTTACCACTGGAGCACAAGACATTGTCCAGAGAGATCCCTGGGACCCCAGGGCGAGGTAGGTGCAATTACCCTGCACCCCCACACCAGCCAACGAATTGTGGACATAATTTTAGCAAATATTTGGAAAATTTAAATATTTAAATAAATTTGCGCTATTTGGCGAAAATATAGCGCTGCATCATTGCGCTAAGGGGCAGCCTCCAAAAATAAGGTGATTTTTGTGCTTCTGCTGCCTGCAATTGTTTGAAGCATGTTATCATTTCAACATGGCCGCCCAGACCTTCTCCACTTTGGAGGCTTTGTTGCTGGAGCCATCGGCCTCCTTCCTGCTCAGTGATTGGCGGGTGAGGTGGCTTTTCTCCACCAACGAGGGACCGGCAGGCTTTAGCCGTCCCACTGTCTCAAAGGCCCACCTCTAAGGCCCCTTTCAGCTTCCTGTCCGCTGACAGGCCGCTAAAGGAGACTCCTGTTTCTGGCACAGCCCAACCCTCCATGAGGCCGCCACCACTTGAAAATCAGACTATCATGTCTCTCTTACCACATTCTGCATAGGTTAGTTTTCCCCCTCTTATGTACTCATCTTAAGCTGTTTCCATACTCACCTTTACCATTCTTACTCCCATCTTTATTTCCCTAACCACTGTTCCCTCATATAACTGGAAAGTCAAACTTGGTTGTGTTTTGCTTTTAACTTTTGCCATTGATTATAACCTACCAGCCCAGTGACTGCTCTATATCTATTCTAACTGCTTCTCTATCAACTATCCCTCCCTTCTTACTAAGTCTGGAAAGAAGAAGTTTAAAAAGGATATGCTGGCCTCAAACCCTGGTCTCCCTATCGCTGATACTTATACCAGTGCCTCTTCCAGACAGAACCTCACTGATATCCTCTTTGTTGTTCCTTTGCCGGATCTATAGACCCTCCTTCAGGCTTCCTCCACAACTCTGCAGGGCGTACCCCTGATTTGTACCCCTCCCCGGAAGGTCTTTAAGGCCGGCAACCTTCTTCATCTTCCCACTCTAAATTCTTGCTCTGCTGTCAAACACTCCTCTGACATCTGCCACCTCCTTGAAGAATTGGACCTTGATGTCCTCGGTCTTACGGAGACATGGTTCACGGCCAGCTCTGTCACAAGCTTTGACACTCTCCTCCTGATGGCTACAAGATCCTCTCTGCACCTAGATCCACCCGGCCTGGAGGTGGTGTAGCCCTGATCTTTCCTGAGTGGACTCTTGCCACTATCATTCCTACTCAGACTTACCTCTTTCAAATGCCTTGTCTGCAGGCTCTCAATCTCTCCTAGCCACTCTCTTACTGTTGCTATTCTCTACCGGCCCCCAGGGCAAATCACCTCTTTTCTTTCTGAGTCGTCCGACCTCTCCTCCTCCCTCCTGACCGCTACCACTCCATCTTGATTCCCCATGTCCCTCATCTCTGCTCTTTCGCGACCTTTGCGATTCCCTCTCATTCTCTATCTTCCCCTCTGGCCCAATGCACTCTGCAGGACACACACTCGATGTCCTGATCTGCTCTGGCCTGCCCTCTCTATCTCTCTGACCACTCCTCTCTCCTGGAGTGACCACTGCCTTCTCTCCTCCCATCTCTCCCTTTCGTCCCCTCAAGCCAAGCTCACCCCAACACTGCCACCTACCTTCTTGGACACCCGACCTATGAAGCGTGTGTCTGTTGAGGCTTTCCTTCTCCCCCCACCTCTCCTCCTCTGGCTGAATCACACCCGGACAAAACCCTTTCCCTTCTCTACTCTTCCATTTATGATACTCTTGATGTTCTTGCCCCTGTCATGAGGATCCGCTTGAAGACCAAAAGCCAAGTGTAATTCCTGGTATGACTCAGACCTAGCTCACTTAAACTTAAGTGTAGGGCGGCTGATAGGAAATAGAGGACTTCTTGCTCATGCTCTGACAAACTTGCCTGTCACCTGTTCCAAAGGCAATACTGACTCTCTGTCCTCACCAAGAAGAGAGTCCACATTCAAGCCTGTGTCTCTGCGGAATCTAACAACTCGGCTGAAATCTGCAAGGAGCTTACCAAGCTTACCAACCATGCTGCAGTCTCTTCCCCTCCCCTTACCTCCCAAGCTCTCTGCAACGACCTTGCCCCTCACTTTATCTCAAAAACATCTTTGTCCTCCCTCTACGCCCCTCCCCTTCCTATTCCCCCTGCTAAGCCTCCTTTAACCACCCCCCCTCCCTCCTTCTCTTCCTTTCCTCTTTCCTCACCTGATGAGTTTGTTAGGCAAGCCCGATCTATGAAAGCCTCGTCAAAACAGGTTCATCCCTCCTCCTCTAAAACCATCAAGGTCCACATTGACACCCTCGCTCTGGCCCTTGCCAATTTCTGCAACCATTCCTTTGCCTCAGGATCCTTCCCCTCCCCTCTGAAACACTCCCCTTGTGCATCCTCTCCTCAAGAAACCCACAGCTGATCCTTCCTGTCCAGCTAACTATCGCCCAATCTCCATTACTCCCTTTCTGGGAAAACTCCTTGAGAAGCTGGCCATCTCTCAGCTTAACCTTCATTCTGATTCTGTTGGCTGTCTCCATGACCACCAGTCTGGTTTCAGAGCAGCCAGAAGCACGAAAACTACTCTCCTGAACATCCGCAAAGATCTTCTCTCCAACCTTAACTCTAACATTCCCTCTGTCCTCATCCTACTCGATCTCTCTTCTGCCTTTGACATGGTCAACCATACCATCCTGCTCAACCGTCTCCGTGATAACCTGGGTATCACTGATCAGGGTCTGGCCTGGTTGACCTCTTTCCTCCCTCTCTGATCGACACTCCCAGGTCCAACTGGGGTCCTTCCTATCCTCTATCTTCCTCTCTACCTGTGGTATTCCCCAGGGGTCTAACCTCTCACCCTGGCTTTTCAACCAATACCTAGCAACTCTCGCCCACTGCATTGCCACTCTATGCTCAAATTTCCAGTGCTATGCTGACAACACTCAACTCATTTCAGGCTCCCCTCGGCCACCTCCTCTCCCTCTCTCATCTCTGATTGCCTAACTGCCATTCAAGATTGGTGTGCCACCAATGATCTTTGTCTGAATGCCAGCAAGACAGATATCCTCCTCATCGGCACACCTGCTCCATCCTTTCCCCTCTCTCTCGGGCCGGCCTCGCTTGGCCCTCCTCCTATCCCCTCCTGTGAGGCTAAGAACCTCTGGGCCATCTTTGACTCCACACTTTCCTTCTCCGCCCACATCTCTGAAGTCTCTAAAAAGTCAAACATCCTACTGCACCTCCTCAGAGGTACTCTTCCTTTCCTCTCCTTCCCCCAGAAGCTCACTGTCTCCCAAGTTCTGGTACTCTCTAGGCTGAACTCTTTTAATAGCCTCTTTCTAAATCTACCTGCCTCTACTCTCCACCCTCTGCAACTAATCCAGAACAGGACTGCAAGACTTGTCCTTGGCCTCAAGCCCTGGGATCGTATCTCTCCAGCTCTGAAATCTCTCCATTGGCTCCCAGTGTATGCAAGGATTAAATTTAAAACCCTATGCATTGCCCACAAGGCTTTCTGGGGCCTGGGTCCAAAATACCTTCAGCTATCCCTCTGCAAATACCTTCCCTCTCGAGCTCCTCTTTCCTCTACCTCTAACTCCCTCAGGGTCAGTCATTTTTCAAAGAAACAAGCTGGGGGCAGATCTCTGTCTTCGGCGGGTGCCTTCCTCTGGGACAGCCTCCCTGCCACTTTAAAACTTGAGGAGAACCATCTCTGGTTCCGGAAGCACCTCAAGACCTTCCTCTTTACATCTGCCTTTGCTCCCCCTCTCCCTTGCTGATCTGCCCTATCTTGGCACTGTGCACCTGGCCACCCTCTGTTCCCTGGGACCAGGTACCTGCTCACCTTGCCGCCCTTTCTGCACTGCCTCCCGGCCACCCCTTGCACTAGGGACTGTATCTGTACCCATAAAGTCCTCCAATCCCCCTTTTTCTTCTTTCATGCACTTATCAGGCTTACCCAGTTCTGCTGTCGTAAGCACAGCACATGCCAAGTGTTGGCTGCACTACCCCTGTTTATTGCTCCATTATCTATTTTATTTGTTTTTATTATTTATCTGTCTCTCTTCTGCTCCGCACTTTCCACTCTCCCCCTTCCATGCACTTTTCCCTTTTCCCTTTCCCATGCACTTGCACCTTCTCAATGTCACTGGGCCTAGTAAGATCGTTGTTTTGTTTCTCCCGTTTCCCCTCCCTTGCTTTGTCACGCTCTGAAACACTTGTGTACTAGCGCGATACAAATAAAATATATCATATCATATAACAATGTTAACTTTTTTTATATCAAAATGAAAAAAATATATATAAAAAAAGTGTATATCAAAATTAAAAACTATTTTTATATACAAATGTTACAAAAATGTATATCCAAATAAAAAACATTTATATAAAAATTATATAAAAGTATGTATATCAGAATTATAACAGCATTTTTATATCAAAATTAAAAAAAAGATATAAAAATGATATCGAATTTTTTTATATCAAAATAAAAAAATAAAATGATTTCCAAATTATTTTGATAAGCCTTTGAATAATTTTATATAAATTCGATATTATTTTAATATAAAACTGGAATACATTTGATAAGTCCTGAATACATTCTATATACAATTTGATTGAAAGGGCTACGGTGACACAGGGTGGGCTTTAGAACCCAGATAGATAGATTTTTGCGACGGGGTGGAAAACACAGAGCTTTTTGAGTTAACCAAGGGCTATTCAGAAAATGGCGACTATGATCAGCTATAGCTACGACGCAGGGAGAACACCTCCAGGAAGTCCTGGGGGTTCTGAGGACAATTATACCCCATATTGTTTTACGGATTATGATGATCTGGAGATTGATCAGGATTTGCTCGTGAGACCGTGGAGTTCTGTGAAAACAAGGCTACACTTTCTGTTGACAGCAATCCGGCGCTTACTGTTACGGCTCTGGGTGAGTCTGTTGGATATTGCATACAAAACATTAAGGAGCATGTGCCCATAACAATGGCTAATCTCGGGATGGTGAACTGGAATGGCGATGACGCGATTATGGCGCAACAAACAGCATTCGATTCGGGCGCTCAAGACAGTGGATATGAATCTATGGTTTTGCAGGCTGCCGCAGCAACGACGCCAGTGACGGATTATGCCCTACTGCCCCATCAGAAAAAACAGGGGGGGCAAGCGCCCAGGGTATCGGGCGGTGTGCTATCCAACAAGTATGGTTTAAAGCGATTGTGATCAATTTACGTGTACAGCGGTTATTGCTGGAAATACTTAAAGGAATGGTTCGCCCCCAAAATTTTATTTCAAAAATAGATAGGCAACATAAAAAAAAACGATTGGCGTTTTTTTTTTTCGAAGTCCCTATGTAAAATGTTGAGCAATTCAAGCTCAAAGATAGCACATGGGGGCATCCATTTTGTGAAATGGATGCCAGCCGCTGTGCTCGCTTTGGCTTTTGCGCCACTAATGAAGGAAAAGCCAGCCAGCTGTAGTAAATAAAAGCTACTTGGTGCTGTACGCGGAGGACGGGGACCGGAGAAAAGCTGCAGCTGCATCTCGGTAAGTGCTATTTTTTAAATAAAAATAAACACTAGCTGCGGTTTTTGGAGGAGCCCAGAAAACTGCAGCTTTAAAAACGTTGTATTTATGTTTGTGGTAGCTTTTGAAGCGACCGCAAACATAAATACAACGTTATTGTGTTTGAAAACGCTGCGGAAGCCTGAGAAACTCAGAAAGAAAAACCACAGCATTTTCAAACACAACTGCGGGAGCACCGGAGACCCAAAGTGAAAGCCAAGGCAGGCAGAAACACAACGCGGTTGTGTTTACATGCCGCGTTGTTTCTGCCTAAATCTGATTTCCCATTTGGGGCTCTCGGGCTCCCCACGGGGGGCCCGAGAGTCCCAAATGGGAAATTCTAAATTCTGCAGTGTTTCTGCCTAAATCTGCTTTCCCATTTGGGGCTCTAGGGCTCCCCTTGGGGAAATGGGAAAGCAGATTTAGGCAGAAACACTACGCGGTTGTTTTCCGCAATGCTAAAAGCTGCAGTGTTTCTGCCTAAATCTGCTTTCCCATTTGGGGCTGTAGGGCTCCCCGTGGGAAGCCCTAGAGCCCCAAATGGGAAAGCAGATTTAGGCAGAAACACAACGCTGTTGTGTTTGAAAATGCTGCGGTTTTTCTTTCTAAGTTTCTCAGGCTCAGAGGAGCCTGCGGTTTTTCTTTCTAAGTTTCTCAGAGGAGCCTGAGAAACTTAGAAAGAAAAAACGCAGCGTTTTCAAACACAATAACTTTGTATTTATGTTTGCGGTCGCTTCAAAAGCGACCGCAAACATAAATACAATGTTTTTAAAGCTGCGGTTTTATTTCTAAGTTTTCCGGGCTCCTACAGCCTGGAAAACTTAGAAATAAAAACGCAGCTAGTGCTTATTTTTTTTTTAAAAAGTAAATAGCACTTACCGAGATGCAGCTGCAGCTTTTCTGCCTGTAGTCTCCGGTCCGCATCCTCCGAGTCCCGGCACCAATGAAGGAAAAGCCACCCAGTGGTAGCTTTTGTTTACTACAGCTGGCTGGCTTTTCCTTCATTAGTGCCGCAAAAAGCCAGCAAAGGCGGGCAGCCATTTCACAAAATGGATGCGCCCATGTGCTTGCTTTTTCAATTTTTGAGCTTGAATTGCTCAAAATTTTACATAGGGACTTCGAAGAAAAAAAAACGCCAATCGTTTTTTTTTTATGTTGCCTATCTATTTTTGAAATACATTTTTTTGGGCGAACCATTCCTTTAAAGAGCGGCTGGCAACTATAAGTCCAAGGCTGCTGTGTTATCTGGAAGCACCAACAACGATATACAGAGGGAGATGTAACAATCTTCTATGCATCGCAAACATATGCGTCAACAGCAATTACCCACTAATGGACAACTAGTGGCAGAAGCATCACAAAGGAAGTCACAGCGATTTGGGGTCGTCGGTCGTGTCTTCTTTCCGAGTAAATGTGGCCAACCTGCAACAAAGTTTTTGAGGGGGTTAAATGCCACTGGTTGTTTGACAGGGAACTTTATGAATTTCTGTCAAACGTCTCTCTATTATGTATATCTGCTTATCTACGCGGTGAGAGACAGGCTATGCATGAAGTAATTGATGATACATCGAAATTTGTATCCAAGAAGATCGTTGTGCATCAGGTGGTAACTCGAGTTATTTAATGTGAATAAAAACACATGTTTTAAATATGAATACGAATTTGCTGTTTTATAAAACCTGGTAGTGTCTTTTTATGTTGAACGGGTACGGAGGGCAAACAAGTCCTGCATACAATTAGTAGAAACATCTGATGACATAAAGATGTCAAGAGTTTATAACAACGCCTGTGAAAATAAAAAAGTCAACATTTGAAAACAACAGAATTCTATTGCAAGCGTAAAATCAGTCTCTCTAAAAGTTGATGTCCCCAAGCACAACATAGCTGACAGCACCTAATTAACAAGTGATGTGTGTTATTATACATATAGTAAACAGGACCCCGTAATAAAGAACAAGACCGGTTTTATGAATTGTAAAAATATTTATTTAAAAAAAAAGATATACTTAATAAAGAAAGCAAAAATAAACGTGTAAAAGCATTTACTGTGAAAGAAAAAAAAATGTTGATGCAAATATCCAAAATCTCAGACACTCCTTTGTGAATTGTAAAAATATTTTATTTTCAAAAAAGGTAAACTTAATACAGAAAGGAAAATATGTGTGTAAAAACATTTAAATGTAGTAGGAAAAATAAACATGCAGATTCAAATAGTCAAAAGCTCAGACAACCGGCTTGAAGGGACGCGGTACAAATACAACTACAGAAGTGCTGTGAAAAAGCGAGGGGCTGGTAGAGGTTCTTGTTAAAATATTTAATAGCCATAGGGGTGGGTCAACCTGTCTCGTGCCAGTGTTCTTTTATCAAACACAACCCTGAGCGTCTTTTCTAATGTGACAGTGTTAATTTTCCACTGTTTTTTACTGCGCACTATACACAGATGTGTAACGACGATAGACTGCGGGGTGTCACATGCATCTCCCTGTACAAAGGATTGCACTAGATCTTTTAAACTGTCGAAATGTATCTGGGCCGTGTTGTTAACATTTAACGATATACCTTTTACTTTCATGTTGACGGTTCCTAGGGATGTGCAATAGGCATATGTTTTGTGCCCCATAGATATGAACTCCACAATGTATTCTTCAGGAACTAGCTCAGAAGTCAGATCTCCTATATAATTGCTGCTGGCCGGGTTGACATCGCCGGGGCGGCTGACAAAAAAAATGCTATCGGTATCGTGATGCAGAACTTGTGCTTGTAATTGCTGCATTACAGCAAACAGTTTTAAGCAGGCGTGAGCGGTTGTGAACGTTGCTATGAATATATTTGGGTTGTCCAAAGTTGTTGGGTATTCTACAGCTACTGAAATGTCATGTTATCTTCTGTTACAGAGTTTTTATACTGTGTCACACCACCACCATCGTGGTCTCAGAATGCCACAGCTTGTCTGGAAGTTGACATATTTTGCCTCCGACAGAGGATTACCTGAAGACAGTTTTAAGAAAGATACATAAGTAATAATTATTATAGTGTGTGGCATTGTAATGGACTCAAGCTGTGCTACAACAAACTGTCATTTCTCTGACCAAACAATCTCCAAAAGAATCATACTGGAACTGGCAAGCCTAGAGGCCCAGAGTGACCAAGTCAAAACAGACTTTATGAGAGGTGACTGTGAACAGAAACACAGAGGGACAAAGATAGGAATAATATAGGTGTCTGCATGCAGTGACAGCCTGGCACCCTAAGAAGAATAACTACCTTAATTGTTACTAACACTGGAAAATATTCAGACTGTCTGCCAAGTACATTAGGTAATATAAATACACTTAACTGTAGATTGAAGTAGAATAATCTTGAGCCTAAGATATATATCCGGAAGTGATACACTTAATCAGGGAGATACAAACAAATACCTACAACAGGCACATACACTCTCGGAACTATCCCACTAGCTGCACATGCACTGTGATATTGCTGGACACAAATAGAAGCGAATAAACTGACTGACACACTCCTTCAAACTCTCCTTTACACATACATAAATTCAACCTATGTTTGCAAACATCCTTTTTGTACATTTACCACTGCTTGTGGTGGGGTGTCCTCTATCTCTGTGGTCCAGCACCCTTTCTGGCAGCAGACAGCAGCAAGCAGGGGTGAGGCAGCATGTAAGCTCTGATCACACCACCATCCTGAGGCATAGGAAGGGATGTAGAACAACATTTTTCCTTAGGGGGGGTTCAATCTTTGGCACCCACTCGCCACAATAAAGGCCATAACGACACTGGTGCACAGGTCTTGCTGTTGCCCTGCACATAGCTGCCAATGCGTCAGGGTTTGGGCTGTTTTGCAATGGCCACAGCCCTGGCTCATACACAGCATTGTGCAGTGTAATGGGCAGCACCCGCTGAGAAACTAAATGCATAGTTTTGGAGCTATCAAAATTTCACAGTTGTTGGGACACAAAGGGGCTCATTACGAGTCCGGCGGTAGCCATGCCGGTAAAACCGGCAGGCTGCTGCCAGACCCGTAGTGATTTATCGGTGCCAGATTTGCCAGATTTACTGGGGCATTACAGCCCCGGTGGTCAGGTAAATCTTGCGCCAGCAATTCTGTTAATCCCCATTCCCGTGGAGTACCATAGGAAGTGCTTCCGTGAAACTCTGCGGGCGGGTGCCTTTCCGCCCGCCAGGTCTGACATGGCAGGTGGGACAGAACTCGTAGTTTGCTGGTCCAGAAACAACAGTGCTGGTAAGCTTACCGGCACTGTTGTTTCCGGACCGGCAAACTTGTAATGAGGGCCAAAGTCTGTCTGCATGTTTTCACATACGTGCACCCAGTTCCATGGGAATGCAAGATGGAAAACCACTCACCACATTTCCCATTCCCATGTGAAAAAAATCTGCCCCCACATCTCAATTTGTATGCAGGTGGAGAGGCAGAGATCCATTCAGACTCTGCAAAGAGCTGACAGAGTCCATAGGGATCTGCTGTAATGGCAGCCACAATGTTTTTAATGGCTGTCGCTATCAACAATCACTTCCGGGCACAGCACACATGAATACAAAGCAGTGATACAGTCAGATTATCCACATGGAGAGGATGTAGCAACAGAAAATAGCGGGACCACCAAGATTCCTAAATCTCTGCTGGAGACTCTAATTAGAAAATAAGTGGATATAAGTATGTTTAGAGTCTGTGCAGATGCCAAGACAGCAATGCAACCCCCTCTTCATTCCAAAGAGCACAAAAGATACTCGCGGCAAAATGCAAATTAAATTAGGAGTTTTTCAAAAAGGGAAGGGTCAGGGTGTCACCCATCTGACACTGCTGTCTCATGGTGCTGGCATTAGTTCAACACTTTCCCCAGACACTACCAAGCATTCCATGGCTTACAGTATCTCGGCACCTTCCCAGCAACATGGCATGTCCAATGGTTCAGCAGCTTCACAGCAACGTGACGATCTCAGCAACTTCCCAGATCCTCAGGATGATAGTAACTCATAACCTCTCGGCATCTTCGGAGCCAGCACAGTATGTCTCCCAACACCAGACATAACTGGAAGTTAGAAAGCAGCAGCACAACATACGACTTCCCTGCGTTATCCATTCTGTTCCCACTTCTGCAGTAGAGTCATTCTTTTTATAGGTCTATTGTTGATCTTGATTAGGTATCATGAACCAGAAGATGAATATGGATGGATACACTCCATTCTGAGCATGAATATGCATCACAAACATCTTTAGGGAGTGATTAATCACAATGTGTTCCCTTTACCTGCCCAAAGGCTGAAAAAACGGTTGGTGACCCACTATTTAAATGTGGTGAAACATAGTGGATGCTCGGAATGCAGTTTTGCAGTAGACTCTGTTTTGGAAACTCACGGATTGCCAAGCTGCAGAGGAACCAAGTCTTTTTGCTATTGCCATTAACGAGGAGGAGGTGCTTACTACAAATCCTCCCCCCCACGCGGTACGCATCGGTTGAGTGTGGAGAAGTGCAGTTTTGCAGTGGACTTCATGGTGGAAAGTCACGGATTGCCAAGCTGCAGAGGAACCAAGCATTTTTTTTATATTGCCATTACTGAGGAAAAGGTGCTTACTACAAATCCTCCCCCCCACGCGGTACACGCTCAGTCGGTGCAGAGGAGTGCAGTTTTGCAGTTCTGCTGGTTCTGCCGGATACAGAGACTGAGGTAACCTCCCATTATTGGAAGTACTGTCCAATTTGAGTTTTCCCCATTATTTATGATTTGAGGAGCGTAATGGGGCAGGGAAAACATACCCTGAAGAGCTGCGAGCCGATCTCCGACCAACATATACTATTGGTGGTTAGTCTGCCACTTCCACCTTCTGCAGACGGTGCAACAGAAGTTTTTCATAGCTCGTGAGTGGTGATAGTCTCCCCCCACTATCTTTTCTACCACCCGGCGACTGTTAGAACAAATGCAAGGAAACTGGCAAACCACCCCCCGCTCTCGGGGTGGTTAATCACGTCTTTCTTCTCCTCGCAGTCAGCGTCTTGCTCCCTGACTTACTGGTCCAGCTTTTTTCTTCAGGTCCAGAGATGCAGGAAAGTCTGGATCAGGCTGTTCGAGGTGGTCGGAATACCGACGTGAGCAATTTGCAGGGGCCTTTGAACAGTGCTTTACTGAAGCTTCCCTTGAGGGAGGGGGATCACCACATTCTTCCACCTCGCTCGGACATTGAGTGGGTGAATAACTCTTCAATGATGGACACTCCCTGCCCCCGACTCCCTCACACTTCACCTCCCTGGGCCTAAACTCATCCTCATCTTCATTTATGTCCACACCAGTTCAAGGCAGGGTGAATGAAGAATGAAGTCGGGGCTGAGCCCCCGTGCCGGAGAGAAGAGACGCAGTATGGATGGCCCTTTGTTCCATCCATACGGTGTCTCTCTGGCGGCCTGGGTAAAATCCGGGGAAAAACGAGGTTTAGAAATTGTGGGACAGATGCAAAGCAAGAAGCTCTTGCTTTGCATCTGTCCCTCAATTTCTAAAAATCGTTTTGGGTTGAGTATACTTCTACATCTGGGGTGCACAGATGTAGAGGTACACCCAACCAAAAACGATTTCTAGAAATGGAGGCACAGATGCAAAACAAGCCTGTCTCTCAATTTCTAAAAATCGTTTTGGGTTTGGTGTATTTGTTCATCTGTGCACCCCTCTTGGCAAGAGGGGTGAACAGATGTAGAGGTACACCCAACCCAGAAGGATTTTTAGAAATGGAGGCACAGATGCAAAGCAAGTCTGTCCCTCAATTTCTAAACATCGTTTTGGGTTGGGTGTGCCTGTACATCTGTGCACCCCTGTTGGCAAGAGGGGTGAACAGATGTAGAGGTACACCCAACCCACAAGGATTTTTAGAAATGGAGGTACAGATGCATTATTTATAATGTGTGTACTACCCAGAGGTTTCAAAGCGTGGACTGAGGCAGCAAACCTGTGTTGCGCGGAAGGAGGGAGCGAACCTGTGGTGCGCGGTCCGAGGCAGCGAACCTGTGTTGCGCGGACCGAGGGAGCGTACCTGTGTTGCTCTGTGTCGTCTTGCTTCCAAGGCGAGCACGTTGCCCCTGAGCTATCCTTCCTATACTCTAAAGATCTGAAGTACATTTAATGATACAGAACCAGAACTATTGAGCAAGTCTGTCATCATCAGAATAACTCAACACTGTCGTGGTTATACAAGAGCTCATATATTTAAAGGGATGGAATTACTCAGAATGTAGCAGCACTATTCAATAACCCAAAGTTATTAAGCATAGTTAATGTGAAAATACTACACTTCTCACCGTTGGGACAGTCTTGCCACTTCTCACAGAGGCTTCTACACCTTTTATGGAGCAGCACTGATCCAGCCTACTGCTCACATTTCTCAGCAGGACTGCAACACTATACCATTGTGTTCTGTATATTGAGTGCTTCTTCACCAACAATGTGGATTCATGGCTCTCTCCCAGTGTCTAAATAGTAGATCTGTCTGTATTCAATTAGCAACAGGCATGTCCGGAGCTGCCTGCTATCCATATGCTGTCGCTCAGGGGCAAGGGATAGAAGGCTCGAGCCTGTCCAATAGCAGAATCAGCAGGGTCTTAAAACCTGCTCACTCCTCCTGGAGGGGCCATGGGGCAAAATGAGCCTGATCCCACATACAGGGGGTTGTTACCCCTTTATCTTTCATGAATGAAAGAATGAGCTATCTCACACACAAGTTATCACCCCTGCGCACACATTGAATGACTATGGTATGGATCTATAGATCGAGAAAACTGGAGTGACAATTTAGAGTGTTTAAATAGAAATATAATTGTCTTCCCAGATGGGAGACTGACTCCATTAATATACATGGGGTCACTGAGATGACCAAGAATGAAACTGTACATTCAGTTGTGAGATTACCAGCAACGGTTGATACTATGCTCCAAGGAGTGAGGTGCCCACTCAATATATCACACTGTTTATAGGTGTGAGACCCATCCTGAATGCTTGCCCAAAGAGCCTTGGCCAGAGTTTCACACAGAAAAAGTGAGCATGTGATCCGGGGTCTGCAGCCCACAACACACAGGGGATTCCCATGCTCCCACTTGCGAGATTTGCAACAAATTAGTGAGATTGTGCTCCAAGGTAGGAGGCACACACACAGTCTTTGATCTGACGTTTGACACACTTACAGTATGGGACGGCATTTCGTTCTTCCATCCTAGTTGTGTTGCTATGCCTTTTGAGGGCTACTACAACCTGGACGATTATAGAGGGGTGGAGTAGGGGCAATGATGGCCTACTGGAATGCAACTTGAAGGCTTAAATCTCCTTCTTACTTGACTTTAGTATATGCAGTACATGCTAGCCAATGTTTCCACTGTTCTGCGCTGCGCGCACCTCCACCCCCCCCCCGCATGCCGTAGCACCAAGTTGGTGACAAAATGCAAATTTGCGGTCCTATAACTGCCAGTGATGTCACTTCCTGTATTTGCCCCCGCACCACCTGGGAAATTGATAAGTCGGCTCCCCTGGTTCAAGGTTCACCACAGAGATTCTCGGCAGTCTTAAAGAACATGGACTTGAGGTTGGGGGTGGGGACAGAAGACATTGTAGGTAAATTAACTAAGTGTTGTGTATTTTAGTATCACTATGAGGGCATTAAGGTGGAAACGAAGGTTCACTCTCCCTTACTTGAGCAGCTCGTGTTTAAAGCTGAGAACACGAAAGTGCACGCTAATGTGAAAGAATTCCTAGTGAAGAAATGTTCAGCTTTAATTCAGCTGGGAGGGGTGGAGCTTTCGGGGCCTGCAGCCTATAAGAGCTATGTGAATGCTGACAGAATGGAGACCCTGGAAGGTAGAGGGGCAGCAGTAGGGGTAGGGGTATTATTGCACTTACTGATCAGTCAATGTCAGAGTGTCTTCTAATGGATTGTACTCCGAGCAATAGGAGTGGTATGAAGGACGCGGGAGTTACGTCCCGCACTTTGGAAACCCCACACTGTATAAAAGCAGCAGGAACGGAAGGTGTGTCTGGCCCGTTGATAGTGAGGCTGGACGATAGCATTGAACCTTCCAATGCACATTCACAGATTGTCGAAGTTGGGGCTCCTGTCGGGATTGTGGAAATCACCCCTTCCCCATTTACTGTCTTATTAAATTCCTAATTTATGAGGAGTAGTGGGATTATTAGGGTTGAAGAGAGAGACGAGTGGGAGCCCCATGAGGATCATCGGGTTGGGATAATGCAGCCTAAGAGGAGAATCAATCCACCTGGAAAGAAGCCAAAAAACAAACCCTCTCAAAAGATGTGTAAGCAAGCGTCTAGGAATTTCAAAAATATTTTATTAAAGCAGCAAACTGCAAAAGCAATCAGAGAAAAAGATTCAGTTGCTATATCATCTGTGGGTAACAAAGTAACGGGACTAACGTAAAGGGTACCACATTTTGGGATGATGCACCGACTGAATGTACTGTGGAAGATTCCCTTAACTCTCTGTTGCCCTTGACAGTAACATCAAATGTCGCGGCTGCCAAAGGAGAGAATTTAAGTTTGGTGTATGCTTGTGTGTCTGAGTATATAATTAAGCAATAAGCCCCTTGCCGCGGGGGCATTACCAAGTCAGGTAATGCCCCGGGGCCCATAGTTACAGGCCCCAGGGCATTACATAACTCGGTAATGCCCCCACGGCGAGAGGCTTATTGCTATTAGTAGCCCGGCCCGCAAGACCGGGGTACTAATAGCATTGTTTTTCTGTTCCGAAACGGTCCAGCCGTTGAAGGGAAAACAGAGTCCATTTTCTCTTTTCATGGCGGCCATCGGGAGCGGACGCGCTAGGGACAGAAGTGTTCCCAGCCCGTTCTCTCCTGAAAAAGGACCAAAAAGAAGCTAAGTGGGCTTGGGAGGGCAGATCAGGGATTGTTTGGATGGGGAGGCAAGAGGGAGGGAGGAACAAAACACTTACCTGAATCCCTGGCAGGGGACGATGGCAGCCTCCAGCTGTGTGGTGTCTCGGGATAGGGATTACTCCGTTCTGAGCCTCCTCATTGGCTGAGGGGCTGCCACACCCTCCTCGCTGGGGATATGAAGGAACTTCAAGATTCAAGGGATTCTGCATCTGGTAAAGCCCCGTCGAGGGCCAATCAAATTGCGTGTAACAATCTGATTGTCTCTCGCCGGGTACTAATAGTTGAAAAACCCTCCTTAGCCCTATAACTCTTGCCTGAGATGTCTACAGTGGCATTGTGAGGCTCTGTTGGAGGTGATAATGGTACCGTTCCAGATATTTGTACTGGGAGTATTATCAAGGTGCCACACACAATGGGTTCCTTTGCCTCAAGATGCTTTACCCTTTGGGAGAAGGAGGGAGGCCTCACAAAGACACAGAAGGAAGAAGTGGGGGTAAAAATTTGAAAGCAGTCATACAGCATCTTAAGGGAGTTCTAAGGGCAGTGTGTCCTTGGAGGCCTTAGTTGATTCTGGTAAACAGCATGGCCTTGTACGACCAAAAGATCTGAAGAATGGAGACGTGGATCCCCTCCCCTCATCGAAAGAGAGGATAGAAAGGAACACTGAATTTTATCAGAAAGTATTGATTGAAAGTGGGCTGCCAGAGAGCAAACATATAGTTTTAAATCAAGCAAATATTCTACATCTCTTCAGTGAAATTCCTGCCCTGTACGCCCTGTCCTCGAGGAACCTTGATTGGGTGGATTTTATTGATTTGTTCAGAACAGATTTACATCACCTCTAAGATGATCAGTAGTGGCATTATGAGAGAAAAGCAAATGCTACAGGCCTTTGGTTTTGACCTCTCTGTTTTTCAAGATAGGGATAAGTCAAGTGGGGAAGCTGTCAGACTTCCTTTGCCCTCCGAAAAAAGGTATCATTGGGTATGGGAATTGGTTATGAAAGAGAAGTCCAAGCATCCAAGAATGACATACTTAATGGTGGACAGGCACAGGATTGGTCCTGGTTAGCAGGCTCTATTTGTGGGGCTGGTACAGGTGTTCCAATACATCCCTCCTAGCAGATACCCTGGGAAAGGGTCGATAAAACGTATGTCTTGGAACACTAGAGGACACAATCATTTAGTTTCTAACTGTACAGTGGGTCAAATGATAAAGTCCCATGAAATAATCGCTCTAAAAGGACATGGTTGCTTAATGCCCCAATACTAGATGGTTACTTGGTATGTGCCCACAATGTTAGACGGTGCGACATGGGCCGCCTGTATGGTATGATATGATATGATATGGCATTTATAACGCGCCTGTACACACATGTTTCTAGGCACGACAAGACAAGGAGGGGGAAACAAAGGGAGGACAAAACAACAATCTTACTAGGCCTTGTGTCATTCACATCGCGCAAGTGCAGAGAAGCGAGAAGGGGAGAAGTGCAGGAGGTAGGGGAAGGGAGAAGTGCAGGTAAATCAATAAGTGCAGCCAGCATGTGGCTCATAAGTGCATAGAGAAGGGACAGCAGGGTTGCAGGAATAGACCCTTAAGTGCTGAGGGAGCCCAGAGGCAGTATGATGGCAACTGAACATGCAGGAGCTTGGGCCTGAGTTCAGAAGGTATCCAGGTGTCCACTGCGAAGAGCAGTCAGGAGCATCAGCAGAGGAGAGGAAGAGAGAAAGCGGAAGCGAAAAGGAAGGTCTTGAGTTGCTTCTGGAACCAGAGATGGCTCGGCTCAAATTTGAGAGAGGCAGGGAGGCTGTTCCAGAGGGAGGCCCCCAACTCTCTGCTTGGAGAAGCATCTCACCCTCACAGAGTTGGAGGTGGATGAGCGGAGAGCTCGAGAAGGAAGATGTTTTGGAAGAGAAGGTTGGAGGAAGAGCGGTCCCAGGCCCCAGAAAGCCTTGTGGACGATGCAGATGGTCTTGAACTTGACCCTTGCAGTCACAGGGAGCTAGTGAAGAGATTTCAGTGCTGGAGAGATACCATCCCTGGGCTTGAGACCAAGGACAAGTCTTGCAGTCCTGTTCTGGATAAGTTGTAAAATGGGCAGAGGCAGGCAGATTTAGAAAGAGGCTGTTGCAGTAGTCCATCCTAGAGAGGACCAGAGCTTCTGGGGGAAAGTGAGAAAAGGAAGAATACCTCTGAGGCGGTGTAGCTGATAGTTTGACTTCTTGGAGACGTCAGAAATGTGAGGAGAGAAGGAAAGGGTGGAGTCGAAGATGACACCAATGTTCTTAGCCCCACAGGAAGGAGCAGGGAGAGGGCCCATAGTGGGCAGCCAGAGAGAGAAAGGAAAGGAGGGAGCAGGTGTCACAATGAGGAGGGTCTCAGTCTTAATGGCATTAAGGCAGAGATCGTTGGCGGCACACCATTCCTGAATTACGGCCAGACATACTGGTATGAGAGAAGGAGCAGAGGTGGCTGAGGGGAGCCTGAAAGAGAGCTGAGTGTTGTCCGCATAACACTGAAAATTGGAGCAGAAAGTAGCGATGCAGTGGGCAAAAGGTGCCAGGTATTGTTTGAACAGCCAGGGAGAGAGGTTAGACCCCTGGGGAACACCACAAGTAGAGAGAGAGAGATAGAAGAGAGAAGAGAGGAAAGACCCCAGTTGGACCTGAGAGGGTCGTCAGAGAAAAAGGAGGTCAGCCAGACCAGGGCCTGATCAGTGATACCAAGGTTGTCACAGAGACTTTAAGCAGGATGGCATGGTTGACCGTGTCAAAAGCAGAGGATAGATCGAGGAGAATGAGGACAGAAGGGAGATTAGAGTTACGATTGGTGGCCTTTTGACCCTGGTTAAATCTAGTATGGACCTCTGTATTGGTGATTCGAGGGATATCTGTTTTGGAATCTTAGGCACGCATGTGAGAACTAACTCCCCAATAGTACATGATTTATTGATTGTGAATTTCTATTGGCACATAAAAATGGGTGCCCTGACCTTAAATATATTGTGCAAATGTATTATTGAGTGGTATAATGCCCACTCGGGTGGGCTGGTTATCATTTCAAGAGATTTAAATGCTGCCTGCCCCTTGTCTGAGGGGGGACAGTTGCCCAACAAAGGTAATTAGATCAAGCAACTACATGGGCCAAAATGGATGAGTATCTTGTGCGGCTTGGGATTGCAAATGCTAAATGGGGCCATTGAAGGTGACATACCAGCAAAAGCTACCTGGTCGAATGTTGATGCAGTGTCAGTCTTGGATTATATCTTTGTTAGCAACATCTTGTATTTTAAAGATGTACTTCTCTTTAGATAGTGCCAACTGATTATAGTGGCCATTGCCCGCTCTCTGTATTGCTGCAATTTGGGAAGGTTCCAGACGTTATCTCGTACAGTATGGCCCCAGGTCTTAGGGTGAATCAATCAGGGGATAAAGCTAGATGTAACCCCATCCCAGTCCGCAGGGTAAACATCACATTGGAGCAATATGTAGAGAAGAAATTGCAGGCCTGGTTCAATGATTCTCTAGTAGTTCCAAGCTATAGTGACTTTTTGGTAGAACTACTAGAGATCAGTGCGGTCGCCAAGAAAAATGTTATGCGAGAAGGTTGGATGAAGCATGAACAAGCCCATGATGCAAAGGTGACTGAACTTAAGAGAGACTTGTGAAGGTAATCATTGAGAAGGGAGAAAGAATTATCGAATTTTGAAAAAAGTGTAAGGATTAAAGAACTTAAACAAATATATTGTAACTGGGTGAAGGGTAAACAATCCTTGATAGTACAATAAAATGCTGAGGCTATCCTCCAGGTAAAATATGCATGTATTCTGGAGATTGCTAAATAATTTGAAGTTTTCTCTTTGCCAGGGTCACAGTCCTCGTGTATGAAGCCTTTAAAATCCTCTAGGGATGGGGGATGTAAGTTCTGTGTAGAGAAGGAATGTGTGGAAGATGTGTTTGCCATGATTAGTATCTCTAGGGCCTCAAGGCCGAATCAATTGTCAAATGTGTTGTTTAAGGGCTATCCTTCTGCCTGGGCCTCTATCCTCACCTTTTTGTTTAACCATGTGGGAGAAACCTATACCTTTCCTAAATCACAGCCTTCATAGTCCCGATTTATAAGAAAGGCCTGTGCTCCCATCCTGAGAATTACTGGCCCATTGCCATTATAGATGCCGAAAGCAAGGTCTTTGCAGCCTGGCTGTTGGAGCATTTAGAGAATTGGCAAAGTGGGTTGAGGATGATTCAAAAATGGCAAACAGGATTTAGGAAATCACTGAGTACCTCTCTTAATGGTTTTCTATTGAAGTCCGTCTTGAGCTAAATATGGGATGGGAAATTTGAAGCTGTGTATGTGGTCACCATTGAACTTTCAGCTGCCTTTGACGCAGTTCACCGTGGACTGCTGTGGTCAGAGCTGCAATCATGGGGAATTCCAGAAGGTCTGCTATGCCTATTAATAAGGTTACATGAGGGCGCAAACATCCTGGTAAGATTGGATCAGACGTGGTATCTTTCGCGTAATGTGGCAACATTTAGAGGTGTCAGGCAGGGATGGGTTTGCGCTCACTGCCGGTTTAACCTCGATTTGTGTGATATTGGTCACTGCTTGAATGCGGCAACATTTGCTACACCTAAGATGCAGTGGCTGAAACCCGTATGGCTGGCCTAGGCAGAGGATTTGCTTCCCTTTGACCGCATGCCAATTGGCATTCAATGCTTAATCACTGCTTTTACAAAGTATATGCCAGCCCATTCATTAAAAGTTAACGCATCCAAAAACAAGATGGTGTCATTTGTAAAAAAGAAAACAATTCTGCATTTCAATGGAAATTTGGAGTTGAAGGCTTGGAAAAAGTTGAGAAATGTACCTATCTTGGTTTTCCAATTGGTGTAAAAGAAAATAAGTCCCAAGTTAAGGATCGCCTTTTAACTCGCACAAACAACTTGTACAATCAAAAGAGTAGAATAGATTATGTTTGGAAAGTTGTCCCTGATTCCTCCCATAAAATTCTATGAGGGAAAGTCCAAGCATAATTACTTAATGGGATTGAACCTTATTCCCCTTGGATTGGCTTGTGCACTTATACCGTCTTTTGTGACGATCACTTCTTCGAATGCCGAGTTCCATTCCCATTGCTGCTCTAAAATACGATCTGGGAATATATTCTCTAAAATATAGAGCGCAATGGAAGTTTTTATTGTTTTTCTATAAAATCTTAGTCCCTGCAAAATAGTCACTCTTCATTGATTAAAAAAGCCAAGTTGTGTTTAAACACATTCATAAAGGAAAATGCTTCCTACTGTACCACCCTGCTTGATTCTCTAAGTCTGGATGTCGATGATCTGGTCCAAAATCCTGTATCACTTCGACTGGGCCTGCACCCTGGACACTATGCATAGTTAGATTTCTTTGCAGCACTTAGTGCTAGATTACAAGAATCCAGGGGTCTTGGCTTCCTATTTAGCCACCTATCCTGACAAATGTATTAGGAGAGAGTTTCTAAGATTTAATTGGAATCACATCCTAACGAGAGAAGTCCAAAGAAAATATGCTGTGCTCCCGTTGGATTCTATCTATTGTAGATTTTGTAATGAAAGGAATCAGCTAGACACCTTTAGGCATTTAATGATGTTGGGTCCTGTAGTTAAGGGTTTTCGTCTGCATTATTTTAAAAGATTCGGGGATGCATTAAACCAGGATGAGAATGAAAGCAAGCATGTCTGGTGGGACAAACGATTTACTTGGTCATGGCTGTAACTGGGTTTATTAAATCCTTAAATCTAGAAGCACTTTACACAGATAATCACTGTAAATTGTCCAAAATTGTTAAAACTGCTTTGAATCAACAAATGATTGGAAATTCTAGTGGGAAAAGATTGGATTGAATCAATTTGTGAATGGAATTTGTTTTATAGAGTAAGTTAAGAAAGTTAAGAAATGAATTTGAATTTTAAGAATTTTAGGTATTTGAGCTTGTCTTAATGTACAGTTTTATCTAATGCTTTATCTTTTGAATGTTTTTTGTTCTTTTTTTGTTTGTGCTGTTGTTACTCTTTGATTGTTTTTATTCTTTGATGAACAGTGTATACTGTTAAAAGATATAGGGCATCATTATAACATAGACGCTCCCGTAATGAAGGGTGCCGGTACAGGACCGGCAACCTTCATTACGGTATGCCCTATTACGAGGTTCCCTTTGCGGGTCCCGCAAGGGGAACAGGGAGCTAATGACGGGCCGTTATTAACGGGCCCGTTATTAGCTCCCTCCCCATTCCCATTGAGCCCTATGGGGGCTCAAATGGGAATGGGTTTCTTCAAGGAGGAATTACCGAGTCCTCCAAAGTCGGAATGACCCGGTTATTCCTCATTGAAGGAACCCGGTACTGGGACCCGGTATGGAGGCAGCCATTGTTATGACCCGGTCTGGGTCATAGTGATATAAACAGGATACAGTTGCAGGTATGCTTAATGGTTGCTTTATTCAGGTTCTTCAGTTACAGGTACAAATCAGGTCTCATCAAGTCCATAAAGAGATAGGAGGAAATCATGAGAGAGGCCCACTGGCTCCCACCACCCAGGCTTCCTTAGATCAACTGCCTGGGTTCGAACCCATTCATACACAAACACTCCAAGATACCTCATACATTCCACAAATGACATCACCACATACATACAGCATTCAGAAGGTGAAACCATAGAAGGGAAGGCTGATCCTAACACATGCCCTTATAATGAGGCCCATAATGTATAACTAAACAACATTAATACAAAAAAGAAAAATGAAACACAGTAGCAAGTGAGTGGTCTGCAGTGGTTGGAGCAGACCTTGTGCATGCTGCAGTGGACATCGTAAGGAGGCAGCGTTTCTGCAGGAGGAGGATCACTCTATCTATAAAACCTACAAACCGATGCGGAGCGCCGCACATAGTGGCGAGTGAGTGGTCTGCAGTGGTCAGCTGGGATGTGCAGGCCTAGACTGCCTGACATGACTGTAAAACTCTGCCCTGAAGCATGTTGTAAGCAGTGTAGTAAGCCATTATTTCTTTTCCCCCTCCCGTTTGAAATTGCAACATTGCTACACTAACATACGGTCCGTGACTTTACTCTGTCAAGGGCTACTATATCTAAGCTCTCTCCATTATTAGTCAACGTATTTAAGAGAAACATTCTTGTGTCATTTCATTGCTAAGAACCCTTTGATACAATGTATAATTGTGGAGTGGGTGCTTTCAGGATGACATGATAGACTACTCGGGAGAGGTGGCGTTTTTAAACCCGACACCTGGAACAAGTGTAGTCTTTGCTGGCGAACTGGTACAGCCTCTATCCACCAACCTTTGATAGCATGTGAGCATAAAGACATGCCACCTAATGTGGTTTTGAGGGCAGTAGAACAGAGAGGGTCCTATAAATGACTATACGCTGTCGGGTTCATTAATGAAGTGCAAAATAATAGACTTTGTTTCTTTCCAAGGAGCGTAGCCAGCACCTGGGAGACCTACAGTTGGTAGAGGCCCATATTTATCAGGCTACCGATGATAACATGGAGGAAGACATAGTTGAATTCCCATTATTGAGGCCTTTACTACATGCAAATCAATCACCTCATATGGATCATATGGTATTTGAGGGTGACCTTAATTTGAGTTCAATATCAGTGACGCCCATGATTTGGGTATTCACAAGACCTTCATTACCACCCAAATGTGGGGCGTGAGATTATGGATCAACTACCATCCCGGAGTTGCAAGGGGGTTCTAGTAATGATAAACGTGAAGGGAGCCTGGCAGTATTTAACTTTTTCCTGAATTCCCTAGTTAATGTCTTTGAATCCCTCAAAGGCGAGGTACAGATCTATTCTGAAATTCTGCTGGAATTAACTAGGGAAATGGAATGCTGTGACTCATCAAAAGTGGGCCTAAAGTCAGCAGTAAATGTAAACATCTCAGGGATGTTGGACTCCAGAAAATCAGAAAAATAAGGCACCAGACAGTACTATTGGGCAGTATAAAATCGAATTTACTGGTAACAACAGCCCAATTAACTGACATTAACATGAATTTGCCCAATATGACCAAGCGCAACCAGCCTAATAATAACGAAAACGATTTACACTACTGTAGGAGGTACAACAGATATATAATGAGTTGGATGATACGCCACTATCAGAGTCAGTCCTGGAGGAGGTGATAATGATTTACGCTATAGAGAACCCCAAGAGCTGAAGTAAATAAATAAGAGGAAAGGAGCATCAAGAATGGTACCAAGTAAATATTCCTGTGTGCACTCTCAACTCCTGGGTTATGCAGTAATGAACATTGAGACGCAGGTTTCTGTGACAGTGGCGTTTCAGCTATTATAGTCCCTAAGGTGGGACTGAAATTCACAAAAAAGGGGAGAAAAGCCCAAACGGTAGATTCCCTGCCTAATTTAACTGGGAATAATGCAAACTGTGACACAGTTGAGATGGCTTGCCAAACTGATCAGGTAACCCAGGGAAACCTACAACAATACATGGAGGTCCCAGCAAATAATGGAACTGTGGTGACCCTGACTAACCCGGACCTAGTGGAGCCAATAAGAGTTGCAACCCCGGTTTACCTCTAACATTCGGCAAAGTGCGGGTACCCTGGAGAGAAATCTAACACAAGCATGTCCTTCAGGGAGTGATGAAGGGACTGATGGAAATAGAGGCCATAATGAAGGAGGACATAGGACCCATGGCCCAAGTCTAGATGAGACGGAAAATGTCCAGGCAAGGAATAATCAATTTAAGATCGAGCATGTGTTCCACGATGAAGAGAACTTTATTTTGAATCGAAGCTCCATCCTGTCCTTGCTTCAGGACATCCCAGCATCGAGAAATATTACTACTAGTGACATTTCGTGAGTGGACTTTTATTTCTGATTACTATTTGGCCATGGCAGTAATCGATCTTCCGTCAATCCTGGTTTAAACTATTTGTTATCATATGCAGATCATCTGAGACTCAGGGTATTGATGTCACTGTGCTCGATTGTCCCCCTTCTCTCCCGCCTCAATTGGAAAACAATTCAGATTGTGGGTGTGGCTGCACGTAATTTTCTAACAGAATGCCCGCAGCCCAATCTAATATGAACGATAAGGGAAATTGCACCTGGGTCCACATTCAGGGGATCATAGTTCTGTCAGCCTCTTTTGAGAGAACGCATTTTTAACATTGTCAGCTGGAATTCCAGAGGGTTCAAGCACCTTTCCTGCCAGGAAAACACAAGTTCTAAACTTGGCGAAACAGATCTGATCCTTATTCAGGAATCTTTCCAGTCAGGCAAGGACACCATAAATGGGCTTTAGGTGTGCCAGAAAATGATAATGACAAACTTGTTTGGCAGGCCTCATGGAAGCATGCTGGTCGAGGTTAAGCAAGAATTGGTCCATTCAATGAATCTTATATGTTCCCACCCACTGTGTATTAAAGCTGTTCGCCTCAACCTAAGCAGTGACTTGCGTCCCCTTTTCATTATTAACCTGTATGCTAATTACAAAGAGGTAAAACAGGTAGAACTGATTGAACAGTTGGAATCCAATTTGATGGATGACCAGAGTGACCACAGCCCTAGACAGGCGGTATTAGCGGGAGATTTTAGTCTCGGGAGTGGTTCAGAATCTACGATTACACTGGGTTTGATGGGTTTAAGTTGGGAAACATTCCTCAGACAATGGGATCTTATGTCACTAAATGCAAATGAGCAAGGCGACTTGGAGGGCTGCACTACCTGGCAGTGATGTATGCAGGTTTCAAGGATTGACTTTGTTTTTGTTTCAGCAGGGTTGTTCTGATGTTGTGAACAATCTTGTATAATTAAGGCAGAACCTAGTGACCATTCCCTATTAAGGGGCACGTTTGCATGTTCATATCAAGGGAAAACAGTGGGTCGGGTACTCCCTGTAATTGTAAAGAGCTCAGAAAATAGGTTGGTTTGGAATGACAAGAATATGAGTCAGTTCATGAAACGATTTCTAAAAGCCTGGAATAATTCTGTGTGTGGTGCACAGGATTTTTCTGCCCTCTTTGCCTTGTTCGCTGAAGTTTTGCAACAGACCTCCGAAAGTGTAAAGAAAGGGTGCTTTGGTTGCATTGTAAAAAGCGGGGTGTACTTGCCAGAAATCCAAAAACTGAAGAGTAATTTGGATAGGACTGTGAGTACTCTTAAAAATTCATATCTGACCATTCGTGAATGCTCAACACACATTAAGGAAGCAAAGGCGACCTAAATGAGCAAATTAAAAGATTAAAAGATTTCTGAGTAAGGAGAGAATATTAATGACCAGACAAGAGGTTTTGGCAGATTAGTAATGGGAAATCGGGAGCTCAGGCGATACTACAAGAGGTTCCTGTTGCATAGAAGTTATGGGTGAGTCCTTTTACTCAGCTATACAGTGCAAGTTTGTCGCATTGCATCTTTGAGGATGTGGAGGGGTTTTGGGATTTTGAATTTGTTCCTGAGGACATTGAGAATCTAATGCTGAAGCTCAGTACCTCAGTGGCTCCAGGGCCCACTGTGCTCTGTAATGCAGTCCTCAAGCTTGATCCCCCATTCTGGGCTTCTTTAATACACAGGGTATTTAAATCTGCTCTAGTTACCCACAAATTCCCTGAATCCTGGCACCCTTGTCCCTATTTTAAAAAAAGGTGACAAACAGAGCCCCCTTAACTATAGACCAATATCCCTTCTGGATTCTGATTCGAAAATTGATGCCTCCCTTGTACTCGAAGAGCTTTCTTCATCGGCAGAGAAGCAGGTATTTTGAAACTTAACCAAACTGGTTTCCAAAAATGAGTCGGGACTACTACGGCAGGCTTTCATATTAACCATTTGCAGCAGAGGTTGTGGGAAAGGTGAGTACCTGACATCTACGCTATGTCCATCGATTTATCAAAGGCATTTGATAAAATCGAGAGAAATCTGCTCTGGAACAAACTAAAGAAATGGAGTGTCCCTAAAAACCTCATGGCCAGCCTGGCAAACCAGCACTCTGACACGACTTTACATGTGAGACTAAGCCAGGGGGATAATACCTCTGCATTCATTAGAACATCCAATGGACTACAACAAGGTTGCGTCCTGGCGCCATTCCTATTTAACATCTATCTGTCAGATATCAGATATCGCAGAAGAATTGGCAGAAGCAGTGTTCATTGCCCCCTCTGTGTTCGAGTGCAGGTTAAGCTGGATTACATATGCAGATGACATTTTGATGTTGGACCATTCTAACATCGGCATCCAGCGTATTTTGATGACCTTTGGCAGGTATGCTATGAAAAATGCTTTGGCCATTAATTAGACCAAAACAAAAATGTTGGTCTTACATGCTGGTCGAAGGAATCTCTCAACGAGCTGGAGGCTGACCTCTCAAAAAACAGAGGAACTGTGCTACTTAAAAAATCTGGGCTTCAACATCTACAGGGTAAAGGGTAAATCCTTGCTGATTGTGCAGGTTATTGCTAAAACTAGATGTTGTGCCAAATGCAACTATTACATCCGTGATTTGGTAAATTCACTCTAAAACCACTGCTGAAGATCTACGAATCCACAAAGCCAAAGTGGTACTGCCTGTCTGCTATGGGTTGGAGGTTCACTCCCAATTAATTGAATACAACTTTTATTACTTGTAGGTGTTATTGTGCAAAAAGAAGCGTAGGTCTGTCAAATCAAAAGCTGTCGCAATGGTGGCCATTCAGGCAGAATTAGGGATGCCCTCTATAAATTCGAAGATCTGGTGAAAGAGGATCGAATTGTGCCTTAAGGTCCACCTACCCACCCCAAATTCTATCTTTGAGCAGATGAACGTCGAGAAAGCTGGAGTTGAGAGCAACCTGGTCCAGTCCTATGTCCATGTTCTTGAGTCTGGCCTCGTCTAGTTGGGAAGAGGCTGGATCTAACAACATCTTCACAAGGAAGAAGATCTGACAACAGATTTGGATTAGTACGTGCGAAGAAACTAAGACGTATAAGAACTATATCGAACTAACAATGGCAAACCGTAATTTGGGATGCTGTGCACCGAGCCTATTACTCTATCCATCCTGGGGTTTTGGCAGAACCATTCTATACTTCCACCTTTATTGGTTACCCACTAAGGAGAACACATTTCAATGGAAAGTTGACAATGTGAGGGACTCAAATACTGCCCGCTGTCTTTCCTCTGTGGAGTGACTGAAACAATTGGTATGTGAATGTCAAGAGTTCACTGCTTTGAGGAATGAAACTTTAGGGCTATTCATTGAGGAAATTAGATTATATCCCTGGGAGTTTCTTTGGGAGTCTTTCTACTTAGAGCATTGCTCAAGATCATTATTAATTGCTCTGTATTCTTGTTTACGTAAACTTGGCTTGTAATGGAATGTGGGGGTCTACCTCACTTATGTCATTATATTCTTTTTATTTTGTAGCTTTGAATTGAAATTGTACATTAAATGATTGGAGTTAGGGAAAGGGAAATCACATGGTGTACATTGTAAATATGATTTCTAGTTTGTTTTATTAAACTAATTGTGTAAACGTCTATTTATTTAGAAATGTGACACTAACAAAAAAAAATACAATTAAGTTTCTTGAGCAGTTTGTCACTTGTTTGGCGTATTGACAATGTTGAAGAGAAAACAGGAGTGTTTCAAGGTGTGTCAGGAGGAGCAAATACAGAGTCTAGAGTGTGGAAAATAGAGGCATCTTCTTTTTTTAAAAAAAAAAAAAATGTTTTATTTTTATTGTTGTTTTGGTTCTGAGATTAATCTGACCTTTCAACAAGTACATACAAAATAGATAAAATAAATAACTTAGTTTAGAAGGAAAAAATCAAATATTTTCAGAATCACATCATTTAGATTATTCACATTTAGATTCTTCCTTATTTCACATTTGAGGCGTGGTGAGCATATCATAATATACATAGTCATTGTATTTAATTAAAATAAAGTGCTAATTCATTTTTAATGGAATATAAAGATTTTCATCTATCCCAAGTTTACTAGTTGACTTCGGCATCACATGATTAAGATATTTTACAGTTGCATATCTTATAGATTTAGAACCTCCCACAAATAGTCTCATCCATAACTCTTCCATATCTAATACATAATTACTGTCAAATAAATGTTTGAAGTAAAATATTCGTACAGACAATAAGGCTCGACATTCCACTATTAGGTGTTTCAAAGTCTCATTACAGGTCATGCAGAAGCCACATTGAATGCTTTCTTTTGGGGTTTTACCCCATTTTGCCATAATTTTTTTTGTTGGCCAAATATTTAGCCTAAATCTCAAGAAATCTGAGCACTGATACGGACTCGGAGATTGAATCAGATATTTTTCAATTTGTCCTCGACATTTATAATTATATGGTTCTTTTGTAAATTTTTGCAGTGTCAAGCAAGCCATTCTTGTTTTGATCCAATCATTGTTCCAAAGTTTAGTTTTTTCTTTGTCAGGGTTCTCGATTAGAAGTTCGTTAGTAATGTTTGCAGCATTCATAATTTTATAAGCGAACGTACGCCAGCTCCTTGGAAATTTGTCATTTGAGTATGACAAGCAATTAGATAGCCTAAAAAGTAGACCGTTCCTGTTCTCTTTCATTATACATTTTCTGAGTAGCTGACACATTTTCCACTTATATATGGCATACATTGAGAGCAAACCCAGCTCATGCCTAATAATACACATGGATTCAGACATAGGCAACATCAAGGCTTTTTTCCAATAGGTGCTTTCAAATTTTAACCAATAGGAATAGGACTGGCATTTCTTAGTCTCCGATCCATACAATATAGTGGGTATATACTTTTGTTTATAATAAACCATTAAAGGATTGATTGAAAATTTGCAATATTTTTTGCGAATCAAGGACATCTGAGACAGAGCTGTTTTTTGTTTTATCTGTAGTTGTTCCTCATATGGTTTGTCTGAGATGTCATCATTGACGCAAATACCCAGATATATGTAAGAGTGTAAAACCTTCAACTGAACTTTCTGCAGATACCATTGTTTATCTTTTTGGCTCATTTTTTTTCTCCAAATTGGATGACTTGAGTCTTCGTCAAGTTGATGGTAATAGAATTTTTGCTCGCGTAAATATCTAGTGTGTTTAACATGTTACGCAAGCCAATTGGTGTTTGAGAAATGAGGACCATGTCATCCGCATATAGAAGGTAATTAATTTTTGAGCCTTGAAGTTTCACCGGATCAGTAATAACATTAGTAAAGCCAGTTCCAATGTCCCAGATGAAAAAGTTAAATAAGGCAGATGCCAGAAGGCACCCCTGCTTCAAGCCACGAGCCGTTTTTATTGGAGCAGACAGTAAGCCAAGATTGTTTAGCCTAATTTGTATGGATGTATTAGAGTGAAACTCAACAATCCATTTTAATATGTTCCAAGGGCATTTTAGATCTAACAGTTTACTTAAAAAGCAATTCTCTTGGAACAAGATCGAATGCAGATCTAAAGTCAACAAAAGCGGCATAGGTTGGTTTTTTCATCTCTTTACCACGTAATATAATGGCATGTAGAACCGTTACATTAATGACAGTACCTAGGCCAGGAACAAAGCCAGTTTGATGTGGGTCATGATGATTCAGATTGTCAAGCCATTTATTAAATTCATTCAGAACAAGACAAGCAAAGATTTTTCCTGGACAATCTAATAAAGTAATAGGTCTGTAAGATGTAGGGTTTGTTCGATCTCCTTTTTTAAATATAGGAATGATCACTGATGTTTGCCACGATGGAGGCAATTTACCAGATCTCATGATCTCTTTAAATATGAGATGTAATATTTCAGACCATATTTCTTTATTTTGTTTAATTTGTGCATTGTGTAGGCCATCCGGCCCTGCTGCTCTAGACGTACTCAACTTGGCTATACAATGCAACACATCTTCTTAATTAATTTGTAATTCATGATTGCAATCGATTTTATTCCACTCCAAACCAATGTCAGGCAGAGGGGATTTGTAGATACTGGAGAAATACACTTCCCAGTCACTTTCAGAAATAGAATTAATTTGAAGAGTGATTTGCTGATGATGACATGCAGAATTCAGGAGAGCCCATATGCCTCCTGAAGATTTCAAGAGAATTTGCCTTAGCATTGCTTCGCCGTCACGCTGATATTGAAGCGTACGACGATTGAGTAACCATCTTTTATGACAAGCTTTTAATCGTTTAATTTGTTCGTGGTTAATAGCAAGAACTTCTGTTGGACCTTTTAGCAAAATTTTCACTTGCCTTCTCAATTCACGCTTCTTATCTCTTACATCACCGTCAAAAGCATGGAGGTGCTTTACACGGTGACCCTGGCCTTGTGAGGGACCCAATGAAAGCAACAGCATTGTATCTGTATACCAAGGGTAGTCCTCCCCAGTTGGATGATTATATGCATCATGCAGCTTTCTTTTCAGACAAAATAACTTATTTTTGGACCATTTCATCCGATTTCCCGCAGAATTAACGTAAATATTTGTGAGGTTTGAATTATAATTTCTGGGAATCAAAGTCGGCCATCTGCAAGTAACCACTAATTGACTATGATCGCTCATTTTCGTTTGTCTAATTTCTAAGGAAATAATGTTAGAGAGAAGCTGATTATTTACATATATATAATCCAAGGTGGAGTGACTACCCTCGTTATGCCAGGTGGCTCGATGAGGAACATCCCCTGGAACTGTGCCATTTAACATTGAGAAATTCCTGTTTTGCATTAGCATTAACCAATGACGTTCATCAACAGTTTGAGTAGATACATATGTTGAGCCAGGTAAATGTAAGTTGAAGTCACCCATTATAAAGATTTCCAGGATGGATGTATCTTGTGAAAACTGGTCCAATATTTTATTAAGGTTATTGAAGAATTCATCTGAGGTTAGATGTTTTTTTCCCCAGTAGATATTCAGGATTACAGAAGTAATTGCATTCCGTTTAAATTTAATAATTTGAAAGCAAGGAGACGGAGACTGCTGCGAGATAATTGGAAAGTCTCGATCTTTTCGAAAAGCAGTTACAAGGCCCACCATAGGTCTACCAACAAGTGTGATGATTGCAGGTACAAGATATACTTCATATAGGTCCCAAGTTGGAATGTGACTTAACCAGGTTTCCTGGAAGACTATTATGTCATACTTTAAGAGATCGTGATTACTACTATTGATTAGATGTTTAAAGCCCCTGGTATTCCATGAGAGCAGGCTAATGTATTCTTCTGACTGGGATTGTTACGATGAAGCATTACAATCCTGATATTCCCAGGCTTTGTGAGAATTTTGTTGTTCATTCAATTGGACAATGGTTTTATCGCCATATGTTCTTGATTGCGGCATGATGGGTGGAGCCATTATCTGTGAGTTTATCACAGGGTCCTGACTATGAATAAAGCCGATGTTATAAAAGGCTGTTCGGGCTAGCCATAAGGTATTAAGTATGACGCCCGATCGAATATACAGTCGGGCCTCAGAAAGATCATGGAGATTAGTAAACTCGACAAGGTCAATGTCAGAGGACGTTAAATCTTCCAGAGCTGTTATCTCTGCACAGATATTCAGGAAACTTGCACGGTTGAGATCGTACCTATTGAAAGGAGACCCTCTACATTTGATTAGTAATCGATGATGTTTCTTAAATTGAGCCTGGTTCTTAGATATAATAGTGGACGATTTGGATTCATTGTGAAAAGCTGATTCCCTTCCCACAACTAACTGTTTTTGTAAGTCGAAAGGCTGAGTTTCTTGGTCATGATTTTGCAAAATTGGACCTTTCAGAAGTTGTTTAATATTTGGATAATTCGTTTGTGTCACATTTGGTGGGCCACTAACCACGCCAGAGCATGATTGCAGCATCAGCTGTTTGATGTTTTCATTTTCTCTTTTATAATTTGCAAATGATGTCCGTATTTCATTCCGGAGTTCCTGTAGAGTACACTCTGAGTCAGCAGATGCGATGCCTTGTGCTAAGCAACTGCCAACAAGTAAACCAGCTTTTTGATGTTGAGTGGTGTTTGAAACAGCAGTTATTGGGGGAGGTCCTGCGAGTTTCATATGATGAGTAGTGTTCATCATTGTTCGGATGACGCAAGATTTTTCAAATTTTGGTCGTGCAATGGACTAACGGTTTTTACCGAAGCCATTGAAACAGAGGCCGCCAAAAGATCATCCAAAGGTTTATAGGATATAGGTTTTGATATGTAACTCTCACTAACTTGATTACGTTGTAAACGCCTCTTTTTCTTGGCTGCTTTAATTATTCTGGCAACCTTTTTATGTTTGATGGTAGAAGGCAGCCTGCCGAGAGTTTGAGCTGGATTCGATGGCACGGCATCAATTGCAATGTTCGAAGCAGCAGGTTTGGAGGTGAGAAACATAGGTTAGATTAGATGACGATTTATGCTCACTACAGCCGTTGGTGTTTGGCCTGGGAACTTGTTGCGAGTCATGTACAGTAACAACCTCTGGAGCAGTTATGGATGATGCCGGTGTTACCTGGGCATCAACCATCGCCTTTATGTATTGCTCAAAGGTTTGTTGAAGGGTATGCCCGACAGTAGCTTCAAAAGCATGAGCCGACAGAACAGGTTTACTGGAGGCATCTTAGCCACATTGACCGAATGAGATGCTGAGGTCGAAGCCACCATTGGTACCAAGGGCTTTAAGTGAACTTTGTCGATGATAATAGTTTGAGTGCCTTGCTCATTATAGGTCATTTGATGTTTAACATCAATATGCTTTTTTACACCAATCTCACGGATTATGTAATCGTGTGATTGTAACAGGTGTTCTGTATGATGTTGTATTTTGCCATCTAAAGATTCATAAAGCTTGGCCAATGATAATAGAGCAGTGTTCATAGCAGATAGGGTGTTATTAAGTGCCGGAGCTTCCGGAAAAGAATGTCTATTGTTTCTATTTGAAATTTGTGGGTCTTGTACGAAAAATGGATAATCACCAACGTTTTCCTGAAATTGGGATCTTCTAGGAGTGGGAGCCACGAAAGATGAAGAGCGATTAGAAACACTGGAAGATTTATCAAACATAACTGGAGATTTATACAATTCCTGCTTATCAATGTCCTCTGACTTATTTTTGGGGGCTAGGTCTAATAAAATGATCGGAGAAGCAGGGATCGACATAGCCGTCGGAGGACTAGATCTGCCTGATCTATCATTTAATTGTATTAAATCGCAAGTGTTTGAGCAGATGTATTGCACTTCAGAATTGCTAACTTTATGCTGCGACGAGGAATTAAAAAATTCTATACTATCTGCATCTATTGCCCCTGCAATAATATCTTTTTCATATTCCTTTCTTAGTAGTTGGGCCTGCACCGAGCATAATGGGGGGTTAGTTGTTATTGAGTCCACCGATGTTTTGATAGGAATTATAGGTTTTTGGGACACATGCAATTCACCAGATTTGCATGCTAAAACAATAGAAGCATCAGCAATTTCAATATTTGTCACACTTTCAGAGGGTGTGACTGTCGTGTTTTTTTCAGTACACACAACTATTCCATTCTGCATTACAGCAGCAAGAGATGGACACGTCAAGTTTGCTGCTTGTGTGGTAGCTGCGGTCTTGCAGAGTGATTTCTGAAACCTTACCCCTTCTGTTTGACAAAAGGAGCGAATATCTACAGTCAAAGACATAGGCCCTCATTACGACCCTGGCGGAAAGTGACTGACCGGAGCGCCACAGCGTAAATAGCGTTTCCGCCATTGCACGAAGGAGCAAAGTGCGGCCCATTCCGACCCATCGGGCACGAGCACCACGCCACGGCGGAAGTGCAAAGTCCGCGATGGCGGAAATGACCCCAAAACGGCCCACACCGCCGCCGTACGGCGCCCTAGGTGCTATACCGCCACCCCTCTTAGCGGTCACCGCAGTGTGCGCCTACCGGAAAGTACGGTGACCGGAAATATACGGAAACGGAAGTAAAAACATGGGCCCGGAACGGGAAACATCCCGCCGTACACCTATAAAACCACTAAAACCACACAACCACTAAAATCACTACCCTGAAACACACCCCAACCCGTCACCCACCCTAGCGAAACCAAGAAAAATGGGAAAAGTAGCGAAGAAAGCGTGCGACCGCAAGCGGCAGGTCCACTTCTCCCATGAGGAACTCACCGTGCTAACAGAGACCCTCCAGGAGAATGCTGCCGTCGTCTTCTCCACGCAAATGACCAGAACGGCACTTGCAAACAAGAAGACCATATGGGCTCTGGTGGCACAGCGGGTAAGTGCGGTGGGGACCGCACCCCGCACCCCACAGCAATGCCGCAAGCGATGGGACGACCTGAGGATACGCGTCCGCAGCATACTCTCTGCCAACCGCAACATTGCCACAGCCACCGGGGGAGGTCCTGAATCACCCATCAAGTTGACCCCCTGGGAAGAAATCTGTGCCTCCACCATCGGAATGGAGAGCATAGAGGGAGTCGGAGGGATGGAGAAAGGAGTGCAGACATCCGAAGATTCAGGTAGGTGGGCCAGATAAAACAATGGCAAATCCACACAGTCCATCCATGTGAAGTACCATGCGTCCACATAGTGCAACAGAAACACATGTCCAGGAGAACGTCCACACACATCGGCCTGATAGCGCACGTTAAAACCCACAATAAATACATAAATAATTAAAAACCCCTAATACACGCACTACACGTGCAGCAGGCACACCCTAACTGCAGGCTGCCAAACAACTGCACCCTCACTCCACACACAAATTAAAGCACCTCCAAGGCCCCGACCCAAATCACCCTCAGGTACCACCCCAAAGCATGTGATACAATGCCATTCCAATTCCCACAGACCCATCAATAACCCTCGCCCTCCTTTACTCCACCACAGGGTCCGATCCAAACGACGAGCTACAGGACACCCCTACCAGCACACCTGCAAAGAGGGCCAAGACCAACGGCCAGAGACCCTCCACCTCAGCTGCACGCATCAAGACACGGCAGCAGCACAAATCAGGTGGCAGCACAGAGGAGGGAACATCAACAGGCACCCCAGCAGCCAGCATGCCCACAACACCACCACCACAGGTCCCCCCAATGGATGCCACAGAAGGCACTGCCTCTGGTGGCAGCAGCACCATAGGTGACACCCCATTGATGGCAGCATGCTCGGACACAGAAAACGGGGATGTCGAAGTCAGATCCATCCATGACCTGTCCCAATCCCCCTGTCTGTCCCATCCCGTACAACATGAGGATACCACGCAGGGGCACCCACAAGACGATGACTGGCCATCCCCCACAAGCCCTGTGGCAAGGCAACATGAGGACAACAGCCCCTCTGTGGCACCCCCGCAAATGGCCATGGCCCAGCAGAGGCAACAGTCCCTCGACCAGTTAATCGTACAACAGCAGCAACTGGCCACACTCCTCAAGGACCATGCCGATGAATGTGGGGGCACTAAGGCAGACATAGAAACATCAACTGAGACACTTAGGGCAGAAATGGAGAGAGGTACAGAGACGCTAAGGGCACAAATGGAGAGTAGCACCGAGAGCCTGAGAGTCCAAATGGAGAGTAGCACCGAGAGCCTGAGAGTCCAAATGGAGAGAAGCACCGAGAGCCTGAGGGGGGAACTGCATGCGACGTCCAAAGACGTATGTGCCGAACTTGCCGCAGTGCGCCGTGTGCTCACTGAGCTCTCGCAAACCCTTAGGGACATGCATGGACGTGAGCAGGCAGACACATCATCCGTTGCAAGTTCCGTCCAGGGCAGCCCCCAACGTAGATCTGGAAGGAACCTGCGCTCCACAGGCAGGGGTGCCCCTGACACCCGCAGAGGGGGCTTGCAATAGCGACAGCCCACTGACAATGAGCATCTTTGGACACTGGTGTTCGGGGGGGAGGTAGGAGGGTGGAGGGGGTGTGTTGGGCTCACTTGGGTGGCGGGTCGATAGGGTGTTCAACATGACATCACATATGCCATAAAAAGTGCACGATCAACCAATGAGATGTGTGGACATTGATCTGTGTGTACTAGGCCATCATAGGCGTACAGTCCATATTGTGCATGTCCCAGACACACGCAGTGCCACGAGTCCCGTGTCCATGTATCAGCCACCAGGCGTGAGTGCTAGAAGCATACATCAATGAGATGCTGACGAATGTCACGGGCCTCCGGTGCCTCGCAGACTCCATGAGGTGCTGCCACATCCCCACCCTCATCATGACCATCATCAGGTGCTTGCAGTTCTGCGTCAGGGGGCATGGGCACATTTCTACGTACGCACATGTTGTGGAGCATGACACATGCCATGACCATCTTTGCAACCTTCTCATGGCGGTACAGGAGTGCCCCGCCAGACCTGCTGAGGCAGCGGAAACGAGTCTTCAGTAGGCCGAATGCCTGTTCAATGACTACACGGGTACGTGAGTGGGCATGGTTGTAGTCCTCCTCATGCTGGTCCCGTGGGTTCCGGACTGGTGTGAGGAGCCATCTCTTCAGTGGATATCCAGCATCACCTGTATGTGGACGAGAAACGTATGATGTGGAATGCCATTGATACGTACGCACACCCCCCCCCCCCCTTCCTGCCAGGTCATTGCCAATTCACATACCCCACATAATCATGCATGTAATGAGACTCACCGAGTAGCCAGGATCTGTTCCCTGCGTGTCGCTCCATGTAGCGTGGTATTGTAGAGTTCCTCAAGACCATAGAATCATGGGTTGATCCAGGGAATCGGGCACAACAATGTGTAATGATCCTGTTGGAGTCACGCACCATTTGTACATTCAGGGAATGAAATTGTTTTCGGTTGCGGTACTGGGCCTCCATGGCATGTGGGACGACCAATTCCACATGGGTGCAGTCGATGGCACCAATGCAACCCGGTATGCCGGCAAGTGCATGGAATCCCACTTTTGTGTTGGTAATTTCCTGCTCCGAGCGTGGTAGAGAGATGTAGTCGTCTGCGTGCTGCAGGAGGGCATCGAGCACTTGAAATAGTGTCCGTGAGAACAGTGGCTGAGAAATGCCATGCAACTGTCCGACTGTGTGCTGGTAGGTGCCTGTGGCCAGGAAGTGGAGTACAGACACCACCTTCAGTAGGGGTGGGATGGCGGTTGGGCTATCTATCATGCTGACAAGGTCAGCCTGTGTCATGTCCACAATGGCGGCTATGGTGTCCCGGTCCAGACGGTAGAGGGTGTGGATCTGCTCATCAGTGAGGTTGAACGGATGTGCTCGGAGGCGTGGGATTGCAGGCTGCCTGCGTGGTGGTAGTGGCTGTGCTGGTGGGCCTTGCTGGCCCTGCCTTGGCCTCCTCCTCCTCCTGCGTCTCCTCCGTGCGGCTGGTTGTAGTTGGTGTTCGTCTTCTTCTTGGAGTTGGAGCACTTGCAGTGCTATCAGGTCCCCCAGGGCCAACATCGCGAGTCCTGCCGGTAGCATTTCGGTGTGGTTGTGGGAGGAGACTGGCTGTGCAATTTATGTGTTTTCAGGCTGTATGGCCTCCACCTGTGGTGATTAATTCCACCTGTGCAAACTGCTCTCCCCTTTGGCCGAGCACGTCCCGCGCACAACGCTGCAATTCGGGGAATGGCATCTTGCTATTGCAATCATGTATTTGTACCCGATGGCCGTGTAAGATTGGTTGATATGTTCATTCTGCTGTGGTCCCATTGTTTCACATACTATCTGTGCAGTCGCGAACAGACTTGTGAAGGGTCAGTGGAACGTAGTACTCGAGTAACGGTGGGCCCTCATGCATCACTGTACCGAGTTGCAACGACGGGCGGGGCGTCCCATTTGTGGGTGAAGGCAGTTGCCATTTTCACACACAGCCGCACTCGATGGAATAATTAGTGATTTCAAACGGCCACAGATGCCTTTTCGACGTGATGTTGCAAATGAGGAATTCGAAGGGCGGCGCTTTCGGTTTCCAGCTAGCGGCGAGGAGATGCCCAAAGGTCTGACTGCAAATATAACGTTCTATTGTTCAATGTCCTTGAGACAGGGCCCATGGCGAGGAAGCAATGATTGATATGAATAGTTTGGGATGCGCAATAGCTACGTGGGCGATGAGGCCGGCCGTTCCCAAATACATGTTACTTCACAACACTGGAATTACGGGCTGGGGCACTGTGGATTTTGCAGGCTGCATAACGCACAGACTCAATGGATGTTTCTAATGTCATGTGAGTAATTATTCAGGCGTTTTGATCCCGGGATGAGGGAATGATGAATGGATGCATGGGCAGGTGATTTGATACAGAGTTTGCCATGTACAGGGCTTCTTGGGATCTATCCGCCTCCCCTACGCTATGTGATGCAGGGCTGCCATAGTGGGACCATCGTCTATCTGGCCTTGTTGAGCCCTCCCTGTCTCGACGCGCCCTCAGACACTTGTGTCCATGCACGTTAACATTCCCATCTGATGGATTCTGTTTTGACAGACGCATGCACAGGTACACTCGTTTGTGATGGTGTTTGCACCTCGATATAGATGGTTATGAGTCGCAAGTGGTTTTGGGGTGGTGATGATCCTTTGGAGTGGGCTAGCATGCATATGGCTGTGGATTGCGTGTGATCATTGAAGTGAGTTGTTGGAATGTAGTTCTGATGGCCATTCTGTTCTTTTTCTTTTCTTTTGGTTGACAGGTATCTCCTCCCCTTTTGCCACTGCCATCTGTATGCCACTCCTGCAGATGGGTTTTACTCCCGACACCTGCTGCTTCGTGTTAATCAGTGGAGCAGCATTACGATCTTATGGGACGATCGCCAATGGCCCACATGCCCTTACGCAGTACTGGTGGCTCGGAGCAACATTTCGGCCTTTCAGCTGGATTAGTGCCTCCCCATTGGGACGGCCCTGCGGTTCTGTGCGCTTCCATGTTGCCTTTTCGTACGTGAATGTGGCTCTGTGTACCATGGGGGAACAGGGCGACACACAAGTAGTGGCTGGTCATTTCTTGCGGATGCAGCCCACAATGGTGATTAGTGTTTTGGAGTTCATGGCCTGATGGCTGTATGGGCTTGGTGACTTTGATGTGCATAAAATTTCTATTCTGATTTGGCCCGTGTAGCGTTTTTCTTTGCAAGTGATGTGGCATATGCCTATTTGGGGGGCGATGTATTGTGAGGAGATCTGCATTGGGTTCCAGCTTCGGAGTTTAGTTGCGTGGTACTGTACTGGGCGCGTTTGCCTACTAGGCCCGTGAGGTCAGGGATGGGGGCTGCCAATATGACAGTTTGAATGTTGTCATGCTCAGGGGCGGGGGATTGGGTTTTGTGTAACAGATGCCGGTCAGCCAGGTGGACTGGTGGAATGATGTGATTCTAGGAATATTGCTGGTCACAGGTGCCTGTGTTTGCGTGCGTTTCTTGGTAGGGGACTGTGGTCATGTCCATTGGGATGGCTTCTGTATTCGTGCCATCTGTGCCCTGCAGCTCCCATTGGCCCCTCTTGTGTTTCTTTTGTTCGTTGCCATGCATGGGTGACTTGTACATTTCAATGGTTGCATTGTGACTTCATTGCACCTACGGGGAGTTGTACTTTGTGGGCAGGGAGCGGTGTACAGGCACTCAGTGGGGCCGTTTACGGTTGATTCGCGATGCCGTACTTCTCACCATGGCGGAATGGTACATTACGCCATGCCTGATGGCGTTAGGTACATGTCCGCTAGGGTCGGAATTGGCGTACCCTTGCGCCATGGTGGTGTTTGCGGTTTCGCATGGCGCGCGCGCGCGTGCTTGGTGCGGTTAGCGTTGGCGTTCACTACGGTGTCGCTAATGGCTTCGTACTTTGCGGTGACGGGTCATAGTCGCACCGAGCGCTATTCGATGGCGGTATTGCATTTCCGCCATCGTTTTACGATTTCCGCAAGGGTCGTAACGAGGGCCATAGACCTTTTTTTCTTTTCCTGATTTTCTTTGAGTCTTTTGGCCAAGAACTTTTTTCGAGATTCCATTGGATGTATATCATAAGGACCATTGCCAAGCCTAGGCATTCCTGACATTAAGGACATTTTTGTTTTGGATATTTCATAAAGAGAGGCCATAAATAAGTAAAAGGAAAAGCAAAACACACAACAAAACACGTACCTGATAAGTTGTAAGAGCGAGTAATTATTCAATATTTATCAAGGCAAGAAAATTATTTTATGAGAGCAAACTGTTATAGAGGCCCGCAGTTCGCGCCGTGCACCGCGAACAGCAAACAGTACTTAGTCGTACTTAGTGCGCGGCGCGAGTGCGCCAGAACAGCAGTATATGTAGAAATGAAAGAGGGACCAGCGTGTGTATCACGCGAGCGTCGTAGGCGGGACCTCCAACCGGAAGTGCTTTAAATAAAAAAGAAACAAGTATGCTTTTAGTGAAAGTAAGGAAAATTGCATATGTCCATCAATGACCAAGAGCAAAGTCCAAATAGTCCAAATAGTCCAAATATCTCAATGGACAAAAACAAAAGCAGTTTGTTACAGGCAATCACCTTGTTTGAAGGAAGTCAGGCGAAGCCAGTGCCGCCTGTAAAGACGTCCTCCTGGACGAAATGTTCGAAGTCTGCACGGCACAGAAACAGGATCAATGCAAGTTCTGGGCAGGTTTCTCCCGCAACGACAAAGGGAGCAGCAAAATCAGCAAACAGTACTTAGTCGTACTTAGGGGCATCTTCAATGACTTTGTAAACATTAAGTGGTCACCTACCTTTCAGAAGTCAATTCCACCATTCAGCAACTGGAACAAAAAAGCTCTCCCTCCCATCCTTGCTCTCCTGGAGTGAGAAAATACACATATGTTATAGTTCATTGAGCGAAACTGAGTAGCTGATACATTGGACTTCATTTTGAGTTTGGCACCATTTCTGGTGGGAAATCCAATGAAATACTGTCAAAATCGGTTTCCATTACCATCACTTGGTTCAGTGGGTTTGCCACAGGATTACAAGTGCTGATAAGGCAGTGTTAGTCCCCATTTGTGGGACTACATTGGAGATTTTTGGCAGATTGACCAATGGCGAAATTAACGAATGGTAATTCTGCTGTTTTCTGGAAAATAAAATTGAAGAATGTACCTCCAGCATCAAGCTGGACCATCAAGCTGGAGGTAAATCCTCCACTTTTTCTCAAAAAATTGGCGGAATCACCACTCAGCAATTCCGCCGGTGATAATTCTGTCAAAACTTGCAATTTGGCAGTGTGGGAAAAATTGGGGTAATTCCTCTATCGCCCAAAAAAGTGGCAGTAACGAAATTACCTCAATTGTTCTGCACTCCGCTAAACTCAGAATGAGGCCCATAGATTGAACTCAATTGAAAAAAACAGTTTTTAGAATAAATAACTCAAGGGATCTTTACCTACCCCACCAGAGAGGGCAGCCGCCTAGCCAGAAATTAGTGTTCCAGGTCTCATTCTGTTACCCACAGAGCTTAATCAGTTTTTTTCTGGGATTGAACTTAAACCATTTGCTGTCCATCCAGTCATTGTTCTTCATCAAGCACTCTTTAAAGTTAACCACAACTTGTGCAAAATAGCTGTCCATGAGCATCATTCATCCAGGCGTAAAAAGGGAGGAGATATAAATTTAAAAGGAGTAGTGGTAGAGGGGAGCCCTGCCACACACCATAGGTGAGCCTGTAAGGAACAGATTCATATGGCTGGAGGCAAGGCCAGCCCATGGAAGGCCCGATGTAAAAGTCTTAAAGAGATAGCAGTCTATTTAAGATACATTTTCCATGCTTTCTGCCAGAGTTCTGGAGCCCCTCTGGGTTTCAGCAACTTTTAACTTGTGTCTGAGCACCTCTGTTCGGTGTACTGCTAAGAGTCTCATTACTAGTGCAGTGGTGAATTCAGGGGTAATTTTGCTGGATGGAATTACCATTACTGCTGAGTCATCCAGAGGAATTAGGTTCAAATCGGGGTCAACGAGTGACGAAGCAACCATGGGCGGAATTACTGCTGAAAAATGAAATACAGCAGTAAATCTGCCAGTTTACACCGGAATTACTGTTACCGCCTTAAATTGAGCGGTATGATTCTGGCAGTGCAATTACCCCAGACTGGAAAGCCAGACTGGAAAGCCAACAGGACGTGAATGGGAAGTTCTCTGGAAGAAAACACAAAGGCAAGGTGCCTGAAATGCAGCTTTGGAAGCCTAATTTCAGTGAGCAAGAGCTCACTGTGCTCACTGGGCAGGTGGTGGTCCATTCTGAGGCGCTGTATAGGGCCCAAAACAGGAAGACCAGCACAAAAACGCCCTCTGCAGTGAGATCCGGGACAAGGTGGCAGACATAGGGAATGTCCCACAGGACTGTAAGGACATCAGGAAGAGGTGGAACAACTTCAAAGCTAGGGTCCGCACCCTCATTGCCAACCACCATCATGCGATACAGTGGAGCCTCTGTACCTCACACTGTGGGAGGAGACAGTGAGCTCCATCCTTCACATGGCTGACCTATAGAGGTGTTGGATCGGCAGAGCTCAGAGCCGCCAGCCAGGAAGACCTCTGTGAGTACATGAGTGACTCATGGGCCCATTTTACACCGACGCCACTATAATGTCAACATACAAACTTGCAGTCATCCAGCAGGAAATTGGCCAGCCAATGCAAAAGCAACATATGAAACACCTAGGGACTGTACATCAGGAGACATGGTAGGTGTGAACCCCCTAAAAGACCCACAACCAAGAAGAAGGGGATCATTGATGTTGCACATACACAACAAACAGGCAACAGCAAGTATTATGTATAGACAACCAATCACATGGTACATCTCCTACACCTGGTGGCAGCACGCTAAGCACCCATGTATACACAACAGATATCAGCCAAATAGCAGCTACCCACTAAATGCATCGCACAAATCTGGCATCTGTATGTGTCCTGGCTCAACAGACAACATGTGCAACAGATCAATAGCAGCAAGGCCTCTATAAAGAGAATGTGCCACCAAATGTTGCACTTGCACTACTATTATGGCTAGCAGGGCACCCCTCAAGTGTCAGTATTACAGGTTGCATATGCAAAATTGACCCAGCTCTACATGGGCACCCATGACCTTGGACAACTATGAAGCACATGAAACCACAGTTCAGCCAAGGTAGACATTCCCAACAGTTAAGAATCACACCCAATCATGAAACCAGTTACCCTTGATACTGTCTGCCATTTGAACAAGGCAATGTTGGGACCACAGCACCATCGCCCCCTAGTGTTCACAGTATACTTCATGAGCTCACAACCGACAAGATTTCGATGAGGGTAATAATGTAATGTTTCCTTTCTCCCAACAGACAGACAAGACAGCCAGGGACCCATGGAAGGCACCAACAGATCTGGTACAACTGCTCTTAGAGGTTACAAGAAGGGATTAGGACATGCTGCACAGTCCAGTGTCGCAGCCCCTAGGAAGGCAATTGGCCAGATGGACACCACCAGGACCTCTCACTCCAAGCGCACTGCTGTAACCACCTGTGGGGGCCAAGGCACACTGCCACGATTGTTGCCCCAACTGCGGCCATTACAGAGTCTACAGGACCAGCTCCAACCCAGCCACCTTCCAACACTGTTGGCACAGTGTCTGGGGTGCATACCATCAACGCACCTGACGACCCCATAGAAGCAGGCCACTTGCCAATATAGCTGCACCTGTAGCATCCAACACTGACACCACCACTACAGCTGCCCCGATGAGCCGGCTGTCTATGGAATATCCCCTGCCCAGCATCTAGTCACTATCTCTGCTGCCCCTTACCAGCCCACCGTGCCCTGCATTGGGGCCAACCAGAAAACACAGAACCCACTGAAGAGGATGACGAGTTACATGGGGCACAGGCATCTGGCTCCAAGGGAAGCCACCACCATGAATCTCCGAGGCCAGTTCCCCAACACACGTTCAATGTCATCTGGGAGAGGCTCTCTCAGACTGAGCAGCGCAAGGAGAAAAATGAGAGGATTGCCCAGGAACAACTGGCCCACTCCCAGGTAATACAGGGCACAGTGCAGGGTGCCTCCAGGAGGGTGCCCACTACCCTGGACCATCTGCATCGGCGTGCTGCAGATGGCACAGCAAGCACGGCGCTCATGAGCCAAAGTGTGCAGGAGTTGGCAGAGCATATGTCTGCCACAAATGAGAATGTCTAATGAGCCAAATACCTAACCATGCAGCAAACCTGGGGGTGTACCAGCCAGTTTTTGTGTTGTCCACCCTAACAGACGGGTCTGTGGTGAGCACCCAACGAAGGTGCACGCAGTAAGGCATCATTCGTCCAACCACTCCAATACAAAAAGGTGGCAAGAGAAGGAGTTAATGGATCTGTCCACATGGGTTTATAGTGATAATATCGAAAACCAAAATCTCGAAAACCAAAATCTCGAATACAAAAGGCCGAAAAATAAAATATCGAATTTTTTTTTCAATGTGTTTTTTTTTTAAATGGGGGGGTTCCCCCCCCAACCCCCCTTTTTTTTCATTTTTTTTTATTTTACCCCTTTTTTTTACTTACCTGACCCCAAAAACATATATAAATAAATAAATAAAAAATTCGATATTTTTTTTTTCGGTCTTTTTGTATTCGATATTTTGGTTTCGAGATTTTGACTGACTACCGTCCACATGACTGACTGCAGATCACGAGGGTGTAGGGAGGGGATGGTGTTGGGGATGAGGGTTTGGGGATGGGATGGTGTTGGGGATGAGGGTGTGTGGATGGGTGTTTTTCACTGCACAAAATAAACTACGTGCTAACCATCACACAAGCAAGGACATTGTTATTTGTATGAGAGTGTACAATTTAATTATTGACTACATCCAAAAGAGTGAAGTCGTGAAATGAAATCTGACAAAAAAATTGTCTATGAGTTCTTGCAACACCAAAGGGCCGTCCCTGCCCTTGCTGTTCCTTCTTCTAACATATGGTCTCTGTCCTCTCCCCTTTATCCCCTCACCCATTACTGGCAGGACCAGATGGGAAGTGCCCCTAGCTCACTTTGCATTTTCCAAATGCACTATTTATGTATATCATAATGGAACTATCATGGCCCAGGGCTCTCAGCCCAACCTCCACCTTCTTGACAGGGATTGATCTTCTCTCATCAACTTTCCCCCCTCTCCTTCCACCCCTCCTTCCCTCATCCCACTCTCTCCTCTCCCCAGTGGTAGCGCACCACCCCTGAGCCCTCCTCGCAAATCTTTTAAAGGAGGCAAACAGCTTCACTTAGCTACCGTCAATTCCTGCTTTGCTATCAAACACTCCGACATCTGTCACCTCCTTGAAGACCTTGATGTCCTTGCTCTCACTGAGATGTGGTTCAAGGCCAGCTCTGGCACTGCTTTTTACACTCTTCTCCCTGAGGGCTACAAGATAGGGCTACAAGATCCTGTCCAATCCAGGACCTCCCGGCCTGGTGGTGGAGTGGATCTAATCTTCCCTTAGTGGGTTCCTGTCTCCATCATCCCCACTCAAACCTACTCATCCTTTGAAAGGCTCATCTGCAGGCTGTCTGTCTCACCTAATTTCTCTCTTACTCTCGCTACCATCTACAGATCCCCTGGACTGTCCTCCCTCTTCTTCTCAGAATGGGCTGGCCTGTCCTCCTTTTCTTCCCTCCTCCCCAAGCATATATTCCTTGCGGACTTCAACACCCATCTGGACTCTCTTGATGTGGCCACTTGTCTTCTGTCAGGGATTTAAAGATACGGCACACTTGCCACTGGCCAGGGATGTGGCGCACAATAAAAATGCTTTCAAGTTTATTTATTTCAGATTCAGCTTTGAGAAGGCAGCCAACCCGTCTCACACCCCACCTTGACGTACACTCTGTGTCGCAATGGATCATGAACCAGCCCGGTGTGTAATAATGAAATATTTATTTATTTTAAAATTCAAATGAAACTCAAACAGATTCAATATAGGGCAGCAATCACCAGTGTGGTGATAATTACACAGCAAAATGACAGGATACCCTTAATGTAACTTTCTACCATCAGACACATCAATGCAAAACTGATGGCACAACGGTTATGCATTCCCCCTGCAACACTTCCCCAAATCTCTGTTAAACAAGTTATGTGTGGGTGGAGATGAGTAGCAAGGAGTCAGATATCATAGGCAAAAATCAGATTGAAAATCCGACCTAGGACCCCAGAATGGGAGGCCAAAATCGGATTGAAATCCCTTGAAAAGTGAGCAAAATGGCACTCGGAATTACTGAATAGGTATTTTACATGTGCGGTTGCATGGATAAGATAGGAATTTGTGTGGCTGTACTAAAGAAGCAAGAACACCTACTAGCTACAAGGCAAAGTACTAAACAACATGCATACGTGTGAGAAAATCGACTTTGGGAAGGAAACAGTGCAGCAAAAATCACACGTGGCAGAATTGCAATTTGTTAGTTTTCACGGGTTTAAAACAAGCAAACAACTTAGAAAATAAGCTAAGCAGTCAAAATCGGAAATCGGTTTTACTGAAGAGGTACAAAGGCACATAACAGGTATGAAACTAAAGTGAAAGGGTGTCTCTTTATGGGTCAGAGTGTGGGATTCTTAAAAGGAAAGGAAAATCAGATTTTAAAAGGGAAAAACTTTCACAAGCAAACTTGGTTTTGTTAGCAAACTGATTTGTTCTACTGCAACTATATTTTAAATGTCTAGATTATTAAAGAAAGACACGGTAAGCAAGGAGGTTAATTTGCAAGGTTAACCTATTCACAATGCGTTCATCTCTATGGGAAATTATTTAATTTATTCAAAATAGTACTAAGGACTTAGACAACAGAATGAGATGACTCGGAAAGAATCACACTACACGTGGAGACTAACACAGATTCTTTTAAGAACAGGATGCACAGAGAATTCTGACAATTTAAGAATTTACTAGGGTCTTTATAGGATTTTTATGGGGTTGGACAGAATACAAGGTAACAGAGCGGTGTATGCGTCGCATCTAGATAGAAATGTGAATGTTAGCATGCACCAGTTTTAGATGGAATTCTTAACCTTAGCCTAAGTTGCATCTAGATAGAAATGTGAATGTTAGCATGTGCCACACTTAGATGGAATTCTTAAACCCTAGCCTGCGTCGCATCTAGATAGAAATGCGAATGTTAGCATGCACCACTCTTATATGGAATTCTTAACCTTAGCCTAAGTTGCATCTAGATAGAAATGTGAATGTTAGCATGCGCCACACTTAGATGGAATTCTTCACCTTAACCTAAGTTGCATCTAGATAGAAATATGAATGTTAGCATGTGCCACACTTAGATGGAATTCTTAAACCCTAGCCTGCGTCACATCTAGATAGAAATGTGAATGTTAGCATGTGCCACAAATTCTTAACATTAGCCTGAGTCGCATCTAGATAGAAATGTGAATGTTAGCATGCGCCACGCTTAAACGAAACTGTGAATGATGACAAGTGCAACACTTGAATGGAATCGTGATCACTAGCCTGGCTCACATCTAGACAGAATATAGAAATTAGGAAGTGCCACTCCCTGCTGGAATAGTGAATGTTAGCAAGCATCACACCTAGAAATAACTGCAAAGACAGCAAATGCCAACTAACCAATCCACCAACAAGTTCATCCCTCTGCATACACCTCTCAAACTCTAACCAAACACAACCACAAGCCTAAAATGCAGCAATCCGTACAAACTTCACGACACTGCAACAACAAAACAAACTGCACTTAGACTTGCACAACAGCACACGATGACTACCGACTGTAAAACACCCCAAGCCCAGCCGACGGACCCACCGGGCTGAGGCTGACAACAGCACATCACTGCTTTCTTGCACTTTTCCAGCTTATTCTCACTAACTCACCCCCCCTCCCTCTTTCAGAGCCGCCAGAGCGCCAGGGGACCCTTCCGGTGGTGATAGTGCGCGGTCAAATATCCTTTAACATTAACATTAACATGCAGCTTTTTGGTTACTGGGGAGAGGTGATACTTACAAAATTCACTTGAATTGGGTAGTTTGGACAGCTAAATGGGTCTCTGGACAGCGGGAAAAGGATATGGGCACTGTGCAGCAGCGGGGGTCTCCTTTAAGGGAACAGTGGGGCAACCAAGGTCTGGACACAGTGGACAGCGGGGTGCATCAGCTGGGCAAAGACAAGTATGGTCACTGGATTCTCCCAAAGGTGTCAGCAGCCTTTCCTCCTTTCTCCCTGAATTATTGGGATTTATTTAGGGTTTATTTCTGGATAGTGGTGCTGCCTGGATAGGAGCTTCTGCCTGGATAGGAGGTTCTGCCTAGATGTGAATCAGCTACCTCTGGCCTGGCTCTGGAGTCTTGCAGGGTGAATGTGGAATGTTGAATGTCGGGATCTCTGGATGGCTCTGGATTCTTGCAGGGTGAATGTGGAATGTTGAATGTCGGGATCTCTGGATTTCGGATGTCCTGAATTTTGAATGTCCTGACTCTCTCTATGCTTTCTCCTTTTATAAGCAGGATGACATCATAGGATTTTTACTATGTGGGGCGGAAATAACCTGGAAATACATCTACGATAGGATTGGTCAGGCTGTGTATGTGTCACTGCCTCCCTTGTAAGCCGATTGGATCCGGGGAAGTGACATCAGCTTTACGGTGTGTGTGTTATGATGTGCTTTGTTATACCACAGTTACTTTTGTCAAAATTAGTTATGAAGCAAAATCCTTATATTTATAATTGTTATCCTCCCGAAAATGAGATAGTCAGACTCCATATTTTACAAGGAATATGCCGTTCCAAATCCCAAGTTTGTGCAATGCTGTTTTGTCCTTCTGCCAATCTTTCGCCATTCCTATGGAAAACATTTCACCTAAAATTCCACAAATGGCTACACAAGCCTATCAATGTCTGACATATTTCCATAAAATGTTACATCTGTGTCATGTACGCTTTCCTCAGAAATGCCTCTTTAATGCCGTTTGCGCCCCCCACATGCTAGGAAGACCCAAATAGTCTCATCTTGCTGATACAAACATTACATTAAAAGCCATCATAATTTCACATTACTGCTTATTCAGATTACTTAAATACATGCCTTAATGTAAAAAGTCTTTTAAATCAAATGTGTTGGCTTTGTTCCCAAAAGTGGGCAGTCTTTCCAACTCCCCAGACAAATGTTTTTCCCTGGCCAACTTGCCCAGAGGCTGCCATGGCTTTTCCTTTGAAGTCTTTCAGTTTTAATGCAGAGGATTTCACACTTCTGAGGTAAACACAAGGGTTGGAATCCCCCTTTGTTCTTGGGAGCATATCTGTCATGCAGTCTGAGGCACCCTGTAATGATCACACCTGTCAGCCCAAAGAACAGGGTCCCTGCCCTGGCAGCATTAAATCACAGGGAAGTGCGACACTTGGCCTTTGAGCTAAACTGGTCTAACAGGAAAGCCTGCCTCAGTTAGGCCGTTGAAGTTCTTTTTATGAAGAAAATTAAATACACACAGTTAAGTATACCTATATTTGTTTAGCTTTTCTTCCCCAAATGTACAGTTCTGTTTCTGGGCATTTTACAGTATTCTTTCCCATTTAGCTGTCATAATGTCATTTCATTTCTCTGCAAGGCAAAGTAACACAGGTTCATTTTATTTTTATGTCCATTTAACAAAATGTGGTTTTCCTTGCATTTTGCTTTCTGAAAGCTTTCATAGCTCTCGTCAATTTTTACACACAGGGATATGATCAATAAACGGGTTATTTGAAACTGACACAAAGCAAAGAAAGAGAGAGCTTCTTTTGAAGAGCTGTGCGTGTGTTAATTTGTGGCAAAAGTAAACGCTGCTAGCCATGTGGGCTGAAATGAATTTCTGTTCTTCACAGATTTTACTTGACACAATAATGCCGTTCAGGGAGGAATGGCCATCATTTGATGATGTTCATCATGAATATAGATGGGCATGCCTGTGTTGTACTGGAACCAAACTGTGTAATGTTTAAAGAAGGAAATAGCACTGGTGCAAGGTCATTTTAAACAGAGAACATTTTCTTTTTCAGTTTGAAGTTTTGAGGCTGACAGCATAGCAGCGCTGAACCATTCTGCCTTTGAATTCCTCTTTTTGGATTCACATGAAGAAATAAATGCAGCCATTCTCGGGGTGTCTATGCTCCATCTCGCCCCATGTGTGCTCAGCAGACACAGAGCAGCCATTACTTCTGTAACTGCTTAAAATGCAGTTTTGGGGATGTAGGGGAATATGTGCTCAGCAGACACAGCGCAGCCATTATTTTTGTAACTGCGAACATGCAGTTTTGTGATGCAGGGGATTTCTGCTGGGCTGGTAAATGTAGCCCATACTTCCATGTCCTCTGCAACACTCTTTCCCTCTATCCTTCCCTCTGGTCCAACCCACTCTGCTGGACACACAGTGGATGCTCTCATCTCAACAGACATCCCTCTCTCTAATCCTCTCACTACCCCTCTCTCCTGGTCTGACCACTCTCTTCCCACCTTGACCTACTCTGTCCACCTGCAATGCCAGTCTCCTTCTCTGTCATTCACCCTATGAATCGTGTGTCAGCCGCTGCATTTGCCTCTTCCTTCATCCCGCCTCCGACCCTTCATTAGACTCTCCTTCTGACGATGTTCTAGCTAACCTGCATCTCTTTATCTCTAACAGCCTGGACATCCTTGCCCCTGTCATGAGGATCTGCATAAAGCTGCCTCCAAATGTAACTCTTGCGATGACTCTGCCTTGGCTGCTTTAAAACACAGGTGCAAAGCTGCAGAGCGGAAGTGGCAGGCATCTAGTTAATCATCTGACAAACTGGCCTGACGCCTATTCCAAAGGCAATACCGTCTCTCCATCTGCTCCAAGAAGAGGGCTCATGTCCAAGCCTACATCCCTGGAGCCACCAATAACATGGCTGAACTCTTTAAAATCTGCAAGGAACTTGCCAACCCTACCGCTGTCTCCTATTCCCATTCTCCCTCCCAGACCCTCTGCTCTCCACTGGCCACCCCACCCACTTTTATTACAAAACTCTGGACATCCCGTCCTTGCTGTCATCTGCTCCCCCCGACCCCTGCTTCTCTCTCCCCTCCCTTTGCCTCCCCATGCTCTCCTCTTTCTCTGCACCGGATGAGATCGCTAGAGTTTTCTGCTCTATGAAAGTATCCTCTAAACAGGTGCTCCCCTGCTACTCCAGAACCATCAAGGACAACACTGCCCATCTCGCTCAAGCCTTTACTGACCTCTGCAACCATTAATTTGCCACTGGCTCCTTCCCTCAGCCCCTCAAGCACTCCCTGGTGCAGACTCTCCTAAAATAGCCATCTGCCAACCCTTAATGCCCGGCTAACTATCGCCCTATCTCTATCACCCCTTTTCTGGGCAGACTCATGGGGAAGTTGGTCATCCCCCAACTGACCCTCCACACCGAAATGGCCAGCTGCCTCCACGACCACCAGTCCGGTTTTAGGGCTGCCAGAGGCACAGAAACTGCTCCCCTGAACACCCGTGAAGACCTACTTTCTAGCCTGGACTCTAACACTCCATCTGTTCTGATCCTCCTTGATCTCTCTTCTGCATTTGACACAGCCAACCACTCCATCCTCATAAACTGCCTCCATGATACACTGGGCATCACAGACTGGGCACTGGCGTGGCTGACCTTGTTCCTTTCAAACAGACCTTCCCAAGTGCAAATGGGCCCATTTATCTCCTCCACCTCATTCTCTACCCGTGGTGTCCCTCAGGGCTCTATCCTATCACCTTAGCTCTTCAACATCTACCTGGCCCCTGTGATCTCCACTTTCTCCAGTGTTATACAGATGACACACAGCTATCTTTCAAGCTGCCTTCCTCTACCTCCTCCCTCATACCAGACTGCGTAACTGCTATTTAGGCATGGTGCTCTGCCAATAAGACAGAGATACTTCTCTTTGAGACGCCTGCTCCTTGTTTCCCCCCCACTCTCTGGCCTGTCTCTCTGGGTCCTCTCCCCTCACCCACTTTCGAGGCAAACAACCTTGGGATCATCTTTGACTCCTCTGTCTCTTTCTCTCCACACATCATGGGCCTTGCCAAGAAGTCCAATTTTCAGCTGCACCTCCTCCTGGGCATTCTACCTTTCCTCACCTTCCCCCAGAAGCTCAACGTTTCCAGAGCCCTGTTTCTCTCTAGGATTAAAATACTACAGCAGCCTCTTCTTAACCTGCCTCTTTCCTCCCTTCGAACCCTTCAGCTAATCCAGAATTGAACTGCGAGACTTATCCTTGGCCTCAAGCCCAGGGACCACCTCTCTCAAGCCCTAAAATCTCTCCACTGCCCCCTGGTGACTGCAAGGATCAAATTCAAGAACGTTTGTATCACCTACAAGACTGTCTGGAGCCTGGGACCTCTTTATATCCAGCATACCCTCCCTGATACCTCCTGGCCAGAGTCCTTCGGTCTTCTTGCTCCAACTTTCTGCAGGTCAAACACTTCTGCAAGCAGGGAAAGGGAGCTAGATCCCTTTCCTCAACTGGCTCCTCCCTCTGGAATGCCCCCTGAGACTTGAGCCAGATCTTCTTAAGTTCCAGAAACTTCTCAACACTTTCCTTTTCTCATCTTCCTTCCTTTTCCCCTCCCTTGCTAACTCTCCATCTGCCGCTGCGACTGGGGCCTGGTTCCTTCAAAGTCATACAGGTGCCAGACCACCCCCTAACAGTCCTCCCAGCAACCTTTGCCAGCACTTGCCCTCGGGCTCCCTTCCCTGGACTAGCTCTACTTGGTTTTCCCTGTCCACCAAACTCATCCCCCCCCTTCGCTCTGGCAATTGCCGCATTGGCTCACCCAGCATTTACCTACCCCCACTTTTGGGGGTACCCCACGCCTGCACTTCTCCCTCTACCCCCTCCCCCTTGCACTTACCACCTTGTCATGCACTTGCACGGTAGGATTGTCACATGACCAATATAACCATTGTTGTTGTTCTTCTTTGATTCCCATGCCCCCCGCCCCATCTTGTCTTGTGGGGCCTGGAAACACCGGTGTATAGGTGCCATACGAATGTCCAATAAAAAAATAAAATAAATAACTAAATCACGCCAACTGAGTTGCAGCACTTCACCATCTGCATGTGTGCCATTGTCACAGACAACAAAGATTTTCCCCACCTTCTCTGGGCTGTATATGAGGGCCCCTCCAGTCAGGCGGAGATACCTGAAACATCCCTTCAGTAGGACGAAGGTCCGCTCAATGGACAGCCTGGACTGGCGCTTGTTAGCTGTGGTGAGAAAACAAAAATGGGGGAAGAGAGAGAGTAGGTGCTGCAGTGAGTTAGATTCCTGACCTCTTCATGTTGGTTGTAAAATATATACATAGCTAGGATTTAGCTAACCCTATTGCGCCACTCCATGACTAAGCAAGTAATTAGGAAAAACACAGTAGGTGCTGCATAATGTCAGCTCACCACTTATTTGTTTGATTTAAGCATGAACCTGAAAAAACTACAAAAAATCACAGGTAACTATGTACCTCCGAATATTTACAATTTTCAAATGATACTGTGCTCTGGGTGAAAAATGTCAGTAGTCTTGTTTCCAAGAAATTAATAAGCCTAGTCACATGTTTGACACAGTAGATGCAACTTAAACTAACCATCTGTTACTATGAATCATTCTACCTAGTACAAAAACCAGTAACTAAACATTTATAGACTTTTTACTTGAAAACAGTTTTTCCAAAATATGAAGCAACAGTTTTGTTATGTTCAACTTTACTGACCCTTTCCTGTTTTGTCTTCCCTTCCCTCCCTTTGTTTTCTCTCTTTGACACAAGAATAGACTGAAAAGTATGTTTTATAAAGTAACTTTAACAAAGTCTAACGTATATATGACTTAAAATCGTAAGTGTAACTGTTGGGTTAAAAAGATTTTTGTACGCCATGAGGACAACCTTGGAGGGTGGAAACACGTGTTGGTGTGGCTCAAAATTAATTATATCAACCTATTACACTACAAATTGAGTCTGACATAAACACTGATGTATAAGGGTGATTGCAATATCCATATAGATATATGTTTGAACTTAAATGAGTTACACACGATTGATACCTTTCAATATTCATGTAGATATATGTTCCAACTCCAATGTTTTACACACGATTGGGTTGATACCTTTCCAATCCCAATCCGAACGTGGAAAATATATTATCATTTTTTCTATTTGTGTTGTGACATGATAGCAACCACTTATAAATCAAGCACTCGCCTAGTGCTTCCATGTATTAATGTTTGACTCATTTTTCTATCAGGAGGTGAGCGCAGTCAGTGAGGATACCTTTTTCAAGTAAACTTAGTTTTCTGTAGGTGATAGTGGAAAATCCCCTAACTCTCCCCACGGCTGCAGCACACAAAAGCTGACAGTTCTCTTACCTAACTCAGTTAAGGTTTGCGCACTCCCAGCATAGGAGTCTTTTCACAAAAAATCGTTTTTTCCCTATGCACTGTGGTACATGTAATTCTGTCTTGGTGCATTACTAACCTGCTATGGCATTGTGCTTTGATGTCATGCAGGGCCTAGTCCTGTGGTTGGTGGCTGTATTGTGTGGGGTGAGAGGGCAGGTCCTGCTGGAGGCAGAGAGCTTTGACAGGGCATGAATTGAGTTTACATTGTATTGTGCCCCCCCCCTTTTTCAGGAAACATTTTACTTGTGCTGCAAATGTGTAATTTGTGATGGCACTTGTACTTACCCACTATCAATGCCCATTGCTCTTGGAGTCTCTCTATGTAGGCATTGTGGGTGGACCCAGGAAAGTGGGCTCAGCAGTCTGCATAATAGGTCACCTGGTCATTCATTGACTGGTACTGCTTCCTGTTGCAGTATACCTCTTGTGCAGCCTGAGGTGCCAGCCGGGCCACATGGGTGCAGTCTAAGGCTGCTATCACATTGGGCAGTTGGGCGTCCGAGTAAAATCAAGCTTTTGTTGCATTTACCTGTGCCAGGGTGGTGGGCAGGGAGATGTGGTGGGATACATGCTGCAGGAGTCCATCCAGAATCCGAACAAGCACAATGGAAAATGTGGGCAGTGACATGCCATGCAGCATTCACAGACTATTGAGTCGTAAATAGTGATGAGCTGGCCATCCGTTATTGCCCAGGGTGATGGGCTGACATGGGGAATGGGCCCTCGCTTTGCATGGCGTCTCCTCCACCTGAGTGCACCATGAGGTACTGAATTTCCAGGTTGGCTACAACAGGTGCATGTGTGCTGTTGTAAGGCGTGTTTGGGCAAGGTGTGGGCCTTTTGCACCCTTTCTAGGTCCATTGGGTGCACCTGTGTCTTAATTTCCTTCACTTGTTTGCATTTACCTCCACATTTTATGTGGTGGTAACTGCACTGCGTTTTTGGCAGAATTATTGCAGTTTTTCCGAAGTATTTTGGCAGTATTTCTACTTCTCAAGTGGCAGAATTACCATTTTGTTTTCTGGCGGTAAATCAGCCAGCGAATTTACCATCGACGAAATGACTGCCGACACATACCAGAATTAGCGCCAGCACTAATTCCGTCGGCGGATTACCACCCATTCTCTGGGAGTGCCGGCGATCCCATTACCGCTACTTTTACCACCTAAGACCATACTTTTAATGAGGGACCCAGTTCTGGTAGTTATAACCCATTTAGTTTCTCTGGAGTGTGGGCATCTCAGGGGATATTGCCTCACTTTATTACGGGTCACTGGTAGGGACTACTTTGAGCATAGCTGACCTTCGAGGCCTTCTTGTGTGTTTCTTCTTTTGATGGTATTCAGACTCCCACAGACTTGCAGCTGAAACTCTATCCCTTAGCAACGGTCTCGTTTGAGATGCGATCTCGTTACAGTGCAGAAGAAGATATTGCAATGGAGAAAGTCCTACATTCATTGTTTTTAAAACTGAAAAACAAAGTCGGTGGCCAGCGTCTGTATCTTTGTGTGGGGCTCTATGCTATGCGGCTGCATCAGTGAACAGGTGTATTCCCTTGCATACAACCCGACGAGTCCCCATGCCAGTCTTCTGTGGTTCTCACATAGCCTGAGGTATTATCTTTACATGCACGGTTAGCAGACCATTTATGAATCATAAATGCTGCCAGTTAGGGTATTATGTTCCAGTGTAACAGGCACTGCTAGCCGGCATGATGCTCTGCAATACCCGCTGCGTTTGGTTACAGCACTTTTGCTCACTTTGTGGCTCACCTCCCCTATCAAAGAACAGGAGGGGGTGATTAAACAGCTAATGTTAAACCTTCGCAGTGAATTTTATTTATTCATTATTTTTCTCACTATCCCAGGCACACACTCGTTTTTCCTTCACCTGTTTAAAAATCAACCGTTCGTATCTACGGTCCATCCAAAATATTACATGGAGCGAGCGGCCCATGGGACATATTTCAGTGAATTGTGCCTTATATATTTGTTAGCACAATTCCACGGTAGCTATGGATGCAGATAATGGTGGGACTAGTTGATCTGTTCCCTTTGTGAGTGTGACACTGCAAGTGAAAGCATCTTACGTAGCTCCGGTGCACAATTGGCCTTATTTTCAATACTACAGCAGTTTTCTGGAAGTACAGCATACAAGGTAATTCGGGCACTGCAAGTAGTATTGTCAGGCTAATGACCCATTACACTGGCTTCCTGTGGCCAGCCAGATTTTGTTCAAATCATTGTGTCTGGTGCATCGTGCCTTCTATGGCTTGGGTGCTGAGTATCTCCAAGCAAAGTTTATTTATTACACTCCTTCCCGTTTGCTGCGCTCTCAGTCTGCGTGTCTTCTTATTGCCCCCAGCTATCGTCTGTCACGTATGGGAGGCCGTGCCTTTTCGGTGGCGGCTGCTAGAGCTTGGAACAAGCTGCCTATGCTCTCCGTACAACTGAAGACCACCTCACTTTTCGCCGGTTGCTGAAAACCACTCTGTTTTAGGCCGGTTCTCTCTTTTGGTGTTGTCAGCCGCTCTGGACCTTGATTCCTCTTCAGTAGCTAGCACCAAGATGCCTTTGGGTGTACGTGCGCTTTACCAAGTTTATATAACATAACATACATATTCTCAGCCGCATGGGAGGTAAAAATAAAATCTGCACATTCGGTTAAACAGGAGTACCGCATGCAGCTTTTTTTAGTTTTGGCTTTTAGGGGGTGCTAAAAAGCCAGCTATGAGTACAGAGAGGGATAAATGGCATGTGAGGAGGGACACAAAGCTTGTAGCTGTTGTTTGGTTATTTGCCCACTCATTGACTGCCCATGGCCATGCTAATCCCTAGCCATTCCAAAACAGGTCCTGCCCCTCCCCACTCCTGATGGGAACTCTTTGTGCTAACTTTACAAAGCCTTACCATCAAACGTTGGACTAAGTGCCTGCCAGTGTTTTTTGAAAGCAGTCTTCTAGGAGCTGATGACTTAATTGGAGCTGTAATCTCACTCTGGTTTGCCGTCATCTACTCAATTTATAAGCACTATGCATGTCCTTCAGTGGAAGTCCTGTTAAAAACAAGCATTGGCAAAGCCAATAGTTTTGGCTTGTGTATAAGTATTAGGCATTTTCCAGGCGCTGCCTTTAGATGTCCATGTACTTGCGCCATTTTGCAGCTGCTACCATCAATGGCCAGTTAATACCACTATGGCAGTGCCTGTCAAGTGCCTTTCCTATCCCTACACAAAAGCCCATGCTGTTGCATTGCCAATGCTTGTTTACTGCATGTACACAATGAAGGAAACATGGCAGTGGCCATTTTACAAAAAAACAGGAACTGATTCCCAAAAGAATCCAGGGCGTCTGACAGCCGTCAAGGCTCCATAGCAGTTCTGCTGGTGGCATGTCCTTCAATGCGCACTCAGGTTGTCATTGCAGGTGTTCCCGCTCTTAGTTGAAGAGGTGGTGAAGGTGGGTGGTCAGGATGTCCACCCCGATGGAATAATCGCTCAGAGGAAGCTGCCCACTCTACATCAGTGTATCCAGGAGCACATCAATGTGGTCTCCTGCTTTCTCGCTTGGTCTATGAGGCCGAGAAGTTGAATGTCCCCACGTGATGAGTGTGGGAAATCCTGGCAGTGCATCGCCACCAGCCAACAGCCGCAGGAGACAGGCATTTACCATATCTTGTGATGAGGACATGGAGGTAAATTCAAACCCAATCATAGAGATGAGTGGATTAGAAGGTATCGGGGCCTGTACATTGCTGAAAGGCTTATGAATAGCTGGAGATGAGTTTATATACAAACCACATACATTAAGTGCATGTACATGAGAACTCCAGTTTGTCCTCCAGTGTGGCCATCACAACCTGCTATCTGGAGGGCACCATACCTATTCTGGCCAATAGTGGCCCATGATGGGGTACAAAAGGTATGATCACCAGGCACATGCATACATTACTTGAGAGAGACATTTGCACATATCACTTTTATATCTGCCGAATTGGCCACTTCAACATAACATCTCAGCGCTATTTTGGGCCCAATTTTTCTTTAGCACATACTAAGGACAGCCTTCCATGACACTGTTTATCATTTCACCGCTTGGTGGCTCAATGTCATTCAATGGGGGTCAAAGCACCCAAACCTTCATGCACTGGCCCTAACAAAGGAGTTTGATATAGGCAGTGCTTTCAATCACATTGGAGCTCAGGTCCCCGCTCTTTATTTGTGACATTTTCAGTTGAGTGTCTACCTGGTCTACCCAGATAGATTGGGGATCAGGGCTCAAACCTGTTGTGCACCTCATTAGCTGGGTGAATCCATCAACAACTGGGTGACCCCTAAATCAACTGGGTCCGAGGCTTCAATAGACCCCACTGTTGATATTTGGGATGCATTCACTAAACAATGCAAATAATCACTGCAAATAAGCGCTACTTGTTAATTCGTTGCATTCATTTATTCCTGTCTCCTAGCTGCATTTTTGTTTTCACCATTCGATATGTCCCAGCAGGGATAGGACATGTTGGTTTATACCACACACAAAACACACATCCTGAACTGAGCTTGCTGTGACATTTGGTACAGCATCCCATACTGTCCACAGAAACAATCTCCATTATGATTTCCCCATATCTTACTTCCCTATACATTCACATCTGATAGAGCCCTTCAGTTTGGCATTGCGGTCCTTTCAAGCATATAGGCCTTCAGTAGATGCTTGTTATCTTTGAGTAGTGGTTGGAGGGTTGAGGACCTACCTGGTGTACGCTTGATAGATTGGGGGCCAGACTTGTGCACCTCCTGAACGGATTCTTTTACTGCATGCATCTTTATACACTTTATTGGAGAGTGGGAAGTAATTGTAGGATGCCAGTAAATGCGTTCAGTATGGGATACATTACTCACCGTAATCGTATTTCTGATGCTTGTTTCTGCTTAGAATCACATGCTGTGGATAGGCCGACATCTAGTGGAAGCTGCAGAGTATTACAGTTTGTTTTTCTAAACTCGAAAAGGGGCGTCGAACTAGAGCGTGCCAGTAGTACTATCCCTAGTGTGACGTCCACTTTACCCATGATCCCTCACGCGTGTAGGACCCTCAGCCAGTGCTTGTTGAATGGAATGGGCCCGCAGAAACTATATGAACCTGTATTCAGAATAATGTAAGTCATTCTTATTTTGGAGCCATTTTAATGGGGATCCGGGGTGGTGCTGGGGCACATTGGTGCAGCATTTGGCCACGTATTCGTTTACTCAATCTTTGTGGTAGCAACGAGACAAGAGATGGGGCAGGTGAGAGTTTGATGTACGAGTCCCAGGAGATAAATTCACCCTAAAAGAAGTCTTTGTATAAAACCATATGGGGAAAATAATAACAATAACAGAGACAAATACACATGCAAACACACACAGCTTTAACATTTGGTTTTATGTTCTTTACAGACAATGCATCGCCACAACCTGAAATAACGTACTGTACAGTACAGCAGTAGAGGAGTTCACATTGATCAGCAGGGGTGAACAGTGTGATAAGCACTGGCATTGATATCTGAGAGTGCTGGTGTTGGTAGCCATGGAAGGTAGGAAATGCTGAGGAAAAAGTCAAGGACAGGGTGCCAAGCAGAGGCAGGGGGGCACTGGTATGAACACATGTATACGAGATAGTGGTGGAGCTGAAGACATTGAAGGCTAAGCAAGAAGTGATAGGTTCTTCCTGCTGCGGTTCTTCCTCGAACTGCTGCTTGAGCTGTACCGCCAACTCCCTACACTGTTTGTTGGACCGTCTCAGTAAAAAAGCACACATTGGGCCTCATTCAGACCCTGCAAGTCCGGAAACAAGGGTGCTGGTAAGCTTACAGGCACCGTTGTTTCCGGACCAGCATACTACTGCCAGGCACAGCGGCCACGGTAGGCAAACCGTCCATGGAAGCAATGGCACTGTTAGCTATTCGAGTCTATGGGAATGGGGATTTACGCAATTGCCAGCGCCTGACTTCCCGCCAGCCGGACTTGGAATAACCCAGTGGCACCGGGAAGTCAGGTGCCGGTAATTTTTTATTAAGGATCCGGCAGCAACCCGCCTGTGGCACCGGGAACCCTGCCGGACCCCTAATGAGCCCCATTGTTTTTTATGAGGCACAGATAATGCTTCTGACTGCACTGTTCATTGGAATTTGGCTTTGCGCATTGGCTGTGGGCTGTTTTGCGTGTATGGATGAGCCCTTACACCAAGGTCTTGCCACTAAAGAAAATAAACATGCAGCATTTTAATGACATGGTGTCCGTCACTGCAAATGGGGAGTCATCAGAACACAACAAACCAAATCATACTATTGCCCCATATAAAACCCTTCTAAAGCCAATAGAAAATGAATAACATCCTCACAAATGGGAAGGACACAACTTACAGTACTGTACTCCCCTACACCCCTATTTCAAACGTTGTAGAAAGGAATGGAAAATATGCTAACACTGTACTGTGACAGGTAAAAAGACACACCATACACCAAGCACCAGAGTACTGTAAATTACTTTCTGCAACGAGCAGGACCTTGTTTTTCCTCTTAGCCTAGGCATTTGGGGTGGCAGTCTGCTTCTTGAACTGTTCGGGCGAAAGTCAGAGATCAGTGCTGTTAACAGATTAGGACTGGCCAAATACCATTCGCTTGATCCTGCCGGAACGGTAGCATTTGAAATCTATTTGTCTAGCTGTCCCAGGAGAGCTGACACTTTAGCAGAGGTTCTACCATGCACATTCCTATATAGTTCCATCAGTTCGTTCATAAGACATCGGAGGCCTCTTTGAATGGGAGATGCTGTAAAATAATTTCCACTGGCCCAGCTCTTCTTGTTAGACGATAACGTTTTGAATCACACATATGTTGATTTATGAAATACATGAAAGTGCACAGCTGTGTAATTTTCAATTATGTGCTTTGGACATTTTTTGTGGCCACCTGAGGGGGATCCAGAAGAGATCAAAACATGTAGACGTCGTGGCCTATATCACATCGCTACTGCCTTATTTGCTGAATTCCATGAAAATAAATGATACATGTTTTCAAACATACTTGAGTATGTTTTGAAAGAAGAAGATTTAAGTGAATCTATAGGTGGTAACACACCAAATTTAAGAGACATGTCTCATCGGACAGCAAGCCATTATTGCTGAACTATTGAAACATGCAAATTCCTAACTTTTTTTCCTGTTTGACGCATGTGCAATTTGCACCTCAGAATTGACCTACCTCCCTACACTACCATTAACAGCTTCTTGAAAAACCCCTTTGATCTGAATCTTCCCTCCCCTAGCTGCCCTATCTTCCCCCACACGTTCACACCTGACTGTGCCCCAGCAGAACACCGCGCTCTCTCTATTTGAGACCCAGTCCTTGGTCTTGTGACCACTTTCGTTCGCTTTACTATTCAGTGCCTGGCCCTCTTCTCAAGGATTGACACAATGCAGGATAAATTCATCCCTTCACCCCCAAGCCTTCATGAGGTTTAACACTCCAGAGAGCTGGTAGTTACTGTACTTGAAAAACCTGTTCCTATACGCCATTTCGCACCACAAGTCTTTAAGGTGCATTTGTAATGGGGTACGTTTGGCACTATTCTAAGGCCAATGAGTACACCGAGCCAATGCTGTAGTAACTTTCTTTATTCTCCTCATGTACAGACTAACCCTTTCCTTCCTTCATCCCGCCTCTTCCTCCCTCAACCCACGTGCCTCCCCTTTCTTTTAGGTGGTGCCCCTTTTAAGGGGGCAGTGCCCCAAATCACTCCACAACATCTCCCCTCTACTTATCATGGAACGTCTCACATCTGCTCAATAAGTGTCTGGGGCTTCTTGATAGTCTGCTTGAGCCTTCCTTGTGCTTTGGTTGGCTCTCCAGCGTTGGTGTCAGTTAGAGCCGGTGTCTCAGTGTCTGTCCGTTTCCAAGGGTCGTCTTTGTGGTCCCTCTCCTTTCTATTCGACCTGGTCGTCTTCACATGACATTCTGCCTTCTGTTGCTTCTGGTGGCAAAAGGAACTTGAGAAAAAAGGATGCATTACGTGTTATGTTCCATCCCTCTCGTTTGGTGGTGATCATAGAACCTTTGACTTGTACTATCTGAAATGGGTGTAGATCATATCGGGTATCAGTTGTCCTTTGATGCTTTTGGCGAACAAGGACTTCCTCTCCCATTGGCAGTATTATTTCCTTTACTCCTCTGCGACAATCTGCCCACTGCTTCGCCTTTCCCTTCCTCTCAGCACCCTTTTGCCTGATGTCCACGTCTTGTTCCTCGATGTAGTCCTTGAGATGTATGAGGCGTGTTCTAGGATTGTAGCGGATCATTACTTCAAACGGCGTCTTCCTGGTGTTCTCATGTGGAGTGTTTCTATAGTTTCTCAGCATCTGACATAGGGCTTGCGGAAAATGCACTTGGTCAATGATTGCTTTCTGCCTCGTCCACTTGATAGTGGACATGAAATACTCTACCATCCCATTGGCCTGCGGAAACAGAAATGTAACCATTTGGTGCTGGAAGCCAAGGTGAGCTGTGAACCTCATGAATTTTTGGCTCTGGAATGGGGGCCCGTTGTCAATCTTCACCACGTTGGGTACCCCCACTCACTGAAGAGTCCCAACAACGCTGTGGAAAGCGGTGGATGATGACATGCATTACTTACCATAATAGCATTTGTGATGATTGTAGCTGCTTAGATTAACATGCTGTGCATATGGTCTGACATCCAGTGGTAACCGCAGAGTATTGCATCTTGTCTTTCGGGGACCGAAAGGGGTCGTCGGCATAGGCATGTCTGTAACACTATCCGTATCGTGATGTGCAGTGTACCCAAAATCCCTCACGCGCCGAGGTCCCTCCGATTGTATTTTTTCTGCCATGAGGGAGCCCAAGGCTATAGTGAGTGAGTACATAAAGAGGGAAAGTAGTAAGAAGTCTATGTTCCTTCCACCCCGAGCGCGGAGGTAGAGAGGGCGCATGTGAATCTAAGCAGATACAATCATCAGAAATGCTATTACGGTACGTAATGCATGTCTTCTGATGCTTGTTAATCTGCTTAGAATCACATGCTGTGCATAGTGCAGCAAGCAGTACCCGGAGTTGGAGGTGGGTTGTGAGAAGGAACAGTAGAGAAAAGATGTTTCAGTACTGCTTGTCCCACCTGAGAATCAGACCTACAATGACTGTCTAGGCAATCGTGTTTTGTAAAGGTGTGTACAGAACTCCAGGTTGACGCTTTGCAAATGGACTCTAGGGGAACATTTGCAATGAATGCTATGGACGCCCCAGTGCCTTGAGTAGAATGTGCTCTAGGCTTGAAGGACAGTTCGCTCTTAGCAAGAGTGTAACATAGTGTGATGCATTTTACAATTAAATCGATTGGTTCACATGAAACTTCGAGATGAATTTAGGCGCAAATCTGGGATGAGTGCGCAGAACTACCTTATCCCTGTGGACTGTAACAAAGGGGTCTGGAACAGAAAGGGCCTGTAATTCGCTAACCCTTCTGATAGAAGTGATAGCCACTAGGAAGGCCGTTTTATAAGTAAGGTCTTTTAGACTTGCTTTATGAATTGGCTCAACGGGAGATCCCATGAGCCTGGTCAAAACCACATTTAGATCCCATCCAGGAGCTGGGTGAGAAATGGGAGGATACATCCTCTTAACCCCTTCCATAAAGGCCGTAATCACTGGTATCTTCCACCACAACACCTTTTGTTCTAATGTGGTGTAGGCTGAAAGAGCAGCCAGATGAACCTTTAGGGAATTGAAGACCAACCCAGTGTCTAACAGATAGTTCAGGTACAGCACAATGTGTGTGAGTGAGCAATCGATAGGATTGACGCCCTTGGAACTACACCAGATGACAAAACGTTTCCATCTGATGGCATAGCAATAACGTGTGTTAGGTTTTTAAGCTTCCCTGAGTATGTCCATGCACCTCTGAGGGAGCTGTAGGTGTCCAATCTCTATGACCTCAGGAGCCAAGCTGCTAAATTCAGAGTTTGTGGGCATGGGTGTAGGGTCTCCCCCCTGCCCTGAGACAACATGTTGTATGGGCAGGGTAGTTTTACTGGTGGGGAGAGGGACCTTTGCATTAGATGAGCGAACCAGGGTTAGCGGGCCCACATGGGGGCCACCAGTATCATGGTAACTGGTTCCTGGTGCATCTTGTGCACTATCTTGTTGAGAAGGGGAGTCGGGGGAAAAGCGTAGACAAATTTCCCTGACCATGTTATCCAGAGACCGTTCCCATTGGAGCGGTTCTGGGGGTACCTGGAGGCATAGTCTTGGCATTGGGCGTTCTCCTGAGTTGCGAACAGGTCGATCTCTGGGAAGCCCCATTCTGCGAAGACATTGGACACAATGTCTTCGTGCAGATGCCATTCGTATTCTACAGGCAGAGGAAAATCTCTGCTGAGCACGTCTGCAAGAAGATTGTGTTCCCCTGGAACATGTTGGCACAACAGAAACACCTTGTGTCTGAGAGCCCATATCCAAATGTTTTGGGACAGCTTGGATAGCCCTGGAGAGTGAGTGCCCTCCTGTTTGTTCAGGTACTCATGGCTGTAGTGCTGTCTGTCAGAATCAGCACTGTCTTCCCTTGCAGTTGCATCTGAAAGGCCTTTAATGCTTTGACCACCGCTAATAGCTCCAGTAAATTTATATGGTTGGATACTACTTGTGGGGACCACACTCCATGTGCTGTCTGCTGAAGCAGGGGAGCTCCCTCCCGCGTGAGAGATGCGTTTGTTGTGAGAGTGGCTTCCACTGCAGGGGTGATGAAGGTTTTCCCCTTCAAGAGGTTTTCTCTTGACCACCACTGCAGAGAGAGAATGAGGGCTGGCGAGACAACTACCAGATTTTCCTATTGTCCGCTGGCCTGACACCACTGGCTGTTGAGCCACTCTTGCATGGGACGCATGCACAGCCGCGCGTGGGGAACCAAGTATATGCACGACGCCATCATTCCTAGCAAACACATGGCTCTGCGCACCGTCACCTCCCGACTGGCTACATTTTGAGAGATCTGAAAAAGCATGTTCTGAACCCTCTCGCTGGAGGGGAAGACCAGGCTATCTTTCGTCTGGATTAGAGCTCCCAGAAATTGTTTTATTTGAATGGGGACTAGACTGGATTTCTCCGTGTTGATAGAGAACCCCAGACTGAACAGAAGGTCTACAGTCTTTTGGGTGTTCAAAAAACATGTGTCGTACGAGTCCCCTGTTACAAGCCAGTCGTCGAGGTAAGGGTAAACCGGGATGGATAACATGTGCAGGTGTGCTCCAGCTACTGCCAGGACCTTCTTAAACACCATTGGCGCTGAGGCGATGCCGAAGGGGAGTACCTTGAATTGGTAATGCCTGTCCTCTATCATGAACCTTAGATAGTTCCTGTGCATTGGCAACATTGAAATATGAAAGTATGCATCTTTCATGTCCAATGTTGCCATGTAGTCCCCCTGTTTCAACAGTGGGATCACCTCCTGTAGCGTTACCATGCAAAACCTTTGAGGTTTTATGAACTTGTTCGCTGGGCGCAGGTCTAGAACAGGGCGCACAGTGAGGTCCTTATTGGGTACAAGGAAGTACACTGAATAAATACCCTTGTTTACCTGAGGAATAGGGACAGCTTCTATGGTGTCCTTTCCCAGCAGCGCTTCCACCTCTTGATTCAGGATCTCCAAATTGTCCGGTGAAAGGCGCCGTTAGTGCGGTGGTCTGAAATGTAAAGGTCGGGCGAATTCCACGCAGTACCCGTGAGTGACCGTCTTTATGACCCACTGGTCTGAAGTTATCCCCTCCCATGCCGTGAGGAAAGATGTTAAGCGCCCCCTGACCGGGATGACATGGGAGGGGACTTGGATCTGATGGTCATTTCTGACCGGAGGCTGCGGCTCCTCTAGGATTGGGGCCTCTACCTCTGGCTTTGCCACGTCGCTGATCCCTCGGTGGGTAGTATGTGGGGCTTCCTGATGTTTGTCCAGCATTAAAGTTTCCCATGACATAGCTGTTCTGACTTGCACGGGACTGCCCTTGAAAGGACCGCTGAGAATTACTTCCTCTCTGGGGGAAGATCTTTCCGTAATTTGTTGCAGGGACTTAAGAGTCTCATGCTCTTTTTTGGCTGTTTCAAGGGCCTCATCGACCGCCTTTCCAAAGAGGTTAGCTTCTTCAATTGGTTTATTGACGAGAGAGGCCTGTGTTTCAGACTTAAACCCTGAGGTACGAAGCCGAGCGTGCCTTTTAAGTAAGGTTCCTTGGGCCAGAGACCTGCCTGCTGTTTCAGCCGTGTCCAGAGTGTTTTTTTATTACATTCTGGTTCACTTGCCTGCCTTCGGCCACCATAGTGAGAAGCTTGGACCGGAAGGGCTCTGGCAGCTCTTGGAGTCCTTCCTGTACTAGGTTCCACTGAGCATCAGCATAACTCGCCAGTAGCGTAGTATTTGCTATGTGTGTGGTATATGCGGAGGCCGAGGTAACCCGTTTACCTACGGCATACAACCTCTTGGATTCTCTATCTGGAGGCCCCTCCCCTGTAGCAAAGGGTACTCCTGCTAATTTCCGGGTGGTAGTTTCTACCAGTGAATCGGGGGTGGTGTGCCCTTTAATGTATTGAGGGTACGAAGGAGCTGGCCGAAATAACTTTTCTACTCTTGGGTTCACTGCCGGTGTTTGAACTGGTGACACCAGGGAGGGAGCCAATCTTCTCTTAATAGAATTAAGGAGGGGAATGGCCTGGCTAGAGGGTGGTTTCTCCTTAAGAATATCTTCTACAAAGTCCTGCTCAGGCACTCCCTCTTGAGTAGAGATTTGAAAATGCTCAGCTGCCTTCTTTAACATGGTATTGAAGGCCATTAGATTGTCTACAGGCGAGGCCTGGCAAGCCGGGGTGGACGGAGGGGAATCCAGGCACAATACATCAGTGTCCTGACCTTGTTGGAGGAGCGTCCATGGGTCCGTCCCCACTTGCTGGGTTTCTTCCCAACTGTCCGTGGCATCCGCCTGGTCCTTATTGTAATTCTGTAGGAAGGAAGGTTCTTCATCTTCACTGTAAATGTCCTGATAAGTATCCATCTGGACGATGTCTTCATGATGGATGGGGACAGAGGGCTGATCTTCTTGGAAATGTGAAACAGCTTGAAGATTAGGTTCTCCACGAGATCTTTTCGGGGAAGGATGTTCAGAAAAACTGATAATGTTTTCAAGACGGTCCATACACCCTTCAAATTTCTCCCTTGTCCATTTAGAGGACCCAGAATGGCCTACGGGTGGAAAAGCTTTGTCTTCCGCCCTGTGGCGCTGAAAATTGTCTCTCAGGGTGTTGGAAAGATGCTCTTGACTGTCCTCATAGGTATCATGAGAATCGGGGCACCATGGCGTATCTAAAGATTTGTCCGCTGCCTGCCCCATGATTTTCAGCGTAACAGGAATAAGCTCAACCGCCAAAGTAATTCTTGTGATACTATGTTTGATTACCGTCGAATCAGCGTGAGTTAGTGGGTCCAAAGGTCTATCGGTAGACTTACCGCATACCACGGCGTTAGAGGGCCTAGCGGTCAGTTTTTCGCCTTGAGGCTTAGTCGAGATTTTTTGGCCTACCCAGGCCTTCGGGACCGTCTTAGCGTCGGATTTCCATGTTTTGACGTGTGAACCTGATTTCGGGGTAGCACCCTTGTTTGTTTTGGAATGCCCAGTCGCAAGACGCTGCTGCGGATGCGGGGAAGGCTGTTGATCTGAATGATCAGAGGAATCCACCAAAATGTTCACCGCCCTTCTGGCGCTTTCACCTTTTTCAACGTACCCGTCGCAATAGGTAGGGGTTGTGTGTTTACTGTAATGCGCTTGTACACCCCTGTCGCCGGGTGTTTTCCCTGAAGCGAGACCAGAGTCAGGCCTTAAAGGGTCGGGGACGGGCCTGGCAGACCTAGAAGTGTCCGCCTCAAGGTCTATCACATCCGCAACAGGATGTTTTGTCATCGGAGGTGCACCCGTCACTTTCGGCGGGTGTGGCAGTGGGGGAAGGGGGATCTGCCCGCGACATACCGCACGCGGCCCACCGCTTTACACAGCGCTCCTTAAGGGTCTTAGGCCGAAGGAGATTACAAGCCGCACACCGCTTCACATCGTGATCTAAGGGGAGACAGGAGTTGCACGTCCTGTGTTCGTCCTTCCACGGGTATCTGACCCTACACTTAGGGCAGAACCTAAAAGGAGTCGTTTCCATAGCAAAAGGGAAAGATGACCAGACCTAGAGGGTAAAGAGGGGGAAAGAGGAAAGACATAACGGAAATATGGCCACCCCAACCCCACTCCTCCTACTGTAAAGGCCGGCCAGAAGGCCCGGCCACGTGGATGCTTCAGCCTCCGGATCTTAGGCGCCGAAATCCACCGCCGTAGACAAGTCCCCCGCAGTCTTCGTCGAAGTTGTTCTTGCCGTCGAAATGACTTAAGGGTGAATAACCAACAAGTCGGTTTAGGATAAACAATGTCTCTTATGTAAGAGCTCCGCTATAGGGTGACCAGTTATGTGGGCGGAAAAGAAACAATCTGAGGGACCTCTGCGCATGAGGGATTTTGGGTACACTACACGTCACGATAGGGATAGTGTTACAGACACGCCTATGCCGACGTCCCATTTCGGTCCCCGAAAGACAAGATGCAATACTCTGTGGTTACCACTGGATGTCGGACCATATGCACAGCATGTGATTCTAAGCAGATTAACAAGCATCAGAAACTTGTTTTACGACCGGAAACCGGAAGTATTCATCTATTGCACCAATAGATACCCGCCTTCTCCCGGGGGCTTATTGAAATCCAACACAACTCTTTGACACAGATGCTGGGGAAGTAGTGTGACCCTAAGCGGGCATGGGGGCATAGCTGTGGCATCAGGCTGACAGGCCTGGCAGTGCATAAGTATGTCTTCCACCACCGCGTCCATGTATGGAAATCACACCTGGTTGCAGAGTATCTTCTTCATATTGACGAGTCCCTGGTGGCCTTCGTGTGCCAGATTTACAATGGCCTTCCTTAACGTCTGTCCCTTAGGAGGATTCCTTGCTCAGTGTTGACTAGTTCACTCTGTATCTTGGCCAGTCTGTCTATTTCATTCAGGTCCACTTCTCAGACTGCTTGTAGCTCACTCTTGTAATTCTTCTATTTGTTTCTATTTTTCAGCTGAAATTCTGCCCTGATGATGGAGTCTTCCTTGCTCTTGTCAGCAAAGGTTGCCAAGGTGAGTGTAGGGGGAAGGGCGTGCATCGAAACGTTCTGGATACACTACTCTATTTTGCTTTCCAATGTATCTTTCACCTGCGCTTCAGGGTGTCTTGACAAGTAGTCGTCTCTATTTGACTCCACCCCCTGACTTCTGAATGATTTTGAAGTCATATTCTTGCAATCTGATGCCCCATCGTTCGATCCGTGGGGGTATCTGGGTCTTCGGGTTCCCAAACAGCAACAGTAATTCCTGGTGGTCTGTCACAAGGGTGAATCGTCACCCAATTACGAAATGGTGGAACCACTCGCAGGTCCACACAGCTGCCAGACTCTTCCGCTCAGCCTGTGAGTATGCTGTCTCGAAGGTAGAGCGAGCCCTGCTGGCATAGGCCACAGTGCGTTTTACTGGTTGTGTCTCAGACTCACTCTGGGCCAAAATGGCCCCCAGGCCAACTGGGCTGGCGTTCACCGTTATTTCAGTACACCACATGGGGTCGTATTAGGCCAGCTGTCGACTGGCAATGAGTTTATCTTTGATGGCTTGGAAAATTGTTCTGCAGTCCTCTCCCCACACAAATAGTGCATCTTTCTTAATTAGCTTCATTAGGGGGTCTGTGAGGGTGGCAGGCATAGTTGGGGAGATACCTGGCACAGTTCCCTTGCATTGCAAGAAATAACTTGAGTTCAGTGACGTCACTGGGTCCTCCAGGTGCACTACCGCGCTGATCTTGTCTGGGTCCACCATAATGCGTTCGAGAAGATGTGTCTGAAAAAATTCAGACTGGGTTTGTTAATTTCACGCCGTTTGCAGGATTTCACACACCGCCACCAGTGCCTTGTCGTGCTGTGCTTGGGACGTTCCAAATAAAAGAATATTGTCGCTATAGTTGATGGCTGATGTGTTTCTAGATCAAAGTTTCGAATGCATAAGATCGAATGACCAAAGGGTTGAATCAAAAGGACCGAAAACCAAAGGGTCGAATTTTATTTTATTTTTTTGTTTTTTTAGGGGGGGGGGGCAAACCCCTTTTATTTGGTAAAAACCACTTTTTTTTGTACAAAACGGAAACCCAAAAAAATATATATTTTAAAAATAAATTCGACCCTTTTGTTTTAGGTCAAATTGACTCGACCCTTTGGCATTCGATCCTTTTGTATTCAGTACTTTAACTGGACACCGGCTGATGTCACCATGGACATCAGTCGATGGATGGTTTCCTGGAATATCTCTGATGCGGACGAAATACCAAAGGGGAGTCTCTTGTAGCAGAGGAGTCTGTCATGGGTGGAAAAAGTTGTGATGGGCCTAGATTTTGTGTGGATAACAACCTGGTGGCAGCAGTGGTTTAGGCCGAGATGATCATATATTCTATGCTCGGCCCCGGGTGTATCTCCCGTTGTATAGTGGTGTTGGGGATACACATGTCGACGCACAACCTAAGCTGTCTGATGTCTTTTGGCACTACGACCAACGGGGACACCCAGGGTGTCAGCCCATCCACTTGCTCTATGATGTCATCATCCAGGAGTAGTTGAAATTCTTTGGCCACCTGTGCCTGCAGGTGAAACCCTGCTGTGCGTGGGTGTTGTGGCACTGAGGTGACATTTGGGTCCATGTGAAGAGTCATCACAGAGCCTTCAGCATGCTGATGCCTTTAAACAGGACTGGGAGCTTTTCTTTTATGGTCTGAAGTGTTAGGTGTTGCTCTGTCATAGTGTTCACGTGTCTCTTGTGCACCGGGTATCCTTGCACAGTTTCAGACTGGTCATAATGGATGTCATTGAGGGCAAGGGCTCGGGCTGTCCGGTATCTTAGTAGACATCTCCCTGCCATGGGTCTCTGGATGACATGAATGGTTGATGACACAATTCAACCCTCATGGTGCAAGTCACGCACGAACTGTCCTGTTGAGTGGAGCGGGTGGTCAACTTCCCATTGGAATATCTATGCTTTGGAGGGTGTTAGAGAATAGTGCTCCTTTATCAACTGGTGATCTTCGGCATTCATCACATTGCAAGTGGCTCCCGTGTTGATAATGAACTGGTAGTTTTGCCCTCCATTGCGGAGGGTCACCCGTGGAGCTGTGTCGTCGTCTGCTACTGCGCTGATTAACCACACATTCTCTCTGCTGTATCTGCCTGCTGGATTGTAGTCTTCCACTCCTTGAGATATGAGTGAGTTTTCGTATTGGTCCACCAGGTACTGGGGCTCGTGCATCTCTTGCTGGTGCTTGTAGGTGTCTGCGGCACCTGAGGGTACTCTGTTTTATCTGAGTACTGTTGCAGCATCTACAGGCTGAGATCTGCCATTGGCCGGATCATCTTGCATTGGGGCATGAATGGTGCAGTGATTTGCTCTGGCTGTCATCTTGGGAAGTTCTCTGCCTGGCATTGCACGTTGCTAGTCGAACGGGCAAGCTCTTGGCGTCCTACCACCGCCTACAAAGGCGCGGGTTTGTATCCCGAGTTAAATGGTGGTCTTTCTTTGCACATCGATTGCAAGTGGTTTTCCCTGCCACAATGCATACATATTTGTCCCATCGCCGGCATTGTCTTCGATGTGGGAACTCAAATCCACACCTATAGCACTGTCTCTCCCCTTGGTTCCTCGGGGAGGGGTTATCATAGTCTGACTCCTGGGTATTGCTGAAAGAGCTTGTATCGCTGTTACACTTTCAGCCTTTCTGGGGTTTTCTATGGTAGCTGCTTGGACGTTACCCCCTCGTACACTCGAGCTAGGTCTATTATCTCCTGCAGTGTGATTGGCTTCTTCAGGAGGTGCTTCCAGAACGCTGATAACATGCATCCCTCCATAATTCCTGGCCTGATGACCTTGTCAGAAATGTTTGCGAAATTGCAATATGTGATCTTCTGGAGTCTGATGACAAATTTATCCATCGTTTCATGTGGCATTTGGACACACTGTTTAAAAGAATATCTCTTGCAATCCCTTTTGGAGAGGACTATTAATTTCTTGTTGGGAGCAGCGATTGTCATTTCATACGTGGATATCTCCTGTTTCGGTATCTTCTTGAGGATGCTCTTTATCTCCTTCCCTGCGATGTATGTCACTAATGTTGGGTGAGTCATGGTCACCTATCACTTTGATAAAGTCATTAAACTACTCCAACCATTCTTGCCACTTTGGCCCTCCGTCGTGCTGTAGCTGCAGTGAGAAGGGCCCTGGTTGCCTCAAGAGCGCAGCCCTCGAAGAGGTGCTGCACATGGGTACTGCTTGCTCTGCTGGGTTGGCAGCCTCCTGGGCTTTGCCTACCATTTTGGCATTGACGTACTGGTTGCACTCTTCTTTGCTTTTATGTCCAAAGTGAGAATTGAACAGTATGTTTGCATACGTTAGATAGATTTTAGAAAACCTTTCTTCATTATTCAAGTAAGGCTAAGATCCACTTTATTTAGCATTAAATAACAATTTTACTGGTGTTGACCACACCAGATATGTTGCTTTGCTGAAACTGCACATGTGTTATTTATAAGTCAAAAGAAAACCACTGCATGTATTTCATCGCACCATGGCAGCTTCTTCAAGAAGATTTCAAAAAGCGTGTATCTTCATTAATACAGAGGAAAAAGAGAAAACCTTTATATCATAAGGGCTAAATTATAGGCACTAATATGATAAAAGTTGGCAATGCAAGCACAAAATATCCAGTGTTTACAATAAAGTGGTTCTCACATCCTCAGACTCCAAGGCACCAGTGTATCTGTGCAAGAAGAAGGCCAGTTCCATTGTGCCCTCAATGAGAACGTTGTGGGCTGAGCCATTCTTGGAAATGCCCACAGACATGGACTTTCGCTAGGTGCTTTCATTGTGGTTTACTACAGGTCCTGCTCTTCCAAAACATCACTTGGCTGTACCTCTCAGGCATGACAGATTACTTGTCTATGAACAGCAGGCCATCAAAGCACTATCTTGTTTCATACCACAGATTTGCAAGCAGCACCAGCTTCTCCTCGCTAACAGCACAGATCATAGTTGACAGCCTAAAACATAATGGAAACCCACCATTCCTTGCCACCACATCCCCCTGCCCCCGCACACCAACACACTGCCATCTGTTAGCGTGTGAAAGCTATAGCTTTTAGGATTAAAATGGTGCAGGGAATTATGTTTTGCAAAGAGACGTGTGCTAATCAGGCCACCCTTTTATGCATGCTCAATGCAAACTCACAGTTCACCCTGTGCCTTTGCTGAGTCAGCCTCCTGGAATCTTCAGCAGCACCTCTGTAGGTTCAAATGTTACATGTGCTTCCCTGACAGATTCTGGAACACAAGGTTACGATAGGCAGCAGTGACTTTTAAATCTTCTGGACCTTTGTTGCCAAACTTAATAATTGCATGCCATAGACCCGTGGCGCATAAGGCCATAGATATGTCATGCCTAGTTGTGGTGTGGTGACTGCTAAGAGCACACAATTGCACAGGAAGTTGATATAATGCTAGTGTCTTCTCCTGAAAATGGCGCAGCTATGGCAGGCCTGTTGCGAATAAGTGTCTGGTCTGTTTCCACTACAGCCATGTGTAACTATGGCCATTTCAATCACTTATAGGAAGGGTAACACTTTTTGTCAGGGCAAAGGAACACTCCGCCAGGAGAACTCGTCTGAACTGGTAATTCAAAGACCGCACTGACATAACAAAGCCACTCTCACATCAGGGTACTGACCACTGGAGTCCTTTTGAAGTCAACAGACATGGTAAAGGGGTAGTGCTAGAGTAGCCACAATAGTTAGGTAGGCTGAGAGAAGGGTTCCTCCATCTTGGTTTCTGTTAGGGCTTTCTCCCTCTCTCTGTCCCCTCCATTGCCTTCAGGCAAGCCACTCTGTCTGTTAAAGTGAATTTCTTACAACAGGGATTGGACCACTTGCAGCATGCTTGCTATGGACACATTCTCTGTTACATTTAGCCCTTTTAAGGCGAGGGACACACCCTCACCCACTGATTCACCATCGGCCTCTGAAAGAAAAATGACATATCTGGAAATCTATTGGGGATACATTCTTTATGTTATCTGCCATGGAGGTGAAGACAGAAGCCAATGTAGAGGAGAGCTTTACCCATTAGCCATCCCCAGGAGACATTAGGGGTAACACTGCTGTTGGACCAAGGCCTCTCTGCTGGCTGTGAAATGGAACCAGGATTCTGATCACTGGGGGCGAAGGACCCCCTGTAGGTGCCAGGCAGCTTCCAGGAGTGGAAGTTCAGACCTAAGGACTTGCCTTGACTCTGGAGGCCTTGAATTCGACCTCTCAGCAACCCAGAAGTCAAAGAACAGCTCTGGGCCCTGATCGGAGAGTCGTCAGCAAAGAAGTGGCACAGAAAATTGAAGGAGGAAATAAGAGCAGAAAAATGAACAGTGTAAAGAGAAAACAGCAGAGGAACAAGTACAGAGACACAGGGAACGACATGTAGGAAAGGACAAGAAAAAGAAATGTTATGAGAATAATGCAAACTTATTTTGACATTTTGAAAGGTTAAATGTGAGAACCAAAAGTGGCCATTGACTAACATTGGGATGAGGGATATTTCAGAGGAAGAAAACAGGGAAGTCCACTATCCTTCTGTAAGTAGAGTATTGATGTTTAACATGTACAGACATACCCACCTCCTAAGGTTATCAGTACAAAACCCCACATCCGCCCCACCTGTTACACCATAGAGTACAATGCTTATTTGTCCTGACACTTAATTAATGTCTTCTGTCAGTGCTCATTCCCGCTGGTGTGCTAGTATATGGCAGATCAGGTGAGGCAAATCCCAAGAGTGATAAGCCATTACGGAATTTCAGTAATGGAATATCTGGCCCAGAGAAGCTTTCTCAGATTGAAGCCAATCTGTGGGTCAATGATTTAAGGTACGGCAGGTACAGCAAACTGGGTCCTTTTAAGGGGGATGGTTAAGAAGAACAAATTACTTACCGTTGGTAATGTTCTTTCTGTTGGCTGTTCCTCTCACGGGTTCCTCATCTTAGATATATTCATATCCTATTTCGCAGACTGTGAAAAACAATTCAACAGCAAGGGGCGCTGTGTAGCATCAGCATCAATGTACCTCGACAGTTACCATTCCTGCGTGTGGAGGTGACAATGATAATAGTATAAATAGCGTGCACAGCTACCGGCCCAAGACCGTTTGTGGGGTGAGCCTTGATCAGAAGGACTTGGGCCCCCCTGAGCGACGCTGGCAAGTCGTTCTTCTGTATGCCACAGTTTTCGCCCCCACCGCTGGATGGGTATTCAGTGTTTGCCGCTTCTCTCTTCATTCACCATTACTAAGGGAATCCTGGTTAGTTTCTTATCCTCCACTCAATATTATTCAATGCAGCAGGTTGCTGCATCTGATCTGATGTCGTAGTCAGGGAGCTGAAGATCGGACGACCAGCCTTGGGGCTCTTGGAGGGGTTGCATCAGCCCCACGCCTCAGGCGTGGTCCAGTGTGTGCTGTCACGATTAGCACTGAAGTCCACCCGGGAAGAGGTTGCCTGCCGGACACGGTCTTGGGGCCAGAGCTCCAGGGCCGTCCCGTAAAGGCAGCCGTGGTACTCCACAGACAGCCACACATGTCACGGCCAGCTGCCCCTGGATGGGGAGGTGTGTTGGGTTTTAGGCCACCGTCACCACCACTGGGGCACGCCAGGCGCAGGGCCCTCTGGACCCAGATAGGGGGAAACAGGCAGGCCAGGACAGTCCGGCAGCAAGCCTTCATGCCAGGTTCAGGGATCCTGCAACGGTGCTGATCGGGTTCTGACCTTCGGGGGGCAAAGAGAAAGGGAGTCCCTGTGACAGCCCAGCCGCGCCCCTGGGAGGGTCCCCAGGGCAACTGATGTATAAGCGATCTTCAGACAGGCATAGCCCTGGGAGGAACCCAGGACGGCATGGTGTGTTGGATGTGTCTTGATCAATGTGTCGCGCAATTCACACTAATTATCGCAGTTAGCTGCATCCTTCATTGATGCACAAGCCGAGTGATCCACTGCCAAGAGTCACAATCAACTTACAGACATCGGCCTGACCTACCGATGCAGTAGAGGCTGGCAGGGAGGCAGCGCCAGCCGTTCAATCCGTGCGGTGAGAAGGGCCAGCACCCTGTCTAGCTTCCCCACTTGGGAGTCGGCCGGGACAATCAGGATTTCAAAATTAAAAAAGGGGGTCCAGCCACTCAGTCTGGGAAATCCCACACAATCTCCGGCAGCACAGGAGGCATCCCATGGCAAGGTCACATTAACTAACAATGGGCACGTTGCCTTCAGTGGAATGTGTTGTGGGTTTAGATTGGGTCACCAGACCTATTATACATATTCATGGAGATATTAAGTCATGTCATTATTAATGATAACCTTCTGATAAAGCTAGATTGTGTACATGGGTGCCAGGCCATTGTTAACTGGGATTTTGATCTGGGCATTCAGGTCCATATATTTCTAAAGAGTAAACCCCTCCTCAATTGTACAGAAGAATATCCGCCCTGACAGGGATATCATATCCATCAGAATGGATATTTATAATACATTTACAGTAGTATTACGAACTGACTACTCCTCACCCCATAGACATTGTTTGATGACACTTCGTAACCTCCTTTAAATACATCTGCTGCACAACACACCCAATTGTTCTTCCAATATCACACATAGACACTACATTGGTGTTATGTAAAGTATGTGCATATCGATCATACAGTAATAAACACTCATTGATTCAACAGGGAGTATGACATGCGCATTCACCACATGGTGACGCAACTTGTTTACATGTGATGTCACCACACCGGCGTGCGCTTCAGTAAACGCAGTTGTCATGGGAACCATAAATGCTGGCGTCTCACAGACCTTTCTCCATCACTTGAGTGAATCTTCCTTCTGTGATTATTCTCGGTAAGTGAACTACGATAGAGACACACAGAGCGATACTCTGGTGGCTCATTAGAGTGGCGCATTCACATGATCACCTTATCTCTGATTACAAGAAGAAACACGTACAAACGAGACAAATCCGATTTTGAAGGTGTATTTCAATTCACAAACGTGACCACATTGTTTCTACCGGCTGCAGGTAGGACAGATGTTTCCTCCAAACTTCATATAGTGGAGTAATATTTTTAATACAAGTCACTCATAAGGTTCTTACCTCTGTTATTAAGAGATTATGCAGTTTATAGCGCAACAGTGACCTAATTATGAGAATTCGAACATATATGCTCTGATAAAGTGGCAATATTTGTTCCGTCCTTAAGACTTTCTATACCCGACATCAGGTAGGATTCCTGTTTGTAATATTAACTATTGAAAAGATAGGACCGTTATATTAACAATCCGTTGTATAGACCTGGGCACGTTTGCTTACATGTATGCACAATTCTTTTAGGGTACAGCCCCATTGGGTGACGCTTTGCTTTTCTCCTTTAGGAGCCCCAAGGACCCCATTCTCTAGGGACCCACATAGTAGCCTCCAGCTGGCACCCATGAGAGGTATGATGATATTATCATAAGGAATGTTATTTTTTTAGATATCACCATTAGAAGACTACAGCTAAGAAACATTATGTCCATTGTCTCCTCCCCTCCTACAGAATGTATGAACTATGAAAAGGATTAATTGGACTTATGTGAAACTTTGCTCCTGAATAAGGGATATTATATCCCGAAACGCGTTGAGCTTATGAATTCATTTTCTTCACTATTGTGATTCTTATGCACTACATATTATGTATAGAAGATATTGTACAATATGAATGAAATATTGTAACATGATATTTATGAGACACCATCATATAAAAACATTGAAGTACTTGTATTTATGAAATAGTCTGGACCTCTACAACACAGGTGGACATTCCACCTTCATCAATCCTCTACCTAACTTGCACTAACACTTCAATAAATATTGTTTGTATATACACAAAACCATGCGTGTGCATCGGACGCGAGAGTTCCACACACTGTGGACACTGTTTCCTTTTGTTCTGTTCAGCGTAGCGCACATGCAGCCCAGACCTGTTATTGTCCGATCTTGTGTGGCTGAACGCTGAACCCCACTTGTCTCTCTAAGAAGTTGAACGCCGACCGCTGGGGGTCATGTATCTAGTTATCATAGAGGAGTCTTGTTTGTTATCGGAATTAACCAGACAAAGCATGCCACAAACTAAGGAAGGCCATGAACCACCACCCACCGAATCAAGAAAGCGCTCTCAATCTGCCAATCCTTTCTGTGTCTCAGCTGTATGAGGTTTCACGTGTTAAGTCAAATTAAGCTGCAGGCTCCACTCCTGATGATGGGGCCCTTCCATCAATTTCTTTAAGTTTCAGAATTGAAACCATACTCCCCCAGAACCGAAAGACGTTGGTTTCCCGGAAGCTGCTCAGAAGGCCATGGGAATAAAACTGCTGGATTGCTAGTCAGCATCGTTTATGGTCGGAACTACGATGGTATCTGATCGTCTTTAAACCTCAAACTTTCATTCGTGATTAATGAAAACATTCTCGGCAATTGTTTTCCCTTTGGTTCGTCTTCCACCAGTCCAAGGATTTAACCTCTAGCTGCACGATACCAATGCCCCCGTCCGTCCCTCTTAATCATGGCCCCAGTTACGAAAACCAACAAAATAGAACCAGAGTCCTATTCCGTTATTCCTAGCTAAAGTATTCAGCCAATCGGCCTGCTTTGAACATTACTGCAGCAACTTTAATATACGTTATGGGTATATGATGGAATTACGGCGGCTGCTAGCACCAGACTTGCCCTCCAATGGATCCTTGTTACAGGATTTAAAGTGTACTCATTCCAATTATAGGGCCTTGAAAGAGTCTTGTATTGTTATTTTTCGTTGCTACCTTCCAGAGTTGGGAGTGGGTAATTTGCGCGTCTGCTGCCTTTTTTTGATGTGGTAGCCATTTCTCAGGTTCCCTCTCCATAATCGAACCGTGATTCCCCGTTACTCATGGCCATGGTAGGTAAAGTATCATTGAAAGTTGATAGGGGAGACATCCGAATGTATTGTCGCTGACACCGGGACGTGTGATCGCCCTGAGGTTATCTAGAGTCACCAACACGGTCAGGAGATCACAGGAGGTCAGCGTTTGTCAGCATGTATCAGCTCTAGAATTACTGCAGTTATCCAAATATCACATGGAGCAATCAAAGGAACCATAAATGGTTTAATAAGCCATTCACAGTTTCATTGTACCGGCTATGTATACTTATACTGAATGGCTTAATCTTTGTGACAAGCATATACTACTATATAGAGCAAGAAACAAGACTCAGCAGCTACCCCTGTTTAAAGACAAAGGTCAAGTTCACGCAGAGCAAGATCTCTGTTTCTGCCCCTGAAAGGGTTTTTAGCAGTCTGGAGAACGAACCAGAACATTTTGCACAAAAAGTATTATTACGAACTCTCACTACAATGCAGAGTCTTGCATATTATTGTATACCTTCGCCCTAATGGGCTATTGTATGTCTCTTTTTTTTAAGGCCCAGTGTGATTTAGCGGCCTACTAACTTTTAGATGTGTGTTCTAATAATAAATATTATATATACTTTTTTCTGACCATGGCTTACAACTAGTATTTTTTAAACCTAGTTCTCTGCTGCAACCCTGACCTTTGTCTTTAAACAGGGGTAGCTGCTGACTCTTGATTCTTGCTCTATATATGATATACCCTCTCGAGTCAGGCCCCCCATAAACAACAAAGAGTGTCCCCCTTCCTGCCCCCCCTTATCTCTGAAGCATATACTACTGGCAGGATCAACCAGGTAGCCACACCTGCTGAAGGGTGGCAATATGGGTAGCTGTGCACCCGTCTCATGCCAGCCTTCATACCCTCAGTGGACTGCACGACCCAAGCATCAGAGTGTGCCCAAACACTTGTGGGGTGGGTGGACAGGTCAACCGCATGGCGGCCCAACCTGCTCTGCCACAGCAGGGGTGGGGGCTTGGCCCAGGCACAACTTGAAGTGGGATGGGTTTTGCCACGCGTCACCACCGTTGTGGTGACTGCAGGGTCGGCACCCATTGGAATGGTCATTCTGAACCGCTGTAGAAATGTGGTTGGTAGAGAAAAGGCACAGGCATGGCTTACTGGGCTCGCTGGGGCTAGTACCACCTGACCCCGTCCACTCTGATCTGACCACTAGGGAGCTGCTGGGCTGCTTAGCCTTTGCTCTGCTCGGAGGGGAGAGCCACCCACATGAGGGCCCCCCTCCCTGAGGGCGCATACCCTCAAGTCGTCACTGTGTCAAGGCTGGTGGAAGCCAATTGCTTGTAACAATGGCTGTGGCTGGCCAAGCAGTCCAAACCTAGATGAACCAAGTGCGCCAAATCGATCACATGGATTGCGGGGAGGCACATGAACAGATCGTTCTGCAGTTCGTGTGCAAGTCAGCCATGGTTTTCTTGTCAGCCAGGCGCCCTGCTGCCCAAAAAAAAGTTGGCAGATGAGCACAAAAGGTGCTTTTTTGTCCCTGCCATGGCCCAGCAGGGAGCCCACCAGCAGATCAAGCTATGCTGGGACATTTCGTGGGGCACAGTCCTTGGTCGGCTTGAGGTGTGTGCTGATTTTGCCATGAAGTCTGGGTGGAGCAGGGAAATCCAAGTGGAACACAGACAGGACCCATACACACTGGGGCTCAAGGGAGGGGGCACCATCCCGGTTGTACTAGAGCGCTGGCTGGGGCGCGTTAGAAATTTCCCCTCTGATGATGGAAGGGGACCCCAACAGGGCACCATGGGGCATCTGCTGGGCAGGGGGATGGTCAACCCACGTGCGAGGCAGGTGCCCATGGGAAGGGGCACCCCCTTTGGCCTTCGTGGAGCTCTAGCTGAGGGAGCAATATAGTTTTGCCATCAAGGGCGGGCATGGGACTCTGCTATGGAGCCCTGGAACTGCCGCTGGGCAGAGACACAGTCAACCCACATGCGAGGCAAGCACCCAAGGCAGGGTGTCGCTTACCCTCCGACCATCCTGGAGCTCTGCCCAGGGCATATTAGAGCTTTTCCCTCCAGGGAGGAACGGGGACCCAGTCGGGGTGCCCTGGGACCTCTGCTGGGCACGGGGGCAGTTGACCCACGGGTGAGGCATGAGCATGAGGGAGGGGGCACCACCCCCAGCTCTCCTGGAGCTCTGGCTGGGGACCGTTAGCATTCTTCCCTGCTGGGAGGGAAAATTCCAGGTCCACCGCTGGGCAGGGGGGCGGTTGACCCACATGGGAGGCAGGTGCCCAACGGTGGGGGAAGCACCCCCGGCCATTCTGGAGCTCTGGCCGGCACGTGTTAGAGCTTTATCCTCCTGAGAGCGTCGGGGACCCTGCCAGGGTGCCCCGGGATCTCCGCTGGGCATGGGAAGGAGGAGCGACCCACCTGGGACGTTAGTTGTCCAAGGGCAGGGACAGCACACAGGAGGTTGGCTGAGGAAAGATAAGCCTCTTGGAAGAGCACCAAAGGCTTTGTCCAGGCCTCCAGGGCACCACCCCTCGCCACCCTTGCCGCACTAGCAGGCCAGCTCTGCTGGGACATCTGGTGGAGAATGGCCCTTTGCTGGGTTGGCAGGGGCACAAGGCTGCGACACAGGCCCTGATGGGGCAGAGAGAACCAAGTGGAGCACAGACAAGACCAGACAGCATACCATTTCTTATTCGCCAAGAGTCAATTATTGCTAGTGTTGTGTCAAATTTTGTGCCTTGGCAATACTATCTACAGCCATACATTGATAAATTACAAATATAAATACAAATGTAAAAAAATATAGAAGCAAGTACATAAAATTATAAGTTACTCATCGTAGTGACTAATGTACTCTTATTCCTTAATCCCCTTTCTTCCATACTGCATGGGCGTCACCTTCCAAGGGAAGGGAGACAGAACCTTTTTCACCAGAGAAAACCTTCTTCCACTTTAAATTTAGAGGCACGCGAGGGTGCGGCCCTGGGAGCATGCGCTGCCCTGACTCCGCCCTCTGGTGCCACACCTCAGTCCCCATAGGCACGTCGACAATAGATTGCCTCTATATTTTTTTTACATTTGTATTTGTATTTGTAATTTATTAATGTATGGCTGTAGATAGTATTGCCAAGGCACAAAATTTGACTCAACACTAGCAATAATTGATTCTTGGCCAATAAGAAATGGTATGCTGTCTGGTCTTGTCTGTGCTCCACTTGGTTCTCTCTGCCCCATCAGGGCCCGTGTGTGCCGATGAGGAGGATCTCCGTCTTGCTGGCATTCAGACCAAGATCATTGGCGGCACACCAATCTTGAATGGCAGTTAGGCAATCAGAGATGAGAGAGGGAGAGGAGGTGGCTGAGGGAAGCCTCAAAATGAGTTGAGTGTCATCAGCGTAGCACTGGAAACTTGAGCAGAAAATGGCAATGCAGTGGGCGAGAGTTGCCAGGTATTGGTTGAAAAGCCAGGGCGAGAGGTTAGGTCCCTGGGGAATACCACAGGTGGATAGGAAGATAGATGATAGGAAGGACCCAAGTTGGACCTGGGAGGGTTGATAAGAGAGGAAAGAGGTCAGCCAGGCCAGAGCCTGATAAGTGATACCCAGGTTATCACAGAGACGGTTGAGCAGGATGGTATGGTTGTAACTGTAATTATAAGAGTATAATTACTGTTACGTCCCGTCCCCTTTCCTCCATACTGCATGGGGGATTACAACTGAATGTAGCCCCAGGGTGGAGAGGAGAACCACCTTAAGTAAATAGGTTCCTGAGAACCGCCTGTCCGAAAGCTGCATTAGATCTAGAGGGAGTGGCCCATGCGGCCGCCCTGCTTATGACTTGCCAAGGCATTTTGGCGCTGGAATGTGATGGCCGTTGCCTTGGCCCTGACTGCGTGGGCATGCATGTTTGCCGGAAGAGGCTTGTGCTGACCCCCATATGCTTCTTGGATGGCCAAGACCATCCAGCGGGATATGGAGGCCTTGGAGGCTTGATAGCCTGGTCTTTCAACTCCAAAAGTGACAAATAGGGCGTCTGATCTGTGCAAGCCCTTGGTCCTGTCCAGGTAGAATTACAGGGCACGCCTGACATCCAGGCAATGCAGAACTCTCTGTGCCTCATTCTAAGGATCAGCAAAAAACGTAGGAAGCACTATTTCCTCGTTTAAATGGAAAGCAGACGGCACCTTAGGAAGAAATGCTTGGTGTGTCCACAGGACTACTTTGTCCCTGTGAAAGGTAGTATATGGTTCTGAGGCGACCAGTGCCTGGATTTTGCTGACCCTGCAAGCAGAGGTGAGGCCGACTAGTAAGGCTGTCTTAATGGTGACCAGCCTGATGTCCGCGGATGCCATTGACTCGAATGGTTGTGTGCCAGGGCGCCCAAGACTATGTTCTGATCCCACACGGGGTGTGGCATCTTGATGGGCGGGTAGAGTCTTGCGGGCCACGTCAAATGTAGAATTCCACGTGGATGTAGTGCCATTGATCCCTAGTGTGGGAATCCTTGAGCAGCATGCTATGTCCCCACTTATTACAATATTAACATAGAACAGAGAATTGATTACCCCTCTCTACAAAGGCCTGAAAGTTTAAGATTGGTGCAGTTTTACAAAATATTTGGCAAACATATAGACACATGTAGTCCCTAATGATCACTCAATAGACACATGACTCTCCAGGAAACAGAGAAAACATTAATATTTTTAAAACATTATTTATTAATGTATATTAAACAAATTAAAACAAAAAACAGTATTAAAAAACTCAACAGGTAAGTGCAAGTGCCTGGCAACAGTCCCGCAGTGCGTCCTACCGACCGTCTACTAAAAAGTTAATGCACGTCAACGTCCGCGACAGAACCGCTAGCTGCTCATTTGTTTCCCATCTATCCAACTAAACATTTGTGCTTGCCCAACGCCTCACTGTTCTATATGTGGTCTTTGCGATGTGTTTGAGTTCCCTCACGTCGTTTAAAATGACATTTAGCATTTTTCAGATTCCTTTTCGGTGTGCTGACCTTCGTACGGCGGCATCCGTGACTAATTCTTCAGCTGTCTTCCTCAATCTAAACAAACAATTGAGCTCCTCATGCCACACACACAGAAAATACCCTTTGCATGATTTTTCTTGCGCCCGTCTAAATTACTCTCAATGTCCTTCTTATTCATACGGAGGCACAACCAGAGGTCAAGAAAAGTGTTTCCTCGTGCCACAATGATGAAACCTAACTTGTGCACATCTCGTCCAACTGAAATAATTCGATTGCCATAATTTATGCCAATAACTTCTCACTTTGCCTGAGATATCAGCAATGCCATAAATGCATTGTACAATGGGGTAATTCATTAATGTGAAGAAAAAGTGAAAGAAATCTATTGTCCTGAAGAAGGCCTAGACATCTATTTTTGAAAAGACACTAGGGATAAGTGTCCAATTTAACTTATGGCCGAAACGTGTTGACTATCTCGAAAATAGTCAGCTAATGCTCGGAGACTACTGTATTAATTCAAACGAGTAATGTTTATTTAGTGACTTACACCCCTCCATATTTTATGTTTTGTAGTTATATTATCTATAATAATAATATTCAGAAAAATTCATTTATTCATGTATATTAAAAATGTTTAAAAAAAAAACAGTATTAAAAAACTGAACAGGTAAGTAAGCAAGGATGTCACAATTGATACAAAACTACAAAACATAAAATAAAGAGGGGTGTAAGTCACTAAATAAACATTACTCAATCGAATTAATACAAGAGGCTGCTTGCATTAGCAGTCTTTTTTCGAGATAATCGACATGAGACTAACACCCCTCCACATTTTATGTTTTGTAGTTTTGTATCAACTGTGACGTCCTTGCACTTACCTATTCAGTTTTTAATACTATTTTTTAAAAAATGTGTTTAATATACATGAATAAATTCATTTTTGTGAATATTATTGTTTTCTCTATTTCCTGGAGAATCATGTGTCTATTGAGTGATCATTAGGGACTACACATGTCTATATGTTTGCTAAATATTTTGTAAAACTGCACCAATCTTGAACTTTCAGGCCTTTGTAGAGAGGGGTAATCAATTCTCTGTTCTATGTTTATATAGTTTCTATACTCCCATTTGAGAATTGACCCCACAACATCAAAAAATAGGGAGTTTAACGTTCACATAGTGATACCCACTTATTACTGACAAGCATCCCCTAGTTGAGCGTAGCCAGTGAATGCATTTATTTGTGTCACACTGTCTTCTTTGGTAGTATAGCCTAATTTGGGGACTTTTTGCAAGAACACTGATTTAGTTGCCTCAAAGATGGATAGTGGATCCCTATGGAGGTTGTTCACGGCCCTATGAATTACCAGTTCCCGGGATATCCCTTATATGTAGGGTAAGGATGATGTTGTGGATCTGTATACTCTCTGGGTATGATCAAAGGGTTCAGAGATTGACCTATGAGGGTTATCAATGGAGGTTTGCTTAACAACTGACACACCCTCATTAACTCTTGGGATGGGTTAGCAACTGGGGCCAATTCTATGCTCTTGCCATGGTACTGGGCTATCATGCTGTGTTAGCATACTACCCATTTTAACTGCAACATTCGCTCGCCTTATGCCTAACTGATTGTGCATTTCTTTACCAGCTTCCGGGATAATTGAATCAGCTGTCCTACTAGGCAAATTGTTTAGTAGGTTTTTTTTAGCCCCTAGATCAGTGTAGCTAGTGTAATCTTTGCAGATCTAATTACACCACAGGTACAGCACTGTCTGTTGGTAGAATAATTACTTTGGTCTTCTGCTATCTGTGCACTCTTGCCCATAGGGTTTCCCTTTTTCATGGGCCCCCTGCAATAATTCTGCTTAGCTTTCTTCTCTTAACTATTTTCTTTTTCTTGGGCTGTCAGGGGGAAATGGGAAGAATTATTTCTTGCCATCTCGTCCTCCAAATTGCCCAAGGTGAAAAATCGATTTGTAATGGGTACATTAGTTATAGAGCATACCTCTTCCCTTCTTTTTAATTTTGCGCCCATCTTCACTCAGGGGAAGCTGAGACAGGCTAGTATCGCAATGGACTATTACTCAGCTTTTTACAATGTGTGTGGGGAACCAGTCTTTTCTGAAAAGGTTCTGTATGGGACGACTTGAATCGACTCACTATTATGTGTGTGGGAACCAGCCCTTTTTTGAAGACTTGCCACCAAATAGACAACATCACCCTTAGTCAACCTGACTGTATTAGAATTACAATTACAACTAATTTGGATTCTTGTCTTATACTATTATTAATTTGGATGCCTGCCTTGATAAAGCCCAGAGGGTCGAAACTTGTGGCCATGCAGTTGGTAGATTTCTTATACTTTCAATAACAATTGATGAATACATTAATACATTATTATAAGTCACTTAACAACCATACCTTAGTTGAAGGTCTTAGTGTTTATGAAAATTGGAGCAATTCTTACTGGTTTATGATGTCAATAAACTTGTAAAAATTTTAATTGAGACAATACAGTTTTAAGTATGGAGAGCCTTCCCAAGGGTACATTTCTTCATATTCACTTTTAGGTAAATGTAGCACTTGATTGTGTGCTACTCGTTCCCTGCAGTCAGCTGCTCCATAAGAACCACAATTGATCACACAGGCGCAGCCCCAAGGTCTGACAACCGTTGCTATTTTAGCACCACATGCTCTAGCCTCTCAGGATCCCTCCACAGGCAAGAGTCTTTCAGAAATCGGGATTCTAACCTCCCAGCGGGATTATGAAGTCTCTATGGTTTTGTCCAACCAATGATTGTAATGGCTAATTCTGGAGGCAACTATGGTACTCCTTCTTAAGGTCTGGGTATCTATCCCCAGCAAGGTTTGCCTCCTCTTTCCTCTGTATGTTTTCTTCCTACTCGGGCTAGGATCTGGGATAGACTTCCAGTTGTCTGAGGAAAAGGCTCCCTCCTTACACAAAGAAAGGTTGCACAATCTCTCTCTCCCTTTTCCTTCTTTCATCTTCTGAGTTCCTCCCCCTGGGACTCTTCTGTCCCCTCTTCAGACTCTAATCCTTCCTGAGGGCTCTTCTCTTTCCCCTCCCCTCCTGCTTTCTCTTCAGTCTCACTCCCTCCTCCAACTCCAAACTGTCCCTGATGTCCTTCTTTCCACATCTTTTCACTTCTTTATTTCTCTATCATCCAGGTGCACACCTTTCCTAATGACCCCCTGTCCTTCTCCTTTCTCTGCCCTCTCTCTCCCTACTCCAACTCCAACCTTCCTCCTGGTGCGCCTCCTGTCATCCTCCTTTCTTTTACTTCTCTATCCCTCCTCCAATCTCAATCTGTCCCTAATGTTCCTTCTTACCTCCTCTTTTCCTGCATCCTTCTCTCCCGCAACCTCTAACCTCTTGTGCTATTCCTCCTTTCTCTCTCTTCCTACTCCATTTTCCCCCCCTAATATTCCTACTTTCCTCCTCCCACTCTCCTGCTGTACTCATCTCTCTTGCCCTACACTGCTTCGGATCTATACATTTTCAAAACCCCCTTAGCATGACTGCCGTGGGCATTTTTATGCTATATGGCGGGTGCAACATTTCCAATATTTCGAATTGTAGGGGCCCTCTTGTCTGCTGAGAATTGGTTTTGTCTCATTTACATGTGAGGCTGCAGGGCCATAGGGCAAGGCCTCAAAATGGCCAGTGGCCATTTTACATTCAGGTGGCCCTTTCATGGTGGCTAAGCAACCAAGCCATGGTATTTGCCTTAAGAACCTGTGGTCGCCGGTTTGCAACCCCAAATGGGTTTGCCGGGATGCAATAACCCTTCTCCGTGAGCATAGGTTTTTCTTCATTCCAATTTGGTTATCTGAGTGGCAATTTGTGTGGCTTGAAACTTAGGAATACTATGGAGGTGAATCCAACCCCAGGAGTACCTGTAATGAACACACTGTGATCACAGGGAAATATAAGATTTTGCCGGCGCATTGTTGCAGACATATCAATAAATAGTATGAGTGGCACACAATTTGAGAGGATATCAGGAGGAGTACAGATTTAATATGGAGGAATATGGGGCCCTATAGAATGGCGTGACAGAAAGTTAATAGACCGGAAAGTGGATTGCTTGCTGGTATGTACATGGATATGAGACTAGGTAAAGATGGCCGGCGAGATAGAGGGCTCACTACCCAGGATTCCCTGGAGAGTTGCCATGGTGACACAGTAGTAACAAAAACAGACGCAAGGCACCCGAAGCACCCAAATGGTTTGCTGGTTGGATGCCTTGCGGTCCGTTCCCGGAGTTACAATAGCACTCTTGGAAAACGCTGTGAGTATGCCCTAGTAATGGCTAATTATATGCAATAAACAACACATGCAGGTTTTACTTGCGGAGCAAATGAAACGCCCAGTTGCTAAATTGAACACTTGTTCACATAGCAACGCCGTAGGACTCCAATCAACAAAATATAATGTCTGAGGCCAGAAACCAGCCGACTTGTGTCAGGTAAGTCAAACAGAGAAAAGATGTTAGCAATTGAACTTAGGTGTAGGAACCAGCTCATTTTGGATAGTTTGAAAGTACCTTAAAGCCTCCATAATTCTTTAGGCTTTTACTCCTTATTCATTTATTTGCTTTTACTCCTTATTCATTTATTTGCTTAGGTATGAACAGATGGATATGCCTGGGACACATTGAGGTCAGTGGCACATAGATATTCATTTATTTAAAATCACTACAAACAAGAATGTGTATTGAATGATGGAAATTGTGTTCTTTTTTTTTATAGAATATGAATGTAAATGAAATGAAGAAAAATTAGGAGAACACATTATATTAGCCCATGAAGGATAACACCTATATCCGAAATGCATTAGCAAATACATAGTTAGACATTAGAACATTTTGTTGAACTTTGTGGTTGTGAACGAAATGTTGATGTGGATAATGAAATATGTACACACAAAGAGTTATGATTTGAATATAATGCCTCATAGGTTTATACCTTCAATTTTATTTTCTTGCGTTGTATTTTTTACTTTGAATTTATTATTGAATTTATTGATCTTTCAGAATTATTAAAATCATTATTTGAATTTTCAATATTGGATTCTAAAATTGGTTAGGTGCAATTTAAAGCTCACACTCGCAGGAGGAATTGGAAAATTAAAAGTGTATATGTCATGAAAAGAGATGACATTTTGTATTAATTTGTTTGTGAATTGAGGTAATATGTTTTGGCAATTGGCTATATATTTTGGCAATTGGCTTATGTTATAAGAATGTTATAAGAATGTTATAAAGGGGTTTTTGCACGAGGATTATCTGTTGGTGACAACGGATTTAGGAGAGTGACTTGCTCCACAATTATCATCGCAAACTGTGCATTCAGGTCTTCTATCACTTCTATTATTTGTGGTTCAATCGGCATGCTGTACTCGCGGATCACGGCAGCCATCTATAAGGCTCTTATATTGGTTCTTTTCCAGGTTGCGAAGGACAGTGGGTATGTCTGGTCACTTTGTGGGAGGGGGAGGAGGAAAAGACTCTAGGTATCACCAATATTCTGAAACCATGGTTAGCATCACGTCATGAGTGGCTTTCCCCATCCCTGAGACTCCTAAACCCTCTTCACCTGTCACAGAGAATAAACAAAGATGAAACATATGCAATAAACATGCATAAGCCTTCCCCAGGGCCTTATGCCTGCTGTGACCCTCCTTTTTTCTCAATGGTTAGGGTTTTCTAAATGGAGAGGACAGGGAAACCCTTACATGAGGTAGATTTGGGCAACTTTTAAAGTCATTAAATGGGGATGGGGGAGCCACAAAGACTACTGTAGCAAAAGGTGACCATATAACATGCAATTAGGGTCAAAGTGGAATAAAACAAGAAATGATCTAGTTTACCTGGGAGTAATGGGCAAAATTCAACTTGGGGCGATCTTACTTGGTGTTCTCTCTCTTTGGCTCACGTTCTCTTCCATTTGCAGTAAATGGCTCTACTGGTGCGATCTGCACTAATACATCTCTACACTACTTTCCTTTCAGGTGCACAGTTCTCTCAGTTACAGTGCATGTCAATCGCTGGTTCATGTTCTGCAAGGTCGGTGCTGGTCTCATTTTGTCTCCTTCTGGTTCATAGGGAAGTACTGATGAGCTTGACTCCCAAGGTCTTGCTTTTGGCCTGTCTGCTGGATCTGCTTCTCTGAGCTGCTTTATGGTTCTTTGTTTTTTGTCCTTGGGTTTTATAATTTATGAGCATTTTGAGGGTCGCTGCTGAAAGAGGTGACTTAACGTGTTTGTCTCCTGATTTTGATCTTGGTTGTAACCATTTACAGTGGAACAGCTTTGTGGAATATCTCTCTGTATTCTTACTCACTGTGATGTTGCTCATCCTCTGCTGACTTTGGAGAATTTGATCTGACCACAAAAGAGTCTTGTTTCAGCTACTCGAGCAAAAAGCTGACAGAGTGGAAATTCTGAGGAAGCCAGTACTCATGGACTAACAACCTATATCAACCCAAATGAGGACAAATAAACACAAGCCAGAAATCCTCAGGAAAAGAACACAAAGGCTGGGCAACTAATGGGTAAAGACAGACAACAGACCTAAAGGCTAAAGGACAGACTGAAGTACAAGAGAAGGCTATTGCAAGGGGAATTCGGGAGAAGATTAGATAACTGTGAGCAAGTACTGCAGACTAAGAACATGGATAGGGTGGACTTAAGCTGCAGATTGGAAATTGTGAACTGGAATCAAGGAACTGCAAAATGAACTATCAGAATGAAAGCAAGGAACTATGGATAGAAACTAGGGACTGGCATCAAGGACTGTGAATAGAGAACAAAGGAACAGCAAGCAGATACGACCTAAAGCATGGGATTACAACCAGAGAGCTGGCAAGTAAAGATGTGTCCCCAACCCCCAAGCTATCCCTAATCAATTGACTTCCTTCATATATGTACATTGTGTTCATTTGAATCCTGGAGTTAGGTACTAAATCTTTCTCTTATTTATGTTATGTCCTCTTTTCACCTGCTCTATATACTTCTTTACACTAGCCCTCCATCCCCCGGATTGCTTCATCCATCCAACCATTGTAATCTTTGAAGGCACCATTCCTAGAGATTCCCTCTTCCTTCTGTAATGTATGCTCTGTACGTCATTTCTGATTCAAATGACTTCCATGCTCTTAACATATACAAATAGCTACAGCACTGCTGGGAGAAAGAAGAAATAAGGTAACAGGGCATGGCACTGCCATGTCAAAAGAGACATAGAGGTGCTAAATAGGGTCAGAAGGATCTAGGTGCCGGATAAAAGGAATCCCAGGACAGGAGAAGAAGGGAGAGCAGGAAGCAACAAGGGCACTTGAAACTAGAGCAGCAACTTTCAACAGTACCAACAGGGTTTAGCGGAAAAAACACAGAAAGCAGGAGGGTCTAAACGGTGTCCAGTCAAAGGATCTAAAACAAAAGGATTGAATACAATAGGGTCCAGTCAAAAGGACCGAAAAAAAGGTTGAATGCCTTTTTTTAAATGTATATTTTTTTGATTTCCGTATAGGAAAAAAAAGTGGTTTTTCCACCTTAAACGGGGTCCTTTTGACTCGAAACTATTGCATTTCAATCCTTTGTATTCAATCCTTTCACCTATAACCGGTCTAAACACATGCTCAGTTGCAAGAAAGAAACAGATACTCACTGTAGTGACTATTGTACTCCTAGTAGATAGTCCCCTTTCCTCCATAATGATGGAAGTCTGTCAAACAGAGACACGAAAGAGCCTTTTGCACTGCAAAAACAACGTCCACTTGTTGCACGCAAGGGTGGGCTTGGGTCTGCCCACCCACACTGACTCCTCCCACTGGCCTCACCAATCTGTCCTGGACCGCTCGTCAGCAACTACTAACTGCTTTATGGGGTACGGAAGGTGGTTCATATAGAGCATGGGTGCACAACACATGGCTCGCGGGCAAGTTGCGGCCCGCCATGACGTTTTGTCCAGCCCACCAGCAACAAAGACTTTCCTAATGGAGGGCGGCCGGCAAGCAGCATCGACCGCCCTCCACTAGGAAAAGTCTTTGTTGTCTTCTGGCCCGGACAAAACACTGGGCCTCATTGGCTCAGGGCACATGTACCACGCAGCTCCTACGAGCCACGTAGTGCGTGTGTGCTGCACCAATGGAGGGCCAGCACTACGGCTGAAGTGGCCAGTAAGGCTTGATGCCGGAAGGCATTTCAGCCCTGCCCTGCCCACGCCAGCCATAGTACCGGACCTTCGCCAGCGTTCCAGCTAGCCTGCCTTCCAGCGCGTCGTCCGGTAAGTACAGATTTTTTTTGGGAGGGGGGATGTTTGTTTGTGTGTCTGATCTTTGTGCTGCTTGTATGTTCAGATGCGGGTGTTGGGTGTGTGTCGGGTCTGCCTGAATGTGTTTGTGTGCAAGTGCAGTGTGTGTTGAGATGCGGGGTGGGGTGTGTGTCGGGTCTGCCTGAATGTGTTTGTGTGCAAGTGCAGTGTGTGTTGAGATGCGGGGGTGGGGTGTGTGTCGCGTCTGCCTGAATGTTTGTTTTTGTGTGCAAGTGCAGTGTGTGTTGAGATGCGGGTGTGGGGTGTGTCTCGGATCTGCCTGAATGTGTTTGTGTGCAAGTGCAGTGTGTGTCGAGATGCGGAGGGGGGGTGTGTGTCGGGTCTGCCTGAATGTGTTTGTGTGCAAGTGCAGTGTGTGTTGAGATGCGGGGGTGGGGTGTGTGTCGGGTCTGCCTGAATGTGTTTGTGTGCAAGTGCAGTGTGTGTTAAAATGCAGAGGGGGGTGTGTGTCGGGTCTGCCTGAATGTGTTTGTGTGAAAGTGCAGTGTGTGTTGAGATGCAGGGGTGGGGTGTGTGTCGGGTCTGCCTGAATTTTTGTGTTTGTGTGCAAGTGCAGTATGTGTTGAGATGCAGAGGGGGTATGTGTCGGGTCTGCCTGAATGTTTGTTTTTGTGTGCAAGTGCAGTGTGTGTTGAGATGCGGGGATGGGGTGTGTGTCGGGTCTGCCTGAATGTGTTTGTGTGCAAGTGCAGAGTGTGTTGAGATGCGGAGGGGGTGTGCATGTCGGGTCTGCCTGAATGGGTTTGTGTGCAAGTGCAGTGTGTGTTGAGATGCGGGGGTGGGGGGGTGTGTCGGGTCTGCCTGAATGTGTTTGTGTGCAAGTTCAGTGTGTGTTGAGATGCGAGGGTGGGGTGTGTGTCGGGCCTGCCTGAATGTGTTTGTGTGCAAGTGCAGTGTGTGTTGAGATGCGGGGATGGGGTGTGTGTCGGGTCTACCTGAATGTGTTTGTGTGCATGTGCAGTGTATGTTGAGGTGCTGGGGGGATGGAGAGGGTCGGGTCTGCCTGAATGTTTGATGTTGTTTTGTGCACGTTCAGTGTATGTTGAGATGCGGGGGTGGGGGGTCCGGGTCTGTATGGGTGCATAGTGTATTGGTGTATGCTTGTGAGTTAGTGTGCTGAGTTGTGGGGTGGGGGTTCGGGTCTGTATGGGTGCATCATGTATTGGTGTATGCTTGTGAGTTTGAGTGCTGAGTTGGGGGGTGGGAGTTCGGGTCTGTATGGGTGCATAGTGTATTGGTGTATGCTTGTGAGTTTGTGTGCTGAGTTGGGGGTGGAGGTTCGGGTCTGTATGAGTATGTATGCATGGTGCATGCTTGGTGGCATGGTGTCAGATAAGGAGCAGGTGCAAGTGGATCTAGGTCACCTGGCCTAAGCCCCGCCCACCTGGTGCCTTCCTGCCTGACGCTCTTTTTCAACACTTAGCAAGCCCCGCCCACCTGGTGCCTTCCTGTTTGTGCTCTTTTTTCACCACTTAGCAAACCCCGGCCACCTGGTGCCTTCCTGTTTGCTGCTCCTTTTCCCTACTTAAGGAGCCCTCCAGCCTCTTTTCCCTTGCAGATGGGGAGCAGGTGCAAGTGGATCTAGGTCACCTGGCCTAAGCCCCGCCTACCTGTTGCCTTCCTGCCTGCTGCTCGTTTTCACCACTTAACAAGCCCCGCCCACCTGGTCCCTTCCTGTTTGCTGCTCTTTTTCACCACTTAGCAAGCCCCGCCCACCTGGTGCCTTCCTGTTTGCCACTCTTTTTCCTTACTTAAGGAGCCCTCCAGCCTCTTTTCCTTTGCAGATGGGAAGCAGGTGCAAGTGGATCCAGGTCACCTGGCCTAAGCCCCGCCCACCTGGTGCCTTCCTGTTTGATGCTCTTTTTCACCACTTAGCAAGCACCACCCACCTTCTTAGCCCTGACTCTTCCTTCCTGCTCCTAACTATTAGATCAAGGGTGTCTCTCGCCCGGGCGTCCTACGCAAAGGGCAGACGAAGAAAAGGGGAATTCCTGTTTGGACCTGTTCGGACCCAGGGCCTGACCCCCTGCTCAGACAGCAGGTAGGCATGCACCAACATGTGTTACTCCCTCTGGTCCCCCCGTGATGTTCCCTTGTGCCCCCCCATTCTCGCACACAGGTGTTGCCTGTTTTGATTGATTCTTCTACCCTGCTCCCCCCTCACCCCACTCAAGCCTACTTCTGCAGGAGTCTGTCCCGATACGTTCTGGTTTCACCATCACCGTCTTGTGGACAATGCTGAATTTGACTTTTATGGACTTCATTCATTCATGGTGCGTCACCCTTTCTTAACTCTCATGCTGAACTTCTTTTGCATCTTGTACTCATGTTGGCCCTGAATCATGCTGTTCCCATCTTCATCTTGTATTCTGGCTTGCAACATTATGTGTTACTACTGACTTCTGCAATTGTATTCACTCTCCCCTCTTGATTCTCCACTCTTTTGACTGCTAACTCTCTGTTCGCTCCTCCTTTCCCTTCTCCCTTTTCCTATGTCCTCCCCTTACTTTCTTCTATGCACTTACTCTATCAGAATTGTCCCTGGACCTAGTATGATAGCAACTTCGTCTGTCTCCTCCTCCCTCCCCTTACTGGTTTTTTCCTCCCCCAGCCCCCTCCAGCACTATCTGAAAGGTCGTCAGGCCTAATATGATAGTCGCTTGTTTTGTTCCTCCCCTACCTTTCTGCACCCCTCTCCCTCACTTCTTGTTTTTTTTCCGGCTCTACCAGAAATGTCGTCAGGCCTAGTACGGTAGTCGCCTGTCTGTTTCCATTTCCTTCCCACTCTCCCCTTCCGTTCCTTATCCATGTTTTAGCTCTTGCACTATCTGAAATGTCGTCAGGCCGAGTACGATAGTCAATTTCACATCCTTACTGTTCATGTCATGTAAGAATGTCATTGTTTTTTCCCTTGTTCCCTCCCTTGCCTTGAAGCGCTTAGAAACACATTGTGTATAGGCGCTATATAAATAAACTATCATATCATATCATATCATGGGGCATAGTGTTTGGTTCGGGGGTGGGGGCCATGGTGTTTGGTTGAGGGGTGGGGGCCTTGAGGCATAGTGTTTGCTTGAGGGGTGGGTGTCTTGGGGCATAGTGTTTGCATGAGGGGTGAGTGTCTTGGGGCATAGTGTTTGCATGAGGGGTGGATGTCTTGGGGCATAGTGTTTGCATGAGCGGTGGGAGCCATGGGGCATAGTGTTTGGTTGGGAGTGGGAGCCATGGGGCAGTGTTTGGTTGGGGATAAGGGGGCCATGGGGCATAGTGTTTGGTTGGGGTTGAGGGGGCCATGGGGCATAGTGTTCGGTTGGGGTGAGGGACATGGGGCATAGTGTTTGGTTGGGGTTGGGAGCCATGGGGCATAGTGTTTGGTTGGGGATGAGAGACATGGGGCATAGTGCTTGGTTGGGGGTGGGAGCCATGGGGCATAGTGTTTGGTTGGGGTGAGGGACATGGGGCATAGTGTTTGCTTGAGGGGTGGGGCCATGGGGCATAGTGTTTGGTTGGGGGGTGGGAGCCATGGGGCATAGTGTTTGGTTGGGGTGGGAGCCATGGGGCATAGTGTTTGGTTTGGGTGAGGGACATGGGGCATAGTGTTTGCTTGAGGGGTGGGGGCCATGGGGCATAGTGTTTGGTTGGGGGTGGGAGCCATGGGGCATAGTCTTTGGTTGGGGGTGGGAGCCTTGGGGCATAGTGTTTGGTTGGGTGTGAGGGGACCATGGGACATAGTGTTTGGTTGGGGGTGGGAGCCATGGGGCATAGTGTTGCACTCCAAGAGTGAACCCAATAATAAAGCTAAAACAGGCACAGTTAGGAGATGTACATCTTTTGCTTTTTGAGGAAACCTGACTCAAGGAAGGCCTTACTCCTCTTGGGCAACCCAAACAGCAAACTATAGCAGTCCAAAATGGAATGTCCAATCAAGGGTCAATAAAATATATATAATTTAATTAAACAGACGATATACAATAACTAAATAGAAATCAATTATAACAATGGAAAATGTCTAGTACAAAATGTAAGTTTGAAATAAAATTAAAAATTGTTACCCCTCAAAAACATATTCTTGTTCCATGTGTTTAATAGAAATTGGGGGTTGAAAGAGCCTCCTGCCACATCCCGCCAACCACCCAGCCCACATTTACTTTTCGGCCCACTATAGCCATCATGTAAGGTACTTTCGGCCCTCTGTCAAAATCAGTTGTGAACCCCTGATATAGGGGGAAGATGACTGTGGACTAGGAGTACAGTAGTCACTACGGTAACTATTTCCTACTCCTATGTCCTGTCCCCTTTCCGCCATACTGATGGGAGATTTCAGAGCAAAAAGCAGCTTTGGGGAGAGGACAGGATATATTGGCTACCAACGAGGTTGCGCATGACAGCCTGTACAAAACTGGCATCAGCCCTGGAGCTGGCATCCAGACAGTAATGATTGACGAAAACTGATGGGGAAGACTATGCCGCAACCCTGCTGATGACATCCCAAAGGACATTGCACTGAAAAAACACAGCCATAGCCTAAACTCTGATGCCTTTAGGAGGCTTACGCTTTTGCAAGGTGTAGTGCTTGATGTCTGAAACTATAAGCTGGGATGCTGGACATCGAATGTAATGAAAAGGGCCTGAACAGTTCTGAACAGGGCCTGGTCGCCTGAACAGTTGTTGCAGATCAAATATAAGTTACTCCAAAAATACTCAGATAGAAGACAGCGCCAAGTCAGAGTTTCAATAACAAGGGTTCATTTTAATTTTGAAAAAGTTGCCCTTGTTGACACGTGTTTCGGCTGTACTTCCAGCCTTTATCAAATCAGGTTCCTCTGTGAAGTAAAGGTATATCTGCTGTGTTATGTGCAGTACCGTTACACACATCAGTCCCTGCAAATGCCAGCACAAACCCGGGTCTCTGGAAATGAACACATACAGCAGTCACTGCAGTCACTGCAAAGGGCAGCACATCTACCAGTCACTACAAAGGGAAGCAGCACACCCACCAGCCACTGAAAAGGGCAGCATACCTACCAGTCACTGCAAAGGGAAGCAGCACACCTATCAGTCACTGCAAAGGGTAGTACACCTACCAGTTACTGCAAAGGGCAGCACACCTACCAGTCACTGCAAATGGTGGCACACCTACCAGTCACTGCAAAGGGCAGCACACCTACCAGTCACTGCAAAGGGCAGCAGCCACCTTTCATCCCTCGCTGCAGGATGCAGAGCAACAGAAGGCAGATCCCATTGCTGCAACCAAGGCATTTTAACCTTCATACTTGTACAACTTACTTTTCCATTACATTCGATGGTTTGGAGAATGAACATTTAGCAGGGTTATATAAAATAAGCATGTTTTTTCGTTAAAAATAATGTCTGGCCCCTCAGAATAAGGGTTGCTGAAAAAGAAGTTGCGACGAAATACATGTAAAAATTAGTGGACACTGAAGCTGGAGAACTAAGATGCCTAATGTCCCTGCAAAAGAGGGCAGGGCAGTATCTGCATGCTAGATGTTGGCACCCATGTTAACTGAGCTTTTCATCTCACCTAAACATGGTTCATCAAATCAAAATATTGACTACTGTGCCAGGTTGTGTCATGTCATGTTAGCTTCCAATTGGAATCAAATCATATATAAATCTCTGCTTTATCATTCACTTAAACTTTCAGGTTATTAATTGTATTCCAAAAGGGGACAAGTTATGTAGCGTTAACCGTATACATTCCCACTTAAACGTAATCCCACTGAACAAGTCCTTGACTGCAGTGGTTCTTAACCTCCTAGTCTATAGTGTTCCTTCCTCCATACTTATGGGGCAGCTGTCCTTGCAGCCGCAGTACAGCTGTATTTAGCTCAACAAAGAAAAGTATTCAAAACAGCACCTGGAGCCATGTGTGGCTATTCCTGCAAACAGCAACACCCTTCATCTGCTGGCCAGCGTGACCTAGTAAATCCTGTTCTATCCTACGCAGATGCCAGATGGATAGCTAGGGGAATTCTAGGGAGGATGGTATGGATGAAAAGGGACTTTGGAGCACAAAAGTGAGCCATTCGAATGTACTCCTATGTCCACTTGCCACTTGCCTCTTTTATTGTCGAATATGAAGGGCATTCCCTGTGAGAAGTGGGTGGCAGCAGTGGATCTTAATCTAAAAAAAACGGCATAAGTGCCTTTGAAGTGTGTCAGTGTCTGCACAGGAGGCTGCCATTTTTCACTGCTACACAAGGAAATCTGTGGCTCTGCCCCTGTTCTCCAATTTCCTACAAAAACAGGCGTGCGCGCGCAGTGGCACGCACACACTGCAGAAGTGTCTGTGAAGTGTGTCAGTGTCTGCACAGGAGACTGCCCTTTTTCACTGCTACACGATGGAAATCTGTGGTATGCGCTTCCGGCACCTTAATGGACTTTGAATTGACTTACTGGGCCTCATTACAACCCTGGCGTTGGTCCATGCCGGATTCCGCCATGGTGGAGGGCGGATTTACTGCCCAATTCCAAGGATGGCGGGGCGGTAAATCCCCATTCACCATGGCCCCTTCCCCATTCCCATTTTTGGCCCATAGGGCTCAATGGGAATGGGCAAGGCGCTAATTACGGCACCGTAAATTACGGTGCCGTAATTAGCACCAAGGTCCCTTAGCGGGTTAGACTTTAACGCCTGCAAAAAGCAGGCGTTAAAGTGTGAATCCGGCGTTAAGGGTTTAACGGCGCCGCAGCCTTTTACGGCGCCATTAACCCCTTAACGCCAGGGTTGTAATGAGGCCCACTGAGTTAATGTATTCTTTTAACTGCAATTCTTATTTTAATAGTGCATAGCAATAAAACGTATTATTTTTACCTTTTTTATTAGGCTCTGCCCCTGTACTCCAATTTCCTACAAAAACAGGCATGCACGTGCACAGGCGCGCACTGCAGGAGGTCCTGTGAAGTGTGTCAGTGTCCGTGCCTGTGAACCATGTAGCGTTTATCTGCTAAACACGCTGTCGGACTGCACGCGTTAAAATAACCTCCTCATTGAGCGTAGTGTTGGCGCTCTTAGTAGTAACTGATTGTTGATTGCTAGATCGTTGGATTTATAGACTCTGACTAGCCCCGCCCAGCCAGAGCAAACTTGGGGACTGGCCAGTAAGGTGGGTGACCATTAAATTACCTGAACATATGTTCAATTGCTTAATCGATACTGCAGTGTGTTAAGTGGCGTGTTAAGCGGTGTGTCAAGCAAGTCGAGTGGTACACGCTAGCGAGACACGACATACACCATGGAGTTAATTATCAGAACGTGATTGAGATCCAGTGTTAGTGCGTGTGCGGCCACAGTGTGGTGCTCTGTTGTGTTGTGATGTGTGGAAGACTGATGATTTCGGCTCTACTCTAAAATTAGCCCACCCACTACTGCAGAGGCAGAGCAAGCTGCCCTTGATGTGACGAATGAGCTTCAATTAGCTATTGGCTATCTTGGGTCAAAACTAGTGAACCATTTGGTATTACCCACCAACATAATTATGAAAGGAGTGGTGATTGATGTTGGTACAAAAACAACACCTGTGGCCTCCAATGTCATTGCATCGAATGTTGTTTGTGCTGAGAACATTGAGAGAGGCAGTGAGTTGAGTAATGTTGAAAAACGGGGAGCAAGTATAGAAAAAGGGTCCAAATCTGACACACACCCTTTCTCAGGTAAGCCTGAGAGAATTCAGGGCGAGGAGATAGTTGTGAGAGTTGAGACAATTGAACCAACTGTTGATACCCCAATTTTAATACCTACTTTCTCCACGGTAGTCTTTATACACACATCCCCCAATAACATGACTTAAACATGAGTATGGATGAAATGGAACTTGAGTACATGGGAGGCCCATTGGGGAACTCATTCCAGCAAATAGGAGATCTTGACGACATTCGTTTAGATGTCCTGAAATCCTCCACAGATGAAGACATTGTTCAACCCATAGGTGCTCTGAGTAATGATGTCGACAACCTGGCGACATTGTGCGCCTCAGACACAGGGCAAGCTGCGATAGCAGCCACATATTAGATATATTAAATAATAAGAGCAACAGCCCTGTTAAGTCTGAGGAGCCCAATGTGGCTAAAGTGACCAAAGCCACTAATACTCAGATAGAATGTGGCATCCCACCAGTGAATGAGCTGATCCACACTAAAATGGTGAGATCAGCTAGCTCAGCAAGTATAGACAGCATGAACTCTGATGAAATGCTCCAAGCATTTGAGCGCTTATTAATTACCCTGATTGACAAATGCAGTGAGCTGGAAATTATAATGGACCTACAGTCTTTATTGCTACATAAAAGCATAAATAGAGGCAGAAAGAACATGCAAGATCAATCCACTAATTCTGAGAAATTCAGTGTGTGTCCGCTCCAAAACGAGCATCAAGTGCCACTTGTCTTACCGCAAAGGCAAATGTGCAGGAGAAGAGTGCCACTAAATGTACCAAGAGTACAAATTTAAACATAAAAGACATGAAAAGGAAATCAAAAGTGGTGTCACAGGCGGTAATGAACGCCAAAAGACCTCAAACAAGGAACCAATATATTGCCATTAGCATCGGCAGGCTCCTCTGCAATAATGGTGATACCAGCTAGTGCTCGAGAGGAGTTAAATAACAATGCACCTATTTAGAGCTTGCATGGCAAAACTATGGGGAACAACATTTGTGTGGTAAATGATGCCGCTGTGATAACAAGTATTCTGAGTTTGGGTTGGAAAATGAAATCTACGAATAATAACAAAGACAGTCAAATCCTTCAGACAAATATTATAGATCCATGGGCTGTCACGAATAAGCAAGTGACAGCTAATTCGGTAAATCCCCAAAAAGATAATGAGCGATTTCAATCCAATAAAAAATGAAAAGTAGTGCAACTACAAGCATTGCTATCGAATGGACAAGCCCCACCCCTCAATAGGTCAGCTGTATTAAGCTTATTTCATAGTATTGTTCCTTTACGTGTAATTATATGCAGCTAGTCGACCAGGGTGACCATAGCCAAAATAACATCACAAATGTGCAATTTAAATCTGCTGCCCTCTTGGATTATGTAATCTTACATCAGGATGCACTATTTAAAATGGGATATACTAGCATAATCACACATATGATGAGTAAGGTACAATTACTGGTAACACAGCTGTTTCCAAAATTAGCGCATCCTTAACAGAGACAATTCCAAAGATCAGTGAAACTAGGAACACAATCACGCAGCCTGAGATAGTAAATGCAAACAACATGCAACAATGCAATTGCAGAAATAAAACTCAACCTGAAGGTCCATTGATAGATAAACCTTCTAATTGTGATAGAACACCCATTAATCCCCAGTGTAATAAAGAGATGAAGCAGTCTAATATATAACAGTTTTACACCAATGACGCAAAGTGTGGATATTGGCAATGGATCCCCACAATTTTCAAAACACACTTTGCGCAAATGTCTTGATGACATCGATCTAATCATGTCTTGGAATACTAGAGGGTTTGCCCATATCTTTAGCGAGGATGGGCTAATTGCTCACTTAAGCACCTATTCTTTGATTGCATTACAAGAGGCATGGCTATTCGATCAGGTTGACTTCGATGGTCATTTAACCATCGCTAAACTAGCAACTAAAGGGCCAAAGGGGGAGACCAAAGGGTGGGTTATTGCTATCAGCAGCAGCCCCCTGGAAAATGATGAAATCAAAAACCCGGTGTCAACAGTATTAGCAGCAAAATTGACCCTTGCAGTCACCTGTCTGATACTTATAAATGTATACGACCCGCCAATGTTGCCTCAGCCGTAAATATTGATGCAGTGAGAGAGATTTAACAGAGCTGTCCCGGTATTAGTAGTGGGAGATTTCAATGCTCTCATTGAACTAAAAGGGTTAAACTAATGTGATGCGAAACGTTCTGAGCCTTCGATTATCAAAGTAATGACAGAAAAAGAGGGAAAAAATGTAGGTCATTAATGGAGGAATATAATATGACAAGGCTGAACAGATATTGGCCAGGTGATACTCCCATGGCCTATGCTCGAATAAGTGGCAAATCAGCAACCACCCTCGATTACATATTTGTTAACGGACTTGGTTTACAGTTAATTAGGGATATGGCGATAATACACCGCAGCGAAAGTGATCAACTGCCCTTATGTGTACTATTAACATCCTTAATAAAAGCAAACCAGCAAAAAACAATAGCTACACATGGGGCCATAGTGCTTAATAGCCAGGGGAATAGAATAAGATGGAATAATCAAAAAATAGATAAAGCCTCTAATTTATCAGAATCCTTGTTAATTATCTTTAACAAGATTTATGAAGATGGTGGTACGGATAGGGAAGACATCGTACAGGCCTTTGCCAGAATGACCGCCACCATAAAAGATGCCTCAATGGAGAAGCGCAAATATAAAAATTCATCTTAAAGAAGTAATAAGGCACAACACAGACGAATAATAAACGATCCTGAAATTGCTGTCGCTAAACGTAATCTTAGGAAAGCCATTAGTAAAGTCGTTTATGGAGAGACAAGTCCCAATCCAACAAGCAAAGTCACGCTATGCGTTAGAGCACTTACATTATTGTAACTGGTTGATTGACCACAAAAAAACACAGAATGGGAATTGGTGGAAAGAAATTGACCAGTCTGCTTTGGCAAAAGATACAAATCGGTTCTGGGAGATAATGCGAGGCATACAGCCACGCAGTCTACCCATTATTGGTGCTACTGAACCTGACTGGTAAATACATAATATGCTGGGGTCGGATGAGGGAGAGATCGATATTAGCCCAACGATAACTGATACTTGGAAATGCCTGTCAACACCACATGACCTAGCTAACATCATTAGACACTTAAATAAATCTAGAGCCTCAGGTCCTGACGGTATCTGTAATGCTGTGATAAAAGAAACCTGGTTTGGTGGGCATGTGGGCTGTACTTATTATTTAATCATATTGGTACCTCAGGTGTTATACCCGCAACATGGAGAGAAAGCAAGATTATGCCAGTACACAAAAAGAGCCGATGAATCTCCCTGCGAATTATCACATGCTGGTGATGATCAACGTCCCTTCTAAAATACTAGCTAAGGTACTGCTAACTGAATTAAATGTCTGGATCGATACACATAAGATACCTCCCCCCCCCAAACCAGATTGTCTTCGTCAAACATTCCAATATGGCATATAATCTATTGATATTGACAACTTCAATAGAAAATACGTGGGAACAAAGAAATGCCAAAGTTTACGCAGCGTTCATAGATTTATCTGCTGCGTTCGACACGATTCGAGGACGGCCATGGAAAAAACTTGAAGATTGGAACATAGCGAGTGGACTGTTAAAGACGTTAATATTGCTTTACACCGATACCTCAATCGGAATCAGGTTAGACGGGAAAGGCAGATTATCAGCACCATTTAAAACTAGACGCGGAGTAAAGCAGGGTTGTGTGGCAGCGACTACCCTTTTTTACCTTTACCTGTCAGACATGGGGCTGGAATTTACATCATCAGTGTTGTGCCCTGTGAAGGTTGGTCGTTATTTCTTGAGCTGGCTAGCATACGCCGATGATTTGGTTTTAGTTGACCATACCCCCCAGGTACTTCAGAGTTTGGTGGAACTACTTGGGTCATATGCTGAAAAGAATGCTTTAGTAATAAATACTGTAAAGAGTAAGACAATGGTATTTTCACAAGGAACAGTGAGATACTGGAAAATGTAGATACATATGAGTATCTAGGGCAGCACTTACAGAGTAATTTAAAATGGGACAGACATTGGAACGAGACAAAGAATACATGTAATCAAGCACTGAATGTGATAAATCGCTTTGTGTACAAACAACGTGGTATGTCATTCAAAACTGTCCTATTACTCTATTTGACTAAAGTTAGATCCATAATATTCTTTGGTGTTGAGATATGGGGGGGGGGCATACAGCTATCCTGAGGAGGTATGAAGCAGGGGCACTTTGTAAACTGTTTGCCCTCCCTCCGACTCTACCAGTCGAGTTAATCTATCTGGAAAGTTAGATGGCTGGTATAACATATGACATAATCAGGAAAATTATGAGTTTCTGTGACAAAATACTAAAAATCCAAAATGACATTATGATTGGGGAATTCATGGATGCATTTTGTGGACTTGACAATGATCTCAAACTGGGCACGCTGGGGAAATTGCTTTGTATGTGTATGAAATGGGAAGAGGGATTCTGTGGTATGAGGCTAGACGGCGTAGTCTATATGATTACAATACGCATTAAGCAAAAGATGCATGTGCTCAGCAAAGAATAGTACCTAACTAATCTGTTCGCGTTAAAATCTCACACCAATTTTTGTGAATTTTTTATAAGTAAAGAGGCAAATCCTCAATATATAACAGCATGCCCAAACAGTGCAATAGCAAGGGAGTATGTAAAGCTTACATTTAATGTGAGTGTTGCCTTAGTGACCAAGGGTGCCCAGTTAGGGATTCCAGGTGATAAACGCTATTGTAGGCTGTGTGGAACTGACATTTCTGAGACTCTTGAACATCTTTTTTAATTGAGTCTGAAAGTCCAGCAGAGTTGCATTGGAAATACCTAAAAGAATATAACAACAAATTAAGTACAGCTGATTTTACTGAGATACGGCCGGCCTTTTTAAAAGGATGTGATTTAAACTTGATATTTTATATAGTAAAATGTTACTGCAAGTGTACAGAAATTATGAAGATATTGACCTGAACTATCTTTTAACTTATAAGCTCTCTTATTGTGAATTTAAGATTCTTAAATTGCTACCTTGAGATGAAATGAAGTATACAACGTATTATGTATGTATTTTTAATAGGAAATTGTATCATATTGTTGTCATGTTGTATACACAAAGCTTGTTGCTAAATGTGTATTAAATAAATAAACAAACATGTTCTTCGGTAAGGTTTAACCGAATTCAGTATCCACTCTGGAACTTTAGTGTGGAGAGTGATACTTGTAGAATGGGTAACTCAGGGTGCTGCTTTACAAATAATCCCAAGGGAACATGTCTCTGAAAAGCCATATATTTCGCATTAACCATTTGTGTGCATCTGTTTTGGTAAGGCCAATGGAAGGAATACCTTTGGAAGGAGTAACGAAACACAATCAAGAAAAACAATAATCATTAATCCTTGTCAGAGAAAGTCAATAGTTCCATCACTGGCAGACTTGCAATACAATAGTGTTGCGCACCTGTTGCAGTTAGCAGCTAGATGCATGGGATACCTTATGCCCATGGAGTATCCAGTGTCCCGAAGGCCTGTTAGTGTGGTAATAGTAAATGATGTTCTATCCTCAGTGCACCCCACCTCACCCCACGCCCGGTTGCTTGATATTACAGTAAGTAGCTCTGCCCTCTACATGAAAACATGCTTCACCGTACACCGCTGTTCAATTAAATTCACCACTAAAGTGATAGGTATCACTGAAATAAGGACATTAACCCTCTGAAGGCTGAAACTGCACCTCCAAATGGAAAAATATAACAGAGTAAACCTCAAATGCCACTGAGAGACCCACATCAAGGAGGGGGCTGTACAAGCTTCCTGCTAATAAACCGTGATAGCTCCTTTACATTTGCTTGCTTTTCATTAAGTGTGCTCATGTATACTATGTTTATCTTGTGTGCTTCTCTGGAGCTTTGTGAAATGCTTCTATCCAATAGGCTCTGGTCCCAGCTTTTGATTGATGAGGTGTGCCAGAGGCTTCAGTGACCCAGACAAAGGACTAGAGAGAAAAGGACGAGGAACGTGGGGCCTGGGGGGAGCAGAGCTTAGATTAAGAGGTGGAGAATGAGGTGAAAGAGAAGAAGTGGAGATGCTACAGTTGATGAAGGGGTGAATGAGAAGAGAAAAAAGTACCAGAATCTCTATTATCCTTGTGGACCTTTTCGTTTGGGCATGTGTTCATAGAATCTGGTACACAGATACATCCTGTCCGTAACTATTCATTTCTTTGAGGACCAAAGTCGCTTTTTTGAGAAGGACTTATGGAACCAACATTCCACAAACACCAAAGCCCATGTTTTTATGGTGACACGTGTGAAGGCAAGTATGTTTTGGGCAAAATATGAGAGGTACGGGGGTAGTCCCCCCATTTTGTTAAAAGGGATGTGTTTTATTCAGACCATTACCTGATCTCCTTGCTGAGAAAGACGGCACAAGTGCCTGGACCAGGAGCCCGTCCCGATCTCCCTATTGGACCGAGTGCCTTATGGCTGTCCAGCAGGACAGGGGCATGACTCGTGACTGAACCCAGATACAACTCTGAGGTCATCTGAAGCCTCCATCCTGATGGTCAGTCTGAGGGAACCTGTGGCTTCTTGGAATCTGCCAAGACTCAGTACAGGGGCCCCCATGCCAGAGTCTTGGCAGGGAGGAGTGATAATAGCCTGGCAGGGTAAGGAACAAAAAGTAAGCACACGTGGGAAATCCTGTAACCTATTTCTCGTACCAAGTAATATGTCGGGATTTATAGGCCAATCCATGAGGGGAGAGTTTGAAGATATTTACGGGTTGCCTGAATCGGCTGTATGGCTCTTGACCTACTCGAGGCTGCGCCATGTTAGGCTAACCTGCACCGTGCTATTTTATCTTGGTTATGCTTTGTCATATTTGGCAGGTTATGCTACAGTGTTATGGTTAATAATTAAGGTATATACTTGACAGTGTACTATGTTATGCAATTTCATGCCATGTTTCATATTAAGCTACAGGATCTCAACTGAACATCTCCCACCATCCACTAAAATCACACAGGCATAACTAACCGTGTTAGCATATTTGTTCGTTTTTATATCATTGAATGACACATCAAAACAAACAATTTGGCTAATACATACCGAACATGTGGAGCAGGGGTAGTCGGGGTGTCCCCCGCTCCCTATGATCGGTATGTATTAGCTTTGGGGGGGGGGTGCAGGCATGTCCCCCGCTTACACAATATTGGAGGCGGGGAACCGGAGAAAAAACAGAAAAAGGGACGTTGCAGCGTCAGATCCCACCCGCGTTGGAGGGACGGATCTGCTGCCACAGGGCTGAAGTGGACCAGGCGGCGAGCAAACAGGTAAGTAGGGAAGGGACTAAGTGCAGCCTCACTCACCCACTCATAGGCTCACGTCATTTGTCTCGACAGGCACCAAGATTTAGCGCACAAGCACAACCAAGAACATAGCAACCCGCAGAATTTCACAAGCACAACCATGAACATAGCAACCCGCAGAATTTCACAAGCACAACCATTAACATTGCAACCCGCAGAATGTAACTATTTTAACATCTATTTTATCAAAGGATATCTGTTGCAGCATATACCAATGTGCAATGTACATATGCACGGACATTCATTATGCAATTCTAGACTACTGTGCACCAGACTCATAATTGTGCAGCAGTGGACAACCAGACTGTCCACAGTGTTAGGAGGATACGCCAATGGCACATAAGTGCTCTACAAACTACACATTACAGAAAAGGAAGTTCGGAGGAAAGACGATGGGTTGATAACCAGACAGGTTTTTTTGTACCGGAGGATAAGCACCGAAGAGACGTTTTTGTGTAGGATTCAGAAAGTAGACAGCTGGAAAGTAATACATATTTTGTCATCCACTGACAACAAGGTCTCCCTGAATTTCAATACTGAAAAAAACCAAGACAAACGTACATATCATATAAGGGATTCTTTGAATGAAATGTGCTGCAGGTTTTCTCTGAAGAGCTATGGTGCTTAGAGATTGCTGTAGTGTTTATGCTTTTTAACTGCCCCATAGGCAATAGTGTATGTGTTACTTATGACTTGAGGTTGAAAACATGATAATGATGTTGTTCTCTTTTTTTAAAATATATAACTTGTGAAAGACTTTTCTGAGGGATTGTAATTTGATATTGTTAACGCATCTTGTAAATACCTGCAAACTCAGACCCAGGGCCCTGGGGGTGGATCTGCAGTAAGGCAGGCGCAAGATCAGCTGGAAATACGTAAGTGCCCGAGACAACATAATCATCATTTGCATATTTTTCTTAAAGTGGATCAAGGACTGTAGAGACTTGATGAAGACAAGAAAGTCATACTAGTGCATGGATTACACAATGGCGGAGGACTGGCAGGTACTGGACACACAATTACATGTGAGGAATTCCTAGCTTGACTGACGTTTCACTTCTACACAATTGATCAGGTTTCTGAATGTAATGATCGAAGCAAACAAAGGCAGAAATTATATTTGAATGGATAGGTTTAAGATCAATTAAGCTGAAGCTGAAGACTGCCAACATCATATAATTTGTTACTAAGGATCATTGTGATCTGTCGAGCATAACATAAATGGAGGGTTTTAAAGTAGGAATGTCAATAAACGTCTTGCTTATTTAGGATTCTCTAGCAGCAAGCACACAGCGCGGAACTTAATGTTTCTTGGTCTTGAAACATCCGACACCTTTGCTTAAAGTGTTAAAGGGAGTGCACAGGTGAGCTGTCTCAGTACCTATTAATTGGCAACATGAACCTTTCACCCACCAGAAAGGTGTGGTAATGTGCTTTCACCAAGGTCTCGGGTTCAGAATCTTTTGAAACGCACAGGACAGCAGTTTGAATTTGGCTGTCTTATCCAAAGGCTTATGTAATAAGGGAATTTGAAGAGTTTCCTGGGCAATGTCATCAGGTAGAATACTAAACAGATTCAGAAGGTCAAGTAGCCTTGTCCATTCTCACCGGGGATCGGCTGACCAGTTAATGTGTTACTTAGCACCCATCACCACTCCTCCCCTTTCCTCCTTACACAGCATGTCAATATCTCAACCCATGTCAACTGACACCTGGGTTTATTTTTAGAGATGCTAGGAAAGATGCGGTGGTTGGGGGGTGGAAAGGTTGAGGGCTGAGCAGAGAGGGGAAAGATACGTTTCAGTGAATGTTAACTAAAGTAAATTACTTTAAGGAAACTCCCTTTAGTTACATTTCATTTTGTAGGAGTGATAATTCAACTTATAGAATACAGAATTCCACTCTTCCAGTCCAGTCTTCCTTTTAAGTTATAAAAGCCACAGTATGTGCATGTTACAGAGTTGGTGATAGTAACTCTGTAGTTATGGGTAAGCTGCATTCCCCATAGGAAGAGCCCATTTTGGGAGGTGACTGCATACATGGTACTGCAGGCAATATAACAAAAGGCACAACCTTTGTTAAAATATTTATTTTAACACGCTAGGGCAAATGAAGATATACAGGGGAGATGGTGGAGTCCTATTTTGCAGAGGGGTGTATTCTATCAGAGGCATATGCGTATGCCTGCCCGGGCACCTTCTACAACATTTAGGAATAGACAGCGCAAGGTATTCCATAGATACACAATATCCTTGCATCATGGAGGGTAATGCGGAGATCAAAATCGTTTTGTATCTGGGTCATCTATTCCACAAGACCAGACCATTCCTGAAAGTAACTGTTACAATTTCATTTGTTTAAGCACTTTAAAATATTCTTTGATCCTTTATCTTCAACATTAAGCATTTCTAGGTCTAGTTCTATGAGTGCAAGTAATTGAATGGCCTATTATTTTGGCACCGTTGGATGAAATACAACACAAATACATACCAGCGTCTGAATTTTCATTTAAAAGTAAGTAGAAACACATTTGCTCTCACCTAGAGGGCAAACCTGCTGGTTGGATTTATGCCAAACCTGTGCCATTGATCCCAAAAGCGCGCTATTGCAAATCCAGTGCAAATCCATGCAGCAGTTTGATCAGAAGGTGCTCCAAAAGTTGCCAAAAAGTGCTTAACTTTATCTGGGTTCGATGCATACCATCTGCACTAACATTTATCCAATTGGCTTCTTTGGGCTTGGGTATGTAGTGTCTCTTCTGGGAGACCTAAACCTGGTTCTGTGGACTTAGTAAGGGACATCCAGACTGCTTTCTGAAAGATAGCAGCCAAACTGGTTGGTCGCCAGGGGAAGTATTTTTGAGAGGGCCACCATTGTGGCCCGGAGACATTTTGGAGAGCCCAGCCAACTAACCTGCAAACATTTTTGAAAGGGGCCTATTGTGGCCTTCTATTGGTATGCCCTGGCCCGAGTAATAGCTATGGAGGCCCAGAGTGGTACAATATGCCCTTGAAAGGTGAAAGAAAACATCTGTTAGTCCAGTAGGGATACACAGACCCGTAATGTGGTGCACATGCCATAATTGGGGCCTCTATGGTTACAAGCCCTGGTTGCAGGGAAGGCCCAGAGACCAATTTCTAGGATGTTGGGGGGCCTGGGACATGGATAAATGCTATGCCCATGGCTCAGGAGACAATACCTATTTCGGGGTACATAGTGGCTAATGACCACTTAGAGTGGCATAGCGGGAGGTGGACACACTGAGTGGCTAATAGGACGAAGGCCGTGGTCAAGAGACAGGCCACAAGCATACTGACCAATGGCCATGGTGCAGGCGATAGCCAGTCGTACCGTGGTGTGTAAACTGGCTTTTATTGGGGGTGGGGCTGCGTGGGGCTTTGCCAAAAGCCATACCCAAGCCATTAAGCACTGGCTAGGAATGTAGGCCACATCCAGTAGCCACTTAAGGGCAAGTATGCTACTGGACGTGGCATGGCCATAGAAGCAATTGAGCCACTGGTCATGTTTGCAGACCATGGCCAATATGCACCACTTTGGGATGTCTGAGGCATGAAGGCAGAGCTGACGGCAATGGCCGTGGCTGCAGACCATACCTTGTGGGCCCTTTGGATAGCTTTGATGTTCCTGAAGCAAGATCAAAAGTCCTGCCCCCATCATATTGCAGTGCATGGCGGAAGGAGCAAAGGGCCTACCCCAGTCACAGTAGGCACTGGGCACGGTCACAGGCCATGAACAGTGAGCACACTCCGTGGCTATGAGATTAGGAATTAAAAGTGGGGTGTCTGGGGAAGAGCTGAAGGCCTACCTTCGCAAAGGTCATGGCCATAGACCATGCCCAGTGGACCCATTGGTTGACTCGGATGTTCCAGCCCTATCAGGTATCACGATTAATGCTCTGAAGTCTTGCGTGTTCCCCTTAGCAGTGTATAAAGGCAAAACCCTTGACAGGATGCCATTACTGCTGATCAAATGGGAGACAACCACATTCAGATTTAGGGGTGGATATTTTTTAGGACCCTAGGACAGAACATTTACAAAACACTGCGGTGGACAGCATAGAATAATCCATGGTTATCTGGGCGAAACTGCAGCTTTTGTTGATGGGGAGAGTGGTGCTGTTAAAGATGGTGGTGCTGCCGAGGCTCCTCCACTTTTTCACCAATGTACCATACAGAATACCTAAAAGCTTCTTCAAGAGGATAGCCACAATATGCCGTAGTTTCCTATGGCACAACTCAAGATGCCGTATGGCCCATGCTATGTTGCAGACGCCGTATGCCCAGGGTGGAATTAGCGCGACCCACATTTTGAGGCTTACTTTATAGTGTGTCAACTGCAATTTGTGGCGCATTGGTTGTCTGATGTACAGTCCCAAGACACCTGATTATTACAACCACAGTGTACCCTATCCGTCTTGAAAGAGATAATATGGACTGTGAAGTCATGTACCCTTGACTCTCCGCTGCTTTTAAAACTGGGCGAAGAGACATGGCATAGAGCCAGTCACTTTCTGGATATAGACTCGCCGTATTCCCCGCAAGTGCCCTTGGTGTAGCTAAAATGTGAACATCCACAATTTACATTGAGGGTACGGAAATATTGGGAACCACTGGGTGTGGCGATGGTGGGCGACCTATTGCAAGAAGGTAAACTAATGGATTTTGACACACACGTCTCTGAAACAGAAATACATGCAGGACGATATATCACAGATGTGGTAATACTGTAGAGTGTGCAGAGTTGATGGCCGGTCACTGATGGGATATTAGAGGAGGATGAGATCATAGAAACACTATATGACATTTCAGAAGGGGACACGAGGCGTCACAGCTATATGAGCTGTTAATGTCATGACCAGACGATACAATGGCGCAGACCAGGTGCAGTTGGCAAGCAGACCTACAGGAGCAACTGACAGATACATCCTAGAGTAGGGCTTTAATGTACCATAAAAAGGTCTCTAGGAATGCAAAGCTCCAATTGATCCAGTTGTATGTCACACATAGGGCTTATCTGACACCGAAAAAGATTGTCAAAACTATAAGACACTTGAATATAAAACCAGAGTGCAAGCCCCAGGAAGGAGACTATTATAACAAAGCAAAGAGTGGAAGAAACTCCAAACAAGCTGCGGGAAGTCCCCGTAAATCAGAAGGATTATAAATTGTTGGGTGGCCAGGGAAGAGACTATCACTATAAGAGGAGCATGAGAGTCTAGAGGGACTCAGAAGCTCCCAGAGACCAAGTGTATAAATGTCAAGCAAGAACTCCAGAAGCTCATCGGAGATGGGCCAACCCAAATATATAAGTAACACACAGTGGATAATACCTTTATGAACTAAAGAGTTTGTTGAAACACTGAGAGAAAGATGTTAGGATGGGGGATGAAGGCCACATTATTTCCATTAGCATAACACAAAATGCTAATGGAAATGTTGGAAAATCTTGTACTTTACTGAGAAATGTAAAGTAGATGGAGTCTATATAATTCTTTTTAGTTCTATTTAGTTCTATTTATTAACTGAAAGGTGGTTCCTAAAGGAACCTTTCTTTTGTTGTTTATTGATGTATTTTTTTTTCAGGAGAGGTTAGAACGTAAGGTGGGGAGGGAAATGAGGGAAGAGGAGGCACCAAGCACTAATATGGAGGGGCAGGTGGACAGGGGAAGAAGTTGCGCGTGTGTTACTTCTATGGTAGGGAGCAGTGTTTCTCATGCTTCAAAAGCACTTTGAAATTGCTCCCCCCTACATAGTGGTGTGTTGCAGTATATAGAGAGGACTGTTGTCTTCGAAAGATATGCATCAACAGCCTCTTTTATTGCTTGCAAGGAAGCTGGTGGGATTTTGTCTCCCACAGAAGTAGGCTGTGTGGTTACAGTATTTGTTGAGGAAGACGGGGTGGAGGAAGACAGCCTACAACTTGCTAAGAAAGGAACAACCTTTCTGAGAGCATTGCAGTAGTTGGATTTGGTGTGGCGGTGCATGGAGGTAGTCCCGTAGTAGTACTGTCCAGGTAGTCCATGACTGAGTACAAAGTTGCACTCAGTGCATTTCACTTTGGTAGCTTTAGCCTTTGGTACATTCCCAACAGTGGTAAACAACTGCTACACCCATGATTCTCTCTGGGTGCTAGAGGTAGGCACTTTCCCTACCTCATGTTCTTGGTCCTCTTCATTGTCTTTGGAAGTATTGCGCTTTTTGTTGTTGTGTAGGTCCTTCAGCTGGTGGTGGTGGTGGCTCTTGGGGAGGAGGGATGGCAATAGCTGATGCAATTTTTAAGATAAATAGCAGTTTTGCTAATATTCTCCCAGGCGTGTGCTTTGTAGCAGATTGTTAATGGATAATGATTAAGTATAGATGTAGGAGCTGCGCTAGGGTAAATCTTGAGCTTGAAAGTTCCTAGATCAGTAGAAAAATGCAGTTCCAAACTCTCCTCGAAGCACGGACCCAATCGCAAAGTGCGGACGCATTCGGGAACACATCGTCATGCCACGCACGAGCACAAGGTCACTTGGCACTGTCCGGAAGGTCTTCGATGACGTCAGACGTTCGCGTGCATCAACGGATGCAAAAACAGTGGAAATAGGTGCAAAAAGTGTATAGAAGTGTTAAAAATTATGCTAGAATGTGGTAAATGGCTGAGTTTAAGGTGAAGCTTTGTAAATTGGACAAAAATGTTGCTATATTGGGGTAACTAAGGTATTAGTAAGTTGTAGGAAAATAGCATGCACTGGTAAAAACCCATGAAATTCACTGAAAAAAACTTTGTTAAAGGAACGCTATGGTTAAGTTGCACTAATAAAAACCTATAAAATTCACTTAAATAACTTTGTTTAAGGGACGTTATGGTAAATTTACACTATAAAAGCCTTTGAAATTCAATGAAAAAACATTGTTAAACGGACGTTATGGTTACAAGTAAAACTGAAAAACCTCAGAAATTCACCAGTTATGGTAAGCTAAGCAACCATAACTCGCGCCACCACCCTGCACTGCTAAGACTAACAGCCAGGACATCAAAGATGACATCACAAATGTCATTGATGACATCACTGATGACATCACATGTGAAATTAATTTTGATGGAAAGTACCTACAAGGGGTTGTGTTTATAATGTTGGTAACAAGATGTCAGGGGTGATCGGGAGACCTATCATGAACTACTTAATCTATTAAAGAATGTACACATCTAAACAATTGTATTGGAGTGTTGTTGTTAATACAGGAACCTCATCATACATAAACATAGGCAATGGCTGCAGCATGCACCATAGAAGTACAATATTTATAATCTTGTAATTTTGGATAGTGAAATAATGAATGCTACCTTATCAGAGTTTTGAGTAATGTTAAGCATGTAATAATTAGCTAAAAATTCAAGACTTACTACACACTTGTGCTAGTACAAACAATACATATGAAGATGCACAATGCATACAAATCAGAGGCACATACAGGGAAACTAAAGTAAGGAAGACAAACAGCATCATCAGAAAATTGTAATAGCATTGAAGTTTATCTTCATGTATGCAAATGAATTGTGTATTTGAGGCCTGTTATTGCCCCATGTATGTGTACCATGAGATGAGACCAAACCCTAAGGAAAGTACTTTAAGAACATATGACAAGGTTAACGTCTAGTTTTATAGCACCTTCTGAAGTTTAATATTCTGACTGTCAGTGAACAAAACCACCTGGCCTAGAAATGTCAGTGAACAAAATCAAGTGGCCCAGATATGTGATGTCATCAGTGATGTCATCAATTATATTTGTGATGTCACCTTTGATATCCTGGGTGTTAGTCCTAGCAGTGCACGGTGGTGGCACGAGTTATGGTTGCTTAGTTTACCATAACTGCCGAAATTCTGAGGTTTTTCGGTTTTACTTGTAACCATAACGTCCCTTTAACAAAGTTTTTTCATGGAATTTCATATGCTTTTATTAGTGCAACTTTACCATAACGCCCCTTTAACAACATTTCTTCAGTGAATTTCATAGGTTTTTATTAGCGCAACTTAACCATAACATCCCTTTCACAAAGTTTTTATAGTGAATATACATATACAATATGTATCTATAGAATATTGTATTAGCGCCTGTAACAGTGTAGTGATTTCTGTGGTGTAAAGCTAGAGAGACAGCCTTTGTGTGAAATTGTTTCTATTTCCATAAATACATTTATAATTTTGAGAAATACATAGTTTTTCTTGTTCAGAATTGCAGGGTGTGACTGTATATATGGGACATGAAATTAGTTATGTCACGCTAACAGGAATCTGGATTTTAAACATGTCAAAATAAATATATGTCTACATAGTAACCATGTCAGAATATGCAATATTTGCATCATTAGATGACATTTCTGAGGAATTGGACTGCACTTAGCATATGATTTTACCACCTAGACAAGTCAAGCTGTACTTTACTTACTTTGCCATCTATGGTTTATGAAGCTGTAACAGGCATAGGTTGGTAGTAGATGCATATAATAAGCTTCACGTACCATACCCTGCCAGCATCTTGGCATGCAAGGCTGCATTGAGCATATAATGATTATTCCTGCTGGATAAGACTGAAACTTCCATACAATGGCAGTAACTGTCCAAATGCAAATGTATTGGCATTTGAAGGTCTCTGCCTATGATGGTTCTGCTGGCTGTAACTGTCTTATCATGAACTCAATCACGGTTAAAATAAACTTGGTAACAACAATAGCATTGTATCTGTATTTTATTAATTGTTGGTGTGTCATGTCACTTCTACTACCTTTGGCATTTTAGTTACTTGACGTCTCTGCATTTTTTTACTCCCAATTTTGTTTGTTGGGAGCATCAGTCTGTTTTTAGTGAGTAAAAGTAGCTGGTATGCTTTTTATCTCTAGAGCTGGTTATGAGTGTTTTCATAATGATGACAATAAGTAGTGATACAGGCATTCTGATAATCATACTCTGTGGTGCTGCAATTCTGATGCAGTTATTTTCCTGATAAATAAAGTTGTTTTTCTGGCCCTTGAAATACTTAATTCTAGAGGGACATGAACCCTTATTGGCATGTTTTCTGGCACACTCCCTTTTGATTGCCATTTTTCTGTTTGGCAAATAGCACATCATGTCTGAATCCACTTGTCTGAACGTCTGAACACACACAATATTTTCCCCTCGGTGACACAAAACGTGTTCTGCATTGCCGCTGGGCAGTGTTTGGCATTTCACAAATCAATAACCATAACTAAACCTACTGCTTATTTATACTGAGCATACATTGCTTTCTTGTGATACATACACACGTTTTCCTCTGCACCAGAGCACTTGTGCTATATACTGTTGCAGACCTTGACTTTTTAATTGGTTTATAATCTCTTTTAGAACCACCTATAAACATTTTTTTTTTAGCCAATATATTTGGAAAAGTGATAGACCTTTTATAACGATGTGTGAGGAGTTGCAGCGGTTTGAGAGGTGACGATTCCCATCCACATTCCCTTCAGAGATAACTAAATACTGATGCTCACAAAGCAGCCAGCTTTGTGAGATGAATGCACACACACAAAATAATGTGCGCAAGAAAGCAGACCATTTCCACACTTAGAGAATATAATTAGAGGGAACATTCCTCTAAACAGCCATTATCCCCCCGCACCCACCTCCACCCTCAGCAGACAAAGCAGGTTGCTAGTAGTGCGATGGGGGAACATTTACACCTTTAACTGAAATTAGCACCTGTCTTAGAAAAATATTGTTTGCACAAGTGGACTGCTTACAAGTCTGTAAAAGGTAACATTTTATGTTCCTCTTGCTAACACCGTATTTGAATCGCTCGAAAGCATAGACTTATTCACAAAGTAAATCAAAGATTGCACCTTAAGAGTGAAGCACCAATGCAGAAAATCTAGAAATTGCCATCCATGCATGGGTTGCTTGTTTAACTCTTGCCAGACTACTCTGCAGCCAGCATTGTATATTGGTGAAAAAACCTAAGATGCAATGGGAGAATATGTAGTCTGAAACCTAACCATGTGCACACAGTGTAATACGTCAGATACTATGCAGATGTGCTAGGTACTTAAACACCTCACTTCCATTGTTTTCCACCTATACTACAGGTTGAAACTAGTGGATCATTGTGCAGTACCTTGCTTGCACATCTCTGAAAATGCCACTTATCTGGAAGCACACATAGGGCCTCGTTACGACCCCGGCAGTAAACCGTGGTGCTATTATAACCATGGTCCGTGCCGGGGTCCGCCATGGTGAATGGCGGAATTACCGCCCCATTCCAAGGTTGGCTGGGCGGTAATTCCCCATTCACCATGGCCCCTTCCCCATTCACATTTTTGGCCTACAGGGCTCAATGGGAATGGGGAAGGCGCTAATTACGGCACCGTAAATTACGGTGCCGTAATTAGCTCCTAGGTCCCTTTGCGGGTTGGTTTTTTAACGCCTGCTAAAAGCAGGCGTTAAAGTGCAACCTGCAAAGGGACCTCGTAATCAGGCGTTAAGGGTTTAACGGCGCCGACACCTTTTACGGCGCCGTTAACCCCTTAACGCCTGGGTTGTAATGAGGCCCATAATCTCCTGTCAGTCATAAACTGCTATTGCAGTGTTTAATACTGCGCTCTACTTTGATGAAAGGTTTCTCAAATGGGCGTTATGTACTTGCTACATGCCCCAGATATACCTATTATCTATCCCACTCGCAGGCACCCCTTTGTCTCGGCTGGCTAAAACTGGTGACTCACCATACAATTCCTATATTCTGACTGGCTAACTTGATATCTTTGCCTTTTTATTCTTGTAATCACACCTCCTGACCACCCTGGTACTGTAAGCATTAGGTCCCTTAAATTCCGATCTATCAAAACTGAACTGTTATGGCCCAGGGTAGGCATAAAACCTTCTTGCCTTTGACCACGCGCTGCACTACTTATTTCCTAGCCTTGCTTCTGTCATCTGCTCTGGACCAGCCATGGTCCTGTGTTAACCCCAGTGCTTTAAGTGGGGTAAGAAATTGAGGGGGGGAGGCGGAGGGGGCGGGCTCATTTGGGGGCGTGGCTTCCATGATGGGCGTGGGCTGAAAAGTGCACAAACCATGGTAAGGTACGCAAATAAATATATAAATGTATGTAAGCATTTATATATTTGTATGTGTACCTTACTATGGTTTGTGTACTTTTCAAGCCATCTTTTATAGAGATAAAAGATGGTAATGTACCACACTAAGATGGACTGCTGGGAACACTAATATGTCACGACTGCTGGGAACACTAATATGTCACGACTGCTGGGAACACTAATATGTCACTCTTAGATGTAAATTTGGGGTAGGAAATGTTATTGCTCCTAACTAAGTGTACTAAAAACTCACCTTCCTGCATACTCACCCTCAAACTCAGAACCAAACACAACCATATCTCTACCGCACCACAAACTGCATGTACTTCACAACACCCAACATGAAACCAAACCATACATAACCAGACCTCAACACCAAATGACGGCTACCGACCGAAAACGCACCAACGCTCAGTGACCGATTTCTCCAAACTGAAGCTGTCAACAAAACATCAAAGCAATCTTGCTCTTCTCCCTCTCAACTTCAGTAACAAACACCCAACCCTTCTCATTGCAGATCCACCAAAGCGCCAAGATACCACATAAGTGGCGAAAGTGCACGGTACAAGAACCTTTAACATAACATACCTGAATGACTAAACTTCACACTACCATGAGCACATGCAATGCAATGACAAGTTTAATATTTAAAGTGTAGTAAATATGGATGTCATGTAAAGATCTGTTAAACATAATTGCAATGCCTACGACTGCAATGCGTTGCTCTAGAGGTAGATAGTAGTCTATATACACTGCTGACTTCACCTTTAATGCAGCATCATGATCACCATATAAGTTGGCTGAGTCTCCCCACCAACTTTGGTCATCATGTCAGCAATCACTTATTCAGTGACAGAAGAAATCACTCATGAAACAGCATCCAACAAAAATACCTGCTGTATGTAATATTGCAGTACTAGACATCAGTGCCAACATGTAATTTGACTGCAGTTGTATAGTAATTCCCTTCTCCAAAAGCAGTATAATGTTTTTCATGTACATTCAGGCTATATGGGGGCGAGAAGTGAGTAAGGAAGGAAATCAAAGATGGGTATAAAAAGTGCAAACGCAGGGAGAAAAGTGGAAGAGTAAGCAGGTGGTTGGGGGTTGGAAGGAGGGTGAAAGTGGAACGAGAGGGAGAGTGGTAACAAAAAGATTGGCAAGATGGGTAGAGATATTGGCAAGAGGGCAAGAATGGGGTGGGAGGGAAAGAGGAGAAATTGGTACGCATCTGCGTACCTTACTATGGTTTAAAATATTTCTATGTAAAAGAATGCTTGAAACGTACACAATTCAAGCCATCTTTTATAAAGCTCTGACGATGGACAAAACCTGAGGCGTCTTTGTCCGTCAACAAAGCTTTATAAAAGATGGCTTGAATTGCGTACTTTTCAAGCCATCTTTTATAAATTCTATGTTTATCAAAGATGGCTTGAAAAGTACACAATTCCAGGCATCTTTTATAAAGCTTTGCCAACGTACAAAGACGCTTCGAGCTCGATGATCTGTACTTTGCTCTGCAGAGCAGATTAGATCACCGAGCCTAGGCGTCTTTGACCTCAGCAAACCTGGGGGCTCCGTGATCTAATCATCAGATTAGATCACGGAGCCCCCAGGTTCGCGGAGGGTCAGTGACCTGGGTGGGGAGGGTCAGTGACCTGGGTGGGGAGGGGAAACAAAGGGACCATAACTTCCTCTCGTGACCCCTCACGCGAGTCACAAGAGAAGGTTACAGTGACTGACAGTAGTGCCAGCAAGCCACAGCGTTGCTGAAACTGTAACTTCCAGTTCCAACAATGCTGTTGCTGGCCGGCACGTCTGTCAGTCACAGCTTGCCTGCCATTAAAAAGGCGGGCGCATCTCCTGTCGCGGCTACAGCCTGGGTGGGATAATGTGTCCCGCCATGGCGTGGTGGGACCATGGTGCCCCGGTATGGCCCCGGCTCAGCCCCACTATTTGGAGACTACTGCGGCCGGGCCCTGGCTGGCGCCGGACCACTTAAAGGACTGGTTACCCTTGTGCAACAACTAGTAGGTCATCACACCTAACCCCTCTTCTTTCTTGGCTTGCCTCTCCACACCCTCACATCCCTCTAAAAAAGTATCCAAGTCTCCGTTTTCTCAATCAGCACTTTTAATGCCAGATTAACAAGCACGCATATCTCGAGTATCCATGACGTCTAGGAAGAATATCACATTGACTTTCATAATTTCACAGAGATCTGGTTTTCCAAGAACTACAAAAACACTGTTGACACCAGGCCCCATAAAAGAAAATATATTTCACCACTCGCTGGTAGCTTTGAAGTACTGCACGTTTGTTTCCTTAAAATGCAACGCTCTATTTCCTACTCCGACATTGGGAGTTGAAATAGTTCTCTAAGGGGGGAACCCTTATGTGAAGGGACATCTTTAAGGGTCCTTGGACCACACTTCTATCCTTATTGTGTCTGGGTGTCTGCAGAGGGGGTATCGATTAAGTGTTTTTGTGACTACCCCCAGCCTTAGTGCAGGAATCAGTTGGGGAGGGTTGGGATCCCTTGTGTACCTCCTCTGGGTCCAGCATCCATGAACTTATCAAGGCCCTCAGCCCCTTTGACCACCCATTGTTGGTTCCCAAGATTAGTCACTGATCTTACACAACTTGTGCCGGTCAGAAACAGTGGTTCCAGTACTGTGAGCGGCAGGTTGTCTTAGTGCAGCATAGCGTGAGCTTGGTCCTACTGGCAGCATGTTTCCAATACATAACAAACTAAACAAGCAGTGGCAAAGCCAATAGTTTCGGATTCTGCACAGGCATTAAAAAGGGGGTCTGCAGGGAGCGAATGCAAAGTGTTTTGCTGAATGATGGAAAGATAGGGCGAGGGGTAAGGGAATGGGGGAACATGCAGTTTACTTGAAGTTAATGTACCTGTGCTGAAAAGCTTTGTGGGTAACCTGCAGATTACGGGCTCTATTCCCAAAATCATAGATTAGGTGGTCGAGGACTGGATGCACAAGTGTACCACGTAAGCAGGTGCACCCAAAACACCGTTATCACCGCTAAGTGGAATAATCTAGATTCGGCAGAGATCTATGCGTACAGTACCCTTTGTTCAGCACCCATAATGTCTTGGGTGTTGTGCTGAAGCAAATATGGATGACAAAGCATAATGATAAATGGTTGTATCTTATATTTGTATTTATTTTAATTTATATAGCGCCTTAATCCAAAGCGCTTTACAAGAGGAACAAGTGAATACAACAAGCAATAGTTAACAATGAATCTAAGCCAGAAAACAGTACAAAGAACAATTTACATTTATGATGAGGCTAAGTACTAATAGAGGGACAGAAGGTAGGAGGAGACGGTGGAGGTAGGTTAGTTGGTGAGAGAGGAAACAATTGGTGCTAGGGGGGAGAGTGGAAGAGATAGGATTTTAGAAAAGTGCGAAATAAGGGATAGGAGGTGATGGAGCGGATGGGAAGAGGAAGGCGGTTCCAGTGCAAAGAAGCAAGAAGTTGGAAGGAGCGGAAACGGGAGGGGGCACAGAGGGCAGGTGGAGTAGAGAGAAGGAAGAGATCTGCAGAACGGAGAGAACGAGGAGAATAGAAAGAGAGAAGGAAGGAGAGGTGCAGAGGGGTAAGAGCATAGAGGGCTTTGAAAACTAGGTAGAGGAAGTTAAATTTGAGCTGGGAGTGTAATGGGAGCCAGCCTAGTGAGATAAGAGAAGAGGAGATGGAGTTGTGAAGTGAGAGGAGGCAGCGGGAGCGAATGGCAGAGTGGTAGACAGATTTGAGGGGGGAGAGATGAGAGGAGGGGAGTCCAAAGAGAAGAGTAGAGGAGTAGAAAAGTCTGGAGAAGAGGAGGGAGGAGATGAGTTTAGTAGCTTGGAACGTTAGGAAAGGACGAATTTTTCAGATGTTATAGAGGTGGAAATAGCAAGATCTGGCAGTGAGGGAAATGTGATGAGAAAGAGAGAGGTGGGTGTCAATGTGCAGACCCAGGCTACGGGTATGAGGAGAGAAGGGGAGTTGGGAAGGAGGAAAAAGAATGCAAGGAGGAGGGGAGGGAGGAGGAAGAGTGTTGGCAGGGAAGAAAATGAGCTCAGTTTTATCTGCATTGAGAGTAAGGAGGTGAGAGGACGTGCACAAATTAATAGCAGGGAGGCAGGAAGAGAGTTTATGGTGGATGCCAGGAGAGAAGGAGGAGAAAGAGAGGAAGAGCTGGGTATCATCAGCATAGAAATGATGTGAGACATCAAAGGAGGAGCTTACAGGATCGTTCAGTGCCCTTCATAAAAACCCCCTTTAAGGATAGCCCAGGACTCATATTAATCCATGTAAGCTTGTCTGATAAACATAGATAAACTCAAAGAAAAAATATAGCCAAAATACTGCCATGGAATGAAGATTACCCCTGCTGGAGCGCAGGGAGTCTTAATTCTATTAAACACATGGATGCTTAACTTCTTTAATTCTACTCTTCCGGCAGATTTAAATCTATTTATTTCTGTATAACAAAACGTTTTTCTTTTTTTTTTTTATTAACCTGAAAACTGAAAAATGAACACTAGAAACTTCACATTGCATGATCCCAGTGTCTCAGGTAGTCTCATGCCTATGTCCTGTCTCTGGGCTCTATACATCACTTCCTGTCCAGGTCCCCTCCTCTTCTTTTATGCCTGCAACTGAAAATCCGAGGGAAAGGGCGAACCACACTTCCAAGGATCCAAACTCCTGCTGCTGGCTGCCTTGAGCGCGCCCCCCTTCCTTCTAGTGAACCCATCATGGCCTACGCTGCCAAATCCTACTACAAAATGTAGCTCCACCTACATTCGGCTCCTCAATTCATCTTCTGGTCATTACCTGTCAGAGAAGACACAATCTAGGGAGGGTCACACAATGCAGCACTACATCAATAACTTTCAGACATTTATACAGCATAGATCCCATACGCTCGTGTTGTTGGGCGGGATTATACTTGTGTGTGTGTCTTTAATAGAAGCAAGACTCCCTGCACCCCAGAAGGGGTAATCTTAATTCTATGTCAAGACCGGAGGCAAGCATTATGCTTGTTCAAAGCTATGCATTACCACTGCCGCTGCACTCTCTGTCGCCTTAAAGGTAAAAGTTCTTAAAGTTTAAGTCACTGGCCCTATCCGCTGCCTTCAAGATGACTTGTAGACTCGCCCCGGCACCGAAGGCTTTGGAAGCCATAGCGCCGCGTACCTATTGTGCCCCAAACCATGCTACGTCTATGCCCAGCAGGGACATGATTTCACGTACCCATCAGGCAATCGTCGCTGCAGCCACATCTCTATACGGCTTCCTGCACATGCTGAGCAACTGCAACACCCCTGCTGGCCTTATCTCTGCCGTCTATACTTCGAATTCTTTGATGCTTAGGCTGATCCTGGAAATAGGGATATGAAATAACTGTTGAGTAGCTCTTTCTCCATATAGCTATGGAGAAAGTCACTCCCTCCAGTCCAGAGGACTTAATTTCAATGTCCAGCGCCTTTATGTCCAATTCCCTTCCACAGGACACTAAGCACAATAGCAGCGCTAATTTCCCCGAAAGCTGATGGATTGATAAATCTCTGTTTCGCAGCCAGCTAATAAAGAACCGCAATACTGTGACCACGTCCCATAATTGTGCGTAATTCGGATGCAGAGGTACGTCAACTTTAATTCTGCGCATCAATCTAGCTACTGCTGGGTGTTCCCCAATCAGCACTCCTTTCAAGAGGCCGTGCCCTGCTGAGATGGCTGACCTGTACACCCCTACCATCCTAAACACTTTACAGATTTGGGCTAGGAAAGAGAGGAAGTTGAGAACTTGTACTAAAGGGGCTGAAGCAGGATGAAAGCGGTTGCGGCTGCACCATAGGCACAAACTGTTCCAAGCTGCCTCGTAGTCTTTGAGTGTAGAGGGTACCCAGGACTGCTTAATGAATTCTGCAGCTGGTCCTGAAATGCCTGGCAAGCAGCATCTGCTCCCGATACCCATCACGCTAGCAGAGGTAGATTCCCCGACTTCGCTAGAGGGTGAAGATTCCTGGTCGTATCAGACAGGAGATCCTCTCTGAGAAGGAGTACTGGCAGGAAATCGAATGAAAGTCCCATCAAAACTGGAAACCACACTTATGACTTCCAGTTCGGGGCTACTATGATCACTTCTGCTCTCTCTCTATTGATCTTGGCAAGAACTCTGGCTATCATCATGAATGGGGGAAAAGCATAGTGTACTGCTCCTGACCACGTCTGCAGAAAAGCATCTGCCCCTCGTGCTTATGGATCCAGCCTCCAGCTGAAAAACTTTGGCAACTGTTTGTTCAACCTGGACGCCAAAAGGTCAGTATCTAAAGGACCCCAGAGGTTCGCTATCTGTCGAACACTTCTTTGCACAACATCCAATCGCTGGAGTCGTGTCAATAGCCGGAGTTCCAGTCTCCTACCACTTTCTGCATCCTAGAAAATACTCTACCATGGCAGATATCTTCTAACCGAGGCAATCGCGCCAAACATCTTTTGTTAATTCCGCCAGCATCTATGACCGTGTGCACCCAGGTGATTGATGTAATGGACCACCGAGATGTTGTCCATCGTGATCACTCTGCCTTATCTTTGGTAAAAGCTTTTATCACAAAAGAGCCTGCAAGCAATTTAAAGCAGTTGATGTGGAGCGACAGTTCCTCTCGGGACCATTTGCCACCCGTCTCCAGATGACCGCACCTGGCTCCCCAGCCTGCTCTGCTGGTGTCAGACTCTATGATGAGCTCTGGGACGTCGGCAAAAATCGCTAGTTCATTCCAGGCTTCCATGTTCTGAAACCACCACTCTAGCTCTAGTCTTGCCTCCTGCTCTAGGGGTACTAACTGGTGATACCCCAGGCCCTCTCGCAGGTGACGAATTGTAAGTCTCTGTAAGGCCTTGTAATGTAGGGTCCCCGGAAAGATGGCTTGAATAGATGCTGCTAGTAGCCCTACTATCCTTGACACTGCTCGGACTGATATAATTGGCTTCGCTGGAGATGCTCTCAGTTCCTTCTTTATTGCTCTAATTTTGGCAGCTGGCAACTCTAGAGTTGCCTTTGTCGTGTCTACTACACATCCCTGGAACTCTACTCGTTGCCTGGCAACTAGTTCCGACTTCTCCCAATTCACCAAAAATCCTAGGGATGACAGCAAGTTTATGGCCCATCGCACCTGCTTGTCGAGTATCTGCTTGTCATCGGCTAGCAAGAGGATATCGTTTAGGTAAATTATCATGTGTATTTCTCTCTCTCTCATGGACGCAGCTACCGGTCTCATTACTTTTGCGAAAGCCCAGCGAGCTGAGGCAAGGCTTAATGGTAGACACCTGAACTGCCAAATATGTCTGCTCCATCGGAAGCTGAGGTACCTGCGGTGCTCCTCTGCAATCAGGATCATCAGATAGGCGTCCTTGAGGCCCATCCTCACAAGCCAGACCCCTTTTTGGAGTATGTCTATTGAACCTTTGTGAACTGGGTGATCTCCAGCCCTTTAAGATGAGTAGCAATAACCTTGAGATGGATGGGGGATGCAGACTTTTTTCATACATCAATAATCAAAATGACTCAGGTAGTTGGCAAAAGGATTACTGTTTTAATATCAATTATCTAAAATGGGGAGTACAACAGACATCAAAGGACATTTCAGCACATAGTCTCTCTCTCGAGACTTCTCAAAGCATTTCATAAAAATGATATTCTTATAGCAAAAACTTGTCATTGATGATGTTAACCTACATATTACTAACGTCATACTACGTGGCAAACTACAAAAACCTAGTGGCAAGTGTGGTAGGGTCTAAAAGGATAATCTAAGTATATAATCCATATTTGTCTAGGGCAGTGGAATAACGTGATTCACTTATTAACATAAGCTGGGTCAACTAAGCCCTTCCTTCAAAAAGGCCACTATGGACGTCACTAAATACACGACGTGCCATTGGTTCTACAAACTATAGGACCCTTAATTACGCGGTCCTCTACAATTGGTTGAGACTCTAACCTCTGTCAGTACTTTTCCACCTACGTCTAGCAGCACGCAGACTGGACTTCCAGGTGCTGGTGAGCTCATCTTAAACAGAGCTTCCCACCAATTACCATATACATCTATCTTCACCTCAGTGGTGTGCTGTCAATTAAGGCTTGTGAGTGTTCCTTGCTCTGGTGAATTCAGGGGAGTGAAGGCAGGTGTCATATGTAGGTGTGATAGTCCTGTTCGTCCAACTTCATCCTTCCACGTGACTGAAGACCATGATTTCGAGCTTCTGGTGTATTAAAATACTATTTTCCTAATAGACTTCTGACGTCTTCTTGTTTTTGTCCATGGCTTCTGAACAGGTGCTGTTCTTTCACACGATTTTTGTATCAAATGTCAGCACACCCCAGTCTGATATGGCCTTGGCTTCTTGGCTCATCCAGCCCTGCCTTCCTGAAATTCATTTTGCAATTCGATTGTTTTTTAACTGCAACACGCTGAAAAAAAGGCCTTCCTTTCTTAGCCTAGTTCTGCTATAACACATAGTGGAAACATCCATTCTTTACTTATTCATGTACATATATATATATATATATATATATACACGTTGGTGCTTGCCGCAATCTATTCACTATAAAGCTAGCCTCAAGAATACTTTGTCTGCTTGTGTTTCTTTGCATCTGTACATGTGTAAAAATGATTTGATATCTTCATCCATTCTGTAGCTTAAGCTTCTTCATCTTGATCCCCAAATGTCTCTTATCTTCAATACTTTCTTGATGCCTTATAGAATATCTGCATTCTCTAGTCTCTGCATCTCTTCTATGTACGTCAGTTCAGTTCTGCATGACATCACCATTCTTCTTCGTCATTCAACCATCCTGTTTCTTCTGGGATTTCATTCAAACGGCCATCATACTGTCTCGTATGCAGGTATGGTTTTCTCAATGGGAACCTTGCTTCCCAGATTCTCCCAGGTATCGGTATTTTCACTGGTACCGCACGTATCTCACACTATGGTTTCCAACATATAGGCACTATGGGTGAGGTGATTGAGGTGGGGGTACTTGGCTCCTCCTCTACACTCCCCCTCTGGGCGATTCATCGACCACTCTCCCATCATCCTTCACATGTAGACATCTTTGCTGAAGAAATGCTTCCTAGGGATCCATATCTTTATGAATCCCTTCAGGAATCCAGCTGATTTCACATGCTCATCATTGTTCCAAGTCATGAGCATGCACTGTCCACTCAGACTGCAATAGATCCATCTTCCCACGTACTTCTTATGGTCATTTGGATACAGGAACTTTGTTCCTTCAGGTGCATGGATACTGGCCTTTACAAAGTCCCTCATTTCTTCATCTGTCAAATCTCTGGCCTTCCATCCTTGCTCAACATCGATTATGATCTTCATCCCTGTGGCTTTCTTTGCGGTCTTCTTGCATTGTGACAGTATTATCCTGATCACACAGTACCCAAGCAACACCAACACGATCAGTGTTCCAAGGAACTTGAACATGTCTGCCATCCATTGAGGAACCCAAGAAAAAAGTGATCCAAACCAGCTGCCATCAGCAATGTCTTCTACTTCATCTATCATCTGGACATGTAGCTTCGTTAGTATCTCTATGGCCTCTGTCAAGCTGCCATTCTCGTCATCGTGTGACGGTGTGAATGTGCAACATGATTCTCCAATTTTTGCACAAACACCTCCATCCATAGCTGTGATCATGTCCAGCACATATCTGTTCTGGAGTGTCATCAGTCGTATGGCTCTCATTTCCTATCTGATAGGATTGAATCCCTTTATGGTTTTAAGTTTTTTGTTTGCTTCCCGACGGTTTTCAGCTCCGTTTACTCCAGGCTTTTTGTATCTGATCACAAGATTCTTTATCTGCGCCTAATTTCTTGTCTTCGTATCCTGGATATAATCATCTTCATCTGGATCTGTCAATTCAGTTGCCCATTTGACTGGCCGCATGTATGTCAAAGTGTTATATGTGATAGACATGTGACGTCTAGACGTCTATTTCAATAGCTATGAAGATCTTAGGCTTCCCCATGCTATAAGGCAGAAGTGCACATACAAAGCATTCCTCATTTGAGGTTCTTCTTCCCACTTCCTACATATGTTGATACCAAAGGTTATTCCCTAAATGTGCTGTACTGTCCAGGTAATCATTTAGCTCATGATCATCCTCCCTAGAACTTCTCTTAGGTCTCGTTCTTCTCGTATGAGCCTCTATAATCATCTCATGAAGTATGTCAGCATAATTTCTTATTACAGGACCAATCATAGACTCATTCATCAGTGGACTGGGTGTATTTACATGTACTACTTGCGTAGGAGAAAGTCCTAGAAGCCTTTTCTCATCCAACTCCCTTTTTCTAGCAGCAGCAAATGACGGCCCAAAAGAGTCTGCTATAACCTCCATGCATGACCTCCCTCCAAAGTGTAACTCAGGTTAATCTATCACAGGACCAGGTGCCCTCCTGTGTAACTCTAAAGTAGGGACAATTACATAAGGTCCCAGCTGCCTAGTAGTTGCCACGTCTGTACCCTTCTCTTGCACAGGAGGATACACAGGAATCTTTACGTCATGTGTCACCACATAGTAAGCCGTGTGTTCTGTAGATGAGAGTAATACCACAATAAACACAATACAAGTGTAGATGACGTAAATGTCGGACCACTTGCAGTAATAGTTTTTTGCACATCATGGACGTCTCTCATGATCTGCCATTACAAAACTGCTACAGATGCTGCCCATTTTACTTTTAAGGAAGGAATAAATCATTTTTAATTGGGGAACATCATGCACTACTTCTGGAATCTGCTGTGTCAGCTCAAAAGGTTCCTCAATCAACTTCAGCTGGCTGATTTATTTGATGATGAACGCAAATTCCCAATGGATGCCACGAATTGGCCTTTAACCAGATGACATGAAGATTTTCTTTCAGCATGAAACAAAAGTTCCTCAATCAGTTAACTTTTGGATATTCTGCCTTCAAAGTCTCATTCAGTTCTCAATGTTCTATCAGACTACCCATTCACTTGGATTATTATATCTCTCAATATTTGATTAAGCGCTGCATTGTTTCTCGGATCCCTCAGGAAAGTTCTTACATCAGGTTGTCTCCCAAAAAGATGTGGACATTCTTCAACCAGATAGTAAAATACTAAACTGAGCAGTATATGCGCATTATCTGGTGACAGGAGCATTTGTGTTTCCCCTACTGAACTCAGGAAGCTGAAGGATATGCTAAATGATAGCTGCAAGCAATCTTCTCACAATTGGGCCATTCTTAGGATCTTGCAGGAATAGATGAACGCTAGTAGTAGTTCTCCCCACAAGTGCAGGGTAAGGGCGCAATATGAACAAGAAAACAGCAAGAATGATCCGAGAAACGTTGTCATTGGGCACCACCATAGGCACCTCCAAAGAGGAATTCTGTAAGAAGGGAATCAGGCTACTGCTCCCTCTTCCAGTGGTCGTACAGGAACTCCAAATCTGGCACATATTTTTCTTTTTCAATCAAGGCTTAAGCATGCCTCAGTCCAATGTCAACGAACATATGTGGCTCAAGAACAGAATGGCTTCCCTTAACTCCTTTTTTAGTGACTAAAAAGAGTGTCCCGAAATACGCCACAGTCCAATATACTCTTTGGGCCTCATTACGAGTTTGGAGGCAGCCATTGCAGGATTGTGCTATTAGCACCATGGCTGCCTCCAAACCGGGCTCAATTACCGGGTTCCTGCAATGGGGACTTACCGGGTCATTCCGACATAGAAGGACCGGGTAATTCCTCCTTGCAGGAACCATTCCCCATTCCCATTTGAGCCCCCATAGGGCTCAATGTGAATGGGGAGGGAGGTAATTACGGGCACATTACAAGTGGCCCGTTATTACCTCCCTCTTCCCCACAGAGGGACCCGGAAAAGACATCTGGTTTTACCAGACGTCTGATCCGGATCCCGCAATGGGAACCTCGTAATCGGCGCTCCCGTAATGAAGGGGGCCGGTCCAGTACCAGCCCCTTTCATTACGGGAGCGCCAGGGTTATAATGAGGCCCTTTGTCTTTATTTGGGAGCTTCTGCGTCCTTCTTCCTCATCATAGACCTAGTCTGCACATGCTGTGGTTCTTCCCCGATGCTTGCTTCCGATGGTTGTGGGGGTGAAGGGGATTCCTCAACATAGACTTTCATGCCTCCATTAAGATCCAAGCGCGTCTGCCTTGTACTTTGACTGCAGACGGTGTGACGTCCTTCACTAGGAAGGGGCAGCTGAAACGTAGCTCGTTCCACCTTCTAGCGAAGTTTTCGGATTATGACCACATCTCCAGGGAAAAGTTTGGAAATACAAAGCTCATCAGCTCCGATTGCTGTAGCATCTCCTTCTGTGTTCTGCGCTGCCCCACACCCCTGTCGCTTGAGCTGAGCTGAAATGACTTGCACTCATACACGTAAGGTAATCATATAGCTCCTTTGCTAACAATTCTATTGTTGACTGGGCATCATTTCTAATTCTAGATAGGGGTGTGAGGGGTGCTCATTTGCCTCTTTGTCACTATCTCGCGTGGGGTAAGATGGTGGTCTGAACCCAGCTGTTCCATCAACACATACAAGGCCAGTGGTAGGCAATACAACCATCCTTTCTTCAGGGTCAATTTCAATTAAATTATTCTCTCTTTAAGCAAGCTGTTGAGACTCTCAAAGACCGTGTTCCCCTGCTGGTGACATGCCAATGTAGTGCTTTATTCTAAGCAACAAGCTTATGTATTCACAGACTTTATTAACCACAAAATAAGGACCATTATCCGATCTCAATATTTCACATATTCTCCGAATTTTTAGGAACCTCTTCTCGTACTAAAAATTTGGCTTCACAGGTGGCGTCTGGATGTATGTGGTCCAGCTTCAATCCATCTCAAAAAAGGATATACGACTATGATCATATATCTGTATCCATTACATATTTGTAGCATGTCGATTTTAGTCGATATGCAAATGCTGAAAGGGACCATTCGATCTTGGAATAACTCCTCTAATTGAGTGCAATGTGTGCCCAGCAATAACCTTTTAACATATGATACACTTTACTACATAAAAATGCAATGTGTTCTACTATATTTGGAACGAAGCCATCCTCCGCACTCATTGCAGCAAGGTTCTCTCTAATAACGTGCGCAGGGTGGTGTAGCTGTTCCATCGCCACCCTTAATAAGGCTACAGGCATCACCAGTTTACCAATGCTGTCTTATCGCCACTAATGCCTCAGAGGGGTTTAAAGAACACCCTCTCCGTGTCCACAAGTGTTTCTTATCTTGAGGCGCTTCTTGCTGAATCCCTATTAACTAAGTTCTTATCACATTATTACAATAGTTAAACACACTCATCATCATCATTGTCCTTTCATTCACATCAAACATGTCACACAATATAATAACTCCCATACATACAGCTCATTTTTCTTTCTTGTCTGTTTTTTTTTAAATTCCATGTGAGATCAAATCTGTTCTTTTTGTGTGAACTGTGCATTCTAACTACCGTAATGGCTACTGGGAGTTGTAGTGCTCTAATGAGTCTACCCAATAAGGCTGTATGTTGCATTGGCGTGTCATCCGCTCAGAGGTAGCCCCTCCTTCTCCAACGGGCTAGGCCTGCGTGCACTGTTAACGTCACGTAGGCAGAGTCATTGTACACCGTTACTTCCTAGGCTGCGTGTCTCTTGAGCGCGACAATCAGCACCACTAATTCTGCAGCTTGTGCCGAAAAGTGTGACGGTTGTCGTGCACTTATCAGTACTTCAAACTCTCCATCGGCCATGTGCTTTTACCACAGCGGCACCTGTATATCTTTGTCCATCATTTGGATTGGTTCTAGAAGAACCGTTATTAAAACAAATCTCCCCAGTTGCCAACGCATTTTTTCTTCACCCTTGGGAGCTCATCATAAAACTCCTAATAGCTCGAACAATCATGTGCATATTCACCCTTTGCCAATGGTTTCATTAAAAACATGGCAGGATTCACTATTCTGCATCTGCCTATTTTAATCACCGGATTCTATATGACCACCTCATAGACAGAAGCCCTCTGAGATGTCAACATGCTTTTAGGCTTTTTCAAAAATGGCAAATAACGGATGCTCAACAAATAACATCATAGAACATCCCATTACTATACTTGCAGTCTTCTTAAATGGCGAATTCGGCGGCTGCCAAAAATTGTTCATAATGAATGTGACCCCTCACTACTGGGTCCAAAATCCTACTTTGCTATGCAAGGGATTAGTACCCGATAGTGAAAAACTTTTAGTTCTAATGGCACTCCTCGCATGACCATCCCTCCTGTAAATATCAGAATAGATTCACTCTCGTTTAAATAGGACATTGCTGGTGTTAAGCACACTATACCTTCATCGATAAATGAAATCGTCATGCTCAATTTGGTCATTAAATCTTGATCCCATATATGGACAAATGTCTGCCTCAAGTATAACAATAATTGCCCAGACATGCCCCTCTCTCCTTTAAAGACTAGCAATATATCAATATAAAGAACTCTGCTTGTATCTCCTGTGAATCCTTGAGCATTTATGCCATTTTCCCAAACATCAAAAATGTCCCCTTATATACATGGGCGTATTAGCCCTGTGCCTACTAAAAACAAAAAGACTTGCCTTCTATATTATCATCAACCCTCGGTTCCCTTATGAGGATTTAGGCATCACCAACAGCATTGAACATATTCAAATTCTCATTGAGCTTATTGTGGATACATTCTCATCCCTATATCTGTAAACAGGATTCCCTCCATCAACAGTGACACCCCCTATTCTAGGAGTCATTAATTGCCCCGTTTTTGTGCTTTGCTGCATCTACATTGGCGACTGCTGACATTGCCGCGTTTGAAAGTCTTAATGCACTCTCGGCACTTGCGTCGATTGCACTGTTTGAGTCTGAGCGAACCCATCTCCATTAGTCAGCATTGCCCCTGTAATGGCGTATTTTTCTCGGCTAACCTTGCGCCTTCTCCTTTTCTAACATTGTCTTTCTTTCGCTTCTTTTCTTGCAAAAGCCTACAATAATGCGCAATAGTCAGCTGTATTTCTGACCATGTCTTCACTTCCATGCCTACCTATTTCTTGAGCTGCTTTTGTAGTGAGTCTGGCAGCCCTTGGCACAATTATAGGTCTTATGTCTGCTATATCCAGATACAGCACGCTAAGCGCTTTCCAACCCGTCACCCTTCAGCATTAAACGGTGCTCCATTATGAGCAATGTTTATCTTGGTATTATTACAATATTCTGTTCCTAACAAAATGTCATCAGCCCTTTTCCCAAGGATGGCAATCAGGAGACCTTTAATGTCCCCTAAAGCTAGCATATTTTCTCCTGTTATTTTCTCTAACTTATGTATTTATTTCCAAATGCCAGAATTTAGCTAAAAAGTCTGCATCTTATCCTTCTTCGCCTGTGGCCAAGGTATATACTGTGGCCTTACTCCTCCCTTCTCTAAATAAAGGAAACTGTGAAATCCCAAATTCGCATTTGTCACCCATTGTTTGTCTATTCATAGCAGGGACAATGGTTCCACACCGCTTTCTACCTGGCAGTGACCTTAGCCTGCTTACTTATGGTGGCAAGTCCCCCCTCTGACCGTGGGACCGTTCTCTAGGTCGATTTAGCCGCGTCAATAATTCTGACACCTGAGATATAGGGAGGTCTAAATCCGACCATTTAATTTCCTTCTCCATTGAAAAATACCCTTCAGGGCTCTATACATTTCCTTCTTCCCTATGGAAGGTCTCCCTACCTTTGTCTGACATATCCTGTTTTCAGTTTTATTCAGAGTCAGGCTTTATTGCGACAGCTCCTTTGGCTTAGAACTTCATGAGGCTCCCTCTTTTTCATACAGCTGCATACTCTTGAGTCGATCATCTTTACCCTCTCCCTGCAGTACTTCCTTAGTCCTCATCTCATGATAGACTTTATCAATTGCGTCCCCAATACTTCTAGAGCAAAACTTTGCTCTGGACAGACCTGCTATTAGCTCATGTGCCAGGACAAACTTTTCTAAGTACTCCCATGTCACTACTGGATTAGGATTCATTACTTCCTTTTCAATATGATCAATATTGCCTGCTCTCTGCCTTCTTTTTGTTCTATCTTATCATCAAATTCTCATCTTTTCCTCGCTTTTTTTTCTTTTCCTATCTCCTATCTCCTTACTCATGTATCCTTTGTATATCTTCATCTTTACGTCCTTTACCTCCAGTTATCCCTTAATTTCTGTTCTCCTCGATTTTCCATTTGCCTCAAGTTCTTGATGCTCTTATCATCAAGTGTGAGCAAAATCTGACCACCCATCCATTCGTTGTGTATAAACACTAACACATCAGTCTTATCTTTTCTTCTTTCCATCCCTTTATGTCCCTTCCTATATCTAGAGAAATGCTTGGTTGTTCGCTTCTCTCCTCATTGCGTCTCTCCTTGTCCCTCAGGACCTTACAGATTACATGTTTCTCAATAAATTTCTTGGAGTCCTCATTGCTGTTTTGCACAGCCGACTGATTACACTAGGTTACTATGCCCCGTTGCTGTCTTGATCTCTCTTAATGGGTACAGCCCATCATCTTTCTTACTCTCACCATCTATTTCAGAAGCAGCGGGGGAGCAGAAGGCTCCTTACCCCCCCTCTTTGCATACATTAAGTATGCAATCTACAGGAGGCGGGTCGCCTCTCTTCGCCTGATACGTCTTCTAGAGCTCTAGATCGATAGTCGTTTGTCTACCTTTTTCCCCATATATGCAGCATGCAAATATGTCATCATATGCTGCGAAATTGCCTTTGATAGTGATCCCGCTTGTGGTCATTGCATGCACATTTTGTCTGTTGTGCCCTTAACCCGTTCTGCACTGTACTGTTTAAGCTTAGGTGCGTGTTTCGGCAGCTGTTTACAAAGGTGTATAAGGTGTATAAGCGGAGTAATGTCCTCCATTTTGACACGTCACTCTTTGACCATCAATATTCACCCATTTACGCGTTTCTCCTCTTTACGTTTATCAACTTCGTCTATTATTTCGTCATCATTACACAATCGCATAAAACAGACAAATACACTCGGCCGGCCACAAGTATCTTAGCCTTTTTCCTCAAGACTTCTCCTGCCTCTAAAAAATACTCCTACAGAGTTTGAACTGCCCTCCTTAAACTCGTCTTTAACCGAGTTTGTTTTCTACGTCATCCGCTATGGCATTCTAGGTGCTGTTCCTTTTGTTACGTTCTTTAAAACGAAGGTACACTATGCATACTCTTTTATCGTGGCCTCTCCTCACGATACCTCTTAATTGCTTGGCCTCTCCTCAAGTTAATTTACTCAATATTAAACACTTATTATTCTCAAGTTACTGTACCCCAGCCTCCCTCCATTACTTTTTTTCCCTTTATCACTTTCTCCACTCACTGCCCATACATAATTTTGCCACCTCACTCAGTTTACTCACCATTCGTATGTTCGACTTCTGACTCTCGGGATCTTCCACGTCGTTTATCGCCTCTTCAACTTTCCATTTGTTCAGCTTCCTGTAGACGCTGGGAGAGGATTCTGCCTGAAAACAAGGAACACATCTAACCTAGCTTGGACAAGACTTGCTTTACACTAAACTGCTATCTACAGGGAGCTTCAGTTCCTTTCACCCGAATGGCAGAGGTTGTGCATTATTTCCGGGACTCCAAAGTTTACTTATCTCAATGGGTATCTAACCATACGCTCATCTACCAAGTGAACTGGGTGATCTCCAGCCCTTTAAGATGAGTAGCAATACCCTTGAAATTGATGGGGATGCAGACTTTATTCATACATCAATAATCCAAACGACTCAGGTAGTTTGCAAAAGGATAACTGTTTTAACATCAATTATCTAAAACAGGGAGTTCAACGGACATCAATGGACGTCTCAGCACATAGTGTCTCTCAAGACTTCTCAAAGCATTTCATAAAAAATAATATTCTGATAGTAAAAACGTGTCATTGATGACGTCAACCTACGTATTACTAACGTCATTGTACGGGGCAAACTACAAAAACCTAGTGGCAATTGTGATAGGGTCTAAAAGGATCATCTAAGTATATAATCCATATTCGTCTAGGGCAGTGGAATAACGTGATTTGCTTCTTAACATCAGGTGGGGCACTAAGCCCTTCCTTCCAAATGGCCACTATGGACATCACTAAATACACAAAGTCCCATTGGTTCTAGAAACTATAGGACCCTTAATTAAGTGGTCCTCTACAATTGGTTGGCTCTCTAACCTCCATCAGTACTTTTCCACCTACGTCTACCAGCACGCAGAACACAACAAAAAGTTATGGAGACATTCTCTGAAGGAGACAGGCTATGACATTTTCCTACGGGATGGGGCATCAATATGGGGAGCTCTGCTCTTGGGATTTAGGGTGTGGAACTGTTTTAGTGCAGCTGGCAATGGCGGGAATCCTGAGAATGAAAGGCATCTGGGTTCCTCATTACATGATTTATTTGGAGTACTTACATTTTAAATGTAAACTGCAGGATAGGGAAAAGGGGGAGTTCCTGAAACTCTGCAATCTCTTAGGGAACACGGTCTCCTTGACGTTCCTAGGTATTGTATAACCACCTCTTCTACTCCAGCAGGCCAGCAGTGACAATTGTAGCATTCTAAATTAACTGTCAGGTCAGAGCTGGGACAGGAGAAAATAAGAATGGATCCCTCTGTTGATGCATGAGGGAAAGCTTGACCTACAACTAGGTTTTATGCAAAAGGATTGTTTTAGGATTTACTGGACTACCACCACAACGCAACATTGAGGTATGCAGGAATCAAATCTACGTTGGAAATGTGGTAGAGAGGCGGGTTCACAATTTTTTTTTTTTAAATTAAAAACTCAATTTTGCGATGATGTTTTGGGGAGAATCAATTTTGTATTAGACTGCATGCTCCCAGGCAAACAACAATTGTTATTACTCCACCTGGAAATCCTCCTGTAAACCAACAATGTCTCTCCAACTGAAGTATGAGAACGTGAGATTTCAATGCAAGAACACGTTGTACGGCTAGAATAACTTTTGAGATGCTTATAATGACCTTTACATGTGACATGAGTTTACCGGTATGACGTCCTTTCATCGACACCCGTTTTTTTATGGGTGTTTTTACTAAACGTCTTTGCCGTAAAAAACAAATCACATTGTTTTTGCAGGGGGGTGGGAGAGGACAGATAAAGGGTTGGGGGGTCGGGAATAACAAAAATAGATAGAGGATGAGGGGTCTGGGGGGAACCACCCCAAAATAAAAAGAAAATTTAATTCGATGAGTTTTTTCAGAAAAAAAACATTTTGTGGAAACATCCATCGAAAAAACGGGTGTCAATGAAAGGACAGACAACCGAGTTTTCCCTATGGGAGTATTGGATTTCTACACTGTGGAGCACGCAGTCCCCTCTTTGTTCCGTTCCCTTTTTTTGTTTGGGCTATTAGGTGTGAGAAATCGATAGTGAGAAATTACCTATGAGGAGGGAAACACAGCTTGTAGGTGTTGTTTGGTTATTTGCCCACCCATTGACTGCCCCACTCTGCCCAAACGCCTTCTCATGGGAACTCTTTGAGCTCACTTTAATCAAGCCTTGCCTTCAAACCTTTCCTTGACAACACACCGACAGGCATTTCGGGTGCCGTCTTCTGAGAGTTCATGTTTTAATTGGAGTTGTAAACCCACTAATAGTATAATAAAAATGCCTTAACCAAGTTGCCTTCAGCCACTCGATTTATATGCACTCTGCATTCCCTTCACTGAAGTCCTGCTAAAAACAAGCATTGGCAAAGCATTTACTGCACCAAGATTCCCGTAGGTTATAAGGAAAATGTTCAGTAAAACATAGCAAACCTGTTTTATTATTAAACTCTAAGGGCCTTATTTACAAAAGCGTTTTACAATGGTGCAATCCCATTGAAAAACACTTTGTAAATCAGGCCCTAAATGTATGTGTTTTTTCCATATTTATGTTGCTATGAGAACAAATACACATTTAACATTTATAGAATAATTTTTCAATGTAACCAACGGCACCATAATAAATGTACAGTTAACATGGGACAAAGCCTAATATTCTCTTTGAAACTTTGACACATAGCAGTGTGTGTCAATAAAAATAATGAACATGGGAGACAGGGCTGAACGGCAAGGAAGATGGCCACTCTGACCAACTGCTCCAAACCTGAGGGGGTGCTTCTGCTACGAGGGACCCGCTAGAAGGGCAGGGATTCCATTTGAAGCGTTAGGTAGTGTCTGTGGCAAGTCCAGTATTTTTAGTTTGAGCTATTACGTGTCGAAAGGTGTCGCTTGTGACACCTATAAGCCCACATTATTGCATTCGAGTACAGATAGGGGAAAAGGCACATGAGGAGGGACGCAGCCTGTAGGTGGTGTTTGGTTATTTGCCCACTCATTGACAGCCAATCGCCATGCTAATCCCTATGGCCATTTCCACCCAGTTCCTGCCCCTACCCGCCCAAAACACCACCTCATGGGAACTCTTTGAGCTCACTTTAATCAAGCGTTATCTTCACACTTTGCACTCTAAATGCCTGCCAGTGTTTTTTCAAAGCAGTATCCTGAGAATTAATGACTACATTGGAGCTGTAAACCCACTACTGGTGTAATCAAAATGTCTTAACCAGGTCTGCCTTCAGCCACTCGATTTGTAAGCACTCTGCATTCCCTTCACTGAAGTCCTACTAAAAACAAGCATTGGCAAAGCCAACTGTTTTGGCTTGGGTATAAGTATTAGGCATTTGCCAGGCATTGCTATTAGATGCTCAGGTACTCGCAGCATGCACATGCTACCATCAATGGCCAGTTAATACCAAAACGGCATTGCATGTCAAGTGCAATTCCCATGCCAACATAAACGCCCAAACTTTTGGCATTACCCTTGCTTGTTTAGGGTTTGGTGTGCTTCAGTGTATGTGGCGCAGGGCTGCCAGAGGAGGGATAAGATGGCAGTGCTTTCGGTATCGTTACCCGTTAAGAGAGTCTCTGGAGGGAGGTGTGAGGCCCTGCAGCAAATCTCGAAAGTGTAAAGGTTCCCGTGATTAAGCAGCAGGATGTGGCCACCCTGCACCAACCCACCTGCATGCAAGAGCATACTGTTGAGCACAGAGAAGACTGCAGCATCACTGGTTCCGCTAGGCTAGAGCAATAGGATTCGTGGGGTTGCTGGGCCTCGCGCCCACTCATGGGAACTGGCCAGCTTGGCCACAACGAGCCATATGGAGAGAAAAGGCTTTTTGCTCCCCACTGTAGATCAACAAGGAAGGGGGCCTTAACAGATAGCTATCCAACTTGGGGATTGATGTTGTGAACGGCATTCAGGATTAAAGGTTGACAATTACAGAAAGTGCTCTACTCACCCAATCCCACCCTGGGGCAGACTATGGGGGTATGGTGGTAATGGTGCAAGGGGTTTCTGGAGAAGGGAATTGCATTTTATAAAAGGTGGAAAGATTAAATGGGTGGAGCTACAAGTGCAGCAGAGCCTACCCTTCCCGACTTGATTATCGCCTCGACACCAGCAGGAATAAAATGTTGGAATTTTGGAAATCCCTTTCAGATCATAATGTTGCAGCATCTGTGCGGTCCCCAGCCAGATGTAAAGAGACATATGACAAGTGTCTCGTTTTTATGGATCCGGGGATTTTACTACAAAGGGTGCAGACCCCTCACTGAAAGGGCCTGGGACCAAGGGTTTAATGTCTGTCTCTTTACCTGCACTGGTTGGGTTTCCTTGTGCTTGTGGCGGATGGTGGTAATTCCCTACTATAGCTTTGCATTCTGGAAAGTTTATTTGATTCAGGAATAAGGCTTATGATTGCTTTCCGGGGAACACACTTGAGATTAAACAGATTGTGCACTTCTAGCAGGCCATTGTATCCCTCTCTTTGGTTCACTTGCTACCCGCTTCCTTCCCTTCCCCTCTTTTCCCTCTCCACTGGACCCTACTTTTTCATGTCGGATTTTGTCCCTGAGACCTGGCAATGATGATATCATCTGTGTGCATGGGAGTTGCTAGGTCTGGAAAAGACCCGGGGCTACGGTAATTACTGGACTGTTGGGACTGGGGGCTAGCTAGCCTTTTGGCTGTAGCTCCTGAGATTCTATCCGGGGCTACAACCAAAAGACCAGGGGCTATAGCCCCCTTAGCCCACCCCCAGCAACGCCTCTGTCTGTGTGGGTTTACGTGGAGGCGATGTACAAGTTAGAATACAAATAGAAAAGGTTGATTTCCCTCTTTTTGTTTCCTGTTTTTGTGACCATGTGAGTGCCCTGTCTATCTGTTCTGCTGCTTTAAAAGCTGTTTGTACTCTACTCTTCCTTAGGAGATGGCCCTAGATATGACTAACCTCTGAGAAAGAAAACATAAACAAAACTTTTGTAAAAATTGTTTATACAATTAAATCAATAAAAAGCGCTACAACTAAGGTTCAAAGTTCGCATGCATAATCAAAGTAAGATTTCATAAATCTTGAAGTGCCTTTTTATTTGTTCTTGCTGCTATCCCCACCACACCCTATGATCTGTGGAATATTATGCAGATGGAGATGCGCCTATCTCGTCGGCTTGATAGTCTCTGCAATCCTCCCCCGTTCTCTACTTTCCCTCAAGTAATCAAGCATGGTATTCTTTGTTCTGTCCAGTATTGTTCTCGTGTATAGCTCTATTACCGATTCCAGAAGTCTCCCTTGATTGGCGAGTTGCTCTAAGAACTGGCTCGATAAATAAATAAATCTTGCATGCAGTACTAAGCAGCTGAAGTGATGCGGATGGCCGGTAACACTGGCACAATATGAAACCTCTCTGACCTGCAGTCTCATGTTTCTCTTCCTGGGAAGCAGAAAGCAATAGGTCCCCTTACTGCCCCAGTAAGGTAAGACGTTTCGATTTCTTTACCGTTGGTTTCCTCTCAACAGCTTATGAAGCCCCTCCTTCTCCCACCCCAGCGGCAGCATTTCAACTAGAGAATGGCTCAAATGCTTTGTCAAGCTACAGACATACTTTTAACTACATCTTTAAAAGTTCCTTGGTCCATTGGGCAGCATGTGACCTGCAAAATCATAACACTGACTTAGTTCACGTCCGACCTTAGGAAAAATGCCGATATATACATACAGTGGTCGGAGAGTCAGTTCATTCACGCGGGTGAAATTTAAAACGTCCTTCCAAGCAACCAGTGAAAAGGAAAAAACACTCTGCATTACCTAATGCTGCATTCTCAACCCCCATCATTAACAAGAGCTGCCGAACTCCTCGTTGCTATAGTTTGGCTTGGTTTTGAGACCAATGATGACATTTCGCTGGCTGCTACATAGCTGTTTTACCTTGAAACCTGCTGTCGAGTCTACAGTATGATCTGCTCACATAGATGAGACTACTATGCAAAGAGCGGTTCTTAGCGCCCATTGGCTAGCATGAGGAACCTCTTTTTTTTTTTTTTTTTATTTTATTGTAATTTTTAGTTTTTTAAATCAAACTTTTATCACAACATTTTTCTTTACATTTGTTAAAAATCTTTTAAGAACATCAGCTGTTACATTTCACTCTTCATCACCCAGGCTTAAGTTTCATTTGCCAAACAATCATCTAGAAAGTTTATTGTCGAGCAAGTTAGATGTATCGAACTTCCACCTAATATTCTTTGCCACCAATCGTCCATGTTGTCATTTTTTGGCGCAAATTTCCCAAGATGGAGTTTTCTCCTAAGCTTAAGCTCTGGGCATACTGTTATAAGATGTTTAGGTGTTTCAGTGTGTATCTTACAAAATCTACATGCTTCATCTTGTGTTTTTACCATGTGACGTGCCACGCGCATTTGATTTGTTTTTATAGCATTTAATCTTAATTTCAAGAAGCCGTTCCGATGGTGTCTCGAGGGGAATCTCTGCAAATATTTGGGCACGTTATTTAATTTGTTTGTTAACTGACTTTTGTCCAAGGTGGATGAGAGATCTTTTAGTTTTTCTATATTTTTTATCCACAGCCATTGTTGTAGTTTTTTCTTTGCTATTTGTGGCTGATCGAGAAGTGTTTTGAGTGTGATGTCAGTTGCATTCAAAATTTTCTCGAGCTTGTGTACCCAGTTCTCAAGTAAATTGCTGGTCTTCGAATTGCCAGTTGTCATTAGTATTTTATATGCAGGTTCAGGGTTTGTGATCCGCATTTTCCTTAACATTGCAAGAGATTTCCATATTACACAGCCATGCAGTTCTTCTAGGGCAAGTTCATGTCTTATTGCGATAGTTGGGATGTAATTAGGTAAGCTTAATACTTTCCGCCAGAAAATGCCCTCCAGTTTTGTCCAAATTTCATAATCCAAGTTCCATATGGTTTCCGACCCATATGTAATTCCAGGAATTACTTTTTGAATATAAAATTGTCGTACTGGAAGCAGACTGAACTTTCCATACAAGCTATTAATTGAGCATGAGGAACCTCTTCTCCCAGACTGCTTTCAGTGGTCCATCTTTCCACACAACACAAGCCCATCTTTCTCTTAGTAACATAAGGAAAATGAATCATCAACGTATCTTTGAAAAAGCGTTACTAACAGCTCGTTGAATACACAATAACGTTCAAAACACGAATTCTGCACATACATATCTGAACAGTAATGGAACTTCTTCTATGATGTACAAATGAGATTAACAAACTCAAAGACCTCATTCAGTGTTTGTAACCGTTTCTATGAAGCTTTGCGACATTTGCTTCTTTATGCATTGGTACCACAGTACATGTCAGCCTGTAATGCTTGCCAAACAAGGAAGTCTGGAAATAGTTTTCTTACAATACATGGCAGGCAGCAATACCGGTATAAAAGCTCTGTAATCAGTTATTACGCTTCAGTTGTGATGTCACAATAGCTGTTTCTTGCACTGAGCAGAATTACAGCTGCCACTGCAGCACTTAAATAAAGCCTCGACAAGGTTTAAAAATTCCTTGCTTGTTAAAACGCTTTCTGTGTCACTTCACAGCCATGAACTGATAAGGAATATTTTACGGTAGCATGTCTATTTTGCGCACTGCTGGAGGCTGGAGTTTAACACATGATAGCGAGAATCTGCATGCTAGTGCTTATTTGAAAGCACAAAACTAAAACGATTTTAGATGCATTTTTTGGAACAGCTTGAACTATTTCTGTTGCAGCGCACTAGAAGCTGCATATTATTTGCTTTCTTTTTTTGATCATATGAATCAGAAACTGCAAGATCTCTTACACTTCATTAGGGACGAGGCTAGGTGCTCAAGGCGATGAGAGGTTATGGCAATGTAGTAAGGAATAAAATACCCCCTACCGTAAACGAAAAGGATAGTGCAAGTCACCACAGTGTTCTGTGGCCTTACAAAAGGAACTCGTCCTTCGCCTTTGTTCCTCTATTTGGTCACAGAACTCCTCAGTAATTTACAATATCCCTAGGCAGTAATTAATCCCATAGATTGCAGGCCAGTTGTGACATCACTAACTACAGTAATAAAAAATTACATTATTACCGCTCTGTAATCAGTTATTACCGTTCAGCTGTGACGTCACAATGGATGTTTGTTGCGCCAGCACAGAGCAGAATTCCAGCTGCCAATGCAGCACTTAATTAAAACCATGACAAATTTTCCAATTCCTTTCTTATAAAATAGCATTATGTGACGCTTTAAAGCCACTGAGCCTCATTTACCCAATGTTTAGCGTGGTGCGAAATGTATTTACATAGTAAAATACACTTTTCGCTTTGCTTAAAAACAATGTACGATTCACAGATCGTTCTTTGCGCTGGCCCTTCCGACTTAGTGGTCTGCGGGAGCGATTTGCGATCGAGGCGCAGGAAGGGCCAGTGCAAAGAATAGAAAGGGGGCGGAACATGCAAAATCCTCATTAAACGAGGAAAATGAGGAAGAACATGGGCGTGGGTGGGAAACACCGTGCAAGCAACAAACATGCCCCTTCACGCACTAAGTAAACCCTATTCACAGAAGCTATCACGCAATCGTTTTGACTCCAAAGGAGAATTATAATACCGCAATTTTATTGCCACCCATTACCCGTCACAAAGCATAATGAAAGCTCAGACATAAAAGTGCAATGAACCCCAATGAACACACAATTGCAACGATGCTGGATCCTGCAATACTAGCACTGATATTACTACATGAAAGGAGGAGGAGGAGGGCCGGAATGTTCTATCCGCGAACAGCATTATTTGTGATGCCAGATGAGGAGGTACATGGAAGATACTGCTTCCCTCCCCATGTCATCCTAGACCTGGTCAGGGAGTGGGAGAATGACCCTGTGCTCACAGTCTGTGCAACCTCTGGTCAAAGAGCTCTCAGCCTTACTCTTCCTGGCCACAGGATAATTCCAGCATACCACAGCTATTGTAAGGGGGTATATCACAGCCCACACAATCAATGTGCATCCAACAGGTCTACGCATATTCACATGCCACGCACACTACAGTCAAGGCAGAGTGTGGCAGGAATTCTAAGCATTTGTACACTTTCACCCGAGTCCTGGGAGCCATCACCTGCACCCATGTAGCGCTGCGACCCCCACATCCCCTGAGACACAGAGCACATTTATTGTAACAGGAAACATTGGTATTCCATGACTGTGCATGTGATCTGTGATGCCAAAAGACACAACTACCGAGGATGCACGCATGATAGCTACCTCTTCTGCCATTCTCCCATATACCAGGCTCTGTTCATCAGGAACCTTTGGAAACACCTGGCTAGTTGGTGAGTATCAACTATCACGCACATACAAGCAGTCACATAACACCCAGAAACACAAGAAATAACAATATATGCACATAATAACCATTTACTCCCTTGCAGAGGACAGTGCCTACCCGCCTTTTACTATTCCTGTTCACACCCATTAGGAATACAGCCACCCCAGGTGAGGCACACTACAACAGAGTAATTTCTGGGGCTCTGTATTTTTCAGCTTGTCGGTTATGCATGATGTAATGGAAGGGGTGTTTGTGTGTGTGTGTGTGTGTGTGTGTGTGTGTGTGTGTGTGTGTGTGTTTTTCACCAGTGCTGTTAGCTAATGGTGAACAATGCTAGCTCAAACACTTCATTGCTCCTCTCTCGGATCTCTCTGCTCAGAAACCGCTTCTGATCTGTGAAAATGTGTGGCTTCTTGGTGCTGCTGAGCCACAGCATTCGTTTTGCGGGCATCCTGCAGCATGTACTTCATATCTAATCCATTCCCCAGGAAATTGGAGCCAATGCCAGGACCACTATATTTAGGGAGGAGGTATATGTTGAAAGTTGACTTTGGAGTACTTGTATCCCTACTACATTGACAATGATGTTGGCTTCTACATTATGCCAAGTCCCTGCTATGCGGACAGATAAGTGTGGGGTATGCTAGGGGATTCTCTCCACACCTTCCATGGGTCATGCATTTCGGTACCCACATCCCATGGTCATCCCATCTGCTACCCAGAGAGCACTGCAGGGTACAACACAACAGCACTCACCTAACCTCACCGGAAATCTGTGCAAAACATACACTGTTGATGATTTCCCACTGCCCGAACAGGCAATTCGTGGGCCTCGTCATATTGCTTCACTCTGCATTCGCAAATGGAAGAGCATAGAATGGCTAGCCTGTACTAACGCCAACCTGGAAAGGCACACTTATCTGATATTGCAGAACAGACATGTATGCAGTGAATTCAGGCTAAAGATGTATTCTCGATGAAGTTAGTCCACAGGCGATCCGAGCTCTGACTGGGTCCTTTGCGGCATCAACCATCTGTGAAAAAAGGCACCCTTGCGAGAAACCACTGAAGCAGACTGGTGAGCTCTAAGGATCAGGGAGAACTCTGCGGCTACTTGACATGGCATGTCAGAGATGGCGTGCAAGGCTGACATAACAAGAGTGCAATTGTAATGCCACACAAAAAATAAGCTACTGCATTAGCCTTCACCAAAAACATATGCACAGGAACATCCCGAGGATGCTCCCCCGACATTTTCGAAACACCCCACACCCCACACCCAAGACTATATGACGCTCCACAAAGCTCTAAAAATGTGGCTCTTTCCGTGATACCAACCACGACCATCTGAAGCGACTGAAACCTAGCAACCCGATGACTAATGCTCAATGAGAACCCAAGCAATGTCACCACTGAATACGCTTATTAAATCACTATTAAGCAACCACACGCCTGAAATCCGGAATATCGATCTCCTTAGATCACATCTCCACCGAAACACTCACCTCCCATATCACTATGCTTACTTTCTACTCTGCTCCATCACACAATTAGAGTGCAGCTACACCCATCGATCAATTTTGGCCTAGCTGCTCACATACGAACATTACCCCATGAACAACTCATCATCCTAATAAAACGCAGTTATGTCCCATGACAAAACAGCCTAGCTGCACACATCTGCACGCATAAGCATCCTACAGGCTTTAAGCAGCCTGATCCCAGTCTTGGTGTCCACCCGCCAGACTGCACACATTCAACTGATAGCAATACCACCACACCTAATGCTAAGATGCAGCTACCATCAGGCAATTACATCAGCTGCACACACAACTGGTGCACCCAGGCACCCTACAACTCCTTACTCTCTCAACTGACCTGGACTACGGTCTCTGAGGGCGTTCAACCTACCAGCGCTTTAAGGTCATACCAATGACATATAGAGCGCTATATAAATGCCAAATAACATAACATATAAAAGGATGCAGTAGCAAGCCAGTCGAGTGGGTGTTAGAAAAGAGCTGACGTTTTAGCAGCGAGAGAAGCAGGAGAGACAATGCAGAAGAGCCACTGGTGGCAAAGACAAATGGGTCACATTGTAGAGGAGCTAAAGATGAAGAGATGGCTAAGCCAAGAAAGCCACACTTAAGAGGGTTACAGCTAATATCAAAGGCACGATCAATGAGCCCGTTGGGGACCCAGATCCAAAAGGATGCAGATTAGAGTAGCCTGCTGGGGGCTCTAGCCCAGATACTGGAAATAGTTTCAAAGCCACCAAAGCTAGCAAAACAAGTCTGCAAGTTGAACGCTTAAGCAGAGTCTCTGGTTGGCTCAAACCCTTCAGTGCAACCCTTTGTTTGGGGTTCATAATTGCTGCAGGATAACAAGAACATTGGTATAGGGGAGAAAATCCTATCGAGAAGACCCCTCAGGCAAGAATGGGAAAGCTGCAAGGTATTTTCTTGGTAAAAATCACCAGAAGATTGCTAAGGCAAGAGGGGTCATTCAACAGGTCTTGTCCTGGTGGAAGTGCTTCACAGGTACACAGAACTACTCATCATTAGGATCACATGTGAAGGGCATGTAAAGAAATGCGCTGGGAAACGTAGTCATAATTGGAGTGCATTGAAGGATGCTTTCCTGGGTATGATTGCTCCAGAAATGCATGGATTAGAATAGAAACTGCACATTGCACTATGTCACTTGCTGGCTATGGCAACCACCAAACGTTCCAGCGATGCAGGAGGGACACCAAGACCCTTGCGAAGAGCCGTTATTGAAAACTCAGAGTTACTTGGGTCAAGTGTCTGAGCAGGAGGAGCAGAAAGGCAGAGAATCTGCAGCCGGTGGTACTTGACAATGCAGGGTTTCTCCATTATCCTCAGGCTCAGGATACAGCTTCTGCAGATGGGCTATTCATGGCATTGGCCACGGGAAGGACGAATTTTCAAGACTTTCAAATGGAGTCCCACTAGATAGTAGCCGGCCACAGAAGAAGGACCAAGAGTTGAGTTTGTCAGTGTAACTAAATAACAAAGGGTGGAACATGCCCATGGAGATTCCCAGATGGGGGTGATGGAACCAGGGTGCTTGCCTGATGTTCTTTGATGCAGAAAACCAGAACGAAAGGATGCAGAGTTTTCAGGGTCTAGGCAGTGAAGTGGCACCCACATCACGATTCAGTAAAACAAGCACTGTCAGGAGCTTATCGTAGACAGTGCTTTCGAGCCAGGGAGGTGAACCAGTTATCCCCAGCAGACCAGTGAGAAGGAGCACCAGAGGCTGTTCATTCTGATCCACTGGAGAGGCGGAGATTCACTGTTGGATTCAAAGGTGTTGGGGCACAGGCTTCAGTTCTTCCTCATAGCAGCTGGCCATTGAGCAGTGCAGATACAGAGTACCAGCAGTAGGCAAGGTGAGTGTGTGAGTGGCTCTGCTTTTTGACCCCTTCGGTGGCAGTGAAAGACACAGCACCCAAATACACACCATGCATAATTCAAACAGAGGTGGTCAGCCAATGGCAGACCATCCCTGCAAGCACACCTGAAACTCAGGAAATGCTCTCACACACCAAGGCAGGGAACCCGGGCCACGTGCATATGACAAACAGAACTGGAGTCAAGCGGGCTAAAGCCCCCTGTCCTGGGATACAGGCACCCAGTGATCATATATGGTTACTTAAACCAATACAGAGAGAGATAAACAAGGGATAGTCGTGTCACTCCTCAGGTTCTCAGTGCAAATAAAAGCTATCCCTTCTTCAGAATGCAGGACTGGGTCAAAATGGATCCAACCTAGGTAAAATGGTTTCCACGAGGTGGAAGCCATATTGCATAAAAGAAAGATTCCCCACCAGCCTAGCAATATCACTAGCACAGGGAGAATACCCTCTCTAGAACACTATGTAGTAGCCCAGCCTAGGGGATTTCAATGTTGTTGTCTCAATGCTTTTGCAACAATGTGCACTTACATCGATGCATTATCATCATTGCATTTCCACTTTTTTCATTTTTTTGGCTTGTTTTGTAAGAAAACCATCCAAACCGATGCAAAGGCAACAATGCTAAGTGCACATCGTTGCAATAGCATCAAAGCAAAGACATGTCGCCCTTTTCTGTCCCAAGGACTCTTATGGCAGAGCAGAAATAACAGAGACCCTCTCTTAGTCAGACTTTAGATTAAGCCTGGCCGAGAGGAAAAATGCTGTCCAAAATCTAGTAAAGCCAGTGCAAAGTACAGCAGGCAACCACAACAGGTAAAAGGTGTGCTCTCCACCCAACACTCGCCCACCACATTAACACCAAGGACAGGAGAACTAATTCCCCATGTGATGGGTCTCAGTATCTGGTCAGTTGTACATTCTGGAAAGAAGATGTGCATTGTTGTGACCAGGCCTGTGCTCAATAGGGAAGTCCACCCCCGTAGGATGATAGCTGATGGACGACCTGATCAGTGTTGGGTTTTCCTTCTTCATGTATGTTAACCACTTGAGGGGCTTGTGACCTGTTTGGGTCCTCAAGATTGAGCCAGGTAGGTTGGCTCGGAACCACCTGAAGGCCCACACAATTACAAAGCACTCTTTCCCGACTGTGACCCACCTCAGATCTCTACCCTTGAGCTTTTTTATTTATGTAGATTAAGGGGTGATCCTGCCCTCGTCATCAAGTTGGAAGAACACTCTCCCAATTACAACTTCAGAAGCATTGTTTGGGCATTATAGGGCTGACTATAGTCAGGAGAAGAAAGTGCCAAAGCGTCACCTAAACAGCTGTGGTAGCATAAAGGAACACAAAGTACAAGAACATGAAATCTTGAGAAGTGAATGGGCAGAGTTGAATGAGCTGCCAACAGATACCCCAAACCTCCCTGCAACGTGGAACATCTGGGCACACACCTAAACAAATGAGTACCCATCCACAATAGGAGATCCAAAACATCATCATGAAATAAAGCTCTCATCTCCAAATATCTTCCCACATGGCCACTATTAGACACGCAGCCCAAAACATACTCTACCAACAATTATACACTGACAGCAAACATGCAATGTCCCTGCACAAGGAATGTCATTAGGTAACCATCTCTTGGTAGGCCCATCTTGCGATGGCCCCTTCACTACTTGTGAAACACATGTCCACAGGGCCATATGGGCAAGTCAATAAAATAAATGCCACCATGCCCACCTTAAACAACCCCAACTTGACACAACAACCATGAACACATGTACAAAGGAAGTACCTTGCCAAACACAGAATACATAGTTGACACACCCACACACACCATGTACATTAATGGCCAACACACCTGTACTGCAAAGCATGGAAGTAGCTAGGCAACAGATGTGCATGGCAAAGACGTGAAACACATGCAACTCCAAACGTGTCATCTCCCCACATCTACCACTGTCCACATAAGTACATTAGACACAAAGCCATCATACTAAACATCACACTTGCATAAAGCATGCACACTGTCCAACAGCAAATGGGCGAGTACCAATATGACCCACATAATGTGGCCAAACACACATGACAGTCATATGACATGCATAGTTGGAAATCATGTTCAAACAAAAGGTGCACATGCATACACCAGCAAGCCAAGAAATGCTGCACATGACACAAAGAGATGGCAAACAGTGGTGTTGAACAATAAAATATGAATGTTTTCATGCAAAACTATGTTCAATGATGTAAACATAAAAATGATCCTTGAATATTTAAATAAAACAAAAGGAAACCTTCAACTAGTGACCTATATACAAGAGTCAACGGGCTATTCCATGCTTATCTTGGACAATGCCTCAGCCAAGGCCGATTCCCCATCCACATCTGCCTCTTGCAGGCGCGCATCAGTTGTTTGCCGGAGAGCTTGCAGGGCCTCCCTCATCCGAGACTCAGTCTCCTCTGCTGCCCGGCAAGAATTCTCCAGGATAGCAGCCGGTGTCTGTGCCAACATCTCCTCGACCCTGGCCCTGGCAATTGCTGCCCCGTGTGCCTGCTGCCTTTCTTCATCTTACTGCCTCACAAATGGCACCTGTAAGTGCTGCCGTGCCTCCTGCCTGACTTGAACCATGTGTGCACCTCCTTGCAATGCCTCCCATGATTTGCCTCATCACTGATAACATCTCCTGCTGCCTGGCAATGTGTCTACAACTCAGGTACTCCCTCCCACTAGATGAGAGTCTGCCTCGGGGGAGTACAGCATCTGCACCGCCATCAAGTGCCTGGTGTTCCTCCAAAGCCTGTTCCCCTGTATGTTCATGGGGGGCTCAGTGACCACCTCATTGGCCATGGTGTGGACTTACACCTCCACTAAGGACACAGGCACATGCAGACTGGCCAATGGCAGGACATAAGCACAGGAGGCCTTGGTGGTAGCTGGCATGGAGGCCTCAGTTGAGGCTGACTGGAGCACAGATGCAGAAGAGGAGGGGGTCATTGCAGTGGTCTGTCCAAAGTGGCCACCGGAAAACAGTGCTGATGCCAGTTAGGGGAAGAGGCGGCCATCTTCCTGTGATGCTCTACAAGCAGTTCATGAGTTGCTTACACAGCATCACGGATAGACGCCTGCCACCTCAAGCCATCCATCAGCAGTGAGAGTACTGCATCCCTGATGGCCACATCGGCCAGAAGTGCAGGCTCTGTCTGGGTGGAGGCATCGGTGAAGGTGGGTAGTGCAGCAGCAGATGGCCCTGGGACAGGAGGTTGTGCTGACCCATCCACTGTGGAATGCACAGCCTCCTCTCTCAGGGCCAGGTGAGCACCAGGTGTGCAGCCTGCACAACCCCACACCCCACACCCCTGGTACGCCCACCTAACAACGTGGGAAGGGCTGCAATGGCCTCCTCCTCTATCAACCGAGTGCAATGCATGTGTAAAAATGAGCTAAAATACCATGGCGCCAGTGCGCAGCCATTTTGGACATTCATTTCCATAGTCACATGAAAGTCTATGTTTTTGTGAGCTTAATTAGCAGACATGAGTTCTGCCATGGTTGCAATGTCTATATTTGGAAGCATATGAGTTCATCATAGAGGATAGTAGGTGCATTGTTCAATCAAGGACATGACAAGAAGGGAGTCAGAGCTGTGCAGGTGCAGTGATAAAGGGTGCTGAGAGCAAGCACGCGAGAGACGAGCTGGGTTTTTTCCACTATTAACTGGAAAATTCCACTCTGTGCCCCCATGCTTGTTGGCTTTTTTTCAGTCGGGAATGGTTGGCAACTCACATAGGGCTGGGCCTGTTTCCCCATAACACAGGGGTATCCAGGTTGTAGAGTCAGAATTGGAACCCCTGGTGTTGAAGTCTCGCTGAGAGGGAGGACGCTCCACTCCAGACCTCGTTAGAACGTGTGATCTCTCTGCCCACCTGCCTTGGGACTGGGTGGTGTTGTTGTGGCTGAGATGAAGTTCTATTCTTCAACTACGTTAACAGTGAAGTGGTTTCTTTATTTTTATTGATGTGTATGTTGATTTATAACCGATTTTGGTCATTTATAGTACTGTGTGTGTTTGTTTATATTATGTGTGAATAAAGGGCCTGTAAAGAGACAATTATGGTCAAACTATTGGTCAAAGTGGTTATTGCCTACCTGCCCCAAAGAACTTTTTAGTCTTTGTGATCTGGTAAGTGGTTTCTAGGTTAACTGCACACAACAGAAAAAGCTACAAATGTTGGCCCTGTGAGCGGGGTCTTTGTGCTGTTGTTTATGCCAAAGAACCCAACGAATCTGGAGGTTGGACTCAGATAGGCAATTCTCTTTTTGTATTGGATAGAAAAAGTGTGTTCCGAGGTATTGTTGATAGGGGATGTGAAATATTTATTGACACCATGAGTTCCCTATTTAGGAAAAAAAAGGAAGCTCTGCAGGCGGAGACTGTCCTGAGGTAACGATCCCAGGGTGGATAAAGAGTCCATGTGATAAGTTGGCACAGACTTGTGTGCGGTGCGGGTTTGAGTGAGACCTGGGATATGAGTTTAGGGGAGGCGAGTCTGGCCGAAGTGGCGGGGTGCCTGCTACAGGTGCCTGTATAAAAGGGGAAGAAGTGCTCTGCCCTATGTAGAGGAGCGTGGATTTTGTTGCATGCATTTAGAAGGATACACCATCAGAATGTAGAATTGCAGGCGCATGTTTTGAGATTGGAAAAGGCGCTGGCTGCTGAGAAACAGATTGCATTGATGCAGCAGCTTCAAATGAAATTGTATCACAACAAGGCAGATAAATATCGAGCAGTAGCCGAGCGGGGTGCTGTGAGAGTTGCTCAATATAAACATAGAAAGAGAAGAGGGAGGGTGAACACACAGAAGGTAATTCCCTGTGCAGGGGTTGATTGGGACCCCGACCAATGGGATGGAGATGTGTTTGATAGTACCAGCTCAGAGAGCGGGTCAGAAAGGGAAGTACCATTCAAATTAGAGCCCGGTCGAAAGGAGGTAACTGTTAACCCAGTCATGCGCAGGAGAGCACGGCCAAATCCAAATAATCCAGGAGGTGGTTCAGTGGATTTGACAATGTTAGAGGATTACTCCCCATAGGAGGCTGGGGAAATGATTCATCGATTAAAACAGAAGGCTGGTGACCCTCTGTTGACCTGGATGGTTTGTTTATTTGACCTAGGTGCGGCAGGTCTTCTGGTCGATGCGACAGATGCTGAAAGGTTTCTGCCATTGTCGCAGAAAACTCATATTCAGGAGATTTTCCATGTGGGACCACCTCATGATGAGGATGGGAGAGAACCGCAAGAGTCGCTGTTACAGTTAGCTGCACAAATGTGCAATCGCAAGTATCCAATGCCATTAGACTGGCCCACTGAGGAGAAGAAATGGTACACCTTGAGAGAAATGATTCAGAGGCTGAGAGAACTCTCCATGAAAGAAGCTATTCATGTTGCTGCGCCCGAACATATGGGGGTAGTAGAATTGTCGGTCTCAGGCTGTAATACCATTATTCGAACTGCTCTTCCGGCGTAAAAAAATGTCATTATGACATTGCTGGTGGGAATGACTGGTAAGATAACAGATGAAGTAGTGGATGCTATCAGGCAGTTGGCTGATCTGGGGGAATGGGATAAGGCAGAGGAGAGGGTATTACCCAAATTGTTCGTTTACAATTGTTCGAATGAACAATTGACTGAATTTAAAGTGTCACAATTGACCTTTTCACAATTGACTGTATTATATATATATATATCGGTTTGGTAATATATATTTATATATATATATATATATATATATATATATATATATATATATATATATATATATATATAACCAATTTAACCATAACTACATACTACCGTGTCCTTGTAATATATTTATGTATTCTATTTTTACATCACCCTTATTTCTCACTTTTCTATGGTGACTTGCAATTCAATTTAGGAAATCTTTCTCCTTGTCAGTGGCATTTACTATACATTTCGCTGATAATTTTACATTTAAAACAGGACCATTCTGATTTTAGAGCGCCTTGACAACCATTTTTTATCTTATGTCAAAATTATACACATGGCACTTTCTGTGCACATTTCTCGTTTATATCTATTTTTTGCATTTAATGCTGCATATGGTAACCATAGGAATGTTGTATTATATTTCTTATTGCAGGCCGATTTCGCGTATGTGGCTTTGTGGGTTCACTTTTGCATTTTTAGAAATTAATTTTGTAATTGTGACCATGTGACTACTGTTTACAGTATGTAACAACCATGCACTATGCACTTTAGACTCTGACAGTATTGTTTTTTAAAATGTGAAATAAATTCTATCATAGGAAGCACTATGCACTTTATTTTATTTTATTACAACACTGACTGATCATTGCGAAGCTAATTTTAATTAATTATTTAATTATATAATTACATTGCTTGTAATGTCATTGCCTATACGCTTTAATTATTAATGGCCTGCAAAAAACACACTCCTAAAAACTCTTAGGCACTATGCCATTACTACCTGCGGCTACGGCAGTTTGAAATATAGAAATGTGCTGCGCGATATTTTATACTCAAATAATCAGTATGATGTCCTAATGTCGGTTATTATAAGCACTAGGTTTTATTTGCAAAATACATACCAGCATGGCTTGACCAGATATAACACCATAGGTATTACTATCAGTCTCGATAGCCCAAGCCAAGATGGCCACTGACCATTATGTCAACTTTGCAAGTCACCTCTTTGATGTTTTTCACTATGGTGTGTTTTTTATAAAAGAACAAGTTACTTCTTACCTTGTAACGTTCTTTCGATGGGATGTTCCTCCGACATATTCCTTATCTTAGATATCTCTTTCCAGCTTTGCTGGCCTCGGAAAATTTTTCTCTAGAGGGCGCTGCGCGTCGACGTCCGCCGAGTCGATGTCCCTCGACAGCCGCCGTATCGACATCGACGTCATCCTGCCTATAAAGGCTGCGCGCAGCGTCCGTTGCTCAGTTCCGTTTTGTAGCCCACAGTTATTCTTTCTGGACTAGACTAATCACCCTGAATGAGAGTAAGCTGCAGCAACAAGGGAAGTAGTACTGCGGGGATGGATGGGAGGGTCGATAAGGAATACGTCGGAGGAACATCCCATCGAAAGAACGTTACAAGGTAAGAAGTAACTTGTTCTTCGAAGGGATTGTGTCCTCCGACGTATTCCTTATCTTAGATAGGCTCCCATAGCAGTATTCTGTTATTGGAGGTGGGAGTACTGACTTCATGCTTCCTTTTATTGATGAATAGAGTGCAATACTGCCCTTCCAAACCTAGTCTCTTGACTGGAGGAGGAATTCAAGTTGTAAAACCATGTAAAGGTATGGACGGACGACCATGTGGCAGCCGCACATATGTCTTTAACCGGCACTCCTCTTTTGAGGGCCGATGAAGCTGCGATACCTCTGGTCGAATGAGCCCTAAGATTTTGAGGGGGCTCTTTTCCTGCCAGTTTATAACATTCCAAAATGGCTAGAATGATCCATCTGGAAATGGTCTGCTTAGTTATCGGTAACCCCAGCTTGTGACCTGCGTAGCCTACAAACAGCTGGTCTGCTTGTCTTATCCTAGCCAGTCTACTGATGTAAAAACTTAAAGCCCTTCTTGGGTCCAGCCTGTGTAACCTCTCTTCCTCTTTCCCCGGATGAGGAGGAGGATAGAAAGATGGAAGGGTAATCTTCTGAGTGATATGGAATTCAGAAACCACCTTTGGGAGGAAATTAGGCTTCACTTGCAGAACAACTTTGTCTTTGTGAAAGATTGTATGAGGGGGTTTACAAGAAAGAGCTTGTAACTCGCTCACCCTTCTAGCAGATGTACGTGCTATTAATAAAACAGTTTTAAGGGTAAGAAATCTTAACGAACAAGAATGGAGTGGTTCGAAAGGTGTGCCCATCAGGAAAGTTAGGACTAAGTTTAAATCCCATAGGGGAACCTGGAATGGTCTTGGGGGATAAACGTTAGTTAACCCCTTTAGAAACTGTATTACCAAGGGTAACTTGAAATAGGATGGTTCTTCCGCAGTGCGCTTAAAGATGGATAGCGCTGCGAGATAGCCCTTAATGGTGCCAACTTGAAGGCCTGAATTCGCTAAATAGAGTAGGAAGGACAAAACCATTGGTGTACCACATGAAAAGGGGTCGATATTCTTTTCTCTACACCAGCTGCAAATTCTGTTCCAACGGCAGCGGTATAAAGACTTTGTTGCTGGCCTCCTTGCCGAAAGCAACACCTCCATAACATCATCAGGGAGGTCCCAATCCTTGTACCTCAGCCTTTCAGAAGCCAAGCGTGAAGGTTGAGGTTTTTGATGTCTGGATGGAGAACCTGACCTCCCTTCTGTGAGAGTAGATTCTCTCTGAGTGGAAGTCGAATTGGAGGGCAGATGGACAAGTCTAGAAGGTCCGGGTACCACGTTCTCCTGGCCCAATCCAGGGCAAATAGCATCATGGTTTTCCGGAATCTTCTCAACCTCCTGATCATTTGAGGAATGACAGGGACCGGTGGGAACGCGTACAGAAGTGGAAACTCCCAGCCCACTATGAACGCGTCTCCCAGAGCTCCTCTCGGGGGAAATTCCCTTGAACAGAACAGATCGCACTTCCTCTTGACACTGGTGGCGAACAGATCCACCTGAGGGGTTCCCCAAAGGGCGGAGATCTCTTGAAGGACTTCCTGAGCTAGTTCCCACTCGTGGGAGACTGTGCTCCGCCTGCTCAAAGCGTCCGCTGTCAAGTTCTTCTCTCCGGCTAGGTGAACTGCCGATAGAGAGATTCCTTCTTGGATTGCCCAAAACCAGAGCTGCATCGCCTCTCTGCACAGAGGTAGTGATCCTACGCCTCCTCTTTTGTTGAGGTAATGCATGGCCACTGTGTTGTCCGTCATTATCAGGACATTCTTCCCTTGTACAGATGGCAGGAACGCCTTCAGCGCAAGTCTGATGGCCCTCAGCTCTAACAGGTTGAGATGTAGTCTGGACTCCGATGGAGACCAACGACCGCTGATGGTCACGTCGTTGGCGTGGGCTCCCCACCCCGTGAGTGAGGCATCCGTGACTACTGTTATCTCCGGCCAGGGTTGCCAAAACTGTTCTCCTTTCAGAATGTTCTCCTGAAAGGCCCACCACTGAAGGTCTCGAGCCACCCTGTCGGGAACCTGAAGAAGATCTGTCATTCTTCCTGAGAATTGTGACCACTGAGTTCTCAGTGCCCACTTGAGGGATCTCATTCTCAGGTGAGCCTCTGGCACTAGGAAAATGCAGGATGCCATGAGGCCTACAACCTCAAAAAGTCGAAGGCTGGGAGACGTTGGGCATTTTGGAACTTGGTAACCATCTGTAGAATATCTTGAGCCCTCAACTCTGGTGGCGAGGCTTTTCCCAGGGAAGTGTCCAGGATCGCTCCGATGAACTGGAGTCTCTGCGATGGTATCATTTGTGACTTCTTTAAATTGAGGGAGAAGCCCAGTCTGTGAAGAGAGTGGCAAATGTGATTTAGCTGGATCTGAGCTTGTTTCGAAGATACAGCCCTCATCAACCAATCGACCAGGTAGGGGTAGACGTGAATCCCTTCCCTACTTAGACTTGCAGCCACTACCGACATTAACTTGGTGAAGACCCTCGGGCGGAGGTCAGCCCAAATGGCAGCACTCGAAATTGATAATGAGAGTTGCCAATTGCGAACCTCAGGTGTTTCCTGTGTTTGAGATGGATAGGCACATGGAAATAAGCGTCCTGAAGGTCCAGAGATACCAACCAGTCCTGGAACTGAAGGGCCTGAAGGATCTGAGAAAGAGTTACCATCTTGAATTTGTCTTTCCTGAGGAATTTGTTCAATTCTCGCAAGTCCAAGATGGGTCTCAGTCCTCCGTCTTTCTTTGGAATGAGAAAGTAAGGGGAGTACCAGCCCTTGTTCCTCTCCGCTACAGGTACCGGTTCTATGGCACCTTTCTCTAGCAGGTCTAAAATTTCCTGCAAGAGGAGCGGATCTGGAGCTTTTTGAGAGCTGATCCCCGGTGGATGACTCTGAGGTATGCGTAGGAGAGGCAGGCAGTAACCTTGGGCAACTGTTTCCAATGCCCAAGCATCTGACGTGATAGCCTGCCATTCCGCCAGATGTTGAGTTAACCTGCCTCCTACAGGTGTCTTGTGAGGGAAGTCCTCAGAGTGGTTTTGGGGCGGCTGATCCAGATGCCGATGGTAAAGAGGCACCTGCTGTTGCTGCAGCTTTTGAATATCTACCCCGTCCACCTCGGGTAGTTCTTCTTTGTCCCCTTTGAGCCGGTCGTCCTCTACCTCTTCCGAATGCGGAGTAGAAGCAAAAGGACTTGCCTCTCGCAGAGGATCCTGTGGAACGAAAAGGTGTCTGACGGATTGCAGCGCCTAGGGATTTTGCTGCTGCCTTTGATGTTTGCAGTTTTTCTAAACTGTCATCCGCCTTTTTCCCAAACAAAGAAGAGCCATCGAATGGCATGTTCAAGAGCCTGGCTTGCACATCTGGGGCAAAACCAGACTTTCTCAACCAAGCGAATCTCCTGGTTGTTGTACTTGCCGCCATTGCTCTTCTGATACTGTCAGCCGAATCAATGCCCGTCTGGAGGGATTCGCACATAGCGTCTTTACCGACCTGTATGATATTTAGGAACGCCTCCGGGATGCAGTCAGCCGCTGTAGAAGCACACTCCCCAAGTGTATGGCTGAATCTAGCAAGGGTGCAAGTAGCATTAATAGATTTTAACGCCATGCTACATGCCGAAAAAACTTTCTTTGCCATAGCATCATTTTTCTTATCGTCCCTGTCCTGTGGGACGGTAGGGTAAGCAGTCTTGATGTCAGTAGAAGATGCTGCCTGTACCACCAGACTTTCTGGGGATGGGTGTTTGGACAAAAACTCCGGGTCTGCAGAAGATACCCTGTATTTAGTAGACAGTTTTTTATTTACTGCCGGGACGACATCTGGGGTTTCCCAGTTCGTCATGATTTTCCTTTGAAGAGCTTTATGAAAAGGCACTACAGGATCCTCCTGTGGACCTTTATCAAGAATGTCCGTGAGGTCATCTTGTTGGAAAGCCTGTGAAGGTGTTGACCACCCCATAAATTCTGTGATCCTGGCCATTAAGGCTCTATAGGGGGTTTCAGCATGCTCCCCAGGGTCTGGCCTAGCGAACTCCACCTCAGGGGAAGTGTCTAACCCACTTGCCTCATGTAAGGAATCATGGAGTTCCTTTAACCTGCGTTCTTCTGAGGATAACTCCTCTTGAACTGGGGTTGCAGGTCCCTGCAACTCAAATGTCTCTTCTTGGTCAGATAGTTCTCCCTCTTCGATAATTGAGGACATAGTTCTCAATTGGTCTGAACTCACAAAGGGTGTGAAACCCATCTCCAAGGCAGAGGGTGCCAAACTTGTTGTAATCGGCCTCGAAAACGTCGATGTCGTCGACGCCGACGTCGAAGGCTTCGAGCGTGGCGTCGAAAACAAAGGCGGAGGCCTCGAGGTCCTCGATAGAATTGGGATTCTGCTCGAGGAAGTCGACAATCTCGACGCCATCGCCATCGAGGACCTGGGGATAGCCACTGGCTGCGCCACAACCGTGACTTTCCTTGGCGTCGACGCCGGTGTCGAAGATGGCGTCGAGTCGACAGACCCGTGTGTCGAAGGTCCCTTCGACAACGGCGTCGAAGACACCGACCTCGGCGTCGACGGAACCTTCGTCGACGGCGTCGACGGAACCTTCGAAGAAGGTTTCGAGGTCATAGCTTTACTCGAGGGTTTGTGACGCGCTTGAGAAGCTTCCTTCGCCGGGTACTGCGACTCGCGGCTTTTTTGACCTTCAGGTCTTTCGACCAGAGCATCGCTCTCTGCAGTCTTCGAGGGGGTCGAGGCCGCTTTCTCGAAGACGCTCATCATATTTTTGCGGAATTCCTCCCATTCAGCCCGGGAACTATGTTTCGTGGGGCAAGGGATTCTCTTAGGAGAAACAGAGGAAGAGGAGGACGGAGAAGGGAATCTTCGACGTCTCTTCTTCGAGTGCTTCAATCTCGAGGAGTGATGGGACCCACTCCGAGACCTGGAGCGCGAATGGTGACGAGGAGACGAATGTCTCGACTTTGTCGAGGAATAAGAAGCTTTTGAAGTCTTACCTTTTTCCAGCTTCCCCCTACGCTCCTTCAGGGTCTTAGCTGTCATGGACATACAGTCCTCGCACTCCGAACAATGGTGTTCAGCTCCCAAACACCACAGACAAACTCTGTGAGGGTCAGTCAGCGACATCTTTTTCCCACAGTCTCGGCATTTTTTGAAGCCGGACCGAGGGGTCGTCGGTTGCGACAAGGAAGCCATCGAGTATGGATCGAATATCTCGAGGAAATAGGATAAATTCTCTACGAAACTGAGCAACGATATTCTGAGGCACTGAGTAAGCGCGGAAAAAAAGAACTGAGCAATGGACGCTGCGCGCGGCCTTTATAGGCAGGATGACGTCGACGTCGATACGGCAGCTGTCGAGGGACATCGACTCGGCGGACGTTGACGCGCAGCGCCCTCTAGAGAAAAAATTTCCGAGGCCAGCAAAGCTGGTAAGAGATATCTAAGATAAGGAATACGTCGGAGGACACAATCCCTTCGAAATAAACTTCCTGTGGGGGATGGGTTACTGTGAACAAGCCACTAGGTTGTGGTGAAACGCGTCAGGCTGCCGTCTGGCAAGAAACTCTCACTGGGGGAACTTTAACTTTTTAACTGCTATGAACGAAAATAAAGGTTGTTTTTATAACGTGCAACCCGAGTAGCAGTGTTTGTCGTTGGCTACAAATGACTATTTTTGGAACATTTATGTGTGGAGTGTTCTTTTAAAGAACACTGTGTGATCCTACAACATTTATTCCACCGTGTGGATTGCACATTGTTGTGACGGCAAGCTGTTAATTCTTCTTTACATTTGCCGACGGGTCCTTTGTTGATCCGGGGACCACACACGTCTAGTTTATCCAATCACTGGGACCGCGGAAAAGACATTTTCTCGCATCCACTGTGTTACTTCTTGTACGGCCAACTCTCTGTTGTCAGCTGGTTCATGTACAAAGAGGTAGAAACAGAACTGGGCTGTATCCAGTCTTTCTGTATTACAACTAGAAAAGTATGGAGTTTGGTCGATAAGAGGAAAAAGAATTGTTAACTCTTGGATACTGGCTTGGGCTTGACCATAAAGAAGCATGATTATGCAGGAGTAGGAGGAAGTCTGTGATTCCATTATATTCACAGTTTATGTACCCTGTACATCACAGATCCCTCATAAAATAAAAAGTAAAGGGTACAACCTATTAAACATACAGGCAGGTGAAAAGACAAGATGTCAACAAATCCAATCAGGGAAGGGTTCCTTCTGCGCCGCTTGAGGAGGAGGCGAATGAGGAGTCCTTGGGGACGTCTCTACCAGATCAGCCCACTTATGCTGATTTACAGAAGGTGGGGAGCGCGATGTTGGAGACAGGGTCCAAATACGCACCTTCAAAATACGAATAGGATTGTTGTCAAACTCTGATAGCGGCTGCCCAACTTAAGGTAGACAGACAACCTCATGTGAATGTTAAATTATTTTGGCAAGCGGGAAATACACAAGAGGTTTGTGCCTTAATTGATACCGGAGCGGAGGCCTCATTGATTCACAACAATCCTTCAAGGTTTAATGGTAAGCATTTTACCATTACAGGGTTACGAGGTAAAGAGACTCCTGCAGTTCAAACCGGAGTTGACATTAAAACTGGTAATTTGAAATAGAATAAATATCAAGTGCTTATTGTTCCCATACCAGAATACATCATTGGCTTTGATATTCTGGAAGGGTTAACCCTCGAGTTACAATGTATAACCCATCAGTTGTTTGGTGTTTTCATTGACATATACCCCCGTCCTCATGGGAAGATTGAAAATGCCCCCGTGCAGGTTCCCCTAGCCACGAAACAATTATCAGTGAAACAATATTGTATCCCTGGGGACACAGAAAGAGATTTCAGACACCATTAAAACGTATGTCAAAGCAGGTGTGCTATGACCTGTGACTACGGCTTGGAACAATCCTGTCTGGCCGGTTAAAAAGCCAGACGGACACTATAGGATGACTGTGGATTATTGTGAGTTGAACAAGTACATTGCTCTGTTAGTCCCTGCAGTTCCAGATGCGGTTACCCTGATAAAGAATGTGCAAAGGTTTGAAGGAACTTGGTAGGCGGTAATTGATCTGGCCAATGCAGAAGAATGCCAAGAGCAGTTCACATTGTCTTAGAATGGGAGGTAGTATATGTTTCATCATTTGTCCATGGGTTACATGCATAGTCCGACCATCTGTCATCGGTTGGGGCAGAACACTTGAATGAGATTCTGTGTAAGCCAGATGTGCACATTTCATAGTATCTTGATACAGGGAAAGAATGAGCAGAGCGTGCGGATGCACCTAGACCTCATTATTGAGGGACTAAGAAAGGAAGGTTGGGAAATGAATGAGACAAAACCCAAGGTGTTGCAGTACCTGTGATCTTTCTGGGAATTGGGTGGCATAATGGGCATTGTGAAATGGTACCAAAGGCTTAAAAAAAGATTCTTGAGTTCTCCACACCTGTGAATAATAAACAGGTTTAAAAAATGCATAGGTCTGTTTGGGTTTTGGAGGCAGCATTTGGCACATTTGGGGAAGATTTGTGCACCCCTTCACCGGGTGACACGAAAGAAGTTTCACTTTGAGTGGGGAGAAGAACAAGAAAACGCATTTCAATTGGCAAAAGATACATTACAGAGGGTGCTTGATTTATGGCCATTGAGGGCAGGAGAGGTGGAGTTGAATGATTCAGTGCAGGAAAACTATGCGAACTGGAGTTTGTGGCAAAAACAAGACCAGAAGCTTGTCCCTTTGGGATTCTGGAGTCGTAAGTTGCCCGACGCCGGTGACCGGTATACTCGCTATGAAAAACAGTTATTGGCCAGTTATTGGGCTCTTGTATATGTAGAGCAAATGGCAGTGGGTCATGATGTATTGATCTGACCAGAAATTCTGATTATGCAATGGGCACTGAGCACTCCCAAAACACATCAGATAGGGCATGCCCATGAGGCAAGCATCATTAAATGGAAATGGTACACTCATGATTGTGCCAAAAGGGGAAAAGGGGCAATTGCAAAATTGCATGAACAAGTAGCTGATGTTCCATTGCTTAATTTGGAACCTTCGGAGGAGGCTGAAGTGAAGGAGTCGCAGTGAAACGGGGAATACCGTATGGAGAGTTGACAAGTGAAGAAACAGAGCATGCATGGTTCACGGATGGTTCCGCCAAATACGTGGGGACCGAGCGACACTGGAAGGCTGTGGCATAAAATCCCACAATGAAGACAATATTGACCACATCAGGGAAAGGGAAGAGTAGTCAATTTGTAGAATTGTATGGAGGTTATCAGGCATTAAAGCAAGAGACACCTGGTTGTTGTTATGTATACACTGATTCTTGGGCAGTGTCGAATGGGCTAGCTGTCTGTTTGCCAACATGCCAAAAGAACGGGTGGAAGATCCATGCTAAGGAGGGCTGGGGGAAAGAGTTGTGGCAAGACATTGCTGAAATGTTGATGTATAGTACAGTGACTGTTTATCAGGAAGACGCCCATTGTGCAACTGACTCATTGGCACGCTGGTTCAATTCTGTTGTAGATGACTATGCAAAAATTTCAGTCACGGACACGCAATCTGAGGAGGATGATCTGGAAAGGCTTGCTAAGAGGGCACACCAGAAAAGTGGGCATCTCGGAGAAAAGGCTTTGATCACGTGGGCACAAGATCATGGAATTAGCCTTGCATTAGGAATTGTGAAAACTGTGATTTTACAATGCCCAGTGTGCCAACATCACAAACACAGGTTTATCCCGCATATTATTTAGGGTACCTTGAAAAGAAAAGGGCCAAATTGGATGGACAAATCTGGCAGATCGATTATATCGGTCCCATGCCAATTAGCAGAGGATGTCAATATGCGTGCACTATTGTGAACACGTATTCTGGATATTTGATGGTGATGCCATGCAAGAGAGCTACCCAACTGAATACGATGAAATTGTTAGACCATGTGGCATCGTATTATGGAATACCTTTGCAAATTGAGTGAGAATGTGTCACATTTCAAAGGAAAACTGATTCAAGACTATTGTCAAGAGAAGGGGGTTGAATTAATTTTTCAAGTCCCCTATAATCCCGAGGTTTTGGGGTTAATTGAGAGAATGAATAGCTTGTTGTAAGAACAGTTGCGAAAAACAGTGGAAGGCAGTCTGAAAGAGTGGCGTGAACTAGTTATGGATGAAGTTCATGTGATTAACAATAAAGCAATTGCAAATAGAGAGACCCCTTTGATGCGTATGTTAATGCCAGCTTTACAAATGAAACCGAATAGAGTCGTTGAAACCTCAGTGCATTGAGAAATGTCACATAGGGCATTAACTCCTCATCGAGCCACCCCAAAATCAGTAGGGTTAGATTTGCATGCAAGGGAGGAAATGAGACTGGAACCCGGGGGAATTGGTGTAGACACAGGAATCGGAGTAGAAATTCCATCGTAGCATATGGGATTAATTGCCCCTAGATCTGGGTTAGCTTTAAGAGGAATCCAGGTATTGGGAGGGATTGTTGATGCTGACTACAAAGGGGAAATTAAAGCAATTCTGATTAACAGTGGAGAGAACATGCTACCTATTCATAAGGGGAATAGGGTGGCACAGTTAATCATTGTACCTGTAAAAATGTCTATGATAAAGAAGGGAAAGCCACCCACTGTGAAAACTACATGTGGAGATGGAGGATTTGGCTCATCAGACAAAATGGTTCCGGGAGCAAAAGTCTGGGTCGAGAAACCTAGTGGTCCCCCGGTTCCGGAGGATGTAATCGCAGCAGCAGAGCACCAAGTAGTCATTGTAATGGAACAGGGAAAGAGGAAATGGTGTCATGTTTCCGCTGACAAATTTTATTTACGTGAGTGATTTACTCCAGTGATATCTTGTTCTCTTGATCCTGGTCATGGTGTTTGCACTTGTGGATGTGTGTGGAGTGCTTTCGGGCGGGTCCGGGGACATGTAAGAAACGGTGGCATATGTTTCCATGGTGCTACTGAATTCAACAATCTGGATGATGAATGACGATGCTGATGTTATCACGTCACCTGCTGCCAGTTCTACTGTGGGGTATCGTGGCTCCTGGAGAAAATGTCATGAGCATGATGTTTTGCCCCCTTCTGCGGTTTCCATATTTTATTTTTACATGGCTATGCCGCCATTGTTGATCAACCTGAGAATATATGGGTCTTTTTGGCCGAACATTTCTGTTTGGCTGACTTCCATGATGCTACGAATTTGATTTCAATGTGTCTTGTGGCTGTGCCTACGCCGGCCACTGTGTTGCGCCACATTTTTGGAGTACTACATAATGACTCCCTCTTAGAGGATTCAGATGTCAGAAGTGACTTTTCTGTTTACGAGTATTGTCGATTTTGCGCTGAAACTGATTGCAAATGGAGAAATGTGACTTGCATTATTACCTATAATATTGCTCCTGATGATCTGTGCTATCTAATGACTTGTGATCCTCAGCACAGCAACTAGATCTAACTAGTGATCAAAGTGGCACTGAGTTTGAAAAATGTTTATGGGCTCGATCTAAATCTATGTGTATTGATTTGTCTAACAATATGTTTTGTAATTTCACTATTTTGGAAGCCAGTCAAATTCGACATGTCAAACTCCCTTCCGGTTGGCTGTTTTCCTGTGGTAACAGTACATATTCATATATTCCTGCTAACATTTCTGGTGGCCCTTGTGCTTTAACATGCCTTAGTTTAAGGATGTTTCCTTTGCAACTTGTCGTTCGCCACTCTACGCGTGCTGTACACCATATCGGTCTATCTCCTGATTTTGATTTTAATGTGCAATTGATGTCCGAAGCTGAAGTGTTAGCGCTGGCCTTTTCTTTGGTGGGGGTATTCAAGTTACCGACTAGGGGCTATAAATCCTTAATCAAACTGGCTTGTGTAGTCATTAAAGGGCTTAATGAAACCTCTCAAGCTCTAACTGAGACGCTGTTAGACAACAAGAATTTTAGAAAAGCTATTTTGCAAAACAGGGCTGCTATTGCTTATTTGATTTTGAAACACAATTTGGGTTGCAATGCCGTGGAAGGAATGTGTTTTAATCTAGAGGATCATTCCTGTTCCACCGAAAAGCATACCAGTGGTTTAAAAGACCTGATTTCCCAAGTCACTCAAGATCAGGGCGGGAGCTGATGGGATAAAAATTCTCATGGATTCCAGAGGCATTGCATTATATTTTTGTTTGGATTTTTGGTGTATTAATGCGTCTTATTATTTGCTGTTGTATTTCTTGTATCCCAAATCTATTGGGTATGTATCATCGGCGCCAAAGACCGGCTTTTTATCCATTGGGATATGGAAATTGATTGTCCAAAGGGTGGAGTGTAATGCGTGTGTGAAAATTAGCTAAACATGGCACCAGTGCACGGCTATTTTGGACTTCATTTCCATAGCCACAATAAAAGTGTACGTTTATGTGAGCTTAATTAGCAGTCATGAGTTCTGCACGGTTGCAATGTTTATATTTGGAAGCAGATGAGTTCATCATAGAGGATAATAGGTGCCTTGTTCAATCAAGGACACGCCAAGAAGGGAGTCAGAGCAGGTGCAGTGATAAGGGGTGCTGACAGCAAGTGTGCGAGAGGCGAGCTAGGTTTCTCCTCTATTAACGGAAAAATCTGTGCCCCCATGCTGTGTGCCCCCATGCTTGATGGCTGTTCTTCGTCCAGGAACGGTTGGCAACTTACAGAGGGCGGGACCTGTTCCCCCATATGAGAGGGGTATCCAGGTAGGAGATCAGAATTGGATCCCCAGGTGTTGAAGTCTCGCTGAGAGCGAGGTCACTCCGCTCCAGACCCCGTTAGAACATGTGATCTCTCTGCCCACCTGTCTTGGGACTAGGTGGTGTTGTAGCTGAGATGAAGTTCTATTCTTCAACTACGTTAACGGTGAAGTGGTTTCTTTATCCTTATTGATGTGTATGTTGATGTATAACCGATTTTGGTCATTTATAGTATTGCGTGTGTTTGTTTATATTATGTGTGAATAAAGGGCCTGTAAGGAGCCAATTGTATTCTAACTATTGGTCTAAGTGGTTTTTGCCTCCCTTAGTCCAAGAACTTTTTGGTCTGTGTGGTCTGGTAAGTGGTTTCTAGGGTAACTGCACACAACAGAAAAAGCAACACACCGAGACACCTCCAATAAGTTCTCCATGCCAGTTGGGGCAAGAGGCTGCCCATCTTCCTGTGATGTTCTATGAGCAGCTCATGAGTTGCTTGCACAGCATCACGGATAGACACCTGCTGCCTCAAGCCACCCATCAGCAGTGCCAGCACTGCATCCTTGATGGCCACATCGGCCAGAAGTGCGGGCTCTGTCTGGGTGGAGGCATCAGTGATGGTGGTGTGAAAAACCAGAAGGTTTTTTCTCTGCCCAAACCCTGGGGATCCTTTGCTGAGGTGTCCAGGAAACGGCCATAGCCTTTGGACCCAGACCCTGAGGTGGACAAGTGTGGGAGGATCACCTGAGTGAGAGGTCCTCAGAGAATAGGGCAGAGACACCTGATGGCGAGACGCTGTATCTCCCTTCTTGCAGTATCCAGAATGGCACAACCCTTCTACCATTTTTCCAAGCACACATCTTCCCTCCCCATCTTCACATAGTGCTGTGAAGAAGAAGAGACGACTGAGTAGTAAAGATTACCCATATAAAACATCTTACGACACAGAAGAAAGACTACCACCAACCACCCTCATGTTGTCCCACAAATGGCAACAGGCAGGATCAGGCACTTAATTGTAATTACTCACACCTGACTTCACTTGACTCTCCCGGGCAGCATAAAAGGATGAGCAGGAAAGCACACTTTGAGCAAGTTGGGGATGCTGGAAGGTGCAAGAAGCCAGAGGAAGACCGAAAGAGCTGCAGAGACCCTGGGAGACCAGGAGGAGGAGGAAACCGCCCTGACAGTGGCCCTGCGAGTTCAGACGCGAGACCACGGGCAGCTGGGGTTGCCTAGTAGTACCCACCGCAAGATTCCTCCCATGCGCTCGGCAGGCAAACTCAGGTTTCTGAGGGACAGGTGGAGAGACCCTGACCTCAGATCAACATCCCCTTTTAGCTCCTGCAGCTCCCAAGGCCAGAAAATGCCATTTTTGGGAGCTGTGAAGTGGGAACGAAATTAGCCCAGTGCATGCAGGGACTAGGAGTCCCAGGACCTTTTTGTTGCGAATTGAGAATATGAAAGGATGCTCATGCCCGGCTGAGGGAAGCCTTCGAAGTGAACTGTGAATTGTGAGGAGAGGCTCATACCCGACTTAGGGAAGCCTTCGATGTGGACTTTGCAGCATGAAAGAAGGCTCAAGCCCAGCTGAGAGAATCCTTCATTGTGAACCTTGAGAGCTTGAAAGGAGGTGAGCCGCGCCTAATTGAAAACCTTCCCGAACAAAGCAGCACCAGTAAAGACTGCACAGCCAATGAGTTGGAGTAATTGAACTTTGGGAGGCCAAGAAAGGATACCATAAACAGAGTGGTCTGGCTCCAGGTGGGTGCTCATTCGAAAGTCTCTGTTAGGTATCCAACTGATGCTGAGTGTAAGAGAAATAAATATTGAGATCGAAGTGGTCATGCAACAGCTGAGGCTACACCCTGTGCACAATCCAAAGTCTTCGATAGTTTAATGTATGTCACAAGGTTTATAGTCATAATGTCGACAAAAAAATGTCGACAGACAAAAATGTCGAAAAAATAATGTCGAAAATAATAATGTCGACATTCTATACTTTTAATGTAAAAAGTCATAATGTCGAAAAAAAAATGTCGACATTTTTTTTTCGACAATATGACTATAAACCCTTAACACTATCAACACCTCACCCAACACCCTCCTGCAACCCCCCCACACCCCACACCACCACCCTCCCACCCCTCATATGCAACACATTCTAATTATTTATTTATTTATTTTTTCAATAAATAAATAACCAACAAAAAGTATCATTTACTATGGGGGGTCCCCCCCCAACCCCCCCCTCACCCAACACCCCCCTGCCACCCCACCACACCCCCTAACCACCCTCTCACCCCTCATACTCAACACAATCTAATTATTTATTTATTTATTTTTTCAATAAATAAATAACCAAAAAGAGTCTAATTTACTATGGGGGGGGGTCCCCCCCCCAACCCCCCCTCACCCAACACCCCCCTGACACCCCCCCACACCCCCCCCAACCACCCTCTCACCCTCATTCCCAACACATAGTAATTATATATTTATTTATTTATTATTCAATAAATAAATAAACAAATAAATAAAAAGAATATCATTTACTATGGGGATGTCCCCCCCAACCCCTCTCACCCAATACCCCCTGCCACCCCCCACCCCTCATACTCAACACATACAACACAACAATAAATATATATTTATTTATACAACATTTCGAAAAAATGTCGACATTAATGTAAAATGTCGACATTTTTGTATGTCGACATTATTGATTTTCGACATTAATTTGTCGACATTTTGACTGTCGACATTATTGATGTCGACATTATGACTGCACACCATGTCACAATTGGTCCGAGGTCGGCTGAGGGAGACTAATTGAATGAAAGAAAGGGATATGAGCCCGGCAGATGGGGATCCAGGGTGTACCGAGAGTCACCCGAAAAGGAATTCTCTGAACCTTGTTTTGAAAAGGATCTGATCCCGGAATAGGGGGATCCAACGTTGAACTTTTATTTTGAAAAGGATCTGAGCCCGGCTGAGAGGGATCCGGGGTGAACACCCAAATTGAATACTGGTAAAAGGAAAATAACATTTGCGTGTTCTTTTTGGTACAGCAGGCCCTCTGCATCAAGAGACTTGCAAGAAGTAAAGAGACTTGGACACAGAAGGTCCCGAACTGGGAAAATGGAACCGTATCCTTGTGCCACAGAAGCCAGAGCATGTGCTTTGCTCCAGTGACCCGTCTTGCCCCGTGCTGCAAACGTGGGGAAGGGAGGCCATCGGCCCAAGCATCCTGGCATATTATTTTGTGAACACTTCTTTCCTTTTCATGAAGCTTACCCCACATTATTTGTAAATTAGTGGTAAGGATTGGCAATATTCTTTTTTAGTATAGGCCTTTTATTTTGACAAGACTCCACTAGGACTGCATTATTATTATTTGATAGTCGCAGCTTGCTCCCATCTGTAGATTGCAACCATGTGTTCCTTACAATGGGCAGTGCAGCAGCAGATGGCCCTGGGACAGGCGGTTGTACTGCACCATCCACGGTGGAATGCACAGCCTCCTTACTCAGACCAGGTGTGCACCAGGTGTGCAGCCTGCACATCCCCCTCGGTGCCCCCACCTGACAACGTGGGCAGGGCTGCAATGGCTTCCTCCTCCATCAACTCAGACTCCTCCAAAAGGTTCTCCATGCCCTGGGGTCCCTGTGTGGTATCACCCACACCATGTCCCTCAGTTTTTGAGGTGCCAACCAGCACGATGGGATCCTGGGCCTCCTCAGCAGCATTGCCATCAGAGGAGTTGTATACAATTGGGTGTACCTGGGGTCTGCGCCTGTGTCTGAAGGCCTTGCCCCTGAGATGCAGCTCCACACAATACAGCTCATACCCTCTTCTTCAGCTGCTGAAACTGTGGAAAAGGCAACAAAGAACATAGGAATCAATCATAAGTGCCAATGCATGGGTTCTCTCCCCAATCGTATCAGTAACATGCTGTCAGCATTAGTCAATAGACAACTGGATCACACACAGAGGCCCATGCTCGGAAATCTGACAGAATCCAGTCTCACAACTGAAGGCAAAATGACAAGTCACAATAATGAGACATGCACATGTGAACATAGCACATTGATGTCTCGGCACATACACTTGACAACAACTCATTTGACATCACAATGACCCAAGTGTATCCAGCAGGCATTGGCATGGAAAGGGCACCTGGCCACATGTGTCTGTTTATTTGTTTGTTTTATTATTTATAATGCACACCAAACCTGAGGTTATCAGGGCGCAGAAAGCAACAAGAATATTTTCAGCTTCTGTTACAGAGCTGTACAATTATATACAGTTATGTACACAGGGAAAAAGGTGAACAGGTTCAAAGAGGCAAATGGTCAAAAAGTAGAGAACACAATAGGAACACATATATACAAGCAAAGAAGATCCTGACATGGGTGGTATAATGGCGTCGCGGGGAAGCAAACTATGTGTTAGCGGTCATATTTCTTAATCCAGTGAATGAAATTGTGCCTGAAGTGTGGGTATGTTTGATCTACCCTTAAGGCGGGAGGTAGGGAATTCCAAATCTGGGCGGCTTTCACCAGTAAACTGCTTCCTCCAGTTTTGGATAGTTTGAACCTGGGCACCGTAAGTAGATTGGAGGAATGTTTCTTGAATCTGTCTATGAGGTAGCGTGGGGCGGCGTTGTTTAGGCACTTATATGTGAGTGAGGCTACTTTAAGTGAGATTTTATCCTTTGTGGTGAGCCAATTGTTCGATCTCCTTATGTAGGAGATATGATCTTTTTTGGAAATGCTCAATGCTGCTCTGGGAGCATTGTTTTGTAGAATCTGGATTTTGTTAGTGATGTATTTGTTAGCCCCCAGATATAGAACATTACAATAATCCAGTTTTGATAAAATTAAAGCTCTTGCCAATGTGGTGCAGCTGTCATTGGAAAGGAAGGGCTTGGCCGCTCTGATTAACTTACAGGTGTAGGCGGTGGTGGAGGCAATGGAATTTACCTGTTTGTTGAAGGAGAGGATGATGTCTAGGTAAAAGCCTAAAGTTTTCACTTCTTTGGCTACTTTGATGGCGTTACAATCTATGATAATAATAAAGTTACTCACTGTAGTGACTACCTTACTCCTAGTCCATAGTCCCGTTTCCTCCATACTTATGGGAGATTCCTCCATTCTTCCGTCCTTCTTCTCTTTTTACGTGGGGTACTGCACACGGCCATAACCGTGCCCTCCTTAGCTCTGCCCAGCGCATCGTCCATCAGTCCCTTTCTGTCGCCAGGTCTATGATATTTAAGCAATAACAGAGGAACCTTTTTAAGGGGGGGTGGGCGTATGGAGGAAAGGGGACTATGGACTAGGAGTAAGGTAGTCACTACGGTGAGTAACTTTATTATACTCCTACGTCCCATCCCCTTTCCTCCATCCTTATGGGAGATTTCCAAGCACGCCTCACAGGAATTACGGGTGGATGGAAACTCCTTACTGAAACAGTTTAAGCACAGCTTGACTGAACTGAGCATCAGCCCTGGAGCTCAGGTCCAGACAGTTATGCTTACAAAAAGCCGATGGGGAGGCCCACATAGCTGCTTTCGCGATGGACTCCCAGGGAACATATTTTTGGAAGACAACTGCAGCCGTCTTGCCCCGCACAGGATGAGCATGAATTACCTTTGGGGGGCCTGAAGACCTTGAATAGTATACGCCTCCGAAATAAAGGCCACGATCCACCGAGAGGTGGTCGCTTTCGAGTCCGGCTTTCCTTGCGGATTTACGAAGGTCACAAAAAGCTGGAAAGAGTTCCTAAACTCAGATGTTCTGTTCAGATAGAAATTAAGAGCTTGTCTAACGTCCAGGCAGTGCAGAACCCTTTCGGCCTCTGAGGCCCGGATCTGGGAAGAATACAGGCAATTAAATCGACTGATTCAGATGAATATCAGAGACCACCTTAGGAAAAAAGGTGGGATTTGTTCGCAGGACAATCTTATCTTTATGAAAAGTAAGGAATGGATGCTCAACCGACAAGGCCTCAAGCTCACTTACATGTCTTGCCGAAGTCACAGCAATCAAAAAGGACACTTTCCAGGAAAGGTACTTAAAATCGACAGTAGCCATGGGCTCAAAAGGCTTATGACACAAGGCCATAAGGACCACATTCAAATCCCACCTTGGATGCAGGTTCCGAACAGGAGGATAAAGATGCATCAGGCCCGCAAAGTGTCTTTTAATGACTGGATTAGACAGCGAAAAGGAGCCCTGGTCGGTGGACAAATAAGCAGCAACAGCCGATAAATATGTCCTGCAGGACAAGACATGGATGTCAGACTCTGCCAGATGTGAGACAAAAGACAGGACCATGTCGATAGTAGCCTCCCTGGGGTCTAGCTGCCTAGCCAAACACCAGTGACAGAAGCGTAGCCATTTACCTCTATACTGAGATCTTGTTGAGGGCTTTCTGGCTGCTTGAATAATGCGCATGTTATCCGCAGACAAATTGAAGCGCTCTAAAGATCTGAACTCAGGCACCAAGCCGTCAAGCTGAACAATTGTGGGGAGGGGTGCCACAGTTGTTGATCCCTCTGGTGAAGCAGGTCGGGAACCAGTGGAAGCTTGAGCAGCAGGCACACTGATAGATGCTGAAGCTCCGAAAACCAAAACCTGGTTGGCCACTAAGGGGCTATGAACAGCAGGTAGCAATTCCCTGTGTTCCTCAGCTTTCAAAGTGCCCGATGGATCAGAGGAAGAGGCGGAAAAGCGTAGGCCTTCATGTTCTGTCATGGAATTCCAAGAGCATCCATGAGTGAGGTGGCTCCGAGCCCGTTCCTGGAGGTATACAGGGGAAGCTTCTTGATTGTAGATGTTGCAAAGAGGTCCACTTCTGGAGTGCCCCAACAGCAAAAAATGTCTGAGAGGATCTCTGTGTTCCGTTCCCACTCATAGCTGACAATTACTCGTCGGCTGAGGGCATCCGCAGTGACATTCAGCTGGCCCGGGATGTGAACTGCTACCAACCAGATACCATGCTGAATGGCCCATTCCCAGATCTAAATGGCAAGATATGCAAGAGGAGGAGACCTGGTACCCTCCCTGCTTGTTGACATAGAACATGGACACTGCATTGTCCGTGCGGACACGGATCACCTTGTTGACAATGCCTGGTTTGAACGCTTTCAGCACCAGGAATATTGCCAGAAGCTCCAGATAATTTACACGAAGCTGTCTGTCCTGTGGCGACCAAAGATCTGAAACTTGAAGATAATCCATTGTCGCACCCCAACCCAGAAGGGAGGAGTTCGTCGTGACAGTCAATAGAGGGCAAGGGTCCTGGAAGGGAGCGCCCACCGACAGATTGCTGAGGGACGACCACCACAAGAGGTCGGTCCTCATGAAAGATGGATCCAATATCATTTTGGAATCTGGATCCACTGCTTGAAGCCATGAGCTCCGAAGAGCCATCTGTGTCCGCCTCATCTTGAGATGAGCAAGAGCAAGAGGCAGTACGCACAAAGCCATGAGGCCCAGAAGCCTCTGGAACCACCAGGCCGACATGCTCTCTGACTGCATAAACACCTGACACGTGGCGGACAGATCCGCCATTCTGTCCCCAGTCAGGTAAATCTTGCAATCGATTGTGTTCCAACGAAAACACAGGAAAATCAAATCCTGAGAGACCGTCATGGAGGATTTCCACCAGTTCACCGACAACCCAAGGTGGAACAGGAGCTGGAGGAGAGACTGAAAGTTGCTTGAGGCTTTCAGTGAACAGGGACTGCACAGCAGCCAGTCATCCAAATACGGATACACATGGATACCCTGTAGCCGAAGATAAGCTGCGATGACCGATATCATCTTCGTAAAGACACGTGGTGCCGAACTGAGGCCAAACGGGAGCACACAAAACTGGAAATGCTCCTGCCCCATGGAAACCCGTAGGTATTTCCGATGCGGGCTCCAAATGAGGATATGCATATAAGCATCCTGAAGGTCCACCACGCTGAGCCAGTCGCCCTTCTATAGAGAGGATTTTATCTGGCCGGGGATGATCATCTTGATTTTCTCTTGGAGAAGAGAAAGGTTGAACTAGGAAAGGTCTAGGATGGTGCGCAGGTTGGGTTTTGGCACCGTGAACAGACGGGAGTAGAAGCCCTCCCTCACTCCCCTAGGGGAACGGGTTCCACCGCCCTGAGATCCACAAGCTTCTGAACTTCGGTTCTGAGGGAGAGTGTCCCTGACTGCTGGAAGGGAGGATTGATGGGTGGGGCAGGGGGAAGGGGCAAGCGGAAGCCCGGCCGAGCTACTGACAAGACCCACCGGTCCTCGGTGATGGTCTGCCACGCCTCCCAGTGAGACGCAATGCGCCCTTCCACCGGGGTCTCGTGCGAGCGCCAAAAACCCTCATTTAGCGGGCTTCTGAGAGGTGGGACCCCCAGATCCCAAGGAGGAGGCCAAGGACCGAGAGAAAACCCGGTCTCGCTGCTGATGCCGGCGGGAGTTTCCAGCTGGAGGATCGACTCTGTTTTCCGATCTAGAAATCCCCAAAAACCAGAGGAAGACTGAGGCTGCGAAGGCGTTCACTGAGCCCTAGAAGGTGGTTTTATCAGAACGGACAAAGACTTGGCCGTCTAAGTGCTGTCCTTGGTTTTAGTCAGCTCTACGTCTGTTGACGAATGGAACAGTCAAAGGGCAGGTCCAGAACTTTCTCCTGTACCCCCTTGGAAAACTTCGTGGCATGAAGCCAAGCCTGACGAGATGTGTTCACGCCAAGCATGAGGCCCCGAGCCGAGGTGTCGACATGATACGCCGCAGCCTCAAGCATATCCTGCACCAGGACTCTGGCATCTGACAAGGCAGCCTTAAAATTGTCCAGCTTGTCCACAGGAATGAACTCCTCAAATTCCGACAGACCTTTCCACATTTTCATATTTGCCCACGCTAAAAGGAGTTCTGTGTTCGCCTGGTGCAACTGCAGAGCCGAATTAGCAAAGATCTTCCTCCCCAAAGAGTCAAGCAACTTGTCCTCTTTGGCCAGAACCTGAGCCGCACTGTAGATGACGCTGAAGCCAGTCTGGATTGAAGTGTAGCGGCCACCACTACTGTGGGGGAAGGAAGCGGGCAAGACGCTAAAGCAACCTCCTCCGAAGTATGAAGCCTATAATAAGCAACAATCTTTTTGTTAATATGCAGTCCAGAGTGTGGCTTATCCCTGACTTTGCAGACCTCGGCCAAAATTTCCTTCTGAAAGAACAAGCCAGTGCGCTCCTGAGGAGACAAGGTGAACACCCCCGAAAGCACCCCTTCTTGCGGAGGGGGTGCCTCAGGTACTGGAACATCCAGAAGAGTCATGTCCAATATCCGGTCATGGAACGCTCTAACTGTGCGGGGCTGGTCATCGCCATCCTGATCCCCTTGCACGACATCCAACTTGTCCGAATTGACCTGCGTCACGTCTGGTACCGCCGAAGACTTGTCTATTGGAGACAAGGTCGGCAGAGGCAGAAAGGCTGCAGGTGGGCCAACTGGTAGAGGTGGGACAGGTGCCTGAACAACCGGTGCTGTGACGGGAACCGTCGGAACAGAACCCACCCCGGAGGGCAGATTTCCTTAAAAAGACCTCTGAAATATTCCTTCATGGGGTCGGAGTGCATTAGCTTCTGAAATTTTCCGAAGAAGGCATCCTCCGCCGAAGGATCAGACACCGTGGCAGGCGGAGGCCTCTCATGAGAGGAATAGCTCCAGGGCCGCAAGGGAGAGGGTTGCCAAGAGGGGCCCTCACCAGCCGGGTTGACGTAGATCAATGGCGCAGACGCTGCAGGGCGCGAGACTCTGAGTACTCTAATGGCATCCGAACGTTCAAGTCATAAACTGGATAAAACGGTGCACAAGGAAAATGCTGTTCACCCGAAAAAATGCTCCCAGCACCCAACGCTGATGGCATAGGTGTAAGGGAAGAGTCCAAAATGAACGTCGCAGTTTGCGCAGGAACGGGCGCCATTTTGTCAACACCTGAGGAGAACTGCTTCACATGTGTGAGTGAGGCAGGCATATCCACAGGCCGGTCAGGGGTCTTGACTTTAGCCTTGACACCAGGAACCTCAGCAGAGCTGGTACTGTGTGGCCTAGGATGTTTCTGAGACATACTAATAGCCAAATTAGCCTCTGAAAGAGGAACCTCAGCGACGCCGGTAAAAGAGGAATTACGGTCAATGACCTCACTCTGTGCCCCCTCAAAAGAACCAGTATCCCCACTAGAGTGGGACCGATGAGGAACCCACCTCACCGACAAGACCTTAACAGGCCTCTCAGTTCTGTCGGTCACCTTAGCCTCCGATAGAGGAACCTCGGACCCGAGTCCGGTAACAGCTCCCTCACGAGGGGCCTCAAACCTTGGTTTAGTACAGAAAACCTCAATAGAGGTCTCGGGGCATGCCCCGGTGTCTGTATGGGAAGCTCCAGACAAGGAGACGTCGAAGCAAGCTCCGGTACCCACCGCCTTAGTAGAACTGGGCCATTGAATAGCCCCCACAGGAGGGGCCACGGATTGCAATCCGGTGTGAGCGGGCCCCTTACGGAGGCCCTCGGAGAAAACTCAGGTACTTTTCTTAGGCCTAGAAGGCACCTCAGGGGAAACCCCAGTGGCAGAGCTTTGAAAGTCCCTCCCGGACCGGGAAGACCCTGGTAAGGAGTCCCACGGTTGGGGTGCCCTAAGAACTAAACAACTTACCGGGCGTCTATTCTTCTCGTCGATGAAACTCTGAAAATGCAGAGGAACGTGCTGAAACGCCTCCTCCCACCATTCCAGACGACGTTGAAGTGCCCAGACCGAAAAAAGGGAATCGCAGTAGAAGCAAGAGTCCCACCGGTGGTCCGGACCCAAACACTCTAAACAAAGAGGATGGGGATCCGCCCTAGCAAAACGTTGCTCGCAGGAAGAACAATTAGTCAAATCTAACTGAAACGGCATAGACGGACTACTATGTGACCGCTAAGCCGGAGCAAAAATCTTCCGAAGATGCAAGGGTGTCCAGTCCCGAACGTGCGGAGAAAAGGACTGATGGGCGATGCGCTGGGCAGAGCTAAGGAGGGCGGGGTTAAGGCCACGCGTGGCACCCCACGTAAAAAGAGAAGGACACATTTTTGAAAAATGTGATGCTTTTTACAAAGTGCTCTGGTCCCGTCCCACAGAACAGAGGAATGGAGGAATGTCCCATAAGTATGGAGGAAAGGGGACGGGACGTAGGAGTAAGCTTGTCTACTTGTGGCCAACTTTGTTGATTTTGGAGGTGGCGCCGAGGATTATGAGCTCAGTCTTGTCATCATTCAGGCATAGGCCATTAGTGGCCATCCATGCCTGGATGATGAGATACACTCTATTCACCAAGGCCAAATCCTTGTCATAATCTCCCGTCAGTGGTACGAGGACCTGGGTATCATCGGCATAGTCTGTGTAGGTGATACGAAGATCATCGAGATAATCGAAAAGGGGCTTTGTGAATATATTGTACATGGTGGGAGAGACGCATGATCCCTGGGGCACCCCACAGGTAATGGGGATGGGGTCGGCAGATGCTGAGGGTGAGAAGACACGCATGGTGCTGTTAATTAGGAAGGATTGTATTCAGCTTATCGCTTCTTGCGAGAGGTGTGCAGCCGAGTGCAGGTGGCTGCAAAGGATTTTTGTGGTCTACTAAGTCGAACGCCGCTGATAAGTCGAGGAGTGGTAACAGGGCAGTTTTTCCATTATCTCTAAGTGAGTCAATTTGTGCCTTGAGGTGTATGGATGCTATTTCGGTCCCATGTTCGGGTCTGAAGCCAGACTGACGGACTCCTATGAGATGGTTTTGTTCTAAATATTGCTGTATTTGGAGGTATGCTACCTTGTCTAGGATTTTAAGCAGGAAGGAAACTGTGGTGATGGGTCTGTAATTAGTGGGTATAGAGGGGTCCAGTGATTGTTTTTTGGGTAGTGGGAGAACCCAAGACTCCTTGAGGTTGCTGGGGATAGTACCTGTGGAGAAGGAGCCGTTAATGAGCTTCGAGTTAAAGGGTTCTAGGTCTCTGGCTGCGTCTTTAATAATTTGGGATGGGTATGGGTCGCCTTGGCAGTTCGATGGTTTGAGGGTGAGAAAGACTTTTTCAACCTCTAAAATCGATACTTTTGAGAAGCTGAAGCGGCGTGTGGGTTTTTGTGTGGGCATAGACGTGCTGACTAGAGGGGTTGAGTGGTGAAGAATTTCTTTTTCATTGGCAATCTTGACCTGGAGGGACGCTACTTTGTTAGAGAGGGCTTTTTGAATACTGATGCACCAGCTTTTATCCTTCACGAAATTGTCTGGCACTGGGATAGGAGTTTCTAGTTGTTTGAGGATTGTGACTAGATCTTTTATGCTTGAATTTGCTTGAGAAATTCTCTGGTTGTAGGAGTCTTGTTTGGCTAGTAGAATTTCTTTCTTATAGTGGGAAGTTATATTAGTAAGGTTGACCTTATTGTCATCTGAGGGCCATTGTCTCCTTTTAAGTTCCCTTTTTCTTTTTTCAAGTGAGTGATTTAAGTTACGGGGAGAAACAGGTGTTTAGATGCATTTTAGGTTTGCTCTTTCTTAGTTTGAGTGGGGCAATAGAGTCTAGGGCTACGGTCATTATTTTGTTATATTCATCTACAAGGGTAGAGGGATCGGTGCACTCTGTTAGTGAGTTCAGTGTCAGTAGAATAAGTGGGACAAGTTTATCGGCCGTGATGTTGGGAATGGCCAGGGCCAGAGGGTTGCTTGGGGGGGACGGTGGTAAGGCCTCTAGTGAGAAAGTTAGGAGGTAATGGTCAGTCCATAACTGTGGAAAGATGGAAGTAATAGAGGCAAAACAGTTATAGTCAGCAACCCAATCAAGAGTTCTGCCTTTGTTATTGGTGGGAAGAGTCACTCTTTGATTGAAGCCTAGTTCTGCCAGGGTGCCGGTATGCTGGTCTTTGGGATCTTTGAACCACAGGTTGAAATCACCTAGAAGAAGGCATTGAGCCAACTTTTTTAGTTTAGGTTGTCAGAGAGGATGATGGTTAGATCCTTCTCGAATGATGCCAAGGGGCGGAGGATCTGTATAGAAGATGGATGGTGAGAGTTTGTGTGCCGGCGATAGGTAGGGATTCACAGGATTTACAATTGGGTGATGAGGCAAGTCTCATAGATTGGTTTTGGCTATTATAGTGAGGCCTCCACCCTGGGCCTTCTATCTACTCTGAGTATTGTGTAGTCCTCAGGGACTGCTAGCAAGAGGGCAGGACCAGCTGTGGTATGGAGCCAGAATTCAGTGATGGCTAGGATGTCGAGTGTGTCTAGTTGTAAGAGGTGAGCTATTTCTGTGACGTGTGCTACTATAGAGCAGGCATTTATTAAGGCACCTCTGATGTGTGGAGTATTAATCCCAGTATGGGTTTTTAATGAGGCCTGATTGTTACATTTGTTCTTAGGAGGAGCAACATTGGCTGGTTTGTTCTGTTGGAAGTTCTCAGGTGATAGTGTGTGAGAGAGGTGGGAGGTGTTCGGTTTGTGGACATATTTCCTGATATTTCCTGTTTTAGTGGGGAGTGTAGTCCTTGCGAGGGGTTCAAACAATTTGGGTAGCCTAGCGCAGAGTATGTGGTTTCCGGTAGCGGGGCTGCACGGTCTGTCAGTTTTAGGTAGGTTCACGATGTGGGTGTTGGGGGTTAATGAGTGTGCAAATGTCATGTTGCTGGGTAGTAGTAGTACTGCGTCAAGTGTTAGTGGGGGGTATGGGCTTATGTGGCTAATCATGCAGATCAGGTCAAGAATGGCCCTTTATAGGACTGTGTATATGCCCGGCACATGCATAGTGAAGTAGCGTTGGGGTAGTGTGCAGGCGATGGCAGTGGGTGTAATAGCAATGAGGTAGCACCATAGGCACACATACATCCAACAACACCTTCCAACATCTACAAACATGCACCTCTGACAGTCCAACATGAAAGCATGCAACACACACATGCACCCGTAGCTGAGTAACAAGCAGCAATGCTCTTAACAAATGTCAAGATGACATACCATGTATGCACCTCATTCAGTGGCCTGACAGGTCTCAATGTAGATCCGGATAGTCAAGTGCAACAATTTGCCATGACCACACATCCATACACATCTGTCGTTCTTAACTGCTGAATGGAGATGATGCAATCATCATACCCAATTGAACAACCCATAGCGGAGCGTGCATGAATGTACCTCATATGCCCTCAATAGTTAAATCTAGCAACTGTCCCTGTCAGTGGTCTTGCCATCAGCATCCCACAGTGCATGCACCCGATTATACTGCACCACAAGCTAAATGAGCTCTGGCCCTTCTGCTGCCACCCCTCTTCCCTTCTTCTCTTCCTTTCCCCTTTTCTCCGCAGACGGGGTTTCTAGACAAGTCCGATCTATGAAAGACTTGTCGAAACAGGTTCACCCCTGTTCCTCCAAAACTATCAAGGACCACATCGACTCCCTGGCTCCTGCCCTGACTGATTTCTGCAATCACTCCTTCGCCACTGGAGTCTTCCCTTCCCCCCTGAAGCACTCCCTTGTGCACCCTCTTCTTAAGAAACCCTCTGCCGACCCCTCCTGCCCGGCTAACTATCGCCCAATCTCCATCACTCCCTTCCTGGGCAAGCTCCTGGAGAAAATGGCCATCTCCCAGCTCAATCTCCACACTGAATCCGTTGGTTGTCTTCATGACCATCAGTCTGGCTTCAGAGCTACCAGAAGCACGGAAACTGCTCTCCTGAACATCCGCAAAGACCTGCTCACCAACCTTGACTCAAACACCCCTTGCGTTCTCATCTTGCTTGATCTCTCTTCTGCCTTTGACACTGTCAACCATGCCATCCTGCTCAACCGTCTGCGTGATAACCTGGGTATCACTAGTCAGGCTCTGGCTTGGCTGACTTCTTTCCTCTCCAACCGACCCTCCCAGGTCCAACTTGGGTCTTTCCTCTCAGACATCTTTTTCTCTACCTGTGATGTCCCCCAGGGATTTAACCTCTCTACCTGGCTGTTCAACCAATACCTGGCACTCCTTGCCCACTGTATTGCTGCTCTCTGTCCCAACTTTCAGTGCTATGCGGATGATACCCAGCTCATTTTCAGGCTTCCCTCGGCCTCCTCCTCTCCTTCCCTCCTCTCTGACTGTCTGTCTGCCATCCAGGAGAGGTGCGCCGCCAACGACCTCTGCCTTAATGCCAGTAAGACAGAGATTATACTCATCGGCACCCCACTCTCTCCTTCCCTGCAGCTCTCTGGCCGGCCTCTCTTGGCCCTCTTCCTACTCCCACCTTGCAAGGCTAAAAACCTCAGGGTCATCTTCGACTCGGCACTCTACTTCTCCCCCCACATCTCTGACGTCTCCAAAAAGTCTCACTACCAGCTACACCTCCTCAGAGGTATTCTTCCTTTCCTCTCCTTCCCCCAAAAGATCACTGTCTCCAGAGCTCTGGTCCTCTCTAAGCTGGACTACTGTAACAGCCTCTATCTAAATCTGCCTGCCTCTACTCTCCGCCCTTTCAACTTATCCAGAACAGGACTGCGAGACTTGTCCTTGGCCTCAAGCCCATGGACCGTATCTCTCCAGGACTAAAATCTCTGCACTAGCTCCCAGTGGCTGCGAGGATTAAGTTCAAAACCCTCTGCATTGTACACAAGGCCTTCTGGGGTCTGGGGCCGCAATACCTTCAACTCGCTCTTCCTAAATATCTTCCTTCTCGAGCTCTTCGCTCATCCATCCGCCTCCAACTCTATCAGGGTCAGTCGCTTCTCCAAGCAACGAGTTGGTGGCAGATCACTCTCTTCGGCAGGGGCCTCTCTCTGGAACATCCTTCCTGCTTCCCTGAAACTCGAGGAGAACCACCTCAGGTTCCTGAAGCACCTCAAAACCTTCCTCTTTGCTTCTGCTTTCTCCCCCCCTCTCCCCTGCTCAATTCCTTACTGAGACTGCACTGGTTACCTGGCCACCCTTCTGATCTCTGTCCCAGGCCCCGTCAATTGCCCACCTGCACTGTCCCCCTGGCAACCCCTGCACCGGAGGACTGTTTTCTGTACCCCTTCAGTCCCCCTACCAGCACTTACGCCTGCACTTCCTTGCACTTGCCACCAGCTGGCCATTATTTATCTTATTTATTCCAATTTTCCATGTACTGCACTTTTCCCTCTTCCTTTCTCCCTCGCACTTTTCCTTTCCCCCCTTCCCAATACGCTTGCGTGATCTGAATGACACCTGGCCTAGTAGGATCGTTGTCTGTCCCCACCTTTGTTTCCCCCCCATTGCCTCGTCGCTCCTTGAAACACTTGTGTATAGAGGCGTGTTATAAATACCATATTATATCATCATATCATATTCCAACACCTGCCCACTTCCCAAATGTGTGCCACTACATACTTCCAGCATCTGCCTGAGGCTGCATGCCCGTTAATGATTATGCAACAAACATGCTGTGTGAAAAGCACTAACTTGATCAAGTCATGCATACCCATGCAGGTCATACCAAATCTGTGGAAATGTTCAGCCTATGAGAACTCACCAGCAGCCTGGATACAAGCCTGCAGGTCAAGGACCTGGGCATGGAACGCTGGGTTGATCCTCTCCAGGACCCAGAGGTCAACGGAGTGCCACCCGATGGCAGGCTTCATGGTGCACCTCCACTAATGCACCTGCCTCAAGGTCCCCCTTCACCTGGCTCCGGTTCCTAAGGATGTCTCAGCACTTCTTTGCAAAGTCCACCGTACGGACTGCTACCACCTCAGTGTTGATGGCAGCTGTGATGTCCATCCAGATCTTTTGACAGCCACACGTTCCAAGCTGCTTCTGTGGAACAATTAAGACATCATAATTTGCCAGGACCTGATCACCCAGGATGCCAACTTCTGCAGCTGATACTTTGACAGCTCTCAGCATTGCCTTGGGGGTGCTGGTCGATGCTGCGGGCATGCTGCACCTGAGGCTGGTGGGGTGAAGCTGTGCCATGACCATGTGTGCTGAGGAGCTGTGGTGGTGGTATAGAGATGTGCAAGTCCTTAAATGTCAGATGAGGTGGTCACAGAGCCTGACAGGAGAGACACAGAAAAACATGCTATGTGGGGAATAGCAGGCACTCCGAGGCAGTGCTAGTTGTCTGCAGCCAGTGACACACTACCAGGCAGCAGGCGATATTGTGGATTGGAGGCAAGATATGGCACAAGGCAGGAGTTACAGCAAGGTGTATCACAGGTGTCTCCACTTCAAGCATGAGCCAGCATTGACAAAGTCAGAGGAAGGGGCCGATGAGTGTAAATTATGCACTGCTTGCATACACGAGCATCACACTGTACGCAACATGTTCACAAGCACCTCCAACCTGCAGGTCTCTTCCCTGACGTGCACATAGGTGGCAATATTGAGGATGTACCATGCAGATTTTGAGGCAGCGATATTTAGGGTGTGCCACGCAGATTTAGAGGTGGCGATACTTATGGGTTACCATGTGGGTTTGGAGGCTATGACATTTGTCCATATGTTGCAGCTTGCACTATGAGTGAGAGGCACAGCGAAGAGGACAAGGACGGGGACGAGGGCAGAAGAAGGGTCAATCTGCTAAAAGTGTTAGTTAGTCTACATGTGCCCCAGTACCACCAAGGCCCACTGGGGTTTGGAGGGCCCAGCCTGCAGAGCTCGCACAGGCACCACTGCATGAAAAGGCACAAGTGAAGAAGGGGCCAGCAAGGAAGAGGTACTGCACAGATGAGGAGCTAACAGTCCTCACTGATTACGTTGACGTACACCATGACGACTTACAACTTTGGGCTGACATTACCCTTCCATCGACCCAACGGTGGTGGATGGGGCAGGAGTTCACAGATCTCATCAATGCCTGTGGTGTGGAGAGGCTCACAGTGCAAGACATCCACAAGATGATGGGAGGCCTCATGAGGCGGATCGACGAGACGCTCTGCAGAAATTTTGCCTCTGCCCAGGCTACTGGGGTTGGATCATCACATGTGGATGAGCTGACTCCATTTGAAGAGGTCACCAGTGGCCTCATCAGCATTGAGCAGTTGGTTGGCGTGGGAGGCATGGACACCTATGCAGCCACATCAGGTGAGTGTCATGTGTGCATGTTGTATATGCTTACCTCAACACATATATGATATACTATCACATGTTGTAGTAGAGTTGGTTATGGTCCCTGTCACTGATCCATGAGTAGAACAGCATTTCATACATGGGCACTTTCATTGCATGTAGTGTATCCTGGAAGGTGGATGCGTGCACCATGTTTGAGGTTGCCATTGATCTTACAGCACACATCACTGTATACAGTATTCTTTAGAATCAACTCTTTATGTGGCAATGGACTGCAAGACCCGTCATTGGACACACTCACAGTGACATGCTTGTGGATTGCGCATTGTGAACACTAATTGTGACTCTCATGGAATGGGCAGTGCCTGTTGTCAGAGTCAACCAGAGTCAACCATTCCCTGCCCCTGGAAGCCGGTTGACATGGATGAGCACAGTGTCAGTGAGAAGTCACCTGAAGGTGTGCAGCAGTCTGAAGTTGCAGTGGTTGGCAACAAGATGTTTGATGAGTGATGTTCATTCCACATTTTGAGTGTGAATTATTCAGTGGTCATGTAAGTGCACATTGGTCTCATCCATATTGCATTCTCCTCACACACTGTCAAGATGCATGTGACCGTTGGTAACCAGTAATCAGGCCTTGGCCAATCTGGTGAAGGGGGTGATGGGGATTTTGACAACACAATTTCCGGCATGCAAGTTTTTATTTATTTATTGAGCATTTGTAAGGTGCCCATTCAGCAGAAAGACTATGGGGGAGGGAGAACAGAGGAGGATAAAAACAATAAACGGTCCTACTAGGCCTTGTGACATTCAGATCGTGCAAGTGTAGCAACAGGAAGTGCAGGTGGGTAGGGACAGGCCAGGGCTGAGGGAAGGTAAGGCTAAGGGGGAAGCAGGAGCAAGGTGGCCCCATGGGCTGGGTAAGTGCTAAGGGGAGCCTGGAGGGCAAGTGTGCTGTGGGACGGGATGCGGGTCAACTAGTGCGAGGAGGGGGTGGACTAGACTCAGTAGTCTAGTTAGGGAAGGGTGCCTGTAGAAGTGCTGTAAGGGTGTGCTGGGGCAGACTGATTGAGGGAGGGTCTGGCCACTGCATGATGCAGAAGAGACCAGGCAGCCAGTCGCAGCAGCAGGGGGCTTTAGCAAAGAAGGGAGAGAGGGGAGGAGGAGAAAAGGAAGGCCTTGAGAAGCTTCCAGAATAGGATATCTGGCTCAAGTCTGAAAAGGGTGGGGAGGCCATTCCAGAGTGAGGATCCTGTCGAAGGAATAGATCTACCCCCACTCTCTGCTTGGAGAAATGTCTGTCCGGCAGAGAGTTAGAGCTAGAGGACCGAAGGGCTCTAGTCGGGAGGGATTTAGGGAGAGATAGATGGATGTAGCGTGGTGCCAAGCCCCAGAAAGCCTTGTGCATGATGCAGAGGGTCAGCATGACAAAAAATGATATTATCACATGTTGCAAGTAGGCATAGATGAAGTAGCGGAAGAGCCCAGTAATTTAACAAGGAACTCCATCCGTCTGTTAGACCTTTCACTCTTATACATATATGTATGTATGTATGGTCCCCTAATCCTCCAATCTGTGGCTTGATGCATGAGCCAATGTGCCCCGACATAAGGAGTTGCTGAACGGGTCAAGGTCTTGCAAGAGATGGCCAAGGATATCCATCCCCTGGCTGAAAATGTCATCTACTCCAATGCCGCACTCACTATCAAACTACAACTATTCCAGCAGTTGAGGAGCGAGGACACAACACCAGAGCCAGGAGACTAGCGATGAGGGTTCCACCAATAGGCAATTCCTGCGTCATGAGTTTTTGGCCTCAAGGGAAGTCCTGTGGCAAGAGTTGGACACCTCAAGGCATACCATGTGCTCAGAGCTGTTGGCCTCAAAGGAAAGCCACCGTCAAGACAGGGATTTCTTGAGACAAACTCTGCATGTGGAGATGTTGGCCTGAAGAGAATTCTGCCGTCAAGACATGGTTTCCTTGACTCAATCTCTGCATGAGGAGTTGGCTTCAATGGCCCTCCACCACCATGAGATGGCTGCCTTGTGGGAAACTCAGCATGCAGTTGGAGATGTCAAGGGTCACCATGCATGCTGACTCTTTGGCCCCTCGCGATAGCCATCATCAGGACCGTTTTGCAATTGGGGCCCTCATGCACGCATCCCTCTCATGAATGGCCATAGCCAATGAGGACCAGGCTTTGGCATTGCGTGATCAGAGTATACAATCTCAGGATCCACCACAGGATGTGAGTTCCAACTGAATCACAAAGGTGATGCAATTGGCCATGTTCCCAGACACCCTCAAGCTCTTTTCACCAACCATTCTTCATGCACCCTGGTGTCCATGTGTCCATGGAGGGAGCATAGATTATTTTCCTTAGATTTCTTTTTTCACCTGTCCAAGGTGGACAATATTTTTGTTGTCCTCATGTCGGACCATTGTGCTCTAGTGGGCAGAGAGTCAACTGCTCATGCTACTGGGCACATTTCCCATTTGTGGGACTGGACATGCGCCCATGCTCAGTGGAGCCAACTGACGTGGTGTTGTGGACTGCTGCAGCCTTCCACACACAGGAAAACATTCCCTTCAGCATTGATGTGAATAAGTGCAGTCTGTCAGACAGATTCATTTAGCTGGTCCAAACAAATGTCCAATGTAATTTCAGGTATCTTGCCTCAGCCAGTGCCCACACCGCCTGTGAGGACACCCCGAACATCCTATTTCCACCCAAGTTTCCATTCTCTCTGCTGGAAACTGACACATCTAGAGCCAATGCAGAGGCCCAGTGTTTGGTGGAGGTGGTGAGGGATTCACAGCACAACAGCAGTTCCACCAGGAAAGGTTGTGCACTGTCATGCATGTTCATGGCTGGTGGCATATGCATCCCAGTAGCAGCATGATGTGGCAGAAGTAGGATTGAGCATGTCGATTTCCATATGGTGATGATTGGGTGATGGTCACTGTCACTGAATGTGTGAGTTGTCCTACGTGATTGTGTGTGTGCAAGTCTCCTTAATCAGCTATGCATGTGCTTTGTGCTACTGGTTAAACCTCCACGACTTTCTGCTTGGAGTCAGTCTCTTCGGGATGTTTCTGTGCACATGTTTTTGGTGAGGGTTGATGCAGTAGCTTCTTTTTGGTGTTGCATTACATTCATACTCCTGTCATATCAGCCTTGCATGCCATGTCCTGACATTTGTCATGGCAAGTAGCCAGTCCATGATCAAGGTTGAACTGGCCTGTAGGGAATTCAGGAAATTTCCTGGTAGGCCTCTGCATCCTGGGCCTCTTTTCTGTGGTATTTCTACCATGTGTCATAAGGGAAGGTTTGGCCTTGTTGATGGAGTGTGATATGTGGCCACTTTATTTCCAGGGCCTCGTTTGGTTCCCAGTCCACCCCGTGCATGGGCATGCAACAAAACAGATTCTCACAATCCACATAAGGGGATGATCTGGCTGACAAGTATGCATGTGGATGATGTGTGGAGTATGCAATGCATTACTGGTGAGGTGTGGATTTGGGATGCCAAAATGTGTCATGTGTGATGTTGCTGCTGTGTTCTAATTGTGCTGTTGATGGTGAAGAGTTTGTGACTTTACATATTTTGTTATGGTTGTGTATCCTGCAAGTGGCTACTTTACTTTCTGGGAGAGTTGGAAGGCATCTTCATAATTGGACAAGGGACAGATTGAGGGTGTCCGACATGCTTGAGGATGGGCTGGGTGGCCAGCTGTTGATTTTCCCCATTGCAGCAGTACCTATATGGCAGTGGTGAGTGGATGTGAGCAGGACCAGCAGTAATGGTGTAGATGTCTCATTGTCAAGATGGCATTCAGATCAGCCATTTTTTGCTGTTGATGCATACGACTCAGGGGAGCACATGGTCTGGAGACATTGTGCCACGGGCTGGCTTTGCTATATTTGGTATTTTGAGCCTATGACATGCAAACTTTTGTTTCCACTTGAAATGACTGGTGGTGGTTTGTACACTTTATGTGATGGAAGTCAATGGGGCGGCATGGTACTTTTTTTGTTGTGGGGCACAAAATTGCCAATCCCAGACACGCATTCTCAGGGTGTTGTCATGGGCAAACTGGATTGGCCTGATTGCATCATTGAAAGTAATAAGGGATTTTGCTTTACTGTGTGTGCTCCACAGGGGTTGTAATTCTTGTGAAGTAGGTTTCTACTACCTGGTTGCATGTGCCCCATCCCTGTGGTCTAGTAAGGGAATGGGTGGTACCTGTGGATGGAGCGGTGGCCCTCCTACAGCTCTACTGCTATGCCACAATGTGTGGCAATATTATGCAGGACACAACATGTCAGGATGATTTTACATCCTACAGGGGGTTCGTATAGCAATACTCCACCTGAGTGGTCAAGGGAGTGGAAGCGTGACTTGAGCACTCTGAATGTGCACACCACTATGCCCCTAACTTTTATGTGTGCTACGTTGGCGCTTGCCTCACCTGGGGTGGCTGGATTCCTGATCGGTGTCAACAGTAGATAGGCAATGTCCTTTGCAAAGTACAAAATAGTTTTTTTTTTCCTTTGATAACGTGCTTAATAACCGAGACCAATTTGTAAGCACGAGACCGAGATTCAAACCTGTGTTGCTATGCATGAACTTGCTTCTAGGACAAACACGTTGCCCCTGAAATGCCCCATGTATTGTAATGTCTTGTGTTCCTGTGTGTCACGTGACTCCGTGTATGTGCGTGATAGTTAATACCCACCCACAAACCAGATGTTTCAGTAGGTTCCCAATGCTAGTGCCTGGCATTTTGGGGAATGCCGGAAGATGCAGCGATCATACGTGCATCCTGATTAATTGGCATTCACATGCATGATGCGTCCCTTGGCATCACAGATCACCTGCACATTGATGGAATGCCAATGTTTCCTATTGCAGTAGATGTGATCAGTCTCTCTAGGGGGTTACAGAGCTACATGAGTGTGGTTGATGGATCCCAGCACCCTGTGGAAAGTGTGCAACTGCATAGAGTTCATGGCACACTCTCTGCCTTGCCAGCAGTGTGCGTGGCATATACATGTGCCCATGCACACGAGCTAGGATGCAGCGCAAGACCTGGTGGAAGCACCTTGATTGTGTGGGCTGTGATTTAACCCCCAGCAATGGCTGGGGTATTCTGGAATGATCCAGTGGCCAGGAAGTGTACGGCTGATGGCACTGTGAGGACAAGGTGAGTGATACCAGGTCATTCTCCCACTCCCTGACCGGGTCTAGGATGACATGGGGAGGGAAGCGCTATCTTCCATGCACCTCCTCATCTGGCATCACAAATATTTTTGTTCGTGAGTGGAAGATTCTGGCCATCATTCTCCTCCTCCTTGCACGTAGTAATATCAGTGCTAGCAATGCAGGATCTGACATTGTGGCTATGGTATGTTCATAGGGGTTGCATTGCGCTTTTTATGCATAGGTTGTCATTGTGCTTTGCGGCGGGGGCACTGTGTTAGTTCACCTTTGGAACCACAGCGATGGCGTGATCGTTTTTGTGAATAGCGTTTACTTAGCACTTCATAGTGCGTGCTGTTTGCGTGCTGCCTCCCTCCCCACGCATATTTTATTCCTCATTTTCATCCTTTAATGAGGATTTTGCATGTCCCGCCCTCCATTTCGTTCTTTATACTGGCCCTTTCGGGGCGTTGCGTTCAGTGTCGGGCAAAGTGCTGCTGTACAGCGCTAGGTGCGATGGTGCAGAGCCAAGTCCCATCTGTGAATCTGCAATACCCATTTAGCACGACGCAAAGTATACGTTTGCCACGCAAAGTCACTTTGCGCCACGCTAAATCTTTTGTAAATTAAGCTCATAACTTGCTCTTCCATCCTCTGCAGGTTTAAGGCGAGATGTCAAACAAGTTTGGCGCATATCTTATTTCAAACACAGATCATGCATCTGTTTGCCTTGTATTCTGTTTTTTTTAAAGAAGGAATAACTGCACAATTCTACTAGATTAGATTCCAGAATGACTCAGTCGTAAAATAGATGCTCTGTCATTGGCCTCTAATTCCCTTTAGCATGTGTTCATAGCTTCCTCGCGCCACGGCACTATTATGCATGGCTAAAAGAATTAATTACGTTTCCAATCAATCTCCAATAACGTGCTAGGGGATATCAGGTCTCTAAATATTTTATTTGCAGTTCTGTATTACATATGTAAGTAGTGTTCAGTTAAGTAATAAAGGCGCAAAGTGTCTGTGTAATGCTTATAGAGCTTCTCCTTTGAACCCCTCAGGGGAGAGAAATTCAACACCGTTAAGCATCAGGTACTATATATCCAGAGGCTTCACCAAATAAAGCAGAACTGCCCGAGAGCGCAATGTAAGCCAGGGGAAATCCGGTAAAGCGATATGGCAGCGGCGACCGCTTGACTGCTAACCAAACAGATAATATAGTTTACCCATAAATTAGCTCAAGAAGGACGAAAGAAAACGTCTTTTGAGAAGCTGACGTGAAAGAGGATAATTGTTCAGCAGGTGAAGTCAAGGATTCTCGAATGCTTAGCAGAGAAACTTGACATCCTCCTATTTTCTTTGACAGCACTGGATGCTTAAATAGGTCGCAGCGTACAGGTGCGATACAAACCATGATACTAGAGGCGTTTTAATGAACGGCTGACAAAATAAACAAGCACTGGCAAGGCCAAAAGGCATGCTCTGTCATGTGTCAAGTGCAGTCTCAAATGCCCCAGTGGACTTTTTAACGTGACCAAAGGACAACAATGAAGTTTGGACCATTACAAATGATAACAATCCTTACAGTACTTCACAAAACACAGGAATACACTTCAAGCAATGAGGTAGCGCAAAACAAACACTGTTCTTTTAAGTGTTAGACATCAGGGACTCTTCCCGTTTGAATGGTAGCAGAGTTACCTAATTGCACTGAAGGTCCTTATTATGACTTTAGCAGTAGCAGCAAAAACAAGCATTGGCAAAGCCAACCGTTTTTGGCTTTTGTGCATGGGACACGCACTTGGCAGGTGCTGCCATAATTGTACAACCAGCACATGAGATGGCAACAGCTGGAACATGGAGTGGGCCTAGGACAGCAGTTTCTGGCAAATCCCTGTTTAATATCTATCCACAAGCCAAAACTGATGGCTTTGTCAAAACCAGTTTTTACCAGGACTTCCGCTCAAGGAACAAATTAGAAGACATATCTACTGCACTAGTAAGATCGTTGTCTTTGTCTTCCCTTTGTTCCCCCTCCCTGCCTCGTCGTGCCTTGAAACACTTGTGTATAGGCGCGTTATAAATGCCATATCATTAGAATCGTGTGGTTCAAAGCATAATTGGGTAAGACATATTTATGACACCAGTAACACATTTACAGCTGCAAATAAGACATTAACTCTCAGAAGACTGCTTTGATATTACACTGTAAAACCATACATAGCATGCATTTTGCTGTTATTGCTTAATACAGCTAGCTCAAAGAGATAACTGGAGGTTGGATGTGTTTTGAGTTGAGCGGGGCAGTTCGTGGGCAGGAGCGGCCATAGGGATTAGCATGGCCATGAGCAGTAATTTGGTGGGCCAAACAACAGCTAGAAGCTATGTCTCACTCCTCACGAACCATCTCCCTCCTATCTGCATTCCAATGAAAACGTTTTGGCTAATAGCAAAACTAAAGAATTAGTATTTGCAACGTATTAAGATTATAAGGCAAACATTTCCTGCACCTATGAGGTGGTGATTCAAATTGTAAAAACTGCTGATGTTTTTAAAAAAAAGTTTTTTTTCTAAAGTTGAGGGAAGTGCCAGCATATCCTTTCACTGATGCAGAAATGATTCTGCATTGGGACACTCAAAGGGGTCAAAAGGTGACCCTCTAACGCCTATGTTTTCACTCCCTTTCCAATAGGATGGAGAGAAAAAAATTACAATGTTCTGCATTACAAAACACTGCACAGCAGTCGTATGATATATATGGTATGATAAGTCATTTATTACGCTCCTGTACACACGTGTTTCAAGGCAAGACAAGCAGGGGGAACAGAAGGAGGCCAAACAATGATCTTACTAGGCCTTGTGTCCGGCCTTGTGTCATTCAGATCTCGCAAGTGCAGTGAAGAGGGGAGGAGAGAAGTGCCCTTGTGGGGTGATTAGTGAGAAGTGCAATTGACTCAATAAGTGCTTTCAGAGGGTGGCTCTTAAGTGCAAAGTGAAGGGAATGTAGGGTTACAGATACAGACCCTTAAGTGCTGAGGGAGCCCAGAGGCAGTGCAAGGGCAACTAGACATGCAGGAGCCTGGGTCCGAGTTCGGGGGTGGCCAGGTGACCAACGTGCAGAGCTATCAGGGACATTATGTGGGAAGAGGAAGAGAGACAGCAGAAGCAAAAAGGAAGGTCTTGAGTAGCTTTCGGAACCGGATGTGTCTGCTCAAGTTTGAGAGAGGCAGGGAGGTTGTTCCAGAGGGAGGCCCCAGCTGGGGAAAGAGATCTGCCTCCCATTCTCTGCTTGGAAAAGCGTATGACCCTCAGAGAATTAGAGGTGGATGAGCGGAGAGCTTGAGAAGGAAGATGTTTAGGAAGAGAAAGTTGGGGGTAATGCGGTCCCAGGCCCTAGAAAGCCCTTCGGACGATGCAAAGGGTTTTGATTTTGATTGTTGTAGCCTCAGCGAGCCAGTGCAGAGATTTCAGAGATGGAGAGATACAATCCCTGGGCTTGAGGCCAAGGACACAAATCTCGCAGTCCTGTTCTGGATGAGTTGTAAAGGTCGAAGAGTAGAGACATGCAGATTTAGAAAGAGGCTGTTGAAATAGACCAGCCTGGAGAGAACCAGGGCTCTAAAGACAGTGGGCTTTTTGAGGAAAGTGAGAAAAGGCACAATACCTCTGAGGAGGGTGGAGTCAAAGATGACACCAAGGTTCTTAGCCTCACAGGAAGGAGCAGGAAGGGTGCCCGGGGCGGTCGGCCAGAAAGGGAGAGGAAAAGCAGAAGCAGGTGTCCCGATGAGGAGGATGTTGGTCTTACTGGCATTAAGGCAGAGATCATTGGCAGAACACCATTCCTGAATTGTGGCCAGACAGTCTGGTGTGAGAGAAGGAGCAAAGGTGGCCGAGGCGAGACTGAAGGATAGCTGGGTGTCATCCGCAAAACACTGAAAATTAGAACAGAATGTAGCGATGCAGTGGGCCAGACGTAGTGGTTGAGTAGCCAGGCAGAAACCTGGAGAACACCACACATAGAGAGGGAGATAGAAGAGAGGAAAGATGCCAGTTGGACCTGGGAGGGTCAGTCAGTGAGAAAGGAGGCCAACCAGGACAGGGCCTGACCAGTGATAGCCAGGTTGTCACAGAGGCGATTGAGCAGGATGGCATGGTTGACTGTGTCAAAAACAGAGGATATATCGAGGAGAATGAGGACAGAAAGAAGATTAGAGTCAAGATGAGATAGCAAGTCTTCATGGGTGTTCAGGAGAGCAGTTTCAGTGCTTCTGGCAGCTCTGAAGGCAGACTGCTGGTCGTGGACACAACCAACAGATTCAGTATGCAGATTAAGCTGGGAGATGGGCAGCTTTTCCAGGAGTTTGCCTGGGAAAGGAGTGATGGAGATCGAGCGATAGTTAGCCGGAGAGGAAGGATCAGCAGGGGGCTCTTCTTAAGAAGGGGGTCACAAGAGAGCGCTTAAGGCGGGAGGGGCAAAGGAGTGATTGCAGAAATCAGCCAGGGCTGGAGCCAGGGTGTCGGTGAGGTTCTTTATGGTTCTGGATGAGCAGGGGAGAACCTGCTTTGACAAGACTTTCATAGATTGGAATTGTCTAGAAACATTGTCAGGGGTGAACAGGCTAAAGGAGGATAAAGGAGGAGGGGAAGCAGCTGAAGATAGTCCGTGGGTGCAGAGGTGGAGGAAGAGGAGTTAGAGGAAGAGAGAGTGGACAGGATGTCCTGAGTTTTAGTGGTGAAATGAGAAGCCAGGGCCGTGCATAGGGCCTGGGAGGGAACAGGAGAGGTAGAGACTGCAGCAAGATTGGCCAGCTCCTTGCAGATGTTGAAAAGTTCGGCCAAGTTATTAGATGCCGCAGAGATGCAGGATTGGATGTAGGCTCTCTTCTTAGAGAGGACAGAAAGTCTGTACTGCGTTTAAGGGTGGCAAGGTCGGAATCGTACCAAGATTTGCACTTGGAAGTGGGAGTGGGGAGGAAAGGTCAGCCCACTCAGAGAGGAAGAGGGTGGCCTGGCCTGTAGATAGTGGCCACAGTGAGAGAGAGGCCAGGGATATAGAGAGCATGCAGAGCAGGCATTCAAAGGAGTAGTGCTGCATAGGAGTGACAGAAGCAGGGATCCACTCCAGGAAAATCAAGGATACACCCCCGCTGGGACGGTTAGTTATGGTTTCAGAGAGGATCTTGTAGCCATCAGGAAGGAGAATGTTAAAACTCGTGACAGAGCTGGCCGTGAACCAAGTCTCGGTGAGACCAAGTACATCCAAATCAAGCTCTTCCAGGAGATCGCAGCTGTCAGAGGAGTGTCTGCAAGCAGAGCAAGAGTTGTGAGTAGCGATGTGGAACAGGTTGCCACCTTTGAAGGACTTCCCTGAAGGGGTACAGGCCAGAGGTGTGCCCTGTGGAAGTGTTGGAGGTGACTGAGGATCGGCAGAGGAGGAAGGACGAGAAGGCAGGGTAGTCGGAGAGGAAGAAGAGAGTGCCCGAGAGGTAGCTGAGGAAGGAGGCAACAGGATGACCAGAGAAGCAGCAGAGGGTGCGGAGAGGTGACGGAGGAAGGAGGCAGCAGAGGAGCCAGAGATGGGTATGTAGGGATAGCAGGAGAAGAAACAAAGTTGATAAGGCACGAGAAGCGTCTATCAAAAAGGAGGCATTTGGCCTCTGGGCCCTGGACCAAGACGGTGCCATTTAGGTAGACATTAATGATGGTCTTAGAGGAATGGAAGGGAGCCAATAGGGCCTCCCACTGGGTGCCACCATTAATGGGAAAAGAGGAGAGAGAACAGAGACCATATGGGGGATCCATAGGCCTCGAGAGGGAACGACAGAGGATGTTGGTGAGGGTCTGTCTGGAGGAAGCACTGGTGTAGGTATCAGCGATAGGGAGCCCTGGATTGGAGACCAGTATGTCCCTTTTGAGCTGCTTCCTGCCAGACGTAGAGAGAGGGATAGGAGAGTCGATTGAATAGCAGTTAGAGAAGATAGGTGAGACAGAGAGCACCATAGAGAGTATGAGGGAAAGAGAGAGGGAGTCGTTGGAGGGGGCCAAAGCAGGTGGGTGGGCAGCGCAGGGGGAAGACAGTAGGGAGGCACAACGGGAGGAACAACAGGGAGAAGAAATGGCACAGAACAAGAAACAGACCTATGAAATCAGAGTGCACAAGGCCCATCAACAAAGCACAAAACACTGCAAGGGAAAGTGCAAGCAATGCAAAGTAATGCCAAAACCAAGAGCACAACGTCAAAACCAATCGCCAGAGAACAAAACCAAGAGAAAGAACCTAGAAGTAAGGAATGTAGGCAATGCAAGTAATGTAAAAAACCATAGAGAACACACAATGTCAATATAATAGGGAAGAAAACAACGACAGTGTCAAAGTACAAACAAGAATCACAACCCACCAGACACAGTAAACAACTGAAGAACCTATAACAACGGAGTGCAGGCAAATGTAAAGGTACAGTAATTAATCAAACAGTGGAATGGGCAGGGACCAGTGAGCAAGGGATGACAACAATAGGTCAGAGAACACAACGTAAAGTGCCACTTAGCACCTGTCTTCAACCCAGCACCGGAGACGTTGACGTTGGCGTTGCCTGAAGATGGTGGAGATGGCCTGTGGGGACAGAGGCAGAAAACACATGTCGGTGCATGCTTACCTGTTGTCTGAGCAGGGGTTCGGGCCCTGGGTTGTCCTGGTCCGAACAGGCCCAAACAGGAATTGCCCTTTTCTTCATCTGCCCTTTGCTTCGGACGCCCAGCAGCGAGATGCCCTTGATCCAAGAGTTAAGAGCAGAAGGGAAGAGGTACGGCTAAGAAGGTGGGCGGGGCTTAAGCCAGGTGACCGAGATCCACTTGCACCTGTGCACCAACTGCTAAGGAAAAGAGACTGGAGGGCTGCTTAAGTAGGCAAAAAGAGCAGCAAACCAGGAAGGCAGCAACAGTTTAGAGTGATTGACAGGTGGGTGGGCTTAGGCCAGGTGACCTAGATCCACTTGCACCTGCTCATCAACTGCTAAGGAAAAGAGACTGGAGGGCTGCTTTAGTAGGCAAAAAGAGCGGCAAACCAGGAAAGCACCAACAGTTTAAAGTGATTGACAGGTGGGCAGGGCTTAGGCAGGTGACCAACTGCTCTGCTGCTGTCCAGAATGCATGTCAATCCTCAAGGCCACGGTGTAAGTGGATAAATAAAAAAAAGCATACACATTTTTAGAAACACAGAATGCAGTATTTTTGGAAAACATCACGTTACAGCCAGCCCAACAGATTTCTTAGAATCAACTGCAAGCAGCAACGGCACTTACAGAAGAACAAGTTACTTACCCATGGTAATGTTCTTTCAACTGGATGGTCCTCCCATGTATTCCTTATCTTTGATATTTCCAATATCCTAGCTTTGCTGCCTCAGAAAGAATTATCAGCAGGGGGCGCTGTACGTCGATGTCCCTTGGAGGCCATTGGCCTCAGTTCCATTTTGACAAGTGGAGCTTTGCCTTGGGTTCGACGGTTACTCCCCTTGAGAGAGCGTAGACTGCGACCGCAAGGGAAACTACTACCGGGTAGGTTGGTTGGGGTGGGGGGGTGATAAGGAATATGTGGGAGGAACATCCAGGCGAAAGCACATTGCCATGGGTAAGTAACTTGTTGTTCGAATGGATTGTGTCCTCTCAAGTATTCCTTATCTTTGATACACTCCCAAGTAGTTTATGTAATTTGGAGGTTGGAGTAGACAGTTGTGTAGTTATGCATGCACTCAGTGCAATACTGCTTTTCCAAAAGCAGAATCTTGCCTGAGGAGGAGGCTAAACTGTAATGTTTAGTAAAGGTTTGCACAGACGACCATTAGCCAGCTGCACATATATCTTTTATTGGAACTCCCCTCTGCAAGGCAGATGAAGTTGCAATGCCCCTGTTCGAATGAGCTCTTAGATGTTCTGGAGGGTATTTACATGCCAGTCTGCAACATTCCGATATTGTTAGTATAATCCATCTGGATATAGTTTGCTTTGTAATGGCCAGTCCCAATTTGTGACCTGAAAAGCCCACAAATAATTGGTCATCCTGACATAATTATGCCAATTTGGAGATGTAAAAGCTCAGTGCACGTCTAGGGTCAAGCTTGTGAAGTCTTTCTTCTTCCTTCCCCGCATGTGGAGAAAGATAAAAAGATGGTAATGTTATCTTCTGTAAAAAATAGCATGAGGAGGCTTGCAGGATAAAGTCTGTAGCTCACTCACCCTTAGGGCTGATTTTATTGCCACTAAGAAGACAGTTTTCAGAGTTAGAAGTCTTAATGGGCTAGAATGTAGAGGCTCGAAAGGAGCTCCCATCGAGTAGTTTAACACGAAGTTGAAATTCCATAGTGGGACCTGAAATGGGATTGGCAGATAAACATTAGTCAGTCCCTTTAAAAATTGTACTACTGAAGGAATCTTAAAGTAGGAGACTTCCTCTGAAGTGCAATTAAAAATAGAAAGCGCTGCCAGATATCCCTTGATGGTACCAATCTGGAGCCCCAGATTTGTCAGATGTAATACAAAGGATAACACCATTGGTGTATTACATGAGAAAGGATCAACAATCTTATCACTACACCAGTTGCAGAACTTATTCCAGCGGCAGCTGTATAAAGATTTGGTTGCTGGCCTTCTGGCCAAAAGCAAAACCTCCAGGAGGTCCCAATCCTTGTATCTCAGCCTCTCAGAAACCATACGTGAAGGCTGATAGTCCTGGTATCCGGATGGAGAACCCACCCCTCCTCTCACGAGAGGAGGTTCTCTCTTTGCAGAAGATGTATCGGAGGGCAGATGGACATGTACAGAAGGTCCACGTACCACGTCCTCCTGGCCCAGTCCAGGGCAACTAGGATCATGGATTTCCTGAACCTTCTGAGTATGTGAGAAATGACTGGGATTGGAGGAAATGTGTATAGGAGTGGAAACTCCCAGTCCAACATGAAGGCGTCTCCTAGAGGTCCTCTCGGGGGAAATTCCCTAGAGCAGTACAGTTCACACTTCTTGTTGGCACTGGTCGCAAAGAGATCTACTTGAGGGGTTCCCCAGAGGGTAAAGATATCCTGAAGGACTTCCTGAGCTGCATTCCCTCTCTGCACAGTGGTAGTGACCCCTAAACCTCCTCTCTTATTGAGGACTACTTGGCCACTGTGTTTTCCGTCATTATAAGGACCTTCTTCCGATGGAGCCCAACGACCGCTGATGGTCAAATCGTTGGTATGGTCTGCCCACCCCATGAGTGAGGCGTCCGTCACTACTGTTATCTCCAGTCATGGTAGCCCAAAAAGGTTCTCCTTTCAAGATGTTCTCCCGAAAGGCCCACCACTGAAGATCCAGTTAGACCCTGTTTGGAATTTGTAGGAGATCTGACATCTTTCCTGAGAATTGTGACCACTTGGTCCTGAGAGCCCACTGGAGAGATCTAATTCTCAGACGAGCCTGTGGCACCAGAAAAATGCAGGATGCCATGAGACAGAGCAACCTCCGAAAATCGAAGGCCGGTAGATGTTGGGCATTCTGGAATTTTGTCACCATCTGCAAAATGTCTTGAGCCCTCACCTCTGGTGGCAAGGCTTTTCCCAGGTATGCATCCAGGACTGCTCTGATGAATTGGAGTCTTTGTATTGGTATCAAGTGGGACTTCTTGAAGTTGAGGAAGAAGCCTAGCCTGTGAAGGCAGTGACAGGTGTAGCTGAAATGTTCCAGGCCCTGTTCAGGGAACTGGCCCTGATCAGCCAATCGTCCAAGTAGGGGTAGACGTGAATCCCCCTCTCCTGGAACTCGCTGCCACCACCGCCATGAACTTGATGAAAACCCTTGGGGCGGATGTCAGCCCAAATGGCAGAACCCGAAACTGATGAGAACTGCCAACGGGAACCTCAGGTTCTGTGTGTGCTTGTGATGGAACGGCACATGAAAGTAAGGATCCTTGAGGTCCAATTATACCATCCAATCCTGAAGCTGGAGGGCCTGAAGGATCTGAGAAAGTGTTACCATCTTGAACGTGTCCTTCCTGAGGAATTTGTTCAAGTCTCTTAAGTCCAAGATGGGTCTCAACTCTCCGTCCTTCTTGGGAATTAGAAAATATGGCGAGTATCAACCCTTGTTCCTCTCCGCTACAGGTACCAGTTCTATAGCACCTTTCTCTAGCAGGGTTCAAATTTCCTGTAAGGAGCGGATCTGGAACTTTCAAAGAGCTGTTCCCCGGTGGATGACCCTGAGGTTTTTGCAGGAAAGGTAGGCAGTAAACTTGGGAAACTGTTGCCAATGCCCAAGCACCTGAAGTAATAGCCTGCCATTATGTCAGATGCTTTGACAACCTTCCTCATACTGCAGTCTTGTGAACAAAGACCTCAGAGAGGTTTTGGAGCGGCTGACGCAGTGGCTGAAGGTAAGGCAGCTGCTGCAGTTGCGGTCTTAGTATTTCTTCCCAGTCCACCACGGGGGAATCGTCTTTGTCCTCTTTGAGCTGGCTGTCTTGTGCCTCTTCCAAATGTGGATTAGTGGCAAAAGGACCTACCCCTCCAGGGCGTATCTGTGGGGCGGTTTGGAGTTTGTCTTATTGCAGTTCCAAGGGATTTTGCTGCTGCCTTGGAAGTTTGCAGCTTCTACAAACTCTCATCAGCTTTGTTTCCAAATAAATGTGTGCCGTCAAGGGGCATGTTGAGAAGCCTGGATTGTATGTCTGGGGCAAATCCTGACTTTCGCAACCAAGCAAATCTGCGTATCACTGTACTAGCCGCCATAGCTCTGCTGATACTGTCAATAGAGTCGAGACCAGTCTGAGAAGGATTCGCACATTGCGTCTTTCCCATCCTTGACGATGTCAAGGAAACCGGCCCGCTCCTCTGCCTCAGGGATATGGTCAGCCACCATAGAAATACACTCCCAAAGGGTGTGTGTGAACCTTGCTAGCGTGCTGGTCGCATTGGCAGATTTTAAGGCCATACTGCTGGCCGAAAAACCCTTTTTGACCATGGCGTCATACCGTTTGTCATCTCTATCCTAGGGTATGTTAGGGTAGGCATTTTGTCTGCCTGTGGAAGTGGCTGCCTGCACTAGAAGGCTTTCTGGAGTTAGGTGTTTGGAGAGGTAGAAAGGGTCAGAACTAGAAACCCTGTAATTACCTGTCAGTTTTTTTATTTACAGAAGGAACAGCCTCTGGTGCGTCCCAATTAGAAGCCACCCTCTTTTGCAAGGCTTGGTGAAAAGGGACAATTGGATCTGCCTGTGGCCCTCGGTCCAATGTGTGGGTGAGATCATCCTGCTCAAAAACAGGCGTGGGTCTCGACCATCCCATGTATTCCAAGACCCTTGACATTAGCTGTCTGTATGTTACCTCAGCGTGGTCACCAGGGTCTGCCCTTCCAAATTCAACCTCAGGAGAGGTGTCAATCCCACTAGCCTCATGAAGGCACTCTTGCAGGTTTTTCATGTGTGAGTCCTCTGATATGTAGTCCAAAGTGTCTTTCTTCATCAGAGGACTCCTCTGCATCTTCATATATTGAATAGAGGGATTTGAAGATGTCTGAACGTGGTAGAGGAGTGTAGGTATTTTCAACTGAAGTTGACATTATGTTAGTTGTCACAGGAGCAGAAAACTTTTAAATTGTTGACGTCTATGGCCTCGACAAATACGTTGATGGCTTTGACGGTAGCATTAATGGAACTGACACATGTGACATCGAGGAGGATGAAACTATAACACAAAGGAGGTTGAGGGAAAAAGAACCACCAAGCAGACCCTCCAACTATGAGGGCTACAACCCTTAATGCTTCAAAACACAAAGCTAGTGGTTTCTGCTGTGTTACCCGAGGTAAAGAGACTTTTACACTTTCATCCTATTCAATTAAGCATATGAAAGTAGTTCTCAAAAACAATTTCAGAAAAAAATACATATTTTAATATTTCGTATACACAATTTTAAGAACACCATCTGGTGTCGTTCTACAACCAATTAATCTGACAGAACAAAAAAAAATCACAATCGCTGCTGTAGTGAAAACACAACCTTATATACAAGTACAATGTTACTTCTGTTACTTGGTCCTATACAGTGACTTGTGCTGTGCCAGTGTGCACACAAGGACATTCCTCATTACACATATTCCACTTCAACTGTCATCCCATTCATACCGTTTGTATCACCCTTTCAATGCATAAAAAACAACAACATATATATGATATGATAGGTTATTTATAACGTGCTTAATACCCAGAGGTTTCTAAGCACGGACCCGTGGATTGAACCCGAGGAGGTCGGCACTCGAGGCATCCATAGCTTCTCCACCGATATCGGTGCTGATGACGATGACGCATTTTTCGATCCTGTCATCGAGGGATGGGATCGCTCTCGAGGAGACTTGGCAGGTGGGTCCAAAGACTCACTGCTCTTGTGCTTCCGTGGTCTTTCGAGCAGAGCATCGCCTTTAGGTGTTGTCGAGAGGGGCAAGGCCACGTTCTCGAAAACCCTTAACATTCGGAGTCTAAACTCCTCCCCCTGGGCCGGTGAATTAGATCTGGTGGGGCAAACGACCCGTTCGGATGAACTAGACGACGAGGTAGATGGGGACCTAAGGTGCCTTTTCTTGCTATACCTCGAAGCCGACGAATGGTGTGAACCACTTTGCGAACTGGAACTTTTTGACCTTTTTCGACAAGGAGAAACTGTCCTCGTCTCGTCTGAGGTTTTTTGTTTAGATGGAGTAGAAGGGGATTTTAGGGGCTTACCTGCTGCAAGCTTCCCTCTACACTCTCTCAAGGATTTGACCGTCATAGACAGGCAGTCCTAGCACTCTGAAGATGGATGATTCGACCCCAGGCACCACAGGCAGATCCTGTGAGGGTCTGTCACAGACATCTTTGCACTGCAGTCACGGCACTTCTTGAAGACGGATTGAGGAGTGGACGACGTCGAAGACAAAGTCATTTCACGTTGAATCTCGAGATGGTGATGAGATTTCGAAGAAATTCCGAAGAAGATTTTGCAAATATTCCTGTCAGGAACGAGGCATTACGCATCCAAAGCTGAAAGCGCAGAAAAAAGGAACTGAGACCAACGGTTGATGGGCGTGCTAGATATACCTACGCTGACGTTGACATTGAGACGGAGGCCTCCGAGGGACATCGACTCGACAGAAATTGATGCACAGCGCGCCCTGCTGAAAAATAAATCTGAGGCAGCAAAGCTGGGATATTGGAAATATATATAAGGAATATGTGGGAGGACACAATCCAATCTATAGCTGTTTACTGAGGAGCTAAGGCTACTTCATTTTTTTGAGGCATAGTACGCGGTGACAAGATGCCACCCGTCACCACGGCGCAGGTTCCTCTTGAGTCATTATGATGATTCACTGAATGATAGACATGATTTACAAAGAGTTTGTGCCGCTATAAACGGCTTTTTTTTTTTTTAAATCATGCCCGATGTGTTTTTAAGGCGAACAGCGCGTGACACAATTAGCCCACTTCTTAGATCATTATTGAGCAGAAATGCACGCGGGACGGATAAGCAAAGTGAGCCGTAAAGAAAAAAGAAGGCCAGCTGCAAAGAAAAAACATGGCTGCCAGCAGGGGCGTTGACTTTTGGTCTTCCTAGCGGAGTCCCTGGGCAACAACAAAACAAGTCCCATTACAACGTACAGGGTCCCTCACGTGCCCAGGGCCCGGAGCAGCTGTGTACTCGGTGCCCCTGGCTGCCGCCATTACACTGGATCCCTGGACTCCACCTGCATTTAACACATGCCAAACAGCAGGCAACATCTGTAGAGAGCCTTGCCTTTCCTCCAGCATAAGGATACTAATGCGTCCAGAGATGCACGTGGACTCTGCACAGAGCAGGCTCTTCTCTAGGGTTTCCACTGTGAGGAGGATTCTTTGCAGACGGGCGCATATGTGATTTTCTTCAGTATAACATAGCATAACACGAGGGAAACGTTCCGAATCTTTTTTTTCTTCCATAAGGTGGTGCTAAAGAGACACAGCTGTATCCCGAAAGTTACTTTGGAGCCACACGAATGTGATGGGCAGAATATAATGATGAAGAAGAAGAGACGTTTGCAAGCTGATTGCAATAGTTCGGTATATGCTTTGGATGCAGTAACGCGCGCTGGTAAAGTATTCCTAGTGACCTCGGCTGGTGCCCCGAAGCATAGAATGCGCACGCAAGTTTAAGATGGTTACAAACAAGCCCGGGACGCTTGTAATTTCCCGATTCTCCGGTCCGTTACTGTCAACACCCCCCAACCCCTCCACTTCCCCATTCCCAACGGGGAGAGAGAGAGAGTTCGGGTAAGTGTTGTTTACAGCTCACAAATGCAGACAGGTTACCATATCCTGATTATTTCATATTGTTCCCTGCAACTGGAGCCAGGAGATCAAACACCCTCTTTGTCTGGCTGAAGTTGCAGAATTAACAGATTAATTATTCAAAGGCTGCTAATATTTCACGTGGGGCGCGGGCACAATAATTCAACGGGACAGGGACGGTGGCACATTTCCAAGAACAGCTCCTTGAAGGAGCGAGACGTCTGTCATTGAAGCAAGGGAAGGGTTTCATTTCCTCAGCCATGACAACGTCCCACGCCTGCCTCTCAGGAGATACCAGTGGACTGCCAGTCCGCCAAGGACCCGGCGAGCTCATCGTCTGACTCACAGAGATTATCATGTGTTCAGTGGCGTGGCACGGCACTTGTCTTAATAGTGTCTGAGACTTGGCTGAACTGCACCTGTCTCGCATGTGCTCAAGTCTCGATCCGGAAACGTTGCTGACAGACATCCCACGCCAGCTTCACCGGAGGCGCGCCTAGACGCCACCTGTCCTACTGGGAGGAGCATATCCACGGGGCTTCCTGCGGGCTAAAGTAAGACAGTATTGCTGTGGCTGTGTATCTTGCTTCTCTTAACCTCGCGACATTACACAACTGAAAAGAACCCTGCTGCATGGCAATACGAAGCTTAGCACGACCTGCACCCACCCACATACCGCAGACGGGGACATGCTGACACGTTCAGAAAGAGGCACTCATTTTTTCTAGCTAAATAGTATTTTCCTCTACAACTTTGACATCTTGGGCTGCACTGAGATTGGCAGGGATGCGGTCCTCTAAGCTCTAGCCCAGAGGGAACCGACTTCCATATGTGTTATCTTCTGAACTGGCTACCTTTCCACTGCCAAGTTCGCGGTAGTCGCGCCTTTCGCCTGCTGCCTATAACACTCGAAAGTCTCAGAACCCAATTAACCTCATTTAGCGCCCGAGGCTTTTGGACCTGGGAGTAGATAATTCCATCGTGCTCCTGCTACAGGTGAGCGGGTCCTTCTGCATTCGGAGCACCTACAGCGAACCGAGGCAAAGGATTGCCCACGAGCATGATGAATGCGATTGCATGGCAGGTTTGGTAAAGGCGTTGCTAGGGGCGGGGGGAGCGTGCTGGGGGGGGGCTATAGCCCCGGGTCGGTGGTTCTTTCTTTTCCTGGATACTTCGGGGAAGGGTGTGTGCGCTAGCAAACAGCACTCTCTTTAAACTATACACCTTGTTTGCCTTTAAACCTCCTGTCACTTGAAGCTTGGCATCTTTGATGTAGGATAATGCACCCGCAGAAGAAGCACAGGTGGGGGAGGGCGTTAAAATAAGAAAGCCTGGGAGAAAAAAAAAGGAGTACGTCATGCCATGAAAGTTAGATTAAAGCAGCCGGCAACGCGATGTAATGTCAGGTAAATTGCCTGTATATCACACACTTTCCACCTGTAGATCGCCCTAAAAGAGTGGAAAGGAAACAGACGGTTTTTGTGTGGGAAAAACAAGAAGGATAGAGGTCGGGAAGTTATAGGGCAGGATGTGCACCGCTTGTCAATCACCCCATCAGCCCCAGCCAGCACAGTCAATGGGAAGCAGTCGCCGGAGTCGCATCCAAACCCAATCCCAGAGCTTCAGGTTGCTGCCCAACATTGGGGGAAGGGGCCGGGGGGGGCGATGTGATGTCATGTCATATTAGTTCCGTGTATAGCTCTTGCGACGACCTTAGCCCGCCTCAGAGCGCTGGGGAGGAATTAATGAGGCAGGAGTGAAAACGAGAGAGAAGAATTGCACGTGATGCTGTGCACGTTGCTCCATTGTATAGTGCTAGCTACTGTGCCTAGGATGCGGTCTGCGCTCCACTGCTCTACCTGCCTCCCTTGCTGCCCCTACGCCCTACCTCTCCACTCCTCACTGCACCAACTCCTCCACTCCTGCCACCACTGGCCGCTGCAGACGCATCCATGCCTCTGCTTGCTCTTTGTTTCTTTCACGATCACACACTCTCCACCACCGCGTCCCCCATGATTCATAAAACATGCACAATGCACAACAAGGACCAGGGGCAGCCAGAATGGGGGCGATGTGAGAATTAACGTCTCCTACTTCCCAGAACTCCTTGGCCAGGGAATGACATTGTTCGGTTCAAGAGATGGCACTCAAGGGCTGTGAAAGCACAGGCCCAATCTCCCTTTCTAGATCAGGCCGAGATCAGCCCGAAGCTCAGCCACACTGGCAAAAGGTGCTGCGCCCCATAGCGGGGACGGGGTATTGTGCCTGTTAGGTCAAAGCTCACTGGGGAAAGAACACCATTGCTCAGGTGTTCATCAGGGTCTATGTCAAAATATCACATAGAAAATAAAGCAAAGTAAATGAAGGGGTAAACATGAAGAGGTAAAACAAATGAAATGTAAGTTACAAATAATGTAATCAATAAACTTGAAAGGAAAAATAATTAAACTAGCCATAGTACATACATTTTAAAAATGAATGTCTACTCTCAGGATTACATAATGTTTTTTTAAGGAACATATTAAGTTGAGGGACACCATAGTATCCTCAATACTCCATGAAGCTGTGCCTTAAGCAAATCGTTGTCAAAAAATAAATGTTGTTTACAATTTTTTTCAAAAGTAAGGGAACCCCTCCTATCCCACAACATGTTCCTCTTATGCTCACATTAACAAATTGACATTTACACTATTCCTACCTTTTTAGTTTTGACTACTAGGTGGTGCTTAAACACCACGTATGAGCTAAAACAATGTCACTGAACTACAACAAGGAGGGAGATGATTTTCGTTGTAGGCACAAACAGCTTGTAGGTGTTGTTTGGTTATTTAGCCACCATTAACTGTTCATGGCCATGCTAATCCTTAAGGCCATTCCCACCAACTACCCACCCCATCCCTTCCCGAAACGCATCCTCTTTGAGCTGGGTCCATTAAACAGTAACATCAAACTCAGGCCTGCAGCATTATTTCTGAGCAGTCTGCTGAGAGGCAATGGCTTAATTGCAGCTTAACATGTGTTACTGGTAGGATGGCATTTCCTTAATTAAATGAGGCTTCCGCCACTTGATTTATACATGGCACAAAGTACTGCATACAGTAAGGTAAGGATACTGCAAGTCACTTAGGAGTTCCATGGCCAAATAGAGGATCGAGGCTGAGGGTAAACTTCCTTTATAAGGTCACGGAAATACCAAGGTGACTTGCAACATCCTTTTTACATACAGTATTGGATTCTTTATTCCATATAATACATGGCCATACACTATCACCTATGTAACACCTGGCCCTGTATAATGAATTATAAGATATCTTCCAGTTGCTGATACATATAATACATACATTGAGAACCTGTTTACATTAAAAAAAAAAATAACATGCAGCTTCTAATGTGTTGCAGAAAATGAGTTTAAGCAGGTCAATATAAATGCATCTAAACATTGTGACGTTTTGTGTTTTAAAATAAGTAATAGCATGCAGTGATATTCTTGTCCTCATGTGTATAACTGCTGCAGTGCACAAAATAAACATAATACCATAAACCGTTCCTCATCAGTTAATGGCTGTAAAGTGTCCTAGAAAGCTATTTTACAAAAAAGGAATTTGAAAACTTTTTCACAGCTTTAATTAGGTGCAGCAGTGACACTTTAATTCTGCCCTGTCCTGGCAGCGGTTATAGTGACCTCATAACTGAAACGTAATAACTGATTACAGAGGAGTTGTGATGTCATTTTCTTACAGGTCCGTAGTGTTGTCACAACTAACCTGTAATAAGGACATTAGTTACGGATGTATACGATTTGGCCAGGGCAGAATTCTTCGCAGCCAAATTGACCATGGTCAATTTTACCGTGAAGACAATTTTGCCATGGCCAAATCGGCAAACCTTTAACCCCCACCCCACCCAATACATCCCCCATACACCCCCACTTACATTTTTGAAGTCTGCTTTTCTTCTGACCCTGCAGCGTCAGTTCCGTCCCACCGACGCCGGTCAAATCCGACGCTGTAGGGTCCTCTTTTCTTTTTTTCGCCCTGTCCCCTGCCTCCAAACCATCGGAAGCGGGGGACACCCCCGCTATCCACAAAGGCCATCACTACCAAGTTCCACTCCCCATGTTTGGTAGTGATTACCGAATTTGATAATTTCAAATTGATTGAATGGTAGTGACCGAATTTGGCCAGATGTACCATACGATCAATTCGAAACGATCAGATTGAGTAATACCTTATTTACAGGATTTTATATGGGTATTGCAGGGTGACATGTATTATATCTGTTCATTGCACTGATGCTGCATTAAAACCAGGCATTGACAAAGTGAAAAAATGTTGTCTTATTTATATGTATTAGAGAGGTATTTGCCAGGACTGCTATCATATGCCCAGCTAATTGCACCATTTTCCAGCTCTAGCCATCCGATGGCCCGGTAGTACCACTATGGAAGCGTCTGGTGAACGTTTGTCCCGTTTTTACACAAAAGCCAAAACTGTTGGCTTTGCCAATGCTTTGTATGTTTCATTTAACTTGTTGCCTTTCTATTTATTCAAGTTAATTAAATAGATGTCTTTACCCAGTTGACTAGCTGTGATATATTATTCTTACACTTTTTCAAATGTTAAATGATAGATAATGTGAATTCTGAAGTTTGAAATGGTCTTTTCACTTCATTCAGGCAGCGTTATTTTTAGGAATTAACAGCCATTGTAGCCATTATTTCTATGACTTCGTTCAGTAAACGTGATTTTGAAAGCGTTATTTTTAGTGTAGGTTATTTTAAATTTTTGTAACCTAACTATTGCAAAGGCTCCAGGACTAGGGTCAAAGCCTGCGATAGTCTCAGAATCAGCATTTGGCCCATTGCCCCGTGGCTGGGAGCCAGACCCTCTGTCCAGGCTTACTGCAAGCGGGGCAAAGGGCAACAGTGAAAAAGAAGGTTTGCAGAATACAGGCCTGCTCAGTTGGGGCAGGCTAGACAATGTACACTCCTCCCTAGCCCTTGGCGAGGGATAATAATACACTACTGGAAATTAAGAAGTAGTGAGCTATGTGTATATGGAGAATTAACATTAATGGCAGGGAGCAAGTTACTTTTATGCCTGGCGAGTAGCTTGCAGCTTGACATTTTTATTGTTACTGGAGGTACACAAGTGGAAGAGATGAGCGCAACAAATATATATATTGCCTCCATGCTTAAAATATATCCATTCCACACCCTCTTCTAAAGACAAATATCTGGCTTGAGACAAATCGAAGGTTTCTACTCAGTTCTTTTGTTTGCTTCATTTGGAGAATCACATTTCATTTTAGTTAAAAGTTTCAACATGTTCATGCCCCATGTCAATAACTAGAAACAATTGAAGTTGATATAAGGTACTTACTGTGGTGTTAACTCGTTCCATGGGCCATAGCAGTGGTAACGGCCCAGCAGCTTCAGTTAATGGCCCGAGTGCAGTGAGGGTGGTAATTAAACGAGGGCCCCGGGACGTTACCCCCAGTATAGCCCGCAGAACGTCAAGAATGCCATTAGCACCCCGGGTTAACAACACAGTAACCTGGGATGCTAAAAAAAAAGCATCTTCATTCATTAAACGGGGCGCGCCACGCGTCCCTTTCTATGAATGAAAATACTTTTCCAAGATGGCCGCTATGGTAGTAGAATGGGGGTTCCATACAGAGCCCCTCTTCCATTACCATGGTGACTGGAAGAGGCAGGGGAGCAGCTGCAGCGGGTGGTACCGCCGCCACAATCAGGTAAGTGGGGGAGATGGCAGGCCCGCGAGGCGGCCATCAGGCAGCTTGGATCGCTCACTAGATTTGGAGTAGCAGCACGCGTTTCCAGCCTCCTGATTGGCCGGCTCCCATGCAGCGGGGGCTAATGTAGTGTTATGCACTTGTTTCACAGGCAAAACCTTGGAGGTAACGACCCGGCGGCCTGAGTTATCGGCCCAAGCAAAGTTAGGGCGGTTCATAGGCTCCCCAGTATTGCCCATGGAACGGGTGCATAACGCCACATTAGCACTCCGGGTTACCAAAGCGGTAACCCGCGGTGCTAATAAAAAAGTGTTTTCATTCATTTACCAGGGCGACGCGTGCATCCCGTTCAATGAATGAAAATCGTTTTCTAAAATGCCCGCCATGGTTCTGGATGGCAGGGCTCCATACGGAGCCCCTCTCCCATTTCCATTGCGGTCGGCAAAGCAAAAAGGAGGGAAGCTGCTTCGCCACAGCAACAATCAGGTAAGAAGCGGAGGGGAGTTGGGTTATAGTTTAAAAAAACAGGATTGTGGGGGGGAAGATGGTGCAGCAATAGAAGCAGCCTGTGAGTTCCATGGAATGCAGGCTGAGGTCAGCAGTTTCAGCCCATGAACCGCAGAACCTGATTGGCTGCACCCACTGCCCCGGGTGCTACTAAAAACCTGAGCAAAGCATGTATGCATATCATAACACCTCTAAATAATGGTAGACAACATTACAGAATATACATTTTATTACAAGATAAATGAACAGGCGGTTGAGCAATTATTGGCCTTAGCGTTCTGGGTTTTTGTTTGCATTTTTTCGTATTGCAGTCCTGCATTTGTAATTGCAAAAGCAAAGTTATAAATCACCGAATGCAAATAAAACAACACTACTGGGCAAGATTCTGAAATCAAACATAAACACTGAGCTATAATACCTGTAAAAAATAGCAATCCATACCTCAGAATAAACACTTTATTGAATTGCATGCCAGGTGCTTTGATATAGCTCCCACAAAAGAAACTCTTAAGCGTTAGTAAGTCGCAGATATTGACTGAAGACAGAAGCTACATTTTCAGGTGTACTTGGAATATGTTTGTGTGCCATTGCTCAATGAATTTCAAACTCTGATTTATACATTTTCCTTGTTTCAACATTGTGTGGCCATTTAAACTATTTCAGCATAATACATGAGTCTGGAGCTTGGGGTTAATTAGCGCTTGGTTGCATTCTAGAAGAGCCTAGATACCTTAACTCGAACTACCCGAGGTAATCTCTGACCCCAACCCCATGCCAGTGGGACCTAGGGACGTATAGAAATGTAGAAAACGGCAAATTGAGCCAGTGCGCTGATAGCTAATCCATATGGTGTAGAGCATTTTCTAACTTGGATTACTTCTTTTACCCAGCAAAGCCTCATTACATTCATGAGATAGAATGCTCTACATCTGGAATCTTTAGTGCGGGTTCAGTAAGACAAGGAGATATCTGATTGCTGGTGCCCTTACTGCCCCGATACAATTGTGACCTAGTTGCACCTTTAGGCTACACAGACCTGAGGAAACAATGCAAGGCCGGCATAGCTCTTTTTGCTCCTCAGAACAGATGAGGCTGCTATTTGGGCTTTGTCCAAAAATCTCTACCAGGCCCTGGCCACAGAGAACAAGAAACTAACCCAAAACATTAGTTTTAGGCCAGCAGGTTCCAATTTAGAGTGTAAAGCCTGCCTATTTGGAATGGTTATACCCCCACCTGCTATAACCATAGTAAAATCATATAATTTTAACTATTATTGTTATAATCTTTTATATTATAGTTCTGTTCGTGGTCTAGCGGCCGCCAGGGAGGAACTCGAAACACAAAAGAGCGCTGTGCATGGGACAATGCACAAGATATTGTTGCGCTTCTCCCTAGCGGCCTTACGGCAGGCAGGGACAAGCATGCGCAGAGGGCAGGAGGGGAACAGGTGGTGGGGAGAGCACATGGTGTGGTCGGGTAGAATGTGGAGTGGCAGCGCTGTGTCGCGTGGTATTAACAGTGGATGATGGGGTGGACCCCCCCCCCCCAAAACAGGCAAGGAAGGTAGGGGAAAAGGGAGAGAATAACCTTGCGGTGTAGGGTGCTGGGAGAGGAAGCCTTCAGCAGACGGCCCTCCACAAAGTCATTGTTAAGGAAGAGTTGTTGGGACCTAGTTCTCATAGCTCTTTTCAAACTGATCAACTGAATATTACTTAAGTTGTCTATTATGTCTAATGTTATGAGATATACAGGAAAATATTAGGTATTCCTATACCAATGTGTATTCAATTCTATTCTATTTGTGGTCATAAAATTATCAGTTTTACTGCAATCTAAAATTTTAGGAAGTACTATTTTTTATACCTTTTTCTTTCATGCGACTAATGAATTGTATGTTAAGATGTTGTAGCAATTGGCAATATTATGATGTTTGTGATTTATATTTAAAATTCCAATGTATAGATTAATTGATTTATTGGTTGATTGATCTCTTCCCCATGCCAGTTGTGGCCATATTCGATGTTTACTCTGTGTGTTAAGGAATTTGTGCAAAGATGTGTTAGGAAACCTCTAGACGATAGTAGATAGGTTCATCTGCGGTAGACAAGCATTATAGGTTACACCTCATAATGAAGTTAGATTTGTGTAACAGTACATACAAGATATTGCCCCTTTTGGGGTTAGTGGTTTTCATGCGTAACCAACAGACCCCTATAGCACCTGTTGTATTTTCATTTGTATCATGAGCTATGCTCAAATCTTACTAGACTAATGTGGAAGTGGTGTAATTGGTCCACAAACTCAACATGCAAAATAGGACACTTAGGAATTACAATTTCTCAACCAGTCTCATTATTAAGCGAATTGTTATACCTACCATAAAAAAATTCTACAAAATAGAAAAAAAACAACAATAAAAGTAAACAGATAAAAACGGACCTTAACTGTTGCAATAAAACTTGCGGGAATACAATTAACATGGGTTCCTGTTGAGAGCAATAGTAAAAACATAAGGAAAAAATAATGAACAGGCTAATTTTTAGTGACTATTATTTTATTTTTTATTTATTCATTTAATTTACAAGAACATTTTTCAATGGGTTCCCCAAAGGCCCTATTTTGTTTGCTTCAGCTTTCACCCTTGTTAATGTCATGGAAAGGACCACTTCTGCGGGGAAGATGAAGAAAGGAGAGGATTGGAAGTGGTATCCATAGTTTAAAGTAGCAAGAGGAAGGCTCATAAAAGCATATTTAGCATTGATGGTATATCATCAGAACTCAAGGTAGATACAGGATCTCCATATACTCTAATTACAAGTAACAAGTGGATTGAACTGTGTAAGAAAAATTACCTAAATAATTTTAAGAGATCAGATATCAAGAATCTAGGAGCATTTGAGGGCTCCAAGACCCAAATGTTAGGCTATAGAATGTCTCTAATGGATTTTAAAGTAAGAATGGGTGAAGTGAAAGTGTATGTTGTGAAGAAGGGAGTGACTGTATTAGGCTGGGAATATAAGGCGAAACAGATAACTACACTTAATCCAGGAAGTGATGATCTCATATCTGTTGTCGTAAAAAGTGAACAGTATACTTAATTATTAGAAGGGAAGGAAAAGGGTTATTTCCTAATGAGTTTAAGGAGAACATTGTTAGACTTAAAGGATATTGTCACAAAATCGTATTAAAAAAGATTGAAACAGTGATGCATACAGTAAAGCACATTCCTATTTGAATGAGAGAAGAAGTAAAAAAGGAATTAGGCAGTTTGAGACAGGAAGGAATAATTGAGGTGGAGGTGTCGAATGGGCTTTTCCTATTGTGGTGGCAAGAAAGTCTAACGGGAAAGTGAGGATATGTATGGACTTGAGAGATTTAAACAAAAATATTATAGTGGAAACGTATTCATTGTCAGTAAGATCAGAAATGTTAAATTTGGTTGGAGATGCTGATGTTTTTCAACTACAGATTTGTCAGCAGCTTACAGCAACTTCCGTTACATTAGTATTCCAAAGGTATACATTTATCACAACGTTTGGGATGTATGGGTATGTGTGCATGCCGTTTGGTTTAGCATCAGCAGCAGCTGGATTTCAGAGGGTGATGACTCATATGTTTGAGGAAATGGTTGGAGTGAAAATATTTCAAGATGACACTATGGTATATGGGTGAGGGAAGGAACAGCATGATGAGACTGTGCAAGGTTTTGAGGAAGTTAGCAGAGAAAGGACTTATGGTGGAACACACCGGTGTAAAACAGGCAGAAAGATGGCAGATTATTTAGGACATACATTGTCTAAGGGAGGATACAGACCATAGGAGATGGCCATGAAAGCAGTGGAGGAAGCACCATCACCTAGTAACAAAGAAGAATGACATTAATTTTGGGATTTAGCTAAACATTATAAAAAAATCATTCAAGGAGTTGCAAAAATTGCCCAACCATTAAGAGAACTCGTGAAAAAAATTTACATTTCAGTCGACGATGGCTAAGGAACAAATGAAAGAGATTAAGAAAGACATTGTAGAAGCACCTTTGTTAGGAGGGTTTATTCCAGGAAGGAAGTCAATAATTACAGTAGAAGCTAGTTATAAATGGCTAGGTGTTGTTTTAACTCAAAGGGATGGAAATAGCGAGAGAATGATAATATTTGCGTCCATTGCAGTAATGGATACTGAAACAAGGTATTCGGTGGCAGAGTGTGAATTGTTGGCTTGTTGCTGGGGAGCAGAACACTTTAGGCAAAAGGTTTGGGGAGAGGAGTTTGTTACAAGAACAGATCATAAGCCCCTGATAGAAATTTTGACCGTGCAAGGTATGTTCAAAGACACTCCCAGAATAGCCATGTTAGGTTTAAGGTTTTTGGAGTATAATTGTTTAATGGAATATTTGCCTGGAAAGAAAAATAATGTAGCTGATTTTTTGTCTCTAGTGTTAGGGTGCCTGTCAAATATTCCGGGAGATGTAGAGGAGCAAGTATGTGTAATCACAGGAGCCATGGGTCATGAAGATTGGGAACGTGTAAGACGGATGCATTTCTTAGCAAGGTTATGAAGTCGATTAGAGGCAGGTGGCCTGTGAAAGAGGTCACAGAACAGAAATACAGAGGGTATTATATGATTAAAGAAGAGTTGTCCATTGAAATTGAATCTTTAATGAAAGGACGCAAATTGATACCTCTGGAATTGTTGAGACTTAGAAGCATGCACATGTCACATGAGGACCATCCACAAGTTACTATAACTAAGAGAAAATTAAAGAGGAGATATTGGTGGCCGGCGATGGACACACAAATAACACACAGCAAACATGACCTTACCATTTTTTCTAATTGTGATATGAATTTTGTTCTGAGCAAATTACCCCTTCATCCGCTTCCAATATCGAAAGACCTGTGGATGGAGTTAGGAATTAATGTTTTGAGGCCGTATGAAAGGTTTAGAAAAGGGAGTATGTTTCTCTTCATTTTATTAGACAGATATTCGAGATGGATTGAAGTAGGTGTAATGGATAGAGTAACGTCAAAGAGTGTGATTGCTTTTTTGGATGTTTTCAGGAAGGAAGGAAGTCAAGAGAGTGTGCTTAGTGATAATGGACCTCAATTTGTGGCCAAGAAAATCAGAGAATTTTTAATAATTTGTGATTTAAATGGACGTTTTCCTCTGTGTATCACCCAGAGACAAATGGTATGGTGGAGAGGATGAATAGGGTAGTAAGTGAGTGCATGCAACAGGCAAGCACTAGGTAATGGTTTGGAATGCAGGAGAGCATTGATGGATTTAATATGCAACATAAGAGTGACACGTCACAGTGCTACTCGAGTTTCACTTTTCAGGTTAATGAGAGGAAGAGAACAGAACAGTATGTTTTCACCTGTATGGCTGAATGATAAATTGGGAATCAGGAAGGTAGATGAATGCTTTGTTTGTGGTAAGATTTTGACCATACAAGAAAAATACAAGGAGTATCATGACAAGAACTTTATGGGATGTACTAGAAGGAAAATGTAGTGCTTGAAGTTGGAGAATATGTGAAAGTGAAGTGTGGTAGCAAAGGCAAAAAGAGATCATCAAGGTATTCCAATACTGTGAGGGTTAGTAAGTGTTTCAAAAATACTTTGAGGACGGAACTGTATCAAACATTAAAAGGGTAATAAAGAACAGAAGGAATGATGCAGATGATTTGAAGGAATCTGGAAGAATATGAGATAGCGTAAGTGGAATTGAAATTAATCAAGGGGAAAATGATGTCCATGATGATAGAGGTTTTATGGTGATTAGTGAGATTGTAGATGAGAATTTATCACAAGAAATCAGTGATGATGTAAGGGAAGTGGGGAAAGGTTTGAGGATTCATAAGATTCTGAATAAATTAAAGGAATATGTATTGTATAAGTAGATTACATGTGGCTAAGATCTCTTAAGTTTAGTTGTGTTGATATTGAGGAGGGGGATGTGTAGTGTGTGAAGTATGAGTGGAATGTTTATGTTTGAATGTGAGCATGAGTGATTTAGAGTGTTGGGAAGAGGGAGAGATGAAACGGTTGAAGGTAGAGCTGGGAGAAGGTGTTTACTGCACGTTGGAGATTGGCAGAGAGGTTTTCCACCGGGTTGCAGATTTGAAGCTAAATAAAAAATAAAGAAGGAAACCTCCAATCCTTACCTGCGCCGGTATGAATTATTTCCCCACAACACCAGTCATGCTGAATTGAGCAGCCATCCTCTACAAATACATCACTTGGGTAATGCGGGGTGGGAAATGAGAGGCGGACATAAAGTGGTAATATTCTCATTGTCAGGCATTTTTATGAAACAGAAGAACAAGTTACTTCTTACCTTGTAACGTTCTTTCGATGGGATGTTCCTCTAACATATTCCTTATCTTGATAGATTACATTCCAGCTTGCTGGCCTCGGAATTTTTTTCAATAGAGGGCGCTGCTCGTTGACGTCCCTCGAGCTGGTGTCCCTCGACAGCCTCCGTCTCGGAGCCGACGTCATCGTGCGTATAAATAGACTCGCGGAGCGTCCGTTGCTCAGTTCCGTTTTAAAGTTTGAAATTAGCTGTGCATGAATTGGTTATTGACCTTGAAGGAGCGTAAGCTGCAACCACAAGGGAAGTTTTACTGCAGGGATGGATGGGAGGGGCGATAAGGAATACGTCGGAGGAACATCCCATCGAAAGAACGTTACAAGGTAAGAAGTAACTTGTTCTTCGAAGGGATTGTGTCCTCCGACGTATTCCTTATCTTGATAGACTCCCATAGCAGTGGTGTAAAAGAGAGGTGGGAGTACAATTGGAATATTCCCCTTTAAGAATGAACAGAATGTAACACAGCTTTGCCAAATCTTGTCTCCTGGCTAGAGGAGGAATCCAGACTATAGAATTTTGTAAAGGTATGTGCGGACGACCATGTGGCAGCCGCACATATGTCCCGAATCGGTACCCCTCTTTGGCGAGCCGAAGAGGCTGCGATACCCCTGGTTGAATGAGCCATAAGGTGATGAAGGGGCACTTTCCCTGCCAATTTGTAGCATTCTAGAATGGCTAAAATAATCCATCTTGGTGATTGGCAATCCTAATTTGTGTCCTGCATAACCTACAAACAGTTGGTCTGCTTGCCTTATTCTAGCAAAACTGTTGATATAAAAACTCAAGGCACGCCTTGGATCCAGCCTATGTAGCCTCTCTTCCTCTTTCCCTGGATGGGGAGGAGGATAGAATGAAGGTAAGGTTATTTTCTGAGTGATGTGGAACTCGGAGACCACCTTTGGGAGGAAATTAGGCTTCAGTTGTAAAACAACTTTGTCTTTGTGAAAAATTGTACGAGGAGACTTGCAAGATAGAGCTTGTAATTCGCTTAATCTTCTGGCAGATGTTACAGCCACTAGGAAGACTGTTTTAAGGGTGAGAAATCTTAATGAACAAGAATGGAGCGGTTCAAAAGGAGTACCCATCAGAAAACCTAAGACTATATTTAAGTCCCACAAGGGAACTTGGAACGGCCTTGGGGGATAGACATTAGTTAACCATTTCAGAAACTGGATTACAAGGGGTAATTTTTAAATATGATGGCTCCTCCGCAGTGCGCTTAAAGATTGACAGCGCTGCGAGGTAGCCCTTGATCGAACCAACTTGAAGACCTGAATTCGCCAAATAGAGCAAAAAACATAACACCATTGGTGTACTGCATGAAAAGGGTTCGATATTCATTTCTCTACACCAGCTGCAAAATCTGTTCCAATGGCAGCGGTATAAAGTCTTTGATGCTAGCCTTCTAGCTGACAGCAACACCTCCATGACGTCATCCGGGAGGTCCCAATCCTTGTATCTCAACCGTTCAGAAACCAAGCGTGAATGTTTAGGGTTCTGATGTTTGGATGGAGAACCTGACCTCCCTTCTGCGAGAGAAGATCCTCTCTTTGTGGAAGACGAATCGGAGGGCAGATGGACATGTCCAGAAGGTCCGGGTACCAACTTCTCCTGGCCCAATCCAGGGCAATTCGGATCATAGTCTTCTGGAATCTTCTCAACCTCCTGATCATCTGAGGAATGACAGGGACTGGAGGAAACGCGTATAGAAGTGGAAACTCCCACTCTACTACGAACGCGTCCCCTAGAGCTCCTCTCGGGGGAAATTCCCTTGAACAAAACTTATCGCACTTCCTGTTGATACTGGTGGTGAACAGATCCACTTGAGGGGTTCCCCAAAGGGCGAAGATCTCTTGAAGGACTTCCTGAGCTAGCTCCCACTCGTGGGAGACTGTGCTCTGCCTGCCAGAGCGTCCGCTGTCAAGTTCTTCTCTCCGGCTAAGTGAAATGCTGATAGAGAGATTCCTTCTTGAATTGCCCAAAACCAGAGCTGCATCGCCTCTCTGCACAGTGGCAGTGATCCTACGCCTCCTCTTTTGTTGAGGTAGTGCATGGCCACTGTGATGTCCGTCATTATTAGGACATTCTTCCCCTGTACAGATGGCAGAAAAGCCTTCAGCGCTAGTCTGATTGCTCTCAGCTCCAACAGGTTGATGTGTAGTCTGGACTCCGATGGAGACCAATGACCGCTGATGGTCAAGTCGTTGGCATGGACTCCCCACCCTGTTAGTGAGGCATCCGTGACTACTGTTATCTCCAGCCATGGTTGCCAAAAGTGTTCTCCTTTCAAGATGTTCTCCCGACAGGCCCACCACTGAAGGTCTTGAGCCACTCTGTCCGGGACTTGAAGGAGATCTGACATTCTTCCTGAGAATTGCGACCATTGGGTTCTTAGTGCCCACTGGAGGGATCTCATTCTCAGGCGAGCCTCTGGCACTAGGAAGATGCAGGATGCCATGAGGCCTACCAACCTCAAAAAGTCGAAGGCTGTTAGACGTTGGGTATTTTGAAACTTGGTGACCATCTGTAGAATATCTTGAGCCCTCACCTCTGGTGGCAAGGCTTTCCCCAGGGAAGTGTCCAGGACTGCTCCAATGAACTGGAGTCTCTGTGATGGTATCATCTGAGACTTCATTAAGTTGAGGGAGAAGCCCAACTTGTGAAGGAAGTGGCAGACATAATCTAGCTGGATCTGAGCTTGTTCCGAAGATACTGCTCTGATCAACCAATCGTCTAGGTAGGGGTAGACGTGGATCCCTTCCCTCCTTAGACTTGCAGCCACTACAGACATTAGCTTGGTGAAGACCCTCGGGGCGGAGGTCAGCCCAAACAGCAGAATTCAAAATTGATAGTGAGAGTTGCCAATTGTGAATCTCAGGTATTTCCTGTGTCTGAGATGGATTGGCACATGGAAATAAGCATCCTGAAGGTCCAGAGATACCAACCAGTCCTGAAGCTGGAGGGCCTGGAGGATCTGAGAAAGGGTTATCATCTTGAACTTGTCTTTTCTGAGGAATTTGTTCAATTCCCTCAAGTCCAAGATGGGTCTCAGTCCTCCGTCCTTCTTTGGTACTAGGAAGTAGGGAGAATACCAACCCTTGTTCCTCTCCCCTACAGGTACCGGTTCCATGGCACCTTTCTCTAGCAGGTTTACAATCTCCTGCATAAGGAGCGGCTCTGGAAACTTCAAAGAGTTGTTCCCCGGTGGATGATTCTGAGGAGTGTGTAGGAAGGGCAGGCAGTAACCTTGGGCAACTGTTTCCAATGCCCAAGCATCTGACGTAATAGCCTGCCATTCTGCCAGATGTTGAGTTAACCTGCCCCCTACTGGTGTCTTGTGAGGGGAGACCTCAGAGGGGTTTAGAAGCGGCTGACACAGATGCCGAGGGTAAAGCAGCACCTGCTGCTGCGGTTTTTGTACCTTTTCCCCGTCCACCATGGGTGAATCGTTTCTGGCCCCTTTGAGCTGGCTGTCCTCTGCCTTTTCCGAATGCGGAGTAAAAGCGAAATGACCTACCCCTCCATGAGGTTCCTGAGGGGCGATTCGGAGTCTGTCAGACTGCAGCCTCAAGGGATTTCGCTGCTGCCTTAGATGTTTGTAACTTCTCCAGGCTGTCATCAGCCTTCTTACCAAATAAAGTGCCGTCAAAGGGCATGTTCAAAAGTCTGGCTTGTACATCTGGAGCAAAACCAGACTTCCGCAACCACGCAAATCTGCAGATTGTGGTACTTGCCGCCATGGCCCTGCTGATACTGTCAGCAGAATCAATGCCAGTTTGAAGGGACTCGCACATTGCATCTTTCCCATCTTTGAGGATGTTTAAAAATGCTACCCTTTCCTCTCCTTCCAGGAGACAGTCAGCCTCAAATGAAGCACACTCCCAAAGTGTATGGCTGAATCTTGCAAGCGTGCAAGTGGCGTTAATAGATTTAAGCGCCATGCTACATGCCGAAAAGACTTTTTTTGACATAGCATTAAACCTTTTATCGTCCCTGTCCTGAGGAATAGTAGGGTATGCAGATCTACTATTTGATGAAGTTGCTGCTTGTACAACCAAACTCTCTGGAGTTGGATGTTTGCTCAAGTATTCAGGATCTGTAGCAGATACCCTGTATTTGGCAGATAGTTTCTTGTTAACTGCAGGGATAACCTCAGGGGTTTCCCAATTAGCAGAGATCTTTCTTTGCAGAGCAGTATGAAAAGTAACAACAGGATGTTCCTGTGGACCTTTAACTAAAATGTCGGTAAGGTCATCCTGCTGAAAAGAAGGTGTAGGTGTAGACCACCCCATGAATGCTATTATTCTAAACATCAGAACCCTATAAGGGGTCTCAGCATGCTCCCCAGGGTCTGGATTAGCAAACTCTACTTCTGGAGCAATATCTACACCACTTGCTTCATGTAAAGAGTCTTGAAGATCTTTTAACCGGTTCTCTTCAGAGATAAATTCCTCTGGTATAGGTGTTGTGGTCCTTTGTAAACCAAAAGATCTCTCATCGTCGGAATCCTCCCCTTCCTCATATATATAGAGGACAAAGCTCTAAAGTAATCAGATCTAGGGTATGGATTAAAACCCATTTCTAGAGCAGAGTGGGCCAAATTGGCTGTCACCGGTTGAGAAAACATTGAAGTTGTCGATGTGGAAGTCAAAGGCTTGGACAAACCCGAAAAGGGCGTCGAAAAAGTTAGAAGAGGCCTCGAAGTACTCGATAGGATCGGAATCCTACTCGGAGTCGTCGAGGTTGTTGACGGCATCCTCGAGGTAATAGTCGAGGTCCTGGACACCTCTACTGTCTGAGATATAGTGACAGCTGTAGGTCTGTCTTTTATCGGCATCGACATAGGCGTCGAAGACGGTGTCGATGCAACCGATTTATGCGTCGACGGACCCTTCGACAAAGGCGTCGATGATGCAGATTTATGAGTCGAAGAAACCTTCGACGACGGCGTTGATGACGCAGATTTACTGCCTTTACTCGAGGGTTCATGGCGCTCTCGGGTAGTTTCTTTCGCTGGGTGCAACGACTCGCAGTCTTTTGATTTTTCAGGTCTTTCACCCAGGGTATCACCTTTGGCCGTCTCAGAGGGGGTCGAGGCCGCTTTCTCGAAGACGCTAAGCATTTTCTTACGGAATTCCTTCCACTTAGCTGGAGAGCTGTGTTTCGTGGGGCAGGTGACCTTTTCCGGAGAGACAGAAGAAGACGAAGAAGAGGGAGATCTACGACGCCTATTCTTAGAGTGTTTCGATCTCGAAGACTGATGGGAACCGCTTCGAGACCTAGAATGGGAATGTTTCCTGTGACGGCGAGGAGACGAATGTCTCGACTCTGCCGGAGAAACTTTCGAGGGAGTAGAAGTTTTAAGAGTCTTACCTCTTTCAAGCTTCCCCTTACACTCCTTCAAGGCTTTCCCCGTCATGGACATACGGTCCTCGCATTCCGAACAGTGATGCTTCGATCCCAGGCACCACAAACAGATCCTGTGAGGATCCGTCAACGACATTTTCTTCCCACAATCACAACACTTTTTGAAGCCGGACCGTGGGGTCGACGGTTCGGATGAGGAAGCCATCGAATAAAGATGATATCTTCGAAGAATAAGTTGAATCTTCTTGAAGAAAGAACTGAGCAACACGATTCCGAGGCCCACGAAGTGTGGAAAAACGGAACTGAGCAACGGACGCTGCGCAAGTCTATTTATACGCACGATGACATCGGCGCCGAGACGCAGGCTATCGAGGAACACCAGCTTGAGGGACGTCGACTCCCAGCACCCTCTACTTAAAAAATTTCTGAGGCCAGCAAGCTGGAATGTAATCTATCAAGATAAGGAATACGTCGGAGGACACAATCCCTTCGAAATGGATTGGTTAAAAGCCTCTGTAATCCCATCCTAAAGAAGAGTTTCCCTGCCCAGGAAACTAAAACGAAAGATCAGTCTGTGTCAAGTCATTAGAAACTTAGAAACCAAACTTGTGCCCACAACGTTCTATTCTGACCCTCACACTAGAAACAAACAACTAAGGGTGCAAGGACATGACTCTGACCTATGTTTAGCACAAAGTGTTCATAATCAAAATATAAATATACATCAAACAAAAATTGTTTTGCCGGGAGAAATCCTTGGATCCAGAGGATGGTTCCCTTCCACTGGATGTTTAGGTAGGATGGCAAAAGTGTTTCCTTAGAACAACAGTTCATTTAGTTAATTATACTAGATTCAAAAAGTTATTGTTCAAACAATACATTCCATGACATCCAACACATCCTTGGTTTCTTTGCACTGGATTCACAAAGTTCTTAGTCATATAATAATTTGCACAATAAGCTTTCTTTAACTTCTCTTGTACGTTTGCAGATTTTAACTTCTCTTGTACTTTTGTACTTTGGGGGATTGTCTGGTGTACTCCTTTACCAGGAATACTCGTGTGTGCTCTTCAGATCTCCTGGTATACTCCCCTGCCAGGTGTTTAAAGTCTTTGTACAGCTCCAAGTGCCTGGCGTATTTACCTTCCAGGGCTTCTTTAACGTGCTTCTCAAATTCCCTGGTATACTCCCCTGCCAAGTATTTTGTAACATGGTTAAACATTCCTCTACAACTTTGGTGGATCTCCTGGTGTATTCCTCTGCCAGGAATCCTCTTATGGGCTTTTCAGATCACCTGGTATATTCCCCTGACATGTATCTTCCAATAGTTTTAGACTTTTCTTTACAGCTTTGGTGGATAGGCATACTCCTCTGCCAGGAATCCTTCTATGGGCTCCTCCAGATCACCTGGTATACTTCCCTGCCAGGTATCTTTCCCCAAATGTCCCCTGAGTGGTGTATTCCTTTTACCAGGATTTCTTATTGGTTTCACTGCCTTTTTCACTATGAAACAGCTGCATCAACTTTGTTGTGCTTCAATACGTTTACTTAGGGTATCATCTGCTCCAGCTTTCCCCCCATTGACAGCTCATAGATAGGTATTTGTTCAGATTTTGTTGCTGCACTTTATCTTGTTGATATTCAAATATTTTTCCTTTTGGGCATTGATTTAACATTGGGCTTTGTCTGTATTTAAACCACCTTTGAGCACTGTCCATAATAGCAGTCTCATATAATGCATTCAATTGATTGCATGCATGTCAGAACGCCCCGGATCCCCAATAGCTCTCGGCAGACTCACTGGTAGTTCGCAGCGTCTCCAACTTTTGGCATGCCTCTTCAGTGAAGCTTCCTCCCTGGGATGGCTTCTGGAACTATGCAGACATTTCTTCAGCGTTTCCTACAGCTCTGCGTTCACTCGCCGGCTTCCCTCTGTAGCATTGTGACAAATCAACTTCCAGGGTACGAGTGGTCCAGGGCTGACTATCGGTTTCTAAACTATCAATCAGCCCACATATCTAATACACCACAAGGGATACAAACAGATTGGAATAACAAGCAAATTATAAACGTCCTTATCCAATTTGGTAACGTGGATGGAAAGGGAGGCTTATCTGGTTGGTTACAACACAGCGAAAATACAATTTTTACCCAATGCTAAAAGGGACGGCACAGTCGAGGTTGTATCAAAAATATCTACTTTATTTCTATTACAATTGACAGTTCTGCAAAATACAACCCACCCTGTAAAGGAATACAGAGAACATACAGTTTCAAAGAAGGAAAAGGGATACACTCTGGATGCTGACAGGAGAGTAGTTGGTATGGTTACTAAACAACAAATTAAAGTTTCTTGGCTTCAGCTCAAAGGGAGCAATGGATCTTAAGATGTCTCTAAGGGGCCTTCTAGGAAGGACCAGATGGACGGAACGTCAATGTACCTTTGGCTGTAGATGTTCCTGGTGCTCCACAGGGACGCGTCGGCTTCAGGGCACTTTGTAGGCGTCTGTCACAGAGTTCGAGACGGGAGCCAGCCGCAGGTATCAGGCGGCAAGAGGGTTCAGCGAGCGTAGCTGAGCGAATGAGTGCAGGCTAGCCTACACAGCAGCTCGGGGTCAAGAATCGCTGTCTCCGTGCTAATCAGCGGTTCTGAAGCACCGGTCGAGACGTCTCAGATGTCTTTAAGTCCCTGCGGCTTGACAACGGTTAGTGTTGCACTCTGTTGCAGCTTGAGAATGTTCAATAAGGTGGACAACGGTAACAGCTCATCAAGGCACCTCTCCCAGCTTCTTCAATGGCCCTGTGTTGTCCTCTAAGGCAGGCGGCCCGCATTTGTGGAGTGTATTGCAGGCAGCTGCCTTGTCCTTGGTTGTAGGTTCAGAGACCTTCTGGCACTTTGTAGCTAGGAAGCTTGCTGCAGATTCTAGCAGGGCATGCTGTGTGCTAGTTGGGTCCCGGTTCTGGAGTGGCTGGAGGGTCCTCTAAGTTCAGTATCTCCCTCTGTTCCCTGGGAGATGTCTAAGGGAGGGATATTTCTTCCCTCTTTGGATATCCTTGCCTTCCTTCACTGGAGGAAGATGTAAGACAGGCTGTACTTTCAGACAGGGTACAAGGTTGAGGTCTTCTTTGTTACTTCTGATGAATTTGTCAGATCTGCCAAAAGAGGGGCTCAGCCCTCTTTTAAAGCCACAGTGATTGGTGTAGGCTGAGCCTACCTTAGTGAACCAATCTGGTGGTCCCTACCAACAATCTCCTCTATGCCTGAGGTCATGACCAGAGTGCTTTGCAACAGGAAAGGTAAAGGGGAGGAACAAGGTGTGCCCCAGAGCTAAAATGGCGGAATCCATCTCTCAACAGAAAGAGCTCTGGCCACACTCCCTTGTGATACTAAGTCTCACCAATCTTCCAGTCTGTAGTTGATCAAAGAGTCTCTGGGGTTAATGGTCCTCTCGGTGGTTCCTGATTAAAGCGGCAGGTCTCCTTTGAAGCTGCGACGAGACCCGACTCTCTGGCTCCTGCATACCGCATTCTTGTACCTTATGAATAGGGTCCTCTTAGCGGGGTGGCCTACTGTAAACAGCAGACCCAGCCATGACAGATCACTTGTCATTGATACTGAGGGCGGGAGCTGGCTTCAGGTTGACACAGTAACATATGCAAGTTTGTCTGGTTTCCTGTCTCCTTTGTTTGAAGTACCTCCTATTGGTATGTTAATCGCTGTCACCAGCTGCAGGGCCCAACAAAAGAGCAGGGCGGATCCATGGAGCTGTTATCAGTTAATCAGACTGTCCATGTCAGGGGGAAGATTGACCCTCTCCCTTCCTGGATATGGCCTTGTGTACTCCTGGTTGTCACATTCCAACTAAATAAGAAAGTCAGGACTGCGCCTGTAGGCTCTGTCCACGCCAGAGTACACTGGTCTATGCTTTCATCATGGTTTGATCATAGGAAAATGTATATGGATTAGCCCCACATTTTTTCCTGAGGTTGGGCTACCCTCATTCCATTTAATTAAACATTTTAAAAAAGCCCACTAGAATGCACGCCCACCATGCGGATGGTCGAATTCCTCACACGCCCCCCAGCCTCAAAATGTGAACCACCACCCTACTGAGGGTCTGGTTTGTCATCTAGGCGTAAGGACCAGCTGAGGTGTTTTGCATTTCCATGCTGGGAGCCTGGCTTGTGCTGGATTTCCAATGCAAACACGTACGGTTCTCCCTTTGAATGGCCCTTAACCATCTAAATAGGGTTTCAACTACTTCATTACCCACACAAGCCTCTTTTTCAATGATGACCCAGTTCCTTTACCTTTTTGTCAATCGCCTGCTAATTTAGGCAATAGGTTGCTCTATCCCTTGCGATTTCAGCTGCGCTAACACTGCTCCAATACCGAAATCACAGGTGTCTGTCTGGATAATGAACTCCTGACCATAGTCTGGCACTTTCAGAACTAGACCCTACAAAATCCATCCTTCAGATTCTGAAAGGAGGCTTGACAGGCGGTGGCCCATGTTACCTCCTTTGGAATGTTCTTCGAAGTTATATCATTCAGTGGCATGGCAATGGTTCCATACCCCTTGATGAATGACCAGTAATACCCGGTGAGACCTAGGAATGCTCTCACCTGTGCCTGTGTGGTGGGGATGTCCCAATCTTTCACAGCCTGTACTGTTGCTTAAAGAGGTTGCTTCTTACCTCCACTGACCAGGTGGCCTAGGTAAGTCACAGTACACTGCACTATCTGGCACTTCAAGGCCTGGATAGTCAGGCCTGCATTCTGCATCACCTGAAGCACTTGTTTCAGGTGGGATACATGATCCTCCCAGGTGTGGCTGAACACAGCAATGTCGTCGAGATAGACGACGCTGAAGTTTCCGTGTCAGAACAAAACCTGGTTAACCATCCTCTGCAAAGTGGCACGGGCATTCTTCAATCGGAAGGGCATCACACTGAAGTGGTAATGTCCTCTATCTTGCTCGATCTGTCAAGCCGATCTACCTGTACCCTGCCGTCAGGTCAAAGGTACTCATGAACTTGGCAGTGCTGAGCTTGGCAATGAGCTCATCTGCCCGAGGAATGGGATGAGCATCTGTTTTCATGACAGAATTGAGCCCCATGTAGTCCACTCAAAAGTGGACTTCACTCTTCCCGCCACTGGTCTTTTTAGGAACCAGTACCACTGGACAAGCCCAGGGGCTTTGAGATGGCTCTATCACTCCTACAGAAAACATCTTGGAGACTTCCTCCTTGATGGTGTCCCTGACCTTATCAAACATCCGGTGAATCCTGCTCTTCACCGGTTTACTGTCTCCATTGTCAACATCATAGGTGCACCAATCTGCGTGACCTAGAGTCAACACAAATAGACCGGCAACCTGTCCCAGTAAACAGTGACAGTGTGTCAGTTGCTGTTCTAGCAGGTCTGTTGCAAGGTTGACACCTTCAACTGACCCATCTGTGGCTTCAGTGTGCAGGAGGTCTGGGAGGGGATCAGTCTTCACATCAATCTCTCCATCGGTAACTAACGCCTTGACCAAGTCATCCCAGGTATAATGGAGTTTTAGTCGGTTGACGTGAAAGACCCTGCACATCTGTTTAGCTCCTTTCACATCAATGCGATAATATGCCTCACTGACTTTTTTGAGCACACAGTATGGCCCAGCCCACTTGTCCTGAAGGGCACTGGGTTTGACAGGTTCCATAATCCACACCCACTGGCCTGGAGAATAAACTGTCACTGTGGCCATCTGGTCATGCCAGTGCTTTATCAGCACCTGACTGGCCTTTAGGTTTTTCGTCGACTGTTCCATGTACTTTGTCATTCTAGACTGAAGACCAAGTGCATAGCCCACCACATCTTGTGTGGGGGTTGAGGGGCTGCCCTCCCATCGCTCTCTCACCAGACTGAGAGGACCTTGTACAGGGTGTCCAAACAGAAGCTCAAAGGGGCTAAACCCTACTCCGTGCTGTTGCACCTCCCTGTAGGCTAACAGCAGGCATGGCAGGGGAACATCACATTTTCTCCTCAGGAGCTCTTCCAAGCAACCTATCATCCCTTTCAGGGTCTTGTAGAAGCGCTAAAAAAGCACGTTCGTTTGTGGATGGAAGGATGTAGTATACGCTGATATGTAGTTTGTTCCCCTGTCGGACACGATTTCCTTAGGGAAACCAACATGGGAGAACATCCCAATTAGAGCCTTCGCAAACACAGGGGCTTTGATGCTCCTCAGAGGTACAGCCACAGGGTACCTGGTGGCATTGTCTACCACCACCAACATGTATCTATTCCCTAATCTGATTTGGGGATCCAAAGGACCCACAATGTCCATGCCTATTCTCCCGAAAAGGCCAACCAAACCATGGGTAGTGGAATCAAGGGGGCCTTCGTGGCACCGCCTGACTTGCCATAAGTCTGGCATGTCAGGCAGGACTGGACAAATTCCTTGACTTTTACACCAAACTGGGGCCAGTAAAAGTGGCCAGACAACCGGTCAGATGTCTTAGTCACTCCCAAGTGTCTCGTCAAAGGAATTTGGTGAGCCAAATGCAAAAAGAACTTTCGGTGGCATTGTGGAATCACCAATCTTCTGGTGCCCTCAACCTCTTTGGCTCACTGTACAGGAGTCCATCCTCCCAATACACTTTGAACAGTCCAAGGGCCTTGCTCTTAGCCTGCTCCTCTGCCTGTCAGGCCTGCCAGAGTCGGACACTCTTTCTGGCATTTGAAGAAGTCAGTCTGATCTGGGCCCGCAGCTGATGCAAACTCATCCGGCTTGGTCAGGCCTTTCAGATCTAAACTTACCTGGCCTCCACCCTAGGCTCCTGCGCGGAGCCAGGCAACTTTGAAATCAATGAGTCCCCTGCTACCAAAGTAGGGTCCTCAGTGGCTACTTTGTATTTGTTTGTATTTGTATTTGTTTATTTTTTATATAGCGCACCTAACCCGTAGGTAACTGGGCGCATTACTTGGTTACATGGTTATAAACAGATCATACATAACAATCAGGTAATTATAAGAACTGTACAGCCAAGCAAAGATATTTACAGAATAATTAACATAACTAAAGATCTTCCATACAGATATATACAAAGAAGAAGTGACCCAGAGCTATACATCAAGGGACAAGAGCCAGGCTTTCATGTTCCTCCTGAAGCTGTAATAGGAGGTTTCTGATCTAAGGTTGATAGGTAATGAATTTCATAGTTTAGAGCCATCACTGGAAAACCGCTGCCACCTGCTTTCAGCAGTTTGTATCTGGGAACAGACAATTGGTCTGAATAAGCACATCTCAAGGGGTGTTCTGAGTTTTTTTGTTGTTAAACTTGTCGAATAGATATTTAGGGGCCGAGTTATCTAGACATTTGTACGTGAGGTTCAAGATTTTGAAATTAATTTTGTCTTTCACTGCGAGCCATTTAATGCTATGTCTGACCGATGAGATATGTTGAGTTTTGGGAACATTGAAGACGTTCTTAGGACATTATTTTGTAAGGTTTGTAATTTGGATAAATTGTACTTGCAAGAGCCTAGATAAAGGGCGTTGCAGTAGTCCAATTATGATAAGATTAGTGCTCTAGACAGTATAGAGCAACTTTCAGTTAAGATGAAGGGCTTACAGGCGTTAATTAATTTACATGTGTATGCTGTGGCGGATGCCGTGGCATTCATCTGTTTTATTAGATTTAGTGCAGAGTCGAGGTAGAAGCCTGGGGTTTTTACCTCTTTGGAGACCAAAATTTTGTTACCGTCAATATTGAAGGAATTAAACTGGTTACTGATGTTATTAAGTCTTAATGTTGAGCCGAAAAGAAGGGGCTTGGTCTTCTCGTCATTCAAGCAAAGGCCATGAGTGGCCATCCAAGCCTGGATAATCAAATATATTATCATAGTCACCAGTGATCGGTATGAGAATCTGGGTGTCATCTGTGTAATTAGTGTGACACCCAGATTGTCAAGATCATCAAATAGAGGCTTGGTGAAGATATTATACAGGGTCAGTGATAGGTATAGTATCGGCTGAGGCATTGGGTGAGAAGACTCTTGTAGTCCGATTGTCGAGGAATGACTGAATCCATGCCACATCTTCATTAGAGAAGTGTGCCCTGAAGTGAGATGGTTACACAGGACTTTGTGATCAACAAGGCCAAAGGCGGCCGAGAGATCTAAAAGGAGGAGGAGCGCCAGTTTCCCATTCTCCTTTAGGTTGTCCATTTGATTTTTTAAATCAATAAGGGCCGACTCATTGCTGTGTTTAGGCCTGAATCCAGATTGTCTCAAACCAAGGAGATTATTAGATTCAAAGTAGGCCTGAATCTGGAGGTATGCTCCCCTATCTAGTATCTTAAGAAGAAAGGGAACAGTAGTTATAGGTCTGTAATTGGTGTGTGTTAGGGTCTAGGTAAGGTTTTTTTAAAGCGGGAGAACCCATGCATCTTTTAGATTGGAAGGGACCGAGCATCAAAAGAAGAATTTATTAGTGAAGTGATGAAGGGTGCTAACTCACTGGTTGCCTCTTTAATAATAGGCGCAGTCTATAGGTCACCCTGGCATCTTGAAGGTTTTAATGAAGATATTATTTCCGTTACATCCTTAATGGTGATGGGTGGGAATTTAAAATGGTTGCCAGGTGGCCCCTTTCTCGCATGAGTAGGTGACTCAGCAGTCTGTGGAACTGACCAGGGGCTACCGGCCATGCCGGTCTCTCCAAAAAGCCCTCTGGAAGCACTGCAGGCCCTATGATGCAGAGACCCTTCAATCTGGCTGCCTCTTTGGCTCTCAATCTTGTAGCCTCTGTGACTATCTCGGGTCAGGAAGATCATTACCCAGCAGACATGGGACAGTGATTGAGTCTTTAACTGCTACACAGCATTAGGTCATTTCACCTCACCAGCTGAATTCTACTATCGCCAAGGGGCAATTAGTCTTTCCGTTAAACCCAGAGAGGCTACAATCAGGCTCCTCAATATACTGGGCTGGCTGGATCCACTACCGGGTGACAGCAGGAGATTTGTGTCTTTTGATATCCACATGTTCTAAGAATAGTTGAGTATTATTGGGAACTAGGATCTCTACCCGATGTAACCAATCCACATTCAGCCACTCCTTGGGCTAGTGGGAAGTTCTCCTCTACGATGCCCGCACTAACTGTGGCCTCCTCCGTGAGTCCAACATTCACTATGGCTTGCTTGGGTAAGCCCTTGCAAGCAGGATCCCCCCTTTTTCTATGGTCCAGCTCCTTACACCGTAAATAACATTTGGGTTGGGAGAATGCAGATGTCCCAGTGTTAGGGGTTCCTGAGCTATTCTTTCGGTGAGTACAGATGAATTCAAGTTTTGGGATTTCCCTTCATTCTTTTGGGGAACTAACTTAGAAGAGGAGTGGGTTAGACCTTTGCCCTTCCCATCCTTGTTACCTTTCTTGTCTGAGGATTTCTCTTCTGGTTTGGGTGTGCTCGCCTGAGCCTTTTTCTGGATTTGAGTACTCATAAATCTGTGGGCTACCTTTGCAAGCTTCCTAGGGTCTGTAATAGTCTTGTCCACAAGATGATGGTGTAGGTCAACCTCGCAATTCTTCAGACCTGCTCACACGCAACTGAATTGTACATCCCTTTAAATGTTTCAACTTTGTACCAGACACCCACCCGCTCAGATATTTCAACGACAAGTGTGTAAACACTTCAAATGTTTGCCCACTTTTCTTTCTGAGCTCTCTGAAGCTCTTGATACTATTCCAGGGTTTTACAGAACTTCCTGAGAAGGGCTGCTTTAATGCTCTCATAAACTGGCTTTTCCTCAGGAGTTAACTGAAGAATTACATCAGTCCCCTGGGTCGGTCAGCGACTCATCAGGGCTGTACCCCACAGCACCTCCTCCACCTCCTCCACCTCCTGTGGCTGAAAAGCAAGCTCAAGCACTTCATACTAGTCAAAGATGTCCTCCCCCACTTCATAAGCTTGCACTAAATCTTTGAGGATGTGGCACCGAGTTTATCCCTGGCACCCCGGTTTGAGCCACTACTGCTGCTTTCGCTAGAGATGGATCTGTTGGCCTCCTTCTCTTAGAGTGCCAGATTACACTGCTATATGGTGATTGTGTCCCACTGTTTGTTCCTCCAGCGCTAGTCTCCTCTCCTCCAACAGAAGCTTTCTAGTTGCTACCTTGTTTACAGCCGGAAAAATTACTCTGCCACTTAGTGGCGTTGCCGAGGCCTGGGACCTTTGTGATGCCACACTAGTCCCTGTCCTCATTGACACGCTGGAGTGTTGGGAAACCACACTTGCCTCCCCTGAGAGATGGTTGATGAGAAACATTACTCATGCTGTCTTCCTCGTCATCTTACACTACCCCTCCCAGAAGGTCTTAAATTAAAAAGGTTGGATGAACACCTCCCTATCCCTACCCTAAAGAGGATTTCTCTGCCTATCAAAATAAACTAAATATAACACTCTAACAAAAGGAATATGAACCTCACACTTACACTTGCAACAAACATATGAAGGGAATATATGGAAATTCAAAATAGAACAAAATCACAGTTATGTCAAAGATATATCTAATAACAGTTTCTCCCTGTGACCTGGGTAATATTCCCTTCCCCAGATTCAAAGCAGGAATTTGTAGCAACAGTTTAAAATAAGAAAGTTCCATTTAATATCAAAGTTCTGTTAATAAGTTTATTCTTGATGGGACTTTGCAACAGTTCCAAAAAGAAATAACAAAACTTGGTTGGTCCACTTGTAACAAAGAGTTTAACACAACCTTTTCTTAAGAACCAAAAACACTTTCACGGTTCCTTGATAGCAACAGAAATGATTTGTCAGGATGATTCCACAATGATTCTCAAAATCAAGTAGTGACCTAGCTGCTTCTTCACCACAGTCTTTATCTACAAAACAGTAATCCAATATCTTCTACCTACTCCACTCACCTGCCAGGTCTTCCACTACAAAGTCCCTTGCCCCGATAGCCCAGCCTACCAGGACTAAAAGATTCTAACTCTACTGCAAGTACTTCTGTGGTAAAGTTTGCTTCGAACAATTTAGGAAAGTCCTTTGACTTTCAACAACTTCAGTAATTATGCACCTCTCCTCCTGAATGCCAGCTATCAGGAGGGCAGTTCGTAATCCATAATTCTTTTCCCACTCGAACAGCAACCAAATGCTGATAATGGCTTTTTATCACACTTGCTCTTCTTTGGCTTGGATAATTCTAGTTTGGGTCTTTATCAATTATTGCCTCTTCTTCTCAGTTACAATATGGTTTACAATTAGTCTGCTTCTTAATTGCCCTCTTTAGTTTTTGACAGCATTGGTTGTTGTTAATGTTTTTTAATATTGTCCTCTCCTGGCTTTGGTAATGCTGGTTTTGGTTACTTTTGAATTACAATTGACCCCAATATTTTTATTCTGCCACTTTAGCTGGTAGCATCTGATTAGCATGCAAAGTTATTCTCAGTCTGCCAATTTCACTTCTTTACATTAGTTCGGTATTCAATATTGTTCACACAGGCTAGCGGGCGATTACGGAGCATTCTGGTGTCCAATACAACTAGTGAACTCACTGGGTGCTGCATAAGTGCCTGGTTGCTCCACTGCCTCCGTGTCTTCTGCTTCCTCTGCCTCCCGCTACCAGATAAGTTGCGTTCCTATGCCTCCTGTGGTCGTGCCGGTCAGAAGAGAAGCGTTCTTTAGATTTTGGCAATATTAATTGTTGCCAATTTCTCTTAATCTTTCCCTCTCTTGGCTTTGGTAATGCTGGTTTTTCTTACCTTTGAAATTGCAATTGACCCCAATGTTTGTATTCTACCACTTTAGCTGCTAAGCATCAGATTTGTATGCAAAGTTATTCTCAGTTTGCCAATTCCGCTTCTTAACATTAGTTCGGTATTCAGTGTTGTTAACACGGGTATGAGGGCGATTACCGAGCGTTCTGGACTCACATACAACTAGTGAACTCACTGGGTGCTGCATAAGCATCCGCTCACTCCGCTGACTGTGTCTTCTGCTTCCTCCGCTTCCCGCTACCAGAAAAGTTGCTTTCCTCTGCCGTGGCCCGAGCCGGTCAGGAGAGGACCGTTCCACACTCCACGAGCACTCCAGTGCTCACCTGCCACCAGAGCACCCTTTACTTTGGGGAAAGCATTTTGAATTAACGATTCCTGCTGCGCAATCTCTGAATATGAGATCCTCAGGGGGAAAGACCTCTGGAACTATGCTTCCCATGATGCAACCTGTGCATACAAGGTGCTTAAGGGTAGGGACCCTCACAAAACTGGCATCCGCTTCGCAGTTAGTGGTGGCTCCAGCGTCTCTGCACCCATTTCTTTTTTTTTTTTTTAGCGCTCACACAGCCCATGGGCATCGAGGCATTATTTGTTTTTTAGTTGTGTAATAGTTTCTTTTGTCTTAGTTGCATATTTAAAACGCGCTTAAATACCCAGAGGTTTCTAAGCGCGGACCTAGGGATCAAACCTGTGTTGCTACCTGTCGTCTTGCTTCCAAGGCGAGCATGTTGCCGCTGAGATATCCTTTCACTTTCTGATGCCTCTGCAACGTAGAGTAACAATTATTACTCCACCCTCTGCTTCTTCAGATGCTACTTCCTATGGCCTGCACCTGAGGGGGTCTTGTATACTCACTAGTCCCTCTCAGGTGTGGGTCATTACAATCAATAGACTGCACATTGAAGTCTAGTGCCTCCAAATCCCTCTTCCTAATCCCAGTACTTTGGGCATTGTGGGACTTGGAAGTCCACAATGTTACAATTAGGTTTTCCTTCTACTGTTTCAATTTCACAGTAGGCCATTAATAAAGTATGGTCTCTGGGAAAGTTGGTAAATATACTATCCCATTCCTGACCGGATCTTCACCCCATGTGGTCCTCCCACAGGACACCACCCCAACGGTCAGGATCAGAAAGCATCTGCCGTTCCAGGTTTTCTGTGGGAATCATCTCTGATGCATCACAACCCACAGGACATTCTTGCTCATGCCTTTCACAGTCTTTATGTCAAGGTCCATGATTATTAATAAATACCTAGCAGTGTTCTAAACGCTTCCTGCAACAGTACTTTTATCATTGGGTGACTAAGCTGTGCGCAAGGCTCCAACTAGATCCCACTATCTACCACCAATCTGATGAATCAACTTCTTGGGTACCAGTGGTCTAGGGGTGAATATTGGTTTCTAAACCATCAATCATACCCGCACCTCTAATACACCATAAGAGATCCGAACAGATTGGAATAACAAGCAAATTATAAACCTTCTTGTCTAATTTGGGTAATGTGAACAGAATGGCAGGCTTATCTCCAAAAAGTCATTGATCGTTGGTTAGTTGCAAAAAAGCGAAAATACAATTATTACCCAATGATAAAATGGACTATCCAGTCAAGGTTGTATCAAAAATATATACCTTATTTATTTCACAATAGACAGTTCTAGCAACACTACGAAATACAACCCACCCTTTAAAGGAATGCAGAGGACAGACCGTTTCAAAGAAGGAAAAGGGATGCACTCTGGATACTGACAGGAGGATAGTTAGTATGGTTACTAACCACAACAGTTTAAGGTTTCTTGGCTTCAGCACAAAGGGAGCAATGCTATTCTGGGAAGGACCAGGCAGGCGGAAGCACAATGTACCCTTGGCTGTAGATGTTCTTGGTGCTCAACAGTGTCGAGTCGGCTTCAGGGCACTTTGCAGGCTTCTGTGACAGAGTTTGAGACGGGGGTCAGCTGCGGGTATCAGGCAGCAAGACGGCTCGGTAAGCAAAGTTGTAGGAATGGCTACAGGTTGGCCTACACGGCAGCTCAGGGTCAGGAACCATTGTCTCAGTTATGACCAGCGGTTCTGAAGCACTGACCGAGAAGTCTCAGATGTCTTTAAGTGACTGTGGCTTGACAACGGTCAGAGGTGCAGTTGGTTGCAACTCGAGGAACTCGACTGGCTCGAAAATGTCCTTTAAGGCAGACATCGGTAGATGCTCATCGAGGCACTTCTCCCAACTTCTTCAATGGGCTTGTGTCGTCCTTTAATGCAGATGGCCCACAGCCATGGAGTGTGTTGCAGGCAGGTGCCTTGTCCTTGGTTGTAGGTTCAGAAACCTTCTGGCACTTCCTGGGAAGCTTGCTGCAGATCCTAGCAGGACATGCTGTGTGCTGACTCGGTACCGGTTCTGGAGCGGCTGGAGGGCCCTTTGAGCTCAGTATCTCTATCTGTTCCCTGGGAGACGTTTAGGGGAGGGATATTGCTTCCCTCTTCGGATATCCTGGTCTTATGTCACTGTCAGAAGATGTAAGGCAGGCTGTACTTTCAGCCAGGGTCTTTGTCACTTCTGATGAAGTCATCAGATGATCTGCCAAAAGAAGGTCTCAGCCCTTTTTTTTTAAAGCCAAGTGGGCCACAGTTATGTCATGTTATTTTATAGAATTTATATAGCCTGCATTCGCCAAAGGCAGCTTGGCAAGGTTATAGGTTAAAGTTTAGACTCAAAAGGGTCGAATGACAAAAGGGTTGAGTCGACCGAAGAAAAGGATCGAATTTGGTTTTTTTGGGTTTTTTTGGGGGGTGTCCCCCCCCCCAAACTCCCGGTTTTGGTGTAAAAACACCTTTTTTATCTATACTAAATCAAAAGATATATATATGCATTTAAAAAAAAAATGTCATCCCTTTGTTTTTGGTCGAATGCACTCTCACCTTTGGCATTCGATCCTTTTGATTTCTAAACTTTAACTGGACACCGTTTGGCACTAATAGTTCAATCCAAGTAGGTAGTGCAGACGTATAGCTAAAATAAAAGAGTTTTCAGTATCTCTCTCTGTTCCCTGGGAGATGTTTAGGGGAGGAATATTGCCATTTTGTAAATCACAATCCATCAGAAATCAGAGCCCCTCGTAGCCATCCAGAGGAACTGAAAACATGTCACAGAAGTGTACAAGGGCCAAGTCAGCCCAGGATGGTATCCGCAAACCCAAATTTATGAGTCAGAGCTCAAAGTCCTTGTGGAGGAGGTGCATGGGGGCCCAACAAAAATAAACTACCTCAAAGCACCACAACAACATCTGAGCGGACATCAGCAAGAAGGTGTCTGCAGTCGGCTGTGTCCCCAGTGATGGGGAAGACTGCAGAAAGCACTATAACGACCTGCAGGTCCGGGTCAGGGGCATCCTAGCCCAGCACCGCACCGACAGCATGGCAACCGGAGGATGATCACTGCCACCACCACCGGAGCTCGTGCAGGGATAGCGGGAGTCGAAGGAGTGGAGGCTGGCGCTGCCGCCCAGGAGTCCGAAGGTAAGTGAACCCCCCCTCCCAATACCAAATGTAATGTGAACAGCTCTCCAAATTATTCCCCAGTGTGTACATCCATAAGCCGGGCATTGTGACTTAGTGCAGTGTGTGGGAGCCACCACAGGCACCCACAGCAGCACCCATGTGCCAGTGCACCTAGGCCACCCCTGTGAGCCAGAGCTAAGGGGAGGGCAGTCAAGGGACACATCCAAGTGATAGGATATGATATGGCATTTATCACCATCTGTACACAAGTGTTTCTAGTCAACACACAGCCACGGCATGGGCACAGGAGTGCACCATTACCAACTGGCCGTGCAAAGCAGATGCTTACCAGACAAATGCCCACGCGAGCAATCAACCCCTGCCATGTCACCACCAGAAGCCACATTCCCAAGTGTGTCCCCTCTACCACACCATGCCCCATATATACCAATCTACTGCAAAATGCAAGCAGGCTAGGCCCGAGCATGAGTCAAACTGCCCCGTGCAGCCTTCTCTGCCAGTAATGCAATGAATGCCAAAACACATGAGCAAATGTGACCTGATGTCATCCCCTATGTTCCCTACAGGCACGCAGGCATCACCTCAGGCATCCCATCCAGGGAGGATGATGTAGCAGGGCCATCCCATCGAGCTCCCACCCACACCTGCATCAGCACCTCACGAAGGGGCCAACAGGGAACACCAAGGCGGAAGACCCACCACTCCACACCACAGCAGTGCCACGCCACCACCAAGGGCAAAACACTCCAGGACCACGCCAACAGCAATGGCCGAACCCTCCAGGGCCACGCCAAGAGCAATGGCCCAGCGCTCCAGGACCACACCAACAACAAGGTCACAAGCCGCCAGGCCCGAATAAGAGGAGGCTGTTGAAGCGGCCCCAATATCAACAGCACAGGAGGAAGTAGGGGCAAGCAGTGACGACCAGCAGGCATCTTTGGCCCCCAAACCTGAACACATCCAAGTACCTGAAAGCAGCACACCATAAGAGAGCCCTGATTGTGTGGAGGTGCACAGGCCAAGGCCACTGTCGTCAAGCCTTCACTACAGTGGCTGACGAGGACACACCCTCATATGCCTCATCATCAGGCAGCCCCACCAGGCACTACAGTCCCACCAGGCGCTACAGCCCACTCAAGCAGGACAGCCCACTAAGCAGGACAGCCCACCACCAGGCCTCGCAGCCCCACCCCAACAACCCCTACTGGTCCCATGGCTGCAGTGATGGCGCGACTTGACATCATAGAGGCACATCAGCTGAGGATTGAGGGCCTTGCCAGAGGACACAATTGGCACGTGAAGGACATCAGCCATGCCAAAAGGGGTGCTCTAAAGACCATGGCCAGGGACAATGCCCACATGAGGAATGTGATGGAGGCATGTACAGCATCCCTCACAGGTTTCGGCCAGAGGGTAAGGGAGTTATGCGAGGGGCTTTCTGCATTCGTTGAGCAAATGCAGGAAAACAACAACCTCCTCCGGCAGCAAATACTAATCCCTGCCTCCATCCCATCTACCTCCACCACCGCCACCGAGGAGTACCAAGAGGGAACCCCATGAGAGGCCACAGCGCAGGCAGCCACAGCGCTCTCCATAATCCAGTGCACATGGGAAGTGGCTATGTAGCCAGTGATTGGACTGTGCACTGTCGGCCTGAGGGGCCATCACATGGACACATGGTTGGGTGGGGGGTGGTGGGTGGGGCTACTGTGTTCATGGGAGTTGGTGGGCGGTTGGGGGACTGTGTGCAGGGAACTTGGTGGTGGGTGGGGGGATGGGTTCAGTTTCACATACATTAAAGCCCGTTGAAAAAACAGTCAAAATGCAAGGACAGTCATGATTGTGTACTTGTGTTCTTTATCATAAATGTGAAGGTTGTATTATGTGTAGAGTAACCATGCTAAAAATAATTGTCAATCAGTGCCTATCTGGCCAGCCTCCCCTCCCTCACTCCAACAGTGTGTGCATCTGGCCATGCTCCGGCCACATAGTCCTCGTCATCATCGGCCCCTGGGTGTTGACTGTCTGCGTCAGGGGGTAGGGGCACATTATGCCTGAGGAAGATGTTGTGCAGCATTGCACATGGCAAGATGAGTTAGCCTACTTTGCCCGGGGCATACATGAGGGCACCTCCAGTGTGATCCAGGCACCTAAATCGTACCTTCAAAAGTCCAAAAGCATGTTCAATGCAGATGCGCGTCCAGCTGTGGACGTGGTGTACGCGTGGTCATGTGGTGTTCTACGGTCACGCACAGGGGTCGTCATCAGCCAGGTGAGCTGCGGGTATCCTGAGTCACCTGCATGCGATGGAATTAACAACATCATATATTCGTACCTTGTGTGGTTCTGCAGATTCAATACATTCAGGCATTACGCACCGTAGACATTCCTGTGATTCCTGTGAGCAGCAGGGCAATGCTATGTGTGATGGGTGTCTGTCCTTTGCATTTTCATGCCATGCATTATTTGTCATGTACATGCACCCTGTGTTGTTGAGGTGGCTGTCCTGTGTCGGACGACGGTTCACTGCACATGGGATGACTACTGTGGCACCACTGGTGAACACAGCACTACAGATAAGGGAGTGCATGCGACACTTGCACTCATCATGAATGGGCATGGACTCGCAGCTTGTACCTATTCAGTGTGGGAATATTCGGGTTCAACCTGCAATGCTCCTTGGATATGGGTTGGCCAGTGGTGCATGGAGGCACACAGGATGGCGCTACCGTTATGACTGCCTGATATGGGGAAGTAGGCATTTGTTTTTATGTTCCTGTTTCACTGAATGATGGTAAATGTGCACCAACAATATGATTTAACAGTTGAAACATGTTTCAATGCTCTATAAGTATACTCTCTCTGTGATGTTCATGTACATGTTTAATCCTCAATATTTAATTAACACAGTGCATTAGGGAATTGGGAGTGGTATTCTCTCACTTCGGAATCCTGTTGGGTGATGGTGTGTGGATCTACAATGCAGAACATTCCAGGTGCATTCTGGTCATTGTGGTCTGATGTGTAGTTGTGTTTGCAGCGATGAGTGTCCATCACCATGTGTGGGTTCAGGTGTGACAGCCCTGTGCATGTGCCCTTGGATGCCCCCCTTTAATGGTGCAGGTACTGCAGAGGTGCTGACAGTGCCTCCTCTTGCCATGCAATACTTCCTGTGGTGTTCCCCCCCACTTTTTACTTCAGCTTAAACATGCATTTCGATCAGGGTTTGTACTCAACCACTATCCAGGTTTGTTGTCCCCTGTGTCTCTCCATGTAGACCAGAAGTGTGCTGTTGCGCAGCACCATGGAGTCGTGGGTGGATCCAGGGTAGCGGACACAGCAGTGGCTGATGTTTAGGTCAGGCCCACAGGTCATCTGCACATTCAATGAATGGTAGTGCTTGTGGTTACGAAAGACTACCTCATGGGTCTGGAGCGCAACCAATACAACATTGGTGCAGTCGATGGCTGCAATGGCGTTGGGCACTTGTGCAATGGCATAGAACCGTGCCTTGAGGTCATTCACCTGTGCCTGGGTGGTGGGCAGTGTCATGCACAGGTTTACATGGTGCAGCAGGGCATCCAGCACCTGGTCCAGGACTGCACTGAATGTGGACTGGGCCATGCCACGCATCATGGCCATAGAGTGCTGGAAGGTGTTCGTCCCCAGGAACTGCAGGACTGCCACAAGCTAAACCAGGAAGGGCATGGCTGTTCGGATGGCAATCCTGCTCCGAATGTAATTTTGTATTGTGGCAGCAGCTCTGTGATGGTGTCCCGATCCAGCCGGTACTCATTTACTATCTGAATGTCACTTAGGGCCCAGCAGGATAGCCTGACCCTATGGATGGGTGCATGCCTTGCTGGGGATACTCTCCTTCTCCTCCTCAACCTCATTCCACCCTCCTCCCCCCTGTGCTCAGTGTGCCCTGCCCTGGTTGTCCAGCATCTGTAGCTCCAGGCGCAGCATGTGGAACTGCAGGTCGAAGCTCCCAGCACAGAATGGCAGAATGGTGATGAAGTGTGCTTTGGGCCTGGGTGTGTCTTTTGTAGCCCTCTAGGGTGCATAGTATGCACCTGTGGCTTTAATCCTGACACCTGGGTTAATTTACCTCCAGCTGGAGGCTGGGGGTAAATCCAGCTGTATTAACGCCAGTTTTCGTGTGGTAAAACTGCTGGGAATGGGGTTGTGATAGGTCTGTGATTACGCGCTGTATGCATCTCTCAACAGAAAGAGCTCTGGCCACACTTGTGATACTAAGTCCCACCCATCTTCCTGTCTGTTGGTGATCAAAGAGTCTCTCCAGTTAATGGTCCTCTCTATGGTTCCTGATTAAAGCGGCAGGTGTCCCTTGAAGCTGTTGCGAGACCAGACTCTCTAGCTCCTGCAAACCACATTCACGTACCTTTTGAATGGGGTCCCCCCTAGCAGGGTGGCCTACTTTAAACAGCAGAGCCAGACATGACAGTTCACTTGTCATTGATACTGAGGGTGGGAGCTGGCTTCAGGTTGACACAGTAACATATGAAATGTTGTTGGGTTTCCTGTCTCCTTTTTGTAACCTCTGCAGCCAGGCCCCATGTGGGCCTGTTTGAAGTATCCTCTATTGGTATGTTAATCGCTGCCACCAGTTGCAGGGCCCAACAAAAGAGCCGGACAGACCCATGGAGCCTTTGTCAGTTAATCATGCTGTCAATGGCAGGGGGACATTTGGCCCTCCACCCTTCCTGGAGATGTCATTGTATACTCCTGGCTGTCACATTCTAACTAAATATGATAGTCCCGACTATGCATGTAGGTTGTGTCCACACCAGAGTACATAGGTCTATAGACCAGAGAATGTTGCTTCCCGGCACGACCGTACCTCCAGAAGCTCTGCTGCAGCCCCCAGCGCTTACACAGTCCTTCAGGTGTGCCTGCTGCCTCCCTCCTTCCTTCACGGCACGCCCGTTGCGCGAATCGCGTTCGAAGGCTGCTGCATGGATGTGCCTGTTCCCTCTCTCTCTCTCTCTCTCTCTCTCTCTCTCTCTCAGCTTTTTCCGGCACAGTTCTCTCCCGTTCTGCTATGTTGAGTGCAGATGCCATTTTTAAATGTCCTACGCACTTGAGGTTTAGTCAAACAACTAGTCTGCACATTAGGTGTTGGACTTCGCTTAGTCTGCATCAACTTTTCCGCCTTTTCTTTGTCTTAGTACTTGAGGCATTATGGGAGCAGGAGTCCATGGATGTTATTGGATTTTTTAAAATGATGTTGTTCAAAAGTTTTATATAGGGAAACATCAGAAACATTAGATGTTATATATGGTTTGTGAATGTTTGAGGTATAGATGGAATTTTGTCTAGTGTGACACAAAGGGAGGAAACTGATTTATATTTTTACAATAAGGGGGATATGTGGGATGACAACAAGCCATCAAGAACTTGAGTATTATAAAGTCTTCTTTAGGAGGAAGGGAAGAATACCACATCTCACATGGGATAGACAGCTGTCTCTCGCATGTGATCCTTCCTCATGGTCAGGATCAGATAGAGACTGCCGTCCCGTGGCCACATGGGAGGAGATCACTGCTGGATTCATCACAGTAAGCATGCGTAAGACCAATTTATTCAATTTATTCAAGGGGTGAGGATGCTCTGCTTTTTTTCTACCATCCGGTTCTTCCTTAAATGCACTTTTCATTTTGACAATAAGCTGACTTGCTCATTTCACAGATTTGGATATTGAATAAAAGCCAAAATGATGCACTCAGATGCTCAATTCATTTGGAACCAGGCCCTTTATGATGCATGCTCAAAGAAAAAGTCAGAATATAACCATGATTTAAAAAGCATTTATAGGTTCCACTGTGACTCTGAACTATATATAGGCAACTCTAATACACCTTTCTTCCCATTTCATTAGTGAGTGTTTTATTAGTTGGCATACATCTTGAGGATAATGACAGGCTAAAGTGGTTTATGTACTAAATAATTTCAAGGATATACAACTTGGGAAGGAAAGTATGAAGGGAATGCATCCACTGACTTAGTCTAGAAAATCTTTCCAATTTTTGGGCTCTATCTGCTATATCCGTAGGAAGCCTCGGAACATCTACGAGCTCAAAAATATTAAAGGACTTATGAATAATGGGGGTGGGTATAGAAAGATTCCCAAATAGTTGTGAAAATAAGCAGCTTAACATGCCTATCTTATAGATTTTATAATAATGAAAACCTGCAACATCTAAATAAAAGCCTGTAAATAATGATATTACAGTTCAATTGTGACACCAATAGTAATGTGTCATAGGAAAATTACATCACTACTCCACTATAAACACAGGACAAGATTTCAGCTGCCACTATGTCATTTATTATAGGAGTGCCGAGCTTTTGAGATTACTTTCTTCTGAACTGTCTGTTAAAATTCACTGGCATTAGATGATAAGCAGATTTTTTTTGCACAGTGTAGATGGCGAGATGATGCTGTTGACTTTCCTGTTAGAAGACATTTCACACTTACATCCTCATGGTGCGCTAAGATGTTCCCAAATGCACTTCTTTGGCTGTGAATGTCCTGGTAGTGGCTTAGGTTATGTTGCTGCCACACACCGACATTTTGCACTTCAGATCAGCCAAGTTGTATTTTAAAGACCCTGTACATGGATGGGGGGTTTAGCTTTGTCTTTCCCTTCCATCTCTAAATGTCCGCCTCCTTCTCTTTGGTATCAGGGGTTTCCAGAATCATGTGCTGTAACTGGGCCATGATCTTTATCTTGTGCAGCATCATCATTCTCATATACATTTAATACATGTATTTAAAATGTAATCACAATATGTCTTAAGAGGTACACCACCATCACCAATTGGGTGATGTAACACTGAATAATATCTTTAACACACAAGGAGTAAGTAGTGAGCAAAACAATTCAACACAAAAATATATATTGTTGTGTGGGTTCAGATCGGATAGCACTGTGGTTATAGGTTCCCCCTGCACACCCCTCAGCCCCCAATAGGTAATTTAAAGAGATAGGAGGAGAGAGCAGGTGTTCAGGAATGGCAGAATTCAAATAGAATATCAATCCCCCTTTCCCCCAGCAAACACAAGAGAAAAACGAAATTGACTGTCAAGCTGTCAGAATGGCTTTTCAGATTGTCTTTAGAATAGACAGGGCAAAAACACCAAATATGGTCAGAATTGCTGAAATTGTTATGCATTCTTATGGGAGCCACTTTGGATAGTTGCACACAAACACAAGCAATGATTTAATCCAAAGAAAACATTTGAAATCCTAAAATTGAAGTCGGAAGCAATTAAAAGCTGTTTTACACGTGTAAAAAGTTCCCAAAACGAAAATTCGCAACAAACTTTTCACTGCACGATATTCGCGATAATGGGAGAATCGCATGGAATTGGAATGCGGTTTACGCTGCAATGGATAGATATGGATGTTAGCTATAAGCAGAAGTTGAAATCGTGTTTCTACTACAAAAACTGGGGAAGTGACAGACGTTTTAGTACAGGTCATTTTTTGGAGATAGGCGCAAGAATGGAAAACAGGAATGCACTTTTAAAATGACAAATGGGTTGCTTACACTAGAGGATGACTATGAACAAAACGAATACCACACAGGAACACAGTCACTTGATCAGGGTGACTGCCTGCTAAGGAAACTCGCTTTCTTCATATGAGAAAAGGATAAGCGCAAAGATAGTCTTAACAATACTAGTTCTGGAGGAAAGATAGGATGGGTTGGAGAGAGGTTTCAGACAATGGGCCTCATTACGAGGTTGGAGGTAGTCATGGCGCTATTAGCGCCATGACTACCTCCAATACCGGTACCGTGTCCAGTCCCGTTCAATGGGGACTTACCGGTCTATTCCGACCTTTGCGGGACCGGTAAATCCCCATTGAAAAAGCCATTCCCCATTCCCATTTCAGCCCACATAGGGCTCAATGGGAAGGGAGAAGGTCCTAATAATGGTACCGCAAATTGTGGTACCGTTATTAGCTCTGAAGTCCCTTAACGGGTCCCTTCCATAACGCCTGGTAAAACCAGGTGTTAAGGAAGGGACCTGCTAAGGGACCTGGTAGTAGGGCCGTAAGAGATTACCGGCACCAGTGCCCTTACCGGGGCTTGTAATCCCTTACCGCCCACCTCGTAATGAGGTGGGCGGTAAGATACAAAGATGCAAAGATACTCCTAACAATACAGGTTTTGAAAACAAGATAGGATGGGTCTAAGATAGGGATAAGACTATGCAAATTACATATGCTAGTGACTCAATTCTTCCTATTTATACTCACTGGATACATTTTTAAATGGGACCGTCAAATCTGGTCAGGGAATTGGATCTGGGTTAGGAAAGACAGCTTGGCACATCGGACTGGTCAGGGTCAGCAAGGCGTTCTGGTCACAGCACAGGACTGGACTGGGTCAGCAAGGCGCTCTGGTCACAGCACGGCACAGGACTGGACTGGGTCAGCACTTCGTGGTTATGAGGATATTTCACTGCAGGCAAGCAGTAACAGCACAGCCCGACTGTATTATGTTGCTTCCCCTTAGGCTTGTGGGGTTCTGTTCTGGAATTTGAGGCCTAGCTGAGAATGGTTCAGCTATGCAATAGGCCTTTTTCTTTGCCATGTTTCTGGAATCTGGAGCAAGGAAGATGTAGAGTTCAGCATCAGAGTGCTCCGCCAGCATCAGGATAGTGAGTGAATCTGTCTCTCCTTATGAGTGGTGAGCTGTCTCTATTTATCCTCCATTTATCCTATAAAATGAAATCATAAAGGCGGTGTGTGGGCTAGGTTAGCCTAAGCTTGCCCCTTTGAAAGGTGATTGGGTCAGAGTCTACTCTCTGCCTTGATAGGAGGAGAGAAACAGAGGATCATCTTTATGGTGTAATTTTATGAGGCTGAGAATCCACCCCTAGCCCCTGGAACACAAAATCTACTTTTGGCAAAATACATATTTCCACATGTGAAACCTCTATAAAAAAATCACATATACAGATTACATATTTTACATAGCAGCTACTCCTCAAAACCCCGTAGCTGTGGGATCCTGTCTCCGCCTTTCACAGAATTTTGCCCATTTCACTAGGAACACAATGTCCAATATTTAAGCATATTTCTACAAGTGTGCGTGTTTAACATGGGAATAAGTGTATAAAGTTTCACAATTCTAGCAGAAATACATTTTGCGTAAAATCAAATTTCTTGCCATTGCTGTCCAGAACATGTCACATAGTTCTGGCGCCTAGAAAGTTATCAGTCTTTTTAAAATGTGTTCTTTGTCCTTGTTAAGCAACAGATGGTTGTTTGGCTCCACCCCTTGATCTCTCCCTGGAAGCCCAGGAGCCATCCCCCATGTTTGTTCCTTGCAGAGGCCATTTACGACTGTCTTCACACTTCGAATTTCCTGCTCTGCAGCTTATCATTGTTCCTTTTGCCTCTGTAGACCAGGTTCTTTCCTACCCTGTAATTAACACTTCTCCGTGATTTCCTGCTGGGGGAAAGACCTTCCTTCTGTGAGAAAAACCTGTTATTCAAGTTCTGCAGCTTCAGCCAGGTTTAAATTAATTGTTAAATTCTGTGGCCTTTTCCTTAGCACAAAACAAACTTGTTATGTCATATACAGCTAGAATTCTCATTCAAGATTTTAAACCATGGGATCAAACAATTACAATATGGGTTACTATCAGTAACAGGCCTCTTAGATTGCAAACATTTGACTTTCAGTTTATACATGTTAAAGTTTAATCAGGCAGGCCCCTGACAGCTGTCATCAAAGCAGCCCTCTGCTGCACATAGATTTTTGACAGATCCACAGGCAGGCCGCTTTTGCTCTGGAAATCTCTTTCTGCTCCCAGCTTTTCAGGACCTTGTAAGTTCACAATGATTTCTTAAACTAAGTGAATTGTAGAACCCAGCGAGAGTTTTGAATATTTGAAGGTATTCTTTATCGGCATTCTGGAGTTTCATCAGCAAAGAAAAGGTGATTTAAAGCAAGATTTGGAGTTTCCTTTATCAAAACACTGCTTTTTCCTTCTGCACTCCACTTTCAATTGTTGTGGAGCCCAGTGACACATTTCCATAATGAGAGCTCTGTTCCACCACCGACAACATGCGTGGCAGATTGGGCAGCCATCTTTTTGTGCATGGAAAAGTGCGATTTTCAGGGGTTTTGGCGTGCCCAAGTGTTTTGCAGCCATTTTGCTGTTTCTGGCACCATCATAACAAGGTGATGCAGCCTAGCTGTGCAAAAGTGGGTCAATACATCCCACAGTATAGAATTACAACCCCCACACATCACTACTTAAAGGTCTACTTGGGTAATTACACTTATAATACATGGCAGCATGCAATTATCTGTATACAATCCTGGAAATAATGCTCTTATTACAGGCCAGTTGTGACATCACAACTGGCCTGTAATAAGAAAATAACATCACAACTGCTCCGTAATCAGTTATTTTGCTTCAGTTGTGACATCACATTGCGTGCAGCTTGAGCCAGCAAAGGTCAGAATTCCAGCTGTCACTGCAGCAAATAATTAAAGCAGTTGCAAGCTTTTCAAAGTCCTGTGTTGGGGTGGTCAGGAAAGGTCCCCACGATCAAGAGAGGTTTATGTTGCACGCACCATATTTGTAACTGGGGGTGCGGCAAACGGGGTGCGATGTTGCAATTTAATTTGCATCCCATATAGTTAAATGTGAATGGGATATGTTACTTAGTGTTACTTTTTGGTTAATTTGATACATATTAGCATTGCATGCTCATAGAAAGACAAATGCTAAAACTGATGAATGAAAATAAATGTAATACAAACATAATGTGCTATGGAGTGCCCAGAACAAGGCACGAGGAGTGTCATAAAGCGCATGCGAGAGAGGGGGCCTGTCCTGAAGAATCCACTGTAAAGGAAAGACAGCATTTATTAAACATGCATGCACACTGAGAAAACATATTAAGGGGATTTATGAATTTACATGTAGTGGGCTTTTTTATAAACAGATTAAAACACAGCAGTTAGGGGTTGACTTTGAGAAACTCAGTCTATGCAGTTTCAGATGCCAGAGGAAGGGTGAATAAGTAATTATGACCTTAGCTATGGTCAACTCAGCGGAAGGAGCTGGCCATGGTTTTCATGGTCTAATAGTATCACAGAAAGCAGATGTAATCTCTTGAATGCATGGGAGCTTGACAGAGGGATGTTGCTATTTGCTTTTGACCAGCAATAAAACATAGGGGGAAACAACGCTCGAGGCTAAAGTGATCGAAACCCAGGAGTTTCAATTGTATTTTCAGATGTGCTTTTATTTAGATTGATTAATTGATTGATTGATTGATATTTTATTTCTATCGCGCGCGACAAGGCAAGGGAGGGGAACAGGAGAGAACAAAACAGCGATCTAGGTATTAACATATTAGAATGTTCTAATGGATCCAGTGTACCGGGGGATGAGATAGTTATCGTTAGTTCAAAGAGAAATTGTTTACTCAGGCTTCTTCATATAGCTTGAAGCATTTATGCAAACCATGTGCAATTAAGAGTTAAGGTTAAAGAGATCAGACCAGTTATTACTAGTAATGAATTATGTTTGCACACAAATGTTTAACTGTCGGATGATGTCATGATCTACCACGGACAAATCCCAAAGGGAGGTGTGTTTTACACATGAGCTGAAGATGGTAGTTAAGATAACAGCTACCAATGAGAATGTGGGAATTGGAGAAAGATGGGCTTTCTTTGAAGAGGTTTTGTCCATTCACATCTGGGCAGTGGATTGTAATAAAATACATGGGAGTGTTTTAACTGTTGCAAAATTGTATATAATGTGTCAAAATTTGTCTTTCACTGAGTCTTGGGTTAGTTTAACTCTACGGCATCATCTAACTGCACCCCCAATGATTGCACAGTAAACTTGCATTACGTACAAACGTGCACTCGCTTCTTAAGTGGTTGGCCTGTTTGCATTAAGGTGATTAAAGACCCAACCGCACATGCATCCCTCGGTGGGCCCCAGGCTTTCTGAGACAGTGTGGGGCTCCTGTCCGTACAATTCGACTGCAGCAACTCGCTGCGGGGACCAGTCTTCTGTGCATAATGAAAAAGAGAAGTCAGCGGGTGCCATAATAGTTAAAGGCCCATCTGTTCTCCTGGAGGCGTGGTACCGTGGCCCAGCTGTGCAGGACGACTTGTTGGAGCACCATATCGGATTGCTTCAGGTTCATGCAAGTGCACTTTTAGGGGGTAAAGCAAGAGGGGGAATTTGGTAAAAGAAGGTTGTTTCTTTGATTTAAGGGGTTTGGTAAGGGTAGACTTGTACGTGTATGAAGTTAATCAAGGTTACAGGGATTGAAAGGGTGAGTACTTTGAAGGAGTGAGCAAACTGTCTTACGTTTTAAGTCCCTTGTATATATTTCTTACCTAGTTTGTTATTTTAGAGGTGTAAAATGGTATCCCACCCATCACAGCCATTGTGAGGTTTGTCCTGATACCCTTCAGTTTGCTTGTCAGGTTGGTGGGAGCCCTCACCTAAAGGTGAGGTGGCCTTTTATCGTAAGTCCACCCATAGATTCCTTCCTCAAGTATACCCTTGACATCTTTCATATGTATTGCCTGTGCGGGTGGAGCCCTCGTCTCGCTTTTCTTGGTTAATCGAAATAGTGAATGAAAACTTTCTGCAGTCAGGAAAAGACGGATTTGTAGCAGAGAAGGGTGTGCTAGTGATGAAGAAAGCAAGAGCAGCAGTGTTGTAGTGAAAAGCATTGTGCTCCTTCTATGCTCTAGTGAAGGAGATATCTCGGAAATATTGGACGGCAAGTGTTTTTTGATAAGATGCTGGGCCTCATCACGGGTTGGGCAGAGCAGCAGAAATGCGGTGGTGACGCTATTACCGCTGCATTACCGCTCCGCTCAATCCCAAGTTTGGGTGGAAAGTTGGGAGATTCACCTCCAGCTTTGAACTGGAGGTAAATCTGTCGACTTTCTGCCCATTTTCAGCGCATTTACAGCAGCGCAATTTGCAATGCATAAATGCAGCGAAAATGCCCCATAGAGTCCTATGTGCTCTGAATAAAATTGGGATTTACAGCCTTTCCGCAACTCGGGATCCGGTGCTAATAGCGCTAGACCAAGTTGCGCTAATGCTATTTGTATTGGGCAGTATCCTGACAGATTTACCGTCGGGATACCACCCAACTTGTGATTACCCCCGCTGTCTTTTGTGTAGAATTAAAGCAAGTAGCTGAGCGAAGTAATTGCGGTGAAAACAAGTATGGTGATTGATTGCGGGTAACGACTAGTAGAATGGGAAGGAGGTCAAAAGTGGGGTTCTTTGGGTGTGAAATTTTGTTTGTGCTGCAGGTTCGGCTTCAGTGCTTTTTTTTGTGAAATTGGTTTGTGTAAATTGGGTTGGCGTATGGAGACTCTATTGAATCATTTGTGTCAGGTACTTCCTGGCTATAAGGCGAAGATTCAAAAGTATCATACAGAATGGCTGTGGGAATCCAAGGGTAAAATGCTCAATTCTTGGCCTATCGAGGGAACCTATGATACAGGGATATTGGAGAACCTGCAAACTTTTTTAACTACGAGGCACAAGGGTTCGAAAATAGAGAAGCAGTTTAACTTAGAGCTCTGGAGGATGTATAAAAAAGGTGGGAAGGGCCATAATGTTAAAATCGTGGAGGATGGGCCGAAAAATGAGGGTGCAGGAATTCCTTCTGCACCACTGCCACATAGGTGCTATAATTAATTATAATTCTAATTGTTCTGTTATAATGTGCTTAATACCAACGAGTGGTTTCTAAGCGTGGGATCCGGATTCGACTCTGTGTTGCACTGCGTTGTCTTGCTTCCAAGACAAACGCATTTCCCCAGAGCTATCTTTTATCGCCGCACAGGGGTACACAGACCCTGAGTTCGAAACTCCATTTTCCCCAGCGGCCACTCGAGTGGTTGTGAGACGGACACAAGTGATGTCTCCACCAGCTGCAATGCATATAAAGTGGGGATAGGGAGGAAAGTGGAAGGGTAACCCCTTCAATGGTTAGGGCTACAGCAAGACTGAGAATGGAGAGCGGAAAGGGAACTCGCCTGACTGCTAGGTTAGTAGATAGATTAAGGGTGGAAGAACAAGAGAGATTGAGGTCGGCAGCTAGTAGCGCAGATGAAGGATTGAGAATGATGGAGAAGGAGGGGCCTAGGACTTTTCTTTTTAGGATATAGCATAGGCTCCGTAGGATGGTAGAGACACAGGAGTGGGAAACAATGAAGACTGGGCAGAAGTGAAGTGACAGGTAAAGGATGTAGAGGAAGGAAGGTGAAGGCATGGAAGTTCTTGTCAGGTTGGATGAATCATTGATCAAGGAGGTCAATGTGGACATGAAGGATATAAATATTGCCATGGGTACAGGTTTTGAGCAGGCAGGATGGGAGCCGGCACCCTACGATAGTGCTGAGTATGGTTCTGTGCCTATATAAGTGTTAAGGGAAGGTGTAACAGGAGCAGGAGACGAAGTGGAATGGGAATCGAGTGTCATGCAGGGAGAGCAGGGTGTAGCAGCCCTGCCTCCTGCTCCAGTAGCAGAGATATAGAGTACACCATGGGGTATTAGGACGTGCCATCGTACTCGTATAGCTGTGGCAAGTAGTAGGGTAGAGATGGGGAGGTCCCAGTGAAAGCAGGCGTAACTCAGTTCCATTGCTTCGGAAGGGTCTGGGAAAGGGGCATTATGTCCTGTGGTCTCACATCGACCGGAATAACGTGATGAAGACACTCCATTCAATCACTGCATGGGCAGGGAAGTGAATTTATGCATTAGAGAAACATACAGCTGCTGTCATGTTGGCCGTAGGGGATATGAAGAGCCTTTTCACGGTCCTAATGGGGGGAGTGATCCGATGAGCTTTGGAGGAGATCGGGGTATCCGGCAGTTCAGTTGGATACAAATGCTCACGATGGAGCAGCTTTTAATAATTGCAGGGTGAAGGTATGGGGGGCTCTGCAGATTATGTTTTCCGATGCGCCTGATATAAATTCAATTCTAGCCAAAACTATGAAGATGATGATCCTGCCGCACACATCCAGTTAATTCAGGAGATGTGGAGGGCAGATACAGAGAAGCATGGGACACAAATGTGGTGATGTTTTACCACATCCTAAAGATGGGCTTCCCAAGGAAGTTCAGCACAATCTAGATAATGTGGTAGGGATGGAGGCCAAGAGTTGGCCAGAAATTCAAGCACATATTGTGCATTTTTGTAAAAAGAGGCAAGAAAAGGAAAAGGAGAGTATAGTACAGGCACAAAAGGCAGAGGCCAAGCTTGTTTAGAAGAGTTTGGCAAATATTTGTTTGGAAGGGGCAGTAATTACTAACGTCATGTAGGGACAGTAGAGGCAACTTGGACAACATAGAAAGGGTGAATCCGGTATGACACAGGGGCGGATGGACGGGTATGCTCCCGGTTCAACGCAAATGAAAGAGTTTACAAGGGGTAGGGGAGGATTTCCAGAGGAATGGTGCCCCGGTTTAATGGGAAATAACTATGGAGAGTTTTATGGTATTCAGTGCTGGTCATACGGGAGGTTGGGTCACAGGATTGTTATTTTACCGTGGGAGCTCAGCAGATGCAATCCTAAACCCTGCCATATGCCCCAGATTTGTGAAATCGCAGCAGGCACGGGTTAAACAGAACCCAGCGACTGGGGCTGCACAGACCTATGGGATCTCACCGACCATGCCTGCACAGGCCCCGTTACAGACATGGGGGGAAAAATCCTTTACCCCATGGTACAGTTACTCTTTACACTGGAGCAAGTGTTTGTGCCAGGAGTAGGACAGCCCACAGGGGACTCTGATGTGTCCAGTTCTGTCCGTTACCACAGAGGAACCCTGGATAGGTGTGCAGATAGGTGACCGAACGTTCTCATTCGGGAGGATAGCTCAGGGACAACCTGGTCACCTTGGAAGCAAGACAACGAGGAGCAAAACAGGTTCAATCCCTGGGTCTATGCTTTGAAACCTCTGGGTATTAAGAGCATTATAAATAACCAATAAAAAGAAAATTCATGGTCGAGTCGGGGGCTACAAAATCTTGCAATAAGGAAGGTGAGTTCCCCGTGTCAGGCAAAAAGATGGACACACAGGGATTCTCTGGGGCTATCCTGTCAGTTACTTATACTGAAGATCTCTGTATTATGGTAGGTACTCAAAATGTATCTGCCCCTTTGTTGTATTGTACAGACATCCTGGTGAATCTTTTGGTAAAGAGACCCACTGAGCAAGATGCAAATGTCGATTTTTTTCACGGAGGAAGGTATGGTATCCTCAACTCCAGGTTTGTATCCAGTAAGAGAAGCAGCGCGTTTGCATGCATAATATAACAACAGCATGATAAGGTGGGTGCCTGTACATTCAGTCTTGTTTCTTTATGGAGTAATTTGGGTTGTTGAGTTGGGTTCCAGGGATCAGAAATCAGACATGGTGGGTACCAATTGAGTTCTTGTTTCGGCTCTTGTGCTGCAAGAGTTAACACCAGGCACCATTGCTACAATTCTCTTAGAGGCAGTAGTGATTAAAAAAGACAGGCTGGTTCTCTCAGGCACAAAAGTGGAGAATGGCACACAGTTCTTTGCATCGTTCCAACCTTATCGCTAAGGGACGTCTCTGATGAGCAACTGACTAAAGAGACAGGAGAGATGGTTTTTGAAATTGGGATGCCTTGTCAGATAGCGATAGAGCAAATGGAAGGACCACAGACCATGCTCATTGTTAAAAATACATTGACATGTAGGAAGGAGGATAAGGAAAAGGTACTGGACCATTTACAGACCAGCAATCCTCATGATTTAGGACTACTAACAAGTGTTTTTAGAAGTGCAAATAAAATTGAAACCTGGTGCGGTATTACCACCGGTAAAGCAATATCCCATGTCTAGAGAGGCGGACAAAGGGATTTACGAGACCATTATGGCATTGTTAAAGCATGGCATAATACAGCCTTCTATGTCCCCATGCAACACGGCCATCTACCCTGTGAAGAAGGCGAAGGGGTCCAGGATTTAAGCCCCCTCAATAATATTGTTGAGGTGGAATTTCCGGTGGTACCGAATCTTGCTACCATTCTCTTTAAAATCCCTACTGGGTCATCCCACTTCACAGTGATTGATTAAAAAAATAATTTTTCTCTGTCCCCTTACACCCCGATTCTCAGTACCTCACAGCGTTTACGTATCGTGGTCAGAGGGGTACTATGAATCTCCAAATGTCTTTGACAGGGTGGCTCAAATGGATTTGGGGAATTTACATGTGTCCAGTACCGTAATTTAGTACGTGGATGACTTACTAGTCTGCAGCACTACAGAGGAGCAGTGTCGAGATTCAATAACGCTCCTCACCCTGCTCATGGAGAAGGGGTATGAAGTGGACAAAGAAAAATTGCAGTACTGCCAAACAGAGGTAGTATATTTGGAGCAAGTGACATCACCTGCATGAAGGAAGGTAATGCCAGAGAGAGCCACTGCAGTTCAGAATACGCTTCAGCCAGTCACAGTGAAACAAATGCAGCAGTTTTTGGGGCTCTGTAACCGTTGTAGATCGTGGATCTTTGACTACTGTAGTGACGTGAGGCCCTTACTGCAGGGGTTTAATCAAGCGCAAAAAGTGAAAAGACAGATAAAGTGGTCTGAAGAAAATATTGACTTGCTTTCAGGTACTAAAAGCTGTGATCAGTAATGCTCGAGTCTTGGCGACCCTGAAATACAAGAAAGCATTTTATTTGTTTTCTCATTTGAATGGGCATTTGATGACAGCGGTCCTGACCCATCAAACATCGCTAGGCCACAAACCTTTAGCATACCACAACGGACGCCTAGACCCAGTGATGTATGGACAGTTCCCTTGTATGCAAGCTTTAGCGGTAGCAGATTTTGCAATTCAAAAGTCTTCAACCATTACCATGGGTTGCCCAGTGACATTGTATGTTGAGCATGCAGTTTTTTCGATATTAGAAAAGTCCAAGTAGACTTTGACGGCCCAAAGAGTTTCAGGATATGAGGTTATTTTATCAAAGGCATCGGTACATCCCATGCAGTGACACCTAGCAAATACCGCGACATTTGTAGCCGAGCCAGTGCAGCCTGATGATATTATTCATGATTGTACCACTTAAGAGGGAGAAGAGGAAGAGAGGATGAATGTCAAAGAGGATGCCTTGGAGGGAGGTGAGGTACCTTTTGTTGATGGGTCTTTAACAATCACTCAGGACACTGGTGAGAGGCATATCGCGTGAGGAAGCTGGGGGCATTCTCCCATCAACTCCCCATGGATCTTCCTCTCAGGTGGGCAGGGAAAGGTCATCGCTCTTGGATCCCGATGCTGGGGGTGGATATGCGAGGGAGGATCACCTGGGTGGAGGGACTTCGAGGAGTGGGGATAGAATGTTGTTGGGCGAGATATGGTAACTCCCTTTCCCTTGCCAGACTGATCCCTCCCCTCGCCCTCCCTTCATAGGTTATCGTCAGCCTTCACCTCTTTCATACACACAAACTGTCCCACAAGCATTTCCCTTTTTTGACTGGGACGAGGAGGAGGCAACTGGGAGTCATGCACACTTCTATTCATTCACACCACTTTGGTACCAAGACAATGGCCAGGCATGTGTTAGTGTTCAGAGCTAAACAATGAAGCGTCAGTGCTCACCAACCGGAACCCCAAGACTGATGGAGAGGATTTGTGGGGTAAAATAACCTGAACCAGCCTAAAGTTCAGGTCTCCTCAGTGAGGGAGACCTTTCCAGCGATACAACCCTCAGTCCCCTTGAATCAACAAAGCAGCGGGGCAGATCGCTTGAAAGAGCGGGAGAAAACGAGCACAACCCCCAGGATTCACCAGGCTGTAAAGAGAAGGGGGCGTAATTTAGATGTAATCCGTGGAACCAGCAAGAAAAGCAGAAGGTTTTATTACCACTAACCTTATGTGGGTAGTCGCTTGCGTGTAAGGTCCCCTGGAGGTTGGCTTGATTCATCTTTTCCCCTTTGGTGATGTCCCTACAAATGAAGTACCAAGATTTTAACACCGAACTATGGTGAGGTGAGGGTTTACAGAAGACAAGGAGAACAACACAGGGTCTACCTACTTGGATAGAGGAAAACACGTTGTGGGATGATGAGAGAAATAATGTCCAGGTCCCCACTTGGGGCAAGGTGCCAAGGTAATACTTCCAGAGCGGGTAATGACAAGGAAGGAAGAGTTAGTATGGAGCTAAACCCGAGTGGCACGAGGGACGCACTAACAACAGGTTGGTTCACAAGGCTGCATAGCGTCCGTGAAAGTTCTGTGCACGTAATGGTAGTTCCAGGTGGAAACAAAACAGGGTCACATGGCATATGAAATGCAAGCCAGCAGGAAAGGAATGCAGAGTGGGCCGGCGCCCTTGTCCCAATCACCATGGCAACTTCCAACGTTGCAGGTTCAGGGAGGCCAGAAACCAGGGGAGCGCGCTTCTCTTTCTCACAAAGAAGAGGGTGGAGTGGAGGCATCGGTAAGCGAAGAAGGAATTGATGGACCGTGGCAGCATGTCCCACTAATAGATTCAACTATGGTCAGGCAAAGGACTTGCACACCTGCAACCAATTGAGAGGCTGCAGGTGCATTAAAGGAAAGACAGGCAAGAGCGAGAGAGAACCCGCCTGGTGAGAAGGAGGCAGCAACCCGACATGGAGCAGGCTGGAGAGGGACTGGTGAAAAGGATGCTGTGCATTGCAGAGGGTTGAGAGTCTATGGGGCCCAAAAGGACAGCGAGAGGGTCGAGACCCCTGCAGTTCCATGTGCTGTGTGTGCCCAGCCAGAGCTGTGTGACACAGAAGACTCCAGTTTGAACCTTGCTGCAGCAAGGTTCAAAGGCGGTGAGTGCTGCTCACCGGAGCTCCTGACAAGCGGAACGGGAGAGAGAGAAAGCCTGAGAGAATAACAAAGAAGCCTGGAGGAGTGGCCGCACACCGGTGAGTGAAATAAAGGAAACACTCGTACTGAGGCACTCCAGGGGCTGGAATTGGGCAGATGGAAATGGTGATCAAAAGGAAACTTATAATGAATGGGTTTCAAAACCAAATTGAAACATTTTTGAATACCGAACAAGCTACAAGTACTTTTGAAATACAAGTATTATTGAATACCAAACTACAGAAAAGATATGCAAAGTATATGAAAATACCGCACAGATGGAAAGAAAGTGATGTGCATTTATGAACGCAGTGAAAACAACTAATAAGCATTGTGAACAAAGTAAGCACTTGTGTACAGGCGCGTTACAAATGAAATATCATCAATGGACAATGTGAAAGTGTGAACAAAGTGAACGCCAGTAATGAGCAATTATGAACCAAGTGGAAAGCAAGTGATAAACCGTAAGGGACAATGTGAAAGCAACATGGTGGAACAGATTAAACACCACGGAATGAGTTGGGTGAAATTCACGTTGTGGCATAGCCAAGAGACTGCCAAAGAAAACTAAGGTGAATGTGGATTAAGGACACAGGTTCAGAGATAAATTCTTGTTACCAAGACAGTCCAAAGAGAATATATAAGTCTAACAAAGGTTGCATGACCTGTGATGGGTGGACCATGTGGTCCGACAACTGCGCTTAGACCGAGAAACCCCTACTTGGAAAGAATCAAGGAAAGTCAAGAAACAGAAGGTGTTTTGTATAAGTGCTGAAGTGATTGAAGAAAAGAACAATTTATGAGAACTAATGAAAAGCCTGAAAGGTTACAAAGTTAAACTGGAACCATTATTGAAAGCCAAGAGATTTGAACTGATTGTACTTGTGAAGCTGGAAGAGCTGTCTTCTTGGGGAAGGGAACCCCAAGACTGTGTGAACTGTGTTGAACTTGGGGAAGGGAACTCTGTGGACTTTGTTGAACATGGGGAAGGGAAAGCATAGGCCTTTCTGGAACTGTTTGGAACTTGGGGCAGGAGAAGCTGAAAAGGAAGCCAGGAGCTGGAATACTCTGGGAACGTTATGTTGGAACACTGTTTCTTTTGGTTGCTGACATCCCTACACATTGTATATCTTTAGTAATGAGGGCAAGTATAGGTTTTGGACACAGACAGACTTACCTTTTACAGATTCCCAGAGAATAGAAACTGTGTGCCAGCAAGTACAGTTGCCAGCCCCATACACCACGGTCCCGGTGCTTCAGATTATAGATTCAGATTATAGAGCTGCAAGGAAAAGCATCTAGAGAAGAGCAGGAGCTCTGGAAAAAGACAGGATGTGTCCTATCACCCACGGATTTGCTGTGGAGACAGGAGTTGACAGGCATGGTAGTAATGCCTGTAGAGCTGCTTCTTTTGGCTTTAGAGCAACCTTACTCGTTGCACACTTCTCTGCTACAAATTGCAGCAGATCTCTAGGAACAATGGTTTATACCGAACCTCCAGGAACAGGTAAGTAGGTTCGTAGGAAACTGTGTAGCTTGCAAGAAATTCAATCATGGAAATACCATGAGGTCAATAAGGGGAGTCTTGCCTAGGACCTCTGGGACATTCAGGTAGCTCCATATTCATGGACTTTATCACAAGGTGCAACAATTATCGGTACCTCATTGTTGTAGTTTGTCCATTCTCCTGGTGGCTTGAGGTTGGACCTTGCGTACATCCTGATGCTAAATTCACAGCAAGGTTTCTGGTGAGGGAGGTATTTCCACTGTCGGGAATGTGCGAGGTATTAAAGTCCGACAATAGAACACACTTTTTTAATGCCTGGTTTGCAAAAATGACTTCACTTTTAGGAATCAAGCACAGGTTGTGCTCAGTATAACACCTATAGGCCAACGGGAACGTGCTGAGACTAAATAGGAACCTCAAAGCCCGGTTAGCAAAAGTGTGCAGCGATTTGAAAAAGTCGTGGTACCACTGTCTTCCCCTAGCACTGTTTTATTTGAGAAATCAGCCCGGGAAAAGACCACTACTTGAGCCCCCACAAGATCGTGGCGTGGCATAGACTACACACCTCTCTCAACTGCACGCATTTCATCAGACGCATACAGGACCACAGAGGTCCTAGGAGTGGAGTTTAGGGAGTATATTAGGGCTTTAACCAAAAGTGTCAAGATTATATCGTCACAGGTTGTGTCTTCTCACCAACAGACTACAGGAGAAAACTGCAAGGAAATCGACGATTAGCGCAAGCGACAGCAACTCCCGGGAGACTGGAATTTAATCCAGACCTTTGTACGTCATTGGAACAGGCAGCATTTCCATTAGCCACACCATGTTATTTTTGCAACTCCAAATTTCGGTGTAGGTGGAGGGCAACAAGAGTTGGATCAAGGTCAGTGATACCCGAAGTGATACCAACACCCCTCTGCCGGCACAGGAGCAGGCTCAAAGTTAAGTATGCCCTAATGATCCGCCATTCATTCCAGTGAAGAGGAGGTGGGGGTTGCAAACAAAGATCTGGGTCTTGAATACTTGAATTTCTCTGTTAGGAAAAGGAGAAATATTCAGAATTATTATGTGTGTTAAAATGAGTTTTATATGGTTTTGTGGTTCTCTTGTCATGTTTGAAAATGGCAACAAGTGTAAATGTAGAAGGTTCAAATGTAATTGGCAACAAGTGTAAATGTAGAAGGTTCACATGTAATTGGTTTTACAGAAACTGAGATGTATTGTCAAGAGTAAGAAGATGTTGATTTCATGGATAATGGGGATGAAGAAATAGATCCCACAACAGATGCACATGGTTTCACAGTAGATAATGGGCCTCATTACGAGGAGGGCGGTAAGGGGTTAACAGCGCCGGTAAAGGTGCCAGAGCGTTAACCCCTTACCGCCCTATTACAAGGTCTGCTCGGGGGACCCGCTAAGGGCGCCTGGTTTTACCATGGAGGGTCAAGGGGATTTATGAATTTACATGTAGGGGCTTTTTTATAAACAGATTAAAACACAACAGTCAGGGTTTGACCGTGAGAACTTCATTCTGCGGATTTCGCTATTTGATTTTGACAAGCAATAAAATGTAGGGTGAAACAATGCTTGAGGCAAAAAGTGATTGAAACCCAAGAGTTTCAATTGTATTTTTAAGATGTGATGTGCGCGATGAAATGGCAGTTATTTAGACTACAATGTTCCAATGGAACCAGTGAATCGGGGAATGAGATGGTTATCGCTAGTTCAAAGAGAAATTGTTTACTCAGGCTTATTCATATTGCTTGAAGTATTTATGCAAACCAGGTGCAATTAAGAGTTAAGGTTAAAGAGATCAGCCCAGTTATTACTAGTAATGAATTATGTTTGCACACAAATGTTTAACTGTCTGATGAGGTCGTGACCTACCATGGACAAATGCTAAAAGGAGCTGTGGTTTACACATGAGCTGAAGATGGTAGTTAAGATAACAGCTACCAATGAGAATGTGGGAATTGGAGCAACATGGGATTTATTTTAAGAAGTTCTGTCCAATCACATGTGGGGGGTGGATTGTAATAAAATATATGGGAGTGTTTTAACTGTTGAAAAATTGTATATAATGCGTCAACTTATGTGTTTCACTGAGACCTTGGTTAGTTTTACAGCATCATCTAACTGCTCCCCGGACGATTGTACAATAAAGTTGCTTTACGTACAAACACACACTGGCTTCTTAAGTGGTAGACTTGTTTGGGTTAAAGGCCCATCCACACACCTTCCTTGTTAAATAGTTTCCTGTGACACTTTACAATGATTTACTGAACGGCAATTAATTGCCGAGGAACTGTTTATGGTAGAAAGTTTAATTTGTGCACTGCTGAATTTTAACACATTTGAGTGACAAGCTGAATGTTATTACATTTTCAATGCATTTTATTAAAATATTTAAACTGTTTTTCTGCAACATATTCAAAGCTGCATATCAGCTTTTTAAAATCCAAACAGATTCTACATTAATAATATAGATCAGCAAATAGAAGATCTCTTATATTACTTTAAGCAAGAAGCCAGGTTTTAAAGGGGATGACCATGTGTGGCCATGTTATAAGTAACGTACGATAGGGGGTGCTTTATCCCATATATAAAGAGCTTGACCCCTGACCAGCCTTTAAGCGCTACAATATTCCAGCAAGGTCTGTGATCACCAACCAGATACAGACAGTGCACTCTTCAGCTGGTAATACAGCTCAGTGGAATAGTGCACCTGCAGCAAAGATCAGTGCATGGGAAGGAGGATGTAGGTTCAAACCCGTCAAGCACAATGCAACCTTCAAACCGAGATGCAAATATTATTATGATTATTTCTGTGTAATAAGAAATATTTATTTCAAGCCAAAAAACCTATTTGGTGCTTATTACAAACAACAAGAAAACATTGAGTTTAAAAAAGATGCAATACTAACAGAAATCAAGTTTGGTTATAACTGGTCCTGAAAACCCCAAGTACTCAAACGAACTGTATTTCATCAATCGAAGGGTAAGGAAAGTACCACCATTTTCTTAAATCTACAAAAAGCAATTTCACTCCAGAGCTATGAATCTGCAAGCCTGGGCCGTAAACACTATGGGGGTAATTCATAGAATTTCGCACACAAGTGGCGAACGCGGCTGGCGCACAGTGTGCGCGTGCGAATGTCTGCGCCAGCCACGTGCGCTAAAATTGATTTCCACGCACAGCGTATTCATGGATTTTAGCCTCCAAAACCAGCCCTGGCGCAGAGTGGCGCAGCGACCCTGCAGCAGTGCCAGTTATGCCCCCAAGAACACCCTTGTGCAAGGAAAAGCCATCGAAATCCCCAATCCAGCGCAAAGGGCTGCGCTAACCCTGGACCAGTTTACAGGGCTGCCAAACAGCAAACGCCAAGCGGGGAACGTGTATTACTGGGGTTTGCGTGAAGTTTCAGACGCGATAGGCCCTGTGCGAGCGGGGTACGTGTATAACTGGGGTTCGCGTGAAGTCTCACACGCGATTGGATCCGGGTACGTGTATTTCGGGGGTGCGTGGGAAGTTCCACACGCGATAGGCCCTGTGCGAGCAGGGTACGTGTATAACTGGGGTTCGCGGGAAGTTTCACACGCGATAGGCCCTGTGCGAGCGGGGTACGTGTATTACTGGGGTTTGTGGGATGTTTCACACGTGAAAGGGCGTGTGCAAGTGGGGTACGTGTATAACTGGGGTTTGCGGGAAGTCCCAGACGTGATTTCAGCAGGGTATGTGTATTTCGGGGGTGTGCGGGAAGTTTCACACGCGAAAGGGCCTGTGCGAGTAGGGTACGTGTATTACTGGGGTTTGCGGGAACTCTCACACGCGATTTCAGCAGGGTACATGTATTTCGGGGGTGCGTGGGGAGTCCTACACGTGAATTGGCAGTGTGGGTCCTCCCAGGTGTTCCCTCTACACCCTCCACGGCCCCTGCAGGCAGCCCACACCACAGGGGACTACGCTGCACCCCTGGTCATGTCCCGCAGGCAGCCCATCCACCATGGGCATGCCCCCCCCCAGCCAAGCCACATGACACCTTGCACTACTGATCACCAACGCATGTCCCCCTGCACCCCCACCCCCCAGCAGTGCAGGGCACCTGCCAGCAGGCCCCCACTCATGTCCCCCTTCACCCCCACACCCCAGCAGTGCAGGGCACGTGCCAGCAGGCCCCCACTCATGTCCCTTTGCACCCCCACCACCCAGCAGTCAGGGGCACCTGCCAGCAGGCCCCCAATCATGTCCCACTCATGTCCCCCTGCACTCCCACCCCCCAGCAGTGCAGGGCACCTGCCAGCAGGCCCCAACGCATGTCCCACTCTTGTCCCCGGCACCCCCACCCCCCAGCAGTGCAGGGCACCTGCCAGCAGGCCCCCACTCATGTCCCACTCAAATCCCCCTGCACCCCCACCCCCCAGCAGTGCAGGGCACCTGCCAGCAGGCCCCCACTCATGTCCCCTTGCACCCCACCCCCCAGCAGTGCAGGGCACCTGCCAGCAGGCCCCCACTCATGTCCCCCTGCACCCCCACCCCCAGCAGTGCAGGGCACCTGCCAGCAGGCCCCCACTCATGTCCTCCTGCAACCCCACCCCCCAGCAGTGCAGGGCACCTGCCGGCAGGCCCCCACTCCTGTCCCCTTGCACCCCCACCCCCCAGCAGTGCAGGGCACCTGCCAGCAGGCCCCCACTCATGTCCCACTCATGTCCCCCTGCACCCCCACCCCCCAGCAGTGCAGGGCACCTGCCAGCAGGCCCCCACTCATGTCCCACTCATGTCTCCCTGCTCCCCCACCCCCCAACAGTGCAGGGCACCTGCCAGCAGGCCCCCACTCATGTCCCCCTCCCCCCAGGTCATGACGATCCTCAATCATGGCCCTTATGGCCAGCCTCCCCAGCCCAAAGACCCAACCAAGTATTGCATCCACCCACATAGAAAAGGCAATTACATGATACAACCCCAATGGCAAGTATGTAAATGAACACATGTCCGTCACACACACAAAATGGGTGCAAGTGAATGTAAAAACCCATATCATGACATGCATGAAACCAATGAGATAATACCACACATCGAAGTATGAAGAAAAAAATGTATTAAGAACAACATGAATGTAATCAAAATCCAACACACAACAATGGGAATAATAAAAGAAAATCTGCATGTCCGTGAAAGAATAAAAAATAAGAAATCATAATCCAAAGAAATCCAAAAGAAATGGTGTCCAAAGTCACAGTCCAACAAAGCAATTCCAAGGGAAAAAAGAAAGTGAAAACCATTGCTCCATTGTGAAAATAAAAAAAAGAGAATAATCCAATGGTGAACTATGTACAGATGAACAATCCAGGGTCCATGACCCCAACTGATGAAATGAAACCTATCAAAAATACTACCTAATAAAAAACTATATACAAAAACGTGGTGCATTGTCCAAGCGCAACCAAAATAAAGAAAAAACTAAAGAAAACCTAACACTATCTAACTATATACAATGGCGGCGGGCAAGTCCAGCGGCTCACTCTGTGGTGTCCCGGGCCAGGGCATCATCAAACTCCATGTCTATTTGCCAGAGGCGGGACTCTGTCCTGGCCCGAGGTCTCGCAGGGAGGCACTCATGGCCTGTTCCAACTCCCTGCGAGTTGCCTCGAGGCACTCTGCCCGCCTCAAAGCACGACGCATGGAGAACTCCGCCCTGACCATGGTGAGCCGTGCCTCTTCCGCCCCCCACCGCTCCGCACCTATCTGCTGGCCCAACCGGTGCCACACGGAAGACACTCCCATTCCTGGGTCCTCCTGCCCTCTGGCCGATGCCTGCCCCTCCGATGTTGATGGCCCCGAGCCATCATTGCTCCCACCTAGAGCCTGCTCCTGCTGCTGCAGTCCATGTGCCGTGTCTGATGGTGCCTGCACATCCTCCATCTGCTGGTCTCCAGTTGTGGTGTCCACCCCTGCTGGGCTGCCGACTCCCGACTGTGGCAGGGATGTGAGCTCCACCAAGCTGGCTGTGTTGGTCGGGCCAGGTCCACAGAGGGCCCTGGTGGAATCTGGGCCGGAAGATGGTGTGGAGAACGACTGGCGCATAGTCTCCACAGAGGAGGAGAGGTCCGCCAGAGTGCGCGACACATGTAGGAACCCACCAACAGGGCCGCTCCCAGCAGTGCCACGTCACGACGCTGCTCTCCGTGATGGCGTGCGTTCTACGCCCTGGAAGAACACAAATCATCACGAATGACATGTGTGCGCAATGCAACACCAACCTGGACGGAGCCCATACATCCGTGGGACCCCTCGTCCACAGGTAGTGGAGAGGCAGATGACATGGCACTCTCCCCTACCTGCGGACGGGCCTGGGACGGGGCCTCCCTGCTGGTGCATGGTGGTGCAGTCACAGGGTCAGGGGCAGCGACATGCACAGGCCCCTCCGCGGTGACCTGTGCTGCCTCCTGACCATGGCCCTGGACTGCACCGCTTGCACCAGTGGTACTACCCCCACCAGGCCCCATGTGCGGCTCAGTAGCGGGCTCCTCCTCCTCTGTGGAGACCACCAACCTGGATGTCTCCACACCGTCTTCCGCCATTGGAAGCCCCTGTGGGGGCTCACCGACCCTTCTGCCGCATCCGTTGTGGCAGACGCAGCACCAGCCCCTCGCTCCCGGATGATGGTAATTCCTGGGAGGGTGGCTGGGCCTTGCGTCGCCGCCCAGTGGAGGCATCCTCGCCGCTTGGCTCCACAGCGCCGTCTCCGCCCTCTTCTTCACTTGACGCTGCGTAGAGGGAGACATAGAACACAAGAATCAGGGTACAGTACAAAATACCCTAGACAGGAAGCAATAACACATGAGTGGCACTGTCAAATGTCACTTCCATCCTGTCATTCCACAACACATGGGTGAATGCACACAACACACATGCAGAAACAGTCCCGGCGCCTGCAATCAACATCAACATCCATGTAGAAGGGCCCCTGTAAACCAAGATGTTGCTTTCAAAGTCACATGCATCCATGGCGTTTCAAAGTCACACACACACTTCTCAGGCACACACACACACACACATGTGCACCATACATTTACATGACATCAGCACCCATTCCTAACCCCCCCTTCATGTCCAGGAACAGAGACAGCCATGCTTTCATGTGTGCATTCCGCATAGAGCTCCCCATGTTGCATCAAAACACATGCACCAACCATGTGGTTCACACATAACTGGTCTCACATGCATGACCATGATGTCCCTGCACACACACATCCATACATGGCCTATGTCACACATACAGGCAAGCATCAGACTACCAGCACACTGCAACATGCCCTGTCTCACACAGCACTGCTTGGCCACTTACCGCTCAACTGCAGACGGGTCTGCCTCTGAAGGATCTGGGCATGGAGCGCTGGGCCTACGCGTTCCAGGACCCTCATCTGGATGTTACTCATGCGTGCCCGGCCCCCCTCCGCGAGGCGCCGGTCCTTGTGGAGGGTCCTGGACCTGAAGTCCTCAGAGGGTCCTGGACCTGAAGTCCTCGCTTCTTGACGTGCTTGATGTCGTGGGTTGCCACCCCCTCTGCGTTGATGGCAACAACTACGTCGTACCAGATCCTCTCCCGTCCCTCCTTGTTGGCACGTGATGTTCCGAAGAGGGCATCATAATGCCCCAGGACATGCTCCACCAGGACACCAACGTTGGTGGCAATGAAGCTGGTAGCCCTCTGCCTCTCTGGCTGGGGGTTGCCAGTGGTGCCAGATGGAGATCTGCCCGACATGGCAACCCCAGAGGCAGGAGTGGGTCCTGGGGCTGGGCTGTGGAGCGATGGTATCCGAGTCGGGAGTCTTCTGTTCCAGCAGGGGTGGACACAGCAACTGGACCCCTGCAGATGGCTGATGTGCAGGCACCAAATATCAGGGCACGTAGGCAGCAGACAGTCAGGCAGCAGCAGATGGCAGGTGGGAGCGTGCTCAGGTCTCTGGGGGGCAGGAACATGGCCTTCAGGGCAGGAGCGTGGTCTTCCATGTGTGTATGCGTGGCCAGCTTGATACGGAGTGATTTGGCACATGAAAAAATTGCACGTCAGCGTGTAATTCGAGGAAAGGCCCTTAGCACGTAAGCGCGTCAGCACACATACGCGATTTAATTGGACCAAAGGCCCTTAGCGCATAAGCGCGTCTGTGACGTATCGGGCACGGGCGTTGCCCTTTCGCGTGTAAAACTTCATGCGAACCCCAGGAATACACATACCCCACTTGCACAGGGCCCTTTTGCGTGTAAAACTTCACGCGAACCCCAGGAATACACATACCACACTCGCACAGGGCCCTTTCGCGTGTAAAACTTCACGTGAACCCCAGGAATATTGACCCTGTGCGAGTGGGGTACGTGTATCCCTGGGGTGCGCGGGAAGTTTCACATGCGATTTGAGCAGGGTACATGTATTTCGGGGGTGCGCAAGAAGTTTCACACGTGATTTGAGCAGGGTATGTGTATTTCGGGGGTGCGCGGGAAGTTTCACACGCGATTTTGCTGTCAGAGTGGTGTACTGAATTTCGGGGGTGCGCGGGGAGTCCTACACGTGAATTGTCAGTGTGGGTCCTCCCCAGTGTTCCCTCTACACCCCCCACGGCCCCTGCAGTCTGTACCCCCAACCCCCAGCAGTCAGGGGCACCTGCCAGCAGGCCCCCACGCATGTCCCTTTGCACCCCCACCCCCAGGCAGTCAGGGGCACCTGCCAGCAGGCCCCCACTCATGTCCCTTTGTATCCCCACCCCCCAGCAGTCAGGGGCACCTGCCAGCAGGCCCCCACGCATGTCCCTTTGCACCCCCACCCCCAGGCAGTCAGGGGCACCTGCCAGCAGGCCCCCACTCATGTCCCTTTGTATCCCCACCCCCCAGCAGTCAGGGGCACCTGCCAGCAGGCCCCCACTCATGTCCCTTTGCACCCCCACACCCCAGCAGTCAGGGGCACCTGCAAGCAGGCCCCCACTCATGTCCCTTTGCACCCCCACCCCGCAGCAGTCAGGGGCACCTGCCAGCGGGCCCCCACTCATGTCCCCTTGCACCCTCACCCCCCAGAAGTCAGGGGCACCTGCCAGCAGGCCCCCACTCATGTCCCCTTGCACCCTGACCCCCCAGCCATCAGGGGCACCTGCCAGCAGGCCTCCACTCTTGTCCCCCTGCACCCCCACCCCCCAGCAGTCAGGGGCACCTGCCAGCAGGCCCCCACTCATGTCCCACTCATGTCCCCCCTACACAAAATAAAGATGCACAGTCATGGCCCACTTCTACACCAAAAAATACCACATCACGCCACCACATTCTTGAGACGCAATGATTTCCCAATCCACCCCACACTGACATGCCTATCTCAAGACACAAACCAAAACTCAACTATGTACATCAACACATGTCCATCACACACATACACTGGTTGACATTGCCTGTGTAAACCCACAATTTCGCATGAGCAAATCCCACACATGGAACTAAAATATGAAAATGTATTATGTACATAAATAAATAAATGAAATGAAAGCATACCAAAATATCAAACATGAAATGATAAGCATGTGAAAAAGATGAAAGAATGAAAATGATAAGCAATGCAAAAAAATTTGAAAGAAAAAAAGTCCAAACTCTCCCTCCACCAACGCAAATCCCAAAAAAGGTAAAAAAAGATATCCATTGTTTCATGTTCATAATGATAAATAAAAATGCGAAATCAATCCATAGTCCAACAATTTACAATACATTGTCCTGAAAAGAAATAACCATTACTCCATGTCCATAATGAAAATAAAAATCAAAATGAATCCATGATGTAACTATATACAATCCATTGTCCAAAATAAAGATCCATTAATCCATGTGCAAAAATCCCAAAAATAAATCAATCCATTGTCCAACGATGTAAAGAGTCCATGAGCCCAACTAAACCAATGAAACTACCTAAAAATATAACTATATACAAATGTGTGTGGCATTGTCCATTGACCACAAATAAAAGAAAAACGAAAAGGAAACCTAACTCTAAAAACTATTTACAATGGCAGCGGGCTAGTCCGACGGCTCACTTTTGGATGTCCCGGGGCAGGGCATCATCGAACTCCTGCTCAATGTCCTGGAGGCGGTCCTCTTCCATGGCCCCGATGGTTCGCAGGGACGACGACATGTTCTCCTCCAACTCCCTGCGAATTGCCTCGAGGCACTCGGCCCGCCTCAGGGCCCTCCGCATGGAGTTCTCCGCCCTGACCTTCAAAAGGTGGGTGTGGTGGGCGTGGTAGGGGACGTGGCCGGGATTTGCAGGGTGCCCCTCTACCCCCATGTTTGGAGGAACAATCAGGGACACCCATGTCCCCCCCATGGTTGAGGGAAACGTGGCTGACACCATCCCAGCTCAGCCCCTGTTGGACCAGCCAATTGTGGCACCTGACCTGGCACAGGATCACTCCCAGGCTGACTTCCAGGTCAGCAAGTCTAGGCCACGTGTGGCGGTGCAAGTTGTTGTCACCAAGCCACTTGGATCTGGGGCAGCTATGTCATCTGCTGCCCCAAGTATGCAGTGTGGGGAGGCTGCAGGGGCAGCTTCAGCTACATCCGTCCCAGCTCTGACTCTCCCAGCTAAGACAGTGTCAGTCCAGGTCCATCAAACTGACGTTCCCCCTGCCAACATTACCCTGCAACCAATGCCTGCATCAAGACCTATGGTCATTGTGCATCCCCACACTCCTACTACCCAGTCCACCGGTGATTCTGCCCCTACTGACCAGAGCGGCGTAAGTCACTCTGGCTCCGCTCCACCTTTAAAGAAGAGGAAGAACGGTGCTCTGACACGACAGGCTGAGACACCAGACACGGCTACACACTCCAGCACATCAAAGAAGCCTTGCTTTAATGACGCAGAACTTGATGCACTTGTGTCCTATGTGTCGGCACATAGCCGCGAAATGTTGGTGACTGCAGGGTGCAAGACCACACCTGGTCAACGTAGGGCGGACCGCATAAATCCCCTTGGATTTGTGAGGCACACAGCTGATGATTGCTACAAGCGGTGGAATGACCTGAAACGCAGAGCAAAGAACAAGCTGGCCTCAAATCATGCCGCTACTCTGGTGACTGGCGGTGGGTCTCCACAAGAGGACAACAAACTTACTGAACATGAGTCTGTTGCTGGGGCCTTCATCACAGAGGAACAGATCCAAGGTGTGGGGGAACTACCTGATTATGATGCATTGTCCGGTGAGTGCCCATGCATGTGTGTGTAATGCATGTGTATGTTGTTTGGGTGACGGGTTCTGATTGAGTGCCAGGTGAGGGTGTGTGTGCCTGGGTGGTATGGGTCACCCATGTGCTTCATCCAAAACATTCAGCGGCCTTGGATTTGGGTGTGACAGTATCCCTTCTGCCCACAGTAGTAATTTAGCGCAACATTACGGCAGTTGCCCTTGAAGTGGCATCTTGCAACAACATTGTTTGTATTTTTCATTGTCTGTTCAGGCTGATTGTTTCAATTCTCCCACTTTTGCTATGCATTCCTCAGCACTATTGTCACATTTGTGACATGCTTCTGTCATTGATGAACCCCACATTGGCCCACATGTGTTACCTTGTTAGGTGAATGATTTGACCATTCAGGCTGATTGAGTATTGGCCTGATCATATACATTTTTGGGGCCTGTTTGAATGTGGAACATGATAGTTGTTTCCTGTCATGTTGAAGTGCACAACCATTGATGTATACATCAGCCTGCAATCACTGTATTTTTGCACACTGGATGTGTTTCAGTGTGTGGCACATGCGTATTTTGTCACACTATGTAGCATTCTTCATCTCATCATGTCCATCTCACATGGATGGCTGACAGTACTCATTCACTGACATATGGATGTCATTGTGGAATGTACCATGGCTATCGTACATGCCATCTGTGTGATGGCATGTGCCATGTATGTGTATTGGACATGCCACTCACAGGCCAATGTGTGATGGCAGTGCTACCCAGCATGCAGCAAATGTGTTGCTCTTCCATCTTGGTGTCATCAGTGTCTGCCTTTTGCCTCCCCTTCCAACTCAGTGACAGTGCATGCATGGGAGGGTTATAGTCATGTGGGACATGTGTAAATCATTTACTGGTTCTGTAGCTTGTCAGGCCTATTTGTGTGCTATGGTGCTAATGCCCGTTTCCATTTTTCGTCTTTCATGTTTTTGCAGGGGATGACGCACTTGATGCTGTTGAGGTTGAGGAGATGGTGCAGACCGAGGAGCAATCTCAGGCACGACCGGGCACCAGTGGGGGACGTGGTGTGGTGGTGGGTGAGAACCCAATCTTGCTGCAGACCATTCTGTCCAGGGGTGTCTCTGGGTGCACCTCCCCAGACCTCTATTCAGGTGCTGATTCGGATGACGAGACCTATGTGCCGTCGCAGGTAAGTGTTTCTGGCAGGGATTCTGTTCTGTCCAACCCACCTGCACCAGGGGTAGAACCCTCTATGGGGATGTCAGTGTTGGTAAGTCCGCCTTTGGCGGTTACGGATGCAGGGTCACACTCCACAACATCTGATCCTGCCCCTGGGCCAGCAGATCAGAGGGAGAATGCAGTCCTGCAGCCTCAGTCAGTACCGGCACAGCAAGGCGCAGATCGCCTTGCCCCAAACAGGTGTGGTGCCCGCCGACGCGGTGGCCGTACGCCACCAAGCAATACTGTATGGGAACAATCCATGTACGGTATGGCAACCCAACAGGCAGCATCAGTTTAGATGATGGCTCAAGCAATGGAGAGGGTGGCCACTTCCATTGTCCCCCCTGAAAGGCAGATGGAGCAACTACAGCAGGCAACAGACTCCATTTGCCAATCACACAGGGAGGACATGTTGGCGTCCAACAGGGACAGACGGGTGGCACTGGAGACTCTACGCCAATCGATATCAATAGAGTCCCAGGGCCACAGGGAAGCCCTGAGGGTAGAACTCCATCACCTCAGGGAGACTCTTGTTGACCATGAGGCTTCCACTAAATTGAGGACAGAACAGCCGCTGGAGCGGCTCAAACGTTCGCTCTCAGCTGAGATGCAGGCAACTCGGGAGGAGATCCGGGCATCACGTCAGGTGCTGCATGGGGATCTCCGCACTATAATCCTCCAGAATGAGACCTTCCACACCCGCATGCTTGCTGCCATGGAGGACCATACCAGGGCTTTGCGTGGGCTGCCTCCCATAGCACCACCACCTCCTGATGCAGCAGCAGAGGGTGATGAGAGCGACAGCAGCAATTCTCCCACATTGGCATAGCCGTGCAGGCCATGAGCCCATGGAGGTGTTTTTTTTTCCCCCAACATCCACACAGGTGGCTGTTGGTGCGCACCCTGTCCTCGGACCTCCTGGGTGGCCTTCCCCCCACCCCCCACATGGCCATTTTTGATTTTTGATTTTTTTTTACAGTGTGTTGCCTTGTGTGGCTCCCGTGGGCATCCACTGTATTCTGGCTGGGCACATGCAGGCTTGTCCTGAGTTTGGGTTAGATGCTTGGGTTCGTGAGACACACACCGCTCCTGCTTCCCGTTTCCATGGGCTTGCAAAGGGTGTGCCCAAGTGACAGTGACTTACACAGTGACATTGGACTCCCATGAGCTGTGTGGGCAGTCTGTAGTCAATACTGTGTATACATTCCTAGTGGATATTGTTGTTGTATTGTACACTGCGTGGTATATTGATATGTGCTTGTGCATCCATGTCTTCCTCCTAATTTGCATGTTCATTCCTCATGTCTTCACAAGGCCGTCTACTTTGGAGATGGAGTTCATGTTGTAAGCAGTGCACTTACACATTTGCATGGCAGCAACACTGTACAGTTGGAAGGGGTCGATGTGCTGGCATAATCAGGTTGTAAGACTACCACTACTTTAACTTAGTACTGTCATGTTTTTGCTATGTTTGAGGTTGTGTAGCTGCATTGTATTGTTGGTAAGTATTTGGTCATGTGTGTTGTTAGGTCTACATTACTGGGAGCATATTGTGTGGCCAGTTTCCATTAGGGACACTGTACTTTGTGAGACTTGTGTCAGGTTTTGGGGATTGCTTTGTTTGCTCTCACATAGCATGACATGCCATGGTGTGTTGGGTGGCGGTGCTGGGGAGGGGTTGAGTGACATGGCACTGTTGTCATGTTGTATTTTGCAAGGGGGTAATGAATTTAGCAGCATAGAAGTGTGTCTTTTGATGACACAGCATTGGTGGTGTTTGTGTAGGTAGGGATGCACACAATGTAACACTTCCAGGTGACCAATCTCAGGCTGGCATGGTTGTGACAGTTGTCTGTCCCTTATGTCATCATCCTTGTCAGATGGTATGTGCCAGGGCTGTGTGCACTCCACAGGGGTGTGATTTTAGGTGAAGTAATTAGCCACCAGCTGCCTACGGGCTGCCTCACCCCATGCCCTTTCCCCTCCCATGCGCAGCGGCCGTGCATGTGGTTGGGGATGTGGGGGCACCACCATGTCCACAGGCAGGCCCTGGCGTGTTGCAACGTTGTGCAGGACACATGCTGCCACTATGATCCTGCACACTACTGGGGGAGCGTATAACAGCTGCCCCCCAGAATGGTCAAGGGAGCAGAAGCGTGACTTGAGCACTCCGAATGTGTGCTCCACTATGCCCCGGGTTGCAATGTGGGCTGTGTTGTATCTTACCTCGGGTGGCGTGGTGGGGTTCCGAATTGGCGTCATCATGTGGGTGCTCAAAGGGTAGGCACTGTCCCCTGGGGAGGTGGTGATGGGTATCATTAGTGGGGTTGTGACATTACTCAGTATCTGACATGCATGCATGTACTGTGGCATTTATACTCACCGAGCATCCATGTATCGCCATGCCACCCAGCTTCTAGGTCCCGGTTTAGGGTTGACATTCTGTAAATGAAACTGTCGTGGGTGGACCTTTGGTAGTTGGCATATACTAAGGTGATGATTCCCTTGGCATCACATACTACCTGGACGTTGATGGAATGCCAGTGCTTGCGGTTTCTATAGATGTGCTCTGATGCCCTGGGGGGACGTAGAGCCACATGGGTGCAATCAATGGCACCTAGGACTTTGGGGAATTGTGCCACCCCATAGAAATCCTGGATGGCAGCATGCCTTTCTGCAGGTGTTCTGGGCAGGTATATGTGCCTGCGGACTGATGGGTGTGCAGTCATGATGAACAAGACCTGGTGTAGGCAGCGTGACTGCGTGGCCTGTGACACCCCCCCACTATAGCACTTGTCCGCTGAAATGATCCAGTGGCCAAGAAGTGCAGTACATTGAGGACCTTCTCCAGGGGGCTGAGTGCTTTGGAGCACAGGGTGGGTGATGTGAGGTCATCCTCCCACTCACTCACCAGGTCGGTTATTATGTGAGGTGGAAACCTGTACCTCCCATATACCTGGTCATCAGGCATCCCAAAAAGGCTGGTTCTGGGTGTGAAAATTCTGGGCCTGACTATCCTCCTCCTCCTCCTGCGGTATCCCACGACCACTGCTGCTAGGAACGGTATATTCATCCTGGCGTCTGAGCTTGTTTGTTGTTTGCGCGCACTTTTATGCTGCGCAGGTCCACGTACGCCTGCTTCCTGTTGGCGTACGTGTTTCCGGATTAGCGCGTCTTTTTTGGCGCACGCGTTAGCCCCGTTCAAGTCCATGAATACGTGTTTAGAACGTGCGTGTGGGCATTCCGTGCATTTGCCTCCTGTACTTCTCCCGTGACGCCCACATTTTCACGCGGTGTTCCCCATTCCGCGTGTCACCTCTCTGTTCCTCCTACTTTTGTTGTGTGCGCAGCACTATGTGCGATTTCGCTGTGCGCGTAGCGCACGCTGTTTGGAGACGTGTGCGCCAGCGTGCGCCACGCAGAATTTTGGCGCACATCCTGGGATTTACACACGCACAGACTTCCATGAATCGCTGTGCGTGGGTTTCGCTGCAAATTTTCGCACTGGCACTGCGATGCGCACGCTTTCGCACGCTTGCGCTGAAAATTTCAGCGCACATTAATTCCATGAATCGGCCTGTATATTCCTTTAAATCGAGCCTTCGGCATTAAAGACACAACGCAGCTAGTTTTTTTTTACAGTGTCCTGTCGGCACATTCAACAGTAGAAACTGTTCCCTTTAATCCACAGCATGGGGCAATGACAATGTTCAGTCAAGAAAATCCATTGTTTAAATACGAAAGTTCCAGAGAACACACTTTAAAGGTAGCTTTGCCAGTTGATGACAGCCATCTAGCACAATAGACAGAAGTAAACAATACAAGAAACATTCACTATTTATACCTGCATTCTGTGGTGAAAGCCTCTTGATAAAGTGCAGTCTATAATGACAGAAAGTGAATAGAGAAAAGATAGTATGTTAAAAATATATATATTTAAAACAATCTGAAAAAAACTCCAAGAGACTAGATTCAAAATTTTGAAAAACAAGAAAGATGATTTTAAAATACAGCATGAAAGAGCTGTGAGGCGACCAGGAACAGTATTGCTGTGTGACTGAAGGAGTATTGGTGATGGATCACAAAACATGAGGAATGGGGGCTTGCGGAATGTGGGCTTACTTTCGGGTGAAACCCACCAAATGTGGGTGACTTGACTCCGGCAAGCTGTGGGAGATTTGACATCTGTTTTCCTTTTCTTGTTTCTTTTCAATTTTCTTGAAATCTATGATTTCTCCTTTCTGTCCTTTGTTTCATGTTTTCATTTCTTTGCCTTTTCTTTTCCTTCTCTCATCACTAACATTATCCTTTCCTTCACCTCCTGTCTCCACCCACCCATGAGCTGCCCACTGTTAGTTTCAGTTCAGTCACATTTTACTTTTGTTGATACTGTCCGCCATTTAACTTGGTTTCAATCGGATCCCTCAGCCTTGCAAGCCTCTGATGGGTATTCATTGTAACACTGTGCTCAAGGCCTGCAGGGCTCTAACCAAGATAAGGTAATTTAGGCTAACAAAGATGTGCTAACGTTGGAGAGTTTCTGAGAGGGTTCTATGTGAAATGCCCCTGTGAAAAATTCACCAGACAGGCGATTCCTTTCCCTCTGCCCCTAAAAGCCTTCGCCCACATATTCTAGGACAGGTATTATTTGCTATTCTAACTCCAGTCCTAGAATATTTGAGGAAAGTGCTTGATTTTCTTGGAAATGCAAACTTGGGGACATTCCCAGGTGACTTTATCACTGGATACATACAGTCTGACAGATAGGCATTAAAAAGCCTTTGCTGTGTTCATTGTGCCACTCATGCAGGTGCTAACGGACATACCCCCTCTTGCCCTCCTCACCAGAGCTCGTGTCCCCTGGGCAGTCGACCACTTTGACCGCACCTAGAAACTGCTCTGAATCTACGGCAAACTCTTAATTCAGAAACTAAAAAGTGGCTCAGCGTATTTCAGTGTAGTTTTCAGTGCAGGCTGCTAGGATTTGGAATTCATATTCCCTCTCTCTCTCTCTATCTCACCTTCCCTTCCTTTTTCTCCTTCCAGTCACTGTAAGCATCCTGAGTAAGTCCATAAACACGCAATAGACTACGTTTTCCAAATCATACTTCCCACACAATTTCTATATATTTCAGGAGCCTTCATATGCTGCGTATCAGAAGGCCTACAGGACCTTTCCCGGAAAAGGAGTAGAGAGATATTGATAGAATCACTTTGCACTTCCATTTAAGATTTACAGCTCACCAGTTTTGAAAGCCTTCTGCACTTGTTCTAATGAAAAGCAGAGCTGCCAGCCATACTGATTGATGCAGGCTGCTGAAGCTCTGCCATATAGTAATGAAAGATGTGGAGCTCTGCCAAAGAAAGACAGTACTGCAGAAGATTGCATTGTTTGTAGGTTTAGGAAATTGTTAATGGCCAAGTGGAAGGTGCAGATTGCAGAAAGAGTGAGTCATGGCCAGAAGAGACGAACAATCAATATTTAGCTGGTTGGAGAGTATTAGCATATCATTTCACAGGGTGTGGTAGAAGAAAGTCAAAGCAAATACGAAGATTATTCATTACATAAACGTTTACATGAAAGAACAGACTGTAAACTGGGCACATTGGTGTCATTACGAGTTTGGCAGTGTAGGAAAAAGGTGGAGGCCATTTCGTTACCTCCATTGTTCTCGCACCGCCAAACTACAAGTTTGTCAATATTACCACCAGTGGAATTACCATGAGGTAATAACGCCGATTTTTGGAGTTAAAGTGAAGGAGTTACCTCCAGTAAATCCCCACTTTACCGCCAAAAATTGGTGCTATTACCACACGATAATTCCAACGGTTGTAATACTGCCAAAAATCCCCAATGGAGTCCCATGGACTCCATAAAATGGAGATTTACATGCCAAACCGCCACTTGTAATCCGGCGGAATTACCGGCGGCGGTAATACCACCAGTGGTAATACCACCGGACCAAGTGGTGGTAACAGCCATACCATTTGCTGGTATCTCTGTGGTATTACTGCCGAGATACCACCAAACTCGTAATGAGCCCCATTATTTTATGTTGTCTTATAATTGTGCCGCACCTCCTGCCAAATGTAATGCTGTCAAAGCAATGTAGGAATGGCCCTTAGGAAGACTATGGTCTGAAAAGACGAGAAAGGGGAGCAACGCAATGAATGCAATAGAAATTGTAGTTTAGGCACTTTACGGAAAGCTGAAAAGTCTACTGTGGAAACATTTGAAGCCAATGAGTGGATAGCGACATCTTAAGCGGCGACAGCGTCACTTTCCATGAAATCTTGAGCGGCGACAGCGTTGCCGCGCTCTGTTGCATAATGTTCTCTGGGGTGGCCATGCAGCTCAGCCCCTCCTCCACCTCTATCCTTAGGGAAGAGCCCAATGTCTGATAGACTACAGTGTTTTTTGGTCTGTTATCTGCTAATGTGGGAGAGTGTGATAGGGCTAAAGAGGAGAGCTTAGTCGTGGCTCAGTAAGTGTTGATGTGCTAATGGCTAGGTCTGTGGTGGCCGTCTGTGAGGGGTTTGTGTGTGTGGTGTAAGGTGGTGGGAGGTCTTAGAGAGGAGTCAGTTAGTTGGGGGATGTGATTAGGTCTTACAAAGCAAAACAACCTGCAATCATACACTCCTAGTCTTGGCAATTTGCAAACAGGTACAATTTCTCTAGTTCCCAAAGCTAGCCGTTCCCAATGCTCTCTGCCGGTGACGCTGTTTCTTCCCTCTCTTCTTCTCTTTCTTGTTCTCTTGCCAATCTTCAGCCAGCCTCTTTCTTTTCACCTACCCGCAAACCTTCACAACCTTGGCTTACGGAGCAACTTGGCTCGTTGCGGCAAACCCTTTGCCACCTAGAACGTCGTTGGCATAAGTAACACTTGGACTCCGACTTTTCTTCACTGTCTTCCTTTCATTCATCTAATGATGTTGCTCTTCTCGTTGCTAAGTGTTCCTACTATTCCAACCTTCTTAACTCTTACACACCTCATCCTCGCTGTCTCTGCCTTTGTCTCACATACTTTCTCCTTCTCCCTCTGATCTTACTCTTATCTCTTCTTTCTCAGCTACCGACCTTGCTTCTTTACCTCTAACGGCAGCCTTCTCCGCTCAACTATTGTTCACTCCTCTACTCCTAATGCCCCCATTTCTCCTCAAGCTTCTTCTATATCTTCTTTCCTTTCAGTTTCCATCTCTGACACTGCACTTCTGTTGTCCAGGGCTCACCTTACTTCTGCTCCTTCTGAGCCCATTCCTTCATCCCTGATACGCATGGTCTATCCCTCCAGATTGCCTTACCTGACTACTGTTTAATATCTTCCTTGTCTCTTCTACTTTTCTCACATCATTCAAGCATGCCACTATTTCCCCTATCGTAAAAAAAACCTTAATTCGACCCTTCTCTTCTCTCTAATATCCCTTCTTCCCTGTCTCTCCAAGCTCTTGGACAGTCCGGTTTACTCTCAAGTCTCTCCTTTTGGATCTTCTAACTCTATTCTTACTCACTTTCAATCTGGTTTCTGCTCCCATCATCCAGAGACTGCACTACTCTCTGTCTGTGACTGTCTTCTCTCTGCATTTTATTCAAAGCACTCTTCTCTTTTAATTCTCTTTGACTAATCTGCCGTTTTGAATACCGTAAACCACTCTTTCCTTCTTTCTTCTCTTCATTCTTATTGGTTTTCTGGTTCTGTTCTTCTCTGGTTCAAATCTTGCCTGTCTAATTGCACTTACTCTGTTTCTTGGACTGGTAAATCCTCTTAATCTTTTCCCCTTCACTACGGTGTGCCCCGAGTATCGGTCTTAGGTTCCCCTCCTTTTTTCCCTTTACACCTCACCCCTTGACTACATTATTTCTTCCTTTGGGTTGTCGCACCACCTCTATGCTGACAATACCCAGCTATTTCTATCTTATTCCTCCTTCTCTCCTGCTATACACTCCACTGTTACATGTATCCAGGCCATTAAATCCTGGATGTCCAATCACTATTTTGTCATTCTTCAAAGACCAAAGTCCTTTTCTTTCCCGTCTCCTCTATCTCACCTACTCTACTTCCTGCATCCATCTCTTTCCCTCCATCTCTCCTATCTCCCCGTCTGCTCGCAATCTTGGTGTACACCTAGATTCCTCTTTCTTTCGTTTTGATTTCCTCTCTTAGCATATCCAGTCTTTTCTATTGCTCCTGCCTTCTCCTTGGCCTCCCTGCTTCTCATCCTAGACCTCTCAAGTCTACTTTCAATTCTTCTATTCATCTTTTTTGTTCTCTCTCACCTTGTGATTCATTTTCCCCTGCTCCCCCTTACCTTTCTTCCTTGGTGACCTTTAGCTCTCTACCATACTCTCTGCTCCAAGTCTCTTTTGTTCCTAGCTGTTCCTCATCCTCACTATGTCCAGTCCTGTTTTTGCTCATTTTCTTTACTTGCTCCCATTCACTGGAACACGCTCCCACTTTCTCTTAGTTCTATTTCTTTGTACTTTTGTTTCGATCTACCCTCAAAGCTAACTTGCTCTAGATTTATTTTTGTTATTTTTGTCACGTTCCCTTTAATTGTACCGTGATGTGACTATTTGTACAAATCAAATGCAAAAATACCATTATCTCTATCTCTTTTTTTCTCTTCTCTCTCCCACTTTCATTCTCTCTTTCAGATACACTGCACCCCATGAGGAACAAAACAGGCACCTGTGAGTTGGCATCGGAGCGAAAGCAGCGAAATGACAACTCAAACCTGACCATGAGCTAACTGCTTATGGGGGGCAAGAATCTTAGGTTCAGGGGAAGAGCAGGTTGAAATTGGAGGACCACTGTCACCCATATCAACTTCCTTAATATCTTGGTTAGCAAGCTGAGTGAGGATTCCTCAAACCTCACTTGACCATGCTCAGGTACTATGCTCAGTGGCCTGCTGGGACTTTTGGCCATTGAGGCAGAGGAAGGCCTTTGTCAGGCATTCACCAGGCATTGGTTGGTGCATGTTTAGAATCCCTGCTCCTTTGCTCCCTATCATTGGCTTGAAACATATCCATAGATGTGTCAGTCGATCCATACCAATCCATCCAATCTTTTTGTTATCCAACTACATTAACCTTTCACACAGTCTATTCTTTTAACGTACCCACACTTTACCATCAGACGTGGCAGTTCTCAGAGCACTAAACTAGAGCTTTGCCCTGTGCAAATATGTAAAGATAATCCAGGGACTAAAAGGCAGCCCCAACTGGGTGGCACACGCTCTTCTTTAGCTTATCATTCAACCAAACATTACATGTTTATTATCTACCTATCCCTCTTTTAAGCAGCCTCACACAGCATGCAGAATTCCAAACATATTTACAATATACCTCCTTCTGCAATCCAGACGTATGGTCCACCTGAATGGAACCACATGCATTCAAGAGATCACAAACATTCATTTTCCTTTCTGCAGCATCACATTCCCATGTTCTGGTTCTCTTGCAACCGCTTTCCCATCCATTTATCTTCCCCCAACTCTTTTTCCTCCAAAGGACTTGATACAGAGTCAGGAGCACAGTAGGCCTTATTTCAGGCAGAAAAGGCAGTCTCAAACCACTTTTTTTTAAATTACGGTTTGTTACAAACCTTTTATAGAGAAAATAAATGTTTTTTACACAATTTAAAATACATCATGTATCAACATATTTGTTTGTTAACTTAGAAATTTCCATTAGCGGGATTTCTGTCCTGTTAGTTACTCATTATTCATCAGCTTTTTGTTCAATTTCTCTAAGTAAGATGCCAGGGCAAATGTTATCTTGTTGTTTTTACCCTGCGGCAGGACTATCCATCACTCCTCTCTGCTAAGAGAAGGACACTTGGCTAGTTCCATTGCTAAATGGTTAGTTCTCAATGTTATTAGTCCTTTACAAAATAGGAATAAGTGCTTCAGTGTCTCATTTTCATCATCACAAAAACGGCATCTAGCGTCATTTCTCAGAGCTTTTTCCTTTTCTTAGGTTCCGTATTTCTTTTGTGTGAAAGAGGTTTAAGCGAAATTTCAAGAATAGTGCTCTCCTGCGATTGCACAGGAATTTTTCCATGAAGTTCAACACCTGGATTCTGGGGCACTATGCTGCATACATCTATGCTGTAATCTTTGGTCCGTTGTTTCGATCCAATCCTGTGACCAAAATTTCTTTTTTACAGCATTTCGATCATTTTGCAGAGCTTCGTTTTTGGTATTTAGTTGGTCCAGAATTTGTTCATATAATTGTTTCCACTTGCCCAGTACGGATTCATCATGGTCAATAGATGACGTGTTCAGTATTTGGAACTGAGGTAAGCAGTTTTTGCGTCTTACTTTCCTATAGAGGGATAAAGTGTTCCACATTAGTCTTGCGTGGATTGATGTTAGACCTAGCTCATAACGAATACAAGCTGTAGGTGTTCCCTTCGGGAGGTGAAGAATTCTTCTCCAATAGATATTTTCGCATTGCAACCAGGTCGTATAGGGACATCCTAGTGTCGTTTCAGCACTGTGTATCAAAGCTGGTATAACCTTCGCTTTATAGAAGTTAATGATAGATTTCAGAGTAAAACGTGCAGAATTTTCTATGTATTACCGCTCCTTAAGTGGTTAGCGCTTTGCATTTCGATTTAATTTTCTGGTCCATGGATTCGTCAGTGATATTTGAGTTGATTAAAACTCCCACGTAAGCTGATTGCTTTACGCACTTGATTGTGTCGTGGCCTAATTTCCAGCAAAATTTCTCTTTGTAGTTCCTTTTTGAACCTTTAAGGGTTTTCATGACCAAGATGAACAAGTTACTTTCTTACCTGATAACGTTCTTTCGATGGGATGTTCCGACGACGTATTCCACATCTATGACAGGTAATCACCACAGCTGTGCTGCTTCGGAACCTTTTCGGCGTCTGCGTCCTGCGTCGATACGCTGTCCTCGAGGCACCTCCGTCGAGCCGACATCACCGGATGTTATAAGTAGGACGCACGACGCCCCTAGCCTCAGTTGTAGTTTTTTCCCAGAATGTGTGGCACCAGTCTTCTGCCAGTATAACTACAGAAAGCCTTGCGGAAACGAAAGCTGCAATCGCATAAGAAATTCTGTAGAGGGGCAGGTAGGGAGGGAGCGATGTGGAATATGTCGTCGGAACATCCCATCGAAAGAACGTTACGAAAGTACTTGTTCTTCAAAGGGATTGGTTCCTCCAACGTATTCGACATCTATGACAGACTCCCAAAGCAGTACCAACGTATGGAGGTGGGAAAAGAATTTAGAGTTTTAGAATGCCCAATCAAATTGCAGAATAGAGGACTGCCTTACCAAAGGCCAAATCTTGCCCATGGACAGTATCCAGAAAGTAGTGTTTGACAAAAGTATGGACAGAGGCCCATGTGGCTGCTTCACAAATGTTACGAATGGGAACACCCCTCTGCAAGACAGTAGAGGCAGCCACACCCCTAGTAGAATGGGCCCATAAGCCTACCGGAGGGTCCTTACACACCCAACAGTAGAATTCCGAGATGGTCAAGATAATCCATCTGGACAAGGTTTGCTTAGTAACAGCTTGACCCAAACGCCTTCCAGCGTATCCTACCAAGAGCTGATCGTCCACTCTGACCCGGGACATGCGTAAGATGTAGAAGCTTAACGCTCTCCTAGGATCCAGCCTATGGAGACTCTCCTCTTCCTTACCAGGATGCGGAGGAGGATAGAACGCCGGAAGAATAACCTTCTGGCTTAAATGAAATTCCGACAAAACCTTCAGAAGAAAAGAAGGACGAACCCTAAGGACAACCCTGTCCTTATGGAACACCGTGAAGGGTGGCTTAGCGGATAGTGCCTGCAACTAACTCACTCTGCAAGCGGAAGTAACCGCAACTAAAAATACAGTTTTAAAGGTCAACAGTCTCAAAGGGCAAGAATGTAAAGGCTCAAACGGAGTTCCCATGAGGAATGTTAGAACCAGGTTCAAATCCCAACTGGGCAACTGGAAAGGTGACGGTGGGAACACATTAGTGAGCCCTTTGAGAAACTGGGAAATCAAAGGAATCTTAAAATAAGAACACTCCTCCAACGAGCGCTTAAATATGGACAGCGCCGCCAGATAACCTTTAATGGTACCCACTTGCATGCCCTTGTGGGCTAATGAAAGCAAAAAAGATAGAACTACAGGAATGGCACATGAAAAAGGATCCACATTCTCAACCCTGCACCCGTCGCAGAACTTTCTCCAACAGCAACGGTACTGGGACTTTGTTGCGGGCCTTCTGGCCGAAAGCAACAACGCCATCACGTCTTCAGGGAGGTCGCAATCCTTATACCTCAACCTTTCAGAAGCCAAGATTGAAGGTTGAGAGACTTGACCTCTGGATGGAGAACCTGACCCCCCTCCCGTGAGAGCAGATCGTCTTGTTAGGGAAGACAGCGTGGAGGCCAGATGAACATGTCGAGAAGGTCCGGGTACCACGTTCTCCTGGCCCATGCCGGAGCAATGAGGATCATTCGGGAACCGAACCTCCGTAACCTCTGCAGCACTTGCGGAATGACGGGGACTGGAGGAAACGCGTACAGCACTACGAACGTGTCCCCTAAGGCTCCTCTTAGAGGAAATTCCAGCGAGCAGAAACTTTCGCACTTCCGGTTGACACTGGTGGCGAAGAGATCCACTTGTGGGGTCCCCCAAAGGGCGAAGATCTCCAGGAGAATCTCCTGAGCCAGCTCCCACTCGTGAGAGACCGTGCTCTGCCTGCTCAGAGCGTCCTCGGCCACGTTTTCGTCTCCGGCCAGATGAACTGCCGAGACCGAAATTTCCTGCTGAATGGCCCAGAACCAGAGCTGCATCGCCTCTCTACACAGAGGGAGAGACCCTGCCCCCCACCTTTTGTTGAGGTAGTGCATGGCCACTGTATTGTCCGTCAGAATCAGGACATTCTCCCCTCGCACAGATGGCAGAAAAGCCTTCAGGGCTAGCCTGACGGCCCTCAGCTCCAACAGATTGATATGGAGTCTGGACTCCGACAGAGACCAACGACCGCTAACTGTCAAGTTGTTGGCATGAGCTCCCCATTCCGTGAGGGATGTGTCCGTCACGATCGTCAACTCCGGCCAGGGTAGCCAAAATGGAGCCCCCTTCATCAGATTGCCTTCGACAGCCCACCACAGAAGATCCTGGGCGACCAAGGGCGGCACCTGAACGGGGTCTGACATCCTGCCGGAGGACTACGACCACTGCAGCTTGAGAGCCCATTGCAGAGATCTCATCCGCAACCTGGACTCTGGCACCAGAAGAATGCAGGATGCCATGAGGCCGAGCAACTTCAAGAACTCGAAAGCCGGGAGACTCTGGGCATGTTGAAACTTGTTCACCATCTGCAGAATGTGATGAGCCCTCACCTGGGGAGGGAAACACAGCCCCAGGGACGTGTCGAGCACTGCTCCGATGTACTGGAGCCGCTGGGTAGGTGTCAAGTGGGACTTCTTTAAGTTGAGGGAGAAGCCCAGCATGTGAAGGGAGTGACAGGTGACTGACAGATGATCCAGGACTAGCTCGGGAGAGCTCGCCCTGATCACCAATCGTCCAGGTAGGGGGAGACGTGAATCCCCCCTTTCCTGAGATGCACTGCCACCACCACCATGAGCTTGGTGAAGACCCTCGGGGCGGAGGTCAATCCGAACGACAGGACCTGAAACTGAAAATGCGAGTCGCCAACCGCGAACCTCAGGTACTTATTGTGCTTGGGATGAATCGGCACATGAAAGTAAGCGTCCTTGAGGTCTAGAGACACCAACCAGTCCTGAAGTTGAAGGGCCTGGAGGACTTGAGAGAGAGTAACCATCTTGAACTTGTCCTTCCTGAGGAGCTTGTTCAAACCACGCAAGTCCATGATGAGTCTCAATCCCCCGTATTTTTTCGGGATCAAAAAATATGGGGAATACCATCCCTTGTTCCTCTCCGCTACAGGCACCAGTTCTATGGCGCCTTTCTCCAGCAAGGATTTGACTTACTGCGCAAGGAGCGGATCCGGACTCTTCAAAGAGAGATTCCATGGTGGATTGTGGTGAGGCCTCTGCCAGAATGGAAGACAGTAGCCATGGGCTATGATCTCCAGAACATATCTGAAGTAATGGCACGCCATTCTACAAGATGCTGCGCCAGCCTTCCCCCAACCTGCGAACCATGGGACATGGCCTCACGAATGAGCTGAAGCTGCTGCGGCGGTGCCTGAGGGCAAAGAGGCAACTACCCGAGCGGCCTTGGCACCTCGAGTACCCTGTTTTCCACCTCTGGTACTCCTACGGTGGCCCCTTTGACTTGGAGCTCCCCTCGATCTACCAAAGGAAGAGTAGTATCGAAAGGAACCTGCCCTCCATTGCTGTCCCCTAGGACGAAAAGGCGGAGGTTGGTGAACTGCAGCGCTCAACAACTTCGCTGCAGCTTTGGAGGTCTGCAACCTCTCAAGGCTCTCGTCAGCCTTGCTGCCAAAAAGATGGACACCATCAAAGGGCATGTTGAGAAGCCGGGCTTGTACGTCAGGAGTAAACCCCGACTTCCGCAACCATGCAAATCTGCGCATCACGGTGCTCGCCGCCATGGACCGGCTTACACAGTCTGCCATGTCCAGACCCGACTGAACGTATTCACACATGGCATCCTTGCCATCCTGAACGAGGGCAAGAAAACCATCCCGTTCCTCCCCTTCGGGAATATGTTCAGCCGCCAAAGACACACAATTCCACAGAGTGTCAGTGAAACGTGCTAAGGCACACACAGAGTTGGCTGCCTGTAAAGCCATACCCCCTGAAGAAAACACTTTCTTCACCCAGCCATCAAAACGTTTGTCGTCCCTATCAGGAGGGATCGTTGGGTACAACGTCTGCTTTGCTGGGGCCGTAGCCGCCTGCACCACCAAACTCTCCGGAGTGGGGTGCGTAGTCAAGTAACAGGGGTCGCTACTGGTTGCACGGTATTTTTTCGGCAACGACTTGCTCACAGCCGGGAGACTCTCCAGAGCAGTCCAAGCCGCTGCCACCCTTCTCTGTAAAGCCATATGAAATGGCAGCACCATGTCAGTGGGTGGACCTTGGTCAAGGATATCTGTCAGGTCATCCTGTAGGTCATCCTGCAGAAAATGCACTGGTGGCGCAGACCACCCCAAGTACTCCTTCACCTTTGACATGAGTCGCCTGTACGAAGATTCAGCATGCGTACCAGGCTCAGGCCTGCCAAACTCAACCTCCAGGGAGGTATCAAGACCACTGGCATCGTGAAAAGACTGACGCAGGTCTTCCAACTGTCTATGACCAGATAACAGGTCATCAGAAACCTCATCAGGAACCAAACCTTCCTCAGACCTTTCATCCACCTCAGAGATGTAATCCAGAGGCTGGAATAAATCCCTGGATGAGGGCACAGAAATAGGCTCAAATACAGGCATTACTGACTTCTTCAGGGCCTTCCTCGGAGTTTCCACCGATGCACGGGGTACCTCCGGTAAAGCCTCCAAAAAAGAGGTCGAGGGCATCGACAAAATCAGCATCGACGTCGAGCTTGGCGCTGATGGCTTCGACACAGACCTCGAGGGCAGTGCCCCGAGCGTGTCCTTCGACGGCCTCGGTGCCGATGGCGTTGATGACTTACTCGGAGGCGGATCCTCGAGAGAGTCCCTCGACGGACATGGCGCCGATGGCATCAACGTCTTCTTAGAAGACCTCACAGGCTCTACCGGTCTCAAGGGCGTCGAGGACCGGGACCTGGAGCGGGAATGGCTTGAGCGATCCACCTTGTCCGACCGGGACCTCGAAGGTTCCCGGTGATCGCACCGACCGCCCGAGCCCGAAGGCATGCAAACGGTGGCCCTAGCGCGTTCCTTGCCGGCTTCTCTCGAAGGCGCGGATGGAACAGAGCCCTGCCATCATTTCCTTATGAAATGCGTCCCATTCCGCAGGAGAGGAATGCTTGGTAGGACAAGCTACCCACCGTCTGGCGGAGTCCTCGGACGAGGACGGGGACGGCGACCGGTGACGGCGTTTCCGCGAGTGCCTCAAAGAGGTAGAGGAATGGCGAGAACCACTCCACGACCGAGTCACCCCTCGAATCGTCGGTCGAAAGCCCAGCGGATTTCGACTTTCGGGGCTTGGAAACCCTACCTATCGACAGCTTCTTCTTTCGCTCCCACAAGGCCTTTGACATCAAAGACTGGCATTCGCCACAGTCATCGGGGGTGTGGTCCTCGCCGAGGCACCAGAGGCAGACATTGTGCGGGTCCGTAAGTGACATCTTGGAACCGCAACCCTACACTTCTTGAATCCCGACCGCGGGGTACAAGAAGAAGAAGACATGATAATTTCACAAACCATGTTCGAATAACCGATAGAACCAGAAGAACCGAGGCGCGCCGAGATCTCCGAAGCGAACACGTTCGCGGAAAAAACAGAACTGAGGCTAGGGGCGTCGTGCGTCCTACTTATAACATCCGGTTACGTCGGCTCGATGGAGGGCCTCGAGGACAGCGTATCGACGTCATCGACGCAGACGCCAAAAATTTTCCGAAGCAGCACAGCTGTGGTGATTACCTGTCATAGATGTGGAATACGTTGGAGGAACCAATCCCTTCAAATTCAGTTTTTGCCAGGTTTAATTCCAACTCGTTATCCGTATATGCTTTTAAGTCTGTCAGCTTTCGCTGTAGACTAATCAGGGTTGAATCCAGTAGAACTATGTAGTCTGCGTGAAGCATCCAACTCAAGGGATTTCCGTTTGTTTTGGGAGGAAAAGACTGAACATCTCCCAACGCAGTAGCGACATCAGAAATAAACAGGTTAAACAATGTAGAACCTAGTGGGCACCTGACACCACAATTAGTTCTTATCGGGACAGACAGTAGGCCATTTTGGTCTAAGTGAATTCTGATTTGAGTGTCAGAGTACAGCTCCTTGATCGCCCTAATAAGACTTGGTTGGCAATTCAACTTGTTTAGCGTTGCCCATAATAGATCACGGTTTACCGAGTCAAAGGCGTGGGCTAAAGCCACAAATATCAGGTAGATTCTTCTTCCCTTCTTGATGGTTTCCATTTTTAAGTTGTTTAGCATTAATAGGTTTAGCCCGCACCTAACGCCTCTTACAAATCCCGTTTGCCGGGGATCTTGTATTCCTTCAGATTTGATCCAGAATGTTAGCTGATTTAGTAGTTGCGTGGCAAAGATTTTTCCAACCACGTCTAACAGCACAATGGGCCGATAGTTACTGGGTGCCGATCTTATACCTTTTTTGAATAACGGCACTATGATAGCTGTCTTCCTAGATGATGGGATCTTGCATTCCTTCTGTATGTTCTTAAACAGATTGGTGCAGAATGTTTTAACATCTGGTTTGTTAGCCCATCAGGGCCAGGTTCCCGTGTGGAGCTAACTTGCCCGGTGTTTCTCTAAATATCATCTTCGTTGATGTCAAAGCTCCAGGATTTAGACTCATCGTATCGCAACGGTGAGGATGATTCTTGTCTTTGAAATAGAGTGGTATAATGGGCGATCCATTGGTCTTTGGTAACCATGTTAAATAAGCTGGCTTGTTGCTGAGCCTCAGCGTTGTTGATTAGGGCCCAAAAATCTCTTGAAATATTTTGAGCCATAGTCCTCATCATCGCTTTGGCGTCTCGCTGTTCAACTATCATTTTATGAGACTTGAGCACGTTCTTATATCTCATTCTCAATTTCTTTTTTTTCCCCTATAACAAGTCATCTTCTCATTTTGCATTATGAATCTTAGGTTTCTTCGCAGTTCTCTTTTTTTAAGTGCTATTTCCGTAACATGTACGTGTATTCTTCAGAAACATGCTTTAGCTGAGAATTTAGTTTTTGAAGATATGGTTGTGTTAGGGAGAATTCTCATAAATGTGCTAATTCCCTTAACCTTAGAGACCCCCAGCAACTCTGCTGGATTTCGAGGACTTGATTTTTTTACCTGGAGAGAGTGTGAACCTTTTTTCCCACCCGCTCATGTATTTTGATGTGTGTTTTCTCTTGTGTTCTTTGATTATGGAGTTTCAGACAACTCCATAAGCACCAGCCTTTCTAGGCTGTCCCAAGGTTTAAATGCCTTCTCTGGGATAAACTACTGTTTCCCAGAGAATGTAAAGTTAAATTGACTTTACTAGTCTTTTTAAATTTCTAGAACCAGCACACACTATATCACAATAGGGTGCTGGAGGGGTTACCTTGTATCCCCTGTGTCTAGAAACTCATGTAGCAGTCAAATGCTACCCTTTCCTATCGAAATGGCTGGTAGCAGTGGTTTTACAATGAACTACCATGATTTTCCCCGCAAACACTGGTAGCGTTAAATCGTGGGAGCCATGTTTTTCAAGATGGTGTCTGAGCACCCTCTGTAAAAACAGGTCCCGGTCTGCTTTTTTTGCCGTTTCTTTGTGGAGAGGTCCTTCTGGAGTTTGTCTCTGTTTGGTCTCTTTGTCGCTATGCCTTTAGCGGGCTTCAGGACTGAAGACCGCCTCTGGCGCCTGAGTGTCTGGGGTGGGCAGGAAGTGAGGGAGGTGCCCAAAACTCCCTGTGCTTAGTCACCTAGGAAACCCAAATTGCACTCTGGCGTGTTTGGCTGGCTGACTGTCCGACAAGAACAGCCACCCTGCTGGGTGTGTGGCAGCTAGGCTGGAATGAATGGGAGAAAACTGTTTAAAAGGCGAGTCTCTTGGCTTGGAAGGCAGTGTCAACCACTGGAACGAAAGAACCGAAGACGAGCTGGAAGAGGACGGCTGCTGCAACTATTGGACCATTGGTTTGCCCAGTGGAGCCCTGCTGCAGGTCCGAATCGCCAAGTTCATCGCGACAAAGAAGCCCTTCAAAGACGACTTCTTCCTCTGAGTTGGTAGGTCCAATCAACTCGTAAGCCACATGGACACCATTCTCGGAGCTGGTTGTATTTTCCTCAAACGGCTGCAGGAAACCGAATAGCCAGGGAGAAGGACACTAGTTTGTGTGCTTGAAGACAGCTACCGGAATCGAAGAATTGCCAGTTTGCCAGCTTTGTGACCAGTACCCATGCAGTGCAGGAGTCCCCTGACATCCTCCCTTTGTCCCCATGACTGAGGCTCAGGAACAGTGAGATCTGCAGGAACTGCCAGGAACAGAAGTCTTTAGCTGCATCTTTCTCTTCACTATAAGGTACTGTGAAACCCCGACCGAGAGAACTCGCCTCCCTCTGCGAAAGTTTGTGGAACTTTGGCCACTTGCAGGCCTAGTCAGCTTGTGACCCGACATATAACTCTTTCTTCCGAGAACTACTTCTGAGAACCGTGGCAAGGACTTTTCCGTTTATCTACCACAACCGTTTTTACCTATACAAGATACTAGCCCAGTGACTTTGGCCTACCATTTTGCATTGAATCAACTCATCTAGCTGAACTCAAACTATTTGCACTGTTTTAAAGTAACTCTAATATTCGTTTTATTAACTTATGCCTTTTTGCTGCTACTTCAAATGCTCTGAATGCCATTTTGCTCCTACTTCAAAGTAGTTTAAATGTTTCAGAATCAGTTAGTGTGAAGTATAGTAGGATATTTTTGTGTGATATTGATTGCCTCCTTTTAGTGAATGTTTTCTAAATGACTGTGTAATAAATTAAGAAGTGTTTTACCAAGAAACCTTGAGTGTAATCTGTTAAGTATTTCAATCAGGCGATACACCCTGGTCTCAGCCTAGCATGCAGCGCGCAGCTGAAATGCTTATTTTATTATGTATATAGGTTCAATATTCTGAGTGATATCCCACTCATATCAAACCCCTTCTCAAAATACCCCAGGTCGCTATGGACCAGGAATGAGGTTGGTTGGTAAAGGTAATATTTGTCTATTTAACATTCAAATCAAACATATACTTTTTAATAGGGAGCAGCAATCACCAATGTTGTGACAATAATATAAGAATGTAGGTAAGGCAGTTAAATTCACTTTTAGCAACACGGAATATAAAACATCAGAAAAGAACACTTTTGGCTTGTATGAAAAGATAGCACTTGGGTTAGGATTTCCCCCTGCAATATTCCTCAACCCACCAATGAATAGATATAAGGAAGCAGCAGGTATTCAGGAATAAAAAACAGGAGACGGAATTAGAATGCAACCTTCCCTCCCCAAACTAGAGAGGAAAACGGATTTGAAATCTTACACTTTTTAAAATGACATTCGAAAATGGCTTAGCAAAACAATGAAAAGTGTGTAAAAATCCGTAAATCAATACACATTTCTATGGGAGCAACATTGAAAAGATGCTAACAATCATGAGCTACAGTTTGAGCAAAACTAAACACTTTGAATCTGAATGGAAGGTCGGAAATAATTTAGAGTGAAAATCACACGTGTAAAGCTTTGCAGAAATGCAGATTCCCGCCTAAAATTAAACAAACGGTTTTTAAGAAAAACGGATGAAATATACTGATTTGGTGTTTTTATGTTCGGATGTAGCTACAGGTCGTAGGTATACTCCGGAGTTGAAATTAAGTCTCTAGCTATTAAATTGAGTGAGTTATGCAATGTTGAATCATAGGTGTTTTTGGAAAATAATGGCACGAAAAAGAAAACAGAAATCAATTTTTACAATGATAGTTATCTCTACACTAGGGCATTCAAGCTAGGTTACCAGAATGAAACACAGAAAGCTCTAGAGTTGATCTGCAGAACCAACACCAGCACCTCCGTGCCCACCCTGGCGGACACAGTCCGATTATCCGAGGGAGGATTAAGGGTTTGGGAGTTCACAAGACAAAATTATTTAAAGGAGTTAGCACTAGCGCAAGGAACCAAAGGCAAGGTTTCAAGACTGGTTGTGACAATATTACAAGTTCTTAAGGTAAGGATAGGATGGTTTAGAGATTGGGATGGAACAAAACACAGCAAGGTATGCTATGATTTTCTATGCTTCCTATTAATACTTACAATCCACTTTAATTTAGGATTTTAGACCGTCAAGGGTTCTGGTCATCACACAGATCGGTTCTAACCAAAGACAGCAGGGCACATCTGGCGGGATAGGGTCAGGTGGGCGTTCCTGGTCAAAAGGAGTTCAACAATGCTGAGGCCTTGGCTTTGTAAGGAAAATCAGGAATCAGGAACAAGGATGGAGAATTTAGGAACATGGCACCACGCAGAAAATCAGGAAGAAGTCAGGAATCAGTGTTTTGTGTGCTGTGAGGTTCCCTTATTTATCATGCCAAATGACATCACTAAATTATATGGCAGGGGCAGGTTTACTGTCCACACCCCTAAAGCTAAGATTGGGCAAAAGCATAACCTCCGCCTTGCTTTTCGCTGATTGGATGACAGAAAAGGATGTCATGTTTATGGGATGATTTTTAAAATGTCTGGAAACCTCCCCTAGCTATGGGGATCAAAATCTAACTTTCCCACAAGTACATATTTATATAGTTATGATCTCTAAGAAAACCAGATACACAGGTTACATATTTTGTGGGTTACATTTCAATCCAAATCCCAAGTCTGTGGGACCTGGTTTAGTCTTTCTGTGTCATTTTGGCAATTTTGACCACGAAAGATTTGGCCTAACATTTCCCAATTTTGTACAGAGATGCGCAATTACCCCTAGGATAAGTGTATAAAATTGTATATTTTCCACATGAATACTTTTTTCGCGCAATCGGTCATTCTCGATAACTTCTGTTCCTTATGCAGTAGTAAGTCCTACCCAAGTCTTCAAATAAATAGCATAACATTAATTTAGAATTATGCACTTTTCAAATTGTTTCTTAATCTTGCTGCCAAGCAAAATGTCTTGAAAGTTCAGTTGCACAATATGCTTTTTAAAGACCAAATGTCACTTGTCAGTTTTTTTTTCTTTTTCCCCAAGAGTAAGCACATGTCAATCCCTTTGAAGTAGAATGAGGGGCCTCTCCCTTGAGAGTGAAGCTTCCTGCCCCTCCCACTGGAAGGGTGATTGTGTTAGCCTGCTATAGTCTTAGCCTGGGGCAAAGAGGAATGTCTAATGCGACTTGAAAAGCCCAACTGTCCTGGGGATTCAAAGTGTCCAGCTAGCAATTAGCCTTTTCCTGTTCCAGCAGTTGAGGTGTCACCCTTTCTCCGGGCTAGCAACTGGCAGAGCAGGTTTTTTTAATATAGTTTACCAACTTATCCTGGGTTTAGCTTTGAGTTTCACCTTTTAAATCTTTACTTTAAACCTATGGAATTAAACAGTTCATAGGTGGATTTTTAACAGTAGCAAATCCTTTTACATTCTTAAATAATCAAGCCTTTGCACAATAATATACTTTAAAAATAGGCGATTTTGCTCTTCATTCAGGAAACAGCACATTAAAAGTATTTCTTTAAATCATGTTTTCATCTGCACCAAATACACATTTTAGTCATCTCTAGTCCTTTCCTTGAGTGCTGGAATTGTTTGCAGCATGGATAAATGTATCAAGCATCTGTTTAGAGTCTTTTCTCTGGACAGCTGATTCTTTAGATACTGTTGCAAAGAAATAGCCACGTTTCCCATGGAAAATGAAAAACAAAGTCCCTGGGTTGCTTTTTCAAAGATACTTTTGGTATGAGCTGTCATTCAAATGAGGCCCGGTTCCTCTGAGACACAAGACTGATCCTGGGCATTGCAGGGCCCTTTAATCACAGTGGTTCAGTAGAAATGATGAATTTAGCACCCAAAACAGCACTTTCTAAGGTTGAAAAACTTACATTTTAAAGAGCCATTTTGGGTTTACAGCAAAGTAATGCTGCTTCTTTCCTTTGCACCATGTAAAATGTTGCAGAGCACACTGGCACATTCCTACAGTGAGTACTCTGTTCCACCCCACGTGAAATGTGTGTTGGCAGGGCGGTGCAGCCATTTTCTGGTTATTGCAAAGCGCAGTTTAGTGATCTTGGCGCGCACAGGAGTCAGCACATCCATTTTGTGCTGTTTCTGGCATCAAAGCAGCAAAGTGGTGTAACATAGCTCAGCTGAGTGGGTCAAAATATCCCAAAGAATCCCCCCCCCCGACTTCATCTGGACTTCCAGTCGTGGGGGAGTCGGGCAAGTGGGATTTCTTTTCTTTTCTTGAAAAGCAGGTTGTCGGGTAGGAGTCCTTCTTCCCTCTGTGTCAGGATTCGTAAATCAGGGAGGCATACTGGCAATCTTTCCTTTCCTACTCGCTTACTTTCCTCACCTGGGGTTCCTTCGCTTTTGTCACGAAGACGCTGCTTCAGAACACAGAAGTTTGCTCAGCCAGTTCGTTCTGTGTTCTTTAAGCAGCGCTGGTCTTTACCATGGAAACGCAGTCACTCTGCGTACTTGAGGTCACGTGTCTTTACACGTTGTTAGAACCTCACGTGACTTTTGGTTTTTGTTCTTATGCCCCACCTTCCCGCTACTCGCTGCTTCTGAAATTGTTATTTTTCTTGCCGCTACGTATCTGACTTTGCTCCTGTTGAATTTAGTGTTTTGACCCGGACCGCCTACTGGATTCCTGCTTGTGTGCCCCTCTTGTTGTTGTCTCGACCCTCGGAACTGCTATTTGGAACTGTTACGGATCACGGACGTCTGCTCGAATTTGGCCCGCTTGGTTTTCGACTCCTGGAACAGTTCACGGATTTTTTCTTGTCGTTCTTTTGGCTGGTGCTACCATCTACGTCATCGATTCTGCTGTTGCTGGAACTTTTCTACGGACTTCCTCGTTTCCCCTTGGAACTGGAGACTTTATACTAGGCGTCCGCGTGCCGTCGGTTTCAGGTGGACATTGCTGTTTACCGGATTCTTGTTTAGGCGTCCTCGTGCCGGCGGTGGGTAGGTGGATCACTCCTGCTTGCGAATCACTTCTGCTCTTCATTTATTCCTCCAGTTTTTGGACTTCCCTGGAAACTCTCATCCGGTAAGACTGTTCCTTTCTTTCTAATTCTACCTTTTGGTCCTTGTATGGTTCCGGTTAGTTACTGGTTATTCTTGTCCCCTTAGAATTCTGACGCCACCTTCCCATTCTGATTTGCCAGTCAGTCGACTATAGTCTATTTCAGGTACTTGACGTTGGGTTGTCTGAGCATTGCTATTCAAGTTGTCTTCTGTCACTAATGTACGGTTCCTTTGCAGGTTGACTGGTTCCTGTGACGTACTCTCATCTTTTGGTCAATTGACTGGTCAGAGAGTTTCTTCTACCTCTCTGTTGGGTACATTGACAAAAAGAATTCGTCCTCTACACGACGAGTTCAAAATCTTGAAGTCAGGATTCTGGTTACTTTGTCAAGGAATATCTCCTGACTTAACATATTCAGAAGCCTTATTATGGATGTCACAGGTGACCCGTTAACCGCATTGGCTCAACTAGTGGCTGATTTACGGGCTGACATGACAGCAGCTCATGAGGACAGACAACGCAACATCCATGAGTTGCGATTAGGCCTTCAATCTGCTGGGGCTGGCATCTCTGGTTTCTCCTCTGGTTCTGGTGCCGGTTCGGGATCTGCTCCTCTCAACCCGGAGAGCGCTCCCGTGGTTCTTGCTGCCCAATTCCCTCTGGCTCCACCGGAGCGGTTTCACGGGGATCCAAAAACATTTCGGACCTTTATTAATCAGTGTCGATTGCATTTCCTGTGCCGCCCTACTTCATTTCCTGATTCCACTACCAAGGCAGCGTTCGTACTGTCATATTTAGGTGGCACAGCGGCAACTTGGGCTAATCCATTGTTGGAGCAGGGAAGCCATCTACTCTATGATTGTGATGCATTAATTAAAGCCCTGTCACGGGTTTTTGATACCAGGTATAAGACCCAGGCCACCGATCTGGAACTTCTCTCTTTACAACAAGGTGACACTACGTTATTGAATTACTTGACTAGGTTTAACCAGTCGGTAGCAGAAGCCGGTTGGCCTGATGAGAAAAAGGCAGCCCTGTTTTATAAGGGTCTTGCTGAATCTCTGAAAGATATACTGGCCACCGTCCCGGTAGTACCCTCCACGTTTCCGGAATTGTTGGATCTAGTCCTCCAGATAGATGCCCGGCGGGCAGAGCGGAAGGGTGAAAAACGGGGCCCCGTTCCTGCTACCGCTTCCGTAAATACCCCTGTGCCAGGCAGCGAGGAACCTATGCAGATAGGCGCAGTACGGGGTCCATTAACCACGGAGGAAAGAGAACATCCCAAAAAGAGTAATTTGTGCTTTTATTGCGGTTCTGCCGAACATTTTTTGAGACAGTGCCCTAAAAAGCCTAAGAAACAGGGAAACTCCAGGGCCCGGCAATAGATGGAGTCCCATTGCCGAGCAAACTAGGTCAGGACTCCAGACACTCCGTCCCGTTTTTTGTTCCAGCTACTTTAGCCTTTCAGTCTGCCACTCCATGGTCTGTTCATGCTGTCTTGGATTCCGGTGCCACAGGAAACTACATAGACGGACAGTATTTACAGGAATGGAAAATCCCTGTAGAACCCAAGGAGTTTCCAGAGGTGGTCAACGCTGTGGACGGCACCTCTCTATTGTCAGGTCTGGTCACGGAGCGCACCATTGATCTCACTATGACATTAGACTCTGGCCATACTGAACAAATAACTTTTGACGTCATTTCCGCACCTCAATATAAGATCATCTTGGGGTTACCTTGGTTGGTGCGCCACAATCCATTGGTCAATTGGCAGTCTGGTTGTATTACGTTCTCTTCAGACCATTGCAAAAGGCACTGTCTGTCAGTACCTGTGAAGTCTTGTGGGCCTTGCATCTCCTTGTTGGATACGGCCGCGGTGGTTGGTGGCGTTTCCTCAGCCTTGCCTAAAGAATACAAGGAATTCAAGGATGTATTCGATAAGATAGGGGCTGATACCCTTCCGCCTCATCGTCCCTACGATTGCCCTATAGACTTACTGGAAGGCGCAAAAATACCTTCAGGACGCATATATTCACTTACTCAAAAGGAGAACCTCGTTTTGAAGGAGTATTTGGATAAAGCCCTAGCCAATGGTTTCATCCGTCCTTCTCGTTCCCCGGCCGCGTCTCCGCTCTTCTTTGTGCCGAAGAAAGAGGGAGATCTGAGACCGTGCATAGACTATCGCGAACTGAATGCTGTTACCATCAGAAACCAATACCCTATTCCATTGATTTCTATTCTCCTAGACCAACTGGGTTCTTCAGAATTGTTCACTAAACTTGATTTACGTGGAGCTTACAATTTGGTCAGAATGAGGAAAGGAGATGAGTGGAAGACAGCGTTCAAAACTAAACATGGGTTGTTCGAATATTTAGTTATGCCCTTTGGTCTGTGTAACGCTCCGGCTACTTTCCAAAGGTTTATTAATGATGTGTTCAGCGACATGTTGGATCGTCACGTCGTTGTCTATCTTGACGACATATTGGTATACTCCTCATCCTATGAAGAACATGTAAAACACGTATCTGCAGTTTTGCAACGTCTTCGAGAAAACCGCTTATATGCCAAATTAGAAAAGTGCTTGTTTCATGTTACCGAGGTAGAGTTCCTTGGTTATGACATAAGTAATACTGGCATAAAGATGAGCAATGTCAAGGTTCAAGCAGTGTTGGACTGGCCGACTCCTTCTACTATCAAAGCATTACAGTCTTTCCTTGGCTTTGCTAATTTCTATCGTCGGTTCATTCGTTCATTCTCTGAAACAGTAGCTCCACTCACTGCATTGACCAGTAGTAAACGGCCTTTTGTTTGGAATACTGAGGCTCAACAAGCATTTGACGCGTTGAAGCAAGCCTTTACCACTGCACCGGTGCTTCAGCATCCAGATTCGACTCAACCGTTTTTTGTGGAGGCAGACGCGTCTGAGGTTGCGGTCGGCGCAGTTCTGTCCCAAATGTGTAAAGATACTGGTTTGCTCCACCCGGTGGCTTATCATTCACGCAAACTCACCCCTTACGAACAGAATTATACTGTTTCAGAATTGGAGCTCTTGGCCGTAAGGGATGCCTTCATTGTTTGGAGACATCACTTACTGGGGGCAGTCTTACACTGATCACCGGAATCTTCTGGCCTTACAATCCTTACAGTGTACTACGGCCCGTCATTCCAGATGGCATGAGTTCTTCTCCATGTATAATTTTACACTCACATATCGTCCTGGACCTTTGAACTCCAAGGCTGATGCCTTATCAAGACTGCATGGAAACGCGTTGCGTTCTTGGGGGGGTACTATACTTCAGAGTCACCAGGTAGTCTGCGCCTGTACCTTACAACCCTCACTAGTCTCCTCCATCCGGGACTGGGTGGTCTCAGAACCAAGTGAGTTAAAAGAATATAACATGGACATCGTCAATTCCTTGCCTTATGTTCAAGGTCGCCTATATTTACCCGATTTGGCTACACGGCGCACGGCAATGCAATGGTGCCATGATTCCTTGCTGGCGGCCCATCCAGGGAGACGCAAGACCCAGGAATTGTTACGTCGCTGGTGTTGGTGGCCGTCTTTACAGCGAGACGTCTCTGTTTATGTCTCCGCTTGTTCTATCTGTGCCCAGTGCAAGGGATCTACCACGAAACCTATGGGACTTATGCAACCCTTACCTGTCCCTGAACGTCCGTGGTCAATGATATCCATGGATTTTATTGTCGAGCTCCCGCCTGTTCAAGGTTTTGATACATTTTGGGTTGTTGTGGACTATTTCACCAAACTTGCTCGTTTTGTTCCCTGCCAAGGTTTGCCTACTGCTCCTGTTCTTGCGGACCTATTTCTGCGTCATGTTTTCCGTGATTTTGGTCTTCCTGATATTATTATATCTGATAGGGGGTCTCAATTCACCTCAAGATTCTGGAGACATCTTACTAGTTCATTGGGCATCGACGACCGCTTTTCCAGTGCTTACCACCCACAAACTGACGGTCAGACCGAAAGGCTCAATGCCACCCTTGAGCAATATTTGCGCTGTCTAACATTGCAATTCCAGGAATCATGGTTTTCGGTGCTGGTCCATGCCGAGTTTGCATATAACAACTCTATCCATACCTCCACCGGCACCACACCATTTTTTGCTACGTATGGCCAACATCCCCGGACCCTTCCGCTGGATTTCGTCACGGACATTGCTAACCCGGCAGTACAGGGTTGTCTACGAGACGTTACAACCGTTCATGAGGCTGTACTTCGTCAATTAAAATTAGCGAAAGATCATGCTAAACAGTATGCTGACCGGCATAGAGAACCAGCCCCTCAGTATACACCGGGGAACAAAGTGTGGTTGTCCACCAAGAATCTCCGTATACCAGGTCGCAGATGTCTTTTACCTCGTTTTGTGGGTCCCTTTCCTGTGCTTTCTTTGGTTAATCCAGTTGCGGTGAGATTGGATCTCCCGTCATCCTGGAAAATTCATCCAGTTTTTCATGTCTCATTACTCAAACCTTGCCTCTCACCGGTTGTTTCTCTCCCTCGTCCACCACCTGTTATGGTCCAGGGTACGGAAGAATATGTGGTGCAGGCTATCCTGGATGTCAAGACGGTCAGGGGCAAGCAGTTGTTTCTAGTGGACTGGAAAGGTTATGGTCCGGAAGACAGGACCTGGGAACCGGCCTCCAATATCCATGCTCCTGATCTCATGTCTCGATTCTTGGCCTCTCGTGGGGGTAATGCTTCATTGGGGGAGGATGCTGTCAGGATTCGTAAATCAGGGAGGCATACTGGCAATCTTTCCTTTCCTACTCGCTTACTTTCCTCACCTGGGGTTCCTTCGCTTTTGTCACGAAGACGCTGCTTCAGAACACGGAAGTTTGCTCAGCCAGTTCGTTCTGTGTTCTTTAAGCAGCGCTGGTCTTTACCATGGAAACGCAGTCACTCTGCGTACTTGAGGTCACGTGTCTTTACACGTTGTTAGAACCTCACGTGACTTTTGGTTTTTGTTCTTATGCCCCGCATTCCCGCTACTAGCTGCTTCTGAAATTGTTATTTCTCTTGCCGCTACGTATCTGACTTTGCTCCTGTTGAATTTAGTGTTTTGACCCGGACCGCCTACTGGATTCCTGCTTGTGTGCCCCTCTTGTTGTTGTCTCGACCCTCGGAACTGCTATTTGGAACTGTTACGGATCACGGACGTCTGCTCGAATTTGGCCCGCTTGGTTTTCGACTCCTGGAACAGTTCACGGATTTTTTCTTGTCGTTCTTTTGGCTGGTGCTACCATCTACGTCATCGATTCTGCTGCTGCTGGAACTTTTCTACGGACTTCCTCGTTTCCCCTTGGAACTGGAGACTTTATACTAGGCGTCCGCGTGCCGTCGGTTTCAGGTGGACATTGCTGTTTACCGGATTCTTGTTTAGGCGTCCTCGTGCCGGCGGTGGGTAGGTGGATCACTCCTGCTTGCGAATCACTTCTGCTCTTCATTTATTCCTCCAGTTTTTGGACTTCCCTGGAAACTCTCATCCGGTAAGACTGTTCCTTTCTTTCTAATTCTACCTTTTGGTCCTTGTATGGTTCCGGTTAGTTACTGGTTATTCTTGTCCCCTTAGAATTCTGACGCCACCTTCCCATTCTGATTTGCCAGTCAGTCGACTATAGTCTATTTCAGGTACTTGACGTTGGGTTGTCTGAGCATTGCTATTCAAGTTGTCTTCTGTCACTAATGTACGGTTCCTTTGCAGGTTGACTGGTTCCTGTGACGTACTCTCATCTTTTGGTCAATTGACTGGTCAGAGAGTTTCTTCTACCTCTCTGTTGGGTACATTGACAAAAAGAATTCGTCCTCTACACGACGAGTTCAAAATCTTGAAGTCAGGATTCTGGTTACTTTGTCAAGGAATATCTCCTGACTTAACACTCTGCGAATGATGCGACACGCTCTCCTCGCTGGCTCTGGTTAGGATGTGGAACGATACCCCCAGATTTCTCTGAGGTTTTCTTTTCTGGGGTGGAGTGACACTCTGGATTTCATTGGGTTTCTCCTTCCGGGTCCTCGAGGAGGTCCTGATTGGTTGTTAGGTATAATCAGTGCAAATCTATAAAATAGAACACAACCCAGTTGTGACAATTTTCCCACCTACTGTCCTCCAATTGGGATTTCAGCAGTGGGACATACGCATGCATTTAGTGACATTGAAATATTCCTATGCTTCAGAAGTATCCTCCACTGGGTGTTCTATGGATTTCTCTATTTGCTGCAAAGTGTGCCTGGGGCGGGCGTGGCTTGATGGCTGCATGAGAGGACGTTCCTTGGAGGAGCTCCCGATGATCCGATCCTGATCCTGGAAAAAAGTGATGGTTTTTGGCGGACTTTCGAGCCCACGGTGCATCTAAAGGCGTATGAAAGTGGGGGGCATACGGTGCGTGCCCCCCCCAACGGCGAGACTGCATATTCACGTAACTAGACCCCGAAGAAGGTGGCGGTCGCGCAAAGGAAGGGGATCACCCAAGATGGCCGCCTGTGGACAAAGGGCCATAAAAGGTCCGACGAGCTGAGGAAGACAAGGCATGCGCCTTGGGCTGAAAGCAAGAACATAAGGGCGAGCCCCCGCTGCAGAGGCCATGGGTCGTGGCGGGCTAGCAGAGTGAACCCAGGTTCAGCGAAACCTCGCTGAGAAGGGGCCGGCGAGCGAACCCCGCGAGGATACAGCTGGGCGCGTGGGCCCAATCGACGCAACAGGACGTCTTCCAAGGTGGTGCGACCCCGGATCAAGCAGCCTACGATGGAGACCTATGCTAGGTCTCCCTTGGGCGCCGAAGGGGGCAAGAGCAAAGAAAGCCCTGCGGCGGTGACGGACCCACCGGGTACCATCCAGGAGGTGCTGGCAGCAATTGCTGACCTGAAGGTGGCCTGGGAGACGAAGCTGGGCCTGGCCATGAAAGTTGCAAGAGGGCCTAAACCTCAAGATAGGAGCGGTCTGAGAAGAAGTGAACCTGTTGCGCCAGGATGTGCGAACGGTCGCGGAGCGCACTGGGGAACTGGAGAAGGAGTTGGCCCTGACTGTGGAGGCATGCAATACACACGCCAAGGAACTTCATGCCCTCGTGCAGCGAGTGGGCAATTTGGAGGACAGAGCAGAGCAGGCGGAGGGGCGCGCCAGGCGCAATAACATTCGCATAGTGGGGGTACTGGAGGGAATGGAAGGATCGAACCCCACGGATTTCGTTGAAACCATGCTTTTGCAGGAGATTACAGGCGGAGAGCTGACCCAGGGGTTCGCGGTGGAAAGGGCGCACAGGGCCCTGACCGGGAGACCGGCCCCAGGAGCCCCCCCGTGGCCGTTGATTGCAAAGATCTTGAACTAACGTGACCGCAAGAAGATTCTCGAATTTTTACAGAAAGGGGGCACGATAGAAAGGGGGTCAGCGAATATAACAGCATATCCGGATTACACGCTGCTTGTACAACGGAGTCGAATGAACTTTGGAACGGTGAAGAGGAGGCTCAGAGAGGCAGGCCACCGCTACATGTTGCTTTACCCCGCTAGGTTAAAGGTGATTCATAAGAACAGATCCCTCTTCTTTGAGATGCCGAGCGACGCGATGGAATGGCTGGATATGCAAGGTCGACCACAGGAATCGGATGCCCAGACAGAAGCGGATGGAGATAAGTAGCACACTGCAGAGGCACCCGTGCAGCCATATCTACGACATTGGGACTAGAATATAGTTTGATATTGCGCTTGTGTGGGGGAAGTCACGGCATCTGCCGGCGGGTCTCGTTGAATTCACTTCTCCTAAATAGATGACTGGGAGCTCCTGGGGAGCAACCTCTGTACCCGATAGTAGTACACTTAGTTAGGTCACTGTTAGATTGGTGACACCCCGTGGGGTCCTTGTTCTTGGTCACGAGACGGGTCCAGACGTGGGTAGGCCTGAGATCCAGGGATGGAGCTGGGCTATTGTTGGGGGTTGGTGGGGAGGGGGGGGTTGTGTGCAGTGGTATGAGGTTGGGGAAGGGGGAGGGGGTCACGGTTCGTTAATAGAAGGGAAAGAGCCAAGAAACGACCCTACATGGGGAACATTGTGGGGAGGGATGGGACGGAGACAGACCGACTAGATGGCATCGGGTAATCTCAGAATTGTGACCTGGAATGTACGGGGCCTCAACAGCTACCTTAAACGCAACAAAGTGATGATGTATTTAAAGAGGATGCGCGTAGACATAGCCCTGCTGCAAGAGACCCACCTCACTAGGGAAAGCCTGGAGGTGGTCGGGAGGAAATGGAAGGGCACCGTTGTGGGGGCGGCGTACTCAGCGTATGCCAGAGGGGTTGTCACTTGGGTGGCGCCCCACGTGCCGTTTCGAGTGCTTGATTCTACGGTGGACCCGGAGGGTAGAATGGTGGTGGTAACGGGTCTCTTGGAAAACAGAGAAATACACATCATAAATTTGTATGCCCCCAATAACGATACAGCGGCTTACTTTAGGACCCTCTACGGTAAACTTGGCCCCCTGGCGGGGGGTACGGTAGTGTGGGGGGGGACTTTAACTGTACCGTAGACCCCAGTATGGATAGGTCCAAGGACAGGACAGGAAAAAACGGCACCGGCGGCTAAAGCGCTGAGTACCCTACTGAAAGACCTAGGCCTAGAGGATGCGTGGAGAAGGCTGCATCCCACGGATAGACAGTACTCACACTACACAGCGCCACATGATTTGTACACAAGGTTAGACTACATGTTTGTAACAGCCGGGATAGTGAGCGAAATAGAAGGAGCAGAATACAAAGCCCGAGTACTGTCGGACCACTCGCCCTTGGTGGTAGACTGGAGACACCAGCCCCCACGCCCGCAGATCCCTACATGGAGACTTAGGACCAAGGTTCTGCAGGATGAGGGGTTTCGGGAGGGCCTGAGGGACGCCATTGAAGAATATTTTGATACAAACACAGGAAGCGTAAGCTCTGTGGGCACACTGTGGGAAGCGTTTAAGGTGGTGGTGCGTGGGGTAGCTATTTCCCAAGTTAAGGGGCTACAGGGGGGGGGGTCGAAAGGGAGCTCCGGGAGGCGGAAAGGGAGCTAGAAGAGCTCATGATAACAGAACCAAAGTAGAGGAGCTACAGTTGTCCTGCAGTGCACTCTGGGATATACTGTGCAGACTCAGCTACAGGAAATATACGGAGAGGATACACGCAGGGGGCGATAAGCCGGGCAGATTGCTGGCTTGGCTGTACAAGAGTGAGACCCCCCGCTCGGTGATTAGTGAGATTCAGGGCGAAGGAGGTAGCATATGCAACACCCAGAAAGAGGTAAATGAAGAATTCCTTAAGTTTTACAGACACTTGTATGAGGACACGGGGGAGGATATGGGCCAAGACATACTAGACACATTGGGGGACATTGAGCTGCCCACCTTAGATGATCTAGAACGTTCTGAGTTGGACGCACCCGTCACCTCGGATAAGCTGGAAGTAGTGATTCGGAACTTGCCCACTTGCAAGGCGCCGGGTTCGGATGGGCTGCCCAGCGAGTTCTACAAAACATACCAGCAAGAGTTGCTCCAGCCACTGCTTGCCACTTTCAACGAGGCCTATGAGAAGGGAGAACTCCCGTTGTCCCTCCGTGAGGCTGTAATCATCCCACTCCTGAAACCAGGCAAGCTGGCCGTGGAGCGCGGGTCTTACAGACCGTTGTCCATGCTCAACCAGGACAGCAAAATACTCACGGCGGTGCTGGCTAATAGACTGAAGAGGGTGATTAAGAAACTAATACACCCAGATCAGACGGGATATGTTCCGGGCAGGAACATCACCGATAACCACCGGAGGCTACACCATGTCATAGACCAAACTGAGGAGGACATGGGCGAGCTGGCTATAGTATCGTTAGACGCGGTCAAGGCCTTCGACTCGGTACGATGGCCCTGGCTGAAAGCGGTCCTGAAGGGGTATGGAGTGGGACCCGGATACCTCAGATGGGTACAGTTGTTTTACAGCACCCCGATGGCGAGGGTCAAGACAGGGTCCACGGTCTCAGATTCTTGGCAACTGGGCAGGGGGACCAGACAGGGATGTCCCTGGTCACCTATGCTATATATACTGGCATTGGAGCCGCTGGCAATATGCCTGCGTCAACAATATGGGGAAGTGGGCATAAACACGGCCAGTGGAGAGCATCTGATATCATTATATGCGGATGATATGCTCCTTTATTTACGCTACCCAGAAGAAAACCTACAGTACGTCCTAGAGGTGATAGAACGGTACGCCATCCTCTCCGGTATATCGGTGAACCCTGGAAAGTCCAGCCTGTTCCCTTTGGGTATATATAGGAATGTCCCGGTGCAGAGGCTGCCTGTTCTGCCAATACCATGGCAGCCCGTAACATTTAGGTATTTGGGAATAAACATTTACCACAGGATCGAGACAGAACACAAGCACAACACGGAAAAGGCGATAGAGGGGATTAAGAACAGTATGGTATTTTGGTCTAGACTGCCCCTGGCCATGATGGGGAGGGCGGCCTTGCTCAAGATGGTGGTCCTGCCTAGACTCTTGCACTTTTTTATAAACGTCCCGTTTCTGATAACCAGGAGCCTATTTGCGAAACTTCACAGCGTGTGCAGGGGTTTTGTGTGGGGCAGCTCTAGGAATAGGGTGGCTCTGTGGAAGCTCCAGAACCCGTGCGACAGGGGGGGGATAGGCCTGCCTAACTTCGAACTCTATTACCTGGCGGGGCAGCTGCAGTACGTGGCCAGGTGGCTCTGGACTGAGGATTCGGCGGAAGCCAGGCTCCTGCGCGAAGATACAGCCCCATACTTTCTGATGGAAGTGGTGTGGTTGGGCAGAGATAAACTGGTGGGCAAGGGGCGGTTACTGAGGTTGGGCTGGGAGATCTGGCACAGGACATGGAAGATTGGGGGGGACTCGGAACCATACTCCCAGCAGGCCCCTTTGGCGGCTCTGTGTGGGAGCGACTCTCAACTACTTGAATCGGTCCACAGATACTGGGAACAGGTAGGCCTAGCCACCCTCGGGGACATATGGCAGGACGGGGAGGCGGTGGACTTTCAGCGGCTGCAGGAAGAGACGGGAGTACATGGTGGCCAATATATAACCTACACTAGGCTGGTGAAAAAGACTAGAGAAAGATGGCCGGAGACAGTGCTCGCGGAGGATCCAGATGCCTCCCTGGAAACCATGTATGATGTATCGGAGGGCGGGCACGAAATATCGAGGATATATGAGCTCCTGCGAGCAAGGGCAGGGAAGGAGTTGCTCCAATTGAGACAAGATTGGGAGGAGGAGGTGGGAGGACCCATGACGGATGGGCAGTGGGAACGGGCCCAGAGGTACCATAAAAAGGTGTCCCGTAACGCGAGATTTCAACAGCTTCAATTGTATGTTACCCACAGGGCTTACTTAACCCCCGGGAAGATTGCAAAGTTTGGGGGATCAGCTATACAGCAATGCCCCAGGTGTGGGGAGGTGAACGCGGGACTGCTACACATGTTTTGGGCTTGCCCGGAGGTGCATAGATTTTGGAACGAGGTCAAGACGAAACTGGCTGGCGGGGGGGTGGTGCTGGATGTGGAATCGGCCTGGTCATGCTTGCTTGGACTATTCCCTAGACCCTGGCATTTGAAACACATAAGCAAGATGAAGGACCTGGCCTATGTCTTGGCCAAACGTAGGATCGCCATGGGCTGGAAGGCGGACCACAGACCTAGGGTGGAGTTATGGTGGACAGACCTCTTGAGGTGGGCGGAAGCTGAATCCGTAGTCTGGTTTGAAGCGGTCACCAGGGGGGGCGAAGAAGAAGTAGGGCCCTTGCTGGCCTGGCGGCTATTGGTGGCCTCGTTGGCAAACCCTCACCAGGGTGAAAACGAAACAGAGGACCCGGTTGATGGCTGTCTGGGTAGTGTGCCACCCAATGATGTTCCTGTAAACGATATGTGAGAACCGGCTCTAGTTTAAAGGGGAAGGGGGGAGTTGAAGAGTTTGAAAATGTGTTGAAATATGATGCTTTCTATGTTTTGAAACAGTTGTAGTGTGTTTGTTTGACCTTAAAAAATAAAATAAAAATATATTTTAAAAAAAAGTGTGCCTGGGGTGGCAACTCTTTAGCTGATTGATGTGGACCCACTTTTTTTCTTCGGTCAAGTCACCCTTGGGGATGCAGATTCTGTAGGCGACTGGTGAGATTTTGTCCACAATTTCAAAAGATCCCCGCCAGCTAGGCAACAATGTGTGCTCTTTGGTTTGGTTCCTTTGGAAATTGTACAAGTAGACCATGTCGACTACTTGATATTCCTTTTTGGTTGTTTTTAGATCGTAGTGGGTCTTCATGTTGTCTGCAGATCTTTCTAGATTCCGCTGAGCATATGCAAAAGCATGTTGAAGGTATTTTCTCAGATTCTCAACATACTCATGAGTTGTGGAGGCATTTATCAATGTCTGCTCTTGGGTTCTATAGAGCAGTTGCTGGGGTAGCACCATCCTTTGTCCAGTCATCAGCCCAAATGGAGACATTTTAGTTGCAGAAGAAGGGGTAGATCTGATGGCCATCAGGACAAGTGGTAATCGAATATCCCAACTTGGCCCAAAGTCTGCCGCAAACGTTTTTAGTATGCTCACAACGGTTTTATTGTACCTCTGAACTCCACCACTAGAGAACAGGCGGTATGCAATGTGTACTTTTCCTTTTTACCCCAAGTATCTCCCACATATTTGTCATCACTTCGCTGGTGAAGTGACTACCTCGGTCTGACTCAATCCTTTGGGGTAGTCCAAAACGCGAGAAGATGTGATTGATCATCAGGGCAGCTGCTGTTTCTGCCTTGCAATTTGGGACCGGGAGACATTCCACCCATTTAGTAAACAAGCATGTACTTGTTCCCCCTAGAGGAGCAAATCACGGGCCCGATGAAATCTACTTGTACATCTGACCAAGGCAGTGTCATCCCCCTCGTTTGGAGGGGAGCTCGGTGTGTGAGTGATGTTGGCTGAAATTGTACACACACAAGACACCCCTTCAAGTATTGGTCGAGGTCCTACCCCATGTGTGGCCAGTATGCAACCTCTCGCAAGATTTCTAATGTAGTATGAAACCCCCGATGACAGGCTGTGGCCACATCATGGGCGTGACTTAGCATCAGGCTTCAAAATGAGGTAGGGACCACCCACTGGTCACAGCCAGATATGGATCTCCTCACCAACAAACCGTCTTGGATTCTGAACATTTTTGGACATTTCATCAACACTCTGTGGTCCTCTTTCCCAATGCAATCGGTATCCATCAGGAGAAAGTTCTCAGGGTCCTCAATGTGTTGATAAAACTTACCAATGATTGGATCCCCTTTTTGAGCCGTGATTAAATCAGCATCTGGGGTCTCTTTACTCCACTGGGCTGTTGAGAGTTCATTGTGAGCATTTGTCTGGGACCTAGTGATAGCAGTGACCTGGATTTCCCCCAACAGGGACTCGATCTCAAGAAGATCCCCTTGGATGGCCCTGGTTTTGGCCAGTTGATCAGCTAGGTCATTTCCAGTTTTGTCTGGTCCCTCTATTCTGGAATTACCCTTGATCTTTTTCCAGTAGATGGTCATCCCACTAGAGGTGACCAGATCATCAATATATTGCATTTTTAGCTTGCCATGTTTGAGTGGTTTGTTGTTAGCACATAGCATGCCTCTGGATTTCCAATTAACAAGGTGCTTCACGAACCCGTTCCGGACATAATCTGAGTCAGTCATTATGACCAATTCGTGGAGTTGGCGTTGGACAGCAGTAAGAATGTTTCCAGCCCAGATTCTGTAACTTTGGAGATATTGCAAAGGCCGGTGTGGCGTCTCCACTATGATGTGTTCCCCATGGAAGAACGGGCGGTCATTTTTCAATGCCCACCCCATTGCCAGGAGTGCCTTCTCACAATCGTTGAATTTTTCCTCCACAGAGGATAAAGTCTTGCTGCATAGGAGATGACTTTATTGACCTTGTCATGCTTTTGGTATAATACTGCGGTCAAGCATGTATTTGAAAACCCTGTCTCCAAGAAGAACTCCTTGTTTTTGACAGGGTAAGCTAGGCAAGGCGCTTGTGAGAGCCTTCTTTTGAGTTGCTTTACTGGCTCTGATTGTTCTGGACCCCACTCCCATTTGACCCCCGCCTTCAACAGATGGATCAGGGGTCTTGTGATCTCTGCGTAAACCTCAATGAACTTCCTACTGTAATTAGTCAGCGCAAGGAGGCTCCTTAGCTCACGCAGAGTTGTGGGGGTCTTTTAGTTTCAGGAGTGCTTCCACTTTCTATTCCTGGGGACAGAGACCCTCAGGAATTATCTCATGCCCCAAGAAATTGACACAGGTCCTGCACCACTGTGCCTTTTGGAAGGATAGTTTTGCTCCGTCAGGCCTCAACTGGGTCAGAACATAACAGATTTCCACTGTGTGTTCCTCCACAGTTGAGCTTTTGATCAGATCATCATCTATATAGGGCAGGTTACCCCTTTCACCCAGGTCGGGCATGGCCTTGTTTAAGAATATGTTAAATTCATTGCCGGAGTTGATTTATCTGAAGGGAGTCCGGGTCCAAGTGTATTGCTGCTCCCCAAAGGTAAAGGCCAGCTTGTATTGGTCCTCCCTACTGACAGGTACGGTCCAGTACCCATTGGTCAGGTCAACGGCAGTGTATACCTTTGACCCCTGGATCTGGGCCAGCCCCTGGTCAATGTAGGAGAATGGCCATCAGGACATGTGGACCCATTTGTTCAGCTCCCTTAGGCCAGCAGAGTCTCCACTGGCTGTTGGGTTTTAAAATCCCCAGCACCGGATTATTGAAAGTGCTGTGGACTGGACGAATTATCCCACGGGACTCAAGGTTTTTGATTATTTCCGTGAGGGACTCCATGGATGCGAGAGGCAAGCGGTATTGCTTCACAAACACTGGAGTCATACCAGGGTCCATGGGAATTGTTGTATGTATTTCGGTGCAACCACAGTCATATGAGCCCACCGCAAAGAGATCCTGAAAATCTAAGAAAACTTGTTGCACCTTTTGCTTTTGCTTCAGAGTCTCACAGGCTTCAGCTAGGTTGACTCTCTCTTCAACCATTTGCCTGAAGCCTGGAAAGACCTCTGGTTTGGCTATTTCAGCGGCCTCCTCCAGCTGGAGAGGAGAGGTCCCTGGTTAAAGTATTGACCTGGACAGAGGGTTCTAGGCAGGGAAGGCAGTCCTTGTGGACCTGGAAGATCATCTCATCCCCCCTGAAGTCACAGGTCACCTCTTCCTTACCATAGGGGCAGGAAGAATACACCAGGAAATGAATTCCCTCCATGCCGGGTGAAGATCCTGTCCGGTGTTCTGTCATTGTCGCTATCATTGCCAAAACAGTCATTGGGCATTGGTCCTATCAGTTAATTACCTAAATCAATGGAAAAATGTCAATCATCAACCGCCATTCCAATAATGGTGCGTGCGCCCAAAGTGATACTCCTAAGGTCGCTGTTATCCATCAATATTGGAATGGTGTTGTGTTCTACATTGACTAATGATGTTGGGTTTAACACCAACCCTTGCTGTTGGAAATGGGCATTGTGGTGAACATATGCGTCAGGATTTTGCAGTTTCTGTCCTCTTCATTTTTAATTCAAGTGGGAATAGTCGTGTCCTCCTAGGATGGTGACTTCCTCTCCAATTTGAACTTCAATTGCATACGGCAGCAATTGGGCTGACCGAAATGCTTTTTCTGAATCATCAAAGTCCATGGGATTACCCCCTAATTGGGACCAGGCTTTGTGGTTTATCAGGTCCAAATTAATGGCAAAGCAATTGAGAATGTCACTGCCTAAATAAAATGCAGCAGGGACATCTCGCACGGCCCAACAATTATGTACTATGCTTTAGTTGCCTATAGAAATTTTGAGCATACACCAGCTAGGCAGGAGGTGTTTGGAATTGGGAGTTTCCAGGTCCATTTCCCATTTGTCAATCAATATAAATGTGGGAATGGCTGGATCTTTTGGGAGTTTTCGGAACATGGCTTTGCTGATGAAGGTCTTACCGTTGTTAACGCACACTCGGGCGAGAACAGACTCCGTCCCCTCATTTAACTAAATAGGGATGAATAGCTGTTCTCTAATCTTTGGAATGTTAGCTAAGCTTTGAGCTGGTTTCTCATCATTTTGGACTTTGGAATTGGAATTTTCTGATTGTGAATTAGTATATAATTTCAGAGTATTTCCTCTCAGGGTGGAATGCCACTTGAAACTGGAAGGAAGGGTGATTTTCAGAAATAGAGAGGAATTCCCATCAGCAGTTTGTTGTCCTACAGAAATTAATGTCACGTCAGGTGTTTGGTTATTTTGAAAATGGAACTCAATATGATCCTGTTTTTGTTCAACCATGTGGCATGTGCCATTTAAACTAACATGGTTGACACTATGTTTCAATTTTATTGGCCGGTTAGCCTGGGTCCAGAGGACCCTGTTCATGCAGTCTATTAGGGGGGACAAACTTTGCAGGATGTCATTCCACAGTAGACAGGATGTGCCCTCTAGCGTCACGACTATGACCGGTGTTTCACCTTGTGTCACCCAATTTTAATTTCCAGATCCGCAGTCCCCGTGACAGGAATTTCATTCCCATCGAAGTTCTGAAGTTGTCCAGGATGAGGGGTGAGTGGGATCTGGTATCTCTCCCCCCTTTCTGAATTTGGCTGCTCAAAAGGTCCTTCTTGACAGAAAAGTGGCTTGAGATCCGGTGTCCACCAGTGCTGGAATTGCACATTGCCCTTGCACTTGGTCGGAGGCGTAGAATCCACCTTCTTTCTCCTCCAAGGGGCAAAGGTAATGGGCATTCTGGGTAAGATGGGTGGTCAATTACCTTATTTCTGACTCTGACACAGGGATAGTTTGGTCAGGATTCGGTGTTGGGGTTGGAGAATCTGTATTTTTTTTTTTTGACACACCGCTATTTGGGGAGTTTCAGGCTCCCCCTTTTCTGATTATGGGCTGCCCCCCCCTTTTTGGAGGCAGTCAACAGAATTGGTTGATGAGGTTTGGGGTTCCTCTTGTGCTGGTTCTGGGCTGCCCCCCCCTTCTGGGAGGCAGTCCCCATACCCGAGTTGGGTAGTTTGGGAACCTGAAAATAAAATTTCGCACTCAGGGATTCGAGGAGTCTCGGGCTCCTCCTATTCTGATTCTTGGCTGCCCACCCCCACCTTTTGGAGTCAGTCAACAGAATGGCTTTGGGGAGCTGGGGGATCTTCTTTCTCTGATTCTGGGCTGCCACCCCGCTTTTTGGAGGCAGTCACCAGAATAGGTTTGGGCATGATTCTGTGTGGGAGCTTGGGGATCTGCAAGAAAAATGTGGCAGTTGGATATGGGGGGAGTTTTGGGCTCCCCTGGTTCTGATTCTGGGCCGCCCCCCACCTTTTTGGAGGCAGTCACCAGAATAGATTTGGGCAGTGGGGTTTCCCAAATTATCATTTTAGGGTTCCATAATGGGCGATTCTAACTCAGTCCCCACATTCACCCAGTCTTCATTAGGATCACTTGGGACCCATTTTTCTTTGGGAGGAGTTTCCCCGTCCCTGAAGAACATCATTTTTCCAGAATCCTCGGAGGACCTCTCTCCTTCAAATTGGAGGACACTAACCTCCTCCAGAAAATGGGCCTTTTTTGGTTCTTTATTTCTCCTACCCGCCCTCTGTTCCTTGGGTTGCAGACTTTCGGGGGCAGGAGATTTTGGTTCCGGTTCCTGGCTTTCCAAGGGCTTTTCACGGGTGGGGAAGGAAGCTTCCTCTAAGGCTTTACACATCCCTTCCCCCCGTGCCTCCTCCTCTGGAACCGGTGAGGTGTTGGGGTTCTCTCCCCGTCATTGTTATGGAGTACCAGACCCTTGGTTTGTGGGGTTCTGAGCCGCCATGTTTATCTGAGGGTTCTGCGGAGCCCTCAACATGCGACCCAGATCCTGGGACAGGTTCTGGACCTGGCGCTCCAGTTGAGACACCCGCTCCGGCTGGTACAGGGGTCTCTGGTGCATCCTAGGTGAATCACAGGAAGGGTAACTGTCCCTTCTCCCATAGTACCCTGGCTGGTGAAAATTGGGGTAACCCTCCACCCTTGGCCTCCCCTCTCCTGGATTGGGCTGTCTGGGCTCTGGAAAGTGGGGAAAGAAAGGGGGGTTGTCCTGTAGGTTGAAGTTTTGAGGGTACCAGGGAAAGAAACTCAACCCAGCATTTGGGGGGATTACTGCCCACCTGGGGAAAGTTAGGAGGGATGTTTCCTGGGGTGGTACCTACCTGGTTGGATCCCCCCCTTGGGCTGGTGGAGTCCACACATACCCCAGGATGGGTTTGTTACCCTTGTATCGGGGGCTTATTTTATCAGGGGACTTACCTGTCTAGGATTGTCCCGAGGGCCTTCTGTTTCCTTGTTGGACGGATTCTGTACAGGTATATTTTTAGGCCCCCCATCTCCAGATCTAAAATGGGGGCAACCTTCATCTCCACCACCATAGCAGCAGCAGGGGTGTTGGCTGGTTTGGGGTTTTTAATTTGTGTTCTTGTTATCTACAGGTTTTTGTACCTCATAAATATGGGTCGCCTGTTTTATGACCCAGTACAGTGAGTCATTATATATTTCGGGAGGGCATGGAAGAAGGTGTTGATGAATTCCCTACTATCTGTGTGCACCCTCCTGGTGGTCTGCGCAAAGGCGCGTTTAAACTCCTGCAATAATTCTTGTGGGGCCTGATCTTCCCCGCACTGCAGATTGTAGATTGCATTGCGGCCCTCTTGGGGGTTTCTATGTGCAGAGAAGTGTTTTAAGATGGCTGCCCTGTAGGTGGACCATCATGAGTGATTCTGATCCTCCAGTCCCGCATATAAACTGGAGTATGCAGGAGAGAATGTTCATTTCACATACTGGATGCAATTCTGACTGTCTTTCAGATGAAGTGTCCATCATCTGTTCATATAATTCGAGGTGTCCCTGAATACTTTGCATTTTTATGAAAGGGAGTTATAACACTCCTAATGGCCTTGATCTGCTTAAGGGGATCGTTTTGCCTTTTTGGTTTTAGTCACCCGAGTCCACACGTCCTCAGACTCAGAGGCACTGATACTGGAGGTGGCTTCTTGATCTTCTAGACACTCCCTGATTCTGCGAGCTTGAGAAGGGCTTGCAGAATGTGGGGGGCTAGTTTCCCTATTCCTGTGGTGCTCAGAAGAGTCTTCTGACTCTCCCCTGCTCCCAGGATTGGAGGAGTACCCCCCCCCCCCACTGCTCTAACTGGGTAGAGGTCTTCAGGATACTCTTTCTGGGCTTTATTTCCTGGAGTACTCCACCAAATTGAACAAACTGATCTTTTGGGAAGCGGTATTTGTGTGGATCCAGTTCCCTGACTCTCCACTCATAGGAGTCTTCCTGGTCAGAGATATTAGCCCTAACATTTGGGATCTGTACAGGGAGGCCTGTCCATCAATTTCTGGAGGGCGCTGATCTGTCAGTCCCATCTTACCAACTCTGTTGAATTTTACCATCCCCATGGCTCCTGGTTCATGTAAGCCAGTGGACATGAAGCTGCCAGAGTTCATGGTATTGAAGGGGTTTGAGTCCCTGAGTACAGGGGTCCTGATGTTAGGATCAGGGGTTGCTCTGTCCCTCTCTACCATTTTTCTTTCAGCCCCTATGACCTGGTGATAAGCAAAACTCTGAGCCTTTTGTTCCTCTATCAAGACATTACTGGTCTCAATGATTGACTCTTGCATTGCTACTTGTTGGTGGAGCACATCATTATTTTCACAGAGAGCCTTATTGTTTTTCTGCGCTTCCTGCCTGGTCTGGGAATACTGGGCCAATTTCTGCTGTAGGAGACTCACCTCCTGAGTTTTAGCATCTTTGGTCTGGGTGTTCTCTTCCAGAGCACCCTCTACCCGTCTAGTGTGCTCTAGTAGCTTCCCATACTCTGTCTTTAATTCCTTGAGCTCTGGCAGGGCCAGTTTTCTTCCCTCTAACTTGATTTTTAATTGGCTTACTTCATGGTCTAAGATGTCTCTCTCCTGACTTAGGGTGCCCCTCTATTCAGCCAGGTCATCCCTTTGTTTTTTGATGGCACTGGATTTCTGGCGATCATCATCAAATTCTGTTTGAGAGTGTAAGTCCCTCATAATTAATTTATTATTTTCCTCTTCAAAGGTTTCTTTTGTTTTTTTTAATTTTATTTTCATATGGTTTATACAAACCTTTGAAAAAAAAAACATTTCACACAGTTCTCGCAAAAACCCCACACTAAATTACACGTATCTTAGTTATATAAAGAAAGAAAAGGATGAGTCTCTGAGTGAAGGGTGGAGACCTTTTGCTCTCAGTGTGGTGCAAAGACCGACAGAACTCACATGCCGATCATGCTGGGAGATACCTGCTCCAACAACGACTGCAGTCGATCTAAAAATTTCGTTATTGCTAGCATCTGTGATTTACTCTCGCAGTTGTGTAGCTGGCACCACCACTCTTCTTCGCTGTAAGTCAGATGTTTATCCATCTCCGTCCTTAGGCATATCTCCCGATGTTCACTCAGTTTGCTACAGGAGATGATTAGATGTTTTAAACTTTCATCTTCTTTTAGGCAAAATCTACATATTACGTTACTTGTAGGGATCATCCTCCTGTTTTTCAAGATTTCGTTGGTTTCGAATATGTTGAGTCGGAATTTTAGATACAGTCTTCTTATATGTCTACATGGGGCTAAGGTTAGATATTTTGGCATCGTGTTTACCCTTCTAGCCTCAATAGGTGAATTTCTCATGGATTTGTGGGCTGATCTTCTCTCACCAATTTCTATCCAGTCGAGCTCCAATAACTTCTTTTTGACTGTAACAGGATTATTCCATAGTAGATGTTCATCGATGTTTAGCTGTTTTAGAATGGTCTTGCTTTGTTCTCTCCATTCCGTCAAAGCTGAATTTCCTGCTTGGTTTTTTTCAATTAGTATGTTGAAGGGCACTAATTTCGCATCAGCATTGGTCTTTCGGAATAATGTTAGTCTATTCCAAATTATTCTGGCGTTAAGTGTGGATATTCCCATTTCATACAGTACTCAGGCAGTTGGCGTGCTTTGTGGGACCTGGAGAACTTTCTTCCAAAAATTTCCCTCGCATCTTGACCAGGTATTAAAGTCACACCCAAACATGTTTTCGGCTCCATAGGTTAGAATTGGGATTACTTTGGTTTGATAAAATTTTGGAACTGGGACAAAGGAATACTTTCCATATTTTTTATGCAGGATAGTCCCTTGTGAAGTTAATTGTTTGCAGCTGCTTATAAGTTTCTTCTTCATAGGCTCATCATTGATACTAGAATTAATTTGCGTTCCTAGATATCTTGTGTAATTCATTTTTTTCGTCCAAGTTCCCAGCTAGACTTGATCTGTCTAGGTTTCCGTCCTCTTTTATCTTCCAGAACCTGGATTTCTGATTTTTTTACATTGATTTCAAGACCTAGTCCATCTGTGAAGATTTTTAGCGCTGATAGTTTTCGCTGTAATCCTATTGGAGTCTGGTCCAAAATGACCATGTCATCCGCGTATAGAATATGATTGAGTTGCTGACCATTTATCTTCGGTGGAAAAGAGTTCCCACTTTTTAGTGCTTCTTCAACCTCTGATATATAGAAATTGAACAGTGTGGCGCCGAGTGGGCAGCCTTGCTTCACACCTCTCTCAGTAGGAATCGCGCTTGTTAAGTTTCCTAGATTGTCTAGCCGTACTTTAATGTGGGTTCCTGAGTATAGTTCTCTTATCACTGCGATTAGACTGCCATTGCAGCCTCTTGCTTTTAATTTCAGCCATAGCAGGTCACGATCTACCCCATCAAATGCATTTGCCATATCTATGAAGGCTAGATAGACTTTGTTGCCTGATCTTATCGCTTCTACCTTCAATAGATTCAGAATGAGGAGATTAAGGCTACAGCCCACTCCTCTTACAAATCCAGATTGGCGTTTGTCGTAAACCTCAGCTTTCAGGATCCATGTTGTCAATTGAGCTAATAGTAGACTCGCAAAGATCTTCCCTACCACATCAAGCAAGGCTATGGGCCTATAGTTTGCGGGATTCGTGCGAACTCCCTTCTTGAAGATAGGTATTATAATACCTGATTTCCATGTCAATGGAATCCGTCCTTCTTTAATTATTTGCTGGAAGAGGATATCACAAAAATCAGTCCACTCCTCAATGTAATCCTTCAGATCGGCATTGGATAGGCCGTCAGGTCCAGGTGCTCTTGACGTACTGCATTTTTTGATGCATGATCGAATATCTTCTTTATCGATCTTAAGATCCCAAGGTTCGCCAACTTGTTATTTCTGATAACGTGCGCTTTTCACCTTTTTGAATAAATCTGTAAAATGTCGTTCCCACTCTCTTTCTGTAACCATATTTGAAAGAACTGCTTTTTCTGGATGTGTGGTTTCATTGATTATTGTCCAGAATCCTCTCGAGTTTTTCTGATTTAGCGCATTCAGCATCATCTCTGCATCTCTCTGTTCATTTAATGCACTGTGTGCTTTGTGCCAATTTTTGTATCTGTTCTTCGCTTTCTTTATTAAAGTCTTACCATCAGGAACATGCGAAGAACAGATTTCTCTCAGGGTTTCCCGTAGTTCCCTTTTTTTTTTGACCACCTCAATATCATACTGATGTTTGTGGTAGCTAAGTTTATTTTGTGCACTCTTTTTTTTGGTCTTATAAATTTCAAACAAGTGACTATATTCTATTGGGTCCCTTTGTGAGTCAATGTGAATCTACCAAAGAGACTTTATTATCGCCAGGATGTCATCATTTCTTAGCAGTAGTCTGTTTTGACCAGGTTCCACGGCTATTTGATGGTTCCATTTCTGGCGCTGAGTCAGATGTTGCTTGTGCCATTCCATTAACAGCACATTATGATCACTTTGCTTGGTTTCTGAGACTTTGAGAGATCTTATTTCATGCAGTATGTTTTCGGACACGAAGAAGTAGTCTAAAATTGACTTTTGAGACCCCTTTTGTCAGGTCGCGTTTGGTGGAATATCACCCTCTATCGTGCCGTTCAACATTACAAGGTTTCTACTTTCCATCTCTTTGAGCCACCTATCACATTTACTCTTATCTCTATGTGTTATTGAATTTTTTGACTGTTCTTCTTCAGTCAACTTCATATTGAAGTCTCCACATATTATAATGCACGCGTTCTGGTCAGATGTTAGAAAGTTGTCCAATATCTCCAGTATTTCATCTGCAAATTTCTGATGGGTTCCTACAGGTGTGTTCCAGTATATGTTCATTAAGTGAATAATGCTTGACGACAATGATGTCTTTTCCACTATTTCTAAACTAGCAATCTGTAAATGTGGCGAAATTATTTCAGCTGATTTAATTCTTAGCCCACAATTTCTTTTTATGAGGATCATTTGGCCTGATGTCGGACGGCCCTTTTTTCCTTGTGATCCTGGGTTTACAGAGACATCATAGCCCTCTACACATGGCATTTTGGTTAGCCATGTTTCTTGTAGACATATCACGTCCGTTGTCGTTAGAGCTTCGGGGATAGACCTCAGTAAATGTGAGAAACCTCTCGTGTTCCATGAAGCGAACACAATGTTGGATTTTTGTTTTTGGCATTAACTTGAACTCGGTTTATTCAGTGATTTTGCGATCCAGGGCCAATCATTTGTCGTCTCTTTCATTTTTCTGAGTTCATCATCCGTGACTGCACTATTCTCTTTCGTTACCCCATTCTCCACTGTAATCTTAATTTTTTTTTGTTTTATTTCTTCTATTGAGAGTCGTCGGATAGATTCTGATTCCTTTAACAGAGGGTTGTGGGTGTCTTGTGCATCTTGGTGATTTTCGTTCGGTCCAACTATATTAGGTTGGATGACGTTAGTCTTTTTTATTAGAGGGTTTTGTTCTTTATTTGTAGGGTTTTCCTCATTTGCCAAGGCGTTATCTACCTCATATACCTGGAAACCAGCCTCCAGCAGCTGGCGTTTGCACGTCATTATCGTTTGAGCATCTTTCTTTTCTTTGATGTGCAATAGCACAAACTTTTGATTCATATCGGCAATGATTTCTACTCAATCAATCTGCGCACTTTTGAGCATTCTCAGAACCGGAATCGTTTGAAAGAGCTGCAGTATCGAATATCTGTTGAGGGAAATGTCTTTTTTCCTATGTTTCATTTTTTCAACTAGAATTCGATAGGATTGATGCTGGATTGGGGCTTCTTGCTTTAGGGGGGGAGTTTGGCGCTCCCCATTGTCGGACTTTTTTAGCTTTCCAGCATTTGCCTTGATCGTGAGCTCTTTCTTCTTGGGTGGATCTATTTAGAGCTGTACTTGTGTGAGATCCATTGTTAGAGTTCAGCTTGTATTCTAGTTGTTGAGCAACTTTCATCCGTTTTTCCTCTAGGGTTAGAAATCTTGGTGTTTCTGATCCGATCACATTTTTTCCCTTCTTTTTAGGCTGCACTTTTGGTGGCGAAAGCGGCCAAGAAATGACTCTTTTTTCAGAGCTAATAGCATCTTTTTCAATCACACTTTCTTGTGGGTGACATTGCGATGAGTCCTTGTCATCGGGACACTTCGAATGGCTCGGTTTGTCTTCAGATGGGATCGTTCCGTTACCCTCCTTCTCACCGTTTGTCTCATCAACCGTTGGACTACTATAAGTTGATAAATTTAGTAGTTCTTCAGGGTCAGTATCATCGTCATCAACCATTATTGGGTCACTATTCTCCCTAGGCCCATTGTTTTGGTTTGTAGTTAAATCGTTTTGGTCCGCTGCGCCAGACTCTGTTGTACCTTCGCTGTTGTTCTTTCCCATTTGCTCTGTGTTGTTTACCGTAATGTTCAGAGCTTTGATATTTCTAAAAAAGTTTGCAGTATTTCTTGAAGTTTTGTTTTTGAGTGACTGAAGGTTTTTGGACTTTTTTTTACATTTGCCTTGTTTTTTTTTGTCTTCAGCAATCTCTTTGATTATTATTGCTTGATCCACATGGTTTTTCGGTTTTTCAAATATATCGAACCACTCAATTTCTTTGCTCTTCCGATTTTGGTTTACCAAAATCTTCTCTCGGGTTTCTTCATTCGTTTTTTGTTCAGAAGGCACTTCTTTTAACAGGCGTTGGTTTTCAGACCTTTTTTATATTACCATTGGGTCGTCTGTTGACTCCTCCATTACTGTTGATTGGGTCGGGTGACAGCACTCATTTAAGGTCGGTATCGGGGGCACCACGGTTTTTGCACTCTCTTTTTCCAAGGTGGTTTTATCATCTGTACTGATTGTCAGTTCTTTGTCATAGGAGCAGTTCTGAAGTGTGGCTTTCATAGGTGGCCCCGTCGTTTCTGCTATTTGTGGATTTTCTTTTTTTTTGTTAAGAGACTGACCACTTGTGCCAGGGATCACCGCAATCCCATTTGATGCACTGAGTTCAGAACTTCTTAAGTTTGGGTCAAGATTCTTAATAGGTTCTCGTTCTTTTTGTAACAAATGGAGTGCTTGTTTCGCTACTTCCGCAAGGAGTCTCTTGTCTTCCGAGTTATTTCTTGAGGATTCCTTTAATGTTGTTAGCGAGATGTCATTGCCTCGTCTCGTCATGGTGATCTGTGCTGTCATTTCCAATAGGTCGGCTTCTAGTTTTACAATTTTCGAATTGAGAAGGGCAACCAAAGTCACTTGATCTCGAACATTATCGTTTAAATTTTCATAAAGTTTTAGCAATGGCGCTACAGCTATGGTAGTTGCCGACATCAGAGTTGGGCTTAGTTTTGCGATTATGGTCTCCACGAGCGCTGGCATAGTTTGGGCAGAGCTTGGTTCTCTCTGTCGACGATTGTTTAAACCTTGAGCGGATCTATTTCTTTTCTCAGCAGAAAAGTCGCTGTTGTCTAAATCCGATAAAAGGCTACCGGCCGTTACTTCTTGTGGTCTTTTAGGAGGGCGGACCTCTGCGTCCAGCGAGCTTTCATTTGTGTTCGTTTTATTTCAGCTTTTAAAGCATTTGTTTAACCCACAAGCTTCTCTTTCCATGCTTTCCGCGCCCCGAGATCTCTTTTGTGATGATATGATCTCGTCATTTCGTGCCTCAAAGGATGGGGTGTTTATTTCTAGGGACAATATTTCACTGATGTACTTGTCCTTTTGTTGTGACCAATCTGAGAATGGGGTCGTTCTTCCACATGTGTTTGATGTAGTGGCTCACTTTGATTGGGCCAGTTTTGAGTTTAACTCAGCGAGGTCCTTTAGTACTTCATCAGCGATCCTAAGAGAGTCTCTCCGCTGAGGCGGCTGTATGCAATTTTGAGCCTCCATTCTCGTTTTCCACGCCTCTGTATGGGCCCAGATGTCATCCAAATCCTCATTCGTTGAGGTAGCTATTAGTGAGGCACTTGGTGACCGTCTATCCATGCTGTCATCATACGCCGGTCTCTCTTTTGAGGGCTGTACATCTTTTCTTGTCTTCGGTTCGCTATGGGTTCCCAGAGTTGGTTTGTGCATCTCTGCAACTTTTAGCCAAGCCAACAGCTTTAAAGACGAGCTGGGACGTGGCAATTTTCCAAATTTTTATGAGAGACAAGTGGCTTCCCCCTCTGAAAAGACATTTTTACTAGTGGAGTTTTCCTTAGTCGCCGTCTCTGGTGTATACTTATTGCTTTCAAGAATGCTGTTCCCGCTCTGCTCCTTGTTTGGGGTATTAGGGTTCTCGACTTTCCTCGTCAGTTTTTCTAGTTGGACGTGCCTCTCTTTATGGTGGTATTGGGGGATCTCCTTAGTTTTCATGGTTTGAAATCCTGCATCCACATGTGTTTTGCAAAAAGCTAATACCAGGTCTAATGAGTTCTTGGTGGGAGGAGTAGATCCCCCTGTCCTATTTGTAGCTTTGCTAGATTTTGTCACCTGTGGTGGACTTTCATGTATTTGTGAGAAATGTATAATTGCTAGGCAAGGCGTCTCATTCAGCTTTGTCGGACCTCCCTGATTAAGCTTTAAGTCTGCCTCTCTTTTCTGCGCTTCCGCCGTCCTTGCGGCTTCTCGCGTTGTTTCTGACTCACTTTGCTCGCGTCTCTGTAGATTGGTTCCATTGCTGTGTTTATGGGTTTCCGCACAATCTGCCTCCTGTAACCCTTCCGTTTCACTCTCACTTGCAAAGGTCTCTTCCCTGTCATCATCGGCTTCTTCATCTGACAGTATACTTATTGTCTGTTCTCCATACAATGTGTCACTGGTACCGATTTTCAGACTCCTAGAGACCTGGTGTGTGTGGGAGGGGGTTAGCGTGTCTCGCACTGCCGTGGTGAGGTTGCCGCAATGAGGTGTAATTGTTTCCTTCTGGGCGGCATTATCGTACATATCGCTTGCTTGCTCAGCTAGCGTTGTTAGACTTGTTGACGGTTGTATTTCTTCTAACGCTGCTTGTGCGAGCCCGCGTTTTACTTGTGCGTGGGTTTTAGTCAATGATCCGGTCCTCATGTTGGAAGCTGGTAGCGGCTATGTGCAGGTTTAGTACGCAATGGGAGTTCGAGCCTTAGTTTGATCTTACGTCTTATGTTGTTTGTGTTTGTGTTTATCCAGCGACTACAACAGCGATCACAGAGCTCACGACGTACATGCACAAAGAAAAAGATAATTAAAGACAAAGTTTCTAATTCTCCTTACCGCGACTTCCCAGTAGTCAGTGGCGAGGAGTTTTGATCCAGCAGGTGTGTCTCTCCTTTCTCGCGGACACCAGTGTCCCACCAGTGACCACCAAGGACCACTTCACTCCACTTTTATCCGCGCGCGCTCCGCGCTGTTTCCGACTATTTATAGGCAGGCGCAGGTTCCTGTGTCAAAGCTCCGCCTCCTGGCTTGCAATGGAAAACAGACTTCCAGCACGCAGAGTGACCACCAAGGACCACTTCACTCCACTTTCGTCTGCGCGCGCTCCGCGCTGTTTCCGACTAGTTATAGGCAGGCGCAGGTTCCTGTGTCAAAGCTCCGCCTCCTGACTTGCAATGGAAAACAGACTGCCAGCACGTAGAGTCACCACCAAGGACCACTTCACTCCACTTTCGTCTGCCTGCTCTGCGCAGGCTCTATTAAACAGTAATTGTTTCGCCAGCTTGTGTTGACTCTGTTGCAGAGAGTCAGCCCTTTCCTGACACTCTTCTTTTAGTGCCTTTAATTGAGTGTCTTGCTCTGCATTCTCTTTCTATGGGAGAGCCAGATCTTCTTTTAATTTGGTGACATACTGCCTAGATTCTGCCTCTAATTATTGGCTCTTCAGTAGCTTTTCTTCTGCAGAGTCTAGATCATTCTGGATTCTCTCTAGTGATTCAACTTGATTCTGTGCCAGAACTATGTTTTCAGCATGCTTTTCCCGTATCACTCTTATGTGGAGGTATAGGTAGGCCGCAATTCTGGCAATTTTACTTTGCTCCCCTTTAACTTTTGGGGCCATGTACAATTCATTAGAGCTTGGTGTAATGGGCCCATGTACTACCATATATCCAGGTCCATGGCAGTGACCTGTTCTGTGATTTCCTGCAGCCAGACATGTTCATTCTGTTCTGGCCACTCACCCCTGACAAAAAAGCTTGTGCAGGAGCTGCTAACAGATAACAGATAAGAATGTAGGTAAGGCAGTTAAATTTGCTTTTAGCAACACAGAATATAAAACAGAGAAAAGAACACTTTTGGCTTGTTTGAAAAGATAGCACTTAGGTTAGGATTTCCCCCTGCAATATTCCTCAACCCACCAATAAGCAAATCTGAATAGATATAACGAAGCAGCAGGTATTCAGGAATAAAGAAACAGGAGACAGAATTGGAATGCAACCTTCCCTCCCCAAGCTAGAGAGAAAAACGGATTGGAAATCTTACACTTTTTAAAATGACATTCGAAAATGGCTCAGCAAAGCAATGAAAAGTGTGTAAAAATCCTTAAATGAATACACATTTCTATAGGAGCAACATTGAAAAGATGCATACAATCATGAGCTACAGTTTGAGCAAAACTAAACACTTTGAATCTGAATGAAAGGTCGGAAATAATTTAGAGTGAAAATCACACGTGTAAAACTTTGCAGAAACGGAATTCCCGCCTAAAATTAAACAAACGGTTTTTAAGAAAAACGAGTGAAATCTGGAGCGCGGCTTTTAGGTTGGGATGTAACTACAGGTCTTAGGTATACTCCAGAGTTGAAATGAAGTCTCTAGCTATTAAATTGAGTGACTTATGCAATGTTGAATGATAGGCGTTTTTGGAAAATAATTGCGCGAAAAAGAAAACAGAAATCAATTTTTACAATGATAGTTATCTCTACACTAGGGCATTCAGGCTAGGTTACCAGATTGAAACACAGTAAGCTCTAGAGTTGATCCACGGAACCAACACCAGCACCTCCATGTCCGCCCTGGCGGACTCAGTCCGATTACCAGAGAGAGGATTAAGGGTTTGGGATTTCACAAGACAAAATTATTTAAAGGAGTTAGCACTAGTGCAAGGAATCAAAGGCAAGGTTGCAAGAATGGTTGTGACAACATTACAAGTTCTTAAGGTAAGGATAGGATGGTTTAGAGATTGGGATGGAACAAAACACGGCAAGGTATGCTATGTTTTTCTATGCTTCCTATTAAAACTTACAGTCCACTTTAATTTAGGATTTTGGACCATCAAGGGTTCTGGTCATCACACAGATCGGTTCTAACCAAAGACAGCAGGGCACATCTGGCGGGATAGGGTCAGGTGGCCGGTTCTGGTCACCGGGCTGCATTGGACTCTACTTCTGGTTCCTGGAGATCAGTGGGATGGCGAGTTTGCAGCAGGCAAGCATTTAGTAGTAGCAAGCCAGCTGGATGAAATTGCTTCCCTTGGGTTTTGGGATTTGTTTCAGAATTTTGAGGCCTAGCTGCAAAGGAGTTCAGCAATGCTGAGGCCTTGGCTTTGTAAAAAAAATCAGGAATCAGGAACAAGGATGGAGAATTCAGGAACATGGCGCCACACAGAAAATCAGGAAGAAGTCAGGAATCAGTGTTTTGTGTGCTGTGAAGTTCCCTTATTTATCATGCCAAATGACATCAATAAATAATATGGCAGGAGCAGGTTTACTGTCCACACCCCTAATGCTACGATTGGGCAAAAGCATAACCTCTGCCTTGCTGTTCGCTGATTGGATGACAGAAAATGATGTCGTTTATGGGATGATTTTTACAATGTCTGGAAACCTCCCCTAGCTATTGGAATCAAAATCTAACTTTCCCACAAATATATATTTATATAGTTATGACCTCTAAGAAAACCAGATACACAGGTTACATATTTTGTGGGTTACATTTCAATCCAAATCCCAAGTCTGTGGGACCTTGTTTAGTCTTTCTGCAACATTTTGTCAATTTTAACCATGAAATATTTGGCCTAACATTTCCCAATTTTGTACATAGATGCGCAATTACCCCTAGGATATGTCTATAAAATGGCATATTCGCCATATTAATACTTTTCACGCAATCAGTCATTCTGAATAACTTCTGTTCCTTATGCAGTAGTAAGTCCTACCAAATCTTCAAATAAATAGCATAAAATTAGATTTAGAATTATGCACTTTTCAATTTTTCTCATTCTTGCTGCCAAGTTAAGTGTCTTGAAAGTTAAGTTGCACAATAGGCTTTTTAAACACCAAATGTCACTTGTCAGTTTTTTTTCTTTTTCCCAAGTGTATGCACATGTTAATCCCTTTGAAGTAGAATGAGGGGCCTCTTCCTTGAGAGTGAAGCTTCCTGCCCATCCCACTGGAAGGATGAGTGTCTTAGCCTGCTATTATGAGTGTCTTTGCCTGGGGCAAAGACGAATGTCTGATGCGGGAAGTCCCATTGTCCTGGGTATTCAAAGCCTCCAAGCTAGCAATTAGCCTTTCCTGTGCCAGCGGTTTGAGGTGTCACACTTTCTCAGGGCTAGCAACTTGCAGAGCAGGTTTTTTTTTATATAGTTTTCCAAATCAGCCTGGGTTTTAGCTTTGATTTCCTTTTAAATCTTTACTTTAAACCTATGGAATTAAAACAGCTAATAGGTGGATTTTTAACAGTATCAAATCTTTTTACATTTCTTAAATAATCAAGCCTTTACACAATAATATACTTTAAAAATAGGCAAAAGCACATTTAACTTATTTCTTTAAATTCGGTTTTCCTCTGCAGCAAATGCACATTTTAGGCAGCTCTATTTCTTTCCTTGAGTGCTGGAGTTGTTTGCAGCATGGATACATGTATCATGCATCCGTTTAGAGTCTTTCTCTGGCCAGCTGATTCTTGATACGTGTTGCAAAGAAATAGCTGTGTTTCCCAATGAAAACACAGTCCCTGGTTTGCTTTTCCAAAGATACTTTTGGTAGGGGCTGTCATTCAAATGAGGCCCGGTTCCTCTGACTCAAGAATGAACCTGGGCATTGCAGGGCCTTTTTGATCATAGTGGTTCAGGGGAATTGGTGAATTTAGCGCCAAACAGCACTTTGAAGGTTGAAAAGATGACATTTTAAAGAGGCATTTTGGGTTTACAGCAAAGTAATGCTGCTTCTTTCCTTTGCTCCATGTAAAATGTTGCAGAGCACACTGGCACATTCCTGCAGTGAGTACTCTGTTCCACCCCACCTGAAATGTGGTTGGTTGGGTAGTGCAGCCATTTTCTGGTTGTGACCAAACACAGTTTCGAGATTGTGGCGCGCACAGGGGTCAGCGCAGCCATTTTGTACTGTTTCTCTCAACAATGCAACAAAGTGATGTAGTGAAGCATAGCTGAGTGGGTCAAAATATCCCACAGAATCCCCCCCCCCGACTTCGTCTGGACTTCCAGTCTTGGGGGAGTCGGGCAAGTGGGATTTTTCTTTCTTGAAAAAGCGGGTTCAGTTGGGTATGATTCCTTCTTCCATCAGCGGATGATGCGACACGCTCTCCTTGCTATTTCAGGTTAGGATGTGGAACAATACCCCCAGCCTTCTCTCAGGTTTTCTTTTCTGGTGTGAAGCGACACCCCAGATTGTCCTTGGGTTTCTGCTTCCATGTCCCCGAGGAGGTCCTCCTTAGTTGTTAGGTATAATCAGTGCAAATCTATAAAATAGAACACACACCTGGTTATGACAATTTCCCCCCTACTGTCCTCCAATCGGGATTTCAGCAGTGGGATATACATGCATTCAATGAACATTTAAATATTTCTGTGCTTCAGAAGTATCCCCTATTGGGTTTTCTATGGACTCCTCTATTCGTTGCAGTGTGCCTAGGGTGGAAACTCTTTAGCTGATCGATGTGGACCCACCTTTCTTCTGGCAAGTCGCCCTTGGGGATGCGGATTGTGTAGGTGAGGCCTGGGATGGTGACCTCTCCTCCATGTCTGAACTTCCATTTCCTACCTTAACATTGGGCTGACCGGAAGGCTTTCTTTAGGATTGCCAGGACCCTGAGATTTACCCTTCAGTTGGGACCGGACTTGGCAATAACTGGGATCCAAATTAATCTCGACTCGGTTGAGGATGTGACTGCCCATGTAAAAGGCAGAAGGAACACCTCGCACAACCCAACAATTGTGTTCTATGCTTTTATCACCTCTAGCAATTTTGATCATACAACTGCTAAGGAGAAGATGTTTGGCAAGGGGCATTTCCAGGCCCCATACCCATTGATACACTGACTCTACAGCAGGTAGGGTCTGGTCTTTTGGGAGTTTCTTGAATAATACTTTGCTGATGATGCTTTCTTCGCTATGCAAGTCCACTCGGGCGAGAACAGACTCCTTCCCGTCATTTAACTGAATCGGAAAGAAGAGCTGTTCGCCCTTCTTCTGAACGCCAGCTACAATTTGTGCTGGTTGGTTATCAATTTTGGCTATAGAATTGGGATTTTCAGGTTGTGAATTGGTATAGAATTTCAGAGTATTTCCTTCCAGTGTGGAATGCCACTTGAAACTGGAAGGAAGGTTGATTTGCAGAAATGGAGAGGAGTTCCCATCACCAGTCTGTTGTCCCACAGCAATTATGGTAACGTCAGGTATTTCATTATTTTGAAGATGAAACTTAATTTGATCTGGTTTGTGTTCAACCATGTGGCATGTGCCATTGAGACTAACATGGTTGACACTCTGTTTTAATTTGATTAGCCTGTGAGTCTGGGTCCAGAGTACCTTAAACACACAGTCTATTAGGGGAGACAACCTATGGAGGAGGTAATTCCCTAATAGACAGGGGGTTCCCTCCAGCGCCACAACTATGACTGGGTGCTTCATCCTGTGTCGCCCTATTTTAATTTCCAGCTCTGCAGGCCCCTCGACAGGAATTTCCTTCCTGTCAAAGTTCTGAAGTTGTCAAGGAACAGGGATGAGGGAGATCTGGTATCTCTCCCCCCTTCCTGAATTCAGCTGATCAAAGGCTCTCTTTGACAGAAGAGTTTCTTGGGATCCAGTGTCCACCAGTGCCGACACTGTACAGTGCCTGTGTATTTGGACAGGGGCATAAAATCTTCCCTCCTTCTCCTCAAGGGGGCAGAGATAATGCAAATTTTGGGCCAGTTGGTTGGTCAATTTCCTGATTCTTGATTCTGACACAGGGGTAGTTTTGGGCATGGTTCTGTGTGGGAGCTTGGGGATCTCCATGAAAAATGTGGCAGTTGGATATTGGGGAGTTTTGGGCTCCCCTTTTTCTAATTCTGGGCTGCCCCCGCCCTTTTTGGAGGAAGTCACCAGCATAGGTTTGGGCAGTGTTTTCTTGATTATCATTCTGGGTTTCAATGATGGGCGATTCTAACTCCGTCCACACATTCAACCAGTCTTCATTAGGATCTCTTGAGACCCATTTTTCTTTGGGTGGAGTTCCCCCATTACTGAAGGAGAATATCTTTTTTCCAGAATCCTCTGAGAACCCCTCTCCTTCAAATTGGATGACACTAACCTCCTCCACAAAATGGGCCTTTCTGGGTTCTTTATTTCTCCAACCCGCCCTCTGTTCCTTGGGTTGCAGACTTTCGGGGGCAGACGATTTTGATTCCGGTTCCTGGGTTTCCAGGGGCTTTTCAGAAGTGGGGAAGTAAGTTTCCTCTAAGGCCTTACCCCTCCCTCCCCTCCGTGCCTACTACTCTGGAACCAGTGAGGCATCGGGGTTCTCTCCCCGTCATTGTACTGGAGTACCAGACCCTTGGTTTGTGGGGTTCTGAGCCGCCATGTTCATATGAGGGTTCTGCTGGGCGCTCAACATGCGACCCAGATCCTGGGACAGGTTCTGGAACTGGAGTTCCAGTTGAGACACCCGTTCGGGCTGATACGGGGGGTCTCTGGTCCATCCTAGGTGAATCACGGGAAGGGTTCTCCCATAGTACCCTGGGTTGGATAATTTGGGTAACCCTCCACCCTTGGCCTCCCCTCTCCCGGATTGGGCTGTCTGGGCTCAGGATAGTGGGGAAAGAGAGAAGGGTTGTTCTGTAGGTTGATGTTTTGGGGTACTGGGGGAAAAAACTCAACCCAGCATTTGGGGGATTACTGCCCTCCTGGGGAAAGTTAGGAGGGATGTTTCCCAGGGTGGTACCTACCTGGTTGCATCCCCCCCTTGGGCTGGGGGAGTCCACACATACCCCAGGATGGGTTTGTTACCCTTGTATAGGGGGCTAATGTAATCAGGGGAGTTGGGGGTCCCATTTGTGGGATGACCTCCCTGACTACCACCTGTCTGGGATTGGCCTGAGGGCCTTCTGGTTCTTTGGCTGGACGGATTTTGTACAGGTATATTTTTCGGCCACCCCCCCATCTCCAGATCTAAAATGGGGGCAACCTTCACCTCCGCCACCTTAGCAGCAGCAGGGGTGTTGGCTGGTTTGGGGTTTTTGTGTTCTTGTTATCTACAGGTTTTTGTACCTCATAAATACGGGTCGCCTGTTCTATGACCCAGTCCAGTGATCTCTTCTCGTGAAAGTCCCTCACCAGCTGGGTCATTATATATTTGGGGAGTGCATGGAAGAAGGTGTTGATGAACTCCCTACTATCTGTGCGCACCCTCCTGGTGGTCTGCGCAAAGGCGTGTTTAAGCTCCTGCACAAATTCGTGTGGGGCCTGATCTTCCCCACACTGCAGATTGTAGGCCGCCTTGCGGCCCTCTTGGGGATTTCTAGGTGCAGAGAAGTGTTTTAAGATGGCTGCCCTGTAGGTGATTCTGATCCTGCTGTCCCGCAAAGAAACTGGAGTATTCAGGAGAAAATGTCCATTTCACATACTGTATGCAATTCTGGCTGTCTTTCAGATGAAAAGTGTCCATCATCTGTTCATATAACTCAAGGTGTTCCCAGACCGAATACTTTGCATTTTTATGATAGGGAGTTATAACACTCCTAATGGCCTTGATCTGCTTCAGGGGATCTTTTTGCACAGCTCTTTTAATTTTTTTTGCCTTTTTGGTTTTAGTCACGCGAGTCCACTTGTCCTCAGACACTGCTACTGGAGGTGGCTTCTTGATCCTCTAGACACTCCCTGATTCTGCAAGTTTGAGAAGGGCTTGCAGAATGTTCGGGCCTAGTTTCCCTATTCCTCTAGTGCTCAGAAGAGTCTTCTGACTCTCCCCTGCTCCCAGGATTGGCGGATTACTCCCCCCACTACTGCCCTAACTGGGTAGAGGTCTTCAGGATACACCTTTTGGGCTTTATTTCCTGGAATTCCCCACCAAATTTCACAAACTGATCTTTTGGTAGGCGGTATTTTTGTGGATCCAATTCCCTCACTCTACTCTCATAGGAGTCTTCCTGATCAGAGATATTAGCCCTAACATTTGGGGATCTGTACAGGGATGCCCGTCCATCAATTTCTGGTGGGCGTTGATCTGTCAGTCCCATCTTACCAACTCTATTGAATTCTACCATCCTCATGGCCCCTGGTTCATATGAGCCAGTAGACATAAAGCTGGCAGAGGTCATGGTATTGAAGGGGTTTGAGTCCCTGAGCACAGGTGTCCTGATGTTAGGATCAGGGGTTGCTCTGTCCCTCTTTACCTTTTCACTTTCAGCCCCTTTTCCCTGGTGATAAGCAAAAATTTTAGCCTTTTGTTCCTCTATCAAGGCCTTACTGGTCTCAATGATTCGCTCTTGCATTGCTACTTGTTGGTGGAGCCCATCATTCTTTTCACAGAGAGCCTCATTGTCTCTCTGTGCTTCCTGCATGGTCTGGGAATACTGGGCCAATTTCTGCTGCAGGAGACTGACCTCCTGGGTTTTAGCATCTTTGGTCTGGGTGTAACCTTCCAGAGCATCCTCCACCAACCTGGTGTCCTCTAGTAGCTTCCAATATTCTGTCTATAATTCCTTGAGCTCCTGGAGGGTCGGTTTTCTTCCCTCTAACTTGTTTGTTAATTGGCTTACTTCCTGGCCTAAGGCATCTCTCTCCTGATTTAGGGTGCCTCTCTGTTCAGCCAGGTCGTACCTTTGTTTTTTGAATGCATTGGATTTCTGGCGCTCCTCATCGAATTCTGTTTGAGAGTGTAGGTCTCTCATAATTAATTCATTATTTTCCTCTTCCAAGGTTTCTATCTGGTTTTGTAAACCACCTGCTCTGCGCAGGCTCTATTAAACTGTAATTGTTGCGCCAGCTTGTGTTGACTCTGTTGCAGAGTCAACCCTTTCCTGACACTCCTCTTTCATGTACCTGTAATTGGGTGTCTTAATCTGCATTCTCTTTCTGTAGAAGAGCCAGATCTTTTAATTTTGTGACATACTGTCTAGATTCTACCTCTAATTCTTGGCTCTTCAATAGCCTTTGTTCTGCAGAGTCTAGATCATTCTGGATTCTCTCTAGTGATTCAACTTGATTCTGTGCCAGAACTATGTTTTCGGTGTGCTTTTCCCGTATCACTACTATGTGGAGGTATAGGTAGGCCGCAATTCTGGCAATTTTACTCTGCTCCTCATTAACTTTTGGGGGCCTTTACAATTCACTAAGAGCTAGGTGTAATGGGCCCTAGTCCTACCAAGTATCCGGGTCCATGGCAGTGACCTGTTGTGTGACTTCCTGCAGCCAGATATGTTCATTCTGTTCTGGCCACTCACCCCTAACAAAAATCTTGTGCAGGAGCCGCTCCCCAGCTATACTTATTTCTACAGGAATCGCCATTTTGGAAATATCAATTTCTTTATTAATTATTTCGGGGTTGATTTACTTTTACTTTTACAGACCGGCCTGGTCTTTGGAGGCGCTTGTACAGTGTAGCACAGTACACCAACCAAGCAAAGTGTCTCTACCCTGCAGGTTAATCTGCTGTGTTAGACTGTCACGGATGGTAACTCGAACTCAAAATCACGGCACAAGCCCCCAAATCTGTTAAGTATTTCAATCAGGCGAGATACCCTGGTCTCAGCTTAGTATGCAGCGCACACCTGAAATGCTTATTTTATTATGTCTATAGGTTCAATATTCTGAGTGATATACCACTCATATCACACCCCTTCTCAAAATACCCTAGGTCACAATGGACCAGGAATCAGGCTGGTTGGTAACGGTAATATTTATTTATTTATTTATTTAAAATTCAAATTAAACATATAATTTTGAGTAGGGAGCAGCAATCACCAATGTGGTGACAATAACAGATACAAAGGTATGTAATGCCCTTAAATTCACTTTTAAGCAACACAAAATATAAAACACCAGAGAAAAGAACACTTTTGGCTTGTTGGGAAAGATAGCATTTAAGTTAGGATTTCCCCCTGCAATATTCCTCAACCCACAAATAAGCAATTCTAGTTAGATATAAGGAGGCAGCAGGTATTCAGGAATGAAGAACAGTAAACAGAATTTCAATACAACCTTCCCTCCCCAAACGAGAGAGAAAAACGGATTTGAGATCTCATACTTTAAAATGGCTATGTCAAACAATGAATGTGTGCAACAATCCTTAAATCAATACAAATTTCGATGGGAGCAACATTGACAAGATGCTAACAATCATGAGCTACAGTTTCAGCAAAATTAAACACTTTAAATCCAATTAGAAATTTGAAAATAATTGAAATTGAAAATCACACGTGTAAAACTTGCAGATTCCTGCCTAAAATGTAACCAAACGGTTTCTAAGAAAAACGGGTGAAATATAGTGCTAGGTTGGAATGTAGCTACGGGTCTAAGGTATAATCCAGAGTTGAAATGAAGTCTCTAGCTATTAAATTGAGTTAGCTATGCAATGTTGAATGAGGCGTTTCTGGAAAATAAAGGCGCGAAAAAGAAAACAGAAATCAACTTTTACAAGGATAGTTATGCTCTACACTAGGGCATTAAGACTAGGTTACCAGGTTACCAGATTGAAACACAGTAAGCTCTAGAGTTGATCCGCGGAACCAACCGCAGCACCTCCGCGCCTGCCCTGGCGGACCGAATCCAGTTACCCGAGGGAGGGATAAGGGTTTAGGATTTCACAAGACAAAATTATTTAAAGAAGTCAGCACTAGCGCAAAGAATCAAAGGCAGGGTTTCAAGAATGGTTGTGACAATATTACAGTGATCAGAATAAGGATTGGATGACTTAGAGATGGGATGCTATGCTATGATTTTCTATGCTTCCTATTAATACTTACAGTCCACTTTAAGTTATGATTTTGGACCGTAAAGGGTTCTGGTCATCACACGGATCGGGTCTAACCAAGGACAGCAGGGCACATCTGGCGGGATAGGGTCAGCTGGGCGGTTCTGGTCACCGGACTGCACTTCTGGTTACTGGAGACTGGAGATCAGTGGGATGGTGAGTTTGCAGGCATGCATTTAGCAGCAGCAAGACAGACTGGATCAGAATGCTTCCCTTGGGTTTGGGATTGCTTCAGAATTTGAGGCCTAGCTGAAAAAGGAGTTCAGCAATGCATAGGCCTTGGCTTTGTAAGAAAAATTAGGAATCAGGAACAAAGATGAAGAAATCAGGAACAAGACGCCACACAGAAAATCAGGAAAAAGTAAGGAATCAGTCTCTGTGTGTTGTCAGGTTCCCTTATTTGTCATGCCAAATGACATCACTAAAGTATATGGCAGGGGCAGGCTTACTGTCCACACCCATGAGCCTAGGATTGGGTAAGAGCGTAGTTTCCCCCTTGATCTTCGCTGATTGGGTCACAGAAAAGGATGTAATGTTTATGGTGTTACTTTTACAATGTCTAGAAACCTCCCCTAGCCGCTGGAACCAAAATCTAACTTTCCTACAAATACATATTTATGCATTTAGAACCTCTGAGAAAATCAGATACACAGGTTACATATTTTGTGGGTCACATTTCAATCCAAATCCCAAGTCTGTGAGACCTGGTTTAGCCTTTCTGCTACATTTTGGCAATTTTAACCATGAAAGATTTGGTCTAATATTTCCCAATTTTGTACATAGATGCGCTCTTGTGCCTGGGATATGTGTACACAAGGTTATGTTTGCAACATTAATACTTTCCGCGGAATCGGTCATTCTTTATAACTTCTGTTCCTTATGCAGTACTGAGTCCTACCAAGTCTTCAAATGAATAGCATGAAATTATATTTAAAACTACCAACTTTCAGATTTTTCCTCATTCTTGTGCGAAAGTTAAATGTCTTGAGTTCAGTTGCAAAATAGGCTTTTTAAACCCCAAATGTCACTTGTCAGTTTATTTTTTTCCCCCCAAGTGTCAGCAAATGTCAATTACTTTTTAAAAAAAAGTTTATTGATTGATTTTGTTTTTGATGCGTACACATCTCTACAAAATTACATCTTAGTTCCATTTCAATCTCAATCATTACATCATATTTACACAAATTTAAAAAAGAATTCACGTATATACAATATTCACAATTTACAAAGAAGAACAAAGGAAATAACAGTTACATATCCAAATACATTCAAAATAGCCGCTTTCTACGATGCAATTCATAATAATGAAATTAACAATATATCCAATAAGACATATCATGAACAAGCAGATAAAAAGCAATACTTAATATATTTGAGTCTCTAAGTACATAGACAAGGCTGCCTCAATGAGTTTCACTAAACGTACTGTTGCAATAATTATGGAGTTACATGAACCCCACATACATCTCGTCCAAATTAGTTCCCTTCCATTTTCAGTGTGTGTAAAGCTAAAGGAGATAATGTTTTTTATTCTCTCTACTTCGAAAAACGGACATTCAAGGAAAAGGTATTTTAAGGTTTCCACACATTCAGCCTTTTTGCAAAATCTACAGATGATATCATCGGGATTGTGAACATTACTTAACCAATGTTTTGTTCTCGCTTTCGTATGAAATAGATCTACACGAAAGTGCATGTATAATGTCCGCGTTTCCACACTGGGACAGAGGATGAGATATTGTAAGCGTGGCATTTGCTTGTGTTTGTATAACGCATATTCTGTAAATGAGGAATAAGATGATATTTGTAAACAGGTTTCAGCCCAATCATTCAAAAATAAGCGTTTATGTGCTAAACTTAGTTTAAGTTGCAAATCCTCAGGAGGAATATTAATACCAGATAATATGCTAAGTATGCACTTATGAAGACTTACAATAGACGCAGGATGGGATTCCTTCAACATGTTAAGAAGGTCTTCATAAAGCGAGTTTGCTAAAGGAAAGCGCATCTTTAGGTATGTATTCAGGATGCGCCAATTATATCGCGACGCCAAGGAGTTTAAGCCTAATTCAATGTCAATTACTTTGAAGCAGAATGAGGGGACTCTCCCTTGACTGAAGTTTCCTGCCCCTCACACTTGAAAGGTGAGAGCCTTAGCCTGCTATTGTCTTAGCCTGGGGCAAAGATGAATGTCTGATGCCGACTGGGAAGTCCCATTGTCCAAGGTATTCAAAGCCTCCAAGCTAGCAATTAACCTTTCCTGTGCCAGCAGTTTGAGGTGTCACCCTTTCTCAGGGCTAGCAACTTGCAGAGCAGGTTTTTTTATATAGTTTGCCAACATAACCTGGGTTTTAGCTTTGATTTCCTTTTAAATCTTTACTTTAAAGCTATGGAATTAAAACAGTTTATAGGTGGATTTTTAACAGTAGCAAATCCTTTTACATTTCTTAAATAATCAAGCCTTTACACAATAATATACTTTAAAAATAATATACTCTGTGTGTTCCAAGAACCAGTCTGAAACAGTTTTTGATCTGCGTCGTCTTGATGTTATCATGTTCTTTTGGCATTGAAGCTTCCTGCAGCCACTTCCAGGACTCAATGCCGTTCTTTTTATTTCCCTGGTTTTCTAAACTTCTAACGCCTGTCGAGTTTTTTGTATCACATGCAAAAATATTTATTTTCTGTTTTTTGGGTATTGTTTCATCAACCGACATGCTACTGTTTGATCTCTTTTTTTCTGTCATCTTCTTTGGCTTTGTCAACAGTTCTATCACTGATGAATTAGCAGCTTTGGTTGAGAGTTGGATTTCTCTTGCATCGAAACCTAAATAATATATGTCAGATGCTGCATTTAAGATGATATCACAAATTGTTCTCGAGTAGATATGGAGTAACACTCTGTCTAATGTTGTTTCTTTAATGAATTCCACTGTTTTAATATCTATAGATGGTATTGCTCTTAAATGAGGAATATGATGAAACAATTGCAGAACGTTGTATCTATTCAAGACTAAGCCATCGTCAGTTTGGGCTATTCGCTCCAGGAGAATGCAGTAGTTCAAATCAATCTTTTGTCTTTTGTTATCTCTTTTCTTTTTTCCCCTATAAACAGCTGGCGATTGACTTTCAACTCTCCAATTGTCGTCCCGTTCCATTATTGGGGGTTCTTTCAATTTATTGGAATCGTAAGCAAAATTACTTCTTAAAGGTTTGTGGTTGAGTTATGATTTTGAGCTATAAGACGGGAGGTCTGTTTCATCCTACTCTTTGTTGTTTTGCAACTTTTGCCTTTCTTCAATCATCGTTCAACGGTTGTTGTTTGTTTGGAACTGATAAGAGCCACCCTCACTCATGCTTGGAGAGAATTTAACCACTGAGTCTTTATCCGGTGTGATCGGGATGATGCAGATTCTTTTGTGGACTGTTGCCTTATTCTCCCATATTTCATCATGTTGGGGTATCTCTGTTTCATCTTCTGACTCAGAACAAACAATGATTCTCTCTATCTTTGAACTGTCTCCACAGTTCTCCTCTTGATCACTATCAGTTTCATAGGTTGCCAAGTACAGCAATTCTTCCATCTGCTTTGCCTCTGCCTCCTCAGTCCCATTTTGAGTCTGGATCTTATCATTTGGTGCTGGATTTTTAACCATCTCCTGTTGAAGAATCATCACCGTCTCTGGTGGTCGATCCATTTGTTTGTTTGCTGACGTCACATTTAGAGATTTAAGGTTCCTCAAAAATGTTCAAGAGTTTTTAGCATTCAGTTTTCTTCCTTTCGGCATGTTCTTTGCTTTCTTTTTACTTTCTACATGCTTTTCCGGCAAGTCTACTATCTTTGATGCTTCGTCTCTCTTGGCTTTTACAAATATAGCGTAGTTTTCATTGTTCTTTATTGTTGGGACTGGTTCGCTTGTTTTCTCTACTTCGGGATTGATACACGTTCCCTCAGCATTAGCAGAGGTTGACAGCAGGTCTTTCAGTGTTTCCCGATGTTCCACAGTATCAATCGATTTTGGTCCCATATTCAGGGAACTCTTTAAGGACTGTTCTCTTATTTTGGAAATTTCCATGAGCGTCTGTCTCTCGTTATCAATTGTGACTGGATTTTCTCTCTGTGTATTCGATTTCAGCGATAAAATTGGACTCAGGACTTCCTTGAATAGTCATATCTTTGATCTGAGCCACGCCACTGGATGATTTAATCCTGTTTGGATCACGTCTTTCTTCGGTGAGGTCTAGTTCTACCACACCTCGGTCACCTTGGTTAAGTTGTTCCCTTCTCAAGATCGTTAGAGCCCCTCTTGCCACCACAGCCAGCATTCTTTTATCATCTAAGTTGTTTTTCAACTGTTCTTTCAAGACATTGTTTGCCATTTTGTTTTTATGATTATCCAGGTTGATCATTTTAGGGTTCAACAGAGCAATTAGTGTATTTTGATCTTTATAATTCTCATTAAATTGCTTGTATATTTTGGCAAACAGCACCACTGCGATCGTCATTGCTGAGGTGATGTTCGGTCTTAACTCGTTTACTACTTTCTCCACCATCGTGAACTCCAATGTACTTTTTGAAATGTGTGTACTTTACAGTCCTTGGTGGTTGGATTCTTTTTGTTTTTATGCCTCGACTTTGTGTGGTCGAATAGTCTAATCATGAGTCGCTTGTTGATGAGGTGGCGTAGTGATGTTTGTCTCATGTTTTCTACTCTTGAGATGTTACAATAGGTTTTTGGCATCTTGATCTTTTTGTTAATGGTCATTCTTTTTTGGGAACATATGACCGCCTGTAGGGGACAGGAGTCCACCCTCCTTCTCTTTTGCGGATGTCTTTGCTCATTAGATTGTTTTGTCATTTCTTTACCGGCCTTGTTATCAGGTGATTGGTCTTCATACCTTTGTAGGGGTCCGGGATTTTCCGGACGCCCACTGTCAGATATCTTGGAGCATTCTATACTTTGAGCGCTAAGATTCAACTTTGCATTAAGCGCCAGTAAGTTTCTGAGCAATGAGTCTGCAACCACAAGTTAATTACGTCGTTTTTTCAGCGATATGGTCTCATGATTCCGACTTGAGTTTTCGTTACCCGATTCCGGCACCAAAGTGCTCTTGGAATTTTGATTATTCTGGCCGCATATGTTAAAGGATAAATTCAATGAACACTGCGACTTGCAGACTTCTAAGTTTGTCTCGTGTGGGCTGCTCCCAGGTGCCCTACACGTCTCAGAACTTTCCATGATCTTTGCTTCGTTGTTTAGCCCCAGATGTAATTGGTCTTGTTTAGGAGAATCCCTGTTACTCCCCACAATCAGGTTATTTTTGGTTTGCGAGTTGCTGATTTCTATTTCATGATTCTGTAAGTTATCCCCTGATAAAAGGGTACAAATTTCGTCAGACAATGTGTTGGGACTTGAGTGTCTTCACGAGTCTCACCTCGATTATGGTCACTATTAAGAGTGTTTCCGTCCCTCACGTCTTTCGGTGCTTGTGATGCTGGAAATGCATCAGAGGGACAGGGCCTCTGAATCCTTGTCCTTTACTGCTTTTTATCGTGTGTTCTGTCGTGTTTTCTGCCCAGGAGTCCATGTGGGACTCCTGGCAGTGCAGCTCTCTCTTTTGGTTTGGTGAACAGACCCATGGGATACCCTTATGGCACCCATGGGTAGGGGTACAACCCTGTGCCCCTAGTGTATGTTTTTGGGCACCTGTGGGTGGCCCACAGAGCAGGGTATGGGCTGAATTTGACAGGTGCTCTGGGTGTCCTCCATTTTGGGATACCCAGGCCCTGCCATTGGGATCAGTTGATTCCTGATAGGAAACAAGATGGCCCCTGTGGCCTCTTGCTTTCTATTGCCTGTTACCTTGTGTTCCCAAAGTCCTGGGAAGCCCTGACTCTGTCCCTTCCCCCTGACTGGCTGTTGGGTGGAAGTTCCATATATGGTGTTGTTGTGAAGGCCCAGCTAGACTGACTGGAGCCTTCCCAGTGACTGTATGTTGTGGGTACCTCCTGTGGGTGGGACCTGGGTGAATGGAGTGTGTGACCAATATACACTCCTCTTTGTGGTTGTCTGGTTTCTGGCATGAGAGACAAAGACTGAGACAGCCCTGCCCGAAACTGGCCTGAATGCAGTGTGTAGTGTTGAATGGCTGGGTACTTGTCCCAATCCACATTCCTTGTTGTGAGTGTCTGAAAGGGAGGAGTGTGGCCTGAATGCACTGTGTGCCTGATTGGCTGACTGACTGCATGAATACCCTTCTGTATGATTGGCTGCTGAGTGTGTGCCAGCAGTGTGGATGAGAGACAGAATAGTATATCTGGGGACCTCTCACCACTAGTAATTGTTCAGAAGCGTTCAGAAGCTGAGTCTCCACTCTAAGAGTAACTGGAACTGCTGATCCTCTACGCCCAGCTGGAAGAAGAAGACTTGCTGTTGCACTTGCTTCGACCGATCTGAAAGCTGCCGAATTCGTCGAGGACTGACCCGAGAGAGGACCTGGTAAGGCGCCCTCTTCCCGTGCTCCGAGGGATCATCGAGCACCGCTACATCTTCGCCGAAGCGCCCTGGAAGTCAGACCCTCGAAAAGCTGCCGACCCGAGACGGGACCGCCGAGGAGATCGAAGTGAAGCACCCGGACATCGCCGCCGTCGAAGTCCATTGCCGTCGACCAGGGTTCGCAGGTCTGTGTAACCGCTGGAGGCCCGTCGAAGTTGTGTTCCCCAGCCGTGGGAGCCACTTGACGCCGTGCCGCCGCCGACCGGAGCCGTCCGCTCCTTGCCTAAGAACAGTTGAATCGAAGGACTCCCTCGTCCGCACCGTCGGCCGCTTTATCCTGCCGGAGAAAGTCGAGGATGACCAACGCGCCGAGGAGAAACCTGCCGGTGGGTTTCCTGCCACCCGAAGACCACAAAGACTCGAACGACTCGACGCCCTTGCTGGGCCCCCGTCTTCACAATCTTTGCGGTCCAGAACAATTGTCATCGAGGTGCCCCGCACGCCTCTGCCTTGCAGGACGCCAACGCTCCGTCGTCGACGAGCACCGCTTGGATCGAAGCTGCCGCCTCATCGACGCCGTTCTACCATGTTTGTTGTCGGACGTTCGACGCCCCGTGTCTCCCGCTTGAAAGGGAAGGCATTCAAGAAGGGCCGTCGATTCCCCGACGCCGAACGCCGAGTTCCTCGACGCTTCTCGACACCTCTCGACGATCCGTGACTCCCGCTTGAAAGGGGGTCGCTCCAGAAGGATCTGTAGACACCTCTTCGAAGAACTCGACTCCACCAGGTACATTGGGGGGGTAAAAACATTATAGGAGGGAATAAGACTTGCAGAACAATATATGGACTGGGCTTGTGCTATATCTTTATTTTACAGGTTGCCCAGGTGGGGGGATCTCCACACAGAACTGTGTCTAGTGGTAGGGGCCAGTATTCTGCCTATTGCTCAACCATCTTATTTTCTCTCCTCTCTCTATTGCTGGTTTCACTCTATTGATCTGTGTGACATTGTTACAGTATTGTTGATGCACTTTAATGAGATCTAATACAAAGGGTGGTACCACTTTAGAATTGTATATATTTGCCATTGTTGATTTTCCTAAGTACAAAGTGAGTTATTATGATAAGTGTACATAACCTTGAATATTGATTATATAAAGACTGTGTTCTAACCAATACAGTGTGTGGACATTCCTTTGTGGGGGCTTGGGGACTACACTGTACTTAAGAACCAGCCTGCATCACCTCCTGAGAAGCTAGGCCTTGATTGCTCGACCATAGCTACCGAATAGAGAATCTAGGCTGGGGTCCTCTGTGCCTCCCCTCTACCATATAGAGAGCAGAAGTACAGATCACCCCCTACCAGTTCTTTACAGTGCTCTAATGCTTTCATCAAGTTTTCAGCAAGCCAGAACTCTGAGTTGCGCAACTCCTCCTTTTGTCAAGCAAGGAGACTTGATATAAAGATCCTGTTGGCGCGTCCCGGGATCGTTGCTCTGATTGTGTAGCTGAGCTGTCATGTATGTACGTGATTCTAATGTGTTCATTCGGTAATCCCTTTCCACTCTTGCTGAAGTCTCTTCTTCCCTCCGAGCACATAGACAGACACTGAGGCAAAACTGTAAGCAGCGGAAGGGGGGCACCATTGCAGATGAAATAATGTCATTACAGGTACGGGGTCAGGGGCAGGGTTGTGCGGTGAGTTAGGGCCTGGCTGATTTTCACAATTTACTGTATTGAACATGTGTTGTTTTTCACAACCACTTAAACAATCACTCGCACTTACTTGTTCCGAACAAACTGCCCATCCGTTCTCGCTCACCTGCCCGGTGAAATACAGAATTACCTCTCCAGAGGTGCAATCTGGTTTGTGGGGGGATGGCATATTCGGAGCAGTCTTATTGTTAGTACTGCCTTGGCCCGCCTGGACCCCCGGGAACACCAGGAACATTCCCACACACTCTGCGACGCTCCGCGTCCGAGTGTATGGTTTTGAAGGCAAAGCTCCTCCTGCTTGGTAAACAGTGAAAAAATCCTTGTGCACACGAGTTCTCAGCAAAGGGTCCTCCACACCAGGAACACTCCCACACACACTGCGACTCTCCGCGTCCGGGTGTATGGTTTTGAAGGCAAAGCTCCTCCCGCTTGGTAAACAGTGAAAAAATCCTTGTGCACACGAGCTCTCAGCAAAGGGTCCTCCACACCAGGAACACTCCCACACACTCCATGTGGTGATTTGACACAGTATAAAAGCCTTGCAACATATCCGAGTAGTGGACGAATAAAGTGACACTGCATGCTTGGCAATGGAGCCAGTTGAATCTCACTCTATAGCGGGGCAAAATGGATACATTGTGCCCATCACAAAATGTCTATATATATATGTTATTATGCTACCAAACCGCTAAGGAGCTGTGATATATGTATAATCAAGAATTATCTTTAGAATTATTTGTTATATGTCATAAGATCTCTTGATAAAATAAAATACAAAGATTAAACTGAAAAAAAAGTAGGTTCAACCCAAAATTCCCCTTCTCATTTGAATATTCCAGCCAGAATTCCTTGCCCCGCCCCTAAAAACTGAAAGTACAATGCAAGCGGTTTCAGTGGGCTCAAACCAGGGGTGTTGCTAGGTGTGGAAAAGACCCGGGGCTATGCTGATGTCAGAACTGTTGGGCAGGGGGCTAGCTAGCCTTTTGGTTGTAGCTCCTGAGATTCTATCCGGGGCTACAACCAAAAGACCAGGGGCTATAGCCACCTTAGTCCCCCCCCCCTAGCAACGCCTCTGGCTCAAACATCAATATATGGGAGCAGAAACCGAGGCAACACAATGTCCAGCCTGAGTGTATCCATCTCTAATCAGGTTGAAGAAAGAGATGACATTTAAGGCCTTTGCAGTACGTTTGGAAGCCACCTTCATGTGCTGTACCAAAAGGCTAGGGCTTTCTCTAGGGAAGAGCACTGATAATGGACAGATCATCTCCTCCCATTTGTTTGTATCATCATGACAAACGAGATGGCTTGCATGGGTCCAACCTTAATTTTCTGAGCAGGTTTTACAACAGCAATAGTTTGCCTAGATGACATGCTGCCCGGGTTTGCAGAGCTTTGTGAATCAGATAGAGCTAACTATCAGGAAGTCAAAGAAGTGTTTCAGACCTAGAATGCGGTTTGCTGATTACAGGATTACATGTTTAAAACTTAAAGGCATGGTCTAGTAAAATGTTTTATTGTCCCTACGGGTCGGCCATGTTTTTTTAAGCCTAAGTGGCTCGATTTTAGAAAACTTTCCTATGGACCTTACCCGAGTTTTCGTCCATTAAACGCACGCAAAAACAAGCACCAGGGAGCCGCCATTTTCTGATAATCCTATCTTTTCCCCAATCGCCCTGGCTGACCTGCTTTTGCGGCACTAAATCAATTCCCCCGCCCCTGAGCCTGTCATCAGCAGACTTGTACCGCCCATTTCCCAACGCCAAAGCACGTCTTGTGTCAACATTCGCTGCGCTTCAGCTAATGACGTGTCGCCATGGAAATGGCAGGACGCCTCTTTCCTCAATAAGTATAAACAGACCGTTTCACAACACACAGCAGCAGATTTTCGATTCCATTCCGCTCTCTGTGTTACTTTGAGTATTCTGTGACTCGTTTCAGTGCTCTGGTCAGCTACCTTCGCCGCTTGTAGCCCGTGTGAACAGATACCAGTACCACCGCTATAAATTATTTTAGTTTGTTTAACACACAATGGCTACAATAATGCCCTACATGTACGAGCCCGAGTATACCGAGGAGGAACTACTGGAAAGGGAAGCACGCGAAAACGATGGGGATTCGGACGGCAGTTGGCAGGACGAATCAACAGATGAAGAGCCTGGGCTAGTCGAATGGACGGCGTCTCCACCTGGTGCACATGCAATCGGTGCGAGCTAATGCCAACTGAGGACGAGAACTGCTGCTGCCGAGAAAACTCAGGATGCCTGGCCTACATTTCGGAAGGCGAGCCACGACCGCAATGCATCACTGAGCTGCCAGACTTCAGGGCAGCCTGCCTCACACGGGCCGTGTTGAGAATAATGATGGTGCTTATGCACGACCTTCGCGCAACTGTTCGTCCTCGTAATCCGAGTAACGAGTAAGTATACTCTGCTTGTCATGCCACTCCTATTTCATGTTCTTCTACTATATCCAAAATTACATCTACATATCATTGTAACGCATGTAAGTCGTTCAATAGTGTGCATTGTCTAGATAGCATTTGTCCGTGCAGAATGCCATTAGTTACAAGAATTGTCATTGACAACAAACGTTTATTAAACTTATCTTGGTCATTTAAAAACAGTTTGTTTCATTCCTTTTCACAGGTGGTACAGGCTAGTGGCCTATCGTTCCTTTACATGGTGGCTCCACGGGAGGCTTGGACACCGCGTTCGAAGAGTGATACCCGCCTATGCCGTTCGTGCCATTAGAGAAACGTTCCCGAGTGACAGCGGTCAGTACAGGGGATTTTCTCTCGCTGTGCTGCAACCTGACCTGTATAATCTTTAAAGTCTTGTATTTTTGTGTCATGAAAATAAGATACAAAATAAAACACCACATATATTTTAACAACGGTTGTTTCGATTTTTAAGTCCAGCAGCCCGCCCCCTCAGCTGATTGGCCTTACCGAGGCTTATACAGCCTATTGGGAATCGCCGGAAGGCGAAGCCGGCACGAAAATAAAGGCACGAGAAGGAAGGCACCTCGCCTGTCCCAGCCTGTCTCAGTACTGCCAGTCGCCATCGCCCAAAACCTCTGCCCGAACAACCCCCACATCTTCCCCTCTTACGCCGCTCTACATAACCTGGAAGACGACCCAGATCATCAGCATGACGTCCTCATCAGCTATAGCCCGTGGTGCAGGAACTCCACCAAGTCGCATCTGACCCTGCAGGAGCAGTGGATGCCCTGCGCACTCGACCTCAAATGGTAAGCATTGCAGCCGCTGCACGTGCAATTTGAAAACTTGTGCTTGTGCCGCCATATCACCGCACATAAGTCCAATAGTCACCACTGAGCACTGACTGTTGCGCCACTGTCCTCTAAACATTTACCTAACACCAAGATAACTCTAAGGCAACTCTCCCAGACCTTTGTACTTTACCAATGACTTTGCCTTCACCTTGCCATTACAGGAGTCCAAACTCCTCTGCCCGCTCTGTGCGCCCCTTCACTATGTCTTCATCTCGATTATGATTATACTCTATTGCAAATATATCTCCACGCCCCAAGTTCATGCATACGTTGGACACCAATCAATGTTATCAGTGAGCCTGCCTGACAAATAGCCTGCTATATGCAGCCTCGGGTTGTCTATACCCAACATTCATGCTGCCTATACCCTGCTATTGTGTGCCCATACTTTGCTATTGTGTTGCCCAAACTTAGCCATGATGCTACCTATACCTAGCATGCATAGCCCTATGTCCACCTATTGTGTCGTTCACACCTAGCTATTGTGTCGCTCATACTCAACATGTATAGCCCTATGCCTAGCTATTGTGTTGCCCGCACTCAGATATTGTGCTGCCCATACTTGCATTTAGGCTGCGTGTACATGCCGGCACATGCTAAACAGCTACCTACCAATGCCTAGATCTATTCGCCTTACCTGTGTTAGCAACTTTGCTCTCTAAGCTCACTATCAACGACCACTAGCCACTAACAAATGTTCAGCTACTCCTGCCTGTTACCTCAGCTATTTTGGATTTGAGAACCAGTTATTAGGCCGCCCGTTATGTATCCTCTTGCTACCCTGTAACTGCATTTATACTGCCTGACCTAGTAATTTGCATTTAGATATGTATCCTCTTGCTACCCTCTAACTGCATTTATACTGCCTGACCTAGTAATTTGCATTTAGATATGTATCCTCTTGCTACCCTGTAACTGCATTTATACTGCCTGACCTAGTAATTTGCATTTAGATATGTATCCTCTTGCTACCCTGACCCAGTAATTTGCATTTAGATTGCCTGTCCGAGTAATTGCATTTAGGTTGCCTGTCCGAGTAATCGCATTTAGGTTGCCTACCCTAGTAATTGCATTTAGGTTGCCTGTCCGAGTAATTGCATTTAGGTTGCCTGTCCGAGTAATTGCTTTTAGATTGCCTGTCCGAGTAATTACTTTTAGATTGCCTGTCCGAGTAATTGCATTTAGGTTGCCCACCCTAGTAATTGCATTTCGGTTGCCTGTCCGAGTAATTGCATTTAGGTTGCCTACCCTAGTAATTGCATTTAGGTTGCCTACCCTAGTAATTGCATCTAGGTTGCCTGTCCGAGTAATTGCATTTAGGTTGCCTACCCTAGTAACTGCATCTAGGTTGCCTGTCCGAGTGATTGCATTTAGATTGCCTATCCAAGTAATCGCATCCAGGTGCCCAGTACCCCAAGCTAACCACTATAGCTCACTATGTATCTACCACTACTCTACACAGTTCTACTCAGAACTATCCTTCATTTGACCACCCTTCAGATCTCAAACTCATCCTATCCACAGACCCAGCTACACCACAGAAGTGTACCCCAGGAGCAAACCACCATGAACACCAATCCCTGCAGTCTCCAACAGCGCAACTTAAGACTCCGCGCCAGACTCCCAAGAATTTATGACCCGCTATCTAATGCCAAACCCTCCCCCATACACAATAGACATACCACGCATTCCACCAAAACTCCACATCATATAGATAACATTGGCCAACACCGACTACAACTCAACAATCGAATCTTTAGGGATCCCATCTCCCCCCCAAAGTGTCCACACAAAATCCAGCCGCCTTCTATCCTAACTACCGCACCTGGACTAAAAGGCGCCTTAATAAACGCCCGTTTTATGGTAGCCCATGCCACTGAAATAGCGGACATCATCCAAAATGAGAACCTAGATCTCTTGGCTATCACAGAATCCTGGCTTCATCCCGCAGCTGGTCCAGCCATCATGCTAGCCATCCCAGATAATTACACTCTTATACGCATGGATCGCACCACGTCTAGAGGCGGCGGCCTTGCCATAATTATCAAAAACCACCTAGACCTAAGACTTTCCTCACACCATAATACCACCTCCTTTGAATCCCTCACAACTAAACTCACTATTGACAACAACCAAACTATTACTATTCACCTCATATACCGCCCACCAGGCCCCTTGGGTTCCTTTGAGGAAGACCTTATGAACCTACTATCTGATAATCTAAAAAATTCTACCCATTGTCTCACCTTAGGCGACTTCAACCTCGGGTTCAACGACCCACGTGACCCTAATGCATTACAAATTAACAGCACCCTCGAGGAACTAGGATTTTCCCAAAAAATTACTGATCCTACACACATCAAAGGAAGGACCCTTGATTGGATTGTCACACATAACTGCCCAACCACTATCACTTCTATAGTGCCTCTGTCTTGGTCCGACCACCATATGGTATCTTTCACCTTAGATGCCACCACACCCACCAACAACAGCACCCTAGCTCCCACTGCACCCACTAGAAATAAAAAAAATATTACCCCTGAAAACCTCATCCCCCTTATTCTACCTACCTTAAACTCCATCTCAGATCAGTCCGACCCTGCCTCCATGGTAGAAAAGTACAACGAAGTGATGCTTTCCTCTCTGGATACTATCGCACCACTGAAAATCAGGAAGAGCAAACCTCGCCAACACTTAAACACCTGGTTCACTCCCCTACTGAAAGACATCAGACAAAAGAAACGCCAAAGTGAAAAAACCTGGAGATCAGACCCCTCCGACATCAATAAAAAGAACCTGAAGAAATTAGCCACCTTCTACAAAAAAGAAATCATCCTTGCGAAACAAACATCCTACAACACCCGTATCACTCAAGCTAAATCCAATACCAAAGAATTATTCGCCATCCTAAAAGATGTAGAATCCCCTATCCATGCTCCCGACTCCTGTATCAAGGATAAAGACTGGTGCACAAGCATACAAAATGCCCTTGCTAATAAGATAACTATGCTTCAGACGAAGATTCACAACAAAAAAGCTTCCATAACTACCCCTAATATTGTCAACATAGGCACCCCCCCCAAGACCACCATGAATCCACTACCAATTTTGAAATCCACTCCACCTCCACCCACACTTGACACCCCGCCCTTCCACTTCCACAAAGTTTCCACCAAAGAAGTCGAGAAAGTCATCCTCACTCTTAAACCCTCCAACTGCCAGGGCGACCCATGTCCTGCCCAAATCATAAAAGACGCTGCTCGTGAACTCTCACCCTTCATCACTAAACTTATAAACGCCTCATTCACTTCAGGTACCATACCTAGCAATTTGAAACACTCCTGGGTCCTCCCCCTCCTCAAAAAGCAAACCTTGGACCCCTCCATCCCCACCAATTACCGCCCCATAACCACTGTGCCGTTCCTACTGAAAATCCTGGATAAGGTAGCTTACCTACAAATTCAGCACCACTTGGAACTTAACCACCTCCTAGGAGTCCGACAGTCTGGCTTCAGACCACAGCATGGCACTGAGACTGCACTCCTAGACCTTAAGGCACAAATAGACACCCTAAGAGATAAAGGCACGACTTCACTCTTACTACTCCTCGACCTCTCTGCAGCATTTGACCTGGTGGACCACGCAATACTGTGCAACCATCTGGCCACGGCAGCCTGCTTCTCCCATGAAGCAGTCGCATGGATCCAGTCCTTCCTAGATAACAGGACAATGCAAGTCTTGTCCCCTCTAGCAGCCGCAGATCCTGCACCCATCTCATTCGGCGTACCCGAAGGATCATGTGTATCTCCTACCCTCTACAATATCTTCACAAAGCCCCTTTTCGATGATCTAGACGGTCTTGGTATCACCTATACTAACTATGCAGATGATACACAGATCCTCATCCCGCTGACGGGAGATTATGACAAGGATTTGGCCTTTGTGAATAGAGTCTACCTCATCATCCAGGCATGGATGGCCTCCCACGGTCTATGCCTGAATGATGACAAAACTGAACTCCTCATTCTAGGCACCTCTTCCAACATTAAAAAACTAGGCCCCAACTATGACGCCTTCACAATCGACAAAAACATCATCACTGTGGCCAAAGTAGTTAAAACCCTCGGTTTCTACATAGACTCTACCCTCACCTTTGGTAAACAAGTGAATGCCATGGCTTCAGCTACTTCCTACACCTGCAAGTTAATTAGAGCTGCCAAGCCTTTTCTCTCAGCTAATAACTGTGTCATTCTAGCAAGAGCACTAATTCTATCGAAACTAGATTACTGCAATGCCCTCTACATAGGCAGTAACAAATACATCACCGCCAAAATACAAACACTCCAAAACAATGCCCTGAGAGCCGCCCTAAACGTCCCTAAGAGTGCCCATATATCAGATCTCAGGAGATCTACTAACTGGCTCACAACAAAAGACAAAATCCTCCTCAAAACAGCATCACTCACACACAAATGTCTTAACCACGCAGCCCCGCAATACCTCATAGATAGATTCACCAGACAAACAGCCTCTCGCCCCCTAAGAAAAGCCAACTCCAACCTCCTGCTAGTACCCAGATTCAAACTTACTAAATCTGGTGGGAGTAGCTTCGCTGTCAAAGCAGCACAATTCTAGAACTCCCTTCCCCCTGCTCTAAGGGAAGATCTCCCCTACCGGTAATTTAGATACAATTTGACTCAATGGCTAAAAGAGCATGATGTCTAATTCCCACCCTATTGATTATCCAGGATCTCATGTACATTTTGTATTCTTGTTATGCCTTATTTATGCCATACCTGCACTATTGTAAACTCACTGCATATACTTTTGTGATGCTGCAATATTACCTGTATTCTCAAACTCATTGTATATAGACCTGCAAGTTCTCTGCCAATACACTTCCACAGCAATGTAACCGCCGCTGTACCCTTATGTCTAATTTGCAATCTGTAACCTAAGCTGAACAACCCTCTTCTGCCTACGCGCCCGAATACCCCGGGGTCTGGTGCGCAATATAAATAAATAAACAAACAAACAAACAAACAAACAAACAAACGAGTAAGTATACTCTGCTTGTCATGCCACTCCTATTTCATGTTCTTCTACTATATCCAAAATTACATCTACATATCATTGTAACGCATGTAAGTCGTTCAATAGTGTGCATTGTCTAGATAGCATTTGTCCGTGCAGAATGCCATTAGTTACAAGAATTGTCATTGACAACAAACGTTTATTAAACTTATCTTGGTCATTTAAAAACAGTTTGTTTCATTCCTTTTCACAGGTGTTACAGACTAGTGGCCTATCGTTCCTTTACATGGTGGCTCCACGGGAGGCTTGGACACCGCGTTCGAAGAGTGATACCCGCCTATGCCGTTCGTGCCATTAGAGAAACGTTCCCGAGTGACAGCGGTCAGTACAGGGGATTTTCTCTCGCTGTGCTGCAACCTGACCTGTATAATCTTTAAAGTCTTGTATTTTTGTGTCATGAAAATAAGATACAAAATAAAACACCACATATATTTTAACAACGGTTGTTTCGATTTTTTTAAATAAATCAAGTGTGTCTCCATTCAAGGATGGACGTCAGACATCTGTGCTCCGAATGGGTGAAGGTCTGGTCGCTGTGAAGCAGGGAGGTCACTATCTATCTAAGCTAAGATAACATATTCTCGATAATGCATGCACTAAATAACACTTGTTCAAAGTCTTTCAGTGGGTTATGTCTCTATAAAAGTCACACATATGTCTATACTAACAATTACCATTGGATTATACAGGCCTTAGGGTCTTGTCCACTATAATACACCGGTTGAAGTGTGGGTCTGTGCTCACAAGAATCTCCGGTATGTGGCATTTGTTATTGATAAGCAACGATATACTGATATAAAGGCGGTTCACGCCAGTGGATGCGCGCTGGCATGGGGGGCTGTCAGGGGCGCGAAAGGCCAAGGTGCCAAACTACATGTACACTTCAAAAAGTATCCCACGCCACGGGGTCATCGGTCACATGGCCTCCTCAGACCCCGTATCTCCAGCCAGGCCTCCGCTTGAAGCAGGCCGCCCCCCTGCAATCCACATAAGTGTGTCTCCATTCAACAGTCTTCCTGTGCCTTATCTGCACGCCCCAGGCCCATCCATCCCACCCCACTCTAAGAAAGGCGGTTCGCGCCGGTGGATGCGCGCTGGCATGGGGGCTGTCAGGGGCGCGAAAGGCCAAGGTGCCAAACTACATGTACACTTCAAAAAGTATCCCACGCCAAGGGGCCATCGGTCACATGGCCTCCTCAGACCCTGTGTCTCCAGCCAGGCCTCCCCTTGAAGCAGGCCGCCCCCCCTGCAATCCACATAAGTGTGTCTCCATTCAGCAGTCATCCTGTGCCTTATCTGCACGCCCCAGGCCCATCCATCCCACCCCCCTCTATCAAAGGCGGTTCGTGCCGGTGGATGCGCGCTGACATGGGGGGCTGTCAGGGGCGCGAAAGGCCAAGGTGCCAAACTACATGTGCACTTCAAAAGGTGTCCCACGCCAAGGGGCCATCGGTCACATGGCCTCCTCAGACACTGTGTCTCCAGCCAGGCTTCCCCTTGAAGCAGGCCGCCCCCCTGCAATCCACATAAGTGTGTCTCCATTCAGCAGTCTTCCTGTGCCTTATCTGCACGCTCCAGGCCCATCCATCCCACCCCCCTCTATCAAAGGCGGTTCGCACCGGTGGATGCGCGCTGGCATGGGGGGCTGTCAGGGGCGCGAAAGGCCAAGGTGTCAAACTACATGTACACTTCAAAAGGTGTCCCACGCCAAGGGGCCATCGGTCACATGGCCTCCTCAGACCCCGTGTCTCCAGCCAGGCCTCCCCTTGAAGCAGGCCGCCCCCCTGCAATCCACATAAGTGTGTCTCCATTCAGCAGTCTTCCTCTGCCTTATCTGCACGCCCCAGGCCCATCCATCCAACCCCCCTCTATCAAAGGCGGTTCGCGCCGGTGGATGCGCGCTGGAATGGGGGGCTGTCAGGGGCGCGAAAGGCCAAGGTGCCAAACTACATGTACACTTCAAAAGGTGTCCCACGCCAAGGGGCCATCGGTCACATGGCCTCCTCAGACCCCGTGTCTCCAGCCAGGCCTCCCCTTGAAGCAGGCCGCCCCCCTAAAACCACGACATACATACGTCATTCATTCACAAACACACCCCTGTTTCTAATACTTTATAAACCACTTGATATGTCTCATGAGAACATCTTTGTGCTTTGCAAGTCAACTCCTGAACGTGTTACCTGGCAACCACTGAGATCTACGCTAATCTGCTCGTCGTCGTGCTATCCGTGAACTTCTGTGACCGCTTAGAGCAAACCCATCAGTGTGCTACCTGTGGCCACCCACCTATTCTCCTGCAACATACTACTCTGCTTGCTGAATCCAACTGTCTGTTGGTCAAGGTAAGGCCATGTATCCTAGTCATATTTCACAGATTTTTAAATTTCTATCTATTTGCGAGTTGAGTACACAATAGTACTAGGTTCATTGGTCTCATTGCTATTGACTTGAGTTTCCATTGCTATGCTATCAATAGATCTATTTATTTTCATCTGTGTCTATTGTCATCGAATTGCACCCTTTGGGGGTCCAGTCTATGATGTAAGCATGTTTCCTTCTCGTGCAATACAGAACATCCAAGGGATGAGTCACATGTTCAGTTTTTAGTCACATCATTTATACATTTCTGCAACTTATGCAAATACTAAGCCGCACATAATGAACTGGTATAGTTCCTGCGACCAAAACAAAACTTGCATTGATCATTGTATGATTCATTTACTTTTGTATCAAATCTTTATTCTTGAAGATTGTATAATAATGTCGATATTTACTTTTCAGATTTATCAACAATGCCTGCCTGTTCGATTAGCGGTTGCCCTTCGAAGACCCATGCTAAATCTGAAGGCACTACAATGCATGTATTCCCGAAAACTGTTGATCGAATAAGAGAATGGGTCAGACATTGCGGATATCCACTGGATGAGCTGGAAAGTAGAGTCCAACAAGTCTTACAGGACAAGAGGGGTGATCGATACCGCATCTGCAGCCGGCACTTTTCCTTGGACATGTACACAACATTTTGGGTAACAAAGAAGAATAAACGGTGAACGACACGGAAATTGCTCGAAAACGCTATTCCCACTCTATTCGTCCACATTCCGCCACCGGTGAGTCAAGTGTCCGGATTTAGCTTTAGGCCTTGCGGTAGTGTGTAGGTATCCGAACGGATTAATTGATATTGTAGGTGTTCTATCCCTTGTAATAATTTCGATATTGATATGAGTGTATAGTTTTTTGAATAATGACATTTACCAATATATTCTTTTTCGATTTCATAACCCACAAACGCAATGTATATATATGGGAACAGGGAACTGTGCTGTATTGAGCATTTTACAAGTATTCTGTCGACTTACATGGCTATTTTTAATATTGGCATTTCATTATCAATCATTAATTTACCTTTACAACTTCTTGACTATCCCTTGAATCTTAAGCAAGAACATTCTACATCCTTGACGTGGTCGCAGTTATCAAGCACTTCTAGCGTGTATCAGGTAATCTTACTAGGCTAATCCGCTACAGACCTGTTTTATGCATGTCAAGTAATATTTTTATTTTATCGTGTAATCATTTTACCGAATGTTTGGTTAGTGCTTTCCAATTGATATACACCTTAGTTATCGTCCACTGATGTTTGTTTTCAGTTATAATTAGTGTTATCCATACTAATGCAAGTACTGTCTTTCAGGGAGATGCTGAAGCGTCCGCCACATCTACAACATTTCTAGATGTTCAACAGCTGGAGATATGGATACTGACAGCTCCATCGAGCGTCATCATCAGAGCTGGAATTCTTGTCGTTTGATTGTTCTACACAATGTTTCATTCGTGGTTAGCCGTTGATATGTACCTGTGCTGTCGACCCCAGGTGTGTGTTATGTTTTCACTATTGTAATCCTCACTAATGCAAGTACTATGTTTCAGGCAGTTGATGGAGCGTCAACCCCTGCACTTGATGCAGAGCCTGACATTCAAGTAATTCCAGGGGAAGTGGAAGCAGGACCAATCATATACGAATCGGCGCAACAGCTTTCGGAAGTGCGCACTACATTTGCAACATCCATAGATATTCTTCAGCAGCACGAGGTATGGATAATGACAGCTCCATCATGCGTGATCATATAACGTGATTCCATTTGCTATACTTTCTTCCCTATTAACGCAAGTGCTGTGTTTCAGGGAGATACGACGAAGCTTCCACTACAATCACAACATCCAATTTAGATGATGCAGATGTAAATAAATCGGAGAAATAAGTCGATGAAATGTGATCATATTTAGATTTTCCTTGATTCTTTTGGACAATGCATCATTTGCGGTTATCTCTTTATATGTACCTGTGCGTTCGACCCCAAGTGTGTGTTATGTTTCCAATATTGAAAACCATACTAATTCAAGTACTGTGTTTCAGGGAGATGCGGATGCCTCCTCTCCAATACAACCATTCATGGCAGTCCATGCAGAGCCAGAGGTATGGATACTGACAGTTCCATCAAAATAGATCATCACTGGTCGAATACTTGTCGTTTGATTGTTGCACACAATGTTTAAATCATGTTTGGCTATTGAGATGTACCTGTGTGTTCATCCTCACGTGTGTTTTATGCTAACAATATTTTGATACATAGTAATGAAAGTACTATGTTTCAGGGAGACTATGGAGCCTCATTCCGTGCTGTCTATGCGGATACAGAAAATATAGTCGTTGCAGCTCAAGAGGAAGGGAGGACATGCGGAAACAAATCGGAGCTACAGCGTGCAGATGTTGAAGGTCGAGTCAAAAAAGTTGCAAAGAAAAAAAAACAAAAAAAGGTTAGTTACAAACAGTTCATAACTTTAAAAAAATGTTTGTGCTGGGGACTATTTTATGTTTTTTTCCAGTCAATTCTACTACACTCCATCTTGTGTTTAAACTGAACATCCCTTTTCCAATCTTTCCTCCAGTTACCCGTGGGTGTCAGAACTATACACACACAGACAGTGAAGCGAATGAGAGATGTGGCTTGCCAGACCGTGTACACTATGGAGGAACTATTAATTGAGGCGAGGCGTGTTCAGGCTCGAGATGCTCATGTCCAATGGCCAGAACATGAATTAACTGTGTTTGGAGACTACAGCAAAGTTGTATTGGACCATAGCTACAGTGCGACCGCAATACCACAAGAAGATGTTATTGAATGTATTGAAGATAGCTCTGAAGTAGTTGCAGATCAATTTACACAATCTACACCCGCCATAAATTTGCCACCAAAAAACCTGTCGACATTGTTGTGTTCTCCCATCAATGTTGAAGTAATAGATGTCGAAATGACAGAGAATGAACCAGCCGCAGCATCCATAGACGCATCAGAACTTGATATCAGCGATATTACTTTCCAATGTGTTGAAATCTCCACAACGTCACAGGCCGAAACAACGCTGACGCAGGATGACAGTCTAATGAAAGAGAGCAAATACATTGTATTCGACAGTTGTTTGATGGAAATTATAAGTATGCTGAAATGTGTGCATTCCATTAGAGGGAAAGTATGTGGGAAGCCATTGATTAATGTGACTTGTCAAATAAAAGGCAGTAACGTCAAAATAAATGCCGCCTGTAGATTAAATCATAGGTTCTCATGGTCTGCACAACCGATGCTGGGGAAACTGCTAGCAGGCAATCTACTGTGTGCAGCTCCATCACTTTTTAGTGGCTCCAGTTTTAGAAAGTTAGAGGCTTTCTTTCAGTTTGTGGGACTCCATTTAATTTCTAAAGCGCTGTACTACATATACCAACGTGATTATCTGTTTCCGGCCATTAGTGATGCTTGGAAAATTGAACAATTGTCTCTAGCAAGTACATTCGAAGGCAAACGATTCAGGCTAGCCGGCGATGGACAGTGCGACAGCCCTGGATTTTCTGCCAAGTACTGCACCTACCACTTTCAGGACATGGATAGTAAGAAAATTGTGAGTTCGGTGGTCTTGCAGGTAACACAATGTACATCGTCAGTGGCCATGGAGAAACTAGGATTTATAAAATCAGTGGAATATCTACAATCAAGGGGAATGCACATCAACCTCATAGCCACGGATAGACACGTTTCAATTGCCAAGACAATGAGAGAGCAGTTCCCACATATTAAACATCAATTTGACGTATGGCATCTTGCTAAATCAATCAATAAGAAAATCTCGGCTGCAGGGAAAAAAAAGGTTTTGAAAGTATTTTGCAGTGGTCACATTCTATCACTAACCATCTTTGGTGGAGCTCAAAAACTTGTGAGGGGTCAGTGGAAATACTACTTGAAAAATGGCGGTCACTGATGCACCACTGTACCAACGTTCACCGCTGGACAGCAAATGAACATTTCCACCAATGTGAACATGGCCCTTTGTCCCCAGAGGAGGCACAGAAGAAGAAGTGGTTGATTCCATCTTCACCGACACACAAAGCCATTGAGAAGATTGTTTTCGACAAAACTGTATCAAGAGATTTGAGAGGACTGACAGAATTCTGTCACACAGGAGATTTGGAGGTGTTCCACAATATGTGCCTAAAGTACAGGCCAAAGCGCTTGCATTTTAGCTTTCGGGGCATGAAACATCGCACTCTACTAGCGGTCTTGGCCCATAACAGCAATGTCGGACGTGAACAATCTAGAACTAGGGGTAAAGTAAGGATGCCTCGCTACACTAAGGTGTTTTCAAAACGAAGTAAGCAATGGGTGATCAAACCAGTCTATGATGAAATGCAGTTCGACTTTGTGAAAGGCCTTATTGTTGCTGTGTTAGAGAAGCACAGATATGGAATTTTGGACGTTTCTGTGCAGAGCATTGATCCATTGCCACCGAACATTGCGACTGTGCCATGCCCACCTGAAGCACAGCTGATTGTGAAGTACAAATCCCGGTTTAAATAATTGCAATACGATTGTCTTTTTGTAATTAAATGTTATTGTACAGTGTGCCTGTAAACCTAACCCCTACCTTCACCATCATGGGTGGCGAACAAGCTGGGTGTCATCTTTGAATTCTCTCTATTCACCTCACATATGTGTATGTATATATTTTTCTCATATCTCATCTCATGTAAATGTAAATGCTGCGCACTGTTAACGGAGGGGAGGCTTGCGTATTGCAAATAATAAAACAAACAAACAAACAATAAATCTCACTTTTAACTCAACTCCTGTGGTACTTTATACTTTCCCTGACCTTCCGCCAAAAATTAAATGTCTCAATTTGGGCTGCAAAGCTCGCAGACAACGGGGACAAAATTGGGGCACTTAGAACGCGCCAGCCAAGCGGGCCGTGGCATTTGGGAGAGAAGCCAGTTCGCATTTGCACATTGAGACGCACTACATAGACGGATTCTAAACTTCAAGTTCTCACAGATGCCTATACGATGATGATGTTGCAAATAAAGAATGCGAAGGACAGCGCCCAGATGAGGCCCACAAGTCGCACTGGAAGTATAAGGGTCTATTGTTTTTTGACCTTGAGACAGGGACCATGCCGAAAGAACTACATTTGAAGGGAGTGCGCAATAACGTAAGAGACGATAAGGCAGAAAATTCAGAAACTAGACCGAGTTTCATTTTAGTTCAGTATACGAAAAATCGTTGTCAAGAGCACGGTCCGTTTTACCTACTGCATTACGAAGAGACACAATGGAAATTTCAAATATAATGTAAGTAAATCTTTACACGCTTTTACACCGGAATGAAGATTTAATGAATGGATGCATGAATAAATGAATGAATGAAGAGCTAGGAAAAGCAAGTAAAACGTGTTCGTAGTGGGCACATGGGCATGCAGGTCCACTGGTCTCACCGATCTCGGTCCTTGGCCCAGCCACTTTTCCCTGCACTGCCTACCTGCACTACGGGACTGTCTCTGTATCCTTCAGCCCCTTCTCCCGGCATTTACCTTGCACTTGCCACCAGCTGGCCCTATTATTTAATTTGTATTCAACTAACCATGTAAAGCCCTTCCCCATGCGCGATCAGAAAGACACCTGGCCTAGTAGGATCGTTGTCTGTCTGCCCTTGTTCCCCACCTGCTTCGTCACGCCTAGAAACACTTGAGTATAGGCGCGTTACAAATGCCATATCATATATCATATCATTCCTCACGCATGTAGACTAACTGTTGTTTATCATTGTGTATTGGCCTCGATTTATCTCATTACTTTTCGCATTGATTTTAGAGACGAACATACTCCATTGAACTATCCTTGCAAGCAAATAGTTTCTGATCGGCCGTAATAAATAAAATGAGTAATATTAATGAAGTTCGGCTAGCGAGACTAATTATAATTTTTTTGTTTTCATAACAGGTATTTGATCCCATTCTGCCACTGCCATCTGTTTGAGACACCGGCGGATGGATTCTTCAGCAGACACCTGCAGCTTCGTGTCAACAACTGGAGCACGATCACCATATTATGGGACGATCGCCAAGGGCCCACATGCCCTTACGCTGTACTAGTGGCTAGAAGCAACATATCAACCTTTAGGCTGGACTAGTGCCTAGTTGATGGAACAGCCTTGCGGTTCACTGTGCTTCCAAAGTGATTCTTTTTACGAAAATGAACACCCTGTGTACCATAAAGGAACAGCGCGTGACTCAAGATGAAACGGAACAGTTATTACGGATACAGATAAAAGAAAATAAATGGCTTTCGGAGTTCATATGGCAATTGCTGAATATTCTCTAAACATTTAATGTCAAATAAATGTACTTTACCAAATGTACAGTGTTGCTGTTTCATTTTAAAGTACAGTTTCATATTCCGAATTGTGGCGCGCTGTGTTGTGAGTTGATCTGTGTTGGTTTCCGGGTTCTGTGTGGAGTCGCGCAGAAGACGACTGGGCGCGTTTGCCTACGGAGCACAGTAACGTCACGGAGAGAGGCAGGGAATATGAATGTTTTGATAATGTCAGGCTCAGGGGTGGGGGAATTGATTTAGTGCCGCAAAAGCAGGTCAGCCAGGGGGCGATCGGGGAAAAGATAGGATTATCAGAAAATGGCAGCTCCCTGGTGCTTGTTTTCGCGTGCGTTTAATGGACGAAAACTCGGGTAAGGTCCATAGGAAAGTTTTCTAAAATCGAGCCACTTAGGCTTAAAAAAACATGGCCGACCCGAAGGGACAATAACATTTTTTACTAGACCATGTCTTTAAGGCAGTGAGGGGTGTGTTTTATCCTAATGTATTTAAGCAAAGCTCCATAAATATTGGCCATAAATCTGTGGTTGTAGAGGTGGCCTTGCGGTCAACCTAGCACTTACTATTAAAGGTTGACGCATACTCTAATACATTCAGAGAAGAGGTAATATGAAAGTATTCCCATTTTCACAGAATTACTCTCCTAGGCGTAGCTTAGGTCAGGGGTAATCATTTCAAGTTGCAAGCTACTAGCCAGGCATAAAAAGTAACTCACCCCAACCCCCTCAATTCCTCACATGCTTTAGCATTTATTAGTGTTACATTTTGACCTGCCAATTTGCCTTACATTTTAAGAATAGTTTTAATCAGTTTTAGTACCTTGAGTGACTCGCTTTTAAATTGTCAGAAATCGCTGCTTTGATTGTATTTATACTGACTGTGCTTTTCGTCTTGTTTTAAACAAGTTATAGCTCCCTTTGCCCCATACCGACGCTAGGACTACACTCCCACTTTTTCGTGTAGTCCTCACGCAGTTTATTTCCCTTGCCAGATGCGTGAGCTGGCGCGTCAGGATCCAGCTGGCCTGCGCTGGTATTTAAGGGAGACCTCCCTTTGCAGCACTACCATTCATTAGTATTTATTAGTGTTGCATTTTGACCCGCGATTGGCCTCACATTTAAAGAATGTTTTTAATCACTTGTTAAAACCTTGACTGACTTGCATTTAAATTGTCTGCAATCGCTGCTTTGATTGTATTTATACTGACTGTGCTTTTCATCTTATTTTAAAACAAGTTATAGCTCTGTTTGCTCCATACTGACGCAAGACTACGCTTGCCATCTTTCGTGTACTCCTCGCGCAGTATATTTCTCTTGCCAGGCGCATTAGCGCCGACACGTCATGGTCCAGCTGGTTTGTGCAGGTTCACGTTATAACGCGTGCGTGGGCAGTTGAAGGAACTCTTCCCGTAGTAATTTTTACAAGCTTGACTCCAATATGTCATTAGGCTCAGAGATGGTTGCGTTATTAGCGTTTAGGAAACTATGATGCACAGCTTCCTGGGGGACTCTCGCTTAGATAGTATGCATCTAACGAAAACATTGGCGGTGAGAGCACATACCCCCTTAAATATTGATAAAAAAGTTAAACCTCAGGAAATTATTTCACTGGTATGAGTGCCTATGATAGGTCAAAATCTTCATATGATTTTACTAACAGCCTATAGAATGAGATACCCTCGTCCCTTGTTCAGAATGCTATTCGTGATGATGAATAAAGAGCCACACAAAAGCAAGGGCTGAGGTAATTGCTAGTAAAGAGGTAGGAAAGGAAGTAATAGATAAATATCCCATACCTAGGTCGTGTGACCCATCCGGGAACTATGTGGCCTTGGGAAACAGAACAGTCCAGAAGAGTAAAATCTGTTGTCCTGCAAGGGAAACTCTTATGGAATCTAGCACAATAAAATTGGCCCTCCTAAATACAAGATGACTCCCTAAACATGCCTTTGATATATGTGATTATATCATGGACAATGGGGTTGATGTAATGTGTATTACAGAGATGTGGCTAAAGGACTCACATGGTCCTCAAATTGATATGGTCACCCCGGTAGGTTTTGACTTTAAAAAAAGAAAATCCCCAACAAGGAAACAGGGGAGGGGGTAGCTTTTATGGCAAAACAAGAACTCTGTGTGTTTGAAGCTAATATAGTTAATGAAAACTGCAAGTTTATTCATATAAAGCTTAACCATGCAGGTCAAATAGCACAGCGAGTAGAGCACTCGCGTTGACATCTGTGCAGAGCCTGCTGATGCAGGTTCGAATCCTGTCAGGCCCAAACTCAGCCTTTCATCCTGGGTAATAAGCAGCGTTTAGATGCCTGAGGGTTCGTAGCGCTATATAAATGGAAAATTATTACTACCCCAAACAAATAAAATTGTGTGAACTTCATTGTGCTTTATCGTCCTCCAGAGGAAATGCCATATTTCAATGAGGAACTTGGCTCGCTTTTGACCCACTTGAATAAACCCAATAGTGCGACCATAGTATTGGGGGATTTTAATTAATGGTATTGAGACTGCTCAGATAAGGAAGCTTTAAGTTTAGAACATGATCGCAATACCTTAGAGATTAAAATCCAAAACAATGAATCCACTCATGTGAAGGGAAACATGTTAGATTAGGTGGCCTCACGTAATATTGTCATAGAAAAAGTCGAGACAAAGCCCTTTATGTGGTCCAACCATTCTATTATAGAAAGTTCTTTAGTGCTACCAGAGAAGCTGCAACATATAAGTAATACTCCTAAAAAAATATCCAACCGAAATCTGAACAAGATTAATACTTATAACCTAGAAAGGTAGCATAAAACTATCATGGAGACTACCCCTGATCACGACCTTCTGAGTAGATTAGTGGTTGTGTCTGGGTTGCAGCTAAACACACTCTTAGAGTGGCCACTATAAATTTCAAAATGATAAGAGATAAGCATTATCACAAGAATTAGTTTACCCCAGCGCTGTCAGATCTTAAGAAAATATAAAGACAATCGGAACGTGCTTGGATGATAAAATAAATCTAAGTCTAATAGGACAGCATGGAAGCAACAGGGGAAAATATATATATTGAAAATGTATGAAACTAATAAACACTTCTTTAATGAAGAAATCGAAAAGGCAGAGAATGACAAAAAAAATTGCGATTTTTAGAAATCTGGAGAAACCAAAAGAACAATCACAATTTTTTAACCCAGGAAGAGAAGATTGTACGAGAGTGCAACAAGCCTTTTTTGACAAGTTGAATCCCACCCGTATCAAGATTGTCAATAACTCAAATACATAAGAGGTGCTAGATTAACCTAGGTTAGATGAAAGTAAAGAACTGATATTCCAATTTGAAACTACTGATACTGTTGAGATGGAAAGGATCCTACAAAAGATGCCCCCTACCACCTGCCCAGGTGACGTTCTTCCTGCCAAAATCATCCTAAAAAGATCATGACCTTTTCTCCTTTCCTTACAAGATTGGTAAATGCGTCATTTGTCCACAAATCTGTACCGGATGTTATTAAGAAAGTTGTAGTGACACCACTAGTAAAGAAAATCGGCCTAAATCCTAAAGAGTTACGAATGACTGAGCGGAACACCACTGCCTTCTAGGAGAAGTGTCCCTTTCATTTCTTGTACACATTTTCAGACCGGCAGGCGTTACGGTTATCCTCCCATCTGATGCTGACAGTGCCTAGATTTTGGAAGAAAAATATTACTAACATGATATGAAATAATATGATGTGGCATTTATAATGCGCCTGTACACAAGTGTTTCTAGGCGCGACAAGACAAGCAGGGGGAAACAAAAGGAGGAAAAAATAATGATTTTACTAGGCCTTGTGTCATTCAGATCGCGCAAGTGCGGGGAAGAGGGAAGGGGAGAAGTGCGAAGGGGGAGGCAAAGGGCGAAGTGCAGTTTACTCAGCGGCCAGCGGGTGGCTCATAAGTGCACAGAGAAGGGACCGTAGGGTTGCAGATACAGACCCTTAAGTGCTGGGCGAGCCCGGAGGCAGTGCAAGGGCAACTGGACATGCAGGAGCCTGGTCCCGAGTTCAAAGGGTGACCAGTGCGTGGAGCAGTCAGGTGCATCAGCAGGGGAGAGGAAGAGAGAAAGCAGAAGCTAAAAGGAAGGTCTTGAGTTGCTTCTGGAACCAGAGATGGTTCTGCTCAAGTGTGAGAGAGGCACAGAGGCTGTTCCAGAGGCAGGCCCCAGCCGAAGAGATAGATCTGCCAACAACTCGCTGCTTGGAGAAGCGTCTGACCATCAGAGAGTTGGAGGTGGATGAGTGGAGAGCTCGAGAAGGAAGATGTTTTGGAAGAGAAAGTTGGAGGTAGAGCGGTCCCAGGACCCAAAAAGCCTTGTGGACGATGCAGAGGGTCTTGAACTTGATCCTTGCAGTCACAGGGAGCCATTGAAGAGATTTTAGAGCTGGAGAGATACAATACCTGGGATTGAGGCCAAGGACAAGTCTAGCAGTCCTGTTCTGGATAAGTTGTAAAGGTCGAAGAGTAGAGGCAGGAAGATTTAGAAAGAGGTTGTTGCAATAGTCCAGCCTAGAGAGGACCAGAGCCCTGACACAGTGAGCTTCTGGGGGAAAGTGAGAAAAGGAAGAATACCTCTGAGGAGGTGCCGCTGATAGTGTAACTTCTTAGAGAAGTCCGAGATGTGAGGAGAAAAGGAGAGGGTGGAGTCGAAGATGATACCAAGGTTCTTAGCCTTACAGGAAGGAGCAGTAAGAGGGCTCAGAGTGGGCGTCCAGAGAGAGAGGAAAGGAGGGAGCGGGTGTCCCAATGAGGAGGATCTCCGTCTTACTGGCATTAAGGCAGAGATCATTGGCGGCACACCATTCCTGAATTGCGGCCAGACAGCCTGGTATGAGAGAAAAAGCAGAGGTGGCTGAGTGGAGCCCGAAAGAGAGATGAGTGTCATTCGCATAACATTGAAAATTGGAGCAGAAAGTAGCGATGTGGTGGGAAAGAGGTGCCAGGTAATGGTTGAAGAGCCAGGGAGAGAGGTTAAACTCCTCGGGAACATCACAAGTAGAGAGAGAGATAGAAGAGAGGAAAGACCCCAGTTGGACCTGAGAGGGTCAGTCGGTAAGAGAGGAGGTCAACCAGGCCACGGCCTGATCAGTAATACCAAGGTTATCGTGGAGGCGATTGAGCAGGATGAATGAGGACAGAAGGGAGATCAGAGTCAAGATTGGAGAGCAAGTCTTCACGGGTGTTCAGGAGAGCAGTTGCCGTGCTTCTGGCACCTCTGAAACCAGACTGCTGGTCACGGAAGAAACTACCAGATTCAGTAGTAGCTGGGAGATGGCCAGCTTTTCCAAGAGTCTGCCCAGGAAAGGAGTGTCGGAGAAATCGGGCGATAGTTAGCCGGAGAGGAAGGATCGGCCGAGGGCTTCTTTAGAAGGGGGTGAACAAGAGTGATTAAGGGGGAGGGGAAAGTTCCAGTGGCAAAGGAGTGATTGTAACGAGGTACCAAATTGTTAACTGCACCAGGATCCCCAAAATGGGGGAGGACGTTTCTGATTCTATTGAGATAAAGCTCTGAGACCCCATAGTGGCCAGGGATATATTGGGGTCATGTAATCCCCTGGTAAATAGACTAATTGAACGTAGCCCATATATTTTGGGGAAAAGGTCACTGAGGTCTGTACTGTCAGGAGTGATTGCTGCCCCGCTGGGGGAAAGGCCTGTAGGGCCCCCCTCATCCTTATCCAGATCAAGAAGTTACTATATTGTCATGAAATAACTCTGGGTTCCAGGATTATTCTGTCTTATTGATTGTAATGGGACAGTTCAGTGATGTATTATTGTTGTGAAACTTTGATGGCTCCTCCCTGAAATAAAGTTGTGAGAAAAAACATTTACCCAATGAAAAATGTTATCAGGTACTTCCAAGGGATCAACAACTTCATTTAAGAATAAAAAACAAATTTGATGTGTGGTGTAGTGATTGCTTAATAACCAAGGAAGAAGGAGAATATCTTTATATAAAATATACTAAAACAACTGTATTTGTATTTTTTTCCAAACGTACATGAAGATTATGACCATTCCCCACCACTAAGGCCGATGGTGAGTGTAACGGGCAATAACAGAACATGTGCAGAGGGTACCTTAAATGGAATAGACATACAACAGCCTAATTATTGCAATGATGGTAAATAACAAATACAATTGAAAACATAACATGGAATTCAGATTAATATTTAGTGGCCTTTGAAATGCATCCATCACACAAGTTAGGACTAAAAGGAGTTCAATACTATTTAGACCAACAATGTTAACTTTTGTATAGGAAACATGACAATTGAGAGCCCGCGTGGGACAAGGGTGCAGGTGTTGGCGTCCCACAGGGGGTCTTGATTGCCTGGAGCCTCCCTTCCTGCAGTTTCTATTTGTCCCTCCCACCCACAGTTTTCTTTAAAAACCAGCAGTTCCCCCGCGAGGGCAAAGCCCGCGGGGACACAGGCAATGGTGTTGGCGTCCTACAGGGGGTTTGCGGCTCCTGTAGGGTGTGTCTGCTCTTTGTACACCTTCCATCTATCAGCCTGATCTGCAAAGACAGCAAAGATTGAAAAGCTGAAAACTGCAAGGCTGTGTTTCTACTTTTGGCGTTGTGCTTTGTTTGAACTCTGCCTCTTACTGTGGGATCTGCAAGGAAGATAAGTGTAACCATGAGCAGATTTGGTGCTGCGGGTTAGGCTACTGATGCAGCAGGGCACAAGTGCACTATGCTTCTGACATGGAGTTACAACAAAGGGGGATCTGGTTAGCAGATTACCCCTTTGGAGAAGAAATCACCTGCACCATTGTATGTACTAATACAAATGTAATAACAGGGCTTTGCACCCTTGCCAGATGGCAATACCTTACAATGTAATGTCAAATTGAATGGTTTCCCTACATGAACATAGAAGCATTTTACCATGATTTCATGTTTACGTGTTAAATTAAACTCCCTTGCTCACATATATCTTGCTGGAAAATTGCATTGCTTTTCCACGGAGGCAAAGAAACGTTTTCTGATGTTTATCTGTCTGCTTCAGAAGCCTGCTTGGAATGCAGACAATACCAATAGTTACTGACTGCATACCAAACATTCTGATTGGCTGAGGGAGATCAATAACCACCTTTATGCGCTAATAATAATATTTCTTTCATTTTGGGACACAAAGATTTTTTTACAATTGAAAAGCATTGCAACGTGATGTGCTCCATCTTATTCTAACCTGTTCGTTTTATTTTTAAAAAGTGCAACACTTGTGTATAGGCGCGTTATAAATGCCATATCATATCACAATGAGGCTATAGAAATCAAATAAGGTTTGGTCAACGTTATGTCAATGACATTCTAGTGTTTTGGAAAGGACCACCATGTGAACTGTAACAATTCAATATTGACTTATACAGAAATGATTTCCACATAAGCCTAACTATGTTGTACAAACAAAAAGTGATTTGCATATTTGGATTCAGAAGTATTTGTTAACTACGACATTATCTTGTAAAACATTCAGAAAGAGGTGTGATGCTAATACAATGCTACACCAAAAGTGCTCAGACTAAATCAGTAATAGAGAACATCCCAAAACTTGAATTTTTACATGTGAAAAGAATCTGTAGTTTACAATTGTACTATCCCGCAGCAGCAGATCAAATTCAGAATAGATTCCCAGAATTTGGTAAACTATCAAGGAAGAATTTGTTAAAAAACGAAAGTCAAATCTCATAAGAATTTAGACAAAATAGCCTTCACTACTAATTTCTATCTCAATAATTATGATCTAACAAATATCTTGTGCAACCATTGCCACATTCTTAAACTGGATCACAAATTGCTTCAATTTCTAGAAGACTATTCAAAAGTCTTCTTTAAAAAAAACTTTATCCCCAGTTTATTTATACCAGTGCAAGCAAAATCAACTAAGCAGTTAGAAAATGCAAACGATTATTTCAAGTATAGTGTGACGATCCAGGGGATCCGTCCCCTCTCCAAAACGAGGAGCAATCCCCTATGGGACTAGGGAGGTGAGTCAGATAAGCTCAACATCCCCAAGGCGACAGGGTAAGAAGGATCCCATTGGGGGTGCCTCTTATCTCAACATCCCAAAATCTTTGTTGGCTAAATGGGAGTTAAACTGTATGTTAACTTGAACCTTCCTGAGCAAATGGCTAGTAAAGTTTCTGACCCTCTGTACTCACCGTCCTCGTCTGGAACAAGGGAACTCACCCCGTAGCAGGCGGAGAGATAAAGGGCCCATTACAAATTTGTCAGTATTCCAGTGGTCAATCCGCCAGAATATCTTCAAATTGAATTATCGTTACAGTCATGTGGTCCGGTTGAATTACCGCCAGATTACAAGTGGTGGTATGGTGGTGTCAGTCCCCATTTATAGGACTATAGAAACAAAGTTACAGACTGACTACCCCTCTCTCTAAGATCTAACGGCACACCTGGTAGAGGTGCTGCAAGGCTGGTGTGTAAAATCAGCAGCGGTTGCCTTGGGAAAGAGACAGATTATAAACAGACCCGTAGTAATTATAACAATAAATCTCTTTAATATGTTCTATAAAAAATATGTTGTAGAAAAATTCCTTCTCCGTCATTTTCTCGGCCACTGGTAGGTGCTTCTTTTTCTGGCCTAGATGTCTAGCCATCACCTTGAGACCATCCACAAGGGACCAGACCGTTAAACATTGTACTTGTCGTTTTATTCATTGTTTTAGATTTGGCTTGTCATACAGAATCAGGGTGAAGACGTTAAGCTTGTAGCAAATCATCACTGTCCTGAAGATGGCCCAGCACTAACCACTTAGACCACCGCAGACAACGATGGGACTATTGAAAGGGGCCGAAACATATGTCGACCTATAGAAAATTCGATTGTGCTTTTTCTTATTGTTTTCCCATATCAACAACAACTGATATGTTTTAAGAGATTGTTAACTTTTGCACCTGACTGTCACAGAATGTTTGCACCGATATGAATGGTATGAGTGAGATATGATAAAGCCTATGAACATATATATTTTTCTACAACATATTTTTTTATAGAACATATTAAAGAGATTTATTGTTATAATTACTACGGGTCTGTTTATAATCTGTCTCTTTCCCAAGGCAACCGCTGCTGATTTTACACACCAGCCTTGCAGCACCTCTACCAGGTGTGCCGTTAGATCTTAGAGAGAGGGGTAGTCAGTCTGTAACTTTGTTTCTATTTCCCTTACCCTCCCTGTCTACAGACTTGTCCCCCCGTTAACAAAAAATATTTGGGAGTACCCATTATTATACCTACCCATTTATAGGACTCCATGGGGATTTTGGCAGAATTACTTCTGGTGCTGATTTTTGTCATTGAGCATTTTGCTGGAGGTTTTTTCTCTGCCTCACCGCCAACGTTGTAGTACAGAGGTGCGGCCATCCGGCCGTAATGCAGGGGTAACAGAGCTACAACTGCATTACTGCAATTTCCTCCCACACCACTGTACTTGTAATGAGGCCCAAAGAGAGAATCAGAGTTGGCAAGCCAGAGATGAGACACCTGCACAGCTGGAGAAGCCTGGAGATCCCCCCCCCCCATGGCAGGGAAAAGGGAACATACACCATGCATGGCACACCCAGCCACAGCCGAAAATACAGTTCCTGCTGGACTAGGAACCGAAAGTAACTGGCCCAGAAGAGTAGACAATCAAGGAGCAAACGCTGCCTGAGGAGCAGAAACCCGGCGTACCGAGAAGCCAGCACCAAACACCTGCTGGAAGCCAGCAGGAAGAGAGGGCAGGCTCCACCTGATGCGAAACACCGTGGGGAAGCCAAAGAAGAGGTGCTGCCTCGGCTGAACTCACAGACTCTCCCAAGCAGCACTGCTTGGAAACCAGAGGTACGTGGTGGATCCGAAGAACCAGAAGGAGAGCTGCAAAGCCCAACGAGACCACCGAGGCAGGGTGAGAGAAACAACACCTCAAGGCAGGGTGAGAGAAATGTGATCCCAGGGTGGGGTGAAAGAAACAAGACCCTAAGGTGGGGTAGAAACCAGACCCCAAGACGAGGTGAGAGAAACCACACCCCAGGGAGGAGTGAACAAAACCAGACCTCAAGGCGGTGTGAGAGGAACGAGACCCAGGTGGAGAGAATGCCCAGTTTTCTCTGTAGTGAACACAAGAAGAACACTGAGCGTGGGGACATCATAGGGATCTTATCACTCAGAATGGGGTTCATTTCTACGCCTACACTGATGACACGTATCTTGTGTTCCGTTTGGACTCACCGACTATGCAGCCCCCGGGCATGTGAAAAAATTGAGAGATGGACAGCAGAGAACTGGCTGAAACTTAACGGGGAGAAAACCTAGGTTTTGGTGATCGGAACCCCCAGCCCCGCTACCAACTGGAGTGCTGATTTCTGACCGAATGCGTTAGGTCCCTGCCCCACTCTGATCTGTTCAGTTAAGAGCCTAGGGGCGAAGCTGCTGAACTCAGGCTCGACTGATGCAGATAACAGCTATCTGTAGTGCTGGCTTTTCCAAGCTTAAACCCTTTTTGCCAGCCTCTTGCAGAGCGCAGGTGGTCATCCCCATCGATGATGGGATTGTTTCATTATTGCAATGGGATCTATCTGGTCCAACCAGCATTTCAGATCCAGCGACTGGAAGTGCTGCAGAATTCAGCAGCGCGCCTGGCACTTGAGGCTCATTTCCTCACTTCTTCACAAACCATGTTGCTCAAGCTATACTGGCTGCCAATTAATTCTCAAATCAAATATAAAACTCTGTGCATTACACCTCAGACTATTCATGATGTTGGCGCATAGTTTCTGCAAAACAAGCTGACTCCTAATCAGCTGACCAGCTACCTACGCTCGGCGTCACAGAATCTTTTAAGAGTTCCTCGATATCGCAAAGTGCGTCTCAGTGGCTGCTCCTTTTCAGTCCTGGATCCAACTCTATGGAGCGCCCTGTCCCCAAAGCTGCGGGAGATTGCTGATCACCCCCAGTTTCGCAAAGCATTGAAGATGCATCTGTTCAATATGGCCTGAGGTAGTCTTACTGTTTTTTGGGGCTTTTTAGCGCCTTGATGGCGCCTGGCCGTAGTGCGCTCTACAAATAGTATAAATACAAATACTAATACGCGAGCCAGGGTTGCCCAACTGAGAAAGAGGACAAGAGACATTTGTTGGGGAGAGAAAGATTGAAGAGACATCTAGTGTGCTTGCTTGCACTATGCCTCTGGGCAAGGAGCCCATACTGATACAGATACACCAAGGTGGGGGGTCAGGAATCAGCCCCGATTCCTTTGCTTAGGCCAAGACCCTAAGCATACCTTTGTTGAATTCATGTCTTTCTTCTGCAGTGGTTAGGACAGAACTTAGCATCCTTTTATGGTTTCCTTTTTAGAGTAGAGCAAGGAAATGTAGGCTTAGGGACAGTTTAGGCTTGTGAGATATAATAAAGAAACATTTAGCCAAAATACCACCCTGTCCATCTACTGATTCTGAGCTATCACCAAAGTCATTACAAAATGTGCCACTATGTTCTAAACAAAAATACCATTTAATAGCACACAAAGATTACATACAGTTCACTTTTTCATCAACTTTGACACTGTCATTTACACAATAGTATGCAAATGCAGGAAATATTATTTTGGCACTACAGTTAGGAAATTAAAAGAACGTATTAAGAACATTTGCGTGATTTATGTAACAATGAGCCAAAACAACCTCTCAGTGTACATTGACAAATCTTATGAATTTGAAATGTATAGGAATTGGATAAATATAATTGCAAATCAGATCCCGCAACAGAGAATTAAGATTAAAACAGAGTGAAGCAAGTTGGATTTACAAAATGAAAATTATAAACAAAAGTATTCATTTCAAATCATGAACAACATCATTACCTCTAGCTTCCAGATTTCCCAGAATAGATCTGCACATTTCTTTAAAATCATGATTAAAACAGAGATAACCTAAAAGAAAGCGAACAAATCATTATGTGACTACATTTATAATACCTAACTAAGATTGTGCGCCAGAGGACAGCATGCATTTACTACTATGCACAGCTGTATTAATGACTCTTAAACAGTTTATATCAGACTATTACTTAAATATGTTTAAGACTAACTAGATTCAATGAGATAACCTAAAAGAAATCTAGCAAACACCATCCACGTAGTTTCCTCATGCTACTGTTTTGGGCAAATTTTTTGTAGTAATGAAGACTGTTATGTTCCTCTGCTTTCTACTCTACAGGTATTCTGTTCTATATTTTAATTGTCATTTTGCAACGATATATAATGTTATCAGAATGTGCACCATCTGGGTACACACTTATCACATGTACAAGTAGTTTTCCGATATTGATGTCATACCGACATTACTAAGGCCATAATTTAAAATATTTGCCCTATTGATAAATAATATACATACATGAACGTTATCATATATGCAATATCTTTCTCAACATCTACTCCAGTGTCTCTGATATTAGTACATGTATTTAAGATCTATTTTTGTTTTGATAACAACATAGTTTCAAAATGTTTAGAGACTACTACGTTCATGCAAACAATACGGATGACGTTAGGAAACTAAAGGCAAGTAATGACATCATCACATCATTGCACTCAATGATATCATCTCACCTTTACTGAGAACAACCGGACCCACTGTCCACAAGGACCCTGGGAGTTCTAAAAGGACCGACATAGTATACAACATTGCGTTATTAGAACCAAATGTTTCGTAGCTATGATTCATGGAGGGAAAGCCAAAGGGAATTCTTATTAGTTTCTCAAACAAGGGAAGTATATTCCATCAGACCTTTGACTCCAATTACTTTGATGCCACAGATTTACATGAAATTTGCCACATTAAGTGAAAGTTACATCTCCGTAAAGTTTCTCATTACTTTTATATTATGAGTCAAAGTCATGACCCCGTCAGGACAGACAGGGATCCCTCCCAACCTGAGGCAGGCAGGAGGCTCAACAGGGCAAAAGCCAGAAGGTGGGGGTCAGTCATCTATCCCCCAACCCCATTTGCCATGAATGTCTTTAATGGTAAAAAGAAATATATATATATATATACTAGGGGAGGAACCCCTTCAGAACTCTTACTCCCTGAGGTAGTAAGAAACACTCTACCGTCAAGAAGGGTTTAGAGAGACAAAATCCAATAGCAAAGGTAGAGAGAAAACATCAGCTGCACCAAAATGTTATCACAATATACACATTTTATTAATAATCATTAAAAAACATCATAAAAAACACAGATGTTAAAAACTCTAAAAATATAAAGTGCAAGTGACACCAAGCTCAATAGTAACAAATAAATTGTAGCAATTAATCATAAGTCTTTGACTAGACTAGAGCACTACTCCTATTTACAGCTTAATCTGACATATACAGGAGAGGAAAATTCTTGGTCAGTGAAGACCCAAATACGCAGACCAGATGATCTAATAAATGGTGTGATACCTCGACATGTTTCAGTTCGTATATTTTCATTCGAACTTTCTTCAGGAGGATGTTTTATTAGTTCCATCACTTTCTCTTTATCAATCAATGTGGCACATTAACATTATAAAGTGCTCAAGCCAAAATGGCGCTGCTGAAAAACATTTAAATAAACACTGTGTAGATCCAAATGTTCACTACAGAAGAAACAGCAAAGCAATAGAGAAACAAATACATCCATTACCTAGCATCAGAGTGGTAGTAGTGCAAGGGGATGCAGGGTATAATTCCGTCTTCAAACACTTAATGCGCCCTATACAGTTTTCAATGTCTGTAAAAAATACATACAATTTGTATCAAAAACTACTAGTTTAGAGCCCCCAAATGCCATCTGTTAGTCGTGCGTGTGCATCCCATCCAGATCTCGTAATATTTTACTCTTCTTACAAAACAATTAAATCTACTGAAAACCAAAGAAAGAAAAAATTATTTTTCCAGGAATTATCAAAAGTGTTCAGAACAGAACATGGTAGTGCCTCAGCAAAACTCAGAGCCTAGAGAAACATATCCCGGCTATTCTAAGAAAGAGGACAATAAACAGTTCACCTCTTACCTTATAAACAAGGTCATGTGGCTGTACGGTGGTTATAGTGATATCTGTGGGCGTCACGATTATAGCGTGTACTGAGTACATTAATTCACCCAGAAAGCGCTGACAGGGAGGGCTAGCACCCACTGTAAATAATTAGAGAGAGAGGAGAAGGTAATATGGTGATTTGTGGGCGGTCGAGCTACAGATCTTAACGTTAGAGTCCACAAAAGGGATCAGTGTGATTTTTCGCCCGCGTGATCCTACGTGTCTAAAAAGACACTTACCCTCACTGGCACTCGAAATCACTGCGTCTGGCGAGGGCCGCCATGGATCACCACCCCTTCGAGAAATTCAGCCTCAATAACATTTTAGTGCAGCTGATGTATTTTGTCTTTAATGGTACCACTCTTTCCCCCAATGCCTCTCAGTACCCTTTCTGGCCAGTGTTCTTGCTTTCCCGTTTCTGGACTAGAGCTCCCAGAGTGGACCTGTGCATTACCAAGAAAACCCAGAGCCCAGGGAAAGGAATCAAGAACAGATATTGATGCGGCCAGCGTGGCTATGAAAGATATGGCATGAAAAGCAACACGTTATATTGCTAGTAGCAGTAAAGGTGCACAAAGTAATGTGAGGACATGGAGGTGTAGCTTTCCCTTTAAGTAGGTCTACAAATAGCTCATACATTTTTAAATGGCACGCAATAAGTTGCATTTCTGACAGGTATTCCCTGATAGTTAATAAGGCATTTATTTTGCATTTTGGCGAATGAAATGCGAGATCTAATTAGTGTATGTTACACTTTATTGTTGTGAATAGCTGTGAGTAGAGATATACAGCGAGGAACTAACGGGATGATGCAATTGATAAGAAACATTGTCATTATTAAGGCTGTTCTAGAGTCCCAGCTCCATTTTTGTTCAGCTAGACAAAGGGGCAGAGAGTATACATTGAAAATATGGCTACTGATTGCCGTCAATATACATTCGGAGAGGCATCCCCTGAAGCTAAATGAAGGGTCTCTTGTGTTTACGAGCAAGACATTTGCAAGAGAATAGAGAAAATTAGGAAAGTGGTCATGTCATAAACTAAGCAAGGCTGAGCGATCAGACACACGACCGGCGAGTGGTGTGGTACAATCTCTCCTCAGTGAGTGGTAAGTGCTAGCACATAGGGCTGTTTGGTAATTGTTTTAAGTAGACTAGCACCGAGTAACCAAGTTTAAAGATTATGCATCTTATGCTGCATGAAATAGTAGCATGGGGACGAGAGAGACATACATTCATTGTTTCATCTCCCTGAGTGTTGGCACCAGTCAGTGTTTTTTTGTGAGGGTAACAGTCACCTGAGCATGGCATATTTTAGACCCTTGTGTTATAGTCCATAGGTGGAGGTGTCCACAGAGGGGTGATGCATTCCTGCTATGATAAACTGTTCAGAAGATTAATTCTGCATGTGAAAGTGGATCAGAGCTAGGTTCTCACTGATGTCCTGAAGAAGGCTGGAGCTGCAAAGGGCCTTAGTGAACGGCTCATATATCCTGGCCGAAACACGTGTCAATGACTTTTGTTTGGAAAGCAATAGATACATATGGACAATTCTGTTTGGTGTGTTGTTAAATAGGAATAATTTTGAGCATAGTTAACCCTGGTATTTTAAGTTTGGAGATATTGGTTGGTGGTGCTGGTGAGCATGAGTGTGATATGTAGATGGTGATAGATGAATTCGTAGAAGTAGAATGTGTTTTTATGGTACTAACAAGATTTGTATAAAGCAAATAAACGTTTTTTATTACAAGTAACCCAAGATGGCATATTTGATAATTTTGGTAGTGAGTTCTGTCTCTGACTTTAGGTCTTGATCCTTTTTTGTTGTTGAAATATCGTCGCTACCTAGGTGATCAAGACTGTGACAGGTCCCTTAATTTGTTTAGGGTCATGACCCCGTCAGGGGGGACAGGGATCCCTCTTAACCTGAGGCAGGAGACTTACCAGGACAAAAGCCACAGAGTGGGGTTCAGTCCTTGATCTCCTAACCCCATTTGACATGAATGTCTTTAATGGCACCACTCTTTCCCCCAATGCCTCTCTGTACCCTTTCTGGCCAGTGTTTTAGATTTCCTGTTTCAGGACGACTACTCCCAGAGTGAACCTGGGCATTAAAACCAGAAATTGAGAACTTTGCAGTCTAAGATACACTTGCTGACGAACTGGTCTTCACAAGATAATACTCATTAAATAATCATTGAGGGTGCTGCTTAGTAGTGACTGGGCACTCAGACTGCCGAGTGTATTGAAATTTGAGAAAACACAATTGGCTAGTCACTTTCTAGCGCACCTTAAATTGTTGCTTAGCAGAGGTTAATTACACCCATAAAGCTTGATTTGTTAGTCATGAAAGATTGTTTAATAAAGTGAAAGTTATGATATTGCCCTCGACACGTGTTTCACCAAATTCCTTGGTTCATCAGGAGGGTTTTTTTCGAAAGAAAGAAAATATATTTCGATTTCATCAATCAGATTTGTACAACATAGTTCCCTTATTTGTTATATAGATTATGAAAAAATCCTTAGAGTCTAGAGTTTTTGTGAAACAGTGGTGCTCCTTGTTTGAAAACACAATTCGTTTGGTTGTCTCATTCCAAGTTTCCTAAATGGTTGTACAAGCATAACGCTTTCACCGTAATTTGAAAGGAAACTTTTTCCTGGACAGTGTCTTGCGATTGAGACACATTTAAAGACGCGACTGTTCTGCGTTCCAATGTTGTTGTCGGGCACCTGAGCATTAACAAGAAAACCCAGAGCCTCGGGAAAGGAATCAAGAACAGAAAAGGAACTAACCTGAATTCCTCCTGTCAAACAGAGATGAGAACCCAAACACCCAAACTAACTATCCCAGGCAGACCTCCAGGCAAATTGTGGTGCACCAGAAAATGAACTGTTAGTGAGAAGAGAGTGCCGGGGAACAGGAGAGACACTGAAATCCTTTCCAAATGGAATTTGAAATCAAACTCACCAGCACAGGGGGAACATCACAAGAAAAACGAACTTCTAAATCCACAGCAAGGAGAGAGGCCATCATAGACTGTAAAAAAAACTGTGCCGGAAAAGGAGGAGGGACGTTGAGGGGTTTTTAAGGCCTCTCACCTGTGTGACCCATCTACAGGGGAAAGACGATATTTTGATTGCTCCTTAGAGTCAGGTGAATGATGAAGCCAATGGAATGGAAGAGGAGTCAGACCCAGCACGAACACAATATATAAGGAGAATGAATGAGAGACAGAGTGTGGGTTGCACGGTTAAGGTCAGGTGGTGTGGATGTTGACTGAGAGACCAGGTGGAATATGGACAGAGGAGCAGCGTGCATGTGAGATATGTGTGACAGAGTAGTACCAGTTGTGTTTAGTGTAGTGTGAGGAGAGAGGGGTGTTTTTAAAAGGTGAGTGAGAAAGATAGAGGAATAAGTGTAGGGAGATTAAATAGAGTGAAAGTGATAGAGACGGAGTGAGTGGCAGCCGGGTGCGCAGAGAGTGCAAGGCATAAGTGGGAGTCGTGGTGAGGGTGGAGTGAAGCAAGGGGGAAGGTAGTTACAAGAGACAGACATAGAGAGTGTCTTGAGGTTAATGTACAGAGGAGTGTGTGTAGGGCAGCTTGGAGGAGAGATGAGAGGAGGGTGGTAAGGAGAGCAGATTAGAGTAGAGAGTGAGTTGAGTAGAGTAGAGAGTTGACAAGAGAATACAATGAAGAAGAGATTAGAAATGCAAGGAGAGTGGACATAGGAAGTACAAAGAGAGGGAGCGTAGATGACCGGTGGGAGTGAGACAGGACAGGAGAGCCAGAGAGAGGGTAGAATAGAGGGAATAGTAATATCAGGAGAAGGAGTGAAAGAAAGTGACTAAGGGTGAAAATGAACCAAGCATTTGATATTGACACTTTTCCATTAAGCCATATTGATTCTCCTGGAGAGTGTTAGACTAGGGCATTTTTAGAAAATCCATCCGAGGGAGCCAGACATATCAGGCTGTTGCCTTTAGACCCTCACTAACAGTTAGCAATAGATAGAAGGTGTTACCTTTCTCTAGTTCCAAACCTGGGGAGTAGGGAAGCCTGAGCTATGGATGTGCGAAGCCCACGGGAGAACGAGAGGATGGATCCCCCATCATTTATCCACCACTTTGCCAGCTCTGGTGCATAACACTGAACAAATTCTCAAATTAACATTGAACGGTCTGCTTATAATAACATTTAACAATCTGAACCACTCAAATTGTTTAAGAGAGTAAAATTCATCAAACTCTTGGAGACTCCGCAAATTCTTAATGCCATCCGTGACAATTATAAAACCATACAAAACAAACGTCTAGCAAAATATATACACTAAGAACCATTGTTTTATATGCTTTCTTTAGAGTTGGGAAGCTTCTTCACACTATTCAATGGGGATTGTGCACTGTCCAAATACAGGAGTATTGACTGGTAAACAAGAATCCTGCTCAAAGGTATAAAGATCAACATGTACATAAAAACACACCACGAGAATTATTAGATTGTGACAATCAGCATCAATCAGTATATGTTTATTTCCAACCAGATGTGAGGAAGGATACTGATATTCTAGATTAGAACATGCCAAAATAGAACAAAAAGACAATTTATTACATAGATTCAATAAAACCTGTTTCTTTTACATCTTATAGGACAAAAGATTAGTTGGCTGAATGCCTCTTAAGAACCGTGTCACCACCACAATAATGTATACGATCAAGCAAGTATCAGATGTGGAGCACTATCATTATAGATGTGCAAATGAAGACATAGTTTGTCACGCTAACCTACTGGTCGCAAAAGAGCCTACATGCACAGTTTTTAATGGATATATTTTCCTTGTTGCGTTAGTAAGTATGCAAACCTGTATGGCTTAGTTTGTACTTTAAAAATTGTTCAAGAATATATTGCACCAACTGTAATATTTTAAATTAAGTTTTATGTTTATTCTTATTTTAATTTGTATTTTCTGTTAAATAACGAATTCTTAAAGAGAAATGGAATCATATCTCTCACAGTTTTGGAAATGCCTGGTTAGGCTTGAAAGGCATTTGGCTGGCTTAAGTACTAAGTTTGAGTCTTTCGGTGGATAACAATATTGTTTTAATATTTGAACTGTAATGTAATTAAAATTGTTTGGATAGCCCAATTGATATACATATTCTTGATTAGTATTTAATTTCACAATGCAATGATTACTTTTTGAGGCATTATAAATCCAGGAAAATACAATTATTATTAGTTTGGCGCCAAACATGTATTTCTGGCGACTATACGCTCTTTAGAAAAGTAGAATGCTTTTAAGTGCTGGGGTTCCAACAGGGGCCCATTTTTGAATTGACGAACCCAGCTTGAAGGGTGTTGCAACAGGACTTATTTTTTGTATACTTCTGCTTACCTCTCCACACTGCATCCATTTGCATGTGGAAATATGTGAAGGCACTACAAAAGGTATGGAAACACAAAAGAAACAAATATGGATGCAGAGCCACTGCATAAAGGAGCAGATTCGGGGCTGCAGATCGTGAAAGGCAGGTTGTCAATTTGATACTTTTCCATTCTATTGAGTAATGGGGCAGTCCTACATTGATGCCCAAACTCCGGCGGCCATCATTGTTGTGGGCAACATCCCACAATGTTAAAGAAAAGTGTGGGAGCCTCTCTACTGAGAACAAACATGGGTCAAATACCCTGTTCTATGAGAATTACATCCACTCAGTAGGGACTACAATTACGTTTTAACTCACGGCACCCTACACAGAGAAGAAATATCGATTTGCATATCAGTCTGGTCCCACCCACAGCAGTCCAGCACCAAAATGCTAGGTAAGTCTCCTCTGAACAAGAGTAGCATCAGCAACCTCAGATACATGTTTCGGCCTTGATGTGCATCCTCATTGAGGTGCCTCTCAAAGGCATAGTGAGTAAGTGGTCTAAGTGGTTTAAGTTACCCAGGTTAATCCAGACGTGGAACCCTTGCTCACTGTGCTTAGGGAGGCATAGCTTCACCTCATTGATGAGGCCCGACGAAGCCGAAACACATGTCTGTGGTTGCTATTGGTACTTTTGTTCAGAGGAGAATTGTGTAGCATTTCCGTGCTGTACTGCCCAAGTGAGTGGGACCAGAGCGATATGCAAATGGGTATTTCTCCTCTGAGAAAAGTACAGCAAGCTAAAACATGGTTGTAGACGCTCCCCAGTGGGCACGGACCCATATAACAAGTTATTTGACTGAGTTTGTTCTCGGTAGAGGTACTCCCAGACCTTTCTGTGTATTTTTAGGAAATAGGGATTCCACCCTAAGTTACCCAAGGTAATCCAGACGTGGAACCCTTGCTCACTGGGCTTAAAGAGGCACAGCTTCACCTCACTGATAAGGCCCGGCTAGGCCGAAACACATATCTGGGGTTGGTGTTTGTACTCTTGTTCAGATGCGAATTGCCTAGCATTTCGGTGCTGGACTGCCCAAGTGGGTGGGACCAGATTGATATGGAAATGGTTATTTCTCCGATGTGAAAAATACAGTGATCTAAAATGTGGTTGTAGACCCTCCCGAATCACCCATAGAACATGGTATTTTGTTTGCTCTTGGGAGAGGGTCTCCCAGACCTTTTTGTGCAACATCCCACAATGTACACTCCCAGGCTGAAGCAAACCAGGAGGAGGCCATTTGGATGAAGGGCAGGAGTGATCCTCTTTGATATCTGTTGGGATAAATACCGAAAGGGATTACACCTCGTTATAGGTATAAACAAGCCAATGCTACAATAATGGCATCTGAAGGAAAAAAAAGATAAGCTAACAGATCAGGACTTTTTTACGCCCAGGGGCACAACACACACGCAGAGCTTGGCAAGCTTTGATTCATCCAGGGCATCCCCCTGCCCCTCATGGGACCCAGTGCTTGCTGCGTTAGTGCGTATTGAAAAATCTGCAACACACCTGAAGCGTACATTTGACAAATTGGACGCACAAGTGGCCCAACTTCAATCAAGGACACTCACTTTGGAGCAGAAGACTTTGTAATTAGACAACCAATGTGCCCTTAGGGCCCGGTAGTGAAACGAATAGCTAAAGAGATAAAAGCAGTACTTAAGAGCAATTGAGCCATGGAGAAAAGCCTGAGTACCTAGAAAATGTGGTCAGAGCAAAGCAAACCAGGGTCATTGGCCTCCCCGCTGGGGCAGAAGGTGACGGTGCCATGGCATTTACCTCCAATTGGCTACCAGAGTTTCTGGACGTAGAGGAAAACCCTATATTTATAGACAAGTGCTATCGCATTAAGATCAGACCAGTGAGCAAGACGGAGGGTCTGAGAACGGGACTGAACATCCTAAAGAAAGCCTTCCTCGCCAAAGAAATCAAAGCAAGTCTGTTTTACCCAGCTAAGCTGTGGGTTACATGGAACGATTTTTCGGATGGAGGTGCTTTTAAAGTTGATACCTGCGAGACCTGACGTAGACAAGGATGGGTTTTAGTTCCATATGGCTTCCCCCAAAGGTCTAGGCAATCCCATGCCTCAGTGGGGAGGCCGGCTCCCCTGCCCAATACACTACCAAGACCATGGTTGAAAACAAAGGTATCTAGATGTGGGATGAAAAAGGGGCGACCTGGGGAAGACTTTGATCCCGGATGCATCTGAGGGTGCAGGGTTAAGAGTTTGATCCCAGGTGCACCTGGGGGTGCGGTTGGTCACCTGGAATAAAAACGGATCGGGAGGGTACTTACTATGATTGTGGCAGAATGAATGACTCAATGTGATATTAGACGATTGATGGGAGAGAGGCACCAGGCTTTTCCCATGGTATGCTAGTGAATGATTGGGAGAGGAGGCATATCTTCTTTTACACTGAGTACATCCAACTCATCATAGAATGTAGAAATGTTTTCAAATGCAAATAAAGAGGGCTGAAAGGCAGATATTGACCCCGGGCGTACTGCTGTAACTGTTTTCTGTTTGCTACAGCTTTTGCCATCTCAGCTAGAGTGTATAGCAGCATGTGTAATAGATCTACAGAGCACTCCCTATAGTGCAAGCGTTCTGTCATAACACATGTTTGACCCTAACAGACTTCCCTCACCTTTGACTTTAGAAATGAACTCTGCTCCCCCAATACGAATATTATTATGAGGACTCGCAGAGGGATCCTAAGGGATTTGAAGACATGTCAGTTTCTCTTTTCCTTTTCTTGTTAATAATCTGTTAAAGGGCTTCGCATGTTAAAGTTTTTGTGCTTTGATATGTACTGAAAACTGCAATAAAAAAGAAATATTTAAAAAAATCTATCTGGTAATAGCAGAAATATGTTCAGAACACATTCATAGTATAGGATTTGGCTTTAAATCTGCAAAACCGTTATTTTTACTTTTGTGTACAGTTCCATCATTGTGAGCACTTACTTCATCATTCTTATTTCAAATTGAATGCATCCATATACACATTTCTAAAGGTTTTACAGTACTCTTTGCACATTATACAATTCGATTTCTATATATGGGTACCTGCCCGCATCCTCAGGATGCAGAACAGATGGATGGTAATGGTATTACATTTCTCAAAAGACATTACACTCACCTAAAAGGCACTTCATTCTGTCATTAAACCATATAATAATTTAGTCCAAATCTGTCAGAAAAGAGAAGTGGCACAGAAAAGGATTAAGTGAATGACCCTTTATCACACACTGTTGTCAAGAGGGGGAAAGCAGGGATTTAAATTCAGGTTTCATATTTTCACAGTCACCATCTTGCCCACTGAACTGCACACCCTCACAATGATTGGTATTAGGGCTGTAACAAATAGTAGATTTAAGTATTCGGCTGAACACTGAATGGTTGGATAAGTATTCAGCCGGAGCCAAATATGGAGACGAATAGTTGCTATTTTTAAAACCTTTCACATTATCCACATTACAATTCAATTAGAAAATCATGATAACAACATTTAATCACGTTCATTACACACAATAAAACAAGAAAGCAACTAAAATAATTTACACCTAAAGCATCCTGCTCATAATAAAATTTCTGTTAAGAATTTCAACACAGCAAAAATATTGCTTTGGTTTTTCCCAACTAAAAACATATTCTACCAATCTTCAAGCGATAAAACGTTTAACAATATTACCAAAATATTGCATTCTAACGGATGTTAAAGCATTACATTCTACCCCTAGATGGTTTAATGATTCAATGAAATTTTCCTTTTTACATAATCTGCAGTAGAACTCAGTCTTCTCTATTAGTCTCCAAACACTTAGCACTTCTGTGGGGGGCAACAGATTTAGATGTAGTCACATAAATAGCTCTCAGAGATATGGACATGGAAACCTAGCTAGATATACCAGCAATTGTTCAATGGCTCGCCTTTCGTGTACCAGGTTTAAGGATAATCTATATGTGTTTCTTTTGTCTTATGTATTCATCCAATCCTGTCTCAATATCGTTTTCTTTGTCTTCTCTGGATTTGTTTTTAATGTATCAACAGAGAAATCTGAGCTATTTAAACAGTGTGTGCATATCCATTTCCAGGTGTCCAAAAGCCTATAGTTTTCCCAGTTGTCCCAATTTCTTAGGATCTCGAATGAGGGTAGGTTATCTGTTATCATGACACACTTACGGAACAGGGCCAGAGAACCTAGCTCATACCTAACAGTTGCTATCTGTAAACTTCTAGGAAGATAGAGCACCCTTCTCCAGAAAACACCCTCAACGGCGTCCCAAATTTGCCAAGGCATATTCAGGGCCACTTCAGCTCTGTAAGTCAGAATTGGGACAACCTTTTGTGTATAGAATATAACAACTGGGCATAATGTGAATTTACCATACTTCTTGTGAAGCAGCAGGCCTTGTTTCGCCAGGTTTTTGGCTTCAGATTGAAGTGTTGACTCCCATTCTTTTTCATTTATACTACAATTAAATGGGGACTTCCAGGTAAATAAACAAATCTACCTGGTTCAACCTCTCTTTACCCACATACCATTTGCACCCTGATTTAAGCTTACCCTGCAATGTGCTAAGTATCATTGTTTTAGTTTAGTTTTACATGAATTCTGAGGCTATTCTCTTTGATGTAAATTTCTAGTTGGTTTAATCTCCGTTGCAATCCTATAGGTGTTTGGTGAATAATAACCAAATCATCTGCATATAGAATCCACGGAATGGGGTGATCATATATTTTTATAGGAAAGGCCTTTATCCCCTTCGGGCTGTCACCTATGTCCAACAAGTATAGTCTGAATAGAGCCAGTGCCAAAGGACAGCCTTGTTTTAATCCCCGAAAGGTATTGATGTTTTTAGAAAAGTTCCCATCATTTGACAATCTCACTTGAATAGTGGTCAATGTATATAATGCTTTTAGTGCCTCAACTAAGTCAGGGGGGGCAATTCCAAGTTAGTAGCTTCTCCCAAAGTCTCTCCCTGCTGACACTATCAAATGCTTGCGCTGGTCCCACAGCTCGCAATGAATTAAATTTCTTTATTGGTGCCTCAATATCGTCCTTATCAAAACCAATCGACCAACCATTTTCCCCTGAGTTTAACCTCATCTGCGGTACGTATGAGTTCCTGCCGTGCATAAAGGGCTGTGAAATGGGCAATCCATCCATCTCCCGAAACCGAGGTAGACAGTACTGCTGGTTGCATCATCTCTTCATTATTGAGAAAGGCCCAAAGGCTTTGTGTGTTATTCTTGCAAATTATTCTTAACATTTGCTCTGCGTCTAATTGCAATCCTTTGGCTTTAGAGGACAATAACCAATTTATATACTGCTGTTTCATTTTTCCCTGAAAATTTCTCGCTCTCCTACAGGGATTCGATTTAACTTTCCTAAATCGGCTCAACAGATTTTCCTTGCCTCAACCAGTTCTTTGTTATAGGTGTATAGTGTTTTAAATTCGGGTTTCAACTATTCTCAAACATTTTCCCGAAAGTCCAGTAATACCCAAGAATAATCCAGACCCGATTTCTTCATCGCCAACTGATTTTGTATTTGACTGTGATGCATGGCACATTGTTAGGTCTTATTCTTAACCTGTTCTTTCCTTGAGAGACCTGTATATTATTTGACATGCGCAGCTTAGGGCATTGTTGCTTTCCCTTCCATCTTGTTGCTAGGAAGTAGTGATCACTACTTTCCAAAGGTAGAACTAAACGTGATTCAATCATGCATATTTAATAAAGTTATGTAGACATGAAAGACACTTTGTAAATTAAAACACACTTTATAATATGTATATCCATTCTTTATTTCATTTCTCTTGTTTGTTGTCTACAGAAGATGTTTGTGTAAACCGTGAAAGGAATACATTATCAGAAAATAAACAGTTCAATAACAGCACAGTTTGTATTTTTGGGCATTCATGTGTCGCTTGTTATACAGAGCCCAAGTAACTAAAACTAGCCCAAAGGTATAGTATGCATGTATGCAATGACCGGTGAGGAGGAGACCGGGATGAGTCTACTCATACGTTTGAATGTTCCTTTTGGGCCTGCCAATGTTTAGCCTTCTGGCTTCATTAAGGCTCTGAAACACGAAAGTAGTCATTACATCAACTAGCACCCTGCTGGCTGCTGAAGTGCTACTGAGCCAAGCTTTCTACCTCTGGTACTGTGATGAATCAGCATTGATTCCCCCCAAAACCTCGACCTGGGACCTTCCTCATGTGGCCTGGGGAAGGCAGATGCTTTCTGATCTGGACTCTGGGGATGGTGTTCTGCGGGAGGATCAAATGGGGGAGGAAAGAGGTCAGGAAGAAGAAGACATTCCCCTGTTTAACTTCCCTCAAAGCCCTAGGACCTCATTACAAGTCCGGCAGTAGCTGTGCCGGTAAAACCGGCAGGCTGCCGCCGGACTTGTGAATTTTTACGGTGCCTGGCTTCACGGAAACACAGAGCATTACAGCCCTGGTGATCCATGAAGTCAGGCGCCAGAAAATGTAAATGTAAATGTAGCCTGTAGGACTCAATGGGAATGGGGTGCACGGAAGCACCGGCACTGTGTGCAACAGTGCCGGTGCTTCCATGTAAGTCTGCGGGCGGGTGCCGCCCCCCGCCAGGTTACAACCTGGCGGGTGGGACGGCACCCGCCTACAGACTTGTAGTGTGCCGCTCCGGTAACAATGGTGCCGGTAGGCTTACTGGCACCATTGTTACTGGACCGGCACACTTGTAATGGGGCCCCTAGTCTTTTAATGGCTTATTACAAAGCAGAAAGAGTTAGAAAAACTAACTTTGTTGGCATGTATTTTAATTCTCATAATTACCTCAGTATTGGGACGAGGACGAGGCATGCAGAGGAACACTGCTGTGGGAGCGATCAGCGAGTTAGTGTGGATGGCCTACACCTGAGGGAGACAGAGGCTTAAACTTACAAAGCCCCCTCAGGTGCAGACAGTGAGAAGAGAAGAGCAGTAGGAGAGGAGGAAGAAGCGTGGGCCGCGTATGCAGCTGAAAGTGAAGCTGGAAGCGAGAGAAGACGCCAGGACCACTGTAATGCCTGAAGATGTGGCAAATCCTGAGGGAGTCTTCGCCTCAAGTGCCCCTGTTGGAGAGGTTGTGCAGCGGGAATTGTAAAGAAAAGATGCTTGCACAGTGAATATTTGTTGTGCAGATGTCACGTAGCGGGAAGCAGCAGTAGCAAGCGAAGTGTGCCCTCTTTAGAGGTTCCAGGTGGCTGGGATGCACCTGACCCTCTCCGGAACAGAGGAAGCTCTATTTCCCAGTGGTGTGAGCGGAGGAGAACCAGAGGAGGCTATCTGCCCGACCGTGAGGTGCCACAAGCACAGAAGACCTGCGAATACCAAGTGGAGCGTAATCGAGCGAATTACGAGTGAAATAGTTACAAGGGAAATAGTGAGTTCATGGCTTTCAATGACTCTGAGGCGCTCTGACGCTGCCCCCGTGTTTACGGCAGGCTGTTCACTCGCGTGTGGGTGAAAGCAGCAGTGAGTCAAGGCCAAAAAAAACCTTTGGGAAGCTTTAGAAAACCTGAAAGCTCACAAACAAAAACCAAGCCAAGAGTATGCAAAAATCCAACAATACCAATACAACAAACCTTGCTCAAGGCAAGAGGGCAATATTGGGAAGCCCAACGGTTGTAAGACTTGCTGCTCATGTACTATGAAAAAGAGATCGGGTGATAGAAACATACATTACAAAATCCAAGAAAGAAGAAAAGTGAGACCATCTTTTGGTCACTACTTGGTTGTTGGTGTAAAAAGGGAAAAAAGGTGGCAAACAAGCTGCCCTCCTGGAGAAGGTTATCGAGAAGGAGAGGAGCATAGCTGCGAAGGAGTCTTATAGAGCACTAATATGATTCCTTGTTTCCCCAAAACGGGTTTAAAATTTAATGCCAAAGAAGCCTTGTGAAGTTGTTGTTTTAAGTTTGAAGTTATCACTGAAGCACTTTGTTCTTTTGGTGAAGTATTAGACGGGCAGATGAGTATACCCGTATGGCAAGAAGTTGTTGCTTTAAAAGGCTGGCACAGGTATAAACCAGGAATGTTACAGTAATAATGATACGTTTTTGGAAGTTACATAGACATATTCCCATGCGCCCACACTTTACCAAGCAATGAAGACAAATGACTCCCTTCTTGGTGTTCAAACTGAACTTTGATGTTTTTATTAGTACAATTATACTAACAAAAACATCAAAGTTCAGTTTGAACACCAAGGAGGGAGTCATTTGTCTTCATTGCTTGGTAAAGTGTGGGCGCATGGGAATATGTCTATGTAACCTCCAAAAACTTTTCGTTCAACAAAAACAGAGTTGAGGAACCAAGCACTCTGTTGTTACGTTCCCGTGCGACCGTGATCAGACAATTCAAAGTGCACCAACAGGGCGCTGAGGTCCATTGAAAGGTCAATCCCGCCATAACAGATTCCTCACCAATAATACAAGTGTTAATAATGATGTTCAAATCCCCATATAGATGATAACGATAGTGATGATAATGATAAAGTCTCCACAGAGATGTGTGACAATAATGATCGTAAAGACCCCACAGCAATGCTAAGTGGAACCAGTGCTGAAGTCCCCACAAAGAGGCTGTGTAATTATTATGATTTTAAAATCTCAATAGACATAGGGTCTAATTTGAGTTCCCCGTAAATTCGGCATCGGGCACCTGTATACATGCACTTCGGTGCGCACAGGTCTCTGCCACCAAATTGTTGCCATTTGCATGGTGGATTGCAAATGTGCAGAGCAAACTGTGGTGTACACATGTGTACACCGCCTTTTGCAATCTGCTGTGCAAAGTGAGTAAACACTGCCTGGCATTCTCACATGCCAGGCCGTGTTTACTGTTAATTATGAGTCTATTTGCCATGCGAGCATAGCAAGCGGTGTGCACAATTACAATTAAACCTTGCTCGACACGCTTGCATGTCTACCAGGGTATCATTTCAATATTGAACACTGCTCAACATGGGCGCATGCATGTCGGGCAGGGTTTAATTGTAATTGTAAACTGGGAGCAGGACAGGGAGAACTTACAATGGATTCCTATGGGGTCCACCTGCTGTATGCAGGTGCATAAAGTCAGACTCCATAGGAATCTCCAGTATTTGCGGCGGTATGAAAATTCATACTGGCGCAAATGGTGAAGCATTTGTATGGCAGAGAGGAAAGAGGTGGCGGGAACGCAGGTTTGTTCCGCCCCTCCACTAATCCATACAAATGAATAAAAATGTGGCGTGGCATGGAATGCATTAAAGCCTTACTGAATGCCTTTAAGCCATCCATGGACGTTACACCACTATATAAAATGAGCTCCATAGTGTGTGATTTTAGTGATGTAGAAGTCCCAATATACAATGTTAGCCATGATACTGATGTTCAGGTCCTCACAGAGATGCTGTGTGATGATTATGGTGTATGATAATAATGATGTTCAAGTCCTCAAAGAGTTAGTACATGCTTATAATGATGCTAGAGTGCTCACAAAGATGTTGGCCTTCATTAGGAGTTTGCCTAGGTGCCACCGGCGGGTTGCCGGCAAACTCCTCTTACTGTTACAGGCGCTTTTGTGCTTTTGGAAGACTTTTTATTTTTATGTTATTATTATTATTTTTTACCAGGATATTTTGGGCATCAGCAACAGCGGTAGGTTCCCATTACATGTAGTCCCATAGGACCCCATGGGATGGGAACCCCTGAATCACTGGCACTGCTTTCAACAGTGCTGATGATTCAGTGAATTCTCTGCCAGTAGGGGACTGACCTACTGGCCAGTTCAGACCTGCAGGTGGTTCACTGCCCCTACCGATAGACTCAGAATATGCCGGTCTGGAAAAAATGCCAGAGCCGGTATTACCAGCTGTTTAATCGGCATTTCCTCCAGCCCGGCATACTCATAATGTGGCCCATTGTGTGATAACTGACATGTTAAAGTCCCCTTAATAGATATTATGTGAAATTTGTGACATTTATTTATTTTATTTATTTGTACATTTATAAAGCGCACAAAGCCCAAAGGCAACTAGGCGCTGAGACTTAAGAAGATGGTTACAGGTTTTTTAAGGCTTACATAAAAAATGCATTTACATAGGGCCTCATCACGAGTTGGGCGGTAACGCCGGCGCTATTAGCGCCAGCGTTAATAGCCCTACCGCCAAACCCCCCGGCGCTAATAGCGCGGGATCTGGGAGCCAATGGATGTTCCTCCTAGTTGACGATATTTGTTCGTTGATAGGGATATTCAGAGCTGCTCTGATGGCGTTGTTTTGTACAGTTTGTAGTTTTTTGAAATTTCTAATGCTGGTTCCAGCAAATAGAGAATTACAATAATCAATGCTCTGGCCCGGGTGATGGAGTTGTCCAGGGAAAGGAATGGTCTGCTGGCTCTTATCAGTTTAGCTGTGTAAGCAACAGAGGAGACTATAGTGTTGAACTGTCTGTTTAAGGTGAGGGAAGAGTCAATGTAGACCCCAAGAGTTTATATTTCATTGGCGACCATGATGGTATTGCCATTGATGTTGAATGATGTATACTCTTGTGGTAGATTGCTTAGTTTAGTTTTGTTTCCGATTAGAATATTAGAATCAACTCGGTCTTGTCATCATTGAGACACAATTCATTGAGAGCCATCCAGGCCTGAATTGCAAGGTAGATTTTGTTTAAATGTTTTGAATCTGTGTCATAACAGCCAGTAATTGGAATGAATATTTGTGTATCATCCCCATAATTTGTACACGGGATACCTATTTTGTCAAGCTTGTCGAATAAAAGCTTAGTGAATGCATTGTATAGTGTAGGCGACACACATGATCCTTGTAGTACACCGCAGGTCACAGAAACAGGTGGGGCTATTGAGGTATCATAAAAGACCCTCACGGTCCCATTAGAAAGGAAGGATTTCATCCATTAAATGGCTTCAGGAGAAAAGTGGGCCGCAGTTTTGAGGTGTTGGCACAGGATATCGTGATTGACCAAGTCAAAAGCTGCAGAGAGGTCTAGCAGAAGGAGGATACATATGTCACATTTGTCTTTATATTGTTCCATTTGTATTTTCAAATCTAGCTGTTTCCGTTCCATGGCCTGGTCTGAAGCCTGATTGTCTTAAGCTCAAGAGATTGTTACATTCCGGGAATGTTTGGTTCTGCAGATAGGCTGCACGGTCCAGAATGTTTAGTAAAAACGGTACTATGGTGATAGGGCAGAAATTGGTAGGGATGTTGGGGGTCTAAAGTGGGTTTTTTAAGTAATGGTAGAACCCAGGCTGTGTTTAAGTCTTTCGGGATTGTATTGGTGGCAAATGAGCTGTTGATAAGGCTGGTAACGAAGGGTGCAAGTTCAGTCGCACATTCTTTTACCAAGGTTGCCGGGCAGGTGTCACCCTTGCATCTGGAAGGTTTTAGGCCTTTGATAATATTAATGGTGTCTGAGATGGACAGTGGAATGAAAACAAATTTATTATCCTTGAGGAGTTCCGTTGAGGGCGGTGTCATTGGGGGTCATTGGGAGAAAGGGATTGAGGTTGAGTATAGATTTCTTTTAGAGCAATTCTTTTGTTGTAGGGGATTCTAGTTCCCGGAAAATTGTAAATAGTTCTGTGGTATTGGACTGTGCATTCGACATTCTTTGGTTGTAGACTTCACTCTTTGCTTTAATGATTTATTTTTTATAGTTATTAGTGTCTGGAAGAGGGCTTTATTCGTCAGTGTCAGTGACTTTGGCCAGTTGTTTTCAGCAGACCTTTTGGTTGCACGCATGGTATGGAGTTCAGGGGTAACCCAGGAATTAATATGTGCAGTGGGTTTGGCTTTTTTACTTTTGAGGGTGGTTACTTTATCAATATCTGCAAGCATGAATTTATTGTAGTTGCTGACCAATATCGAGGGGTTATTGTCAAAATGCGACAGGTCCAGTAAAGGAGTTAGGAGTGGTAACGACACCCCCTGCCCCTTGAGGGAGCGCAGCACATACAATATCCATAAAGAGACATGTAGATAAACCAATCAATCACACATTTGTTCAACTATCATCATCAAACTATTACACAATACACAGCACATTAAATATAACAGTTAAAAACGAACAGAATTCACACTCTGTGTGGGTTGCATAGGCCTATTTTATAAATCCACGCAGATGCTAAGATTTTGGCGAAATGCTTGGCAGTCCAGTTGAAACAATGTTTGCTATAATGGGTGCCCCCGGATTACACCGGGTTTGTTTCCGGCAGACACTGAACTGACAATATGAGAAGGTTTTTAAATGTTTAGCAGCCCTGCTTGCCCAAACGACATGATTGTGTCCCACGATGCCCGAAAAGCCTTTGACAACTTCCAGTTCCACAAAACACTACAAGTGATGGGTCTTACAACAACCTGCCGGACAAATAAAAATCCATCTCCACCACCAACAGCAGCACTGCACCACAGAAAAAGCTACTTACCGTAGTGACTAACATACTGCTAGTCCAGATTTCCCCTTCCTCCATACCTTTGGAACATTCCGTCATTTGGGGCGGAACCAGAGACCTTCTTTATTGCACTAAAACACTTTTGTTTTACTTTTACTCGACGGTTGGAGTGTCGGCCGCATTAGCTCTGCCTTCCTGAAACCCACCCTTCACTCCTTTTTACCAACCGCCAAGGTTGGAGATCTACTAACAGTTAAGGATATTTTAACATGAGAAGATGGGCGGAATATGGAGGAAAGGGTACTCTGGACTAGGAGTACATTAATCACTGCAGTGTGCAACGTTTTCTTTTTGTATTGTGCTGATCTATACAAACCTTATAAAAACAAAATAAGCAAAACAAACTATAACTAAAATGTTAGAAATGTTAAAAAGTGTACAAAACTATATTAAACATTTCAAAGTTTCTAAAGTTCGTCAATTAGTTTCAACATGCTTAAAAAGGTCACTGTCGCAATTATAAGAGCCATATTTCTACCACTAAGAATTATTTTCCAGAATTCACTTACAAAATGTAAAAACATTTGTTGCCTTAGTGGTTGCAAGACTGGACATTTAACCTTTTAACTGCCATGGGTCCCCCTCCCCCCCCCAGTGCCAAGGACTTTTTTGGTGCTTTCGGTATTTCACCATGCAAAGCCTTCTAACATTTTCTCCTTCATTAACCCCTTAAGTGCCAAGGACGAGCTATCACGTCCTTGGCACTGGGGAGGTAATCCCAAGGACGAGATACCTCGTCCTTGGCACTTAAAGGTTAATAATGATGTGCTTCCGGGGCTCAATATTACAATACCTACAGTTGTTATCTGAACTGAGTTTCCTGATAAATAAAATTTCACAAGTATGTATCAAATTGAGCATGAATCTCAGAAATGTCCTCAAGTAACGTCCATCAAGGCATTTTTCTGCGTAGGAAGATATGGTCCCATGTCGCTTATTTCAAGAGTTAAATCATTGAATTATTTGTAACCGCCCCTTTTATCACAGATTTTAATCTTTCCCATAATATCCACTTAACACCCTCTGGATTCAGAATTAAATTTGCACTACTTGTATTTAAAACGGCTAAGGTTTTCAAACATTTTCCTTAGAAACTTGCCACACCACCAGGATCTGATCTATCTAGCTGGCACAATAAAACATGATACAGGGTATTTTCCCCTACCATAATTATGTTTCTATAAACAGTTATTGATCTCTAGGTGACCATAGTATGCACTGAAAGTAAACCTAATTCATACTTTAACATCACAGCAGGGACACACTTTGGCCGATAAAGTGTTTTCCCCCAAGATCTTCCCCCTCCAAGTTTTCAAAATGAAATTCTTTGGATAAGGAATTAGTCTCTAGACCATACAAAATAGCTGAGAGTACCTTAATGTTATAAAATGTTATCAGTAGAACTAAGGTGAACCTACACTATTTCTGTTTGATATATTGCATTTGTGCTCCAAATTGCTCACCATTCTCATAGAGCTTGGCATAATGCACTGCACGATGAGTTATCTTAGTCAGAACAAAACCTTTTCTTACTCCTACTTATAGTCTTAATCGTAACTTTTTCTTACTCGTACATCCGATACCCTTTATTCCCTACATTTGGGAGATTCCCGTACAATGAAACAGGATTAATGGGCGGATTGTCCTAATGCCATATCACTTAAAGACGATTTTGAGAGCTGCTTACCTAAACTGAGCATGAAATCTGGAACTCATATCAAGGGAGTAGTGTTTACAGACAGCAGATTGGATAACCCAAGTGCCTGCTTTTTTGGAATGCAACTGAGGCTGCTATGACCCACACTAGATACGCATGAAGACTTTTCAGTGGTTGGAAACCTTGAACAAAATAAATCGCCAAGATTACTGGAAACTATCCACCTGGAGATGGTAGCTTTAGATGCCTGTGCACTTTGTTTAGAATCGACACATGTGACAAAATAATTTGAGGATGCTGTGAAGTTATTTGTTCTGTCAAGATAGAATTTAAGCATTCTCCTAACATCTAAGCATCTAAGTTATGAAGGACTCCACCTGCATCAGAAGATGGCAGGGTTCGAAATTGGTGGGAGCTATTTTGCTCGTGGTTTTACTCTAGAAGAGCCTAGCAAGCTTGACACCATTATCCACCAGGAGCTACAATTGACTCCTGGTGCCATACAGACATACTTAAGTGACATTAGCTCTGGGCGTTTGTAAATGTGTGTAACTGATAATTAGTACACATTCAAGTATAAAAGGAAAAATAGTATTGACTGTTATAGTTTGCATCTTATGTAGGTGTTACATTTGTTTTTTCTCTTTAGATTTGCAGACCTCCCGCTACCCATGGGCCGCTGGGAAAAAACGGATAAATGCAGAATGTGAAATGAGTGTGCATGTTCCTATTCAAACAATTACGGAAGTGAATCACTTCTACTTTTGAAATAAAAGTGTCAACCTGCAGCAAAACAGCCGTTTTATAGCACATCTCCTTTAATCAATTACAATTCTTTTAACAAGCTGTAAGACAAAATGTCTCAAAATGATTTACATATATAAAGTGTGGCCATGTGTGGTCTACATTTTGATTCTCTCATGTTAAAGGAGAGCTTCTCTGTTGCATAGTGCCACACATTCACATGTATTGAGCATTTCACATAATGGGCCTCATTACGACCCTGGCGCTAAGTGAAAAATGATGGTGGTAAATGGTTACCACCATCGTTTTCCGCCAGGTCCGATCATGACCCGTGACCGTTAACTACGATGCCATTAGCGGCATCGTAGTTAACGCTGCCACTAACTGCGCTAAGGGTGCGCGCACGCGACCGGCCACACCGTACTTAGCGCCATGGCGGAAAGGTACGCAAATGCCGACCCAAGCGGACATGCACCTAACGCCATCACCCAGCCCGTTAAGTACCTTACCGCCATGGTGCTAATTATGCCATCGCGAACCAACCGTAAAGGGCCATGTAAAGTGAATGCAGCTGCCACAGGTGCACAGAAACAGCACAGGTGAAGGCAATACAGACTCATGAAGTACAAAAAGAGCACACCCCACCCCTTCCCGCACCCAGTCACACTCCACAATGATACCAATACGACTAGCAATGTTGGGGCTGGAGGACCTGATAGCAATGCATGTGCTACAACAGCAACAACAACAACAGGCAGCACAGAGGAGACACAGGAGGAGTAGGAGGGCAAGGCAGTCCCAGCAAGCCCCACCAGCACAGCCAGTGCCACCACGCAGGCAGCCCCCAATCCCACGCATCAGAGCCAATCCATTCAACCTCACTGCTGAGCAGATCCACACCCTGTACCGTTTGGACCGGGACACCATCACCGCCATCGTAGACATGATACACAACGACATCGTCAGCATGATAGAAACTCCAGCCGCCATCCCCCCCTACTGAAGGTAGTGTCTGTACTCCACTTCCTGGCCACAGGCACCTACCAGCACACAGTGGGGCACTTGCATGGCATTTCACAACCATTATTCTCACGAACACTCACCCAAGTGCTCGATGCCCTCCTCAAGCACACAGACAACCCCATCTCATTACCACGGACTGCCCAGGACATTGCAAACACCAAAGTGGGTTTCCATGCACTAGCCGGCATACCCGGTTGCATTGGTGCCATCGACTGCCCCCATGTGGAATTGGTGGTTCCACGTGCCATGGAGGTACCGTACCGCAACCGGAAACAGTTCCACTCAATCAACGTGCAAATGGTCTGTGACTCCAACAAGATCATCACACATTGTTGTGCCCGATTCCCCGGATCAACCCATGATTCTATGGTCCTGAGGAACTCCACAATACCACGCTACATGGAGCGACATGCAGGCCCAAGATCCTGGCTACTCGGTGAGTCCAATGTCATGGAAGTGGGCAGGTGAATGACGTACCGATGCATACTCCACCTGGCTGAAAGGGGGGGGATGATGCATACTCCACCTGGCTGATAGGGGGGGTGGAATGATGCATACTCCACCTGGCTGAAAGGGGGGGGGGGATGATGCATACTCCACCTGGCTGATGGGGGGGGGAATGATGCATACTCCACCTGGCTGAAAGGGGGGGGAGGGGATGATGCATACTCCACCTGGCTGATAGGGGGGGGGGAATGATGCATACTCCACCTGGCTGAAAGGGGGTGGGGGGTGATGCATACTCCACCTGGCTGAAAGGGGGGGGATGATGCATACTCCACCTGGCTGATAGGGGGGGGGGAATGATGCATACTCCACCTGGCTGAAAGGGGGGGGGGATGATGCATACTCCACCTGGCTGATAGGGGGGGGGGAATGATGCATACTCCATCTGGCTGAAAGGGGGGGGGATGATGCATACTCCACCTGGCTGAAAGAGGGGTGGGGGGGTGATGCATACTCCACCTGGCTGAAAGGGGGGGGGAATGATGCATACTCCACCTGGCTGAAAGGGGGGGGGATGATGCATACTCCACCTGGCTGAAAGAGGGCTGGGGGGGTGATGCATACTCCACCTGGCTGAAAGGGGGGGGGGAATGATGCATACTCCACCTGGCTGTGAGTAACACAGAGAACGGAGACAGAGGATGGGCACTCACAATGCACTCAACCCCTCTGCATACATTGGGTGATGGCATGCAAAACAGGCCATGGGAGCCATGAGCATATACTGGTTGCATTGTGTGAATCAATTAGTGCATGTAGAAGTGAGCCAAAGTAACAGTTGGATGCAAGCCATGTTGGCACATCATGTTCTTGATCAGACGACATGACTGACACATACATTCTCGCCTAAATACAGGTGATGCAGGCTATCCCCTGAAGAGGTGGCTCCTTACACCAGTCCGTAACCCGCAGAACCAGCATGAGGAGGACTTCAACCGTGCACATACACGTACTCGTGTGGTCATAGAGCAGACATTCGGCCTATTGAAGGCACGGTTCCGAAGCCTCAGCAGGTCTGGTGGGGCACTCCTGTACCACCATGAGAAGGTGGCAAAGATCATCATGGCATGTGTCATGCTACACAATATGTGCATCAGACGGAATGTGCCCCTGCCCCCTGACGCAGAACTGCAACCACCTGACGATGAGGATGAGGAGGGTGCAGATGGGCGGCACCCCATGGAGGAGGCGGCGCACACGAGGGGCGTGCAATGCGCCAAAGTATCATCGACCACTGCTTCTAGCACACACGGCTGGTGTGAATCACATGGAGACTGCACTTGGGGCACTGTGTGTCTCTGGGACATGCACACTGTGGACTGTACACCAATAAAGCATACATACGCAATGAAAATGTCCACACATTTCATTTTGGGAAAGAAAAAAGTGTATTTAAACTATGAAACGTCGTGACACACCCCCTCCCCCCTGCACACCCCAACACACCCCCTCCCCCTGCACACCCCAACACACCCCCTCCCCCCTCCCCCCTGCACACCCCAACACACCCCCTCCCCCCTCCCCCCTGCAAACCCCAACACACCCCATGTAGGTGTCAACAGATGCCTGTGACAGTGGGCACAGGCTGTTACAAGCCCCCTCCCCCAGGTCCCGGGGCACCCCTGGCTGTGGAGCGCAGGTTACGTCCGGAACGTCGGACGGGGCTGCTCTGTGCAGAACTGGCAGTGGAGGATGTCCCTGCCTGCCCCCGTGCATGCCCGTCCTGTAGGGTGTGGGTGAGCTCAGTGAGCGCACGACGCAAGCCGGCAAGTTCAGCACAGATGTCCGTGGACATGGCCTGCATGGCATCCCTCAGGGTGGCAGTGCTCTGCGCAACTTCGGCCCTTAGGGTCTCCGTGGCCTTTTCAATGGTTGCCCTAGCCCCCACACATTCCGCGGCATGCTCAGCCAGCATCGTGGACAGTTGTTGCTGCCGTTCTGTGATGTCCTCGAGGGACTGCTGCCCCTGCTGGCCCATGGCCAGTGCTGGTGGTGTGATGGAGGGGCTGCTCCCCTCCTGTGGACTGAGGACTGGGCATGGGGTAGAAGGCCACTCCTCTACCTCTGTGTGCCCCTGTGTGTGATCCTCATGGGGGCTGGCGTCTGACAAACAGGGGGAATGTAGTAGGTCAGTGGGGCTTCGGACTTCGTGCTCCTCAATGTCTGAGTCTGAACATGCAGCTATTGCAGCTGTCTCACCCATGTTGCTGCTGGCCGCTGACCTGGTGCCTTCTGTGGCAGGCAATTTTGGTAGAGGTGGAGCAGCTGCTGCTGGCCTGCTGACTACAGGGGTGCTTGCCGGTGGGACGTCCGGTATGCTTGCAGTGGGTCCTGCTTGTTGTGGGGTCTGCCTCACTGCAGCTGAGGTCGAGGGTGCGGGGACGGTATAATTGGCCTTCTTGGCTCTCTTCGTCGCAGGGGTGTCCTGGTCCTCGGGGTGTGAATCTGTGCCTGTGGTGGAGCAAAGGAGGGAGGGCGTTATTGATGGGTCTGCGGACTTTGGAATGACAATGACAGACATTATTCTGGTCAGTAGATGAGGCAGATTTCAGGCAGGGCCATGCAGGTTGTCTCCTTTTAGTGTGGAATGTGGATGCAGGTATGCGGGTGCCAGCAGTGTATACAGGGTGGTGCTCGCATGTGGCTATGGGCAGTGTGGAAATGTGTTGCATTTACACTCTAGGGCAACCTTGTGCTACACATGAATGGACTGCAGTGACTATGGCATGTCTTGTTTGAGGCACCTACCTTCATCGCCTGATGTCGGAGCTCCCCTTTCCATCCCTCCGACGCCTTCAATGGCTTCCATGCCAATCGTGGTTGCACAAATCTCCTCCCACGGTTGGAGTTTTAGTGGGGATTCCGACCCTCCACCGGTACCCATTGCAAGGTTGCGGTTCGCAGAGATGACCGCTCTGACCCATATGCGGAGGTCGTCCCAGCGCTTCCTGCACTGCTGTGGGGTGCGGGGTACGGTCCCCACCGCGCTGACGCGCTCGGCCACCAGGGCCCAGATGGCCTTCTTTTTCCCTATCGCTGTCCTGGTCATTTCAGGGGAGAAAACGACAGCTGTGTTGTCTTGCAGGGTCTCAGCAAGCATGCAGAGTTCCTCCCGGCTGAATCTTTCCTGGCTCTGGCGGTCACATGCCTTCTTAACAGCTTTAGGCATTTTTGGGTAGTTGGATGGGTGGGTGATTGGTTGGGACAGGTGTCAGGGTTGGATCTGGTGTTGTTCGGTAGGATGGCAATGGATTGTGTTTTTAAAGATGGCCGACGTGCTGTTTCCCGTTCCGGCGCGATGACGCTATTTCCGGTCCTGCTTTTTACGGCCACCGCAAATTACGGTGGCCGCTAATTACGGTGGCCGCTAATTACGGTGGCCGCTACTTACGGTGGCGGAAGTGCACCTTGCTCGCTTTACGATGCCGGTAGGGGCCTTTTCCGCCAGGGCGTTAATTGCATTACCGCCATGGCGTAATGCTCGTGCGCGATGGGTCGTAATGTGGCGCTCTTTACGCCATCGGCCCACGGCGTAAACGCTCATTACGCCATGGCGGTAATGACGGAAGATTACCGCCTGGGTCGTAATGAGGCCCAATGTAATTGCTGAAAGGTTTTGCCCAATGCAAACAAATAATATCTATTCTTCTTACTAAACAAATTAATTTGTGTGGTTCTTCCAATCTGTTTCGAAGTTGGATGGCTAATTATTGCCACGTCTTCTTCAGAGATCAATATCTATGAGAATATGTTTAATTGTATTATGTTGTTACAAGTCAATTTGCTTAATAATAAATTAAACTAATTCAGCAGTTTACACTCAGTTTTACAGGTTGGTAAATTATATCACCTGTAAAGGGCACATGTTGCATGTGTGGCACACTATGTACTACCTCCTTGTTCCCAAATGTTAGCTCCTGGTAGGTGGATAGTGCCAACTACCCAGGAGCTGCTTTAGGCTCCTGCTCAGCAAATCTTTATTTTGATCCCTGAGATGGTTCTGGAAATACTAAGGACATTTCCTGGTGGATATGAAATTCCGTTACAATCTTAGGTAAAAAAGATTGATGACTTTGAAGGACATCCATATCCCGATGAAAGGTTAATTAGCACAAAGAGCCTGTAGCTCTTCTTGCATCAGTTATAGCAACAAGAAATTCAACTTTCTAAAAAACTAAATTAATATCAGTAGTAGTGATGGGTTCAAAGGGCTTATTACATATTACATGAAGAACCATGTAAAGACCACTTAGTGGGAGGCAATTGCATTGAAAGATAAAGGTGACAAAGGCCATCGAAATGGCACATCACTACAGTATTTGCCAGGGAAAAAGAGAGATTCTGTACTTAGATAAGCTCCCAAGGCCGAGAGGTTCTGCAGGAATCTCTCTGAATTCCCACAGCCGCAAGTTCTTCTATGAAGAAAAATTGAAAATATATTGTCTTGGGGAAATGTCTATATATTGTCTCTGAAAATGATGTTCAATTCCCACTTGTGGTTGGCTGTTGCCCCAGCAAATGAGTGAGTCTGTAGTCAAATTCTCCAACACCGGAATATGAACTGCATGCAGCCATATTCCTCTTTGCATAACCCATTCTCAAATCTGTACCGCCAGCAGTATTATGGGTTCAGACTTTGTTCCTCCTTGTTTGTTCACATAAAACATCAATACCACACTGTCGGTTCAGATTCAAACTGTTTTGTTAATGATGTTCAACTGGAAGAGAGTCAAGAAAATTGCCATTAACTTCAGAAAAGGTATATGTTCCCTCTTCTCTAAAGGAGACCAAAGATCAAACACCGCCAGGCAATACAGAGTGGCTCCCCACATAATGGAAGCATGAGGGACAGGTTCTGAGAAGGGAGCTCCCTTCAATAGGTTTGCTGGGTTTCCAGCAACATCAGAACTATTTTCATTTGCGATGGAAATGGAACTAACCAGGACTGAGGATATGATGCTTGAATCCATACTTGCCTCAAAACCACCTGGGTCTTCAAATTTTGAGCCTTGCCAAAGGAACTGCGATGACACAGGACACAATTAGCTTTAACAGCCTCTGAAACAACAAGACAGTCATGCAAGTAGATTGTAGGAAAAGGGAGAAAGTCGAATGCAAGTCTGATATTCAGTCCATCGTAAAGGAATGCTTATCCATTGTTGTTTTCCAACCGAGTCCGACAAAATTCAGGTCCTGCAAGACCATCATAGAGTATTTCGGCGAGTTCAGGGAAAGGCCTAAGGGGTAAGGCAGGTGAAGCAAGGTTTTTGAGGTTGATTACCAACTAGATGTGGACAATGGGACCTCAGGAGCCGATCGTACAAATATGGATATACATGGACTCCCTGCAGGCTGCAGCTGCCAACATCATAATGATAAAAACTCATCGAGCCAAGTTCAAATGAAAAGTGGAGAACTCCGCTTCTCTGAACGAAAAACAAAGGAATTTTCAATGTTCGGTCCAAATCGGGATATGGAGATGAACAAGTTACTTACCAACTGTAATGTTCTTTCGACTGGATGTTCCTCCCACGTATTCCTCATCTTGTGATATTTGTATCCTGCCAGCTTTGCTGCTTCGGAATTTTTTTTTCGCCAGAGGGCGCTGTGCACGAGACCGCGGCGTTGATGTCCCTCGACGGGCTCCATACTGTGTCTACATCACCACCAGTACAAATAGCTTGTGGCACGCCCATTAGCTTCAGTTCTGTTTTTTCGAGGAAATATTCGAGGAACACCCAGGTGTGCCTCATGACTGATAGACTCTTCGTGAGAGGAAAATGTAAGAAACGTAAACTGTACTGCGGGGTAGGATGGGAGGGGCGTTGAGGAATACGTGGGAGGAACATCCAGTCGAAAGAACGTTACAGTTGGTAAGTAACTTGTTCTTCAAATGGATTGTGTCCTCCCACGTATTGCTCATCTTGTGATAGACTCCCATAGCAGTGGTAAATTTGGAGGTGGGACTACTAGTTATTGTTCTCATGGACGGAATGAGTACCACCTTGGCAAATAAACCCTAATTGGAGGAAGAGGCATTTAAGCAATAATGCTTGATGAAGGTATGCATTGATGCCCATGTTGCAGCTGAACAAATACCTGCTGCAGGGATTCCCTCTTCGAAGTCGCAGAAGTAGCCATCCCCCTAGTGGAATCGGCTCGTAGCCCATCCGGTGGGTCTTTTCCCACCAATCTCTAGCACTCAATTATAGCCAGAATAATCCAGCAGGATATAGTTTGTTTTGTCATTGCTAATCCCAATTTATGACCTGTATAACCTACAAAAAGTTGGTCATCTTGACGTAATTTTGACATCCTTGAAATGTAAAAACTGAGAAACCTTTTGTGGTCCAGTCTATGCAGTCTCTCCTCTTCTTTGCCCAAATGAGGAGGAGGATAGAATGTTGGTAATATGATTTTTTTGTGACAAATGGGAGTCAGAAACTACTTTTGGAAAGACAGATGGTTTTACCCTAAGAACACTTTGTCCTTGTAAAAAGAAGTATATGGAGGTTTACATGAGAGAGCCTGTAGTTCACTAACCCTGCGGGCTGATGTTAAGGCTACAAGAAGGACATTCTTCAATGTTAAAAGCCTCAAGGGGCAGGAGTGCAGAGGCTCAAAAGGTATACAAGTTAGAAACTTAAGTACTAGATTTAAATCCCAAGTTGGGACATGAAAAGGTACTGGAGGGTATACGTTGGTAAACCCTTGCAGGAATTGAATTATCAATGGAATTTTGAAGTAAGATAGCTCTTCCGAGGAGCGTTTGAAAATGGACAGCGCAGCTAGATATCCTTTAATTGTTCCCATCTGGAGCCCCTGATTGGCTAGATGCAATAGGAAAGAGCACCATTGGGGTGCTACTTTGAAAAGGGTCCACATCCTTATCTTTGCACCAGTTACTGAACTTGTTCCAACAACATCGGTACAAAGATTTTGTTGCTGGCCTTCTGTCCGAAAGCAAAATCTCCATTACGTCATCCGGAAGATCCCAATCCTTGTATCTCAACCTCTCAGAAACCATGCGTGAAGGTTGAGTGGCTTGACCTCTGGATGGAGAACCTGACCTTTCTCTTGCGAGAGAAGATCCTCTCTTTGCTGAAGATGTATGGAGGGCAGATGGACATGTCCAGAAGGTCCGGGTACCACGTCCTCCTGGCCCAATCCGGGGCAATTAGGATCATGGTTTTCCTGAACTTTCTCAACCTCCTGATTACTTGAGGAATCACGGGACTGCAGGAAACGCATACAGAAGTAGAAACTTCCAGTCCACCACGAACGCGTCTTAGTGCTCCTCTCGGAGGAAATTCCCTTGAGCAGTACTGTTCGCTCTTCTGTTTTGCCATGGTCGCGAACAGATTCACTTGAGGGGTTCCCCAAAGGGCAAAGATCTCCAGAAGGACTTCCTGAGCTAGCTCCCACTCGTGGGAGACTGTGCTCTGCCTGCTCAGAGCGTCTGCCGCTGTGTTCTGCTCTCTGGCTAGGTGAACTGCCGATAGAGAGATTCCTTCTCGTATTGCCTAGAACCAGAGCTGCATTGCCTCTCTGCACAGTGGTAGTGATCCTGCTCCTCCTCTCTTGCTGAGATAGTACATGGCCACCGTGTTGTCCTTCATTATCAGGACATTCTTTCCCTGTACAGAGGGTAGGAAGGACTTCAGCGCTAGTCTGATTGCCCTCAGCTCCAACAGGTTGATGTGTAGTTTGGACTACGATGGAGACCAACGCCCGCTGACTGTCAGATCGTTGGTATGGGCTCCCCACCCCGTAAGTGAGGCGTCCATTACTACTGTTATCTCCGGCCAAGGTTGCCAAAAAGATTCTCCCTTGAGGATGTTGTCGTTGTAAGTCCACCATAGTAGATCCTGAGCAACTGCGCTCGGGACTTGCAGAAGATCTGACATACTCCCCGAGAACTGAGACCACTGAGTTCTGAGGACCCATTGAAGGGATCTCATTCTCAATCTGGCCTCTGGCACCAGAAAAATGGACGATGCCATGAGGCCGAGCAACCTCAGAAAATCGAAGGACGGCAGATGGTGGGCATTCTGGAACTTTGTTACCATATGCAGAATATGGAGAGCTCTCACCTCGGGAGGCGAGGATTTGCCCGAGGAAGTATCCAAACTGCTCCGATAAACTGGAGCTTTTGGAATGGTATCATGTGGGACTTCTTCAAATTGAGGGAGAAGCCCAATTTGTGACGGAAGTGACAGGTGATCGACAGATGTTTCTGAGCTTGTTCAGGAGAATGTGCTCTGAATAACCAATCGTCCAGGTAGGGGTAGACGTGAATCCCCCTCACCTGGGACTCACTGCCACAACCGCCATCAGCTTGGTGAAAACCATCAGGTCGGAGGTCAGCCCGAATGGCAGAACACGAAACTGAAAGTGAGAACCGCCAACTGCGAACCTCAGGTACTTTCTGAGCTTGGGATGGATTGGCAAATGAAAGTAAGCATCCTGAAGGTCCAATGATACCAACCAGTCTTGTAGTTGGAGAGCCTGAAGGATCTGAGAAAGGGTTACCATCTTGAACTTGTCCTTCCTGAGGAACTTGTTCAAGTTTCTTAAGTCCAAGATGGGTCTCAATCCTCCGTCCTTCTTTGGGATGGGAAAGTAAGGGGAGTACCAACCCTTGTTCCTCTCCGCTACAGGTACATGTTCTATTGCACCTTTCTCTAGCAGGGTTAAAATTTCCTGCAACAGGAGCGGGTCTGGAATTTTGACAGAGTTGGTTCCCGGTGGATGGTCCTGAGGCCTTTTTAAAAAAGGAAGGCAGTAACCTTGAGCTACTGTCTCCAGTGCCCAAGCATCTGAAGTAATGCCCCGCCATTCTTTCAGATGCTGAGAGATTCTGCCTCCCACCGGGGTTTTGTGTGGTAAGGCCTCAGAGTGATTTGGAGGCGGCTGCAGGAGCGGCTGATGGCAAAGATGCCGTTCCTAAGGTTGGCTTTGCAGCCTTTCATCGTCCACCATGAGTAACATTTCTCTTTCCTCTTTGACAGGCCTGTCCTCTTCCTCTACCAAAAGAGGAGTAGTACCGAAAAGAACGACCCCTCCAGGAAGATGAGCCCGAATAGGGTGTCTGAGGCTGTCGCATGGAGGCGCTAAGAGATTTAGCTGCCGCTTTAGAGGTCTGTAGTCTTTCTAGGCTTTCATCAGCCTTACTACCAAACAGCCTCAAGCCATCAAAAGGCATGTTGAGAAGTCTGGCCTGCACATCTGGTGCGAACCCCAACTTCCTCAACCACGCAAATCTGCGTAGCACTGTGCTTGCAGCCATGGATCTGCTGATACTTTCAGCAGTATCCAGTCCAGACTGGAGACATTGCCCCATTGCCTCCTTTCCGTCTTTGACAATATTCAGGAAGCCTTCTCTTTCCTTGCCTTCCGGAATATATTCAGCCGCCGCCGAAATACAGTCCCACAGGGTATGGGTGAACCTGGCCAGGGTACAGGTGACATTAGTCGACTTTAAAGCCATGCTACCCGAAGTAAAAACTTTACAGGCCCAAGCATCTACCTTCCTATCCTCTCTATCCGGAGGGATAGATGGATATGCAGTCTGTCTTGAGGCTGTTGCAGCCTGAATGACCAGACTTTCTGGAGTGGGATGCCTGTTTAAATACTCAGGATCAGAACTAGAAGTTCTATACTTCTTCGGAAAATTACTGTTTACTGCAGCAATGTTGTCAGGAGCTTCTCAGTTCTTTTCTACCGTTCTCTGAAGTGCCCTAAGGAAAGGTAGAACTGGATCCTTCTGAGGGTCCCGATCTACTATGTCAGTCATGTCATCCTGATCAAAGGTGGGTGAGGCTCTGCCCCAACCCATGTATTCCACCACTCTATTCATTAAACTCCTGTACCGTGAATCTGCAGGTTCTGCAGGGTCAGGTTTTGCAAACTCTAGCTCAGGTGACATGTCAATGCCACTAGCAGAGTGAAGAGTGTCCCACAGCTCTCTCATTTTCAATTATGGATCGATTAATTTTTCTGGGACCTCTCTAGTACCATATTGTACTCCAAAAGGAGAAACCTCCTCATCTTCAGAGCCACTTTATTCAAATATAGAAGACATAGGGCCTCATTACACGGTAGGCGGTGGACCAAGGTGCTAGTAGCACCTTGGTCCATGCGGTAAAATACCGGCACCGCCTTGGTGGAAAGGGGAATTACCGCCCTATTCCAAGGTTGGCGGGGCGGTAATTCCCCCTTCCACCATTGCCCTTCCCCATTCCCATTTTTGCCCCATAGGGCATAATGGGAATGGGGAAGGTGCTAATTGCAAAACAGAAGAGCAAATTTGCGGTGCCGTAATTAGCACCAAGGTCCCTTAGCGGGTTGGTTTTTAACACCTGCTAAAAGCAGGCGTTAAAGTACCAACCCGCTAAGGGACCTCGTAGTAAGGCGGTAAGGGTTAACGGTCACCGGTACCATTACCGGTGATCGTTAGGGCCTCATTACACGGTAGGCGGTAACCATGGCGCAATTAGCGCCATGGTTGCCGCCCGTATTTTACTATGTCCGCCTTGGTGGATGGCGGAATTACCGCCCTCCTCCAAGGTGAGCGGGGGCGGTAATTCCCCATTCACCAAGGCCCTTCCCCATTCCCATTTTTGCCCCCATAGGGCATAATGGGAATGGGGAAGGCGCTAATTGCGGTACCGTAATTAGCACCAAGGACCCTTTGCGGCACCAAACTTTAACGGCTGGTAAAACCAGCCGTTAAAGTCGGGTCCCGCAAAGGGAACTCGTAGTAAGGCGGTAAGGGTTAACGGTCACCGGTAGCATTACCGGTGACCGTTAACCCTTACCGCCTTCCGTGTAATGAGGCCCATAGACTTAAAAAAGTCTGATTTTGGTAAGGGAGTAAATCTCCTGTCTTGTTCATAAGTTTTAGTCGAAGGAACCTTCGATGGTATCGAAGGAGTCTTCCAGGACACCGAAGGTGTCTTCGACAAAGGCATCGAAGATGCTTTAGGCTTCAATGTCAAAGCCGTCGGCGCCGATGACGTTGACGCAGATGTTTGACGACTTCTGTTTTTTATACAGTGTCGGGGAAACACTCTATTCTCGAGGATTCCTCGACGACTTGGCGTTGACTCGAGTTTTACGAGTTTCACCCATACTACTGGGTTTTACCACAGTAGTTCCTGACTTCCCTGTGTCGTCCAATGGAGCGACCGGGGTCTTGCTCTTTTGAGGCTTCTTTGAGAGGGTTGAGGCCGCTTTCTCAAAGACCTCCATCATCTTCCTTCTAAAATCTTCCTATTTTCTTGGGGAATCCGACTTAGTCGGGCATCGTACCAATTCGGTCGATGTATCGGATGATGAAGAGGGAGATCTATGTCTCCTTTTAACTCTTTTTGAAGAGGAAGATGAAGAGCGTCTCGATCTACTAAGAGATCGGGATCTCTTAGAGTGTCTATGATGATCCGATTCTTTTGAATCGCTTGATTTTTTATGTCTTTTAGATGAGGCCTTCGAGGAGGCCTTAGAAGCATCCCATCCCACCGCCAGTTTACCTTTCCTCTCACGGAGGGCCTTTTACGTCATCGACTGACAGGAGCCACAGTCACCGGTTCGATGGTCTGAACCTAGGCACCAGAGACAAATGCGGTGAGGATCTGTGATCGACATCTTCGAACCGCAGTCGATACATTTTTTGAGCCCCATCTTGGGTGTAGAAGGTGTAGATGAAGACAACATTTTCTGAAGAAAATTTCGAAGCGCGCCGTTCTCGAGAGCAAAGCAATCGGAAAAACGGAACTGAAGCTAACGGGCGCGGCACAAGCTATTTGTACTGATGGTGACGTTGACACGGTACGGAGCCCGCCGAGGGACATCAACGCCACGGTCTCATGCACAGCGCCCTCTGCCAGAAAAAAATTACAAAGCAGTGAAGCTGGCAGGATACGAATATCACAAGATGAGGAATACGTGGGAGGACACAATCAATTCGAAATGTGTCTTTTAGATCCACTCCACAGAGCGATCTCCCTGTTGGAGAGTAGATCGATCTGCACAGGGGTGATCATTGTGTATTTATCTGGGGAAGATGAATGCTGATATCAGACAGGCCTAATAGCATGCACAGGCCAGCCTGGTTGGGTTTGGGCGCAGCAAATAAACTAGAACAAAATCCATCACCTTTCTCTGTTGGTGGGTCTTCCTCTATTGTCTTCAAAGAGTAAAGTTCATTCATAAGAGCCGGGGGCCCATTCAGGAAAAGAGGAGGACAGGAAGGAAGGACAGGAGGAAGAGGAAGACGGGAGCCTCTGAAAGCAACTGAAAGGACCCATGCATCTGAGTTGATGGTGCACCATGAATCCAGGTGGTGGGAGATGCATCCACCAAGTGGCGCTCCATGCGTCCAACCATGACCACCACTTTGCTGTTCTTTCAGTGGATGTAGATGCTCCTGCTGAGGTGGAGGGATGCGACAAAAATCCTCTACTCTACACGGGGTCTTTTGCATTTTCTGCTGCAGAACACTTGGGGAGCAATCTGGGTGTCTGGATTTGCAGTTCTGAAACACTTGAAATCCTGCAATGAAGTTCAGACCTCTGTGGGGAGGCAGGCGTATGAGATGTTGGTTTAGTGAGGACTGACAAAGATTTAGCAGTCACAGTACTGGTCTTCCTTTTTGAGAGTTCACCGCCAGTAGGAGTAATGTAATTTAATGAAAATGGTATTATATAATGCGCTTCTGCCAATATGGTTGAACCTTGGTGAGCATTGCTTGATAAGACAGGACGGCAGGTTGTGTTAGTCGGATAGTGGGATGGCAGATGCAGAAACCTTTAGTATTGATGGATGCAGGTCAAAAGTACCTATTATCTTTGTGCCGATATGAAAATCTTGATGTTGTTTGTGGCTGGTACCGACTGGAAAAGTTAGCCATGTGGGCAGCGCCGGATTGTAGAGTGCAACTATTGACAGGATGGTTGTTGATGAAAGATGGATAGGGTCTGGATCTGTTAAGTACCCTACACCTGGAGGAGTACACTAAGCTTAGAGCATGAAAAAGATCTTCTCCCTCAAAGGGAACATGTCAGACCTCTTGTCCTGAATGTCATCCACTCCAATTGCGAGCCCTCTAGCAGAGAAGTCTAAATGATGGGCCACAGATTCGAAGAGGTCCTGGGCTATTATTCTTGCATCTGATAGGACATTTTAAAAATGCTCTAGTTGTCTACGGAATGTATTGTTAACATTCTGACAACTCTTTCCATAGCTCTAAATTAGCCACAGCTAAGATGACTTCAGTATTTACTTGTCTTACTTGAAAGGCTGAGTTGGAGTGACTCTTTTTCCTCATTGCCGCGTTACTCAGTAGCTGTGAGGTAGATGAAGAAGAGGGCATAGAAGTCTTTGAGTATATGCGGGGGGGGCCCACAGCCTCCTCGACTTCACCTTTACATAATGAATTATCATCATTACCCGCCCCCACATATATTTATGGTGAAAATCGGGAGAAATATGACAAGGCATTTTTGCATTTGGTATTTTGATCAGCGCAGTAAAACACTGATACCGACAAATGTAATGTATTATGAGTCAATATTGCAATTGATGTGTTCCCACATGTGGTTTCTCCCACAGTCTTCTGCAGAAATAGTCACAAATGTTCAGCCACATTTAGGGACAAGGCGTCATCCTGCCACAAAAGGAGATTCTGGCCTCGGAACATCAAGAAAAGTCATGAGGTCCAGGACCCGATCATGAAGTGGAAGGTTCATCATCATCCTAGGTATCAGTGTCGCCTTTATCCGTGGGTGGTTCAGCTGAAACTGTTGGATTTGGGACCTGAGGTTGTGGTTCAGGCTCCTTTGACTCTGACAGACATTCCTGTTGAGCTACAGGAGGCATTCCTAGAGTTTTGGGCCTCCAGTGGTTGAGGAATAATGTCCTTGAAAAGGTCTCTGGAGTAGTTTTTCATTGGGTTTGACTGCATTTGTGACTGGAATTTTGCTAATAAGGCATGTCTTGGTTGTGGTTAAAGGACCAAGACCAGCCTGAAAACAGGGTTTTGTCTCCATGAATGAATGGATAACGGTTCCGCGGAGGCCCTACTAACAACTGGTCCACATATTGTAAGAGAGAGAAGCGGGAGGAAGATATATTGCAGATGGCAATGACCTCCTGGTATGTTATATGGCATTTATATAGCACCTACTGTCATTGGTATGGCCTTAATGCGCTGTGGGGATGAACACCCTTTGGAGGATCGATTGGGATGTGAAAGAAGGTTCTAAAATGCGTGTGTGCATTTTTTTGTGCAAATTGAATTTTAGTGCAACTCAGATCCGGGCTCAAAATACTTTGATTAAAAAAAACATCTGTTAATTTCACTGTTTCAAAGTGCCCAGTTCTGATCGCACTGACCATCAAAAAGTTAAATAAAACTAAAGACCTAGAACGACTGACATGCACATGCCTACTTACAATATATGAGAATTCTGGGAACACCGCTGGTCCCTTATTTACTCCTTTCCTACTTGCTCCACCCCTCAGAACCTCCCTTTCCCTCCCTCCCCTCCCAACGACACAATCATAGTTAAAACCTGAGAACTTGCCAAATGCGTAACGGCCAAAGACAATCTGCCATTTTTAACTCCAACCACTCGAGACCGCACAGTCCTATCATGTCCAATGTCCTTCCTTCAAATCCCCTCCCATGTGTGCCTGGGCCATGTTCGCCTGTTCAATGATCCACTGTCCTGGCCTCAGATATCACCTTTTCCCGGCTCTTCATCCTGTAATATTCAAAAAAACGGGAGTCATTCAATGTCGATATGTGCATGGGATTCCATGATGGTTGCTGTGAGGCTTTCCATTTCGTAGATTTCATAGGCCTTGTCCAACCACTCCACCTTCGTGGGGAGGTGGTTCCTTTTCCAGTGCCTCGTGAGACACACCTGTGCAACTATAATCAAATTTCTTGGCATGTGCAACACCAGTGATTAGTCCCCGGCTCCTGTCTGAACCCGAAACAACAACAGCAACAGTGACAGGGTCCTGGCAATATCGTCTATAGTATTCATCCAGTCTAAAACCTCTTTTCAATAAAGTTGTGCCTTCGGAAAGGCCCCACCACTGGTGCCAGTATTTGCAAACTATTGCGTAGCCCCTCCAACAATGTGGACTAACCCCTGTGTACATTTGCGCTAACCTCTGTGCGGTTAGGTGCCAGTGGAACAGCAACCTACTATTGTGCATTTTATAGTGCACTGCTATCTTGGAGGACCAGACTGCCCTGTAAAGGATGGCCAGACCTAGGTTTCCTCCTGCAGTCCCAGGTCAACCTCCCACCTTCCTTGTGTGCGCGTTGTGGTGAGATCCCCTCTGTTTAGTAGTGATGCATACATCTGCAAGATAAGTTCCCTTGCTCCCTTGTGTGTGTCAAGAACCTGCTCTGGGGGTGTTAAGGGACGCTGCAGTTGTCCTTCCCACCGCGGGTCTAATATCACACCGCAGAGTTGCAAGTATACCAATGGCTGTATGCCTCCTGATTGCAGGGCTTCTTCCAAATCCCCTTGTGTCATCAGTATCCCTTTTTCCAGACATGCCCTGCTCTGAAGAGGCCGGCCTCGTACAATGATGGAAAGCGACTGAGGTCCACCAGCAAGTCACTTCTCGGCGTGGCCAAATGCAACTGAGTAGGGAGGGCCATGATGTAACCCCCTAGCAACTGCTCTGATGAAGCCATCAGATGGATAATGTCCTTTCTAAAAAACAGAATAGCCAGAGTGCACTGGGGGGACAAGTTCTCCCTCGAAAAAGAAATCCTCTGTGGAGTTCCCCAAGGGGCCAGTATGTCACCCCTACTGTTCAATCTTTACTTAAAGTACCTATGCCTTGTTCTAGACCAAATAAACACCTATTTCACTAACTATGCTGACGACACGCAGCTTGTATTCGAACTAAGTGGCAATTATCAGAAAGATAGCGAGCAACTTACCACGATATACAACCATGTGGAGCAATGGATGGACTCCAATTGGATGTGCCTAAACGGAAAAAAAACGGAACTCATGATTTCCGGCTCATCCTCTGCTCGTGCTAAGCTACCCTCATCCTACACATCCTTCCACATTAAAGATACCCCCATTCCGGTCGTAAGCAAGGTTAAAACCCTAGGTATGCTGCTAGAAGCATCGTTGGGTGCGGACGCCCAAGTACAGTTCATCAAAAAAAACTGTGCCTACCACCTCCGTCTAATAAAAGCCATCAGACCTTTCATATCCGAGGAAAATTGTGCGACCATAGCAAGAGCCACCATCTTATCGCGCCTTGTCTACGGCAACGCTCTAGTCCTGGGTGCCTCCAAGCAATGCCTACAAAGCTACCAAATTGTACAGAACAACGCGGTAAGAATTGTCAAGTTCAAAACCAAAACAGACCATATCAGCAACTCCAGAAGGGAGCTTCATTGGCTGAAAATCGAAGATAGGGTGCATTTCAAAACCTTAACCATCGTTCACAGATGCATCTACGGAAAGGCACCAACCTACTTAAAAACTAGGATCAAACCATACGTTCCTAATAGAACACTGAGATCATCCCAACTTGTTAAAATTGCTACGTCACCTCACAAACTCAAAAGTGGCTTAGGTAGAGCCTTTCCAACCCTTGCAGCCAACCTTTGGAACAACCTACCAGACCACCTTAGACTGGAAACCAACTACTCGCGTTTTCGCAAACAGGTAAAACCCATATCTTCAAATAAACGGCCATCACGGCATATACCTCAGTTAGCTTAATTCTATGTGACTGTCCCGTCTGCTCTGTCTAATCACTATCTGTTCCATCCGTTCTCGTGTCCTTGTTTCTGCGCCCCGAGGCTCGCGAGCTACCGGCGCAATATAAATATTAAATAAATAAATAAAATAAATAAATATCCCTGGTTTTCACCACATAAACCAAAAGATGGCGAGCACAGAGTGATTGTGTTTCCTGCGCGGTAGCCTCTCCAGCAGGACCTACAGCCAATCCCCTAATGTTACAGGTTAAAAAAGACAATTTTCCAGTGCTACCCACTGCTTCTCACTGTTTTTCCTCAAGTGATCTGGAATAATATACAGCTGTGCCACCTTGCAGTTTTCCTGAAGGTCATGATAACCCATACCGCCCATGTTTTTAGGGATAATCATCAATTCTAGTTCTCGGGTTCGCCCACAAGAATGAGAGGCGTTATTTTTTCATCTCTAAATGGAATGCATCCGGGATCGCGACTGGCAATGACTGAAATAGGAAGAGCAATCTCAGTAAAATGTGAATTTCTATGGTGGTGAACCTACCTGCCCACTAGAGGCTGAGCTTTCATCACTTTCCTATGTCCCAAACTATTTTCCGCTATAGCGGCACATAGTTCGCTCTATAGAGCTCATTAAGCTGTCTAGTTATTGTCACCCCTAAATATTCGATGCTGTCCCCTTGTGCATGAATGCCATGCCTTGCCATACATTGGATGACGCGGGGGTCATTGTCAGTCAATGGCAGTGCCATGGTTTTATGTAGGTTTATGCAAAATCCTGAATGTGTGTCATACTCTGGGATGGTCGCTAAGAGGGCTGGGATCAAAGTTTCTGGGTGAGTAGCATAAGTCAATATGGCATCTGCGAATAAAGCCAATTTAGTTTCCCTTCCATGTCTCTTGAGACCAAGTATGTTGCTATTCTGACAAATCGCCTGTGCAAAGGGTCTATCACTAGTGCGCAGAGCATAGGCGATCGGGGACAGCCCTGGCGTATTCCCCTGCTTAACTTAAACGCGTCTCAGGCTACCCCCTGAACTACTACCTGTGCCATGGTGTTTCTATACAGCGCTAGGGTGCCAGTCCTCAGCACTTTTCCAGGCCAAGCTTATTGAGGACTACACATTATAAGGGCCACTCCACTCTATCGAAGGCCTTTCAGCATCTATCGATATTAGGGTATGATCTCTGTCGTCCACATTCGTGTTAGCGATTCGATCCAGGGTTTTGCGAATATCATCTGAGTCCTGTCTACCTGTCACATACCCCACTTGGTCGTTATGAACTAACTTTGGAAGATATATGCTCAACCGGGTTGCGAGGACGCTGGCATATATCTTTGCGTCAACGTTATTTAATGATACAGGCCGGTACGAGCCACAATTTGTTTTATCAGTCCCTTCGTTGGGCAGTACTATGATCTTAGATTGCGTAAATGAAATGGGGGCTTGGCCCGATTGTAAAATGTTGTTACAAAGCCTTGTGAGGAAAGGGGCAAGGGCCAGCCTGTATGTCTTATAGAAGGCTGGTGTGTAACCATCTTGCCTGGGTGTCGAGCCGGCTTTGAGTTCCGAAATGGCTCTCAGCACTACCTCGCTATCAATGGAGGTATTGATTGATTGATATTTTATTTCTATCGCGCTCGTACAAAAGTGTTTCAGGGCGCGACAAGGCAAGGGAGGGGAACAGGGGAGAACAAAACAGCGATCTTACTAGGCCCAGTGATATTGAGAACGCGCAAGTGCATGGGAGAGGGGGTAGGGGAAAAGTGCATGGAAGGGGGGAGAGGTGGAAAGTGCGAAGCAGAGGAGAAACAGATAAATAACAATAAATAAATAATAAAGGCAACAAACAGTGGTAATGCAGCCAGCAATTTGCAAGTGCTAGGTTTAAGGCAGCAGACAGGGTAGGTCTGATAAGTGCAGGAAGAAAAAGGGGGGGCTGTATGGGTACAGATACAGACCCCAGTGCAAGGGGTGGCCCGGAGGCAGTGCGGGAGGGTGGCAGGATGAGCAGGTACCTGGGCCCAAAAGACAGAGGGTGGACAGGTGCACGGTGCCAAGAGAGAACAGATCAGCAGGGGAGAGGGGGAGCGAAGGCGGAAGAAAAGAGGAAGGTCTTGAGGTGCTTCCGGAACCGGAGATGTTTCTCCTCAAGTTTTAGAGTGGCAGGGAGGCTGTTCGAGAGGGAGGCCCCAGCCGAAGACAGAGATCTACCCCCAGCTTGTTTCTTAGAAAAACGACTGACCCTGAGTGAGTTGGAGGTAGAGGAGAGAAGAGCTCGAGAGGGGAGGTATTTGCGGAGGGATAGCTCAAGTATTTGGTGTTTCACTCTCCTCCACTGTTAGCGTTTGAGGTTTCAGCCCTGTTAAGTAGTCCTCAAGGCCATTTGCAACCTCAGGGCATTCGGTAGTATATAATGCTGCATAAAATTGGGCAAAACGCTGGGTTATTTCTTGCGGATTAACCAAGACTTCTCCTGAGGCGCTTGTTATTTTATACACTGCCCTTTCTGCCCTTTGTGCACGTAACCATGACGCCAGCATGGTATGCATCTTATCATCATTCTCAAAGTACCGTTGTTTTAAGTAGCGATGCTGTGTTAAGGTCACCCCCTTCCATATTTCGCCTAGCTCTTTGCAAAGTTCCCTAATCTCTGCTACGGCATCCTCAGGGGGGTCATCCCTCTTATTGAGAGCGCCCTCCCAGGCTGCTATTTCCTTTTTTAGAGCAGTCTACCAGAGCAACCAGGCTCTTTCCTTGGCTGCTCCTTCAGCAATGATCACCCCCCGAATGGTCACCTTGGCGGCCTCCCATACAGTGTTGAGTGAGAGATTGCCCGTGTCATTGTTTTGAAAGCCCTCTCCTATTTCCTCGCATAGCTTTTCTTTTAAAAGTGAATCTTAATATGATGTATCGTTGCACATTAGTCTGCGGTCTATCGGGATGCTAGGCCCCATGTAGTGAGAGTAGACATGTCGGGATCCGACCATCCCACTATTACAAGTGCTGTATCTACAATTTTGTATTCCTGTGCCCATCTACCAAGATGTAATCAATACGGGAGCAGGTTTGGTGTGTATGCTCTTTGTGGTTGGGTGCGTTATCTGCCATGTATCCATCAGATATGCCTCGCGTAGGAGGTCTGACAGACTATCCCTGTTAGGGACGTGCAGGGGGAGTGTGCCCCCCCTCTATGAACTCCAATCTAACATGTGATCTACAATTGTGTTGAGGTCACCCCCACAGATTAGTACTCCGTCTCTCCATGCCCCCAGGAACTCTGTTTTGCAAAACGGGAGCTGGTGCTGGTTGGTTGCGTAAATGGAGCAAAGTGTCACTACCGTTGGCGCCCAGCAACCTTTACCGCTAAGTATCTCCCCACTGGGTGTTTCGGGAGGATAGCTCAGGGGCAACGCGCTTCCCTTGGAAGCAAGACAACGCAGAGTAATACAGGGTTGGTCCCTGGGTCCGTGCTTAGAACCCTCTGGGTATTAAGCCTGTTATAAATAGCCAATTACAATTTACATGTTTGTGTTAATGTGAGGCCATGCAAGGCCCAGTAATTATTCCCAACCCAGCCTTTTTTACAGGGCCTGAGGCCCAGATGGCACCACCCAATATGCTTCCCTTTCAGTGCATTCTCCCCAACTTTCTTGTATTTGGTCTCTTGTATACAAGAACATCTAGTCCTGATAGTTCTGATAGTTTAAATTCCCTTAGTTTAAATTTCCTTAAGAGCATCGTACGTTTCTCTGGCGAATTTAGCCCTTTCACATTCAGCGCCCCAAAATTCACAGTGCCGCTCATCAGCATTTAACTGCGGATGATATCCCAGTGCCCCTACTAAATTGTGGTCTTGATCATGTGGTGACGTCATGAGATTTGTCTCATGCTGTACTATCATGGTGTTTGTGGCACTCCTCTTTTTTGCCCCAGCTGCTGTCAACCTAAACAGTACCTGAACACCATTAGCCCTCCCACCACACCCCCAATCCCTCCCCCCACGCCCCCAATCCCTCCCCACACACCCTCAATCCCTCCCCCCACCACAAACGGGAAAAATGGAACAAACTTTTCCCTGTGAACAGAGACACCCTATTTAGCTAAGGCCACATTTTGGAGGCTCCTTGCCCGGCAACACAGCAAACCTTTAAATAACAGCTGCAACCGGAGAGGCGGAATCTTGTGTGTGTACAGTTCCATCTTGCCGTCCCTTCGCGTTCACAAGTTTGAGCAATAAGGTGCCCACCACTGTTCAACTTATTGTCTGCTAGTATGCGGTTTCCAATGCTGCTCCTCATTGCCCCATTTTCTGCGTCCCCCGAGGGCTACGTCTTCTTCCCACCATCTTCTGAGCGCCACTGCACCTTCTGGTTGACTATCATGGGGTTTTAAATCTGCAATATTTTCTGCACCCCTCTGTTCGACCTCATCTGGGTTGGAGCCTGCGATTAAAGGAATGGTTTGGTCAGAAATGTTTATTGTCCCTACGGGTCGGCCATGTGTTTTTAAGCCTAAGTCGCTCGATATTAGAAAAAATTCCTATGGACCTTACCCGAGTTTTCATCCATTAAACGCACGCGAAAACAGGCAGCAGGGTGCAGCCATTTTGTGATAATCCTATCACTTGCCCCATCGCCCTGGGTGACCTGCTTTTGCAGCACTAAATCATATCCCCAGCCCCTGAGCCTGACATTATCAAAACATTCATATGCCCCGCCTCTCTCCGTGACGTTACTGTGCTGCGTAGGCAAACGCGCCCAGTCATCTTCTACGCGACTTCACACAGAACCCGGAAACCAACACAGATCAACTCACAACACAGCGCGCTACAATTCGGAATATGAAACTGTACTTTAAAATCAAACAGCAATATGGTACATTTGGTAAAGTACATTTATTTGACATTAAATGTTTAGAGAATATTTAGCAATTGGCAAATCCTCTAAAGTTTATCGTGAGTCATGCGCTGTTCTTTTATGGTACACAGGGTTTTGGTTTTCGTTAATAGAAGCACTTTGGAGGGGGGGCAGGCCAGAGATGTGCTGTAAACAAACCGAGTACCCACGGCCCGGGGGATGGCGGCCTCAATTCAGCTGGCAAAAATGGTCACCTATCATCTCCTAAGTACAGGAAACGAAAAAAACATTCAGAGTCTCCCAAGATCAACGTTCTTGTTTGGGCGTGGGGATTGGGGGAGGGACGGTGTTGGGGTGGGGGGTTTGGGGGAGAGGGGCAGGGGTTTAATGGGCCAGCTGATTGTATACATTTCAATTCTGCATTGACCCTGTTTGTAACAATAAGAAAATGCTAATAAAAGCAAAGTTTAAAAAAAAAGAAGCACTTTGGTCGCACGGTGAACCGCAAGGCTGTTCCAACAACTAGGCACTAGGCCACCGTAAAGGTTGATATGTTGCTTCTAGCCGCTAGTACTGCGTAAGGGCATATTGGCCCTTGGCGATCGTCCCATAAAATAGTCGAAGTAGTAGTGCAGTTGTTTACAAGAAGCTGCGGCTGGCGATTAAAGAATCTGTCGGCCGGGGTCTGGAATAGATGACAGTCGCAGTAGGATAGGATGTACCTGTTTTGAAAACATAAAAATTGAAATTAGTCTCACCAGCCGATCTTTATTGCTATTATTCATTTTATTTATTACGGCCGAGCTGAAACTATTTGCTTGCGAGGATAGTGCAATGGAGTATGTTCGGCTCTAAAAGCAATGCGAAAACTGACAAAAGAAATCGAGGTTAACACACAATGGGCCTCATTACGACCCTGGCGCTAAGTGAAAAACGATGGCGGTAAATGGTTACCGCCATCGTTTTCCGCCAGGTCCGATCATGACCCGTGACTGTTAAATACGATGCCATTAGCAGCATCGTAGTTAACGCTGCCGCTAACTGCGGTAAGGGTGCGCGCACGCGACCGGCCACACCGTACTTAGCGCCATGGCGGAACGGTACGCAAATGCCGACCCAAGCGGACATGCACCTAACGCCATCACCCAGCCCGTTAAGTACCTTACTGCCATGGTGCTAATTACGCCATCGCGAACCAACCGTAAAGGGCCATGTAAAGTGAATGCAGCTGCCACAGGTGCACAGAAACAGCACAGGTGAAGGCAATACAGACTCAGGAAGTACAAAAAGAGCACATCCCACCCCTTCCCACACCCAGTCACACTCCACAATGATACCAATACGACTAGCAATGTTGGGGCTGGAGGACCTGATAGCAATGCATGTGCTACAACAGCAACAACAACAACAGGCAGCACAGAGGAGACGCAGGAGGAGAAGGAGGGCAAGGCAGGCCCAGCAAGCCCCACCAGCACAGCCAGTGCCACCACACAGGCAGCCCCCAATCCCACGCATCAGAGCCAATCCATTCAACCTCACTGCTGAGCAGATCCACACCCTGTACCGTTTGGACCGGGACACCATCACCGCCATCGTAGACATGATACACAACGACATCGTCAGCATGATAGAAACTCCAACCGCCATCCCCCCCTACTGAAGGTAGTATCTGTACTCCACTTCCTGGCCACAGGCACCTACCAGCACACAGTGGGGCACTTGCATGGCATTTTACAACCATTATTCTCACGAACACTCATCCAAGTGCTCGATGCCCTCCTCAAGCACACAGACAACCACATCTCATTACCACGGACTGCCCAGGACATTGCAAACACCAAAGTGGGTTTCCATGCACTAGCCGGCATACCTGGTTGCATTGGTGCCATCGACTGCACCCATGTGGAATTGATCGTTCCACGTGCCATGGAGGTACCGTACCGCAACCGGAAACAGTTCCACTCAATCAACGTGCAAATGGTCTGTGACTCCAACAAGATCATCACACATTGTTGTGCCCGATTCCCCGGATCAACCCATGATTCTATGGTCCTGAGGAACTCCACAATACCACGCTACATGGAGCGACATGCAGGCCCAAGATCCTGGCTACTCGGTGAGTCCAATGTCATGGAAGTGGGCAGGTGAATGACGTACCGATGCATACTCCACCTGGCTGAAAGGGGGGGGGGGAAATGAGGGAGGGGTGATGCATACTCCATCTGGCTGATAGGGGGGGAATGATGCATACTCCACCTGGCTGATAGGGGGGGGGAATGATGCATACTCCACCTGGCTGATAGGGGGGGGGGAATGATGTATACTCCACCTGGCTGATAGGGGGGGGGAATGATGCATACTCCACCTGGCTGATGGGGGGGGGGAATAATGCATACTCCACCTGGCTGATAGGGGGGGGGGAATGATGCATACTCCACCTGGCTGAAAGAGGGGGGGATGATGCATACTCCACCTGGCTGATAGGAGGGGGGGAATGATGCATACTCCACCTGGCTGAAAGGGGGGGGGGGGAATGATGCATACTCCACCTGGCTGTGAGTAACACAGAGAACAGAGACAGAGGATGGGCACTCACAATGCACTGAACCCCTCTACATACATTGGGTGATGGCATGCAAAACAGGCCATGGGAGCCATGAGCATATACTGGTTGCATTGTGTGAATCAATTAGTGCATGTAGAAGTGAGCCGAAGTAACAGTTGGATGCAAGCCATGGTGGCACATCATGTCCTTGATCAGACGACATGACTGACACATACATTCTCGCCTAAATACAGGTGATGCAGGCTATCCCCTGAAGAGGTGGCTCCTTACACCAGTCCGGAACCCGCAGAACCAGCACGAGGAGGACTTCAACCGTGCACATACACGTACTCGTGTGGTCATAGAGCAGACATTCGGCCTATTGAAGGCACGGTTCCGAAGCCTCAGCAGGTCTGGTGGGGCACTCCTGTACCACCATGAGAAGGTGTCAAAGATCGTCATGGCATGTGTCATGCTACACAATATGTGCGTCAGACGGAATGTGCCCCTGCCCCCTGACGCAGAACTGCAACCACCTGACGATGAGGATGAGGAGGGTGCAGATGGGGCGGCACCCCATGGAGGAGGCGACGCACAGGAGGGGCGTGCAATGCGCCAAAGTATCATCGACCACTGCTTCTAGCACACACGGCTGGTGTGAATCACATGGAGACTGCACTTGGGGCACTGTGTGTCTCTGGGACATGCACACTGTGGACTGTACACCAATAAAGCACACATACGCAATGAAAATGTCCACACATTTCATTTTGGGAAAGAAAAAAGTGTATTGAAACTATGAAACGTCGTGACACACCCCCTCCCCCCTCCCCCCTGCACACCCCAACACATCCCCTCCCACCTCCACCCTGCACACCCCAACACACCCCCTCCCCGCTCCCCCCTGCACACCCCAACACACCCCATGTAGGTGTCAACAGATGCCTGTGACAGTGGCCACAGGCTGTTACAAGCCCCCTCTCCCGGCCCCCGGGGCACCCCTGGCTGTGGAGCGCAGGTTACGTCCGGAACGTCGGACGGGGCTGCTCTGTGCAGAACTGGCAGTGGAGGATGTCCCTGCCTGCCCCCGTGCATGCACGTCCTGTAGGATGTGGGTGAGCTCAGTGAGCGCACGACGCAAGCCGGCAAGTTCAGCACAGATGTCCCTGGACATGGCCTGCATGGCATCCCTCAGGGTGGCAGTGCTCTGCACTACTTCGGCCCTTAGGGTCTCCGTGGCCTGTTCAATGGTTGCCCTAGCCCCCACACATTCCACGGCATGCTCAGCCAGCATCGTGGACAGTTGTTGCTGCCGTTCTGTGATGTCCTCGAGGGACTGCTGCCCCTGCTGGCCCATGGCCAGTGCTGGTGGTGTGATGGAGGGGCTGCTCCCCTCCTGTGGACTGAGGACTGGGCATGGGGTAGAAGGCCACTCCTCTACCTCTATGTGCCCCTGTGTGTGATCCTCATGGGGGCTGGCGTCTGACAAACAGGGGGAATGTAGTAGGTCAGTGGGGCTTCTGACTTCGTGCTCCTCAATGTCTGAGTCTGAACATGCAGCTATTGCAGCTGTCTCACCCATGTTGCTGCTGGCCGCTGACCCGGTGCCTTCTGTGGCAGGCAATGTTGGTAGAGGTGGAGCAGCTGCTGCTGTCCTGCTGACTACAGGGGTGCTTGCCGGTGGGACGTCCGGTATGGTTGCAGTGGGTCCTGCTTGTTGTGGGGTCTGCCTCACTGCAGCTGAGGTTGAGGGTGCGGGGACGGTATTATTGGCCTTCTTGGCTCTCTTCGTCGCAGGGGTGTCCTGGTCCTTGGGGTGTGAATCTGTGCCTGTGGTGGAGCAAAGGAGGGAGGGCGTTATTGATGGGTCTGCGGACTTTGGAATGACAATGATAGACATTATTCTGGTCAGTAGATGAGGCAGATTTCAGGCAGGGCCATGCAGGTTGTCTCCTTTTAGTGTGGAATGTGGATGCAGGTATGCGGGTTCCAGCAGTGTATACAGGGTGGTGCTCGCATGTGGCTATGGGCAGTGTGGAAATGTGTTGCATTTACACTCTAGGGCAACCTTGTGCTACACATGAATGGACTGCAGTGACTATGGCATGTCTTGTTTGAGGCACCTACCTTCATCGCCTGATGTCGGAGCTCCCCTTTCCATCCCTCCGACGCCTTCAATGGCTTCCATGCCAATCGTGGTTGCACAAATCTCCTCCCACGGTTGGAGTTTTAGTGGGGATTCCGACCCTCCACCGGTACCCAGGGCAAGGTTGCGGTTCGCAGAGATGACGGCTCTGACCCGTATGCGGAGGTCGTCCCAGCGCTTCCTGCACTGCTGTGAGGTGCGGGGTACGGTCCCCACCGCGCTGACGCGCTCGGCCACCAGGGCCCAGATGGCCTTCTTTTTCCCTATCGCTGTCCTGGTCATTTCCGGGAAGAAAACGACAGCTGCGTTGTCTTGCAGGGTCTCCGCAAGCATGCAGAGTTCCTCCCGGCTGAATCTTTCCTGGCGCTGGCGGTCACATGCCTTCTTAACAGCTTTAGGCATTTTTGGGTAGTTGGATGGGTGGGTGATCTGTTGGGACAGGTGTCAGGGTTGGATCTGGAGTTGTTCGGTAGGATGGCAATGGATTGTGTTTTTAAAGATGGCCGACGTGCTGTTTCCCGTTCCGGCGCGATGACGCTATTTCCGGTTCTGCTTTTTACGGCCACCGCAAATTACGGTGGCCGCTAATTACGGTGGCCGCTACTTACGGTGGTGGAAGTGCACCTTGCTCGCTTTACGATGCCGGTAGGGGCCTTTTCCGCCATGGCGTTAATTGCATTACCGCCATGGCGTAATGCTCGTGCGCGATGGGTCGTAATGTGGCGCTCTTTACGCCATCGGCCCACGGCGTAAACGCTCATTACGCCATGGCGGTAATGACGGAAGATTACCGCCTGGGTCGTAATGAGGCCCAATGTAATGATTTATTAGCGTTGAACCGCTGAGAAATGACTGTCTACATGCATGTCGAATGGGCACATGCATGCCCATGTGCCTGGTAGAAAGATGATCCCACAAATGTTTTACTTGCTCTTCATTGTAATATGCCACACAGAACGAACAAGTACAACTTAACCTGCCTTTAACGGTACGCTATTGGTATTATATTCCGGTATAAAATTGTCTAAAGAGTTACTTACATTATATTTGCCATTTCCATTGTGTCGGCGTAATGCAGTCCGTAAAGCCCACTCTGTCTGTGCCAACGTTTTTTCATTCACTGAACTAACATGAAACTCGGTGTAGTTTCAGAATTTTCAGCCTTATCATCTCTTACGTTATTGCACCCCTCCTTCAAATGAAGTCCTTTCGGCATGGTCCCTGTCTCTCAAGGTCAAAAAGCAATAGAACCTTATACTGCCAGTGCGAGTCGTGGGCCTCTTCAGCCCGCGAGCAAAAAATCAAAGCCGCTGACCTTCACTCTGCATGAGCATACATTCTTACTTTGCAACTTCCCGTGTAAAGCCATCTGTGAGAACTTGAATTTTCGACTCCATCTTTCTACTAGGCCTCAATGTGCTAATGCGAACTGGCTTCTCTTCCATCTGCAAAGCCTCGCTTGGCGCTTTCTAAGGCCCCCAATTTTGTCCTCGTTGTCCGCAAGCTTTGCAGCCCAAGAGAACCATAACTATGGAGGCATTGACTTTTTGGGGGAAGGTCAGGAAAAGTATAAAGTACCCAAGGAGTTGAGTTGAAAGTGAGATTTATTGTTTGTTTGTTTTATTATTTGCAATGTACAAGCCTCCCCTCAGTTAACAGTGCGCAGCATTTACATGAGATTGCGAAGCTTAGTTACAGCAACAAAAATATATACATGCACATATTGACAAGGTCAGCAATATGAGGTGAATAGAGAGAGAAGTCAAAGATGACACCCAGGTTGTTCGCCACCCAGGATGGTGAAGGGAGGGGTTAGGGTTAGCATACTTTGTATGTACACTGTACAATACATTTTTTTTCAAAAAGACAATCAGATTACAATGATTTAAACCGGGATTTGTACTTGTCAACAAGCTCTGCTTTGGGTGGACATGGCACAGTGGCAATGTTTGGTGGCAATGCATCAGTGCTTTGCACAGAATCGCTCAAAATTCCATGTCTGTGCTTCTCTAGTACATTAACAATAAGGCCTTTAACAAAGTCGAACTCCATTTCGTCATATACTGGTTTCACCACCCATTTCTTACTTCTTTTTGCAAAGGCCGTAGTGTAGAGAAGCATCCCTACATTTCCCATAGTCCTAGATTGTTCACGGCACACATTCTCGTTATGGACCAAGACCGCTAGTAGAGTCCTATGTTTCATGCCCTGTATGCCGAAATGCAATCGCTTTGGCCTGTACTTTAGGCACATATTGTGGAAGACTTCCAAACCTCCTGTGTGACAGAATTCTGTCAGTCCCCTCAAATCTCTTGATAGAGTTTTATCAAAAACGATCTTCTCAATGGCTTTGTGTGTAGGTGAAGATGGAATCAACCACTTCTTCCGTGCCTCCTCTGTGGACAAAGGGCCATGTTCACATTGGTGGAAATGTTGGTTTTCTGTCCAGCGGTGAACGTTGGTACAGTGGTGCATCAGTGACCGCCATTTTTCAAGTAGGATTTCCACTGACCCTTTACAAGTTTTGGAGCTCCACCAAAGATGGTTGCTGATAGACTGGGACCACTGTGAAATACTTTCCAAACCTTTTTTTTTCCCTGCAGCCGAGATTTTCTTATTGATTGATTTAGCAAAATGCCATACGTCAAATTGATGATTAATATGTGGGAACTGCTCTCTCATTGTCTTGGCTATTGAAACGTGTCTGTCCGTGGCTATGAGGTCGATGTGCATTCCCCTCGATTGTATATATTCCAATGATTTTATAAATCCTAGTTTCTCCATGGCCACTGTGGATTTACACTGGGACACCTGCACGACCACCAAACTCACAATTGTCTTACTATCCATGTCCTGAAAGTGGTAGGTGCAGTACTTGGCAGAAAATCCAGGGCTGTCGCACTGTCCATCGCCGGCTAGCCTGAATCGTTTGCCTTCGAATGTACTTTCTAGAGACAATTGTTCAATTTTCCAAGCATCACTAATGGCCGGAAATAGATAATCATGTTGGAATTTGTAGTACCGCGTTTTAGAAATTAAATGGAGTCCCACGAACTGAAAGAAAGACTCTAACTTTCTAAAACTGGACCCACTAAAAAGTGAGGCAGCTGCACACAGTAGATTGCCTGCTGGCAGTTTCCCCAGCATCGGTTGTGCAGACTATGAGAATGTATGATGTAATGTACAGGCGGCATGTATTTTGACGTTACTGCCTTGTGTTTGACGAGTTACATGAATCAATGGCTTCCCACATACTTCCCCTCTAACAGAATGCCCACATTTCAGCATACTTATAATATCCATCAAACAACTGTCGAATACTATGTATTTGTCCTCTTTCATTAGACTGTCATCCTGCATCACAGTTGTTTCGGACTGCATCGTTGTGGACATATCACCACAATTGAAACTAATATCGCTGATATCAGGTTCTGATGCGTCGGTAAATAGTGCTGCTGGTTCATTCTCTGTCATTTCAACATCTGTTACTTGAACATTGATGGGAGAACACAACAATGTCGATAGCTTTTTTTGGGTGGCATTTTTTTGCTGGTGTAGATTGTGTGAATTGATCTGCGACTACTTCAGAGCTATTTTCAATACATCCAGTATCATCTTCTTGTGGTGGTGCAGTCGCACTGTAGCAATGGTCCAATAAAACTTTACTGGATTCTCCGAACACATTCAATTCATGTTCTGGCCATTGGACATGAGGATCTCGAGTCTGAACACGCCGCGCCTGAATTACTAGTTCCTCCATAGTGTAAATGGTCTGGCAAGCAACATCTCTCATTTGCTTCACTGTCTGTGTATGCATAGTTCGTACACCCACGGGTAACTAGAGGCGAGATTGAAAAAGGGATGTTCAGTTTAAACACAAGATAAAGTATAGTACAATTGACAGAAAAAAAAACATAAAATAGTCCCCAGCACAAAACAATTTCTAAAAATATGACCTGTTTGTAATTAATCTTATTTTTGTTTCTTTTCTTTCCAACTTTCTTGACTCGAACTTCAACATCTGCATGATGTTGCTCTGATTCGTTTCCGCATGTCTTCCCTTCCTCTTGCGCTGCAACGACTATATTTTCTGGATCTGCATAGACTTCACGGAATGACGCTCCATTGACTCCCTGAAACATAGTACTTTCATTACTATGTATCACAATATTGAAAACATAAAACATACGTGAGGACGACCACACAGGTACATCTCAATAGCTAAACACGAATTAAACATTGTATAGAACAATCAAACGACAAGTATTCGAGCTCTGATGATATAGTTCGATGGAACTGTCAGAATCCATACCTCTGCTTCCGCATAGACTGCCATGAATGATTTTATTGGAGAGGGTGCCACAGCAACTCCCTGAAACACAGTACTTGCATTTGTATGGTTTTCAATATTGTAAACATAACACGCACTTGGTGTCGACGGCACAGGTACATATAAAGAGATAACCACAAATGATGCATTGTCTAAAAGAATCAATGGATATCTAAATATGATCCGATTTAATCGACTTATTTCTCTGATTTCCTTACATCTGCATCATCTAGAAGGGATGTTGTGATTGTAGAGGAAGCTCCGTCGTCTCCCTGAAACACAGTATTTGCGTTAATAAGGAAGAAAGTATAGCAAATGGAATCACGTTATATGATCACGCTCGATGGAGCTGTCAGTATCCATACCTCGTGCTGCCGAAGAATATCTATGGATGTTGTAAATGTAGTGCGCACTTCTGAAAGCTGTTGCGCTGATTCGTATACGCTTGGCCCTGCTTCCACTTCCCCTGGAATTATTTGAATGTCAGGCTCCGCATCAAGTGCAGGGGTTGACGCTCCATCTACTGCCTGAAACATAGTACTTGCATTAGTAAGGATTACAATATTGAAAACATAACACACACTTGGGGTCGACTGCACAGGTACATATCAATGGCTAACCACAAATGAATCATTGTGTAGGACAATCAAACGACAAGTATTCCAGCTCTGATGATCTAGTTCGATGGAGCTGTCAGTATCCATACCTCGTGCTGCTGAAGAATATCTATGGATGTTGTCAATGTGGTGGACGCCTCAGCATCTCCCTGAAAGACAGTACTTGCATTAGTATGGATAACACTAATTATAACTGAAAACAAACACCAGGGGACGACAACTAAGGTGTATATCAATTGGAATAATACGTTTAAATAGATATAAAGAATCCCTATTAACATGAAAACATCCTACTCCACCAACGGGGATATAGATATATGTAATACAATAAAGAGCAAGATGATACGTGTTGTTTACTTGCCTCCAACCCCCTCACACAGGAACTCTATAAGGTTTTCCAGCATCACTAGTCCTGAAAAAATGGACCGTCTGCTATAACTGATTTACACAAATGTATAACAAGTTTATTATTCAAATAATTCAAACTGAATTTAAACAAAAAACACTACCCTCACCTAACACAGTGTACTAAACATTAAAAAACAAATATAAAACAAATATAAAACATCAGATAACTTATTTATACGACACAGAAGATATCACATAACATACAAAAAAAAAAAATCTCAATGTGTCACTAAAACAACAAGCATCCCAACATGTTTCTGTTCTTAACTGCCCAGTTCAGGCGAACATTCTTCAGGGGATAAATTTAAAAGCATCCACTAATCTCACCATTTAAAGGCTTGGAGGTTGTTTTGCTTTTACCCTCTTGGGTGACTGAATCTACCCTTTCAACACGGTGTGGAAGAGATTAGTGGATGCTTTTAAATTTATCTCCTGAAGAATGTTCGCCTGAACTGGGCAGTTAAGAACAGAAACATGTTGGGATGCTTGTTGTTTTAGTGACACATTGAGATATTTTTTTTTTTGTGTGTGTTATGTGATATCTTCTGTGTCGTATAAATAAGTTATCTGATGTTTTATATTTGTTTTAAATTTGTTTTTTAATGTTTAGTACACTGTGTTAGGTGAGGGTAGTGTTTTTTGTTTAAATTCAGTTTGAATTATTTGAATAATAAACTTGTTATACATTTGTGTAAATCAGTTATAGCAGACGGTCCATTTTTTCAGGACTAGTGATGCTGGAAAACCTTAGAGAGTTCCTGTGTGAGGGGGTTGGAGGCAAGTAAACAACACGTATCATCTTGCTCTTTATTGTATTACGTATATCAATTGGAAAGCACTAACCAAACATTCAGTAAAATAATTACACGATACATAAAAACTATTACTTGACATGCATAAAACAAGTCTGTAGCTGAATAGCTAAGTAAGATTACCTGATACACGCTAGAAGAAGTTGATAACTGCGGGCACGTCACGGATGTAGAATGTTCTTGCTTCAGATTCAGTGGATAGTCAAGCAGTTGTAATGGTAAATTATTGTTTGATAATGAAATTCCAATATTAAAAATTGCCATGTAAGCCGACAGAATACTTGAGAATAATGCTATTGAAAAGGCACAATGTAGCACAGTTCCCTGTGCCCATCAATAGATTTCCTTTGGGGGTTATAAAATCGAAAAATAATTTATTGATAAATGTCATTATTCAAAAAGCTATACACTCATATCAATTTCGAAAGTATTACAAGGGACACAACACCTAAAATATCAATTAATCCATTCGGCTACCTACACACTACCGCAAGGCCTAAAGCTAAATCCGGACACTTGACTCACCAGTGGCGGAATGTGGACGAGTAGAGTGGGAATAGCGTTTGCGAGCAATTTTCGTGTCGTTCACCGTTTATTCTTCTTTGTTACCCAAGATGTGGCTTACATGTTCGAGGAAAAGTGCCGGCTGCAGATGCGGTATCGATCACCCCTCTTGTCCTCAAACACTTGTTGGACTCTACTTTCAAGCTCATCCAGTGGAAATCCGCAATGTCTGACCCATTCTCTTATTCGATCAACAGTTTTAGGGAATACATGCATTGTAGTGCCTTTAGATTTAGCATGGCTCTTCGAAAGGCAACCGCTAATCGAACAGGCAGACATTGTTGAAAATTCTGAAAAGTAAATATCAAGATTATTATAAAACATTGATGAATAAAAATGTCATTAAAAAGTAAATGAACCATACCATGTTCAATGCAAGATTTGTTTTGTTCGCCGGAACTATACCAGTTCATCAAGTGAGGCTTTGTATTTGCATTACTTTCACAAATTAAAAAATGATGGAACTAAACTCTGAACATGTGACTTGTCCCTTGGATGTACTGTTTTGCACGAGAAGGAAACATGCTTACATTATAGACAGGACCCGCGAAGGATGCAATTCGATGACAATTTACACAGATGAAAATAAATAGATCTATTGATAGCATAACAATTGAAACTCAAGTCAATAGCAATGAGACCAATGAACATAGCACTGTTGAGTGCTCTACTCGCAAATAGATAGAAATTTAAAAATGACCAGAATATGACTGTGACACATGGCCTTACCTTGACCAACAAACAGTTAGATTCAGCAAGCCCAGTAGTTTGTGGCAGGAGAACAGGTAGATGGCCACAGCTAGCACACTGACGAGTTTGCTCGAAGCGCTCACAGAAGTTCACAGATAGCACAACGACGAGCAGATTAGCATCAATCTCAGTGGTTCTCAGGAGTTGACTTGCAAAGCACAAAGATGTTCTCATGAGACATATCAAGTGGTTTATAAAGTATTAGAAACAGGGGTGTGTTTGTGAATGAATGACGTGTATATGTCGTGGTATTATGTGGTTTGCCGGGGGGCGGCCAGCGTCTTGGGGGGGGTCCTGGCCGGAGACACAGGGTCTGAAGAGGCCATGTGAGCAATGGTCCCTGGGCATGGGATACCTTTTGAAGTGTACATGGTGTTTGGCACCTTGGCCGTTATCGCCCCTGACAGCACACCATGGCAGCGCGCATCCACTGGCGCGAACCGCCTTTGATAGAGGGGGGGATGGGATGAATGGGCCTGGGTCGTGCAGATAAGGCACAGGAAGACTGCTGAATGGAGACACACTTATGTGGATTGCAGGGGCGGCCAGCATCAGGGGAGGCCTGTCTGGAGACACAGGGTCTGAGGAGGCCATGTGAGCGATGGCCCCTGGGCGTGGGATACCTTTTGAAGTGTACATGCTGTTTGGCACCTTGGCCGTTTGCGCCCCTGACAGCACACCATGGCAGCGCTCATCCCCGGGTGCGAACTGCCTTTGATCGGGGCGGGTGTGGATGGGCCGGTGGGCGTGCAGGCAAGGCACAGGAAGACTCTTGAATGGAGACACACTTGATTCATTTAAAAAATCGAAACAACCGTTGTTAAAATATATGTGGTGTTTTATTTTGTTCCTTATTTTGATGGCACAAAAATACAAAAATGTACACATAGTAAAGGTCAGGTTGCAGCACAGCGCGGGAAAATCCCCTGTACTGACCGCTGTCACTGGGGAAAGTTTGTTTTATGGCAGCAACGGCACAGGCGGGTATTACTCTTCGAACGCGGTGTCCAAGCCTCCCGTGAAGCCACCATGTAAAGGAACAATAGGCCACCAGCCTGTTCCACCTGTGAAAAAGAATGATACAAGCTGTTTTTAAATGACCAAGATAAGTTTGTTAAACCTTTGTTGTCAATGACAATTCTTGTAACTAATGGCATTCTGCTCGGACAAATGCTATCTAGACATTGCACACTATTGAACGACTTTCATGCGTTACAATGAAATGTAGATGTAATTTTGAATATAGGAGACGACCATGAAATAGTAGCAGCATCACAACTCGTACTTATACTTACTCGTTACTCGGATTACGAGGACGAACAGTTGCGCGAAGTTCGTGCATAAGCACCATCATTATCCTCAACACGGACCGTGTAAGGCAGGCTGCCCTGAAGTCTGGCAGCTCGGTGATGCATTGCGCCGTGGCTTGCCTTCCGAAATGTAGGCCACGCATCCAGAGTTTTCACAGCAGCAGCAGTTCTCGTCCTCGGTTGGCAATAGCTTGCACCGATTGCATGTCCACCAGGTGGAAACACCGTCCATGCGACTAGGTCCAGTGTCTTCATCCGTTGATTCGTCCTGCCAACTGCCGTCCAAAGTCCCATCGTTTTCGCATGTTTCCCTTTCCAGTAGTTCCTCCTCGGTATACTCGGGCTCGTACATGTAGGGCATTATTGTAGCCATTGTGTGGTAAACAAACTAAAATAATTTATAGCGATGGTACAGGTCTTCACACGGGCTACAAGTGGCGAAGGTAGCTGACCAGAGAACAGAAACGAGTCACAGAATACTCAAAGTAACACAGAGAGAGGAATGGAATCGAAAATCTGCTGCTGTGTGCTGTCAAACGGTCTGTTTATACTTATTGAGTAAAGAGGCGTCCTGCCATTTCCATGGCGACCCGTCAATAGCTGAAGCGCAGCGAATGTTGACACGAGACGTGCTTTGGCGTTGTGAAATGGGCGGTACGCGTCTGCTGATGACAGGCTCAGGGCTGGGGGATATGATTTAGTGCCGCAAAAGCAGGCCACCCAGGGCGATGGGGCAAGTGATAGTATTATCACAAAATGGCTGCGCCCTGCTGCCTGTTTTCGCGTGCGTTTAATGGACGAAAACTCGGGTAAGGTCCATAGAAAATGTTTGTAATATCGAGCGACTTAGGCTTAAAAACACATGGCCGACCAGTAGGGACAATAAAAATTTCTGACCGAACCATTCCTTTAATTTCCTTGGGCTGTTTACATGCTCCTAAACTCACCCAATTCCACTCCCCAATCTTCAGCGTTCAGGCGCTGGAGCACGTTGGATGCTTTTTCTCCTGATGTGACTCTATTCTTTCCTGCAGTGTTCCAAATTCAGCGAGAATGGGAATCCCTACCTATTAATGATGCCTTGTTCTTGCAGCCAACTCATCAACTGTCTACAGTCACGTCTTATCAACAATGTTGTCGCTTACAGGTGTTGATAAATGCGGACGCATGACCCTTCATATTCAAATCATCTCTTGCTCTCTTGCTTTTTTCACAATCCCTGCCTTCTGTCTGTAGTGGTGGAACTTTGCCAATACTGACCATGACTCATTTGGGGGGCCCGTCCTCTTTGAATCTTGGAAAACTCTATTTCGGGGACTGGCCGCTCCACAAAAAGGGAGTTAGAGAGCTTTAACCTGCCGTTCCAATGACAGTGGCGTTTCCCCCAGCTCTCTGTTCTCACGGTCATCGATCTTTGCCGCAAGGTCTGCTTCCCTTTGTTCGAGATCAAGGAAACTGGCCTCCATTTTCATCTCTGTGAATATCTGTGGATTGGTGGTTGATCATCAATGCTTCCAATTTGTCCTCTGCCTTGTCGATCCTCGATTGCATAACTGTTAACGGTTATCGTGCTGAGATGCTGTTCTTCATTGACTGAATTTCTTCAAGCAGAAGGCTTATGTCTGCTTTTGTCAGTGCTTCGTGGTCCTCTTCCAGTATGTTAGGTGCACTCACTTAAGGCTGGTCTTCCATCATTGTATCCCTTTGATGGAAGGACTGTATGGTTGCTTTCGTGCTTGGGTCCAGCTTGGCCGTCACTACAGTATGGTCAGGTGGTAGAAGAACAAGTTACTTACCATCTGGTAACGTTCTTTCAATTGGATGTTCCTCCAATGTATTCCTCATGTTTGATATTCACGTCCAGCATCGGCTGCATCGGAAAAAAAATTCTCAGCAGAGGGCGCCATGCATCAATGTCATTGAGTCGATCTCCCTCGAAGGCCTCCGTCGAGGGTGACGTTATCGGGTGTACAAGTAGCACGCGCGGCGCCTTTGGACTCAGTTCTGTTTTTCCCCCCTGTTCATGTTGTTTGTCAATGTAGGCAGACAGTAGACAGCCCAGCGAGAGCTGAAGTTGTAACAGCATAGGAAATTCTATAGACGGGTAGGATGGGAGGACGATGAGGAATACGTGTGAGGATCATCGAATCGAAAGAACGTTACCAGTTGGTAAGTAACTTGTTCTTCGAATGGATTGTGTCCGCCAAAATATTCCTCATCTTTGATAGACTCCCAAAGCAGTATTGCAGAATTTGGAGGAGGGAGTAGAATTTGAAATTGTCGGCATTTATAAGGCAGAATACAGTACTGCCTTACAAAAGACAACATCCTGAGAGTGGGAAGCATCTAGACAGTAATACTTTCTAAATGTATACAGTGAAGACCAAGTTGCTGCATCACAAATTGATTTATTAGGAACGCTAATTTGTAACATTCCGAGATGTCAAGTATAATGCACCTTGATAAGGTCTGTTTTGAAACAGCTTGACCCAGTTTTCTCCTGGTATACCTAATAAAGAGTTGGACATGCACTCTGAGTCTGGAGAACCTCTTTTAGGGTCCAACCTATGGATCCATTCTTCCTCTTTACCGGGATGGGGCAGGGCATAGAGCGTTGGCAGAACAATTTTCTGATTCAGATGGAAAACAGATACAACTTTAGGTAGGAAGGAGGGTCTTAGCCTCAACACAACCTTGTCCTTGTGTAACACAGTATATGGTAGTCTGGAAGAAAGTGCCTGCAACTCGCTCACTCTACGTGCAGATGTTAATGCGACCAACAATATGGTTTTAAAGGTTAACAACCTCATTGGGCATGTGTGCAAGGGTTAGAATGGGGCACACATTCAAAACTTTAGAACCTAATTAAGGTCCCAAACTTGGATTTCAAAAGAAGAAGGTGGGAACAAATTTGTGAGCCCTTTCAAGAATTCAATCACCAAGAGAATTTTAAAATAAGAGCATTGTTCCGAAGATCGCTTGAAGATGGATAGCGCTGCCAGCTAACCTTTAATGGTCCCAACATTGAGACCTTTATGTGCCAATGACAAGAGGAAAGATAACACCTCTGGAATTGAACATAGAAAAGGAACAACATTCTTTTTCCTGCACCAGTCGCAAAACTTGTTCCAACGGCAACGGTACAGAGACTTTGTTGCTGGCCCTCTTGCCGAAAGCAACACCTCCATGATGTCATCCGGGAGGTCCCAATCCCTCTATCTTATCCTTTCAGAAACCAAGCGTGAAGGCTGAGGGTGTTGACCTCTGGATGGAGAACCTGTCCCTCCCTTTGTGAGAGAAGATTCTTTCTCTACGGAAGACGAATATGAGGACAGATGGACATATCTAGAAGGTCCGGGTACCACGTTCGCCTGGCCCAAACCGGGCCAATTAGAATCATGCGGCTTCCAAACCGTCTCAACCGCCTGATTTCTTGAGGAATGACAGGGATCGGAGGGAACGTCGTGTATAGTAGTGGATAGTTCCAATCCACCACGAACGTGTCTCCTAGAGCTCCTCTCTGAGGAAATTCCCTTGAGCAATACAGCTCGCACTTCCGGGTTGACACCGGTTGCGAACAGATCCACTTGAGAGGTTCCCCAAAAGGCGAAGATCTCTTGAAGGACTTCCTGAGCTAGTTCCCACTCGTGGGACACTACACCCTGCCTGCTCAGAGCATCCGCTGTTGTGTTTTCCTCCCCGGCCAGGTGAACTGCCGATAATGAGATTCCTTCCTGAATTCCCCAATGCCAGAGCTGTAATGCCTCTCTGCACAGTGGTAGTGACCCTACCTCTTTTGTTGAGGTAATGCATGGCCACTGTGTTGTCTGTCATTATCAGGACATTATTTCCCCGTACAGAAGTCAGGAAGGCCTTCAGTGCTAGTCTGATTGCCCTCAGCTCCAAAAGGTTGATGTGTAGTTTTGACTCCGATGGAGACCAACGACCGCTGACTGTCAGATCGTTGGCGTGGGCTCCCCACCCCATGAGTGAGGCATCCGTCACTACTGTAATCTCCGGCCATGGTTGCCAGAAATGTTCTTTCAGAATATTATCCTCGCAGGCCCACCACAGGAGATCCTGAGCAACCCTGCTTGGAACCTGGAGCAGGTCTGTTATCCTTCCTAAGAATTGGGACCATTTAGTTCTCAGAGCCCATTCAAGGGATCTCATTCTCAGGCAGGCTTCTGGCACCAGGAAAATGCACGATGCCAGGAGGCCGAGCAACCTCAAGAAATCGTAGGCCGGAAGATTTTGGGCACTTTGAAATTTGGAAACCATCTGAAGTATGTCTTGAGCCCTCGCCCGTTGTGGCAAGCTCTTTCCCAAGGATGTGTCTAGTACAGCTCCAATATATTGGGAATGTGTCATCTGTGTGTCATCTGTGACTTCTTGAAATTGAGGGAGAAGCCCAGTCTGTGACGGGAGTGGCAGGTGACTTTTAGATAATCCAAGGCTTATTCGGGAGAACGTGCTCTAATCAGCCCATCGTCCAGGTAGGGGTAGACAGGAATCCCCCCTCTCTTGAGATGCGCTGCCACCACCACCATCAGTTTGGTGAAGACCCTCGGGCCGAGGTCAACCCGAATGGCAGGGCTCGAAACGGAAAGTGCGAGCCACCAACGGCAAACCTCAGGTATTTTCTGTGCTTGAGATGGATTGGCACATGAAAATAAGCATCCTGAAGGTCCAATGACTCCAAACAATCCTGTAACTGGAGGGCCTGAAGGATCTGAGAAAGTGTGACCATCTTCAACTTGTCCTTCGTGAGGAACTTGTTCAAGTATCTCAAGTCCAAGATGGGTCTCAGTCCCCTGTCCTTTTTGGGAATCAAAAATATGAGGAATACCAACCCTTGTTCCTCTCTGCATAAGGCACTGATTCTATAGCACCTTTCTCTAGCAGGGTTAATATTTCCTGCACAAGGAGCGGATCTGGAATCCTCAAAGAGTGTTTCCCCGGTGGATTGTTGTGAGGCTGCGTTATAAATGGAAGGCAGTAATAGTGGGCCATTGTCACCAGAGCCCAAGCATCTGAGAAAATGGCTCGCCATTCTTCGAGATGCTGAGACAGTCTGCCCACAACCAGTGATTCGTGATGCAAGCTCTCAAAGTGGTTTAGGAGCGGTTGCTGCAGCTGCCGATGGCAAGGAAGCTGTAGCTGGAGCTGGCTTTGTACTTTTTCCTCGTCCACCACAAGGGTTTCTTCGTTGGCCTCTTTGACTGGCCATTCCTCTCGCCTTTCCATGAGGAATAGTAACGATAGGATCGTCCTCTCCAAGATTGTCCTGATGAACGAAAAAAAATGCTGAGGTTGCCTAACAGCATCCCCTAAAGATTTGGCAGCCGCCTTTGAGGTCTGCAACCTCTCAAGGCTCTCATTAGCCTTGTTGCCAAATAGGTGAGAGCTGTCAAAAGACATGTTCAGAAAACGGGACTGTACACCTGGTGCGAAACCCGACTTCCGCAACCATGCAAACCTGCGCACAACCGTTCTAGTAGCCATGGACATGCTGACGCTATCTGCAGTGTCCAATCCAGACTGAAGGGATTCTTGCATGGCTTCCTTTCCATCTCTGACGATAGCTTGGAAACCCTCCCTTTCCTCCCCTTCTGGTATGTGCTCCGCCGCCATGGAGATGCACTCCCACAGAGTGTATGAAAACCTGGCTAAGGCACAAGAGGAGTTGGCCGACTTTAAGGTCATACTGCCAGCGGAAAGTACCTTGCGTGCCCATCCATCCACACGCTTGTCGTCCCTATCCGGAGGGATGGTAGAGTATGCTGCCTTGTTAGATGTAGCTGTGGCTGCCTGGACCACCAGACTCTCAGGAGTGGGGTGTTTGGACAGATAGCTGGGGTCGCTTATGGAAGGGCAGTATTTTCTAGTGAGGGATTTATCCACAGCAGGGATAGAGTCCGGGGACTCCCAATTTTTGCCCACCCTGTTTTGGCCACATGGAAGAGTAAAACTGGGTCTGTAGGTGGACCTTGGTCTAGAATATCTGTAAGATCACCCTGAATAAACTGAGCTGGTGGTTTGGCCCAGCCTAAATACCATACCACTTTTGACATTAGGTGTCGATAAGAAGAGTCTGCGTGTTCGCCAAACTCAGTCTCTGGTGATGTATCCACACCTCTGGCATTGTGCAGTGTTTCAATAAGGTGTTTCATTCTACTTTCTTCAGAGATTAAACACTCTGGCACATTAGGAGTACCAAACTCCAGACCAAAAGGAACCGCCTCTTCCTCAGATCTTTCCTCTTCTTCAAATATTGACGACAAGGATTTAAAATACTCCTTGCTGGGAAAAGGAGGTGTCGAAGACGATGAGTGGCGGGAGCCACTTTGGGATCTCAACCTCTTCTCCTCACTTTTGCATTGGGGAGGAACTCCAGGATCGGTCGGTTTTTGTTTTACGACCCACCTGTAATTTCCCATTCCTCTCTCGCAGGGCTTTACCCGTCATTGCCTGACACTTCGAGCAGGCCTCCGTGTCGTGGCCTTCTCCCAAACACTGCAGGCACGATTGATGCAGGTCTGTGATCGACAAATTTTGCACTGCATTCCTTGCACTTCTTGAAACCCTAGCAAGGGGTAGTCGGGGTTGATGAATACATCTTCGCTGATTTTCTGTCGAAGTAACGAACTACGTAGTAGAAATATACTAACGAGGCGTGCCGAGTCTCCGAAGCAACACGTTCTGCGGAAAAACGGAACTGAGGCCAACGGGCAACACGCGTGCTACTTGAGAGACATCTACTCGACGCCATCGACGCACGGTGCCCTCTGCCGAGAATTTCTTTCCCCCGAAGCAGCCAAAGCTGTACGTGAATATCAAAGATGAGGAATACGTTGGAGGATACAATCCATTCAAAAGCGAGTTTCTGCTGCACCCTCTCGCATGCTCTCTCTTTGGTTGCCGAGCATGTCTTTTTCTGTGGTGGGGCTCTGCTCAGGTCGCTCCCACCAGCAATGCCCATCAAATTGTCCTTATTCATTGCACTTCTATTTGCTAGGCGCATTCCACGAGGCAAACTCACTCATTCTGAGCCCTCCGATCATCCACGTGGTGCTTGTTGTCTGGGAAACCCATAGACAGTGCACATGCTGTGGCTTTGCAACCACTACTGTAGCGCCCTCATGGTTTCATGCGCACAGTTGGGGTATTCCACGAACCTAAACCCAGCTACCTGCATGTAGATGCTCTAATGTACTCACTGCCCAGTAAGGCTTCCCCTTGCCACTTTATGCATTGCTCTCTTGTCACTTGCCCTGGGTTTGCAGGTTATCCCAGCACTTCAGCTGATGCAACCCTTGGAGGTCACTATTTATTTCAGGGCATCGTTTGCTTTATGCCTCTTTCCTGTGCAGCATAGTCTCCTTTGAGAGCGTGCGCATGGGCTTTGTCTTTCCAACTCGCTGTTCGGGGCTGCAGGCTCTCAATGATGGGGACTGCTGCCACGCGCATTGCCATACACAACGCAGCGTCCCTCCAGCGTTTTGCTCTTTTGCACTGCACAGGGTCGGGAGCAGTCCCTGGTGGTCTAGTGCTGCACAGCCTTATCGCCTCTGTTGTTGGCCCCTGTGTCGCGCTTCCTGCAGAGTGCAGGAACATGCGCTTTGCTCTCAGTGGCCCTCCTTACCGTTTCTCCTCTGCTGCAGCTCCTGTCTGTGGTGCTCCATCTTGATTCAGGCACCTTCTGGCAAGGCGGGCTTCATGCCTGCTGAGCCCCGCCTCGCTGCCCGCTCAGGTCGGGCCTTTAATTTTTGGGACGCGCCTGACCCACGCCGTCTGCTTGGACTCCTCACCGACCCTCTGCCTGCTGTTCCCCAGGGCAGGGGAGCCGAAACCCCTGATGCCGGGTGCCACCTGCTCTGAAACCTTCCCATGCCGATCACTGGCAGATCTCTGCCACTTCATACTGCCTCTGGTGTAACCGGTTTTGCTGTGGGGTGGCTTTAACGGTTGCATCTCGCCATTTTGCTTCTGCGGGCAAGGGAGGCTTATGATCATGCAGCCATTTTGCCTGTGCCCCCTAGTGGTCTCCATGTGCATTTTTTTAAACCAGCCCAAAGGTAGGTGGGGAGTGGCTAGGTCCATACTAGAAGCCCATAGTAATTGGAAGAGAGGATGAGTGCCATGATGGACTCTATCAGAAGTAGACTCAGGAGACTGATTAAGTGTGCCGATGGACCGCATTTCTTTTGTGGGACTCACTGCATGCATTCTATCAGAAGTAGTGATGTGTGCTGGGAGGGTGAAGTCAAGAAATGTTTATTGCAGATGTATGGGGGTGAGTGGCTGTGCCCCGGAGAGGTACAGCTATGTTCCATTGTGATGGATTGCTATATGTTACAGAGAAGCAAGGTTGAGCCTAGTTGGGGCGATGTCTTGTGGAATTTCTCATGAGGCCTGACTGAAATGTTTTCAGTGGGGGTAATAGATATGACATTGAGTCATCAGTTGCCCCAGCATTCCTGTCCGTGGGGGGTAATAGTTCACCTAGGAGATGGGCTAAGCTTGCCTGCATGCTAAAGGGAAAAGCAAGGTTTTGAGGGCCTTCCTGAGGGTGAGGTGATCCTCTAGTCAGCGGATGGTAAATGGGATATAGTTCCAGATGGCGAGTGCTTGGACTGAGAAAGAAGAGCCCCCTATTCTGGTTGATTTTGCCACTGGGATGACGAGGAGGAGTGCATCGGATGATCTCAGGTTTCTGGTGGTCCTGTAGCGTGTACGTTTATGTTGCAGATAGTCTGGTCCTGTGCTGTGGAGGGCTTGGTGGGTGATGCACCTTGAAGATCGTTGCCCGATCGGCAGCCAGTGAAGGATACAGAAGGCAGTGTGATGTGTTGTCTAGGGCCTAGGGAGAGGAGGAGCAAGGAACAAGTTACTTACCTGTAACTGTTGTTCTCCAGCATGGGTCTGGCATGGATTCACATGCTCATGAATATTCCCTGTCGTCAGGCCGGGAATCCTCGGTATTGAAAAAAATCAGTTTCGTTTCTGATCTGTCTTTCTTAGTAGTAACCAATCACTGGTCTCTGGGTCATACTGCCCCCAGCCAATGACTGCCCTCTCCCTAAGCCCCACCTCTGGCAGCCATCCTCAGATTTGGTAGCACGTAAAGTGGCAGTATGACCAAGTGAAGAGCCGCAGAGGGGTAGGCGGGAGGGTTCGCATGTGAATCCATGCCAGACCCATGCTGGAGAACAACAGTTACAGGTAAGTAACTTGTTCCTTCTCCAGCATGGGGTCTGGCATGGATTCACATGCTCATGAATAAGAGAATACATAGCAGTACACACATGCACAACCACGGGAGGTGGCAACAGGCTCAACATTAAGCAATACAACAACTCAACATTAAGCACCTCTTACCTCCTCACCAGGCTCACCTTAAGCGAACAGGTTGCGCACCACTGCTTGGCCGACCCTGGACTCCTCCCTGGAGTCCCGATCGACGCAGTAGAATCTTGTGAAGGTGTGCGTCAACCTCCACGTCGCAGCCCTGCAGATGTCCAGCAGGGGCACACCAGACAGGAACGCCGTGGCAGCAGCGATCGCTCTGGTCGAATGGGCTCTCGGACGGCCGGGCAGCGGTCGGTTTGCCAACCAGTGTCAGTGCATGATGCAGCCAGAGAGCCATCTGGAAATGGAAGTCTTCGAGAGAGTCTTCCCTTGATTCACAGTCCCAAAGTTCACAAGCAGCTGTGATGTCTTCCGAAAACTCTTCGTGCGGTCCATGTAGAAAACTTCAGCGCTCTAGCTACGTCCAGCGAGTGCAGAGTCCTCTCGGCCGGCGTCGAAGGCGACAGGAAGAAAACTGGCAACACCAAGGGCTCGTTGAGGTGGAAGTCCGACGGCACCTTGGGCATGAAGGAGGGGTGCGTCCTCAGCACCACCCTCGTGTCATGAAAAGTCAAGTATGGAGGCTTGCAAGATAGGGCCTGGATCTCTCCCACTCGTCGTGCGGAGGTGATGGCCACGAGAAACGCTGTCTTCCACAACAGAAACTTCAACGGTGCCGAATGCATAGGCTCAAATGGGGGCCCCATGAGCCTGGTCAGCACCACGTTGAGCTCCCACGCCGGGGCAGGGGTCTTCACCGGCGGGAATGATCGGAACAATCAATTCATAAATTCCTTCACCAGTCGATGAGACCACAAGGACGCCCGTCCCGTAGTTCTGGTGTATCGTGAGATGGCGGCCAGATGTATCTTGATGGAAGCGTGAGCTAGTCCAGCCTTGGCCAATGACAGTAGATACGGCAATACTTGGGGGGCCGTAATCCGCAGAGGGTTAATCTTCTGTGCACGGCACCAGACAGAGAACCTCTTCCATTTATGTCTGTAGCACTTGAGAGTTGAGGACGCCCAGGCCTTTGCAAGAACCTCTCTGCAGTCGGCCGGGATGTCGTACCCTCCAAACTCTAGTGCTGCAGGAGCCAGGCCTGCAAGTTCAGCGACTCTGGGTTGTGGTGAAGAATGGCGCATCCTTCTCTGGAGAGAAGGTCTGCGTCCGTCGGCAGCTAGACTGGTGTGGACGTTGACAAGTCCAGAAGGTCCGGGAACCAGATCTGTCTTGGCCACGCCGGTGCAACGAGGATCATCCTGCACTGGGACCTCTTGAGCTGGTTGATGAGCCGTAGCAGCAACGGCAGCGGAGGGAACGCATAAAGAAATAGGCCGTCCCAGGGGAACGAGAAAGCATCGCCCATGCTCCTCGGCTGGGGGAATCTGCTGGCGAACCTCCGGCACTTGGAATTCGTCGCTGCCGCAAAGAGATCGATTTGGGGTTCGCCCCATCGTCGGAAGAGTCGATCCACTTGATCCTGGCGTAGTTCCCACTCGTGGCACGAGCGCAGCTCTCTGCTGAGTGAGTCGGCGATCGTGTTTTTTATTCCTGCCAGATGAAGAGGCACCAGAAACATCCCTTGGGCGACGGCTCAATGCCACAGATCCTGGGCTTCCTTGGATAGGGCCGGGGATCTGGTTCCGCCCTGCTTCCGGAGGTAGAACATCGTGGTGGTGTTGTCGGTGAAGAGCCTCACCACCTTGCCCTTGAGGGACGGAAGAAAAGACCTGAGGGCCCAGAACACTGCGCGGAGCTCCAAGATGTTGATGTGGAATGACTTCTCCTCCGGGAGCCAAAGGCCTCTCGCGTGAAGATCTCTGGAGTGCGCTCCCCAACCTTCCAGGGAGGCGTCCGTCGTCACCGTCACCTGGTGAGCTGGGGTCTGAAAGTGTGTGCCCGCAGACAGATGAGAGCGGGTACCCCACCACCGGATTGCCTGACAGAACGTCTCGTTGAGAGGGATCCTGTCCTCGAAGCTGCCCGTCGACTGGACCCAGCGGGCGTCGAGGAACTCTTGTAAGGGGTGCATCTGAAGCCTGATAAATGCATGAGGACATCATCCCGAGGAGGGACTTGATAGATCTTACCCTGGCCATGTCCGTGGGCAGCAGACGCTGCACCTTGCCCAGGATGGTCCTGGTCCTTTCCTCCGACGGCGAGGCCAGCCGCGCCACTGTGTCGAGCTTGGCTCCCAGAAACAGGGCGACTTGCGACGGGACCAGGTGGGATTTTGGAAAGTTGATGGAGAATCCCAGGTCCGTGAGCAGCTGGACGGTCTTCGCCATGTGCTCCACGGCGAGCTCCCTTGTCCTTGCCCGGACGAGACAGTCGTCCAGGTAGGGGTAAACGTGGATCCCCTGTAGGCGCAACTGCGCCGCCACCGGTGCGAGGCACTTGGCGAACACCCTGGGTGCCGACTTCAATCCGAACGGGAGGGCCTTGAACTGGTAGTGCCGCCCTTGGACCACAAACCTGAGGAACTTTCGGCGTCTTTTTAGAATGGGGATGCGGAAGTACGCATCCTCCAAGTCCAACGACGACAGTAAATCACCCTCCTCCAGCTGTCCCAGCACGTGCTGGAGGGTGACCATCCGGAACCTCTGTGCCTTGATGTACTTGTTCAGTCGTCGCAGGTCCAGGATGGGGCGCCATCCTCCTGTCTTCTTTTTTACGAGGAAGTACCTTGAGTAAACTCCAGAGCCCCGAAGCCTCTTTGGGACAAGCTCGATGGCACCCTTCTTGAGCATCGCCCTTACTTCCAACAGTAGTTGAGGGACGTGATTTTCCTTCCTGGCCACGGGTGGAACGCGAGGGCACTTCTTCTGAAACTGGAGGGTGTGCCCTTGGGCCAGGGCATCCAGCACCCAACGGTCAGTGGAGATGGACTCCCAAACGCTGACGAACCCCGCCAGCCGTCCTCCCACCGGGGTGCTTTGGCGGGGGCCCGACCCCACGGTCGGTTCAATCTTGTTTGGAGGCCGCCTTGCCTCCTTGACCTCCCTGTCGACGACGACGGGCACCACCTGACTTGCCGAGTCCCCTGTAGGCTTCCTGAGACGAAGATCTTGCCGCTTGGCGGTACGTGGAGGAGCCACTGCCGGATCCCTTGGAGGCACCTTGTCTGCCTCCGGAGCTCCGAAAGGACGGCCGTAGTTGTTGGAGCACTCCCAGTGCCCGGGCAGTCTCCGTGTCTGTCTTGATGGCCTGAAGGGACTCATCAACCGCCTTCCCAAACAGGATGTTCCCGTCGAAGGGCATGTCCAAAACCTTGGTTTGTACGTCCTGGTGGAAATCTGTCGCCTTGAGCCATCCTCGTCGTCTCAGGCAAACGCCGTTGCCCAACTGACGGAAACCGGTGTCGGCGATGTCAGTTGCCACCGTGATGGCGTGGTCCGAAGCAATCTCACCTTCCTGTAGGATTTCAAGGGCCTCAGCCCTTTTGGCGTCCGGAAGGAAGTCCAACAGAGGGGCGATTTTGAACCACAATTCCCTGTCGTAGCGGGCTACGATAGCCAAGGCGTTGGCCGCATTTATAGTCGTTGCTGCGGATGAGATGACCCGTCGTCCCATCGTGTCCAGCTTCCTGCCCTCGCCGTCCGGCGGGGAAGTTGATGTCGAGGCCGATGCCCCCCCAGCTTTCTTCTTTGCCGCCGCAGAGACGACTGAATCCGGGGTAGGTTGCGCCCGAAGGAACAAGGGGGCAGCGTCGGGGTCCTGGTACTTCTTCTCATACCGTCCCTCTTTGCCGGCGCCGTGGCAGGGTTCTTGAGGGCGAGCCCCTCATCCCACATGTCATCAAGAAGTGGTACGGCGAGGACCGTCTTCATTTTAGCCTAGCACCGTGGTAAAGGAACCCTTCCTTCTTCTTCTCTTCTGGGCAGAGCTGGAAGAGCTTGGATGCCCTGGAAATCATGGCATGAAAGGATCCAATCTCGTCGGGTGGGGACGCCCGAGCAGGGGGCGACGGGGGACACGTCCCGTCGTCGCCTCTGTCATCATCTGTACCTGTAGTAGCCGTGTCCGTGCCTGTATCATCCCTGTGGGTAGTAGACCGGGGGGAAGGTAGAGCAGGCCGCAGAGGAGGGAGAGGTGGCGTGGGATGCGTCCTCCTCCTCTTATGTGGTGGACTTTCCGAAGGTCCTGGCTCCGGTTCCCCCGTCGGGTCTGGCTCAGGTACCTCCGTCAGGGGGAGGGGCAACCTTGTCTTTATCTCCGAGCATAAGGACTGAATCGCTGACAAAATGGCCGCCGAAGTGTCCTGCGGCGCAGGAAACGACGGGCGCGAGGGTTCTTGAGGAACCTCTTCGGCGACACCGTCGCTCTCGTCGTCGCCCTCGTCGGGATCCCTCCCGTTGGGCTGGGCCTCTTCCACGACTTCGATGAGCTCTTCTTCAGAGGTCGTGTCCGAATCCACGATGGCCACCTGCCCCTCCCCCACCTTTTCCAACGAGGACTTTGTGGGGGTCTTCTCAATGGGCCTGAAAGACGACTCCCTCCGCGGTGGCAGGGAGACTCTGGGTCCTGAGGTCGCCTCCACTGGCGTAGCCTCCACAGGCTGAGCCAGGGCCGCTGCGACATCCTCAATCGAAGTCTTAGCAGGGTGAATTAAGGCCATCGTCACTTTCTGTACGCCTGGGGCCTTCACCTTGGGGGGAGGGTCCGAGCCTCGCTCCCCCTCTGCCGGAATCTTCGAGATCGACCGGGGCCTCTCCAGAAGCTTCGCCGGGTTCTCGGACTTCCTCTTACCCGAGCCAGAGCGTTGGCTCGTGGTTGATGGCACCAGGGAGGATGCACCCTGCCTGGCAGCCACGGAGCCTGACCGTTCGGCGCTCCTGGTGCCCGCGGACTCGAGGTGCTTGGCCTTTTGTTGGGCCCCCGTCGCCAGGGTGCCCTCACAGGACTTAGAAGACCGCTCGGACTTCTTTTTCTTCTTCTCGCCTGACGGGCTCTTCCCTTTCCGCCAGTTGGCGAGACAGAGGTGGCGATCCTTCATGGTCCGCTCCGACATGTTCCCACAAAACGCTCAGTCCTTCTCCGTGTGCGTCTTGTCCTCATGGAGACAGTAGAGGCATAACGAATGCTCGTCCTCCTTGAAAACATTTTGAAGCTGGCATCCAGGGCAGGTCCTGAACAGCTTCCCGGACGACGAGCTTCCTTTCTCCTGGGCCATGTCCGGGGTAGGCCTCGGAACTTCTGGAATCCTCCAAAAGCGTAACTCGACAAAATCTTCACCCTTGAGGGGCGTAGAAATTCCGAAACGGATCCCTGTTGATCAGATGTAGAAACGGTGGAGCTTGGGGCTCTATTTAACCGAAAAATGAGAAAAAACTCCTGAAAAAGCGCGAAAACGCAGCAAAAGCTCGAGAGCTACAGCACGAAGACTCCCAACACTTGAACGTGCGGTAAAAATCTGAGGATGGCTGCCAGAGGCGGGGCTTAGGGAGAGGGCAGTCATTAGCTGGGGGCAGTATGACCCAGAGACCAGTGATTGGTTACTACTAAGAAAGACAGATCAGAAACGAAACTGATACTGATTTTTTTCTATACCGAGGATTCCCGGCCTGACAACGGGGAATATTCATGAGCATGTGATCCATGCCAGACCGCATGCTGGAGAATGCTGCAGTTTATTTTACCCGTTGGAATTTTCTTAGTTGTGATGCAGGGGCCCCCAGTTCAGAGGCGTTGCTAGGGGGGGGCCTGACGGTGTAATAGCCCCGGGTCTTTTGGTTGTAGCCCCAGATCAAAGCTCAGGGGTTACAACTAAAAAGGCTAGCTAGCCCCCAGGCCCGACAGTCCCAAAATTATTGTAGTGCCGGATCTTTTCCAGATCTAGCAACACTCCTGCCCCAGGTATAGGGCCTTAGCATAGTCTAAGCATGAGAGAACAATAGCAGTGATCATGGAGACTCTGTGGGGGAAGGTCAAGTAGGAAAAATGCAGTGAAGAATGTGCATGTGCAGGTATCAGCTTTTTGGCACGGAACTGATGTGGCATGACATTTAACAGTGTTGGAGGTGGTTGGAGGGGTTGGGCCTAAATCAAGCAGCTGCAAGATGGGTTGGGTGAAGAGAGCAGTGCTCCTGCAGAGCATGATCTCTGGTTTTCCTAGGTTGAGAAGGAGGTAGTTAGCAGTCATCCAGTGTTCGATTTCTGAGAGACATTATTCGAGATCGTGGAGGTGGAGGCTTTTGAAGACGATTTGGGTGTTGTCTGCGTAGTTATAGCAAGATAGGCTGTAGGATCAGCGGAGTGTGGGGAGGGGCCTCAGGCTGGGGTTAAAGAGCAGAGGGGAGAGAGAGGTGCCATGTGGCACTCTGTGAGTAACAGGGTGGGGAGTCGATTTGTTGGAGAGGAAGAAGGTTATTCACCTCAAAGCTGCATCCCTGATGCCGAGAGAGTGGAGTCTATCCTTGAGGGTGAAGTAGTTAATGGTGTTGAAGGCTGCTGAAAGGTCACGTAGAATGAATGTGGTGCAGCCTTCCAAGTCTGAGTGCCTTTTAAGATCATCAGAAATGGAAACTAGGCATGATTCAGTTCCCCTTAGGAGTCTGAAGCTGGATTGGGCGGGGTCAAGGAGTTGGTTGGATCCTGTGAACTGGCATAGTTGGGAATATGCTGTTCGGTCGATTAGTTTAGCTAGAAATCGGTTGTTAGAGATGGTACTGTAGTTGGTCGGAACAAGGGGGTGGAGTGAGGACTTTTTGAGCACGGGCTTCATGTAGGAGTACTTGATTTCTGCTTGGAAGGTGCTGGAAGTGAGGGATGAGTTACAATAGATCTTGTGATATCACCAGCACAGGCTGAAGATAGGATGTCTTTTAGTAGAGTGGGGAGGCAGGAGTCTCCAGAGGATCCTGAGGAGCGGCTGTTCGATTGTAGCTTTAGAAATTCAGGGTGGGAAAGTGGGGAGAAGGAAGAGAAGAATGGGGTGGGTAGAAGGTAGTTCTGATGTCCTGGTCGAGTGCTGGAGAGGTGGTGGTGAGCGATGCTATTTTAGTGACTCTGCCCGGTGAATTTTGAACTGGCGGGAGTAGGCTATTCTGTTTGCAGCAATGGGTCTGCATGCCATCTGCGTTCTAGGAGGTGGTTCCGGGATTTGAGAGTTTTGAGGGTTGTGGTGAACCATCTACGGGATAGGCTGTCTCTGTTAGAGAAGAATCTAACTGCGGTGAGTGGACCGAGTGCTTCTGAGATCCAGAGATCAAAGTGGCAGGTGGAGATCTGGCACGAATGGAGTGGTGTGGGAGACATGGAGGCAAGCAGGGAATCTGCCAGGTCAGGAGTAACTTTGACTTTCTTCCAAAGAGGGGAGTGGGTAGGTGGCCCTGGGGCTGCCAGGGGATTTGGGTTTATAGTTGAAAGGGTGAAGAGGATGGCGAAGAGGATGGCAGAGTGGTCTGTCCAGATGGGTGGGTGGGGTGGCAGAGGTGATCTGGTCTGGGGAGATGAAGATTGCGTCTAGGGTATGGCCTGCAGAACGAGTGAAGCCTGAGACTACTTGCGATAGATAAAGGGTTTCCAGGTTGTCCAGTAGAGATTGTGTCGTTGGGTTCTGTGGGATCTCGAACCAGATGTTGAAGTCCCCTAGTATTGTATGTAGTGGGTGGGAGACAAAGATGGCTGCTTTAGAGTCATTAAGGGTTTCTGTAAAGCATCTATTGCGCACTGGGGATCCATATATGAGAAGGAAGTTCTGGGTATGCAAGGGGGTGAACAGAAATGTTACCAGGAGTGATTTGCAGTCTGTGTGGCAAGCTTGTTTCTCCGAGTGTGAAATGGTGATTTGTATAGATGGCAGTGCTACCTGCCCTGACAGTTCTATTATGCACAATAATATTTTATCCTCGGGGAAAGGCCTCATGTGCAATGGGACAGAGTTCCTATGAGACCCAGGTTTCGGATATGAAGAGGATATCAGGGACTTCAGATGAAATTAGGTTTTAACTGTTGTGGCGATTTGTTTTTTTGTGATGGATCTGGCATTGATCAGAATATATGTTAGTGTGCTGAATGGTCATGTGTTTGTGGCAGGGGTTGTAGGGGAAGTGTGGGAGCTACCAAATGGATGGAGTTGGGATGGTATTGAGGAAGGGGCGGAAGAAGTCTGTTGCGGTGATAGGTGCAGAGAAGGTGGGAGGGGCCTGCAAGGTGAGGTGTGGTGCGTGACTCGAGTATGAAGTGTAGTGTAGTCCGAGAAAAGGGGTTAGGTTCAGAGTCTGCGGTGCATTTGAAGGTGAGATACCTCTCGGAGGGGGGCCGGTGGTTTCCAGCGGAGGGTTGGGTGCTGGTGGCCATGTACCTAGTTAGTGGATGTGTGAAAAGTGTTTTCAGGATTGACAAAACCTGGGTAAATGTGGGTGTGTTTGTTGCTAAGGATGGAAGTGTGCTTCAGTGGTGAGGAGTGGAGACCCTCATGTGAGGTATTATATGATATGATGTGGCATTTCTAATGCGTCTGTACACAAGAGTTTGAGGTTGATGTGGCTTCTGTAGTGGGTAGGGAGTTGAGAGGGAGGGAAGTGTGTTGACCACTCCATCCTCGGCACAAGAGGAACTCTGCCCAAAAATGCATTTGGCACTGATTTAGGTCCACTATTGACCAGAATAGGTGATGAAGAAGTGGAGGAAATGGGAGTCACCAACATGTCCTGAGGGGCCAGCATTTTTAGAGCTGTTGTAAAGTGCAGCACAGCTGTACCTGAGGGAGCAGGTGATTTAGTCGCTGACTCTGAGACCTTTTGTTTGAATGTTCTAAGGATTCGAAGCTTGTGTTGAATCCATTTCAGGGGAGACAATTTTAGCCACTTTAACGGAATCCTCTGCAATGCTGGTCCTTTGCGTCTAAGTTAAAAGAAGAAGAGTTCTTATCAGACAACAATGCTTCTCTTCAATGGAGTCCTTCGAGTGAGCTGGTGGAATGTGAAGAAAAATGTCCCCCTACCTCCTCAGTCTTCTCGCAAGTGCCTGTACAAAGAGAGAGTTGCAAGAAACACACACTTCACTGATGGTAAGGACCTAGGCACTCGAGGCAACCATCATGGGGATCCGTCGACGCGTAGTGACACCTGCAGGATTCACATGATGCAAACCCTTTATGCATAGGCAGAGGGAATAGGTCAACCACAGGAACTGGGCAGGAAGAAGAGAAATTTGACAGCACTTGAAAAAACCTGCAGATGCTACTGCATGCCCGATTCTGACCGCACGGAGGCACTCAAGGCAAAGGTTATGAGGATCCATTGCCATGCAGTGACACCTGCAGGATAAACATGATGCAAATCCATCGGCAGAGGAAAAAGGTTAATTGCAGGCACCAGGCAGGAAAAAGAGAAATTTGACAGGACTGTAAAAAAGCCTGCATGTGCTATCGCATGTCCTATTCCGACCGCACCCAGGCACTCGAGGCAAAGGTTATGGGGATCTGTCGCCTGTAGTGACTCCTGCAGGATACTGCACATGATGCAAACACTTTATGTCCTGGCATTGGCAGAGGGAAAAGGCTGACCGCGGGAACCGAGCAGGAATAAAAAAAATTTGACAAGACTGGAATAAAGTGGGGGGGGGGACACCTGCTGATGCTACCTTGTGACTGATTCCAACCGTGCAGACCTCGGGAAGACGGGCTAAGGCTGCATATGTGCCGGCCTTCCTGTAAAAATTAAATACAAAAGGACTAACATTTTTTTTTTTTTTAAAGTGCTCTGGTCCCGCCCGAAAGACAGAATGCCCCTTGAGAATGGCGGAAAGGGAACGGGAAGTAGTAGTATGTATAAAACGCTGAGCCCAATGCTGGCACCCTCTTTTTGTAAAGTGCTCTGCTGCTCTTGTGCTAGGTTTGTGCTATAAGCAATAAAATAGACCCTCAGAGAACACTTTTAGATGTGGTTAAACTTTAGTAAAAAGTGACCACAGTGCAATAGTCACCAATGGGCTGGCCTAACCCTCTATCCCTTTGCATGTGGGTATAACACAGGGATGCCCTCTATCACCACTGCTCTATGTGCTTGCAGTAGAGCCCTTGGCTGTCAAAATATACACTGACAGAAAATTTACTGGAATCATACTAGGAATTGATGTATGTTGGGTGATGTGGTAATCCCCCCATCCCCAGGATACACAAACACAACGAGGACGAAAATATTGTTTTTTTGGGTCGAATTTTCGATTTTGTTTGTACCTTTTAAAAAAATATTAGATGGAGGGTTGGGTTAGGGTATAAAATACGGTGCGTTATATTGAAGGGGGGGTCGCCCCAAATTTAAAAAAAACAAAGAAAAGTAGAAAAAACATGAACAAATATTTTCAATATTCTACCAAATAAAATGTGTTGTTTTGGTCTTTGTTTTCCAGCATTTCAACATACAACCAGGTGATTTACCACTCCTTTTCCACGGCTACTAGAGCTATTTTCAACTTATGTTCCTGCAATGGGGTACACGGTATGCTTTCAGAAATTGAAGGTAAGGCGGATCGTGTGGATATTACCTAGGACCCGGCAGGGGAGCCCCCTTTAAAACTACAGCGTTAATCCCATAAATATTTGGGAATTCATGTTGTGGCAGATTTCAATAAATTATCCTCCATAAACTACCCCCAAATAGTTCCCAACATTAGCGTGTGGTCACCACACGTCAGTAATTGCGTCTGCACATTGTTCCAGTTTGTGATAGGGGCGTTAGGTCTGCTGTCACCAAGGTAAGCTCCTTTTGGTTCAATGGATGTTTCTGTTGGTCTATGGGGCCCGCGCTGGTTACTTCCAGGGCGGATTATGGCTGGCAAGCGGAGAGCCGTGTTGGAGTGCTGGCTCCTCATTCTGCTGTTTGTCTATCCCCAAATGTTTTTCCTCTGCAGCTCACGCCAGGCTTTCTCCGGTTCTCTGAGCTGGCTCTTTTTCCAGCAGAACATCTAGAAGCTGTGCTTTGTGGCGCTGGTACTCTTCTCCCATCATTGGGATATTTGTGAAAAGAGAAGAAAGCACTGAGCACTTGGAGTCTTAGGCCTGGGTTGATGCTACACTACTAGTCCCTCCTACAGACTACCATTCCAAACGCCACACTACCACTCCCTCTGCTACACTAATACTCCACCCACCACACTACTACTCTGCCTCACCTTCTACTCAGCCACCCTCTATTCACTCTCTGAATCACTTACCACTCACTTTCTAACACTCACATAACTTACATGCGCATTAACCACACAGTACCACTTACTCTCACCAACCAATACCTCACCTTGTCTTTCAAACGCCTCCACACTCCAGTGTGCTTACACTCTGATAGGACTCCCACCAATGTCTGAGGGGGTACCATTTCTCATCCCCTGGGCAGCTAGCTATGTCTAGCTACAGAGATAAAAAAAATCTACAGGTGCTTGTTTTATCCCTTCTCTATGCTTAACCTGCAATGAGTAAAGTTGTACCACCAAGAACCCTCTCAGTATGAGAGGATTGGTCTCCTTATTCCTTGCCATCTTGACTAAGGGAGCATTATCAGTGACCAGCTAGAATTGTCACCCTGTTAGGTAGTACCTCAAACTAAACATGGCCCATTTCATAGTTAGACACTAAAGCTTGACGATTGGATGGTTTCTTTCACGGGGAAAGAGCTTCCAGTTTATAAGCATTATCATTTTTCTTCTCCCTCTTCTACCTGTGATAATACTTCCCTGAGATAGATGGAAGAAGTGTTCGACGGCAGGATTAACAAAGTTACTCACCGTAGTGAATACCTTACTCCTAGTCTATAGTTTCCTTTCCTCCATACTTGTTGGCCATTCCGTCCTTTGGGACGCGACCAGAGCACTTTTGTTAAAAAGCATCAAAAATGAAAAAACGTTGTCCTTCTATTTCTACGCGTGGTACTGCACGTGGCCGTGACCCCGCCCTCCTGAGCTCTGCCCCGCGCATTGCCCTTCAGTCCTTTTCTATCGCCAGGTCTGTGACCATTTAAGCAATAATTGAGGATACTTACTAGAGGGGACGGCGGGCAGACGTATGGAGGAAAGGGGACTATGGACTAGGAGTAACGTAGACACTATGGTGAGTAACTTTTTTATACTCCTATGTCCGGTCATCTTTCTTCCATACTTGTGGGAGATTCCCAAGCACAGCTCACAGGTAATACGGGTGGATGGAAAATCTTTACTGGAATAGGTTCTTAAGAACAGCCTGGCCGAATTGGGCATCGGCCCTGGAGCTCAGGTCCAAGCAGTAATGCTTACAAAAAGCTTATGGGGAACGTAGCCGCCTTGGCAATGGTTTCTCAGGGAACATACTTTTGGAAGGGGACAGCAGCCGCTTTGCCACATGCAAGGTGGGCATGAATGCCCCTCAGAGGTTGAAGACCCTGAATGGTATATGCTTCAGAAATGCAGGAGGCAATCTATCGGGAGATAGCAGCCTTTGAGGCAGGTTTCCCTTTCGGGACTCCGAATGTAACAAAGTTGTCAGGAGCCCCTGCGTTCACTCATTCTGTCGAGATAAAACTTCATGGCTCGCCTGACATCTAAATTGTGTAAGACTCTCTTGGCATCTGAGGCTGGATTTGGAAAAAAGACAGGCAATGAGATAAATTGATTTAAATGAAAATCGGTAACCACTTTAGGCAGGAAAGAAGGATGAGTGTGGGGTACATCCTTATTCTTATGGAAAGTGAGGTATGGATGTTTCCTAGACAGAGCTTGATGCTTGCTTACTCGCCTTGCCGATGTCACTGCAATCAAAAATGCGACCTTCCAAGAAAGGTATTTGAGATCCGTAGTGTCCATGGGTTCAAATGGCTTATGGCATAAGGCGGTGTGGACCGCATTCAAATCCATTTGGGATGAGGATTGCGTATCGGTGGAAAAAGATCTAATAGACCTGCAAAATGCCTTTTAATGGCTGGATTCGTCAAAGAAAAAGAACAGCTGTCAGAGGACAGGTAGGCGGCAATAGCCGACAAGTAAATCCTGCAAGACAAGACATGGATGCCTGAAGCTGCAAGTTGAAATATGAACGATCGAACAGTGTCAATCACAGCGTGTCTGGGGTCGAGCTGCTTAGCTAAACTCCAGTGGCAGAACCAGAACCACTTTTTCCTATATTGAGACCTCGTAGAAGGTTTCCTGGCCGCTTGGATAATGCGCATATTGTCCTCGGACAAGTTAAACTGTGCTAAAGATTTGAATTCAGGCAACAGTTCGCCAAGCTGAATGATTGTGGGGAGGGGTGCCACATCTGCTGATCGCCTGGTGAAGCAAGTCGACAATCAACGGCAGTCTGATCGGTGGAAGAATCGACAGATGCTTAAGTTCCGAGAACCAGAATCTGGCTGGCCACCAAGGAGCTATGAACAGGAGAGTGCAATTCAATGTATTCCTGAGCTTGCAGAGAGACCGATGAATGAGAGAAAGTGGCGGGAAAGCATAGGCCTTCATGTTGTTCCATGGGATCTCGAGAGCGTCCCCAAGAGAGTAGTCTCAGAGACTGTTCCTGGAAGCATAAAGAGAAAGTTTCCTGTTTGTAAAAGTCACAAAAAGGTCCACTCCTGGCGTGCCCCACTGGTGAAAAATGGTGGAGAGAACCTCTGTGTTCAGTTCCCACTCGTAGCTGGCTGCTGTCTGTCGGCTGAGTGAGCCTACAGTCACATTGAAATGACCCGAAATGTGTACCGCCAGCAGCCAAATGCCGTGCTGGATGGCCCATTCCCAAATCTGAATGGTTAGGTCCAAAAGGGGAGGTGACTTACTGCCAACCTGCTTGTTGATATAAAGCATTGCCACAGAATTGTCTGTGTGGATGCAGAACACCCTGTTTGTGGTGGACGGTTGAAAAGCTTTTAGAGCCAGAAAAACAGCCAGGAGTTCGAGATAATTGATATGAAACTGCCTGTCCTGCAGTGTCCATAGATCGAAAACCTGGAGATGATCCAGTGTCGCGCCCCACCCCAGAAGGGAGAAGTCTGTGGTAATCGTCACTTGTGAGTAGGACTCCTGAAAGGAGGTCCCCACAGAAAGATTGTTGGTCGAGGACCACCATAGCAGATCCGTCGTCATGCAGGCTGGAACTGGAATCATCTTGGAATCCAAGTCCAAAGCCTGACACAAAGAGCTCCGAAGAGCCAGCTGAGTACGCCTCATTTTCAGACGTGCAAGAGGAAGAGCAAGCACGCACAAAGCCATGAGGCCCAGAAGTCTTTCAAACCACCAAGCAGTCGTGTGCGCTGACTGGAGGAAGAGCTGACACGTGGTGTATAGATCCGCAATCCTGTCTGCCGTCAGGTACACCCTGGAATTGATCGTATTCCACCAGAAACCCAGGAAAATCAGGTCTTGGGAGACCATCATGGAAGATTTCTGCCAGTACACTGACAACTCAAGATGGAACAGGAGCTGGAGGAGAGACTGGAGATTGCTCAAAACCGTCTGTGGACAAGGGCCGCATAGGAGCCAGTCGTCCAAATACGGCTATATATGAACGCCCTGTAGCCGAAGGAAAGCAGCGATGACTGACATCTACATAAAGACACGCAGCGCCAAGCTGAGACCAAACGGGAGCACACAGATCTGGAAATGTTCTCCTCCCAGGCAGAACCGCAGATATTTCCGATGCGACCTCCATATCAGGATGTGCATATAAGTGTCCTGAAGGTCCACTACACTGAGCCAGTCGCCCTTCCGAAGAGAGGACTTTGTTTGGCAAGGTGCGATCATCTTGAATTTCTCTTAGGGAAGAGAAAGATTGAACTGGGAAAGATCGAGGATAGTGCGCAGGCCAGCCTGGTTGGGTTTGGTGAACAGACAAGAGTAGAAGCCCTCCCCTTGCTCCCCAAGGGGAACAAGTTCCACTGCTCTGAGGTCTAGAAGTTTCTGCACCTTGGCACTGAGGGAGAGCATCCCGATCTGTTGTAAAGGAGGGTTGAAGGGTGGTGTAGGAAGAAGGGGCAAGCGAAAGCCCGCCCGACCGATGGACAAAACCCACCGGTCTTCGGTGATGGTCTGCCACGCCTCCAGATGAGGCGAGATTCGGCCTCCCAACGGAGTGTTGTGCGACCGACAAAAAATATAATTTTGCTGATTTGTCGGCAGGGAGAGTACCTGTCCCTGGAGAAGAGGCTGATGGCCGAGAGAAAAACCGACCACCCTCCCATTGTTGCGTTCGGCGAGTCTCGCTGGCAGGCGCATCAGTCCGGCATGCACGACGATCCTGAAACCCCCCTGAACTCTGAGAAGGACCGAGTCTGGGACCCCGACCTCTGAGTATAAGGGGCCTTATCTGGTGCTTTTGCCAATAACGATAAAGATTTGGCAGTTTGGGTACTCGCTTTGGTCTTTGTGAGCTCCTCGTCGGTAGAAGAATGAAACAATTCCTTGCCCTCAAAAGGAAGGTTCAGAACTTTGTCTTGGACTTCCTTTGAAAACTTTGTCGCGTGGAGCCATGCCTGGCGAGAGGTGTCAACCCCTACCATAAGGCATTGAGCTGAGGTATCCACATGGTGTGCCGCAGCTTCCAGTAGATCATGCGCCAGCACTCTGGCATCCAACAACCCGGCTGTAAAGTCCTGGAAGTCGGCCAACTCTTTCCACAGCCTCTGATTGGCTGCTGCCAGTTGTAACGCTCACCTGATTCCCACGGAGGCGCAGGTCTGGCTTCGAGTGCTGATGCTTCTTCAATGGTGAAGCGCAGGACTCTGAAGATGGACAGGAAGGGCCGTCTACTCTGGCTTCTCCGGCTCGCAGGAATATTCCCCTGTGCGTGAAAAGGGAGTATTACCTACTGACTGAGTTATGCTTAAGCCCCCCAATCTCTTCCAACCCTCCACGATACCCTTCCACGATTCCCCGTGAAGTCTCACCTTAGAGTCAGGAAGGATGAGCTCTCCATCCTGCTTCTGATGCAGGGGAGCGTTGAAACCCAGTTACTTCACTGGATTGAGGATTGATGGGAGTTCAGGTAAGCTTGACTATTCAGGTAAGGCTCTGTAAATGTTCTGTTGCAAGTTCAAAAGTCCAAGCTTAATAATAATGTTCATTGTCTTTTTGCAGCAAGCGCTAATGCTTATGTCTTTTTTCCCCTTAGGGGCCGGGGTTCGGAATGCCGGAGATATGGCGCCGACCCGAAGTGAAACGTGCAGTTCCAGTTCCAGTAAATGGCAGGTTAGTTCTGGATGAGCGCTCGGGAACTGTCTTTGCAACGCTCATTCAATGTCTTTGTCTTTTTTCCCCATAGGGGCCGGGGTCCGGAAAATGCCTGAAAGCGGCAAGAACCGAAATGAAATGGGAATGACCCAACAGGTAAGTCTTATTCCCTTCCTTCTCTCACCTCTTATTCTTGTCTTTTTCTCTAGGCTCTGGGAAGTGGCTCTGTATCCGGATGATCGCTGCTGAAGATGGAGGCACCCAGGAAAGGTGAGTGAAATGTAGCGCTGCAGCGATCGTAACGAAATGCTTTTAAAAAATGATGTCTTCCTTTTCAGGATCGTCTGTGCGATGTCTCCGTGGTGCAGATTTAGCTGGTAAGGTCTCTTGTCTCCCTTTGCAGGTGACCCAGGATGCTGACAGGCGTGGCTGAAGTCCAGATGCAGGAGCTGACACGGTGAGCGTCCAGCTGCGAGGAGCAGAACAAGGCGAAGCGTGAGTTGCTGATCGGGTGTGGTTTAAATAGCTTTGGAAGAAGTTCCAAGTGTGTATCCTTCCTCCAATCAGGTATGTATCCTTCCCCGACCACACCCGGGTGGAAAGTAGTCCCACAGGTAAAGTAGTTCCATTCAGGCCTCAAGAGGGCCTGGATGTGGCAGCATGGTCAGCATCAGGTAAGTTCACAGTAAAACACTTGAACACATGTCTAGCTTTATGAGCCTGGCGCCTAAGCCGCCAGGACAGAGGTCCAACATGAGCCTGGCGCCTAAGGCGCCAGGACTGCGTCCAAAGGGCCCCAGCTTGGGCCCGCTGGCACTCCCCTGGGGGAAATGATGCCTGCCTCTGGGGTTGCTGGGTCAGACCTGGCTCCTTGGAGGTAGGCATCATGACACCAGTATGAGCCCGGTGTTCGCTTGACAAAGCTGGAGTGCCGAATTGGCAAAAACCTTCTTGTCCAAGGAGTCCAAAAGTTTATCCTCCTTGGATAGGATTTGATCCGCTGCCGTTGAAGATGCATATGCCGGCTTGGACTGGAGGGTGGCCGCAGCCACCACCGTTGAGGATGGGAGCGGACAAGCCGATAAGGCTATCTCCTCAGAGGTGTGAAGCTTGCATTGAGCATCAATTCTCTTGTTGATGTGGAGCCCAGTGTGGGGTTTATCCCAGACTTTGCAGGCCTCGGTCAAGACGTCCTTCCGGAGAAACAGGTTGGTGTGCTCTTGAGGTGAAAGGGTAAAGGCTCCTGAAAGCACCCCCCCTGCGGAGTGGGGGCCTCAGGTACTGGAATGTCAAGGAGGGCCATCATATCCAGGACCCGGTCATGGAATGCTCTTACTCAGCGTGGCTGCTCATCGCTGTCCTGATCCGCTTGCGGCTCCTCCGACGAGTCGGGAGCAGTAGACTGGTCCAGCACACATACCGCCTCAGGTTTTAAAGTGTTGCCCCGGTCCGCTGGTGTCTTATCTATAGGAAACAACGGGGGTAAGGGAGGAAGAGGCAGAGGAGGTTCAGAAGGAAGGAGGTGGAGGGAGTGGCACCACCAGAACCTGCATTAGAATGGCTGGGGCCAAAGGCGGGCAGGGAGACTCAGGGTATACTTCCCTGAAAAGATGCTTGAAATACGCCTTCATAGGGTCAGAGCACATGAGCATCTGAAATTTCCCAAAGAACTCATCCTCAGGCAAAGGCTTTGGCGTAAGTACAGGCAGAGGCCGCTCATAAGGGGCATACACCCATGGACGCAAGGACGGTTGCTATGAAGGCCCACCATCGGCCGGGTCCACGTAATCCAGTGGAGCGGAAGCAGGAGATAGCGAGACTATACGGCAGCGGTGTCCGAGCACGCCACGTAAAGCTCCCTCTTGAGGGGCCTCGAGCCAAGAAACGGTATGGTAAGCTCCAGAAACGGAGACCTCAGGGCGTACCCACGTGACAGTGTGGAAAGCTCCACAAATGGAGACCTCAGGGCAAACCCTGATATCCAGAGCCACAGACAAACTGGGTTTAACCTTAGCCCCCAAATGGGGAACTTCGGAATGATGTGCGATACTGGCAGGTCCACTGCAGGAACTCTCAGAGAACACTCCTTTCATCGATGAAAACCTGGAAATGAGGTAGAGGAACACCCGGAAACACCTCCTCCCACCGAAGAAGATGATGCTGGAGTGCCCGGACAGAGAAGTAGTCACAGTAGAAGCACGAATCCCAACGATGTTCCGGGTCTAGGCACTCCAAGCAAAGTGAGGATCCGCCCTAGCGAAGTGACGTTCGTAGAAAGAACGAATCCCAGACGCTCCGACGAAGGACGAGACGACCGAGGAACCAGAGCCGCAAGGAAGGACAACGGGAACAAAAATAAAATTCCCAGTGATGCTAGTGCGTCCAGCCCCGACCGTGCAGAGAAAAGGACTGAAGGGCGATGCGCAGGGCGGAGCTCAGGAGCGTGGGGTCAAGGGCCTGGCCACGTGCAGTACCACACGTCGAAATAGAAGGAAAACATTTTTTCATTTTTGATGCTTTTTAACAAAAGTGCTCTGGTCCCGTCCATAGGACGGAATGTCCCACAAGTATGGAGGAAAGGGGATGGGACGAAAGAGGAAAACCTTTTGTTAAAATCAGGCATCACTAGTACAGGGCTCTTGAACAGAGCTTTCGCACAGATCTTTCATGAGGGTATGAAAGGCTTCCATTGGATGATGTTAAGGTGATTCTTGACCTACTTGTAAGTTAACAAACCAGCTTTTTCTGAAATATTCAGGATAAATCTTCTATAGTAGCCGACTAGGCCAAGGAAGACACAGACATCCTTATCAGTGGGGAGTCTTGTTTCTTTCTGAACCGTCTCCACATTTACCTGTTGGGGAAATACTTGACAATTGCCATCCTGGAATCCCTGTGTCCTAACAAAAAGATTGGGCTAGGTGGAACTTCGCTGGGTTCTCTGTGAGATATGCTTTCTGTAGTTGATCGCACAGTCTTTAAGTGTTGTGAATGTTCATTCTATGTTGAGCTATATATGACTATTGTCTAGGTGCTTCACTGCAAACCTTTGACATGGCACGACGACTCTGTCCATTAGTCTCTGAAAAGTTGCAGGTGGTCCATGAAAACCAAATGGCAGCACGGTAAACTGCAGGAGGCCTTTCGGGATTGAGAGGGCAGTTTTCCGCTTAGCTTCTTCATTCAGGTGCACCTGCCTGGAATCCGTCATCAGGTCTAGGGTGGAGATGAATCTCTCATTGCCATATTGTTTTACTAATTCATCACTCCCGAGGCATCAGAGAGGCATCCAACTCAGAGATTTCATTGAAACTTCAGAAGTCAATTCAAAATCCCCTTGCATTGACTAGTTTGGAGACAAACACGATGGCCGAGGACCACTCGCTATAAGTCCATCATGCCGAGGTCCAGCATCTTCTTCAGTTCCTCTTTAATAATTTGGTAGCTAGTAGGGTTTTAGAGACCAGCTGGTAAAGTAACCCCATGAACTTCAATTGGTAGCAGAGTCTCTCGGGTGTTGTTCACGTGCAGAAGTTGGAATTGGGATTGATGGTTTCCTTCCATGCTTTGCTTGTTTATGAAACACACTTGAGATGGCTTGCGTTGATCTGCTTGTTGTAGGTTAGAGGTGATAGAACCTCTATAACGACGTATGGTCTGTGCCATTCAGCATCTTGACTTCCACTTGGAAGTGATGTACCCAAGCATCTTTGTTGTATGCTTTCTTTTGTCATGCTTCTTACACACGTTTGAAGTTACTGGGAACTATTTTGTGACTTGTACGTGCCTAAAAGAGCCTTATTAGCTTGACACCAATATATACCAGTAGCTACTTTTGACTCCCCAAACCAACTGGTTCAACACAAATATATCTATTTAATATTTACTCTCTGGAAATGTGCCTTAGTAGACCACTAGAAGACATGTAAACATCAATGGTCATATGTACTGCACACAAAGGGCCTCATCACAAGTTTGGCAGTATTCTGGTGGTAATCCACTGGCAACCACCAAACGGAATTACTGTTACCACCACTTGGTCCAGGGGAATTACCGCCAGATTATAAGTGGTGGTATCGCAGCATTACTTCCCATTTATGGAGTCCATAGGACCCAATAGAGATTTTAGCAGAATCAACACCGGCAGTAATTCCGCCAGCAGTAATTGTGCCGATTTCTGTCAATAAAGCAGCAGAATTATCTCCAGCCCTGTTTTTTTCTCTGCCTCAACACAAAGGTTATCATACAGCTGTGCAGTAATGCAGCCGTAATGTAGTAGTAACATAGTTACCACTGCATTACCACCGTCTTTTCCTGCACTGCTGTACTTGTTATGAGGTCCTTTAAAGCTCTAGTTGCATTGTATTTGGGCGTTAGATTTGTTGTATACTATGTATTAGTGACAACTTATGCAACAGCAGCAGAGAAAGAGAGAGCAAAGTTGGATCTGTGATGAATCTGGCAATGTCCTCACTTCTTTCCCTGGGGCAAGCCATCCCCCCTTGTTGCCAGCTGATGGCATTTTCTATTTTTACCTGATCCTGACCCTGAGGGCGGCTATATGAGGGAGGACCACATGGGGGAGGTGGCCCTGAGGGGGTAAACATGGCATTGATATGAGTTGATATATGGCATTTATAATTCGCCTATACACAGGTGTTTGTCAGGTGAAGGCACACACCACCCTTTCCCTTTAAGGGATGTTCCCTCTGTATCCAAAACTTTTATAAATTATTGCAAAAGTTCACTTCCATTATCCACAAAACCAGCTAAGGACCTCTTCCAGTATCATGTAGAAAGAAATCCTGGTAAAGTAAATAAGCCTACATATAAAAAACTGAGAAAAGGATGTTGAAGGGAGTAATGCAGATCCACGATGCCGAGAACTGCAGAACGCGCTCTAGTAGTTACGAGCGCTTGACAGGTGCTGGGAGATTTAAAAGGTGAAACCTGAATGAGCAGGAGAGACGCTGCTTGGGCGATTCGCACTCGTTCGAAGACGAGTGTGGGACTGGTGAGCCACTGTGGAGAAGTCTGTGGAGCCAACCGGCTCAAGGCAGAAGGAGGAAGGCTGCAGTAACTGGTGTGCCCCGCTGGGAATGCATCAGAGACAAAAAGCAAGTCTTGTCAGCGGTCGCAGGAACTATAGAACAGCGCCTCAGCCCCAGGAACACAGAGAGACTCGAACACCAGGCGGAAGCCGCGAAGGATGTGGAGGCCGGTGAGAGACAATGGTAGACCCAACAACGAGTTGCCATCCCCAGTTTACCGCAAGGGACCTAAGGAGTGCTTCAGAAAGCTGTTGAGAGAAAGAGAAAGAGGGGGGCACCGGGGTGCTTCGGCAATGATACTGAAGAACGCTAATTGAGAATTGAATGAAAGAAAATCATTTTTTGGAAGCAAAGCCCGAGAGAGGTTGGGGGAAGCCCCTCACCTTGTGAACTTTTACAAAAGCTGTAACAGTTACGTGTCTGGTACCCGTGACCAATGGGAGCAAAGCCCGAGAGGGGGTAAGGAGAGAGAAAGAAAAACCCTCACCTCGTGAACCTTTGCAAATGCATAAGTCTGCAAGTGTGTGTCAACTGTAATATTAAAAGTCCTCGTTGGAGAGTGTACCAGACAAGCATAATTCTGAATGAACGTGTGTGTAAAGTGCAACACGTTAAAAGCCCTGGCAGGAGAGTAAACCAGGCAAGCATAAGTCTGCAAGTGTGTGTTTGTAAAGTGTAAACCGTTAATAGCCCTGGCAGGGGAGTATACCAGGCAAACCTAAGTCGGCAAGGGTGTGTGAGGTGAAACACGTTAAAAGCCCTGGCAAGAGAATATACCAGGACAAAGCTCAAGTTTGCAAATTGTAGAGAACAAATCATCCAACTGAAGTGGAGAAGAACCTGGCAGGGAAATACGCCAGGTATTATGTATAGTTGGAACTGATATCTAAAACTGTGTTGAAACACAAAGTGGCTTTGTTTTTTACTAAGAAACCTTCAAGGAAATGTTGTGCCTTATGGAGTTGTGAAAAACCATGACCGGCAATCTGGGTCAGGGAGCCATTCCCTGGAACTGTGAACCTTATCCATTTGGAACATTTGTGTTGGAGTACCTTTATATTTCCTTTGAACTTGAACATACCTGTACCTTTCAAGAATTAAGACATTACCCCTTCACGCATTAGAGTTACTTTAGAATGTGAGGGCAAGGATAGGATTTCGGACACAGCACAGTTTTGCTTTGGACATCTTGACATTGGATAGACCCTTAGTTGTGTTGTAGGTAGGGAAATACCTCTTAGAAGTACATACAGTGAGGTATTCTCCAAACCTGTATTATAGTTTATAACCCCAAACATGATTTCTCCGTGTCTGTGTCTCACTCCTGGCTCCTCACAGACCAAAGAAAAAGAGGTGGCAGCAGAGGGTAACTGAGATTAATTGCATTAACATATGTAGAGGCAGAGTTATGATGTAGCACCAAAGATAGGTAAAGATTAAATGAGAGGTAGCAGCAAGATGGAAGAACTTCTCGAACAGAAATGTAAAAGAAATAAAAGGGAAAGAAATTTAAAGAGAAAGTGAAAAGGGAAGACACGTAAAGCAACATGGCAAGAGACCAGGGTTTCAATGGAAACAGCAAGACAGCAAGACAGTAAAAGACATAGCAACAAAGCAATTAAAAGGAGTGGCTATGCCCTGAGGACCAAAGGGCTGAGGACTTTGCTGTTTAGCTGTGGCGAGTAATCTACCTGGAACTCTGCTGTGAAAGAGGTGTGTGTGCCTGTACCTTTAACCACCAACAACCAACTAGGTTACTTGGTACAAAAAGCCGCCTCCCTCGCCCTTGCAGCGCTAAGCCCTGAGGACCAAAGGGCTGAGGATTTTGCTGTTTAGCTGTTTGGCGAATTGCGAGGTGCAGACTCCATGTCGGACAGTGCCTACTCAAATACATTGCCTGTGATGTCTTCACTAAAAACCTGTGCTCAGAGAAAACGTGAAGATTCAGTTTCAAATCGCAGAGCTGTGCCCCAACGGAGTCGGCAGCCCAAAATACGTAATTACTACTCATGTGCATCTACGAGTGAAGACACTGACACGCAATCTTACACGATAATGCCCGTCACTATTGCTGTCCCAGTAACACCCGTCACTCTTGATGACGACGTATTCTGCGAAAAGCTAACTGCCAACACACGGATGCAGCAAGGTTCTTCACAAACCTTACACCTAGGTACCCCACCAGAGCATTCAGAGCAATGTAATTCAGAACTGGAAGCACCAAGAGCATCGATTGTACACACGGCACCTGAGGCACTAGACGTAACTGATACTGGTACAACTTCGATCGGTACTGAAAACCACACTATGTTACCTCTAGCATGCTGTGCCTCTGCGGTGGATGGACGCGAGCATAAGCGGTCCGTGGCGCGGCTCGATTCAGGGGTGGTGATGCAAGCCTTGGAGGTCTTGCCCGTGTGCTCCATCTGAGACGGGGAGCCGCCGCACAGAGAGTGCGAGACTAGCTCAGTAGAGCGTCGATCAATCGATGCCGGTTCCAGCGCCCCGTCTCCCCTGAGAGCCAGTTCGCCCGTCGATGGCCTGCCTCCAGTCCCCTCTCGCATCCGAGAGGCAGACGCTGGAGTCTCTCGAGGCTGCAACACATCAAATCCAGGAACAATTCCAGCAGAAGAGACATTCGGCGGCCGGGCTGCGGACTTGCCTAGTGATCCCCACATAGGCTTGCAAGTCGGCTCTGCAACGTCGGACGTAATTAACAACCAAAATGCACGTCGAGACTCCTTGGACCTCGTAAACAATGTACTTCATGAGTTAATCATACTGAACAAAGCACAGACAACCAATGAATCTGACACACCAACAGCATCTAACAATGAAGGGAACGAAGGGATAAAATTCTCGCTGAAACGCGACAACACGAGAATAGCTGGCTCTTGTGATGAGTCAGCACCGAAAATTACTTGTAAACAAGCAAAAATGTCTGAAACAGGCAAACAGACTGCGTCCCCCCCCTCTTAATTGGCCTACCACCTCTGTCCCAGAAAAGGTTAAGCACCAAAACGAAGCGCCTACCAACCAATAGTGCTTCAAACACAAAAACGCCACTGTTGTTGAGTAGCAATAATTCTGATACTGGCTCGGATTGTGAAGAGACTACTGACTCTTCCTTTATTCAACGCCCATTCCCGAAAATCAGAAAGAACAGAGGCAATATTGACAGAGGGCACCACCGCTATAAAGCATTGGCTCATAGTTCCTCAGCAACTATTGCAACATCGTTTACGGGCTTGCAAGAGCTGCTACTATCTACACTAACCATTTCCCTTGCCCCATTCATAAAGCTGTATGAACATCTACACGAGGCCACCCGTGATTTGACTACTGTTGTGGCTTTACTCAACTCTAAAGTAGTGAACCTAGAACAAATATGTAGTCACACAAACAAGAAGCAGCTTGAGGGCTCAGCGAAATTAGACGACTTATATAAGTTTATGAACAAACAAAGGAGCAATGACGCGGTCGATAAAAACTTATTTGCCGAGGTTGCAAAGGAAGCCCTCGCGTTTTTTAAATGGGATGGAAAAAGACCATTATGAACAGCAAACCGGAACGGATCCGATACCTACACACGACTGGCAACAGACGAAAAAACTCATGTATTAGGCGACAGTGGTGACATCTCAAATCTACTTGGATGTTTGTTAACAACAAAATCTAACTCAACACAGTCGAGCCCTAATTCCCCTGTTGAGAGGTTACACGTCCAGACACCAACCACGGAACTTTCAAAGGCATTAGCCAACAACAAAAAGACAAACAGCTTCTCACCAAAGAGACCAAGCACATCGCTGAGTACGGCAGCTCTAAATTCACATGTAATTCCAATCATTGAAATCACTGACGTATCATTCCACACTGCATTTGAACAAGCAAAAAGCTCTGCCAACTTAGCATTAAGCGATTCTCAAGTTGAATCGACATCTACCACGCAACCCCAGACTGAGGGTTCAAATCTGGTTGGACTCAATCCCATCCTAAACACAGCTCCAACACTATTTTTCATCTTTAATAAGGAGGCGGAGATATCATCACACACAGGTGTTGGTAAACAATCGACCGCACCCCAACGAAAAAAATCTAAAAATGTACCTGCAAAGAAAGGCAACAAACGGAATGGAGCCCGTAAATTTCTTCGTAACATCAAGGTGGTACATGTGCTAGCCACGGAAAATAAAAAGCAACTGCCAAAGCCAAATCAAAATCAAGTCCCCGTAACTCTGCCTGTCACTGAGTGTGGAGCCAACTTAGTTGACAAAGGGAGCAGGGAGCAGGAAATTTCAACTGAACTGCTAAACATGTCAACTTATGACTACACTGAACACGAGGACATTGAATATACCACCTTGCCCTGTGAAAAACCACAAATTGACTTTGAGAGGCAAACGGACATTCAACCTGAAAGCGCATCAATGGTGGGCAGACTTGTTCTCATCGGGAACGATGGGCAAACACGAGAATCTGTTGCACCACCTAAGGCTGATTTAGAGTCCTCCCTTGCACAGTCCAGCCACAGTAACGATAAGGTGGGAGCCCTGCTGACTGTGACGGTGCAGACGAAGAGTCCTATCTTCTTGACAATGCAGGCTAGACGACAAGAGCTAAACAGAATTTATCAAACGCAAAAGTGCACGGACCCTGATCAATGAGACCGAGACCTGAGAGAGAGCCAAGTCCAAGGTCGACAGGACAGGGCTGCACTTCAGCACTCAATGCAATCAGTGAGACAAAATAAGGACTACTCAACAAGATTTCATAAAGGAAACCATGCACCGAAAATGAATTCCTTAACCAGGGGCTCACCCAACCAGCCCTTAGTCAGAATACTGGTCGAGCGATTACAGTCCTCTGACAACCTGATCCTAAATCGCAGGAACATCATAACTTTACTACATCATGTACCGGGACTACGTGCGATCAGTTCCGACGACTTGCACATTGTTGAATTTCCAGAAGAGCGTCGAAACGATAGAGTGGTGCTTCATCTAACCTCTCCCTTAATAGCCTCTTCTATCTTGGATGCAAACGTGTCCCTCTTCTCCTTGGGCTTTGACGTTTACAAGCTGCAAGATGGCCTGCCAGCTGCATCAACTAAAGATCAGGACACCCAATCAGACTTTTCAGAATGTGTTTTGACCACTCACAACTCATTAACGAGACCGTCTGTGGTAGCCCTGAATCGTCCCATTGGGCGCCTCATGTCACCCTGCAAGTCTTTAAGCGACGACACTTTAAAAACAAAAGCAATAAACAACAATCTTTTGTCTATTAGAAAGAAACACGTCTCGTTTGCCAAAGAGCATTGCTCAGAAGAAAGCGACGCAAACAAGCTGTTCAGCATAACCATACAAGGTCATGCAAAACCTGACGACTTAACGGTCAACCCTTACTCAAGTAGCCTCCCTCATGAGGCAGCGCAAAACTGGCAAAGGCTGGCAGTAACACTGAACAGTAATCAACCACAATAATGCCAGATGGAGTTTGCCCCTCAGCGTTGTTCTTTAGGCTCCTGGAACACGTGTGGCTTTAGTCATCTGTTTAACAGTGAGTGGCTGGGCGTTTTGTCCATAGCCTGCTTACAGGAGACTTGGCTAAGTGATACCCCTACTGTAATGGGCTTTCAGATTGCTCTAAACCCTGCCATACGACCTGAAAAGGGGCGCCCTATGGCTGGACTCATAACATTGGTAAGAAGCGCATCCGGGTTTAACATCTCTAACTCTGTAAACCACTCTCCGCTCATCCAAGAATCAACCATTACCAGAACTGATTGCGTGTCCCAAGTAATTGATCAAATGACGATCATTAACATACACTGGAATCATGGAAGAGCGGGGAAGGACGAGTTTATCGATGCCATCTCCACCATCATAAACCGTCTACTTGTGGACCAAAAGGGCTCCAACATAATACTCTGTGGAGACCTGAACCTTGACCATTTCCACGCGAGGTCATCTTTGGCAAAAAAACTCGAAATGGATGAAAGAATTGTGTGTAAGAAATCTACAAATGCTAAATGGCTACACTCAGGGTGATATACCGCCAGCTCTGACATGGAACAGTGGGAGCAACGGCTCCACTATTGTTAACATATTTGTTTCAGCAGACTTTCACAAGCGAGTGACAACACTGAAAGTGACTCCGAAATAAAAGAGCGACCACGACATGCTAATCATGGAATTCACGAATTCTACGCGAAACGTTGGGTCTAAATGGATGCAAAAGATCAAAGTAGAATCAACCAGAGTGAGGCTAAGGCTAGCTGAAGAAGAGGTCGCCCAGATATCTGATCAATACCGCATCGGTGGAACTATGCTTCATTACGCAGGCCTACTGGTCAACTTTAAAACAAACAACGGTGGCCTAAAACACCTGAATATAAAACGCCTCCATTGTTTTGATCTAGACATACTGAAACAGAAACGGCTGTTGAGGCGGACCATTCGACAAGCTAAGGCAGTTGATAAGGCCTCCTGTGAAGCCGTGAGGAAAACCGCCAAACAGCGTTACAAAAACTGGATCAAAACACATAAATGCACAATGATGCAAAGAGACTCAGAGCGAATGTTAGAAAGTCTCCAAAACAAGAACATCATCAATGACACAGAAGCTCCTAAGGCCGGTCTCCAAGCTTCTATGGTCCCAGAATCAGTATGGATCGCCCACTTTAATGACCTATACAAAAAGAACTCAAAAACAACTGACCCGTATGTTCCAACTAAAACTAAATGGGTCTCAACATTCCACAAAGACGACATTGTAAACATAATTACCAAAGCCAACAACTCGTGAGCACCTGGACCAGATGGCCTGACAAACTTTACTATTAAGCAGCACCCGAAGTTATGGGCCGACTTCTGTGTGACCCTTTTCCAGAGAGTAAGTGATCAAGGTCAAACACCTAACTCATGGAAATCAGCTGTGATTGTGCCCGTTTACAAAAAGGGAGACAGAACTTGCCCAAAAAACTATCGACTGATTGCGCTACTTGACGTCTTAAGAAAGATCTATGCAACCATGCTACAAGTCAAGTTAGTCAAGTGGGCTACACGATCGAATCACGTCGACATCCGTCAGACCGGCTTTGTAAAACACGTCGTATGTTCGCTGAATTTATTGCTGCTGAATTTACTGAAAATGGAGGCAATTAGATCTCAATCAGTTGTATATCTTGCCTTCATTGACTTCTCATATGCTTTCGACACGGTAGATCGAGAATTGCTATGGAAAAAACTGAGCACATGGGGTTGTCCTGATGACCTCTTGGCAGCTATAAAAGATCTACATACCGGTACCTCTGTTAGAGTAAGACTAGACCAAACTGGCACATTTTCACCACCGATCGAAACATTTAAGGGAGTCAAACAGGGTTGTCCACTGGCAGCTGCAATATTCAGTTTGTTTATATCTGACATCAGCAATTCTATTAAGGCCATAAGATCTTTTTCGCCAAAGATACACAGATCTAGACTGAATTGGCTCTTGTATGCAGACGACCTCATACTGCTAGATTTAACACCAATCGACCTGCAAAGAAAAATCAACGCAGTACAGCAGTATGTGGTTGAAAATCATTTACTCATTAACACAAAGAAATGCGAAATTCTTGTGTTGAATAACCTTAAAAGCGGTCGGAGAAGAACGACTATGAGCCAATCCTGGTTTATGGGACAAGAAAAACTCCTGATATCATCCAGTGTAAAGTACCTTGGAATGATCATTAGCTCTACTCTTAACGACGATCCATGGACATCAGCGACAAAACGCAAATCTAAACAACTGGCAAATCAAACCCTAGTGCTAAACAAAAGATTTGGAAGGTTTTCCCTTAAAGCAGTCCTACGATTCTACCAACAAAAAGTAATACCATCCCTAACGTATGGGGCAGAAAACGCTCTGGGCTGTTCATGGGAGTTGTGGTCAGCGCTTGAGAACATCTTTTGGACGAAAGTTCTGGGTACAGCGAAAGGTACTTCGACGGCCTAAATCAGGTATGAACTACCGTTAATCTCTAAAAACAAAAACTTGCGAACAAATTCCGCAATTTGCCATTTTCCACAATGCTGGCTCATCAGCCCCAGGTGTTTTGGCAATGTGGTTAAAACGTTGTGAAAGTCTAATGTCAGAGTATGACATCAAACCAGAACTGCTACAGGGAAACCCGGACGCAGCTAAATTAAAACTGTGGCGCATAGACTGGTAGTCGACATGTTCCAAAAGAGGGGCCTCGAAGCTATTGAGTGAAGTGCCACCGGAGGCTCGGGCTTTCAATAATCCGCAAAAATATATTGAATTATTCCCAGATCCTAACGCAAGGAGGTTGTTCATGTGCTTTCGGCTTAACATGTTTAAAACTAAAGAACGCCTGAGAGTGTGGTCAGCTAATGCGAACTTGAACCCCATGTGCCGATGCTGTGCTCAAGAACCGGAAACCCTAAAACATTTGGTGTTATTCTGCACAAACTTACGTACTGAGAGAACCCGACTCGTGGGTATCTGTAGTGAGTGTCACCTATCCCTCGACGCAGATGAGTGGTGGCAACACATGTTCAGCGGAGCGGATCTGAAACTGATACTGCCACTAACAAACTTTTTGGCGATAATTGAAAAGTGCTTACAGGATTAATGTGGCGGATTATAAGAGACGTAAAGAGTTGTAATGTAATGAGGTCTAATGAACGGTCATATTTTAAAGGTTTGTATGTAAACCAATAAAATTATAAAAAAATTAAAGGAGGGGTTCAAGGCATGTGTATTTTGGGTGCATGCAATAGTTTGGATAAAAAAGCAAGTTCCGGCCATCTTTCAGACATTACATCCAAGAAATTTGACTTTAATAGTTCCGAGTCATCGACCCGCATGCATCTACTATCAGGCACTAACTCTACGACACATTGCACCACACCTCACACTCTCCTGCTCTTGCATACTCTCCAGATTACCTCTCAGCACCCATACACTACATGCACCAATCTAAGTCACACTGCACAACACCGCTACCATAAGAATGCAGCTATCCCCCATGATACCATTCGGTCTAGCTGCACACATAATGTTTCTCCTGCTCTCACCCTCTCTCCAGACCACCAATCAGCACCCAACCACTACATACACTACTCTAAAACACATTGCACAACACACCTGCTAAAAGAATGCAGTTATCCCCCATGATAAATAGTTGTTCAAGCTGCACACTTAAATGGTTTCTCCTGCTCTTGCATACTTTCATGACTAGCTCTCGCACCCACCCACTACATACACTACAGTGGACATGTGTACTGTAGTATGTATGTGCACAACAGCTCTGCCATAAGAAAGAAGCTATCTCCCACAATAGAAATGCTGTCTAGCTGCACACATAATTTATCTCCTGTGTTCACATGCTCCCCAAACTACCTCTCAGCACCCATCCACATCCCAGCTCGACATGTGTGCTTAAGAGGGTCCTGGCCACCCCTTCCTACCTGCTTATTGGCTAAAATGCACACACGCATTCTAAACCTCTGACGACTTTCTCATACTTGGACTTCTGACCTCTGAGGGCGTTCAACTTCTGGCACGTTGGAACCATACTAATGGTGAAAGGGGCTACACAAATGACTATTACATTAAATGTGTAACTGCTGGTCAGTGGAATCTCCTGACACGCATTAGGTACTTCCAGTTCCTGCTCTATAAATTCCAATTTCAACTGCTGTTACATTTGGGTTCTCACCAGATTTCACACCTTCTCCATATACTCTTGATTGGTTTGTACAATTTGGTGGTTGTTGGTCTGTCGGCTGTCTTGTCCTTCTTGTTCTTCCTGCATGATATCCAGGACAACATGGGTATTCCCACCGTACCCCCGTTTGAAAGGGAAGGATCCCGTATTGTGGTATCTTCTAGATGAACAGAGCCCACGAGATTAGTTTGTCCCAATTTCTCCCATCTTCAGCGACTAGCCTCCTTAAGGTATACTTCAATGTGGTTTGAACCGCTTCACAAGGCCATTTTGTCTGGGGATGGTATTTTGTGAGGTCTGGGAGGTTTTAATGTTCATCAGGTTTTGCATCTCCCCCATTAGCATTGATATGAAGCTACTCCCCTGATCAGTTAGTATTTCAGCCAGAATGCCGACTCGGGTGAAATAAGGTATGAGAGCCTTGAGAATAGCTTTACTGGTGCTACTCCTCAATGGGGAGGCTTCTGGATATCGGGCAACATAGTCTAGGATTACCAGTTGCCAGATATTGAAGGCTCCATGGGTCTAACTATGAACACTACTATGATTGGTAAGGGTTGTAGCGGGGTCAGGGGAATGTCATCCGGGGACATCTTTAGGCAGATTGGACAACTGCTACAGTACTTCTTGACCTCTGCATATACCCCAGGCCAGTAGAATCTGATTAAGCGAGTATTTTGGGTCTTTTCTAACCCCAGATGCCACCCTGTTAGGTTAAAGTGGGCTAGCCTCAAAACCACCCTTCTGAACTGTTTCAGTACCAGCAGTTGGTGATAGTTGGTTCTGTCACCCCTTTGATTCATGTCAATTCAGTATAAAAGTCCCTTCTTCTCGACAAATGGGGTGTTCTGAATGTATGGCTTTCGACTTCTGAGATAATGTTCTTCCGAGTTTGGTCTAGAAATGGGTCTGTTCTTTGGGCTTCGGCAAACTCCACAGTTGCAAGACCTGGGTCTTCGAGGGCTGGGGCACCCTCCTGCTCTGCCTCCGTCATTTCTACAAATCCGACATCTGCTTGTTTGGTAGTCTGTAATGTTTCCACCTCCTCGATTTCTGGTATAAGAACCTTCTTGAATATTAGGTGTGCTATTGGTTGGCCAGATGGACAATGTAGGGCAGGTTCCCCAGGTTGAAGAGGATTATCTTCACCTCCCTCACAAAAGTCCCCCTCAAACACACCAGCTTTATTGTGTATGGAATATTTATGGGATAGCCTGTACTTTGGGGTGACTCTGCCATAGGTTCGCCACAGGTTTCACTCATCAGCAGGTTCGAACTATTGCCTTGCCGTTTTGTGGAACAATTACTTCATCACCATACAGGTCGTACCTCGCACCTCTGGGTTTTACCCTGGTGGGAACTCTCGTCATTTTAGTTACTTGTACTGCCCTCAACATTCTGGATAGCAGTGATTAACACTGCATCATGGTCTGCACGATACCATGATGACAGCAGGTGTCACAGATGGGCAAAGAACAGTCCAACCTAGCTATGGTACAAAGGCTTTTTACTAAATTGAAATGCATGGCACTAGGGACGTCCCTCACTCTCTTGTCTAGTTGAAGCACTTTCCTCCCTGGCCCATGCACCCTTATTTCCCAGGTTAATATATACAACCAAATGCCAGGAAATGATAGTGAACTCAAGCCCCTTTTGTTTAAGATCACAGTTCCGAAGTGTTATATAATTGAATGACAATTGATAAGAGACTATACAATGCCGTTTAATGTAATCACGATCACCTGAAAACATGTGTGTGTATAATACAAGCAGCTATAATAGCTATCAGGGCATGACAAGCCTTCAGCCCGAAGAGCAGAAATATGAAATAAGATGTAATCACTTTGGGTGAAAACAACAAAAGAAAGTCTTCTAGGTTAAATGTATACAATTTTAAAAGCACATATTTCCTGCTCTCAGCCCTATACACCATGGCAAGTCGAAATACAGCAAAGCAAGCACCATTATCACTCATGTAAAGGTGAAAGGTAGCCCACCTTACAGGGGTACCCCTAAAATACAGGTACCCCTTATCACGCTCATACCAGAGTAAATGCACCCCTCTAGGGAATTAAGGCCACAAGTTGTCATCTTGCAAGGATAATAAACTTTAATCTATACAAAGAGGAGGATGGGGATGGGGGGTGGCAGAAGACTCTTCCATGGCTAGTTCCTGCAGACTAATGCCAAATAGGCACCTTATATACTGTTTGTCTTGGTCACTGGATACCAGCATAGCTCATCCAGACCTGTTCTTACTTAAAAGGGATGCTGCAGTCTCCCTTCTTGCATGGCGGGGGTTCCGTTTGGTAAAGCCTACTTAACAGAATGCTAGCCTATGCAAAAATGCATTGTAGCTCTTGTTTAGCATCATTTTCTATATTATAAACAGTTATATATAAACACATCTTCCTGCCATTCTCTCAACACCACTCAATAGTCTCATATTTTATCTGATCTAGTAATTCTCCTCAAAAACCTTGTTTCCACAGTACTCTGTGTGTTGTGCATTGAATCGTTTAGTCTCCATTGGCTTTTGATGGACAGGGAACACATGTTACCTCATGCTCTCTGCCAGCCTCAGCGAACCCTAGGGCAGTGCCTCTAGTCTATCTTTAGCACAGGCTGCATTCACTGTGCTTTGAGATTTTAAAACCACAAAAAATAGCAGAACAACCTTTACAAGTGTATTCAACTAAATTGTTATTTGCACCATATATTTAAATACTATCTGCATTTAGTGACCCTCCTACCCCCTGGACTCTTGTAGTGCTTAGAAAACCGTTAACAGAATTCTTGCCTAATTGTAAAGTGCTTGGGAAGCTTGGGAATGAAGAAAAGCACTAGCTCCTTCAACAAAAGGAAGAACAGCCCAAAGATAACAACGTCCTTTCTATCGACCCAGGCCTTCCAATGTCTTATCAGCTCTGCCCAATTCCCAGCTCAGCAGCAGGGGTACACGCCGTCTGAATACAACTGCTGTGTGTCCTGTCTCTCTAGATGTGGCCTATATATTTAATCTCACTGACAAAATGGCTATGGTCAAATGGAAAGCAGCAAACTGTTTCAGAAGCTGGTTGCACACAGTGTGACCTCTGTTCCTAGTGAAGAGTTTTGGAGCTTGGATTTGGGTACCCTCACCTTTTCAACTCTAAGCTCATGCCGGCTAGAGAGCAGAAAGGTCCAGACATAGCTTTCCACTTGGCTCCAGGCAACAGCTTTTCTGTCACATCCTCTATTTGTCTAGTGAGTGAAACTAATGGCAAGGTTATCATGAATCATGTTGTTACGGTCTGTGCCTGCTCCATGTGCGTAGCCATACATTGCAATTATTTTAATTTTAGAGACTTTTGACTAAACGTGGTGCAAGTGCATTATAATGCCTTTTTCGGATGGTTGTACTTTATACACCATTAAACATGCACATTTGTAGTTAGCCAGAGCAGTCTCAACTCATGGATCTGAGTTGGCTTATTCATGATGTCATTGTATGTGAGGTCATAAGGGCAGGCATCATATCACAATTTCTTCACCCCTTTGGACACTTCTATTATTACAATTAGGGTTTCCCAGTTCACCACTTTTCCACCTTCATCCTTTTGAGACCATTCGTCACCCCTTTGGGCACTTTCCCCGGAGACACCAAGGCTTTCCACTTCTCCACTATTTGTGACACTTTTTGTACCTTCTTGATGAAGTCTCCTTGGTCGTACTCCTCCCAACCCACTGGGTCTCTAAATTCCCCCACCTTTTGTCTGTCATTGCACAGCCTAATAGTTCTTCCGTGCAGTCTTTGGTTTGCACCTTACTCCTGCCTTCGGCGTCTCCTACAGTCTCTTGTCTCCTGCTCTCTCCAGGGTCTGCTCCATTGCCCTGCGTCCAGCTTCTTCTTCAGCTTTTTCTCTGGATTGTTCTCTTCTTCTCGACAGCCATCACCGAATGAGCTCTTCATCTTTCCACCACCACTTACTGTCTAGGCCCTTGAGGTTTTATCAGGTTTTATCCCTTCCGTCCAGCCTCTCTGATGAAATGGGAATTAAGTGTGGTGCAACGGCATTGGGAACTTGGGAGTTGCAGTTTTATGGTTCTGTAACGCAGCTTCAAGAACCATGTCTTCCATATTGGAGCTTTCCCAACACCCTCTGATAATTAATAACTGCTGGCTGACTGTCTGTTACCTTCGACTAGCTAATGTCCCCCTCTTTGTTTACAAGGCTTCTGAGGCAGCTTCGGCACCCGCCCTAAGGAGAGAAAAGTGTATGAATGCTTATAGCTCAGTGAAAGTGCTGTTCCACGATTTTCCTAAAGAGGCAGAGTAGATCCTGCTAGGCTGTGACGAACCCCTGCCTTCTGCGCATGGCATGGATCCTCCCCATGGTGAACCTGGGCTTAGCATCACATTGCTTATGGCACTACCTAGCCTCCTTGGTGACCCCAGAATCCACTAGCATAATAAGTAGGCCTCCAGATAAATGTCGTGCTGGCCCCTTCTAAACATTAGAATCTTATAAATACGACACCTTTTATCTTTCCATGGGTATGATTTACGCACCAGTTGAAAGCAGAGGGAAGTGCAAAGGGCATTTTACCTGGCAATAGCCAGAACTCATCCTTTCATTCTTATCTGCATGGAAGAAATTACAGGCCAGGTATGAGCGGTCTAAAACACATTTTTCTCGCTGTGCTGTGTGCGCTGAGCAAGTACGAAACAGCACATAGACATGAGAAACAGTTTCTTTCTGTTTAACTTCTGTTGTGTTTTGTGACTGAAGATGTGACTGTAGATGCTCATTGAAAGGACCGTTCCCATTCGTATTTAATAAACAAATAATACTTTTCCAGTGAATGCATGTTTGCATTGCACAAAAGCATTTTTAAGAGTTCCTGTTTTGTGTGCATTTATCAAATATGCATACATGTGGGGTGTTCATACACATTAATGCAGTGGTCTTCAAACTGTGGGGCTGGTCCCCCTAATCGGGTGAAAGCCTGGCGAGGGGGGAGGTGCGTGGCTCTTTGAAAAGTGGGTACAGTGACTGCTTTCAATCAAACATGAGCAGTTATGGCATCTAGGGGGGCCTGACAACAATATTTTTACTCAAGGAGAGTGTGTATTTGTATTTGTATTTATTTATTTATAAAGCGCAGCCTGGCCCGGGGGCATAAGGGCGCATAAGGTAAAGCTGGTTACAAGTGAGCGGTTAAGCAAAGTTACGTTGCAGATACAGGGAGGTTACAGTTACAGAGGTGTGCAGTCAAGACAATACAGTCGGCCAAGTTCCAAAATGGTTACAGGTAGGAACTGGCATAATAAGCAAGTGCATGCGCGGAGATAATAATTCCAGGAGAGTGGCTCAAGATCAAGAGGCTAAGTTAGGCTGTCAGAGGTCCGTGTTATGGAGCCAATACTTCGTGCTCTGTTTGAACCGGTTAAATGAAGGTTCTGCACGAAGATGTGGGGGGATGGTGTTCCATAGTTTGGATGCTTGTACCGGGAAGCTGGCTCCACCTGAGTTGTGGAGTTTAAATCTTGGTATGGTTAAGGTGTTGGTTTGGGCTGCTCTAAGAGGTCTCGAGGCAGAGTGAGGTCTGAAATGGTTAGTGAGGTATGCTGGAGCAAGGTTAGCCCTGACTTTGTGTGTTAGGGCAAGCGTTTTCAAGGATATTCTGTGCTTGACAGGGAGCCAGTGTAGGTTACGTCTGGTCTCGGATATGTGTGCTTTTTTGGGAATGTGTGGGATGGGGAGGCTCAGCATAACATTTTTTGAATACAGCCGCATTAATGTGTAGCAGAACATTTTACACAAATGTAATACATTGTTTGAAACCAGACATCTTTGCTTCACAACTGTATTGGTTATGTTTCTATTCATTTACAGGTTTACCCATGTATTGGCTGCCTGTAGCATACTTTGTATACCCTTGCAGAGTCAAATCACTCTTACAATTTAAGTTACACTCCAATTATAAATACAGTGAGTAAAATACTTCCACTTCAAAACCTTATCTGGGGCAGGGATGAGTATGCAACTTGGAGTCAATGTGGTAAATGGTCAGCAGGGTGAGTGATTGTCATTACAGCAATCTCAGGAGTCACAACCTCTTTACAATCTTTGAGACTACACTTAAGACATTCAAAACCTGACTATCCATCCAGGGCAGACGCTATAACAAAACAACAATGATGAAATGGCTGTATTTGCAAATGAAATAGAAACTCAGCAAAACATATCCCTGAAGTGGTATTCCAAATAGGACATTCAAATTTTGATTTAGCGCTGCATGCAGAACACCTCCAACTTCTAAGCACTGCTATTACAATGACCTCAGTCAATAGTCCATTTATTGAAGGATAGAGGCCAACTTGGGCCAGCCAACACTTCGCCATGAGATATAGAATTGAGCACTTACTTATCTGCACTCTCCTATCACAACAAAGGCAGACCATTAAGTAGTAATAGCTCAAGGAAATTATGACTTTCACTAATCGTCAAAACACAATTCTGCTATCAAACCTCAAAACACATAATCCAAATCATGTTTGCACTACTGTGCAATTATCCAGGTTTGTATGTGACTTATACATTAAAATATATACAGGAGATAACAGTTCAAATGTGCACATGTTGTAGAGAAATAATAAAAACAATATTAAGGGACTTACACTCATGTAATAACACTCAGTTCTGCAACATGCTTTTTGAATTGAACCACTATAGAGTGACTGGTAATTGCTACACAAATAATGTGTTATAAGGTTGAATTCCTTTTAATTATGACTTACTAAATTCCTGCTAGGTGGAGCTTTTCTGCTTCTGGAATCAGAATAAGCCTATGTATTTTAAGTAGTCGATATCAATGTCATATTAGTTCTATCTGTGAGGAGCTTGCACTTCAGAGGCAATTAACTGTTCCCGTTCTACGTGGGTTTTGCTCCCCCTCCTGCTATGCTATTCCCAGTCTATGTGAGGGGATCTTGGTTTGCTTAGCCCTTGCTGGGCACGACCTTTGTGTTGGGAATTCGGACTACTGAGGGCTACGCAGTTCCTGTTATATGATAATGTATCTTGGATTGCGGAGGCCCTTCATTTACCTGTTCAGTGTGGGGATGCTTGCACTGTTTCATTACACACAGTTCCTTCTCTATGCGAGAGAAACATCTGTTGCTATGACTGACGACTTTTCAGTTGTCATCTTGTGCCATTCAGACTCATGACGTTCCTGTTGCATGTGAGGAAAGAATGATCTGCTGCAGTCTCTGACAATTAGGAGGTGAGTGTGCACCTGTTCTATGTGAGGGGAGCTTCTATTGCAGGGAACAATTCTCATCAGTTCTGCGTGTGGGAATCTCCCTCCATTGGTTTACCTTGCACTGATCTGCTCCATCTGTTCTACATGATGAAAGAAATATTGTATTGCTGTTGGCTTGATTCACCTTTTATGCTTGTGTGAGGGATGACTGAACGGCTCGTACTCAAGCTGACCTGTTGTGTGTGAGTGAAGTGCTAAACAGCTCATACAGTTGTTGTACCTATTCTTCGCATGCAATGGAACCTCAGAGTGTTAGTGCTTTTCTGATCAATTCATGAGAAGGTGCTTCTTCTTTTACACACTGTGCTTTATCCTTTAATTGTGAGAAACCTGCTTTTCCATCATGATGTGGACCATTTCCTTTTTGCATGCGTCGGCTGCATGTCACATAATTTTTATTCTCTTGTGAAGGAGAAAGCTCATTTTACTCCCTTGATATGATATGATATGATATGGCATTTGTAACGCGCCTATACACAAGTGTTTCAAGGCGCGACGAGGCAGGGAGGGGGGGAACAAAGGGAAGACAGGCAACAATCCTACTGGGCCAGGTGTCATTCAGATCGCACAAGTGCAAGGGTAGAGGGGAAGGGAAAAGTGCAAGGGGAAAGGGAGAGGGGAATGTGCAGTACAGGGGTAGAAGAAAAACAAGATAAGTAATGAGGGTGGCAAGTGCAAGGTAAGTGCAGACAAGTGCTGGGAAGGGGGGCTGCAGGGATGCAGAGACAGTCCCGCAGTGCAGTGGTTGCCAGGGAGGCGGTGCAAGGGGAGAGTGGCTGGGCCAAGGACCGAGATCGGTGAGAGTGGCCCCGTTGCAGAATCAGTGCAGTTTCAGTAGGAATTTAGCAGGAGAGAGGAGGAGAGAAAGCAGAAGCAAAGAGGAGGGTTTTGAGGTGCTTCCAGAACAGGAGATGGTTCTCCTCAAGTTTCAGGTATGCAGGAAGGCTGTTCCAGAGGGAGGCCCCTGCCGCAGAGAGAGATCTAACCCCAACTCGTTGCTTGGAGAAGCGGCTAACCCTGAGGGAGTGGGAGGCGAATGAGGGAAGTGCTCGAGAAGGAAGATATTTAGGAAGAGAGAGTTGAAAGTATTTTGGCACCAGGCCCCAGAAGGCATTGTGGACAATGCAGAGGGTTTTGAACTTAATCCTTGCAGCCACTGGGAGCCAGTGCAGAGATTTCAGTCCTGGAGAGATACGGTTCCTGAGCTTGAGGCCAAGGACAAGTCTCGCAGTCCTGTTCTGGATGAGTTGCAGAGGGCGGAGAGTAGAGGCAGGCAGATTTAGATAGAGGCTGTTACAGTAGTCCAGCTTGGAGAGAACCAGGGCTCTGGAGACAGTGAGCTTCTGAGGGAAGGAGAGGAAAGGGAGAATACCTCTGAGGAGGTGCAGCTGGTAGTGTGACTTCTTAGAGACGTCAGATATGGGAGGAGAGAAGGAGAGTGAGGAGTCGAAGATGACCCCTAGGTTTTTTGCCTAGCAGGTAGGAGCAGGAAGAGGGCCAAGAGAGGCCGGCCAGAGAGCTGCAGGGAAGGAGGGAGTGGGTGTGCCGATGAGTAGAATCTCAGTCTTACTGGCATTAAGGCAGAGGTCATTGCCGGCACACCATTCCTGGATAGCAGACAGACAGTCAGAGATGAGGGAAGGAGAGGAGGAGTCCGAGGGTAGCTTGAAAATGAGCTGGCTATCATCCGCATAGCACTGAAAGTTGGGGCAGAGAGCGGCGAAGCGGTGGGCAAGGAGTGCCAGGTACTGGTTGAACAGCCAGGGAGAGAGGTTAGATCCCTGGGGGACACCAGAGGTGGAGAAAAAGATGTCAGAGAGGAAGGACCCCTTGAAATCACATTTACTCTCAAAGTTCAAAAATAGGGAGTAAAACACTTCCACCTCAAAATCTTATCTGGAGCACTGACGATAAGGCTGGGAGTTTGGTTACAATGGGGCCATCACATATCTTGGAGTTATAATGAACAATGAACCAATTTGTTTAATAGCATTACAAGGTTAGCTTCGCATAACACATTAACGTGAGTTGGTATGGATTATGTATGTTGCAAAAACAAAAACAGCAGAAATGTCACAGAAATTAAAACAACAAATGGAACAAAGTATTTAGCAAAGTATCCTTGAAATACAGTTTCTTTGGGATTGAAAGAGAAGAAACAAAAGACATCCACTGAAATTACTCACACACCATCAAAAGGTGTAACCTTTAACATACTAATTAAGTTCACAAATCAAAATATAATTTAGAAATTGAACACCATCTCCAACACATACATCAGTGTTGTCAATGCACTTAAGAAATAAAATAAAAACACTGCAGAAAATGTGGCTTGAGATGGTCATGTTTTTATTCCTTGAGGGGCATATTCCACAGCATCATCGAATACAAAATATGCCAGTTCTGTTGTACCAAATTATACAAATATAAATTACCCACTCAAAAGCAAATAATGTGAAGGAAGAACCAATGCCATCACATTTCTGAAGCCTCAGTTTATATGAGAATATCTACATTCAATTAGTTTATCCATTTCAAAGAATTACTTGACTTCAAAGGGTCCACTATAAGCACAGCAGTGCAGTTAAAACAGTGGTAATTCTGTTACCACTCCATTACTGCTGAATTACTGCACTATCGAACTACAAGCTTGATGATAGGGAAGTACATTTTCCTTCAACTAAAAATTGGAGGTAAAACGTCCACCTAACAGACTAGAATCAGCAGAAATACTGTGGCTGTACATATAATCAAATAATCACTTTATACAATTCTTACACGTTAGTCAATCACAATCATCTCAACAATTTCAATTGATTCATAAAAACCACATCAAAAAGGTTAATAACACATGTTACTTCACATTCTTCTCATTTCATTCTGTCAATTCCTCTAAAATCTCCATAATTTGCAATAAAATGTCACATCATAAAACACACGATTAAAACCATCCCCACTCATAAAACCATACCATACATCCATGATATTAATTCCATGTATATCATTCCGATATTTAATAAAATAATTTTCTCGAAACAGCCCAAGGCTCTCACATTCTGTGAGCAAATGTTTAGTAGTTTCTATTACATTACTTTTGCATTGCCTGCAGTGCTGTTCGTGTCGAGGTATTCCAACTCGGGCACCAATGATTTAATTAGTGTTCATGACATTAAATTTGATCTTCATGTAATGCCGCACAATACCTGCCTCCGGATAAGCTTGTAAATACCCTGGCAACTCAGGGCGTACCAGCCAATGGTCAATATATTCCTTACTATTATTCTTAGTCGCCAGTTTCAGTAATAGCTGTGATCTTAATTTCGTTCAATACTTTTTTTTGTTTAAATTTGACCTTCGCGTACGACAAAGTTGTAATCTCAATCTTAGCAACAGTCATGCATAGTGTAGAGCTCTTATATATCCATTCGCTACAGCTATTATGCAATGTCCTATTTCCATTCTTAAAAGACTATTTCAGAAGATTTATCCCTGTAATACTGAACAACTCGTAATGAGGCCCAAAGACTATAATATGACCAGCAAACACTTGAGAGGCAAGGTTGTCAATTTACCCCTAACAATAGATAATATCAAAACACTAGGAAGCCCATTTTCCATTGAGCCATAACGTGAATGCAAGGCATAAAAGCCTTGTCTAAGGCTTAAATGCCTTGCATTCACGCCATGGCTCATTTTCATTCATTTGTATGGCAGAGGAGGGGTGGAACGCAACTTGCTGAAACCCCAGAAGGGGCATCAGACAAAGAACCAATCAGAAGTGGCAGAGAGAAAGAAGCCTGCATAGCTTGAAAGAGCCGAGATCCTCGTGGGAATTGTGGCAATGCAGAAAGAGAGTATGCTAGGAGTGGTGCCTCGGTAAGGTCGAGCGCAGAGCTGTAAGGGCCCGGTCCAGAGAGAAGAGGCAAGCGAGAACCCACAGAGAGCCGAGAGACCGTCTTGCAGGGAAGCCACTGCCAGAGTCCTGAACAAAGCCAGCGGGAAACGAGAACAAGCTGCGTCTGACTGACCCTCCCGGGACGCACCGCTCAGAAGATGACGGTGGTTCTGTGGAACTGGGAGGCAAAGCCAATAGAAGGAGAATACCGAGAAGCCCCAAGGCGAGGCGATAACAGACCACCAAGGTGGGCAGAGCACAGTAATGCCCCAAAGTGGAGAGAACTGCGAGAAGCCCCAAGGCGGGGAGAGCCAACAAATGCCACATGGAGTGGAGAATGAGTAAAGACCCCAATGCGGGGAGAATACACAGAAGCCCGAAATGCGAGTGAGAACCGAGAGACCCCAAGATAGGGAGTGCAAGGAAAAACCCTGGAGCGGGGAGAAACACGAAAGACCCCAAAGTGGAGGACGAGAAGGAGACAAGCCAGAGTGGGGAACAATCAAGAGGTCCCAGAGGGGGAAAAGAGGAAAAGAACAACCCCAGAGTGGGGAATGAGAAACTGGGATAAACCCAAATGGGGGAGAAAGAAAAACCCTAGTCTGGGAAAAAGAACCGAGAGAAGAGACTGACAAAATCCCAGACTTTAAGGGAAAGAGACTTTTGATAGACCAGAGTTGCGAAGGAAAGAAACTGAAAAGAAACGTTTGGTACTGTGCATATAGGTGAGGAACCTATGGTAAGGAGACACCAGGGTGTGGATCCGAAACTAGCCACCATCTGAATATTTGGGCAATTGCACAGAGTATATCTTTGTTGGATTTGTGTTTTTCCTTGCAGTGTTAGGGAGAGAACTTGGATTAGAATAGGATTCTGGACAGAGGACTAGCTTTATGTAAAGCATCCTGAAGAACACCCTTTTTACATATTTCCTTGTAGAGTTAGGGCACAGAATCGTAGGTTTAGGGACAGGTTAGGCCTCTGTTTTCATTAAAAAGAGGAGAAAAAAAGTGTTCAGACATCATCCCTCCTTGTCCATCTCCAGATTCTGACCTACCACACTGTGCATGTTATTTTACAAAATGTTACTTAAATAGAAGATGTCCATGAGAACAGAGAGCATGGTCAGTAAATACAAAAGCCAAACCTCTAATGGCTGCCTATTATGATATGTAATCCAAACTTTAATTAATCATCAGAAACTGAACTGACCTCTTGTACAAATGAAAATAAAGAAATGTACTCATAAAAAGAAATGAGACCTAAATGCCTATACAATATGCTGTGGCAGCCATGATACAAGAATGAAATCTAAGTACCATACTAGAGGAAATTATTATTCTGAATAACAACAATAAAAAAAAAAAACAATATAATATATTAAGTACAGGGCATGCTGCCGTTGCTCAGGAAGCTTCCAAAATATTAAAATGTATGGAAGTATTCATAATAGATGTGGTTCACAACTGTAATATTCCAAGAAATACCAACATCGATTGACAGCAATATTTTTGCAGGGTAATATGTATATGTATTTAAACCAACAAACACCAATAAATGGCCCTCAAGTATTTGTAACCATTACAACAAAAGATAGTTCCAAAACAATGGGTAGCGTTGGCAATAGTAAATTGTGGAGTCAATACCTTGTAGTAATGCAAAATGTGTGTGAATGCAAAGATGAAAGACAATGCGATAAGATCATATACACACACTAAATGTATTGAAAGAAGGTAAACAAGTATGCCTCATGACCATACTAGCAGACTGTGCATAATACAATAGTGAAATGGTAAAAACTGAACAATCTGTTATTGTTTTGAAACTGTTGACCAAATACCAAAAACATGATACAACTATCAAAATGAATGAAGAAGGAGAAAACATATCAAATACTGCGCAGAGTATCAAGAACTGCAGGACCTGATACGATTTTAAAGGTTTGTATGCAAACTACAATAATACTTTGTGTGATGAATCAGAGGTGATCATCCCAAAAACCTGGACCCTTCTCATGTGGCCAGGAGAAGGCAGCCGATACCGGTTTCTGACCCTGGTGGTGGTATCATGCTGGAGGATCACATGGGAGGGTACTCGGGTCAGGAGTAATGGGAAAACCCTCTGAACAATTTATCTAATGATCCTACAGTCCTGATGCCTTATTTTAAAATTGATGATTCTGTTTTTAAAACAAATAAAATCCTGAGATGAGGAAGAGGGGTCCAGAGTTACAAAACTATAATGAGCACTCTAGTGGTTGTAATTACCCACATCTGAGTGGGACCTTTAAACATTAAAAGACCTTTCAGGTGCGGGGCAAACAGAAGCAGCAGGAAGAAGCAGAGGTTGGAGCCACGGCTTTGCTGATAAAGGGACGTAATGCAGATAACGTGGCAGAGGTCAGGGTTCCTGGAAGATGCAGAGGACGGGCAGTGGTAAGCAGTATTGAGGCCAGCTGTCCCAAGAGAGAAGCTCTCTGTGTCGTGCATCTCGCTCCGGTGTGAGGTTTTCACCGGAGCACGTGTGGAGAGGTGTAAGTTCCAGTGAAAGACAGCGCAAGCAGCTGAAAGCTGACCGGAGCTGTCAATGCCAGGGAATCCTGACGATCAAAGAAGCAGCAAGTCAGAAGCAGATGCCAGGACATATTGGTGAGTTAGCCCGATACAGGTGACCACAGGGCGCTCCGAAGTAGACAGCTGCATAGGAATGCACCTTTTGAATGCTGAACCTTCAAAATAAAGCAAACTGCACAGGGATGTCGAATAGGAGAATATTGTAACCTGCATTGCCAAAGTCAAAGAGGGGCAACAATAAAACCAAGGGGATACCATTTTCCTAAAGGGGGTCATTATAACCTGCATTGCCAAAGCCAAAGAAAGCTGAGAGTGACATCAAACCAATTTGAATGTAGCAGTACTAGAACAAGATACCCTGTGGGAGAAAGTTGTATACTACATTGCTAGCAGCCAATAGGTTATGTAAAAAGAAACTACAAATACTAAAGGAGAAAACGATCAAGGGGGAAGAGAACTGTAACCTGCATTGCCTATGCCTATGGCAAACAGATCAATGTGAGAATCATTGTCCTTTTGTACAGCATGTGTCACTAACGTCGGTTATATCTTCTTCTTCAGATGAGAAAGCAGATTCACCCCCTTCCCCCAACTCCTCACCTTCCACCTTCTTCTTGAGTTTTCCTTCCTTGTGTCTTGAAGGCTTCTCCTTTTTTTTATGAAGATAAGGACGCCCTCGATAGGATGCCACCGTGCCACTAAAATAGGGGCAACGGGGGCGTTCCCACAGGGAGCGCCACCCAGGGGAAAAAGCCAAAGGCACAAAAAACCCCTAAAGACTCCTTCAGGTAGAATTGACGAAGCAGGCTGGAGCGCTGGAGAATGGTATGTGATGGAAGAGTAGACCGTACCTGGGGAACACCAAGGCAGTTCGGTAGGTAAACACGGGACTGTTAACAGCAGTTCCAGTAAGGTACAAGGGAGTAGTAAAGGCAGTCCGGTGAGCAGGCACGGGTCAGAACCAGCAGATCCAACAAGGTACAAGGGAGTAGCAAAGGCAGTCCGGTGAGAAGGCACGGGTCAGTGAACCAGCAGATCCAACCAAGTAACAAGGTTGCTTCAAAGGAAATCAGGAAGCAGACCAATGAAGAAAGGATGAATGGAAGGAAACAGGCGAGGAGGAAAAAATAAGGAAAAGGACTAGAAACAGCAGCGGACAGAAAAAAGGAGGAGGAAAAAAAGGAAAGGGAAGGTAGGCAGCGAAACATGGAGGAAAGAAGGGAAAAACTAACTAGAATCAATGGAGAGGCAGAGTAACCCTAGCAAGGCAAGAAAGTCAAGAAATAATGCTAGCGGAAAACCACGGCAGCGGCAGCAACACAGAAAGGAACCCGGAACGTTGCAACGCGCACGTAACCCGGAAGCAGTGGTATATATACCTCCGGCCACGTACGCGCGCAACGTCCAGGACGGCGTAGGGATCGCTGAGCAAGAAATCAATGACGGACTGTCTCGCCAGCGACCCCCCACCAGCGATTCCACACCCGCCATCCCTGCCGCGATGTGACAGTATGCCCCCTCCTAGGGAGGCCTCCCCCAGGTTTGCCAGGATGGAAATGATAGAACCTGCGGACTAAAAGTGGGGCATGGACATGAGAGGCTGGTTCCCATGAGTTTTCGGACCAGGGATAACCCTTCCAACGTACCAGGTATTCCAACCTACCCTGCCGATAACGGGAATCACAGATTTGGGCAACCTCAAATTCCTCCTGAGTAGAATTTGTGGGCAAGAGGGTCCTTTTGGGCAGACGAGACCAAGTGTCTTCATGAAAACATTTCAGTTGAGAAGCATGAAACACTGGGTGGACTCTGTGCAGGCCTTTGGGTAGTTTTAATCTAAAGGCCACCGGGTTGATAACTTGTGTAATTTCGTACAGACCCAGATATCTAGGGGAAAGCCTGGAAGGGTGTGCCCATCGTGGTAAGTATCTCGTGGATAACATGACACGAGAACCCACCTAGGGACCGGGTTGCGATGTTTGTCAGCCTGCATCTTGTACCTCTTTTGGGCTTCACTAAGGTTTTGTTTGGCCTGCAGGTGAACGTCCCGCAATATGGCGAGAATGGAATCTACAGTGGGTAAGCTGGTAGATAAGTTAGAGACGGGCAGTAGGGCCTGTGGGTGATAACCGTAGTTGCAGAAAAAAGGGGTTAGACCGATAGTAGAATGAAAAGAGTTATTGTAAGAGAACTCGGCCAGAGGTAGTAGAGAGACCCAATTATCCTGTTGAAGGTTCACATAGCATTGCAGGTATTGCTCCAAGGTACCATTGGGGCGTTCTGTTTGTCCATTGGATTGAGCGTGGAATCCGGACGTCAAGGCTCTCTCTCTTCCCAATCGGTCGCATAACTTCTTCCAGAATTGGGAAGTATACTGGCTACCCCGATCAGAGATGATCTTCTTAGGTACCCCAAGGAGACGGAAGACATCCTTGATAAACGTTTCGGCCATGCCAGCCACTGTCGGGATACCTGGTAGAGGAGAGAAGTGAGCCATTTTAGTGAAATAATCTATTACCACCATGATGCATGTGCACCCTTGGGATGGAGGTAAGTCTACGATGAAGTCGGTTGAAATGACGTTCCAAGGTCCTTCAGGAATGGCATTGGGTTCCAAAAGTCCTATTGGTCTTAGACGGGTACTCTTACTACGAAGACAGGTCGAACAGGATTGTACATAACGGTTCAGATCTCTTTTCATATTCGGCCAGTAGAAATGTCTCTGCAGATAGTCCAAAGTGCCTGAGGTACCCCTATGACCAGCCATTTTGGAATCGTGACACCAATTTAAAGCCAGTTTCCGGAAGTAGGAAGTAGGCAAATACAACTTGCCTTCCACAAGGTAGAGACCCTCCTTGATGTCGTATTGGATGTTGTGAGGGTGTTTCTCTAACTCAAATTTGCCTCCTGAAGCTTCTTTCACTTGACTCAGAAACGTGGTTAGTACTCCTATCCATCTTGATAGAAGAAACATCAGATCATGAGCACAATCAGATCCTGACATGTAGTCTCCTCGGCGGGACAGAGAGTCAGCGACAAGATTCTGACGCCCTGGAATGTAGGTAATATCAAAATCAAACTGGGCAAAAAAGTGGGCCCATCGAGCTTGACGTGTGTTGTAACACTCGAATTGTCGCAGTACTTGTAAGTTCTTATGATCGGTTCTGAGGGAAAATGGATGTTTACCTCCCTGTAGTAGATGTCGCCACTCCAAACAGGCTGATTTCTGGGCCAATAGTTCACGCTCAATGACGGAATAGTTCTTTTGGCTGGCATTGAGGGTTTTCGAGAAATAGGCAATAGGGTGTTCTACACCTTGATGTTCTTGTAACAGAACCGCCCCTATAGCAGAGGAGGAGGCGTCTGTCTCAACTATGAAGGGTTGGTCTTGATCTGGCTGTTGAAGGATGGGAGAGGTACAAAAGGCTTCCTTGAGTTGGCGAAAGCTGTCTTCACCTTTGTTGGACCAGAAAAACGGATTAGAAGATTTCTTGAGCAAGGTGGTAATGGGTATTATTCTGTGGGAGAAATTGGAGATGAATTTTCGGTAAAAGTTTGCCAGTCCTAGGAACCTTTGTACTTCCTTGATAGAGGTAGGAGAGGGCTATTCCAGGATGGCGGATACCTTGCGAGGGTCCATGGCGATACCCTGACTCGACAATATGAATCCCAGATATGGAATAGAGGCTGCAGAAAACACGCATTTGTCGAGCTTGACCGAGAGACGGTTGTCTCTTAATCTCTGGAAAACCTCTTTGACATGGCCTTCATGTTCTTCCGTAGTCCTGGAGTACACTAGGATATCGTCGAGGTAGACTATGGTGGTCTGGCACAGTAAATCTGAAAATAGTCTGTCCATAAAGTGCTGGAAAACTGAAGGGGCATTTACTAATCCAAATGGCATCACCTGGTATTCGTATAGCCCATAAGGAGTCCTGAACGCTGTCTTCCATTCATCCCCCTTTTGAATCCGGAGAAGGTGGTAGGCGTTCCGGAGATCCAACTTGGTAAAAACCGTGGCGCCATGAACGGCTTGAAAGATTTCGGAAATGAGTGGCATAGGGTATCTGTCCTTAATGGTCACCTTGTTCAGACCACTGTAATCGATACAGGGTCTTAATTCCTGTGAGTCCTTCTTGGGGATGAAAAACAGCGAAGCTCCTGTCGGAAATTTCGATGGTCTTATGAGCCCATTGGCCAAATTGTTATCCAGGTATTCCCGGAGGAAGTGTCTCTCTCTGAGTGATAGAGGAAACATCCTACAAAACGGTACTAATGCTCCTGGGACAAGGTCTAAGCAGCAATCTTCCGGTCTATGAGGAGGTAATTCGCTAGGAGATTTCTCAGTCACTACTTCAGCGTATTCCTGGAGGCGATGAGGAAGGCAGTGGATAAGTCTGCAGTCGTAGATACTGGTGGTCTGGACGGTCTCGAACCTTGGCTCTGGGAGGCATTCGGCTTTACAGAAAGAGGACTGAAAGCTCAGTATGTTCTTAGTCCAATCTATGTGAGGGTTATGTCTTCTGAGCCACCCTATCCCCAGTATGATAGGAAAATGAGCTGCTCGAATGATATCGAATGAGATCATTTCAGAATGTTGCTGAATGCGTAGGTTTAGCTCTTCAGTGGTGTGTGTGATCATGCCGGAACTCAAAGGTTCTCCGTCAACACCCTCTACCTTCTGGTCCTCTTGTTTCGCCAGGCGGTTGATACCCTTCTGTTCTGCCCACAAGGTGTCGATGAAGTTGCCGGCAGCACCACAATCATGCAAGGCCTGGGTTAAGATCTCAGTCTTGCCCAACGTTAAGGTAACAGTAAGAACCATCAGCCTGGAATCCTCTGGAGTACTAGAAGAAGACACGAAAGAGTTGTGTAAGGACTTGAGATGGCCCCTCGGGAGTGCGTCCTAACACTTACCGAGGGCGCTCGTTTCCCGAACGTCTTGGTGGGACATCTGGGCAGTCACGCAGCAAATGATTAGAGGCTCCACAGTACATACACATATTGCCATCTCGTCTCCTCTTACGTTCCTCCGGGGTGAGCGGGGCTCGAGCTGTTCCTATTTGCATTGGTTCCTCTTTGCCTTGGCGAGAAGACGGTACATAAGAAGGTGACTGAGTCTCAGGGGGAGTGTAACTGAAGAATTTGGTCTTCTTTCTTTCAGACCGCTGTTCTGACAGTCGAAAATCAATCCGAAGAGTGGTAGTTATAAGATCCGAAAAAGATGTTGGGCGATCTATTCATGCCAAATCGCCCTTGAGATCCTCTCTCAGCCCTCGACGAAAAATGGCGTACTGAGCATGTTCCTGCCAGCCAGCTTCGGCGGCTATCTGCTTAAAGGTGGTAATATAGGAGAGTAAGTCTGTGTTGCCTTGTCGGATATCCAAGAGATCTTCGGATGCCAGGAAGGTACTTTCCGTACGCAAAAAGGTCTGCTGGAGTAAAGTCTTGAAATCATCATAATTCTGTAGTACAGGATCGGGTTGATTAACCAAAGGAGTGGCCCAAGCCAGGGCATTACCCGTCATGTGGGTAATCATGAATCCTACCTTGGCATGATCGGAGGCGAATTTCTGAGGACGGAAGGAAAAGTGCAGATTGCATGCATCGAGGAATTCCTTTACTCGCTTAGGCGAACAATCGAATTTGCCTGACACCAAAGGAAGCGAGGGTAGATCTGAAGAAGGTCGTTCTCTATCAGTCATTCTTTGTTGTAGTGCTGCATTGGCAGCCTTAAGGTTCTGAACTTCCAGGTTAAGGTTTTGGACGGCAGCTACAAGTTCCTGCACTTGCTGGGAAATTGCCATCTCGGTTTCTTGTTGGCGTTGCAAACTGTCACTAACGTCGGTTATATCTTCTTCTTCAGATGAGAAAGCAGATTCTCCCCCTTCCCCCAACTCCTCACCTTCCACCTTCTTCTTGAGTTTTCCTTCCTTGTGTCTTGAAGGCTTCTCCTTTTTTTTATGAAGATAAGGGCGCCCTCGATAGGATGCCACTGTGCCACTAAAATAGGGGCAACAGGGGCGTTCACACCGGGAGCGCCACCCAGGGGAAAAAGCCAAAGGCACAAAAAAACCCTAAAGACTCCTTCAGGTAGAATTGACAAAGCAGGCTGGAACGCTGGAGAATGGTATGTGATGGAAGAGTAGACCAACCAACCGGCACAGGTTGGAACCAGAAGAACCAGCGAGGTACCAGGGGAACACCAAGGCAGTTCGGTAGGTAAACACGGGACTGTTAACAGCAGTTCCAATAAGGTACAAGGGAGTAGTAAAGGCAGTCCGGTGAGCAGGCACGGGTCAGAACCAGCAGATCCAACAAGGTACAAGGGAGTAGCAAAGGCAGTCCGGTGAGAAGGCACGCGTCAGTGAACCAGCAGATCCAACCAAGTAACAAGGTTGCTTCAAAGGAAATCAGGAAGCAGACCAATGAAGAAAGGATGAATGGAAGGAAACAGGCGAGGAGGAAAAAATAAGGAAAAGGACTAGAAACAGCAGCGGACAGAAAAAAGGAGGAGGAAAAAAAGGGAAGGGAAGGTAGGCAGCGAAACAGGGAGGAAAGAAGGGAAAAACTAACTAGAATCAATGGAGAGGCAGAGTAACCCTAGCAAGGCAAGAAAGTCAAGAAATAATGCTAGCGGAAAACCACGGGAGCGGCAGCAACACAGTAAGGAACCCGGAACGTTGCAACGCGCACGTAACCCGGAAGCGGTGGTATATATACCTCCGCCCACGTACGCGCGCAACGTCCAGGACGGCGTAGGGATCGCTGAGCAAGAAATCAATGATGGACTGTCTCACCAGCGATCCTGCGCCAGCGATTCCACACCCGCCATCCCTGCCGCGATGTGACAGCATGGTTGTGGAAGAAGTTGTAAACCAACTGTGTTGCACGTCAAAAGACTTACCCAAAAAAACGTTGTTGTTTCAACTTTCCCCGTTGAGGATTCAATAATAATTAATAATTTGGCATTTATATAGCGCTACGAACCCTCAGGTATCTGAGCGCTGCTTATTATTACCCACGGTGTGTGGTGCTGATTTAAGTGTGGAAAGTGTGGAACAATCCTCACCAGAGTATAAGTTGTAGTAGTAGTAGACAGAGTTTTATCCTGGCAGGTGAGTAGACCAGGAAAGGGACAAGTAGTGGTTAGTCCTGGCAGGCGAGCGGACCAGAAATAAGCTGATTTGAAGTATTGTGAATGTGGTAGAATGTGGTGGTGGAAAAGTTGCAATTCCACGACTGTGTTATGATGAACTGTTGTATAACCATCCTGACTAAAGTATACATAATGAGGCCAGGTTTTTCTGTTTTAATCACTTCGACTCCATAATTCCCACATCAAAGGAGCGCCTAAACTCACCTACACATTGATGGGATTTCTGGTATAGACTTCTCAAACAATTCATGATGATCTTATATGGTTCTTATGGCACAAGCCTCAAAGGACCCGCTCTGATTATCCCTTCAACCCGAGTTTGTGAGTGTATTAGTCCATAGTTCAATAAACTTCACCACCATCTTGTGATTCCACTTGAAGGTGAGCCCTCCACTGGCTGGCAAAAGGCATGCAAGATCGGGTCTCAATTCAACGTTACTGAGGGAAAGGTCCAAGAGGAACGACAAAAGTAGGTGATCACCCAAACCTGGATCTATGTGGGACAAGGGGCCACATTTAGCCCTTTGACCTGAAGAAATATAAAAGTAGTCAATCTTAGAGGATCGAGAACCACTATGTCAAGTATAGTGTAAGAAATCTATGGAGAACGGACACTCCAAATGAGTCATGTCCCAATCCCCAAGAAAACTATCCCAACTTATCCCTCTTTGTACATCAAAACGTAAGAGGATAGGGGTAGCTTTAGCGTTGTTATAGGCTGATCCCTCCACATAATTTGAGTTGTAGTCACCTCCCAGAATTGTAGAATTGTCGTTTCCTTTGTAAACCAATCCTCAAAGAGACCACCCAGACTGGCCAGAATGGATTCCAATGCAACCCAGTGTTAACCAATAAGATAGAGGGTTGAGTACCGCCAGCAACCACTCAGAGTGGTATATTAGTTCACACGTCATCCGTAAATTGCAGTCTATGGCCATAGCCAGGCCGCCCCTGGACTGTCCCAGCTCAGCTTTTACTGCAGGGCGTGTGAATGTATGGTAACCCTCCAAGTCAAAGTGAGTGGTTGACATATTCTCCCACCCGAGGTACATTTTCCCAAAGTTTAGATATGTTTAATGGACCACAAACATTCCATGAGATCACCTCTGCACTAGTATTGCTAGGATTGACCCAGTCTCTGTCTGATGACTTCAAAGGTTTTGAGAGCGGAACCCACCAACGACCAGCCCTGCCCATTTTGCGAAAGATTAGAATTTAGTGCGGTAGGATCCCTTACACCTTTGGTATCCCCTAGAGTACCCTCCCTAGAATCCTTCACACAGAGTTCCTGTCATTTAAAATCCAGGAATACCTTAGCATCATCGGCAGTTTTCAGACCAGATAATTCATAATCTAGACGCCTGAGGTTGGCCTGCTGCTCCCAAACCACATTAGACACTATTTCTGAATGAAAGTAACAGGTCATACCATGGTTATTCACGAGGGAATCAATGTCATCCGATGTAATGGACCTCAAATGGGGAATTAGTTGGAAAATGGCCAATAATCTAGACCTATTGCACCTACTTGAGTCGTTGGATTCCCGTCATAATATCTTTGATGGACAACGCTCCTCAGGTGCCCTCCCAGACTGCAAATGAGCTCCCTCTTTGTCCACCCCTCTGCCTTGGTTTTCGCCATCACTCCAAGGGGTGAACAATAGGCAACCCAAGGCATCCGCAGTTGGATTATTACTAAGTTCTGAGCCTACCGTGGCACCCCCTGTCATTTGAATGGTCTGGCTAGCCACGGTCACCCGTGCGAGGTTTTTATTCATGATCTTCCTAAATGAAGTGATCTTAGTTTGTTTAGTGTGCATGCTATGTAGGGCCCCTGTGGCTCACACAACACAATGTGCTGTGGGGTGTCCGACAGCTGAGTATCCGACTCAGTAGACAAGGTCTCATGACCAGTATCAGTGCCCCTATCGCATCTCCCCACCATACTGCCAGATGGCTGAACTACAGACGTAATTGTGTTGGCTGGGAGAGTTGCCGTCATGGGGCATATCTAGCTTACCCCGTGAGGAAACTTGTGCCCCTTTGATAAGGTTGCCCCCCACCCCCATTTGTTACGCACTTCTAGGTTGTTGGTTATAGTCAATCAATTCGTCAAACTTGGGCAGTTGATGCAATCCATTTAAAGATGAGTTATGACACTTCGCCTTGACATGCCAGCATATTTTTTCTTTCTTGTGGTGTTTCGATTTCTTAGTACATTTTTTCCCTTTAGAAGTTAAATTGTTACTGTTCAAATCAATGGTGGCCTCTTGATCAACCCTTTCCAACAGATTGTCTACCGGTGGAGAAGAAGCCTCAAACCCCCTTGCAGACTTTATGTCATGATCCCAGGCAGTGAGCATAGTCCTCATTCAGGCAGTCAGGCTAGGCAGGGAACATTATATCAATCAGCAGGTCAAAGGTGGGTGTTAGCCTGGCACATATGGTATTTACAACATCCACAGCATATACTTCCATAGACTACCGTGATGTTCAACAGTAATTTCGTACACTTAACATGGCTGCCGCAAAACCCATTTACAAATAGCAGCATGGTTCTACGTAAGCCCCGCCTCTGCTGGAACACACGCTTCGCGTCTGCTCCGCTGACAGCGGGTAACGCCACAAGTGTTTCTCCTCACAGAACCTGTGAAGAAATGGAGATAATAGAGACGAACAAGTTACTTCTTACCTTGTAACGTTCTTTCGACGGGATGTTCCTCTGACGTATTCCTCATCTTAGATATCTCCTTCCAGCTCTGCTGGCCTCGGAAAATTTTTTCTCTAGAGGGCGCTGCGCGTCGACGTCCTCCGAGTCGATGTCCCTCGACAGCCGCCGTATCGACGTCGACGTCATCCTGCCTATAAAGGCCGCGCGCAGCGTCCGTTGCTCAGTTCCGTTTTGTAGCCCACTGTGAGAGATGGGCCTCAACGACCGGTGGGGGGTGTCTGTACTTCCGCTCCCTATATGGTGGAGGGGAGGCACAGGAGACCCCAGCCAAGATTCTCTATTCGGTAGCAATGGTCGAGCAATCAAGGCCTAGCTTCTCAGGAGGTGATGCAGGCTGGTTCTTAAGTACAGTGTATCCCCAAGCCCCCACAAAGGAATATCCACACTCTGTATTGGTTAGAACACAGTCTTTATATAATCAATAGTTAAGGTTATGTACATTCATCATGATAACTCACTTTGTACTCCGGCAAAATCTACAATGACAAATATTTACAATCCTAAAGTGGTACCACCCTAGATCTCATTGAAGTGCATGAACAATACTGTACGATGCCACACAGACCAATAGAGTGAAACCAGCAATAGAGAGAGGAGAGAAAATAAGATGGTGGAGCAATAGGCAAGATACTGGCCCCTACCACTGGGCACAGTTCTGTGTGGAGATCCCCCCACCTGGGCAACCTGTAAAGAAAGATATAGCACAAGCCCAGTCCATATATTGCTCTGCAAGTCTTATTCTCTCCTATAGTGTTTTTACCCCCCCAATGCACCTGGTGGAGTCGAGCTCCTCGAAGGCGTCGACAAACGTCGAGGAACTCGCTGTTCGGCGACGGGGAATCGACGGCCCTTCTTGAATGCCTTCCCTTTCAGGCGGGAGGCACGGGGCGTCGAACGTCCGTCGACAAACGAGGTAGAACGATGTCGAAGAGGCGGCAGCTTCGTCCGAGCGGTGCTCGTCGGCGTCGGGGCGTCGGCGTCCTGCAAGGCGGAGGTGTGCGGGGTACCTCGATGACAATAGTTCTGGACCGCAAAGATTGTAGAGACGGGAGCCCAGCAAGGGCGTCGAGTCGTCCGATTCTTTGAGGTCGTCGGGTGGCGGGAAACCCACCGGCAGGTTTCTCCTCGGCGCGTTGGTCGGCCTCGACTTTCTCCGGCAGGATAAGCGGTCGACGATGCGGTCGAGAGAGTCCTTCGATTGAATGTTCTTAGGCAAAGGAGCGGACGGCTCCGGTCGTCGGTGGCACGGCGTCAAGTGGTTCCCACGGCTGGGCAACACAACTTCGACGGGCCTCCAGCGGTTACACAAACCTGCGAACCCTGGTCGACGGCAATGGACTTCGACGGCGTCGATGTCCGGGTGCTTTACTTCGATCTCCTCAGCGGTCCCGGGTCGACAGCCTTTCGAGGGTCTGTCTTCCAGGGCGCTTCGGCGAAGATGGAGCGGTGCTCGATGGTCCCTCAGAGCACGGGAAGAGGGCGCCTTACCAGGTCCTCTCTCGGGACAGCCCTCGACGATCTCGTTAGCCTTCGGATCGGTCGAAACAAATGCCACAGCAAGTCTTCTTCTTCCAGCTGGACGTCGAGGATCAGCAGTTCCAGTTACTCGTAGAGTAGAGACTCAGCTCCCTGGCTGCTTCAGGAGCACAATGGTCGCTTCTCAACCAAAGGTCCCTTCTGAACACTTTTCCAGTGGTGAGAGGTCCCCAGATATACTATCCTCTCTCTCATCCACGCTGCTGGCACACACTCAGCAGCCAATCATACTGCAGGGCATTCATGCAGTCAGTCAGCCAATCAGGCACACAGTGCATTCAGGCCACACTCCTCCCTTCCAGACACTCACAACAGGGAATGTGGATTGGGACAAGTACCCAGCCATTCAACACTACACACTGCATTCAGGCCAGTTTCGGGCAGGGTTGTCTCGGTCTTTGTCTCTCATGCCAGAAACCAGACAACCACAACAAGAAGTGTATATTGGTCACACACCCCATTCACCCAGGTCCCACCCACAGGAGGTACCCACAACATACAGTCACTGGGAAGGCTCCAGTCAGTCTAGCTGGGCCTTCACAACAATACCATACATGGAACTTCCACCCAACAGCCAGTCAGGGGGAAGGGACAGAGACAGGGCTTCCCAGGACTTTGGGAAAACAAGATAACAGGCTATAGAAAGCAAGAGGCCACAGGGGCCATCTTGTTTTCTATTAGGAATCAACAGATCCCAATGGCAGGGCCAGGGTATCCCAAAATGGAGGACACCCGGAGCACCTGTCAAATTCAGCACGGAGCTGCCACCAGCCCATACCCTGCTCTGGGGCCACCCACAGGTGCCCAAAAACATACACTAGGGGCACAGGGTTGCACCCCTACCCATGGGCGCCATAAGGGTATCCCATGGGTCTGTTCACCAAACCAAAAGAGAGAGCTGCACTGCCAGGAGTCCCACATGGACTCCGGGGCAGAAAACATAACAGAACACACGGTAAAAACAGAAAAAGGACAAGGATTCAGAGGCCCTGTCCCTCAGATGCATTTCCAGCATCACAGTCGCCCCCCCCAGACTGAGGTGGAGGGTGTCTAATCTCCCACGGGATAGACACCCTCATCCAGACGGTCAACATACCTTCTGGAAAGGCCATCTGCATTATCGTGACTCTTCCCTGGTCTGTGCTCTATGGTGAAGTCTAGCCCTTACAAGCTAATGGACCACCTGAGCAATTTCGGGTTCTCACCCTTCATCTGCATAAGCCACTTCAGGGGCTTATGATCTGTTTGGACCTTGAAGGTAGACCCCGTAAGGTAGGGCCTAAAACGCCTAAGGCTCCAAACTATACTAAAACACTCCTTTTCAACAGTAGCCCACCTAAGTTCTCTACCCTTGAGTTGTCTACTGATGAATATGATAGGGTGTTCTCTCCCTTTGTCATCTAACTGGGACAAGACAGCTCCAATTCCGGTGTCGCAGGCATCCGTCTGGACGATAAAGGGTCGGCTGTAGTCAGGTGCACTCAACACAGGTGCCCTACACAGACTTTCTTTCAAGCCATCAAAGGCCCTCTGACAGTCTTCGGTCCAATTAACCTTCCTAGGCTGCTTGGGTGACGTTAGAGCTGTCAGAGGTGCAGCTATGGTCCCATAGTCTGCCATGAAATTGCGATAGTACCCAGTTAGGCCCAAAAAAGCTCTCACCTGGGTTTGAGTAGTGGGAGTCTCCCAGTTCTGTACATCCTGTACTTTACTGGCGAGAGGTTGGATTTGACCCCCTCCTACCTCATGACCAAGATAGGTAACTTTCCCCTGAGCTATCTGGCACTTGGTAGCCTTGATAGTGAGGTTAGCCCTTTTCAAGGCCTGCAACACCCTATCCAGATGTGTCAAATGTTCTTCCCAGGTGGAACTGTAGACGACAATGTCGTCTAAGTAAGCCACACAAAAGGCTTCCAGCCCACTGAGCGCATGGTTGACCAATCTCTGGAAGGTGGCAGGGGCATTCTTCAACCCAAAAGGCATGACCCTAAACTGGTAGAGTCCCTCAGGTGTTGAGAAGGCCGTCTTTTCCTTGGCATGGTCCGTCAGAGCTATTTGCCAATAGCCTGAAGTGAGGTCAAAGGTGCTCACAAACTTGGCAGCACCTATGGTGTCCACGAGCTCATCAGCCCTGGGCAATGGGTGTGCGTCAGTCTTGGTGACGGCATTGACTCCTCGGTAGTCCACACAGAACCTCCAATCCTTGGTACCCGCCTGGGAACTTGCCTTGGGGACAAGGACCACTGGACTGGACCAGGGACTGGTTGAGGGTTCAATAACACCCAGATCCAACATCTTGGCGACCTCAGCCTGGATGTGGTTCTTAACGGTATCTGACATACGGTAGCACCTGCTTTTGACAGGCACACTGTCACCAGTGTCAATTTCGTGCTTACACCACGGTGTAAGGCCTGGCTTCAGTGAAAACAGAGAGGCGTACTGTTGGAGCAAAGCCCTACAGGCCCTCTGTTGCTCGGTTGTCAAATCTGGAGAGAGATGTACTCCCTCCACTGAGCCATCCTGAGGGTTGCTATGCAGCAAATCAGGAAGGGGCTCACTCTCATCCTCTTCTTGCCCAGAAGCTAGCAAGAGACATGAGACTTCCGCTTCGCCTGTGGAAAGGCTTGAGCCTGTTGACATGGAATAGCTGAGGGGCTACCCCAGGGGCTCCCATGTCAACCAGATAATTGACTTCGCCCATCTTGGAGATGATCCTGAAGGGTCCAGTCCACTTGTCTGCCAAAGCCCTAGGCTTGGTAGGCTCCATCACAAGGATTTCCTGTCCCGGAGTCCAATCCACTTGCGAGGCTTTAAGGTCATGCCAGTACTTATTCAATTCCTGGCTGGCCTTGAGATTTGCTGTTGCCTGACCCATCATCTGCGTCATCCTCCGTCTGAGGCCTAACACATAGTCCCCCACTTGCTTGGCGGGACCCGGAGGGGTGGCTTCCAGGCCTTCTCTGATCAAGGCGAGGGGCCCCCTTACGGGATGTCCAAAGAGTAACTCAAAGGGGCTGAAACCAACACCCTCTTGAGGTACCTCCCTGTAAGCAAACAGCAGGCATGGCAGGAGGAGATCCCATTTCCTCCTTAGGGGTTCTTCCAAAGCCCCTAGCATGCCCTTGAGAGTTTTATTAAATATCTCAACCAGACCATTGGTCTGGGGGTGGTAAGAGGTGGAGAACTTGTAGGTTACCCCGCACTCTTTCCACATGGTCTTCATGTAACTCGACATGAAGTTGGATCCTCTGTCAGAGACAACCTCCTTGGGGAATCCAACACGGGTGAAAATGCCCAGGAGAGCCCGGGCAACCACCTTGGCCGTAACCGTCCGAAGGGGTATCGCCTCAGGGTACCTGGTGGCATGATCTACCAAGACCAGGATGAACCGATGTCCACCTGAAGTGGGAGGGTCAAGGGGACCGACGATGTCGATGCCCACCCTCTCAAATGGGGTGCCAACCACTGGCAACGGCTGCAGTGGGGCAATGACACTGCCTCCAGTCTTGCCAGACAACTGACAAGTTGGGCAGGTCCTGCAGTGGGACTCCACCTCTACTCCCATCCGTGGCCAGTAGAAATGGGCAGAGAGCCTCTGCTTAGTCTTCTTGGTCCCAAGATGACCAGCCAATGGCACCTCATGCGCCAACTGCAGTAGGAAGGGCCTGTAAACCTGGGGTACCACCAACCTCTTGCGGGCACCAGGTTCAGGCTTAGTGGGCTCACTAACAAGGAGCTCACCCTCCCAATAAATCCGGAAATTCCTAGGCACCTCTCCTTGTGCCTGGGCCAGGGCCCGTTTCCTCAGTCCCTCGAGAGAGTGGCACTCTCTCTGTCCCTTACAGAAGTCCGCCCGGGAGGGTCCCCCTTCAGCTAACAAGCATTGAAGGTCGGGATGATCCTCCGGGTTAAGAACCTCTCCCACAGGAGAGTCTTCTGCCTCTTCTCCCAAAGGAGTTGAGTTTGGGTTTTCCACTGGACCCAGCCCGTCCGGAGCATGGATCCCAATGGGTGCAGCAGGAAGAGAAGGTGCTCCCTCCACAGGGGTGGCCTTCTTGGTCTTCCTCCTTCTTGCCTTAGGCCTCGCCTTTGGCTCGGGTATCTGACCCACAGCCAGACCCGGTGTCACCTGTGATCTAGTGACGGCAGCAGCAGTCATGGGAAGACCATCGCGAGATCAACCCCAACTCTACTAGATCATTCCCTAACAAAATGTTAGCAGGGACATTGTCCTGAACCAGGACAGGAAGCTTCGCTGTCTTGTCGCCAATCATGAGTGTGACTAAGGCTACAGGTGATAATTTGGGAGGCCCACCAGCTAACCTGGTGGTTTGCAGAGGAGCACCTTCATAGTCCTCTGGCCTGAGCAGGGTCCTGTCCACCACTGTCATGCTTGCCCCAGTGTCTCTCAAACCAGTAGAAGGCTGGCCATTCAAGAGGACACTTCTCAAAAATCTACGGGTGTTCTGTGGGATAGTCGCCAGTACTTCTGCATACTGGTCCCAGGCCCCAAGGGACACTAAGGAAATCTCTACCGGAGCACCAAAGGTGATACCGGCAGAGGAGGGGAGGACAGTGGCCTCCACCTCAGACACGGGGTAAGGGTAGGTCAGGCTGACAGCCTGTACTCCAAGTGCCTTACCTTTACACTTGGGGTCACCCCTTTTGTGATCCAGAGCCCCACAGTCCCAACAAGCGCCAGGAGTGCGGGGTACGGTACTGGAACCACTGGGAGCCTGCTTTGCAGCAGGTGGGCCACTACTCTTATTCCCACCCCCAGATGACTTATCCCCACTAGATTTTTGGGTCTTAGGAGAGGAAGGTTTTGGTTTACCCGACTGTGACTGCTTGGGGGACTCCTCAGCTTTCTGAGAGGCCCCCTTCTCCTTATCCTTGTCCTTCCCACTGGAGTCCTTAGGGGACACCCGGTGGGAGACCCACTTGTCAGCCAACCTAGCCAGCTTAAAGGGGTCCAAAATGTTCTGGTCAGCCACATACTGACGCAGCTCTGGTGAACAGGCTTCAGAGAAATGCTCAAAAAACAAGAGGTGGGACAATTCAACAAAAGTCTTAACCTTGTATCCATCGATCCACCCCATCATGTTCATGTGCGCAGCACTCACCCAGTCAACCCAAGACATATTCTCCTTTTTCTTAAAATCCCTGAACCTTCTAAGGTATTGGGTAGGTGTCTTGCCGAACTTGGCAATCAAAGCAGACTTCATACACTCGTACTGACCCCTTTCTTCCACACTCAGCTTCAGAATACAGTCATACCCGGTTTGAGGCACTCTGCTTAACAAACACTTCGCCCAATCTCTTTTATCCACATCATGAATCGCACAAGCCATTTCAAACGCTTCAATCCATTGGAGGATATCCGAACCCTCCACAAATACACCAACCAAATCTTTCATAAACTTGGTCCCGGGGACCTGACACTCTCACTGGATCTAGCTGAAGTCTCCACTCTAGCTTTCTCTAGCTGGATCCTCTGACATTCAGTGTCCTGGCTCTTGAGTTCAAGGTCCTTATTTTTGAGTGCAACTTGTTGAGCCAACTCCTCTTTCTTAAGCCCAGCATCTATTTCCAACTTGCGGTATTCAAAGGCCAATTTCATCCTTAATAACTCAAGCTCTAAGGAATTGCTGGAGTTTGGAACAGAGGCAGCAGGAATGGCGGCATTCCCAGAAACAGATTCAGCTGAAACCCCAGGGGCAGAGTCCTCATTGGTTGCATTCCCCCCTTCATCAAGAGTTTCACTATCAGTCTGGTAGTCCACCAGGGCAGCTATCAACTCAGCCCTAGACTTATCCACAAAGTCTAACTCCCTAGCTTCACAAGCACTCTGGAGAGCCTCCAAGCTCATCCGAGTTAATTTGCCATTCGCAATAGACTCCATTGTTTGTAATGCAGTTATCTTGTACACAACTAAACCTTAATTCAATAAAGGGCAAATATCCTTTGTAAGTGGCACAGTTATACACTGATTCTTAAAACCATAAGCATCCCACCGCTTGCCACCAGTGTGAGAGACGGGCCTCAACGACCGGTGGGGGGTGTCTGTACTTCCGCTCCCTATATGGTGGAGGGGAGGCACAGGAGACCCCAGCCAAGATTCTCTATTCGGTAGCAATGGTCGAGCAATCAAGGCCTAGCTTCTCAGGAGGTGATGCAGGCTGGTTCTTAAGTACAGTGTATCCCCAAGCCCCCACAAAGGAATATCCACACTCTGTATTGGTTAGAACACAGTCTTTATATAATCAATAGTTAAGGTTATGTACATTCATCATGATAACTCACTTTGTACTCCGGCAAAATCTACAATGACAAATATTTACAATCCTAAAGTGGTACCACCCTAGATCTCATTGAAGTGCATGAACAATACTGTATGATGCCACACAGACCAATAGAGTGAAACCAGCAATAGAGAGAGGAGAGAAAATAAGATGGTGGAGCAATAGGCAAGATACTGGCCCCTACCACTGGGCACAGTTCTGTGTGGGGATGCCCCCACCTGGGCAACCTGTAAAGAAAGATATAGCACAAGCCCAGTCCATATATTGCTCTGCAAGTCTTATTCTCTCCTATAGTGTTTTTACCCCCCCAATGTACCTGGTGGAGTCGAGCTCCTCGAAGGCGTCGACAAACGTCGAGGAACTCGCTGTTCGGCGACGGGGAATCGACGGCCCTTCTTGAATGCCTTCCCTTTCAGGCGGGAGGCACGGGGCGTCGAACGTCCGTCGACAAACGAGGTAGAACGATGTCGAAGAGGCGGCAGCTTCGTCCGAGCCGTGCTCGTCGGCGTCGGGGCGTCGGCGTCCTGCAAGGCGGAGGTGTGCGGGGCACCTCGATGACAATAGTTCTGGACTGCAAAGATTGTAGAGACGGGAGCCCAGCAAGGGCGTCGAGTCGTCCGATTCTTTGAGGTCGTCGGGTGGCGGGAAACCCACCGGCAGGTTTCTCCTCGGCGCGTTGGTCGGCCTCGACTTTCTCCGGCAGGATAAGCGGTCGACGATGCGGTCGAGAGAGTCCTTCGATTGAATGTTCTTAGGCAAAGGAGCGGACGGCTCCGGTCGTCGGTGGCACGGCGTCAAGTGGTTCCCACGGCTGGGCAACACAACTTCGACGGGCCTCCAGCGGTTACACAAACCTGCGAACCCTGGTCGACGGCAATGGACTTCGACGGCGTCGATGTCCGGGTGCTTTACTTCGATCTCCTCAGCGGTCCCGGGTCGACAGCCTTTCGAGGGTCTGTCTTCCAGGGCGCTTCGGCGAAGATGGAGCGGTGCTCGATGGTCCCTCAGAGCACGGGAAGAGGGCGCCTTACCAGGTCCTCTCTCGGGACAGCCCTCGACGATCTCGTTAGCCTTCGGATCGGTCGAAACAAATGCCACAGCAAGTCTTCTTCTTCCAGCTGGACGTCGAGGATCAGCAGTTCCAGTTACTCGTAGAGTAGAGACTCAGCTCCCTGGCTGCTTCAGGAGCACAATGGTCGCTTCTCAACCAAAGGTCCCTTCTGAACACTTTTCCAGTGGTGAGAGGTCCCCAGATATACTATCCTCTCTCTCATCCACGCTGCTGGCACACACTCAGCAGCCAATCATACTGCAGGGCATTCATGCAGTCAGTCAGCCAATCAGGCACACAGTGCATTCAGGCCACACTCCTCCCTTCCAGACACTCACAACAGGGAATGTGGATTGGGACAAGTACCCAGCCATTCAACACTACACACTGCATTCAGGCCAGTTTCGGGCAGGGTTGTCTCGGTCTTTGTCTCTCATGCCAGAAACCAGACAACCACAACAAGAAGTGTATATTGGTCACACACCCCATTCACCCAGGTCCCACCCACAGGAGGTACCCACAACATACAGTCACTGGGAAGGCTCCAGTCAGTCTAGCTGGGCCTTCACAACAATACCATACATGGAACTTCCACCCAACAGCCAGTCAGGGGGAAGGGACAGAGACAGGGCTTCCCAGGACTTTGGGAAAACAAGATAACAGGCTATAGAAAGCAAGAGGCCACAGGGGCCATCTTGTTTTCTATTAGGAATCAACAGATCCCAATGGCAGGGCCAGGGTATCCCAAAATGGAGGACACCCGGAGCACCTGTCAAATTCAGCACGGAGCTGCCACCAGCCCATACCCTGCTCTGGGGCCACCCACAGGTGCCCAAAAACATACACTAGGGGCACAGGGTTGCACCCCTACCCATGGGCGCCATAAGGGTATCCCATGGGTCTGTTCACCAAACCAAAAGAGAGAGCTGCACTGCCAGGAGTCCCACATGGACTCCGGGGCAGAAAACATAACAGAACACACGGTAAAAACAGAAAAAGGACAAGGATTCAGAGGCCCTGTCCCTCAGATGCATTTCCAGCATCACAGTCGCCCCCCCCAGACTGAGGTGGAGGGTGTCTAATCTCCCACGGGATAGACACCCTCATCCAGACGGTCAACATACCTTCTGGAAAGGCCATCTGCATTATCGTGACTCTTCCCTGGTCTGTGCTCTATGGTGAAGTCTAGCCCTTACAAGCTAATGGACCACCTGAGCAATTTCGGGTTCTCACCCTTCATCTGCATAAGCCACTTCAGGGGCTTATGATCTGTTTGGACCTTGAAGGTAGACCCCGTAAGGTAGGGCCTAAAACGCCTAAGGCTCCAAACTATACTAAAACACTCCTTTTCAACAGTAGCCCACCTAAGTTCTCTACCCTTGAGTTGTCTACTGATGAATATGATAGGGTGTTCTCTCCCTTTGTCATCTAACTGGGACAAGACAGCTCCAATTCCGGTGTCGCAGGCATCCGTCTGGACGATAAAGGGTCGGCTGTAGTCAGGTGCACTCAACACAGGTGCCCTACACAGACTTTCTTTCAAGCCATCAAAGGCCCTCTGACAGTCTTCGGTCCAATTAACCTTCCTAGGCTGCTTGGGTGACGTTAGAGCTGTCAGAGGTGCAGCTATGGTCCCATAGTCTGCCATGAAATTGCGATAGTACCCAGTTAGGCCCAAAAAAGCTCTCACCTGGGTTTGAGTAGTGGGAGTCTCCCAGTTCTGTACATCCTGTACTTTACTGGCGAGAGGTTGGATTTGACCCCCTCCTACCTCATGACCAAGATAGGTAACTTTCCCCTGAGCTATCTGGCACTTGGTAGCCTTGATAGTGAGGTTAGCCCTTTTCAAGGCCTGCAACACCCTATCCAGATGTGTCAAATGTTCTTCCCAGGTGGAACTGTAGACGACAATGTCGTCTAAGTAAGCCACACAAAAGGCTTCCAGCCCACTGAGCGCATGGTTGACCAATCTCTGGAAGGTGGCAGGGGCATTCTTCAACCCAAAAGGCATGACCCTAAACTGGTAGAGTCCCTCAGGTGTTGAGAAGGCCGTCTTTTCCTTGGCATGGTCCGTCAGAGCTATTTGCCAATAGCCTGAAGTGAGGTCAAAGGTGCTCACAAACTTGGCAGCACCTATGGTGTCCACGAGCTCATCAGCCCTGGGCAATGGGTGTGCGTCAGTCTTGGTGACGGCATTGACTCCTCGGTAGTCCACACAGAACCTCCAATCCTTGGTACCCGCCTGGGAACTTGCCTTGGGGACAAGGACCACTGGACTGGACCAGGGACTGGTTGAGGGTTCAATAACACCCAGATCCAACATCTTGGCGACCTCAGCCTGGATGTGGTTCTTAACGGTATCTGACATACGGTAGCACCTGCTTTTGACAGGCACACTGTCACCAGTGTCAATTTCGTGCTTACACCACGGTGTAAGGCCTGGCTTCAGTGAAAACAGAGAGGCGTACTGTTGGAGCAAAGCCCTACAGGCCCTCTGTTGCTCGGTTGTCAAATCTGGAGAGAGATGTACTCCCTCCACTGAGCCATCCTGAGGGTTGCTATGCAGCAAATCAGGAAGGGGCTCACTCTCATCCTCTTCTTGCCCAGAAGCTAGCAAGAGACATGAGACTTCCGCTTCGCCTGTGGAAAGGCTTGAGCCTGTTGACATGGAATAGCTGAGGGGCTACCCCAGGGGCTCCCATGTCAACCAGATAATTGACTTCGCCCATCTTGGAGATGATCCTGAAGGGTCCAGTCCACTTGTCTGCCAAAGCCCTAGGCTTGGTAGGCTCCATCACAAGGATTTCCTGTCCCGGAGTCCAATCCACTTGCGAGGCTTTAAGGTCATGCCAGTACTTATTCAATTCCTGGCTGGCCTTGAGATTTGCTGTTGCCTGACCCATCATCTGCGTCATCCTCCGTCTGAGGCCTAACACATAGTCCCCCACTTGCTTGGCGGGACCCGGAGGGGTGGCTTCCAGGCCTTCTCTGATCAAGGCGAGGGGCCCCCTTACGGGATGTCCAAAGAGTAACTCAAAGGGGCTGAAACCAACACCCTCTTGAGGTACCTCCCTGTAAGCAAACAGCAGGCATGGCAGGAGGAGATCCCATTTCCTCCTTAGGGGTTCTTCCAAAGCCCCTAGCATGCCCTTGAGAGTTTTATTAAATATCTCAACCAGACCATTGGTCTGGGGGTGGTAAGAGGTGGAGAACTTGTAGGTTACCCCGCACTCTTTCCACATGGTCTTCATGTAACTCGACATGAAGTTGGATCCTCTGTCAGAGACAACCTCCTTGGGGAATCCAACACGGGTGAAAATGCCCAGGAGAGCCCGGGCAACCACCTTGGCCGTAACCGTCCGAAGGGGTATCGCCTCAGGGTACCTGGTGGCATGATCTACCAAGACCAGGATGAACCGATGTCCACCTGAAGTGGGAGGGTCAAGGGGACCGACGATGTCGATGCCCACCCTCTCAAATGGGGTGCCAACCACTGGCAACGGCTGCAGTGGGGCAATGACACTGCCTCCAGTCTTGCCAGACAACTGACAAGTTGGGCAGGTCCTGCAGTGGGACTCCACCTCTACTCCCATCCGTGGCCAGTAGAAATGGGCAGAGAGCCTCTGCTTAGTCTTCTTGGTCCCAAGATGACCAGCCAATGGCACCTCATGCGCCAACTGCAGTAGGAAGGGCCTGTAAACCTGGGGTACCACCAACCTCTTGCGGGCACCAGGTTCAGGCTTAGTGGGCTCACTAACAAGGAGCTCACCCTCCCAATAAATCCGGAAATTCCTAGGCACCTCTCCTTGTGCCTGGGCCAGGGCCCGTTTCCTCAGTCCCTCGAGAGAGTGGCACTCTCTCTGTCCCTTACAGAAGTCCGCCCGGGAGGGTCCCCCTTCAGCTAACAAGCATTGAAGGTCGGGATGATCCTCCGGGTTAAGAACCTCTCCCACAGGAGAGTCTTCTGCCTCTTCTCCCAAAGGAGTTGAGTTTGGGTTTTCCACTGGACCCAGCCCGTCCGGAGCATGGATCCCAATGGGTGCAGCAGGAAGAGAAGGTGCTCCCTCCACAGGGGTGGCCTTCTTGGTCTTCCTCCTTCTTGCCTTAGGCCTCGCCTTTGGCTCGGGTATCTGACCCACAGCCAGACCCGGTGTCACCTGTGATCTAGTGACGGCAGCAGCAGTCATGGGAAGACCATCGCGAGATCAACCCCAACTCTACTAGATCATTCCCTAACAAAATGTTAGCAGGGACATTGTCCTGAACCAGGACAGGAAGCTTCGCTGTCTTGTCGCCAATCATGAGTGTGACTAAGGCTACAGGTGATAATTTGGGAGGCCCACCAGCTAACCTGGTGGTTTGCAGAGGAGCACCTTCATAGTCCTCTGGCCTGAGCAGGGTCCTGTCCACCACTGTCATGCTTGCCCCAGTGTCTCTCAAACCAGTAGAAGGCTGGCCATTCAAGAGGACACTTCTCAAAAATCTACGGGTGTTCTGTGGGATAGTCGCCAGTACTTCTGCATACTGGTCCCAGGCCCCAAGGGACACTAAGGAAATCTCTACCGGAGCACCAAAGGTGATACCGGCAGAGGAGGGGAGGACAGTGGCCTCCACCTCAGACACGGGGTAAGGGTAGGTCAGGCTGACAGCCTGTACTCCAAGTGCCTTACCTTTACACTTGGGGTCACCCCTTTTGTGATCCAGAGCCCCACAGTCCCAACAAGCGCCAGGAGTGCGGGGTACGGTACTGGAACCACTGGGAGCCTGCTTTGCAGCAGGTGGGCCACTACTCTTATTCCCACCCCCAGATGACTTATCCCCACTAGATTTTTGGGTCTTAGGAGAGGAAGGTTTTGGTTTACCCGACTGTGACTGCTTGGGGGACTCCTCAGCTTTCTGAGAGGCCCCCTTCTCCTTATCCTTGTCCTTCCCACTGGAGTCCTTAGGGGACACCCGGTGGGAGACCCACTTGTCAGCCAACCTAGCCAGCTTAAAGGGGTCCAAAATGTTCTGGTCAGCCACATACTGACGCAGCTCTGGTGAACAGGCTTCAGAGAAATGCTCAAAAAACAAGAGGTGGGACAATTCAACAAAAGTCTTAACCTTGTATCCATCGATCCACCCCATCATGTTCATGTGCGCAGCACTCACCCAGTCAACCCAAGACATATTCTCCTTTTTCTTAAAATCCCTGAACCTTCTAAGGTATTGGGTAGGTGTCTTGCCGAACTTGGCAATCAAAGCAGACTTCATACACTCGTACTGACCCCTTTCTTCCACACTCAGCTTCAGAATACAGTCATACCCGGTTTGAGGCACTCTGCTTAACAAACACTTCGCCCAATCTCTTTTATCCACATCATGAATCGCACAAGCCATTTCAAACGCTTCAATCCATTGGAGGATATCCGAACCCTCCACAAATACACCAACCAAATCTTTCATAAACTTGGTCCCGGGGACCTGACACTCTCACTGGATCTAGCTGAAGTCTCCACTCTAGCTTTCTCTAGCTGGATCCTCTGACATTCAGTGTCCTGGCTCTTGAGTTCAAGGTCCTTATTTTTGAGTGCAACTTGTTGAGCCAACTCCTCTTTCTTAAGCCCAGCATCTATTTCCAACTTGCGGTATTCAAAGGCCAATTTCATCCTTAATAACTCAAGCTCTAAGGAATTGCTGGAGTTTGGAACAGAGGCAGCAGGAATGGCGGCATTCCCAGAAACAGATTCAGCTGAAACCCCAGGGGCAGAGTCCTCATTGGTTGCATTCCCCCCTTCATCAAGAGTTTCACTATCAGTCTGGTAGTCCACCAGGGCAGCTATCAACTCAGCCCTAGACTTATCCACAAAGTCTAACTCCCTAGCTTCACAAGCACTCTGGAGAGCCTCCAAGCTCATCCGAGTTAATTTGCCATTCGCAATAGACTCCATTGTTTGTAATGCAGTTATCTTGTACACAACTAAACCTTAATTCAATAAAGGGCAAATATCCTTTGTAAGTGGCACAGTTATACACTGATTCTTAAAACCATAAGCATCCCACCGCTTGCCACCAGTGTGAGAGACGGGCCTCAACGACCGGTGGGGGGTGTCTGTACTTCCGCTCCCTATATGGTGGAGGGGAGGCACAGGAGACCCCAGCCAAGATTCTCTATTCGGTAGCAATGGTCGAGCAATCAAGGCCTAGCTTCTCAGGAGGTGATGCAGGCTGGTTCTTAAGTACAGTGTATCCCCAAGCCCCCACAAAGGAATATCCACACTCTGTATTGGTTAGAACACAGTCTTTATATAATCAATAGTTAAGGTTATGTACATTCATCATGATAACTCACTTTGTACTCCGGCAAAATCTACAATGACAAATATTTACAATCCTAAAGTGGTACCACCCTAGATCTCATTGAAGTGCATGAACAATACTGTATGATGCCACACAGACCAATAGAGTGAAACCAGCAATAGAGAGAGGAGAGAAAATAAGATGGTGGAGCAATAGGCAAGATACTGGCCCCTACCACTGGGCACAGTTCTGTGTGGGGATGCCCCCACCTGGGCAACCTGTAAAGAAAGATATAGCACAAGCCCAGTCCATATATTGCTCTGCAAGTCTTATTCTCTCCTATAGTGTTTTTACCCCCCCAATGTACCTGGTGGAGTCGAGCTCCTCGAAGGCGTCGACAAACGTCGAGGAACTCGCTGTTCGGCGACGGGGAATCGACGGCCCTTCTTGAATGCCTTCCCTTTCAGGCGGGAGGCACGGGGCGTCGAACGTCCGTCGACAAACGAGGTAGAACGATGTCGAAGAGGCGGCAGCTTCGTCCGAGCCGTGCTCGTCGGCGTCGGGGCGTCGGCGTCCTGCAAGGCGGAGGTGTGCGGGGCACCTCGATGACAATAGTTCTGGACTGCAAAGATTGTAGAGACGGGAGCCCAGCAAGGGCGTCGAGTCGTCCGATTCTTTGAGGTCGTCGGGTGGCGGGAAACCCACCGGCAGGTTTCTCCTCGGCGCGTTGGTCGGCCTCGACTTTCTCCGGCAGCATAAGCGGTCGACGATGCGGTCGAGAGAGTCCTTCGATTGAATGTTCTTAGGCAAAGGAGCGGACGGCTCCGGTCGTCGGTGGCACGGCGTCAAGTGGTTCCCACGGCTGGGCAACACAACTTCGACGGGCCTCCAGCGGTTACACAAACCTGCGAACCCTGGTCGACGGCAATGGACTTCGACGCCGTCGATGTCCGGGTGCTTTACTTCGATCTCCTCAGCGGTCCCGTCTCGGGTCGACAGCCTTTCGAGGGTCTGTCTTCCAGGGCGCTTCGGCGAAGATGGAGCGGAGCTCGATGGTCCCTCGGAGCACGGGAAGAGGGCGCCTTACCAGGTCCTCTCTCGGGTCAGCCCTCGACGATCTCGTCAGCCTTCGGATCGGTCGAAGCAAATGCCACAGCAAGTCTTCTTCTTCCAGCTGGACGTCGAGGATCAGCAGTTCCAGTTACTCGTAGAGTAGAGACTCAGCTCCCTGGCTGCTTCAGGAGCACAATGGTCGCTTCTCAACCAAAGGTCCCTTCTGAACACTTTTCCAGTGGTGAGAGGTCCCCAGATATACTATCCTCTCTCTCATCCACGCTGCTGGCACACACTCAGCAGCCAATCATACTGCAGGGCATTCATGCAGTCAGTCAGCCAATCAGGCACACAGTGCATTCAGGCCACACTCCTCCCTTCCAGACACTCACAACAGGGAATGTGGATTGGGACAAGTACCCAGCCATTCAACACTACACACTGCATTCAGGCCAGTTTCGGGCAGGGTTGTCTCGGTCTTTGTCTCTCATGCCAGAAACCAGACAACCACAACAAGAAGTGTATATTGGTCACACACCCCATTCACCCAGGTCCCACCCACAGGAGATACCCACAACATACAGTCACTGGGAAGGCTCCAGTCAGTCTAGCTGGGCCTTCACAACAATACCATACATGGAACTTCCACCCAACAGCCAGTCAGGGGGAAGGGACAGAGACAGGGCTTCCCAGGACTTTGGGAAAACAAGATAACAGGCTATAGAAAGCAAGAGGCCACAGGGGCCATCTTGTTTTCTATTAGGAATCAACAGATCCCAATGGCAGGGCCAGGGTATCCCAAAATGGAGGACACCCGGAGCACCTGTCAAATTCAGCACGGAGCTGCCACCAGCCCATACCCTGCTCTGGGGCCACCCACAGGTGCCCAAAAACATACACTAGGGGCACAGGGTTGCACCCCTACCCATGGGCGCCATAAGGGTATCCGATGGGTCTGTTCACCAAACCAAAAGAGAGAGCTGCACTGCCAGGAGTCCCACATGGACTCCGGGGCAGAAAACATAACAGAACACACGGTAAAAACAGAAAAAGGACAAGGATTCAGAGGCCCTGTCCCTCAGATGCATTTCCAGCATCACAGTCGCCCCCCCCAGACTGAGGTGGAGGGTGTCTAATCTCCCACGGGATAGACACCCTCATCCAGACGGTCAACATACCTTCTGGAAAGGCCATCTGCATTATCGTGACTCTTCCCTGGTCTGTGCTCTATGGTGAAGTCTAGCCCTTACAAGCTAATGGACCACCTGAGCAATTTCGGGTTCTCACCCTTCATCTGCATAAGCCACTTCAGGGGCTTATGATCTGTTTGGACCTTGAAGGTAGACCCCGTAAGGTAGGGCCTAAAACGCCTAAGGCTCCAAACTATACTAAAACACTCCTTTTCAACAGTAGCCCACCTAAGTTCTCTACCCTTGAGTTGTCTACTGATGAATATGATAGGGTGTTCTCTCCCTTTGTCATCTAACTGGGACAAGACAGCTCCAATTCCGGTGTCGCAGGCATCCGTCTGGACGATAAAGGGTCGGCTGTAGTCAGGTGCACTCAACACAGGTGCCCTACACAGACTTTCTTTCAAGCCATCAAAGGCCCTCTGACAGTCTTCGGTCCAATTAACCTTCCTAGGCTGCTTGGGTGACGTTAGAGCTGTCAGAGGTGCAGCTATGGTCCCATAGTCTGCCATGAAATTGCGATAGTACCCAGTTAGGCCCAAAAAGGCTCTCACCTGGGTTTGAGTAGTGGGAGTCTCCCAGTTCTGTACATCCTGTACTTTACTGGCGAGAGGTTGGATTTGACCCCCTCCTACCTCATGACCAAGATAGGTAACTTTCCCCTGAGCTATCTGGCACTTGGTAGCCTTGATAGTGAGGTTAGCCCTTTTCAAGGCCTGCAACACCCTATCCAGATGTGTCAAATGTTCTTCCCAGGTGGAACTGTAGACGGCAATGTCGTATAAGTAAGCCACACAAAAGGCTTCCAGCCCACTGAGCGCATGGTTGACCAATCTCTGGAAGGTGGCAGGGGCATTCTTCAACCCAAAAGGCATGACCCTAAACTGGTAGAGTCCCTCAGGTGTTGAGAAGGCCGTCTTTTCCTTGGCATGGTCCGTCAGAGCTATTTGCCAATAGCCTGAAGTGAGGTCAAAGGTGCTCACAAACTTGGCAGCACCTATGGTGTCCACAAGCTCATCAGCCCTGGGCAATGGGTGTGCGTCAGTCTTGGTGACGGCATTGACTCCTCGGTAGTCCACACAGAACCTCCAATCCTTGGTACCCGCCTGGGAACTTGCCTTGGGGACAAGGACCACTGGACTGGACCAGGGACTGGTTGAGGGTTCAATAACACCCAGATCCAACATCTTGGCAACCTCAGCCTGGATGGAGTTCTTAACGGTATCTGACATACGGTAGCACCTGCTTTTGACAGGCACACTGTCACCAGTGTCAATTTCGTGCTTACACCACGGTGTAAGGCCTGGCTTCAGTGAAAACAGAGAGGCGTACTGTTGGAGCAAAGCCCTACAGGCCCTCTGTTGCTCGGTTGTCAAATCTGGAGAGAGATGTACTCCCTCCACTGAGCCATCCTGAGGGTTGCTATGCAGCAAATCAGGAAGGGGCTCACTCTCATCCTCTTCTTGCCCAGAAGCTAGCAAGAGACATGAGACTTCCGCTCGCCTGTGGAAAGGCTTGAGCCTGTTGACATGGAATAGCTGAGGGGCTACCCCAGGGGCTCCCATGTCAACCAGATAATTGACTTCGCCCATCTTGGAGATGATCCTGAAGGGTCCAGTCCACTTGTCTGCCAAAGCCCTAGGCTTGGTAGGCTCCATCACAAGGATTTCCTGTCCCGGAGTCCAATCCACTTGCGAGGCTTTAAGGTCATGCCAGTACTTATTCAATTCCTGGCTGGCCTTGAGATTTGCTGTTGCCTGACCCATCATCTGCGTCATCCTCCGTCTGAGGCCTAACACATAGTCCCCCACTTGCTTGGCGGGACCCGGAGGGGTGGCTTCCAGGCCTTCTCTGATCAAAGCGAGGGGCCCCCTTACGGGATGTCCAAAGAGTAACTCGAAGGGGCTGAAATCAACACCCTCTTGAGGTACCTCCCTGTAAGCAAACAGCAGGCATGGCAGGAGGAGATCCCATTTCCTCCTTAGGGGTTCTTCCAAAGCCCCTAGCATGCCCTTGAGAGTTTTATTAAATCTCTCAACCAGACCATTGGTCTGGGGGTGGTAAGAGGTGGAGAACTTGTAGGTTACCCCGCACTCTTTCCACATGGTCTTCATGTAACTCGACATGAAGTTGGATCCTCTGTCAGAGACAACCTCCTTGGGGAATCCAACACGGGTGAAAATGCCCAGGAGAGCCCGGGCAACCACCTTGGCCGTAACCGTCCGAAGGGGTATCGCCTCAGGGTACCTGGTGGCATGATCTACCAAGACCAGGATGAACCGATGTCCACCTGAAGTGGGAGGGTCAAGGGGACCGACGATGTCGATGCCCACCCTCTCAAATGGGGTGCCAACCACTGGCAACGGCTGCAGTGGGGCAATGACACTGCCTCCAGTCTTGCCAGACAACTGACAAGTTGGGCAGGTCCTGCAGTGGGACTCCACCTCTACTCCCATCCGTGGCCAGTAGAAATGGGCAGAGAGCCTCTGCTTAGTCTTCTTGGTCCCAAGATGACCAGCCAAGGGCACCTCATGCGCCAACTGCAGTAGGAAGGGCCTGTAAACCTGGGGTACCACCAACCTCTTGCGGGCACCAGGTTCAGGCTTAGTGGGCTCACTAACAAGGACCTCACCCTCCCAATAAATCCGGAAATTCCTAGGCACCTCTCCTTGTGCCTGGGCCAGGGCCCGTTTCCTCAGTCCCTCGAGAGAGTGGCACTCTCTCTGTCCCTTACAGAAGTCCGCCCGGGAGGGTCCCCCTTCAGCTAACAAGCATTGAAGGTCGGGATGATCCTCCGGGTTAAGAACCTCTCCCACAGGAGAGTCTTCTGCCTCTTCTCCCAAAGGAGTTGAGTTTGGGTTTTCCACTGGACCCAGCCCGTCCGGAGCATGGATCCCAATGGGTGCAGCAGGAAGAGAAGGTGCTCCCTCCACAGGGGTGGCCTTCTTGGTCTTCCTCCTTCTTGCCTTAGGCCTCGCCTTTGGCTCGGGTATCTGACCCACAGCCAGACCCGGTGTCACCTGTGATCTAGTGACGGCAGCAGCAGTCATGGGAAGACCATCGCGAGATCAACCCCAACTCTACTAGATCATTCCCTAACAAAATGTTAGCAGGGACATTGTCCTGAACCAGGACAGGAAGCTTCGCTGTCTTGTCGCCAATCATGAGTGTGACTAAGGCTACAGGTGATAATTTGGGAGGCCCACCAGCTAACCTGGTGGTTTGCAGAGGAGCACCTTCATAGTCCTCTGGCCTGAGCAGGGTCCTGTCCACCACTGTCATGCTTGCTCCAGTGTCTCTCAAACCAGTAGAAGGCTGGCCATTCAAGAGGACACTTCTCAAAAATCTACGGGTGTTCTGTGGGATAGTCGCCAGTACTTCTGCATACTGGTCCCAGGCCCCAAGGGACACTAAGGAAATCTCCACCGGAGCACCAAAGGTGATACCGGCAGAGGAGGGGAGGACAGTGGCCTCCACCTCAGACACGGGGTAAGGGTAGGTCAGGCTGACAGCCTGTACTCCAAGTGCCTTACCTTTACACTTGGGGTCACCCCTTTTGTGATCCAGAGCCCCACAGTCCCAACAAGCGCCAGGAGTGCGGGGTACGGTACTGGAACCACTGGGAGCCTGCTTTGCAGCAGGTGGGCCACTACTCTTATTCCCACCCCCAGATGACTTATCCCCACTAGATTTTTGGGTCTTAGGAGAGGAAGGTTTTGGTTTACCCGACTGTGACTGCTTGGGGGACTCCTCAGCTTTCTGAGAGGCCCCCTTCTCCTTATCCTTGTCCTTCCCACTGGAGTCCTTAGGGGACACCCGGTGGGAGACCCACTTGTCAGCCAACCTAGCCAGCTTAAAGGGGTCCAAAATGTTCTGGTCAGCCACATACTGACGCAGCTCTGGTGAACAGGCTTCAGAGAAATGCTCAAAAAACAAGAGGTGGGACAATTCAACAAAAGTCTTAACCTTGTATCCATCGATCCACCCCATCATGTTCATGTGCGCAGCACTCACCCAGTCAACCCAAGACATATTCTCCTTTTTCTTAAAATCCCTGAACCTTCTAAGGTATTGGGTAGGTGTCTTGCCGAACTTGGCAATCAAAGCAGACTTCATACACTCGTACTGACCCCTTTCTTCCACACTCAGCTTCAGAATACAGTCATACCCGGTTTGAGGCACTCTGCTTAACAAACACTTCGCCCAATCTCTTTTATCCACATCATGAATCGCACAAGCCATTTCAAACGCTTCAATCCATTGGAGGATATCCGAACCCTCCACAAATACACCAACCAAATCTTTCATAAACTTGGTGGCTGGGGACCTGACACTCTCACTGGATCTAGCTGAAGTCTCCACTCTAGCTTTCTCTAGCTGGATCCTCTGACATTCAGTGTCCTGGCTCTTGAGTTCAAGGTCCTTATTTTTGAGTGCAACTTGTTGAGCCAACTCCTCTTTCTTAAGCCCAGCATCTATTTCCAACTTGCGGTATTCAAAGGCCAATTTCATCCTTAATAACTCAAGCTCTAAGGAATTGCTGGAGTTTGGAACAGAGGCAGCAGGAATGGCGGCATTCCCAGAAACAGATTCAGCTGAAACCCCAGGGGCAGAGTCCTCATTGGTTGCATTCCCCCCTTCATCAAGAGTTTCACTATCAGTCTGGTAGTCCACCAGGGCAGCTATCAGCTCAGCCCTAGACTTATCCACAAAGTCTAACTCCCTAGCTTCACAAGCACTCTGGAGAGCCTCCAAGCTCATCCGAGTTAATTTGCCATTCGCAATAGACTCCATTGTTTGTAATGCAGTTACCTTGTACACAACTAAACCTTAATTCAATAAAGGGCAAATATCCTTTGTAAGTGGCACAGTTATACACTGATTCTTAAAACCATAAGCATCCCACCGCTTGCCACCAGTGTGAGAGACGGGCCTCAACGACCGGTGGGGGGTGTCTGTACTTCCGCTCCCTATATGGTGGAGGGGAGGCACAGGAGACCCCAGCCAAGATTCTCTATTCGGTAGCAATGGTCGAGCAATCAAGGCCTAGCTTCTCAGGAGGTGATGCAGGCTGGTTCTTAAGTACAGTGTATCCCCAAGCCCCCACAAAGGAATATCCACACTCTGTATTGGTTAGAACACAGTCTTTATATAATCAATAGTTAAGGTTATGTACATTCATCATGATAACTCACTTTGTACTCCGGCAAAATCTACAATGACAAATATTTACAATCCTAAAGTGGTACCACCCTAGATCTCATTGAAGTGCATGAACAATACTGTATGATGCCACACAGACCAATAGAGTGAAACCAGCAATAGAGAGAGGATAGAAAATAAGATGGTGGAGCAATAGGCAAGATACTGGCCCCTACCACTGGGCACAGTTCTGTGTGGGGATGCCCCCACCTGGGCAACCTGTAAAGAAAGATATAGCACAAGCCCAGTCCATATATTGCTCTGCAAGTCTTATTCTCTCCTATAGTGTTTTTACCCCCCCAATGTACCTGGTGGAGTCGAGCTCCTCGAAGGCGTCGACAAACGTCGAGGAACTCGCTGTTCGGCGACGGGGAATCGACGGCCCTTCTTGAATGCCTTCCCTTTCAGGCGGGAGGCACGGGGCGTCGAACGTCCGTCGACAAACGAGGTAGAACGATGTCGAAGAGGCGGCAGCTTCGTCCGAGCGGTGCTCGTCGGCGTCGGGGCGTCGGCGTCCTGCAAGGCGGAGGTGTGCGGGGCACCTCGATGACAATAGTTCTGGACTGCAAAGATTGTAGAGACGGGAGCCCAGCAAGGGCGTCGAGTCGTCCGATTCTTTGAGGTCGTCGGGTGGCGGGAAACCCACCGGCAGGTTTCTCCTCGGCGCGTTGGTCGGCCTCGACTTTCTCCGGCAGGATAAGCGGTCGACGATGCGGTCGAGAGAGTCCTTCGATTGAATGTTCTTAGGCAAAGGAGCGGACGGCTCCGGTCGTCGGTGGCACGGCGTCAAGTGGTTCCCACGGCTGGGCAACACAACTTCGACGGGCCTCCAGCGGTTACACAAACCTGCGAACCCTGGTCGACGGCAATGGACTTCGACGGCGTCGATGTCCGGGTGCTTTACTTCGATCTCCTCAGCGGTCCCGTCTCGGGTCGACAGCCTTTCGAGGGTCTGTCTTCCAGAGCGCTTCGGCGAAGATGGAGCGGTGCTCGATGGTCCCTCGGAGCACGGGAAGAGGGCGCCTTACCAGGTCCTCTCTCGGGTCAGCCCTCGACGATCTCGTCAGCCTTCAGGTCGGTCGAAGCAAATGCCACAGCAAGTCTTCTTCTTCCAGCTGGACGTCGAGGATCAGCAGTTCCAGTTACTCGTAGAGTAGAGACTCAGCTCCCTGGCTGCTTCAGGAGCACAATGGTCGCTTCTCAACCAAAGGTCCCTTCTGAACACTTTTCCAGTGGTGAGAGGTCCCCAGATATACTATCCTCTCTCTCATCCACGCTGCTGGCACACACTCAGCAGCCAATCATACTGCAGGGCATTCATGCAGTCAGTCAGCCAATCAGGCACACAGTGCATTCAGGCCACACTCCTCCCTTCCAGACACTCACAACAGGGAATGTGGATTGGGACAAGTACCCAGCCATTCAACACTACACACTGCATTCAGGCCAGTTTCGGGCAGGGTTGTCTCGGTCTTTGTCTCTCATGCCAGAAACCAGACAACCACAACAAGAAGTGTATATTGGTCACACACCCCATTCACCCAGGTCCCACCCACAGGAGGTACCCACAACATACAGTCACTGGGAAGGCTCCAGTCAGTCTAGCTGGGCCTTCACAACAATACCATACATGGAACTTCCACCCAACAGCCAGTCAGGGGGAAGGGACAGAGACAGGGCTTCCCAGGACTTTGGGAAAACAAGATAACAGGCTATAGAAAGCAAGAGGCCACAGGGGCCATCTTGTTTTCTATTAGGAATCAACAGATCCCAATGGCAGGGCCAGGGTATCCCAAAATGGAGGACACCCGGAGCACCTGTCAAATTCAGCACGGAGCTGCCACCAGCCCATACCCTGCTCTGGGACCACCCACAGGTGCCCAAAAACATACACTAGGGGCATAGGGTTGCACCCCTACCCATGGGCGCCATAAGGGTATCCCATGGGTCTGTTCACCAAACCAAAAGAGAGAGCTGCACTGCCAGGAGTCCCACATGGACTCCGGGGCAGAAAACATAACAGAACACACGGTAAAAACAGAAAAAGGACAAGGATTCAGAGGCCCTGTCCCTCAGATGCATTTCCAGCATCACACCCACAATAATACTTTCTGGACTAACTAATCACCCTGAAGGAGCGTAAACTGCAACAACAAGGGAAGTAGAACTGCAGGGATGGATGGGAGGGTCGATGAGGAATACGTCGGAGGAACATCCCGTCGAAAGAACGTTACAAGGTAAGAAGTAACTTGTTCTTCGAAGGGATTGTGTCCTCCGACGTATTCCTCATCTTAGATACGCTCCCATAGCAGTATTCTATTATCGGAGGAGGGAGTACTGACTTCACGCTGTCTTCTATTGATGAATAGAATGCAGTACAGCCCTTCCAAACCTAGTCTCTTGACTGGAGGAGGAATCCAAATTGTAAAAACGTGTAAAGGTATGGACAGACGACCATGTAGCGGCCACACATATGTCTTTCACCGGCACGCCTCTTTTGAGGGCCGATGAAGCTGCAATACCTCTGGTCGAATGAGCCCTAAGGTTTTGAGGGGGCTCTTTCCCTGCTAGTTTATAACATTCCAGAATGGCTAGAATGATCCATCTGGAAATGGTCTGCTTAGTTATTGGTAACCCCAGCTTGTGACCTGCGTAACCTACAAACAGCTGGTCTGCCTGTCTTATCCTGGCTAGTCTACTGATGTAAAAACTTAAAGCCCTCCTAGGGTCTACCCTGTGTAACCTCTCTTCCTCTTTCCCCGGGTGAGGAGGAGGATAGAAAGATGGTAGGGTAATCTTCTGAGTGATATGGAATTCAGAAACCACCTTTGGGAGGAAATTAGGCTTCACTTGCAGGACAACTTTGTCTTTGTGAAATATTGTGTGAGGGGGTTTACAAGAAAGAGCTTGTAATTCGCTCACCCTTCTAGCAGATGTAAGTGCTATTAATAAAACAGTTTTAAGGGTAAGGAATCTTAACGAACAAGAATGGAGAGGTTCGAAAGGTGTACCCATCAGGAAAGTTAGTACTAAGTTTAAATCCCATAGGGGAATTTGGAATGGTCTTGGGGGATAAACATTGGTTAACCCCTTTAGAAACTGTATTAACAAGGGTAATTTGAAATAGGATGGTTCTTCCGCAGGACGCTTAAAGATGGATAGCGCTGCGAGATAGCCCTTAATGGTGCCAACTTGAAGGCCTGAATTTGCCAAATGTAGTAGGAAGGACAAAACCATTGGTGTACCACATGAAAAAGGGTCGATATTCTGTTCTCTACACCAGCTGCAAAATCTGTTCCAACGGCAGCGGTATAAAGACTTTGTTGCTGGCCTCCTTGCCGAAAGCAACACCTCCATAACATCATCCGGGAGGTCCCAATCCTTGTACCTCAGCTTTTCAGAAGCCAAGCGTGAAGGTTGAGGGTTTAGATGTCTGGATGGAGAACCTGACCTCCCTTCTGTGAGACTAGATTCTCTCTGAGTGGAAGTCGAATTGGAGGGCAGATGGACAAGTCTAGAAGGTCCGGGTACCACGTTCTCCTGGCCCAATCCGGGGCAATTAGGATCATGGTTCTCCGGAATCTTCTGAACCTCCTGATCATTTGAGGAATGACAGGGACCGGTGGGAAAGCGTACAGAAGCGGAAACTCCCAGTCCACTATGAATGCGTCTCCCAGAGCTCCTCTCGGGGGAAATTCCCTTGAGCAGAACAGGTCGCATTTCCTGTTTAGGCTGGTGGCGAACAGATCTACCTGAGGGGTTCCCCAAAGGGCGAAGATCTCTTGAAGGACTTCCTGAGCTAGCTCCCACTCGTGGGAGACTGTGTTTTGCCTGCTCAGAGCGTCCGCTGTCAAGTTCTTCTCTCCGGCTAGGTGAACTGCCGATAGAGAGATTCCTTCTTGGATTGCCCAAAACCAGAGCTGCATCGCCTCTCTGCACAGGGGTAGTGATCCTACGCCTCCTCTTTTGTTGAGGTAATGCATGGCCACCGTGTTGTCCGTCATTATCAGGACGTTCTTCCCTTGTACAGCTGGCAGGAACGCCTTCAGAGCAAGTCTGATGGCTCTCAGCTCTAACAGGTTGATATGTAGTCTGGACTCCGATGGAGACCAACGACCGCTGATGGTCAAGTCGTTGGCGTGGGCTCCCCACCCCGTGAGTGAGGCATCCGTGACTACTGTTATCTCCGGCCAGGGTTGCCAAAACTGTTCTCCTGACAGGCCCACCACTGAAGGTCTCAAGCCACCCTGCCGGGAACCTGAAGAAGATCTGTCATTCTCCCTGAGAATTGTGACCACTGAGTCCTCAGGGCCCACTGGAGGGATCTCATTCTCAGGCGAGCCTCTGGCACTAGGAAAATGCAGGATGCCATGAGGCCTAGCAACCTCAAAAAGTCGAAGGCTGGGAGACATTGGGCATGTTGGAACTTGGTAACCATCTGTAGAATATCTTGAGCCCTCACCTCTGGTGGCAAGGCTTTTCCCAGGGAAGTGTCCAGGATCACTCCTATGAACTGGAGTCTCTGCGATGGTATCATTTGTGACTTCTTTAAATTGAGGGAGAAGCCCAGTCTGTGAAGGAAGTGGCACACGTGATTTAGCTGGATCTGAGCTTGTTCCGGAGAAACAGCCCTGATCAACCAATCGTCCAGGTAGGGGTAGACGTGAATCCCTTCCCTCCTTAGACTTGCAGCCACTACCGACATTAACTTGGTGAAGACCCTCGGGGCGGAGGTCAGCCCAAATGGCAGCACTCGAAATTGATAGTGAGAGTTGCCAATTGCGAACCTCAGGTATTTCCTGTGTTTGAGATGGATAGGCACATGGAAATAAGCGTCCTGAAGGTCCAGAGATACCAACCAGTCCTGGAACTGGAGGGCCTGGAGGATCTGAGAAAGAGTGACCATCTTGAATTTGTCTTTTCTGAGGGATTTGTTCAATTCTTGCAAGTCCAAGATGGGTCTCAGTCCTCCGTCTTTCTTTGGAATGAGAAAGTAAGGGGAGTACCAGCCCTTGTTCCTCTCCGCTACAGGTACCGGTTCTATGGCACCTTTCTCTAGCAGGTCCCAAATTTCCTGCAAGAGGAGCGGATCTGGCGCTTTCTGAGAGCTGATCCCCGGTGGATGACTCTGAGGTATACGTAGGAAAGGCAGGCAGTAACCTTGGGCAACTGTTTCCAATGCCCAAGCATCTGACGTGATAGCCTGCCATACCGCCAGATGTTGAGTCAACCTGCCTCCTAAGGTGTCCTGTGAGGGAAGTCCTCAGAGTGGTTTTGGGGCGGCTGATGCAGATGCCGATGGTAAAGAGGTACCTGCTGTTGCTGCGGCTTTTGAATATCTACCCCGTCCACCTCGGGTAGTTCTTCTTTGTCCCCTTTGAGCCGGTCGTCCTCTACCTCTTCCGAACGCGGAGTAGAAGCGAAAGGACTTGTCCCTCGCAGAGGTTCCTGTGGGACGAAAAGGAGTCTGACGGATTGCAGCTCCTAGGGATTTTGCTGCTGCTTTTGAAGTTTGCAGTTTCTCTAAACTGTCATCCGCCTTTTCCCGAACAAAGAAGAGCCATCGAATGGCATTTTCAAGAGCCTGGCTTGCACATCTGTGGCAAAACTAGACTTTCTCAACCAAGTGAATCTCCTGGTTGATGTACTTGCCGCCATTGCTCTGCTGATACTGTCAGCCGAATCAATGCCCGTCTGGAGGGATTCGCACATAGCGTCTTTACCGTCCTGTATAATATTCAGGAACGCATCCCTTTCTTCTCCCTCCGGGATGCAGTCAGCCGCTGTAGAAGCACACTCCCAAAGTGTATGGCTGAACCTAGCAAGGGTGCAAGTAGCATTAACAGATTTTAACGCCATGCTACATGCTGAAAAGACTTTCTTTGCCATAGCATCATATTTTTTATCGTCCCTGTCCTGTGGGACGGTAGGATAAGCCGTCTTGACATCGGTAGAGGATGCTGCCTGTACCACCAGACTTTCTGGGGATGGGTGTTTAGACAAAAACTCTGGGTCTGCAGAAGATACCCTGTACTTTGTAGACAGTTTTTTTATTTACTGCTGGTACTACATCTGGGGTTTCCCAGTTTGTCATGATCTTTCTCTGAAGAGCTTTATGAAAAGTCACCACAGGATCCTCCTGTGGGCCTTTGTCAAGAATATCCGTGAGGTCATCTTGTTGGAAATATTGTGAAGGTGCAGACCACCCCATGAACTCTGTGATCCTGGCCATTAAGGCTCTATAGGTGGTTTCAGCATGCTCCCCCGGGTCTGGCTTAGCAAACTCCACCTCAGGGGAAGTGTCTAACCCACTTGCCTCATGTAAGGAATCATGAAGATCCTTTAACCTGCGCTCTTCAGAGGAAAATTCCTCTCTAATTGGGGTTACAGGTCCCTGCAACTCAAATGTATCTTCCTGTTCAGATAATTCACCCTCTTCCAAAATTGAGGACATAGTTCTCAATTGTTCTGAACTCATAAAGGGAGTAAATCCCATTTCCAAGGCAGAGGGTGCCGAACTTGTCATTATCGGCCTCGAAAACGTCGATGTCGTCGACGCCGACGTCGAAGGCTTCGAGCGTGGCATCGAAAAACAAAGGCAGAGGCCTCGAAGACCTCGACAGAATTGGAATTCTACTCGACAATCTCGAAGCCATCGACGTCGAGGACCTGGGGATAGTCACTGGGTGTGTCGTAACCGTGACTTTTCTTGGCGTCGACGCCGGTGTCGAAGCTGGCGTCGAGTCGACAGACCCGTGTGTCGAAGGTCCGTTCGACAACGGCGTCGAAGACATCGACCTCGACGTCGACGGAACCCTCGTCGACGGCGTCCACGGAACCTTCGAGGAAGGTTTGGAGGTCATAGTCCTACTCGAGGGTTCGAGACGCGCTCGAGAGGTTTCCTTCGCCGGGTACTGCGACTCGCGGCGTTTTTGACCTTCGGTTCTTTCGACCAGAGCATCGCTCTCGGCAGTCTTCGAGGGGGTCGAGGCCGCTTTCTCGAAGACGCTCATCATATTTTTGCGGAATTCCTCCCATTCAGCCCGGGAACTATGTTTCGTGGGGCAAGGGATTCTTTTTGGCGAAACAGAGGAAGAGGAAGACGGAGAAGGGGATCTTCGACGTCTCCTCTTCGAGTGCTTCGATCTCAAGGAGTGATGAGACCCACTCCGAGACCTAGAGCGCGAATGGTGACGAGGAGACGAATGTCTCGACTTCGTCGACGAAGAAGAAGCTTTAAAAGTCTTACCTTTCTCCAGCTTCCCCCTACGCTCCTTCAGGGCCTTAGCTGTCATGGACATACAGTCCTCGCATTCCGAACAATGGTGTTCAGCTCCCAAACACCACAGACAAACTCTGTGAGGGTCAGTCAACAACATCTTTTTCCCACAATCTCGACATTTCTTGAAGCCGGATCGAGGAGTTGTCGGTTCCGACGAGGAAGCCATCGAGTACGGATCGAATGACTCGAGGTAAATAGGATTAATCTGACTAAGAACTGAGCAACGGTATTCCGAGGCACTGAGTAAGCGCGGAAAAACGGAACTGAGCAATGGACGCTGCGCGCAGCCTTTATAGGCAGGATGACGTCGACGTCGATGCGGCGGCTGTCGAGGGACATCGACTTGGAGGACGTCGACGCGCAGCGCCCTCTAGAGAAAAAGTTTTCCGAGGCCAGCAGAGCTGGAAGGAGATATCTAAGATGAGGAATACGTCGGAGGACACAAACCCTTCGAAATTAGTTTTACGAAAAGCTACAGAGTACCATAGTTCACAGCAGAGACATACCCGACATAAGTTATCTCCAATGCTGTTATGTTCAGTTAAGAACTTTTACTTCCTCGCAGTATCTTCAGTCAGAAGTTTCTACCGCAGCAACCACATCTTCCGAAGGATTTTTTCCTCAGCTTTCCGAAAACCTGCAGACAACACAATTAAAAAACAAATTTAACAGTTTAACAGAGCAGAGTTTTTATAAGCATTTAAGTACCTGAAGGTTCTTCATGTTTTCACCTCACAGTTGTTACTGCGCTCCACCTTGAAGGCTGCAGATACTACGCATTGGCAAACTTACGTTTTAAGAACATTTTCTCATTCTGAGTAACTCCACAGCCATAATTCTTTCCCCGAATTCCTAGAACCTTCCAAAAGGAGAAAAAGAACAAAAGTAATTAGAAAGAGAAATCTCTCCAACGTAGGAATCAATTCAAGCCCTTAAAGATTACAGTATCTTCACCTGCTTATTTACCCAAAGACTAATTCTAAAAAGAATAGATATTTCAAGGCAAGAAGCTATAGAGTTCATCAGCAACCCAAGTTACCACTGTTTCTGCATCTCATCGCACCCGTGTAGAAAAGCAGGATGGAGAGTTCCACAATATTAAAACACAGGTGAGAAGGGAATTCATCCCTAGAGTTAGAAGGGAGTGATTTAAGGGAATAAGCATCTTATGTAGTATTATCTCAGTTAATAGATGTTATAGCATTTCTATTGTTGTCATTTGTTTGTTCAACCAGAAAAAGAATCATAAAGGCTCCAAGGTAACAGGTCCACAGGCTGGGAAGGTATCACGCTCCGAGGAGTCCAGGTAAGCATTACACTTTACAAACTGACGACTACCTCCAATAAAGAGGTGGGACTATTAGGTTTTATAGAAAGTACAGAAAAAAAAATGGCATCTGCCGCAGTTGCACCCCCCACTAATTCGAAAACCGGGGACATCTTCATTATCCATCAATACAACCCTTGCTCCATCCGACCCAACAGATTGGACCACACCCCCTGTACACAGGAGGTCATAAAAAGAGGTCACCCTTTCCTCCAACCTTGTTAGTTTTTGTACATTCCCCAATACTGAATCTTTAATGGGCCCAATGTCATCCTTAACTGGGACCATACCCTAGACAAAACCTTCCAAAAACACAATGCAATTCGACAGATTGTTAAATGCAGATTGTTGCGCCATTAGAACCCGCCAACCCAAAGATTTTCATGAGTGGCTGCCAATTTCTTTATGGCGAGATTCAAACTAATTTGCAAATCTGAAAGCAAAGAGAATGCAATGTCCTGGGGAGGAGAGGCCTGGTGCCCCTTCAGTAGCAAATGTTCTTCCATGAATGGGGTAGCGTGATCTTTCTCACGCAATCAAGGATTAGTAGGAGATGGTCTGATAACCCTGTCATTAGATATGGCAGGGTTACTTGTACAAGATAATTGCGATTCAGTCATGTGGTCACCATTAAAAATCATATTTCTGGGGACCACCAGGGGGCGCGGAGCATGCAGGACGTGTAAGCATTGCGCTCCTGAAAGCACCGCAGGGCCTAGTGGACTTTCCTAGTCCCCAGCCTGGAGTACGAGCTGAGCCAGAGAAGACCTGTCTCCTGACCAGAGGGCCCCACCCTGAGACCCGCTGCGGTGTGTACCGGGGCCCTGGCTATAGAGGTGTCCTGAGAAAGTGCACATGAGCGACACCGGATGCCGCCGCCCCGTGGCCCCGTGAAGAGGCCCCACCCCCCCTGTCTTAGAAGCATATTTCGCGGAGGTGTGCTGGGGGACGCACCGCACCGTGGGGGACCTGCAGTGGGGCGTGTACGGACACGGCCCCCACGGACGCGGCCCCCATGGACACAGTGAACCCTACGAGAGCCGAGGACCAAGGAGGACACGGCCCGGGCTTCCCGCCCGCTATCAGCGCAGCGCAACGGGTGCAGCACAGAGGGGCGCCCCCAATACACCGGGGCCTTGAGCTTGTTCCTGGCCCACACCCAGCGAACGGAGGCCCCTGCGACCGTCCTCGGCCCCGTGGAAGCCCCGGAAGCGCCTTGGCCTACTCAGCAGAGCCCAGCACAGTGACGGGGAGCAGTTGGAGGTGAGGAGAACGTGAGGGGGCAGGGACAATCCAGTGGACGAGTGGCCGAGCCACCTGGGGGCAGCCCCCCCCAGGGCCTTCTCCTTGGTTGCATTCAGGTACGCCACCCGGTCGGGCGCGACGACAAGAGCACGAGGCCGCCCAAATTCGATGGATCCTACTAGGCCCAGTATCGCCGAGAATCTTCTCAGACCAACAGGCCCCACCTAGGGCTCAGCGCTACCCACGGATCCACATGCCCTCACCGTCCGAGTATCCAGTGGCCCGGTCACTGTGGGGGCCCTGGACCGTCGACACCGACACCGGCCCTAATAAGGGGTATAGCGGCACCGCCCTGAGGTGCGCCAGAAGGCTCGGACCCTGGAGCGAACCCCAGTACCCAGGGCGATCTCATCCCTCCAGCGCTTCCGCCGACCCCTCGTGGCCACGGGTGCGGCCCCCAGGGACGCCATAATCACCATGCCAGCGGGTGGCGATCCCCCTCCCGCAGCACTCACCAAAGAGGATCTCAAGGACATTCTCCAAGAGATTAAGGCGATTCGCACGGACATTCAAGCCTCCATAGTGGATCTCAAGGGGAGGGTGGAGACCCTGGAGGATAAAATGGAAGGCATGGAAAATAATCACCTCCAGGCAGACCTGCTCGACATGAAATACGAGGCTAGGCTAACAGACTTGGAAATGAGAGAGGAGGACATAATTTTGAAGATGGACGATTTTGAAAACAGAGAACGCCGAAACAACCTGCGCATCATGGGTGTGACTCAAGAGAGAGGTGAAACTGCGGCGGACGTGGGGCGGAAGGTCCAGGGCCTGATAAATCAGCTTTTTACTTTGGAGGGCGGCAAGGCAGTCCAGCTGGAAAGAGCGCATCGAGGTGGAGGGGGCGCAGGCGGGGGACCGAGGTCCATTGTGGTGCGGTTCCTCCGTTATAGAGAGAAAATGGAGGTCTTGGAGAAGGCAAAAAGACTGGGGAGCTTTATCTTTGAAGGCGACACAATTAAGATATTCCAGGACCTATCCTCCCTCACGCTCACCCACAGAAGAGATTGTCGTCCACTCACCCAGTGGCTCACAAGCCAAGACATTAGATACAGATGGTCCTTCCCCTTCGCTCTTTCCTTTGAACGGGCCGGGGGTAGACTATCGAGTGATCAGTACCACAAGTGCTCAAGGGGGACGCCCCAGAAGGGGGAAATATGATGGAGACCCAAGAACCAGGCGATACTGTGAGAGAACCGGCGGGTCCCTGGTCCACGAAGAAGAAAACAAAGGGCAGGAGAAAATTCAGGAAACCTAACACGCCGATGTCAGAGGCTGAAGGGGACTAGGAGTGTAAAGATAGTTTAACGGAAAAGTTAAGTTTGGCTCGTAGGCGACCCCGGCTGGGGACACAGAGCTTACTAAGAGAACTGCGGTGCAGGAACATGCACACACCCTGGTGGCTTGCCCGTTGGCAGGCGTCTTGGACAAAGGAGGGAGGAGGAAGGGGGGAGGGAGGAGAATTGATGTTCAGGGGCTCGGGACACGATATCCACCGCACTTCAAACGGGCTCAGGGCAGCCCCGACATGACCGGGAAGACAGGATACTTAAGAAGGGAAAGCAATGGCAGTCAATGAAAAAAGGGGCCGGGTCGAGTCACTCAGGGTGGGCTCGCTCAACGTCAAGGGGCTCAACTCGCCGACGAAGCGCTCCCTTCTCGGGAGGGAAATGAAAAATGCAAAGGTGGATATCTTGTTTGTTCAAGAAACCAGAACAGTGAGGGGGGAGGAGAGGGCCATTCCAGGATCTCACGTTGGTCAGACCTTTTGGGCATCAGGCCTTGTAAAGAAAGGCGGAGTGGGCATCCTACTCCAAAGGAACCAGAAACTGACGGAGGTGTCCCGGTGGGAGAGGGAGGATGGAAGAGCCTTGGTAGTGTCCGGCAACCTACATAACTCCAGAGTCAGCCTAGCAGTGATATACTGACCTAACATGGGCCAGAGGGAATTTGCTCAAGTGGCCCTGGAGGAGGTGATGGCTAAAACGGAAGGGCTCTTGATCCTGCGCGGGGACTTCAATATGTGGGCAGATCGAGAGCTGGACCATAGTGGGAGATTGGCCACATCAGGCAACAGAGGAGCTGATCCTCGTGGCGGGTTGCGGGAATTAATGTGGGAGCAGGGATTGGTAGACATATGGAGGGAGCTCCACCCTAGACGCAGGGGATACACCTTCTACTCCGCAGTCCATGGCACCAGGACTAGGATAGACTACCTTTTCATGGGGAGTCAGCACATGAGCAGAATAGAGGCCTGTGACATCCGCCCGGTCAGCTGGACAGACCACGACATGGTCTGGTCAGATGTCAGCATAGCAGGGCTGAAACCCAGGGAGTCTCTTTGGAAGTGCAATGACTTCCTGTTGAGGGACGCAGTCTTCAAGGAAGAAATGTCCGCCGCAATTAAAGTATTCTTTGAGCTAAATGACACAGGAGAGGTGAGCCGGGATATGGTGTGGGAGGCAGCTAAAGCGACTTGGAGGGGAAGGTTGATCAGCGAAGGGGTATCCAAAAAAAGAACTGGGACCCTCCTGACCCACAGGTTGAGATCTGAAATAATCCACCTAGAAAGCTCGGAGGGGAAGGCGGAGACAGAGAAAGAAAGGGATCTGAGCATAGCGAGGGAGATAAAATGGAGATGGGGAAAATTGTAGCGGGGCTACAACATCTATGCCAGAAATACTATGAGAAGGGAGACAAGGCTGACGCTATGCTGGCAGCAAAATTGCGAGGCCAAAGGGCTCATAGATGGGTGGCAAGAGTGGTTAGTGCTGAAGAGGGGGAAAGATCGGATCCGGAAGGGATAGTCGAGAGTTTCGCTTCTTTCTATGAGAAGCTCTACGGGAGGGAAGAGGAGACAGAGAAGGAAGAGAGAGGGGTTTATCTCAACTGGGTCACCCTCCCCTCCCTCGATCCCTTAGAGGCGTCGGCCCTAGATGCCCCCATAACTGAGGAGGAGGTCCTTAGAGCCATATCAGGACTTAAACTGGGCAGGGCCCCAGGGGAGGACGGGTTCTCGGCAGGTTTCTATAAGGCTTTTTCGGGCCTCCTGGCGGGGTTCCTTGCAGACCTTTTTTTGAATATTATGAGAACGGGGAGGGCACCCCCTTCCTTTGGCAAAGCGCTGATCACGGTGATTCCGAAGGAGGGGAAAGACCCTGCGGATTGCCGCTTCTACAGACCCATCTTCCTCCTGAATGTAGATGCGAAGCTATTTACCAGGATTATCCCCTCGAGACAGGACAGCTAGATGCCGAGGCTAATTCACTCAGATCAGGTGGGTTTCATACGGGGAAGGCAAGGCGCAGATACCCTGCGCAAGACGTTGCACCTGATGAGAGAGGCAGCACCGAAGGGTGGGAACCCCGTCCTGGTGTCCATTGATGCTGAGAAGGCGTTCGATCGGGTTGACTGGGGATTCCTTCAGGGGGTACTCGAGAAGCTGGGCTTCGGGGTGGGGATTAAACAAGTCGTCAAGGCCCTATATGTGTCACCTACCGCCAGAGTTACAGTCAACGGGCGTCTGTCACAAGTTTTTCATCTCCAGAGAGGTACGAGGCAGGGTTGCCCCCTTTCCCCTCTCCTCTTCACCATGACAATGGAGATTCTGGCGGAGTACCTCAGGGGGGCCTCAATGGTGAGAGGAATTGAGGTGGGCGAACGCACCTTCAAATTAGGCCTCTATGCAGACGACATCCTGCTCCACCTGCGGGACCCGGCAAGGTGCGTCCCAGCCGCTTTGCAGGTGGTTCAACAGTTTGGCCACTTCTCCAGGTTCAAGGTAAACGTCAGCAAGTCCATGATCTTTCCCTTCGCACCTGATGCGGATAGAGACCTTGTGGAACTCGTCCCACTGGGCCTCCGAATCTGCTCGGAGGAGATAAAATACTTGGGGATCAACATAGTCCGTCCCGACGGGGATCTAGGCCAGGTAAACTACCCCCGCTCTTTGACAAACTATTCAGAGACATGGAGGCTTGGGGGAAGGGGCAGATCTCCTGGATGGGAAGAATAAACACCATAAAAATGAATTTGCTCCCCAGGGTGTTGTACGTCTTCCAAATGCTCCCCTTGGAGGCTCCTGAATCATACCTTAGAGAAGCCAAGAGGCGCATAGTGAAGTTCATATAGCAGGGCCAGAGACATAGGATTGGGTACAAGACTCTCACCCTCCCCAAGGATAGAGGAGGGGTTGCCGTCCCGGACCTTAATGCCTACCATAGAGCAGCCCAACTTAGGGCGCTGGCTCCCCACCTTAGAGAGGACACAAATAAACAATGGGTATACATTGAAAATGTCTACCTGCGCCCAGTCACGGTGGGGGAATGGTTATGGGTCCCACTGAAAAAGCTCCCCAAAAGAATTAGGAACCACCCAATACTGGGCACAATGTGGAAAGCACTAGCAGGGAAAGGCTCTAGCGAGAAAGTCACCACATGGCCCTCTCCTCTGAGCCACATCTGGTCAACGCCAGTCCTCGAAGAAATTCCGGGCCACGAACACTATCAGTCATGGTTTGACGCGGGCCTGTGTAGAGTAGGCCAATTGGTAAGGGACGACACTTTCATAAGTATCCAGGAACTCGAAGCGGCTCTGGGAATCGGCAGGCTCTCCCCGCTCTTATACCTGCGCCTTAAGGGCGTCCTAATGAAACCTAAACTAAAATCATGCTTACAAAGAGGGCTAACCCCAGTTGAAAAAATCTTAGACTCCCACACAGAAATGAAGGGCCTCATCTCCCTCCTTTACAGAGCACTGTTAACCTCCCGCGAGGGAACGACTAAGAGCCTTAGAGGGAAATGGGAGAGGGACTTGGGCTGCACCATCGGGGACGGGCTCTGGGGGAGGCTATGTAGCAGGGCATTTAAGACTTCTATCTCATGCCAGTACAAGTCCCACGCCATCAAGCTTCTCCACAGATGGCAGTACGACCCGATCTCCCTCTCTAGGATGTTCCCAGACACTGTCCCGTTGTGTTGGCACGGATGTGGGGAAATAGCCGACTACTGGCATATGTGGTGGTCCTGCAGGAAAGTACAAGTCTATTGGTCTGAAGTGCTCAGCTGGCTCGAGGAGGCGGGAGAGGGGGTTTACCCATCAGACCCACTGTTATTGATATTTGGCCTCCTCTACAGGGACGACCACTGGGAGAAACTCCCGGACCTGATACACTTCTTGCTATTGGCAGCCAGAGCTGTACAGGCCAGGACTTGGAAGAGAGCATCCCTCCCCTTGAAGAGGGAATGGGTGTTGGTGGCCAAAGGCATTTATTTCATGGAGAGACTAACATCAGCATTACATGGCTCCTGCACGCAGGTTGAGACTGATTGGCTGCAATTTATGGAAGCGTTCGCCAATGTTGAGGACGATACAGGAGCCTAGCCGATGTTCCCCACCCGGCCCGAAAACTGGTTGTGGTAGGAGACTCTTTGCACTTCCTCAAGTAAAGTCCATTTATGCTAATTCCTTGTATGCCCGGTTGGAGCTGCCCGAAACGTTTATTCATGGAGATGTGGATCGTGTGCCTCATCGTTAGGGGTCTTGTGCGGGAGGGGGGAGGTAGGGTGTAAACAGCAGAGTTTTTCTAATTGAAATTGATTCGGGCCAGTGCCCAGTTGCCATTGTTTGTATTAATGCTTTGTTGCCTTGAAAAACCAATAAAAGTGAATTTTTAAAAATAAAATCATATTTCTTCCATCACGGACAAAGGGATTTTCTGGTCTCCTGCCCACAAGTTTAGTGAACCATTCCTTGGCCGGAGAATTCAATCTGTGATCCAAACAAACAGAGGCCATGGTACGATTAGTGTCTCCTCTAGATGAAGCATTGAATCTGGATCTCTCAAATGAGAGCCTTGCCTCGACTGCAGTGTCAAAAGAAAAACGAGTACCAGTGTCCCTACAAAAATGTGCATCCCCAGACGGTTTCCCTTTGAGAGAAGTCAATTCCTCTTGGATGGAAGCCATCTCCAGGTCAGTGAGGTCCCTTAAAAGGCCTTTATTGGCTGTTGAAAGAATGTGAAATGAGTCCTCCAGTGATTCTCCATCATACTGAATACAATCCTTCCCCGTGACCACCGCCAATGACTGCAGGGACCATAAGTGTAAAGACGGTGATTGAATCAATGTTCCAGATGATGGCAAGGCCCCTCTGTTAGGATCCCCAAATCCAGAAATGTTCAGGTACAAGGGGGACTGTATAGGGAAGGGCAGGGTGGATTAGCAAAAACACTAGAGCCATTGCTGCTATCATTGCATTTTTAGTTGTTGGAGGAGAGGATGGGGTTTTCAAGGGAACCAAAATGGGACTGCTGTGGCATGGAAGCATGGAATCTGACAACCTTCTTGGAGACCATGATCGGAGGCGCAGATGTGCACTCCTTTTGAGCCCCAGAGTCACCCCAACACAAATCCATCCTTTTTTACATAGAGTTCAACATGAATACTGAGATTGAGCTTCCGTGGACGTCGGCTCCACCCCTACAGGCACAAAGTGGTCAGCATTCCCCACCCTTAGATCCTGGCCGAGACAATCTTTGCGAAATCCATAGCCACTCCTTACATTTGGCATCACTTATACCAAGGTACCGCAAGTTCTTCAGGCAAAGGGTAATACTATTGGCATAGCAAAAATTTAAAAATGTAATTAAAAAAAGAGACAATGGGCGGAGGAATATCAACTGCCGCCCCCACAGGAGGTGGACGAGTGCTCAGACTGGCAACTGACAGCACAGGCGGGGGTGGACAGTGCACTCAACCACAGGTCCCACAAGGCTAACTCTGTGCTATGCGCGGCACCCCCAAACTCCTTCCAAACACTTAATTCCACTTCCTCACAACAGATAAGTAAAAAGAAAAGAAAATACTGCATCGCACACCGGATTCCCCCGCAGCAGGTTAAATAGCTCCAAGACACTCCCTCTTACTGCAGAAGAGTTGCAGCACTGCTCCTTTGCAGAAAAACATAACAGGACCACTGGTGACCACACTCTTCACACACTCTGTTACAATCTCGTTTGAGTAGCCGTGGGTGGCTCAAAGGCCACACAGCCCCACAGTCACCATCACACTCCAATTCTTATCAATTTTCCACTCTGCACCGAGCTGCCACCACTATGTTTGCAACAGGGGGCAAAGCGGACAATGACTCCTGTGCAGGTAAAAGCTAACAAGGAAGTGTTGGGGAGAACTGAAGGGAGAGCAGGAGCAAGAGCAAAGAGCAGCAAAAGCAGCCACACAAGTGAGACAAAGCCACACACCCCCATGGCCTTACCTTGGCCTCTGATACAGTACAGGGCGGCTCTCCAGATCCATATACCATATGCCAACCACGGATGCCAGCCAGAGACGTCACAGATGCCAAGGCTCTCTGGCTCACTGAGTCGCTGTGCTGCCTGAATATCGCCTGGATCCCCAAATCACCAGCTCACCGCCACAAGCAGCGCAGGGGTACCGCAATGCAGACGCCCCAAAAACGCCTCAAAGAAATGCTAGAAAAGTCTTCAGCAACAGCCTAGCGCAGCTTCGTGCCCTTAGCACTAGAAGAAAGGACCCAACAGGAAACAAGCCTCTATGTCAAACTGCACTGAACGCTTCACTTCACACAGTTCAGCCGCTTCCAACACTCAGGCTACCACTACTACTTTACTGAGTGTGGTAATCATCATAAACAGTCAACAACAAAGCAATTTATACAAACAGGCAAGAATGTAATAAACACATGCCTGTAAAAAAATTAAAGACATAAATGGGAAAATCAGTGGGGAAGCTTATTTTTTAAGTTAGGTTACTATTTTTATTAGATCAAGAAATGGACTGATGCCACTTGATCACTTCTAGAAGATAACGTGCTATCCAATTTAAAGAAAACACCTTGAGGTTGGAACTCACGACTCTCAACCCAAGCTTTCTCCCTTAGTCTTCTTCTCTTGGATCCTGTGAGTTTAGGGTTGGGTCAGTTCGAAATTAAGATTGTATAAGCAGGAGCTAAAAGCAGCTCCTTGCTATACCACATTAACCAGTGACCATTAACTACCAACAGGGAACGAGGAGCTAGTGCAAAGCCTTGCGCAAAAGGAGAGCAGAATCATTGGCATGCAGAAAATCATTAAATATCTTCCCACCCATTTGGGTATTATGTAACGTCATCGGTAACTAGAAAGGATGCAACTGGTTCTCCACCTCTTTATCAAGCCTGGGTCTGGATGCTTTCTGCTAGCCTCACATATCATTGTTGGTCATAGAAACAAAGCAGTGGCCACAAATCAAATACAAACCTCATAAGCAAGAACATTCGCTCACATCTCAGACCTATGATAAAAAGCAAGTGAGGGCCAGAAATAAATCAAATCCAGAGTCCACTCACTATAAAAGCCTTTCCACACAAAGTCTTTGGGAGAGAGGTGTTCTCAATATCTTCCTGCAGCAGGTTCATACCTGGGATGTCTGCTACCCTCACCTAAGCCATTGGATTCCCTTACACCTTCACAATGGCCTGCCACATGCTCCTTCCATCAACTATAGACTTGCCCTGTTTGAAATATGGGTTGCCCCACTCTGTCCTCACCTTACATCTGATGGTCTTTTTCATACCATCTCTCCATCCTCTTCAGTTTCTTTTCCCCCAAGAGACTCCTGCTCTTTGCCTCAGTCATCATCATCCTTCTGTTATTCCTTTCTTCTCCACTCCTCCATATTCCTCCTGATGTTGTATTTATTCTTCATGATGTTTTTCTTCGCCACATCCTTGCTTCTGGCGCGTCCCTCCAACCCCCACCTAATCTTGTCATTCTTTGTCAACTCCTACCTGTTCTTTACCAACTCATCACTTTTCTCTTCCATCGCCTCCTACTATATTCTTTATACCTTGTCTTCATCAGTCCACTCTTCTACTCGCCTCCACCAACCACATGTCTCCTTCTCTCTCCTGCCCCTACACTCTCTCCTCCAGTCTCTTGTCCCCTTCACTTTCCAGCCTACCCACTCATCGTTCCTTCACCAAACATCCACATCTGTCTCCTAACTCTCTGCTTTCTTATAGGGGTAGAATCCCACCCCTTATATCACCCTAACAGCTCCCTGGCTGCCACCAAACTCGTAATGAGGCCCAATGTCATCTGCAAACAAGTTAATTTTGTGTTGAGCCCCCCTCACCGCCATATTTAATCCCTGCAATCTAAATATCGACACTTACTCGCGCAGGCAAATAGGAGTGGTTATAGGATGCACCCCTGTCATGCCCGCCTTTTAAAAAATCTGCGGAGTAAGGGCCCCATTAACCAGCAGGCGAGCCGATGGTTCAACGTAGTTAGACAATATCATGTGATGCATTTTGGGGCCTATGTTAAACCTGTCAAATGCTTTCTCAGCATCTAATGCAAACAGGAGGGAGGGTATCTGGTTTCTGCTCGATTTACCGACTAGTTGGAGTACCCTCCTGATATTGTCTGTATTGCTCCTACCCCAGATAAATCCTGACTGATCTGGGTGTATTGGCGATCGCATATGTTTCTCTAGCCTTCCCGTTAAGACTTCTGTGAAGATTTTTGAATCTAGATTTAAGAGGGCTATCAGTCTGTATCACGTGCACTATTTAAGGTCCTTCCCCAGCTTGTTAATGAGTACCACCTGGGCTTTCTTCATGGACTCTGTTAGCGTTCCCCCCTCTCTTATAGTGTTAATCAGCCAGGGGTTTGGCCAAAATTTGTGCCATTGCCTTATAGAATGTGTCAGTGAACCCGTCAGGCCCAGGAGTTTGTTCACCTTTAGAGATCGAAATGCTTGTATGAATGTCCATGGGCAAATTGGTTCCTCCATGTTTTCCCTCTCTGTGGGGGAGATCTGCGTCAATTGCACCCCATCCAGGTGTTGGGCTTGTCGTAGGAGTATAGTGAGCTACAGAAGTCATGAAAGCATGAAAGAGGTCCCTCTTCTTCGCCTCTTCCCCCCCATTCCCTGTCCTGGGCATCCCGCAGAGTTGAAATAAATGAAGAGCTGAGCCAACAACCTCCCAGAGACATTTCCTTGCTCAAAATAGTGGTGCAGCAGACAATGCAGGGCACTCTCTGACTTCTGGAGTCTGAGCAATTTTAGCCGTTTTTTTGCCATAGTGACCTCTCTAAATGTTCTCCTTGTAGGGGGCCTCACTGTATATCTTTTCCCTCACCTCATGCAGGAGATGGTATTCTTCACGTCCACGCAATCGCTTAATTGCAGCTGCATTAGATATAATCTCCCCCCTGGCTACAGCTTTAGCTGCGTCCCAACAGATCCCATAGGAAGTGTCTGTGAGGAAGTTGGTACACTGGGTCCCTCATGAACCCCAGCGGTAGCCTGCAATGTGTCTTCGGGCATCCCACCCCGTCCAGTCTCCAAGGCCCACCATCACAGTACTATGGACAGTCATCGTCATTGGCTCGATCTCAGCTGACAAGGTCAGCCTGACATAAGTGAACATGTGAGGTGTATGTGCATGTTCTAGCCGCAGGATTTCTATTGCACCAAATATCTACCAAGTTCAGCTCCTGGAGCAAGTTTTTCAGTTTGTGCAAGGCCACGCCTGCCAATGGATATGTTGCCTCCGTGGATCTGTCAATCCCCCCCATCCATTGTCATATTGATATCACCCTGGAGCAGCAGCTCACCCTGCCCCAACTCCCCCACCCAGTCCAGCACTTGCATCATGAATGACTCTTGAGAGGTGTTTGGAGCATATAAAGCCATAATGGACACCAGTTTCCCATGTATTGTGCCCACCACCATGACCAACCTCCCATCTGTCTGCCTCCGGAGACACCTAAGTTCTCTAAACAGTTGTGTGTCTTTTAATCAGCGTATTAAGGTCCCAAACGTTCTGTGTGCCCACATTTATCACCATGGTGCAAGTTCAAAGGTCCCATTCATCAGTGATACTTTCCCCCCTTATTTGCAACACCCTCCATGGCTCTCCACACAGTTTCTCCCTTGCTAAAAAAATGTACCATAAATATTTGTTTCCCCCAAAGGCACCCACAGGTGTTCCATCATCTCTCCATTATCCCTCCATAAGCTTCCTCTCAGACTAATTCTTGAAGTGGAAGAAATGAAAGTGCTCAGAAAGGCTGGCATAACTGCTAATCCAGCTAAGTGCACATTTGCCCAGTCAGCCGTAAAATACCTTGGCTTTTTTGTATGGAATGGGGATGTACAGCCCCAACATGAGAAGGTAAACGCTATCTTTGATACGCCAATCCCCAAGACCAAAAGATATCTTAGAGCTTTTCTCTGGTTAATAGAATATTACCGTAAGTTTATCCCCAACTTTTTGGTCAAAACAGCCCGGCTGACAGATAAACTTAAAATTCGGAACCCCAGAAATGTCATTTGAATGACGAGGATGAGATATTTTATAACACCTTGAAACAGACTGTCCCAGAACCCAATCCTGAAGGGACTAGACTTCTCTGGAGTTTGGATTTCAGACGGATGCCTCCCTTACAGGGTTAGGAGCCGTCCTGTCCAAGGTTTGGAATGGATTGGAACACCCCATAGTATTCACTAGTCACAAGCTTTTCCCACGTGAAAAACATAACTGTGCTGGAACTGGAGGCACTGGCTATCAAGTGGGCCATCATCTTTCTTAGATACTAACTTATAGGACGAAAGTTCACACTTGTTGCAGATCACTCACCCCTAGTTAGGATTAACCAACGCAAAGACTCCAACCCTCGGGTCATGCAATGATTTCTAGACCTACAACCCTATTGTTTCACTGTGGAACACCGAAAAGGAAAAGACCAGGGAAATGTATATTTTCTTTCCCAATTCCCCAGTGAAACAAATGAGCTACATCGCATGGAGGAAGGATATGCGAGAAACCTGAAGGTGTCTCCCTGACTAGTCCCCGGGGATCTGTTCTCCAGTTGGCCAGGACATAGCCATCGCTATTGGATCCAGTTCCTGGGGGTGGACCACTAAGGGAGAATAACCTGGATGAGGGGTCCTCATGGAGTGGAAGCGGGACACCAACGGGTGAGACGCGGTATCCCCCTTCTTATAACACCTTTTCCCCAGCCTACCACATAGGATAGTCAGACACTCTCCCCCGCACCTTACCTTTTCCGACACAAACACTTACTTCCACCACGAAAGACAATGGACTAACACTACAGCCATTTACCTGACATGTCCCAACACAAGGGTCAGGCAGAGTCAGGTAATTGATCAGAACTACACACACCTGATGGCTCTTTCCCTTTCCCACAGGGATAAAAGGTGGAGCACGAGAGCACACGACGAGCAAGGCAAACGCACGATGAGACATCTATCCCAGTATGGCAATTCAAGAGGAGTAGAAAGGTGACGAGAACCGCAGGGGGCGACAAGGAGAGAAGCAACCGTGCCCTTTCCATCCCAGACCTGCAAAGCCTCCATGAAAGGAATCATAAGACTGCGAACAATAGCCAGCGTGTGTTTCAGCAGATGTCAACGATATACAGAGCACGCCTACACTGATAATCAGTAGAGGTAGAGGCGCTTGCTACCATGGCACCTTCCTTGACTCCAGAGACAAGAAAAGCTACGCGGTTCATCACAGCTGGTGAGTCGAGGGGACAACCGATAAGAAACGTGTTGAAAAAAGTTGGAAATGGCAAATTAAGGGAAGTTCAAAGAACTGTTAACATTAAGGGAAAACCAGCTGCAGAGGGGTCCGGTACCACGTGGGTGCTCATTCGAGATACTCTGGTTGATCCCATGTTTGTTGAAACTACATATACGAGAAGGCACTAGGAGAGCCGCAAGGAAAAGGTCAAAGTGGTCATACAGGGGTCTAGCAAAACCCCCTGTACAGTTGAAAGTCCTTGACCTGAACATAATTGGAAAGCTAAGGGAGATGAATCTCGCATAGTGAAAAAAGATAAAGAACTGAGTGATGACATGAATTGGCAAGAATTAACGCGACAGAGAGATGCCAATAGAATGGGGTGAAGCTTGAAGTCCCAATGAACAGTGTGTTGACAAGAGTGAACCCAAGAGAGGGATATCCACAGTGAACTGTTTAAAAAGACTTTAAGGCTTGTGAATGCCACAGGTGAAATTGGTTGGAGAGAAAGCCGTAGTGAATCTGACAGAGGTTGGCTGATATTCGAGAGGGTACGGAGCCCAGAAGAGGTGGGTCCAGGGGTGAAAAGTCATCACCCAACATACATTTCAAAAGGAACATTTTGTTTATTATTTTTAACACATTAGGTCCTTGGAGGCAAGAGATTTTTTGTAGAAAAGAGACTGAACCACCGAAGGTCTTGATAGCTGAACACGGAACTGTCGTCGGGTGCTGGGAAAGCTCGAGAGTGTGCTGTGCTCAGGAGTCCCACCTTGTCCCGTGCTCAAAACGTGGGGAAGGGAGACACCTGGCTGCCACATCTTGACTTATCGCTTGTGAATACTTCTTTCTTTCCTGTGAACCTTATCCCACACTCTTAATATTTAGTTGTATGGATTGGCAAAACTTTTTTTTTTAGTATAGGCCCTTTTATTTGACAAGACGCCACTAGGACTGCTTTATTATTATTTGATAGTCGTAGCTTGCTCCCTTCATAGATTTAGATTAAGCGTTTTTACAACCTGCATATACAGTTCAATAAACATCCTTGTACTGTGATCACTTGTGTCTGTCTTTACTTTGTCCACCATGAGTTCCTTACAAGACCCATTGAAGGTGTATGATCTATCTTTCTTGCATGTTGTGCAGCCACAGAATTAAACACAGGTTTTTTGTGACTGTTGGTACAGGATAGTCACTAATGAATTGGTGTTTGTCTTGTTTTGTGGGACAGAAATAGTGATTAATTTATTACTATGAAATAATGGCATAGCTGCACTGTGAAATAAAGGTAATAAATATATCTTTGGCAGTATGGTAAGGACAGAAAATATTTAAGATAAATGAGTATTTATACCGTTCCTTCATGTTTTGTTGTAGAAATTAAAAACTATGGAGATGGTGGCATTGGAAAATGGGTATCTTTGTCAGAAATGGCACTTTAATCTCAATAATCTCCTAAAAACCATGACGTGTATTGGATCTCCCTTATTAAGGCATGGTCAATACAACAGCAAGGCTAGAAGCCGAAACCGGCTGGAAGATAGGCGGAAGAAAGGAGGACACTAATAGGGAAGAAGAAGAAGTAGAATACCTGTGTGCTGTATTAAATACATGAAATGATTTGCATTATTTTTTGTTTGTAATATTGGAAAATGCTCTATGAATTTATGTCTGTACTAATTGTTAACAAATTGCTTATTCTGTTGTGGTACGTATGAAGTTTTGTAAATGAAATGTAGGGTCAGAGAGGGATAGGTTTTCTATTTGAATATTAAAATTAATTCAACTGAATCATGAAGGATGGCATGAATTACATTTATTGCATCTTAATGTTTATTAATTGTGTCTATATTCTTACATTTATACCGGGATGCATATGTCTTTTTGACTTGTAATAGTATTTCCCCACACATTTCTTGGGTTATGTGGAACTTTTTTGGGTGTATTTTGTTTACATTGCGTCACATTGTGAGGCTGGCATACGTGTACCCAATGACATCATACCCTCCAATATAAATTCGCAATATGGCGGCCGTGATATGCTGACTTTAGGCTGAATGCAGCCGGGGTGAAGGAAATACAACAATAATAAGGCAATCTCTTTCAAACAGAACATTAGTAGGACGGATTATAACAATCAACTGCCCACCTTATAAACACAATTTAGTATGGATTTTCAATCTTTCTTTTCAGATAAATTACAAACTCCAGTGCAACAGGTCCATGCAAATTAATTTCAGTTTGTTGACTCATTACCCAATGGATGATATGGAGGTTAACGTAGCCTGTATCATTAATTAAGAATACATTGAACATACTGCTTAACCATTAAAAGCGTTTTCATTATTCATTTACAGAAAAACCTCCAGGGACGCATGATAACAGAGATTAATGAGCTAACAGCAGATTAGCCAATTTAAAATAGGGTTTATTCAAATAACATGAGATGGTAAACTAATTTATAAATTTCATCAGACTTAATTTTGTAAATATTGAGGTAACAGTATAGATTACGACTAACACATCTTTCCCTTATTTATTGTCTTTTTTCTCCTCCACTTGTAATTACGTAGTCATATTTTTAATTACTCATAACTATGTTTATTTGATTTATGTACCGGCCAAATAATACAAGAATCAATATTTCATAAATGAATAGTATAAAATGCCTTGAAGAAAACCAAGTGGTTGAAACACGTGCTGGCAACAAAGTGTATTACGGTATTAAAATGGACTACATAATATGAAAATATGGTGTATAAAAAAGGTTTTGCTTTATTTGTGATATATTGTAAATCCACTAACTAGGGAGAGACAACATATGCACAAGTGTGTACAACCTATAACTTAAAAACTATTTGCATAAGATTCTTTTTGCAGAAGCTGTGAATCCCAATTAATGCCTATTATTGCTCCCTGTAATTCTATGATCAAGCAAAACTACTGACATATCCCTGAGAAATCTGACAGTTTAAAGATGGGGATTATGATGACTTTTGCAGTCAAGGAACTTTTCCCATACCTAATATTCTCCACCTATTGGGTAGGTAAGAAATAATCGAAATGGGATAGTACTCTCTTTACGCAAAATGTTAGCTTTGATGGCTGATCTCAACCTGTGTGATCCTTAATAATTATATGCACCATTCACTGATCATTTTGTGGGACTTAGTTCTCAAGATTTAATATCCTAAGTATTCCCCATATCGGCTCATGGGTTTGGGCAAAAATATCAGCTTCATTATTATTATTTACTAGCTGGGGTACCCAGTGTTGCCCATGTCCTGATCGAGTGGTGTCTCATGTGCCCTGGAGGATGTTGCTCTTGTCCTCATGTCAGAAAGTCGTGGTTCAGTTTGCTCTGGTATCTCATTTGCCCAGGAGAAAGTTGCTCTTGTCCTGTGGTCGGCAAGTCTGCTGTTTGTTGTGCTTCATAAGCTCTTGATATTGATTTTCACTTTGCATCAGATGGAGCTTTTCCAAGTGATGTTCCTTTTTTGTGTGTCATGTTTCAGTGACCTAATGGCTTCAGCACATTTGATATAAAGTCCAAGAAAGATTGATTGTGCTCTCTTCTCATGAATGAACTTAAGTAAACTGTAACCTTGCCATTTCCCATATTTGGAGTGGGGTGATACAAAAATACCATTTTTTTTTAAATTCCCTTTAAAAATGCTTTAATAAACACTTTCGAACTGTATACAGTAATAATACATTTGAAAGTAATAACCAACACATCGAACATTTTGCTTCAGACACTTTTCCAAATGTTGCCTCCTTCTAGTACCTACTGTAGTGAATCGGGGTGAGCATCAGTAAATGAAGGTGTCTACGGAGTACATTTTCTGCATCCAAACAGACTACAATCGTGCCCCAGACAAATGAGGAATCCATGCAAAATCTGGTAGCATTGGGTTCAACAGTGTTGACTTTGTATAGCTGGAAAAACACACACACACATACATACATTCAGCCAGCTTTATATGTAAAGATTGCTTTTAATGTGCAACATGCCCTTGGGTCTCAGTACATTCATACAGTAGTCCAAAAGTAAAAGCTAGAGTTAATCACAGCATACTTTGGGTAAACTAACTCTAAATCAATATATTTTACACACTAGTCATGAACCTTTCCAGACCACAACAGCTAGTCGTGCCTGGGGGGTACCTAAAACCTGTCCCATAAAGGTTCATCACAAACTTAGACAAACCAGCTTCTTTAATACATAAACATAATACATTGGGGTCATTATGATATATGTCTGATAGAGCCTTTGCAAATGAAGCCCAAAACATTAAGCCTTTGGTAGCTCTTCCCCTATGGACTGGAGCACATGGTTGCATGTGATATGTGATAAGGCACAGTTTGTCTGCTGGGTTCAATATTCCCTGGAGGGTGAATATATCCCAGAAGCGCACAAATATCTGCATGTCCAGAATACTTCTAGCCCTATACCATTGCTGCTTGCCTAACTTCAACGTCAGATATTGTCTTGAATCAACATATTCAATACCCTGCCCCAAAGTTATCATTGACAAGACACAAGAAAAGAGTCATGCCAGCCTCTGAAATATCCAATTCAATCATGGGAAGACTTGGATGTTACTCCTACATTTCTGGTTACCTGTCTCTTGATATTTAAAAGGAGCTTTGCTTTTTTACCAAGTGAGTCAATTACCCCATTAAGTCATGTTTCTGCTGGTGAATACTCTTTATCAGTTTACTCTTTTCTTTGTTCACTTTTCCTGGATGCAGTGTTTTAGGCGATACATACTGTATCTGTTGTCTATGGACTCACTTGCCGAAATGCAGTTGACTAGGCAAACGTTACTCAAAGGTCAATCATGCAGCTGTCCAGGTAAGTAATACTTTATCCTCACTGATCTTTGAGATTCCCTTGCCCAGCATGCATCTGGCCAGGGACGAATATTTATCACTTCTCGTTGGGTATTGCGATTCACATGGTTACTATGCAGCAGGCAACATCATTTCTCTTTGGGCTATGAGACTCACTTGCCCAAGATGAACAGATTCAGCCAGCATATACTTTATCAATTTGCTGTAGGTATTGTGATAAGTCAATATTCTGAATTTCAGGTGATATATATTGTGCCAGTCCCCTCTCAGAATTTAAGCTCACTTTTCCAAAAATGCATAGCTACAGACTATTATAAATTGTATCATTTTGTTCTGGCATAGAGTTGTTCAGGCGCTAACTATGTTGTCTCTCCAATCTGGTTCAATTCTAGGATAGTTTTCCCATGAGCAGTGTGTCAGACAATGAACAGTTTCAGTACAATCTGGGCTTTGAAACTCACCCTCCCAGCATGCAGAGTTTCATGTAATAAACACTTCTGTTTACTCTGGGATTTTAGGCCCACTTTCCCTGTATGCAGCATATTCATACAGTGAATACTTTGGAGTTTGTTCTGGGCTTTGAAACTCAAAATCGCAACCTCGTATTTCCAGTCATAAATACTTTTTCAGTTCATTCTAAAATTGCTTTCCCAGTTTATAGCAATTCAGAACATGGAACGTTATCAGTTTAGTTTGCTTTTGTCTCTAAAGCTTGCTCACCCAGCATGTTATGTTTCAGGAAAACAAAAAGGAAACAGTTTGCTATGGGTGTTGAGACCCACTTTCCCAGTATGGAGCTAGACAATGCATTCTAGGAGTTTGGCATGGGCTTGGAGACTCACTTTCCTAACATGTAGCAGTTTAGCTTTAGAAGCATCCCATTATACAGTTATTACTTATCAATATTGGCTCTGTTCCCTTTTGCCAATCCTGGCTTTCGCAGGTGAAAGCAGGCTGCCCCCTCCCCTCAGTTTTCAACAATCTTTTGTTGGTCTCTTTTTCCTCTTTTGACCATTCTCGTTCTTCAGCCAGTGTGCAAGTCTTCTTTTCTGTTCTTTGCATGGACATCCCAGAATACCTTTCTCTGTTTGGTTCCAATCGATTTTTTCATGTTTCCATCTTTTTAGTCTATAAATCAAAATGACGCCTCTCTCAACCCAAAATAAATGTGCTTTATGTGAATAATGTATGGGTTAGGCCACTAATGGAAATCAAATTTGTACGATGTGTTTGGGCCAGATTCTCAAAAAATTGGGCGTCTCAATCAATGGCAAATTCACACAAAAAAAACAAAATAACCAGTGCGCAAATGTGCACAAACTATGGTGCAAAAGAGGTTCAAATAAGTGGGCATTTACTGGCACTTCTGATATGATAAACACTTTTTCGGCACATCTGTCAGATGCCAATATTTGTATGTGCAAATGATGACATGAATATAACTCTGTGCCAAAACACATGCATCTCATCAGATGCCCCAAAAAGTGCATCTCCCCCTAGAAAACACAAGCAAAGTATTTCAATTTGTTTAATGTTCATCCTCTTTTTTTGTCTTCTATGTATAATAAGTCTAAGGTCCTGGTTATTAATCGTAGGAAGATTTTGTCGGGAAAGCCTAATTTGGTATATTAATGGCAGAGATTAGAGGAGGTCCATGTGTTTGGGTATCTTAGAGTTGTGATAAAAGCCAACCAGACCTTGTCTCTGGCGAACCAGGCCTTGAAGCTTGATGTGAGCTCGGCGGCCTCTTGGCTTCTCGTGCTCGACAAAAAAATATGGCAGTTTTTCACTACTACCGGCACTCAAAATCTATAACCAGGTGCTTGTTTCAAGGTTGACCTACAGGGCCGAGGTACGCAAAGTCAGCTTGGAATGGGATAAAATGGAGCCCCTTATTTGAAAGTGACTTTTGTCCCTTTCAATGGGCACTCCACTTCCCGCGGTTCGGCACATTTTGGGCCTTAGATCGTTAGAGGTTACAGTTGTTTGCTGAAGAACTCTACTTCTGCGATGTATATTGTTTCCCGGCCTCTACCTTATTTGTGCAACTGAAGGCACTGAATAATCTGGGTAACTGTATGCCTCTTAAGGCGTGGGTGAGTTGTGTTTTGGCTATGTTGAATATGAGAGCAGTTTTGCTTGAAGAATCAGAGTGTAATCCAGCTAAGGTAAAAAAGATGTTATTTGAAAGTGACTGGATTGAAAACAGGCAAAGGCTGCTCTCTTATCAGGTGTCTGAGCATTTCTCCTTGGATGTTTAACCCTTAAATTCCACCCAGAAATCCATGTTAAAACTCGATAAATCTCAGAAAATTTGGCTACTCATGAAACTAAATTTGGTTCCAACAACTGATGTATTAGGGGCTTGCCTTTATGCAATATTTTAACACTCAACTCACCCTTTGTTCACTTGGGAAATGCTGTGGTGGAATTTGTTATTAAACCCGATGATCGTCTGATAATCAGTATGATGAAATCTGTAAGGCTGCTTTTGCCTTTAACTGATACGTCTTACTTCTAAGATGGATTTTATGAATTATGTTTACATTTTGTGACATTTTATGATGAATATTGCTTTTATTATGCTTACTGTTTTATGTGGATATGTGTGTAAAGTTTCTTTTTTGTAAATTAAATCACACAATAAATAAATAAATAAAATAAGTCTGAGAATAAGACAATGCATATTTTTCAACTTTGTGGTGAGTTTACATGGGAGTACGTGTATACCATTTTAATGTCTCAGGTGGTAGTTTTGCCATGTAATTCAGAAATGTGGTATGATTTTGTTGATGTAGAGTAGGATTATGCATTTAAATCATATACTTGTGTAAAAACGGGTAATGTGATTGCTAAACAGCACATGGAAAGTGTTCAACTACTAAATGTCCTCTGACTTCTGTACACGTGTTCCGTGGCTGGAGGGGTATTAGGGCCACATGGATGCAAGCAATGGCAACACAAACGCACAGCAAAATTTAACTAACATTTGTTTTTCCTAAGTGTCCACTGCAAAGATTCATGGCAATTGATTTATCATTGGACATAAAAAGCCACAAGACGCATTTCCAAACAAACCTATTTTTCATAATAAGCTTGTTAGTAATATTTATCATATAAGTAATGTAAATAAATGACTCCAGCCAAATCACCTCTCTATCCTTTCTCCCTGTCCTGTATTGAAGAATTTAACTTCTGTTTCACCTCCCATCTTCTGAACTTTTGAACCTTGTGAGGGGCTCCACTACCCCCTGGGTAGGGCCAGTGCTGAACAAAAACTCAAATAAAATAAACATAATTAAATAAATTATTGGCTTTCGGAGCCATACAAACTTCTACATAGGTTTGGGGAGTTGGACATGTGTCCCCTTGAGAGTTTGGCCACAAATGACTTACGTTTTCGTGCATTTCAACACATTAACATATTTCTACATTCAGCATGTTATACAACAGTGTTCGAAATTGAAGGGAGCTGGGAGCTACTTTGCTCCTGCTTGTAGCCCAGAAGAGCTTGGTTAGCTTAACACCATCTGCTACTAGGAGCGACTTTTGGCTCGCTAGGCCAATTGATGCCGAACAAACACACCTATGTTAGCTTGGATGGCTGATCTGAACCTGTGCGCTTGGGAGAACCGGTATGGCATTTAAAGCTTACAGTGTAATAAATAATGGGAAAAACAGTTACATCTGCATTTTATGTGGAAGTTAGGCTTGCAGAGCACTGTGCACTGGCTTCTTGTTACCCAGAGGTAGATTATGGTCACTAGTTAATGCAGGATACCAAGGAGCTGCTTTTAGCTCCTACTTCTTCAGTCTTAACTTCGAACCCTGTACGATACACGTTTTAGAAATGTATGATAATGCTTTAGGTAAATACATTTTATTAAGAGTCTGTGGGCCTCAGTACAAGTGTGCCGGATCAGTGCTAGTAAGCCTCCTGGCACCGTTGTTACCGGACTGGCACACTACGGGTCTGCTTGCCAGAGTTGCTGTGAAAGTCTGACCCTGCCGGGCACAGCGGCCACAGTAAGCAGACCTCCACGAAAGCAGAGACACCATTATGAACGGTGCCGGTGCTTCCGTGTTCCCCATTCCCAATGGGAATGGGGGTTAACATTTACCGGCGCCTGAATTCCCGGAACGATGGGGTCGTAATCCCCCGGTAATTCCGGCAAGCTAGGCTTCAGTAAATATTGCAAGTCTGGCGGCAACCTGCCGGTTTTACCAGCACAGCTACCGCCGGACTTGTAATGAGGCCGTGTCCTTCTTCTGACTCGCCACACTTCACTTTCCATTATTCTTGTCAGTTGCAACCCCCCTTATTCCATCACTGCTCTATGTTTGCAGTTTCACTAATCTATAAACCTTTACTCTTATTTCCCTTGGCTTTCTCTGTCTGCATATCAGCATCCTATCAGCCCATATTAGTATCTCCATCTTTCCCCCTCTACCTCTGTTTGTTGCTTCATGAACATCCGTAGACATTTGTCCACTCTTTGGTGTCTCTCTACCCACAATGATGCATATACATCTCCAGGGTTCAAACTTACTGGGAGCTATTTAGCTCCTGCTTCTAGCTTGTAGCAGCTGGTAAACTTGAAACTGATGAGCCTTACAAACATACATTTGTGGTGTTAACGTTGAGTATTTAAGAATGCTAATAAAAAAGAATTAGGACCCATCTAGTACATATTTAAATATAAAGATTGTTTAGAATGTGCACACAGTAAAAAAAAATTGAAATTAGATTTGAAGTACGCTTTGTACTCGCTCCTGGTTCCCCATTGGTAGATCCTGCCTACTGGGGGTTGCTCAACACTTAGGGGGTGGTTTTAACTCCTGCTCACTGAATCCCAATTTCAAACCCTGCATCTCTGTGATTTGCCTTTTAATCTCCCCTAAATAGCCTCCCTATATTGCATCATCAGCCCCTACGCGATTTCATCAGCTTACTGGTGACTCTACATTTACATTAATTACTGTTCACAACTGGGGCTGTGTCTTGTTGGACGCAATGTCTTCCTTCAATGGAATAGGTCTCTCTCCTACCATGTCTAAATATCAATATACTTAATATCTCTTTCCACTTTTTCCATCTCAGTATCTTTATCTATCTATCTGCATACCTATCGTTAATTCATCTATATCTCTAAATCTCATGAGTTTATCCAGCCCCTATTGGCTTTTTATAGATCTCAGAACATACAAAGGCTCCGATTCATGGATTGTTTGCGCCGGAAAAAATGGGATTTGTGCACCATTCTGCCCGCAAATCCATGTTTAACAAATGGGGATTTGCGGGCAGAATGGCGCACAAATCCTGTTTTTTTCGGCGCAAATAATCCATGAATCAGGGCCCATTTGTCTATCCTCTGCTTTCTTCCAATACTCCAGTTACTTCATATTCATCTCACCTTTACATCTTTGCCTTTTCTCTTTAATTCGTGCTTCAATTGCTCTAGTTCAATATATTGATCTTACTCTGCCAATCAAGCTCAACCATAACAGATTACGTGGCTTTAATTATCAACTCCTTGGTTCCCCGCCTCCTACCCCCTGCACTCTCCTCCCTCCTGCCCACAGCACCGGACGAGATCTCTAAATTTGTCTGCTCTATAAAGGTCTCCTCCAAACAGGCCCACCCCTGCTCTTCTACAACAATTAAGGACAACATCTCCTCTATTGCCCCGGTCATGCCAATTTCTGCAAACACTTCTTTGCCACTGGCTCTTTCCCTCTATCCCTCAACCATACACTTGTGCCCCTTTCTTAAAAGCCATCTGCTGACCCCTCCTGCACAGCTATCTACCGCCCTATGTCCACTACCCACTTCTTGGGTAAATTCTTGGAGAAACTGGTACTCCCCCAACTGATCCTCCACACTGAATGTGCTGTTTGCCTCCATGACCATCAATCTGGATTCAAGGCATCCAGAGGCACGGAAACTGCTCTCCTGGACACCCATGAAGTAACGCTCGCAAACCTCGACTCTAACTCTCCCACTGTTCTCATTCTCCTTGACCTCTCCTCCGCCTTTGGCACGGTCAACCATTCTATCCTCATAAAATGACTCTGATACCCTTGGCATCAAAGACCGGCACTGGATCGGCTGACCTATTTCCTCACTAACCACCCTTCCAAGCTGCAACTGGGCCTTTTCTCCTCCACCACCACACTTTCTACCAGTGGCATCCCCTGGGCTCTATCTTATCGCCATGTCTCTTCAATATTTATCTTGCCCCTCTGGCTCACCTGATCTCCTCCTTCTCCCCTCATTTCCAGTGTTATTCTGATGACAAGGCTTTCCTTCAAATTTTCCTCTACTACCTCCTCTTCCCCCTCTCTCATCCCCAATTGTCTATCCGTCATTCAGGCATGGTGCGCAGCTAATGATCTCTGTCTTAATGCACATAAGACAAAGATCCTCCTCATTGGGAAACCGGTTCCCTCCTTTCCTCCTACCCTCTGACCACACTCTCTGGGCCCTCTACCCTCACCATCTTCGACTGTGCTCTCTCCTTCACCCCTCACATCATGGACCTTACCAAGAAGGCCCACTTCCAGCTCCACCTCAGAGGCTTTCGACCTTTCCTCACCTTCCCCTAGAAGCTCAATGTCTCCAGAGCTCTGGTCCTCTCTAGGCTGGACTACTGCAACAGCCTCTTTCTCAATCTCCCTCTTTCCTCTCTCCCTACGCGCTGCCCAGCTAAACCAGAATAGGGCTGCAAGACTTATCCTTGCCCTCAAGCCCATGGACCGTATCTCTTGAGCCCTAAAAACTCTCCACTGGGTCCCGGTGACTGCAATTATCACATTCAGGACCCTCTGCATCATCCACAAGGCTTTCTGGTGCCTGGGACCATGCTATATCCAACATTCCCACCCGAAAAACTCCCCTGCTAGAGCCCTCCACTCCTCTAACTCTTACTCTTTGATTGTAAAACGCTTTCTCCAAGCAGAGAGTGGGGGGCAGGTCTTTCTCCTCGGCTGGTACCCCCCTTTGGGACAGCCTCCCTGCCCCCTCTGAGACTTGAGCTGGACCTCAAGTTCTGAAAACTGCTCAAAACTCTGCTTTTACCTACCTCTCTTCTCTCCCCTCCCTGCTAATCACCCCACCGCCACTGAGACCGGTGGTCTGGTCCTTTTACCCAGTCGATACCAGCACCTCCCCCCACTGCACTCCCCCTGCGGGCTCCTGCTTGGCAGCTCTACATCCCACCCTTGGGATTCACCCGCACTTAGTATGAAGCCTCCTCCTGGGCTCCCCTGGCACTTCCCTCCTGGGCCACCCACCAGCACTTGTCCATTCCTTGCCAGCCCCACCCATCCCCATCTCCTGCACTTCGCTTCATTGCACTTGCATGTCTGAATACCACAAGGCCTAGCAGGACCACGACTGTATATTTACTGTTTTGCCAATGTTTTTTTCTCTCCCCTGTTCCCTTCCCATTTAGCCTTGTGGCGCTTTGAAACACAATTCTATTGTATAAGCGCCTAACAAATGATCAATAAAATAAATAAATAAAATAACTAATCTTCAGCGCGTCTCTTTCACTATCTCGCTGTATCATCTTTTCTATCCTTATGAACTGGTCTTATGAAAAGATCTCTGCCCTACTCAATCTTTTTTTCTTTGCAGATGATGATGTTTTAAGGAAAAAGAGAAGCGCTCTTCCAGTGTGCTGCAAGCGGTCATAAACGTTGACAGCTATTGTTATTTCTGTCAACACAAGTAACATGTAAAGCAGAATGAGACATTACAGGTTAGTATTTCACCTTGCATGAAGTGGAATTGCAATTGTGTAAAGTGGCCAAATGCGGGACTTGCAGACTTGAAATGTGAATCTACGGCAATGACAGAACAATTCTGAAGCCTTTGACAAGTCATAACAAAAACACATCCTATGAATGCCACAGGGCTGGAGATTGGCCTTCAAAACATTAGATGGGGCAACCCACCCCTTTGAGTCAGGAGTCTGCAACCTGTGGCTCTCAAGATATTTTTGAATTACAATCTACATGATACTTCAACATTGATAATGCTGGCTAGGTCTAATGGGATTTGTAGTCCTAAAAATCTGGAGACACAAAGATTTAAGACCCTTACCTTAGGTTCAATGAGGCAGTCTCCTTTACTTTCCAACTATTACAAACAATATTTTAGGAAGCATCCACCCTTGCATTCATGCTCAGAAATAATACTGGGACACCCTATACAATGCAAAGTATGGTGTGATAGTGATAGCTGAAAGAGATCCCAGGAATTTCTGTGTTTTTCGGCAGGGAGGAGCAGGTAGTGGGTGGGAATGTTGCATAATCGCCGCTGCCATCAGAAGTAATCTAAATCAAACCTTGGGATTGTCTCCTCGATTCAGCAGTAAGATTATTAAAAGAGTGTTTGTTCCATCTAAATCGATTTCTCCCTGAACTGACTTCAAGATTTAGAGGAAAAACCTTTTCCTTTTACCCCCCCCCAACAAAGGGGTCAGTAACCAGTCAGATAGTAGGAGGTCATGATCACTATGAGTCTGTTTACAAATCATGAAGTCAGCAATCAATAGAAAAATGTTAGATGAAACAAACAGAATCTATGATTCTGCTTCGGCCATCTCTAGACCATGTGGGCCGAACAGGAATATAATTATAAAGAGCCCCATTTACTATTTTAAGATCTCTTGTTTCCATCAAATCAAGCTAAAGCTTGGCACGTTGAGATAATGGGGCATAATCTCGATATAGTCAAGAACAATTTAAATCTCCTACAACAATCACTGCCATAACCAAGAGTCAGAGTAATAAAGATTTAAAAGATCTGTTACCACCTCCAAAAAAGACTGTGGAAATCGCAGCAGGATTCCAGCACAGGCTGATTAAAGCCAGTGTGATCTCCCAATCACTTGGCTGTTTTCTCCATGACAATTTGGATAGTTGAATAAAGAGATTTGGAGCTAAGCAAGGAGTCACTGTTGCAGGTAGATCGTTTTTGCAGGCTGTCAAAAGGCCCGCCATCGGTCTTCCTTAGGTTCCTTTAATGGCAGGCCGAGAGGAGACTGTGTATCCATCCAAAAGAGACGGATTTATAAGCCAAGTTCCTTAAAGGAAAAGGATATCCAAAGAACATAATGGATTATCCCACTCACTCAAGAGGTCCTTAAATCCTTTCATATTACATGACCCAATTCGGATCTTCATGTCCACCTCTTTATAATAAAGTTAACACACCACAGGCTTCTGAAGGAATTTAGAAAGCAAGACCAATCTTCAATATTAATAGGATGGCCTTTGTTGGTCTTGAACTTGTTAGACTCCCCAGATGGCTCAATGGGAATGGGGAGGTCGGATTCACCAGCACCATTCGTGCATGGACTGCTCGCGGGTACCGTTCCGCCCGCCAGGTCAGACCTGGCGGGTGAAAAGGCAACCGCGAGCAGACATCGTAAATTGCCGGTCTGGTAACAATGGTACCGGCAAGCTTACTGGTACCGTTGTTACCGGACCAGCAACCTTATAATGAGGCCTTATGTATCTATCAACTTCTAGAACACGTTATCATCATTGGAAGAGAAGAAGATGAGTTATATGATCTATTTACTACATTCTGTGTTTTGAGAGGTACATCTCCTCAAAATGCTTCTGTAACTTCATATGCCAGCAGTAAAATATATTTCACAGAGAGCTACCAGGGGGTGCCGAGATGTACTGAAGCATCTCCGTCAGTCTCCCCCTTAGGGCGCGTAAATAGGGACTTGAGCCCTCCTTGAACACCTCAGGAAAGGAGCATTGACCCCCCCCCGCCGGGGGCTGGCTGAACCCCCCAGGCACCGGACAAGAGAATCCCCGGTCTTCGGAGGTGGCGCAAGATCAGAGATCCGAAGCAATTTGGGCCGGAGGAGGCAGGCGTGCACCATCTCCCGCCCGAGGCTCCACGGCCGCGGGGCTGTACCTGTGGTGGGGGAGGAGAGTGAGGCCTTCTCTTCACTGGCGGCGCAGGATTACCCTCTCCCCCTGTTGTGGGCTGTACGGACTTCAACCTGCACTCTCTGCCCCTCCCCACCGAGGCTGTTCCCGGCCTGTTTCGTACGGCGGACCGGGGAGTCCGAAATATGACCGAGTCGGGTCTGAGTGTGGCTGTGGCGCTTTGGGAGGCGAGCTGTTGCTGAGAGCCGGAGTGAAGACTGTCACCGTCGGGGCTCCTTGGGCCCGCGCCTCCTGCATCGGGACCCCCCCTGCAGCTGCTGGTTTGTGGTGCGGTTAGCCTCCGTCTCTGGGGGTCCCCCGCTGACTGGCCCCCGGGGATCCTGATTGCTCCTGTGGTGCCCGCTCTCCCCCTTCTGAGGGGTGAGGCTGGGTGGCTGCCGGAGACGACAGCTGTGGGCCTTGCAGTTTCTGCCCGCAGGAGCAATGTGGTGGCACATTGAAGGGCCATGAACCCCCCCATCAGAAGAGTGGTTAGTGCTCCGGGTCCTCTCCCCCAGCCCCTCCTGGCACCTCGGGGGTCTCTTCTGGCCTCCCCATCTTCTTCTGTTTCTGGGGTGGGGAGGGGCCTGGAGCCTACCCAGCTATTCATCCCCTGTTCTGGGGAGCCTTGCCCTCGCTCCCGGATGACCTTGGTGGCGGGTGGTAAAGAGCACAGCGTGGGCGGGACTTGGTGTGATGTTTCAACCCCCCCCCCCCCAATGCAGGCACGCCGCACTGCATACCCTGGGGACACCCAGCACACAGTGCAGTTCTGGACCATATCTCATAGGAACTGAAGACTTTGCCCCACCGCTCACCCAATTTGCCTGCATAGTGCTTATTCTCGTGCCCCTGTCCACAGGGCCTGACCCCTCGACATCCACACACCCCCGCAATCATTCCCCATCTAACTGGCAAGCTTCCATTAACCACAAAGACTTTTAACTTTGGAAGAGCTGTGCTCTGCGCCCCTCCCCCACCTCGATGGCCTGAAGGAAGAACTTTGCGTGGTGCATCGCACACTCGCGTGGGGACTCCCCAGAGGTGCTCTGCTCACCGGCCCCCTCGTTCCTGCTTACACCGCTGGTTTGTATCCGCTCTCGGGCTCCCCGTCACTTTTCCGCAGCTCTAGCCAGGCCCTCCATACTGCCCTCTTCCGGCTGCACCCAATAGGAGGCCTGGTCTGCGTCACCGTGCTGCTGGACCCTTCATGAGCTGGGCTGAATCTCTTCAAAAGTTCCACCGTACGCCAACTTGCCTCCATTCGCCTCTCAACATGGCAGCTTCATCGCAATCTCAGCCAATTGACGCTAATTCAGTCGCCAAGGGCATGACAGCCCTATTGGAGGAAATTTGTGGCTTCAGAGCGGACATGGCTGTAAGGCTAGACACCTTGGACAAAAAGGTTGACTCTATTGACAATCAGGTTCAACCCAGTTCGACATGCGGCTGGCGGAAATGGAAATAAGGGAAGCGAAATGTGCTCTAAAGCTCGACAACTTAGAAAATAGGGAGCACCGCTGTTACCTATGATTCCTGGGCTTCCCGGAGCGATAAGGCAAGATGCAATCAGACATCAGCCAGGCTGTCAACGCTGTCGTCAGTTCTCTCTTTATGATGCCAACACCAATGAACCCACTATTGACAGGGCACACAGAGCAGCGGCCACCAACAGGGGGCACATATCTATTCTTGTGAGGTTTCACTACTTCTCTGAAAAGAGCAAAATCTTGGAGCTGGCATGGAGAAGAAGCCCGATTAGCTGGGAGACTGCGCAAATCTCAATCTACCAAGACTTGTTAGCCTTTACCCTAACTAGACGGAGACTCTGCGCCCCCGACAAAAATGTTACAACCCAGGGGGGTTCGGTACAGGTGGGGATACCCCTTCTCGCTTTCTTTTGAACTGGACGGCTACAAATATGCTTTGGTCACGGATGGCGACATACAGAGTTTCTCAGGAACTCCTGAGTGTCCCCGGTACGGGGTCTGCGGAGGCCAGCCAGGAGAGAGAACTAACCGGTCCCTGAAAGACCAATGAATCCGCAGAGAGACGCAAGGTTCGAGGCCACAGAAAATTCAGGAGGGTCACCCCAGCCTCTCCAAGAGCTTCAAATGAATGAGGAGGCTCTGGCCGCGATCCAACCTACCCTGCAGGGTTTGAGGACTACTATCCGGTCCTGGTTAGCGTGTTGTTCATTCAAGCCTTTCATATTGATGAAGTGATATCTTGCACTTTCTTTTTCCTCCTCCATTGTGGACCTCAGCCGAGATGGGGGGAGGGGTTTGAAGACACTGTCTATGCTATGTTCTGGGGGAGAGGGGGGCTCTTGATGGTGTTAATGTTGAGTTTGGTTGCCCAGAGGGGGGAGACACAGGTGGCCTGGCCTAGCGACAATGTTTGTCGTTTAACGCCAAGGTGCTCATGGATAGGGAGGGTGAGGGGTGGGATGTTCTGGGTTGTTCACATGAGTTATACTTTTCTATTGCCAAGCTATAGATGGTGTTACAAGGGTGCATGTTTTTTTTTTTAGTACAACTATCATTCATGGAAGCAAGACGGGGAGAGAGACATTACAGGCTCCCTAAATGGAGCCTTAAATGGTATTCAGCCCCCTTATGGATGACTCGTCTAGAGCACTGACTGTGGGATCATTAAACGTGCGTGGGTTAAACTCGCCTACCAAACGGTCGTTGGTGGTGAGAGAATTTAACAGGCTCCAATTACACTTCCTCTTTATACAGGAGACACACTGGGTTAAGGAGAAGGAGCCGAAGTTTAGAGCTCCTTCCATAAAGCATACATTTTACTCACCATATACAGCAAAGAAACGTGGGGTTGCCCTTTTAGTATTTTCCAAAGCTAATTTTTCACTGAAAGCCCAACGTTCACACCGTGAGGTCAATATATTACGGTTAAGGGGGAAGTGAGAGGAAGGTTGCTTACAGCAGTGTGTATATGCACCCCAAACGAGGCCCATGATCTTTTCTGGGAGGAAATGAAAGAGAAAATGATGGCCTTTACAGAGGATATTCTATTGTGGGAAGGGAATTGTAACATGGTTCTCAATCCGAGGAGGGGTAGGGGGTCGGCGAACCCACATGCTGATACACGTGTCCAGAGGAAGCTGGCTGCCACATTCCAAAGGGTTAACGAGGAGCTGGGGTTGTTTGACTCACATACACCAAAGCAGGGACACGACCCTTACTTCACTTTCTTCTCCAGGCCCCATTCAACTTTTTTCGAGGATAGATTATATCCTGATTGACACCTTGCTCCGAGATCACATTTCCAACTTCAACGTCGTATCTATCCCATGGTCTGACCACAATATGGTCAAGACCCACATAGGTGTCCCCCCCGGCCCCCTCTGACAAGTCACGCTGGTCATGTAATGACCTCCTGCTGCAGGATAAAGAACTGGCCCAGGCCTTCTTAGCCGCCATAAAATAGTTATTTGCCTTTAATAACAATGAGGAGGTGGGCGTAATGGGGGTCTGGCACGCGTTCAAAGCCACAATCAGGGGTAATCCCATGGAGATGGGCTCGAGGAGGAAGAGGGAGAGAGACAGTGAAGAGAAAAAGCTACAAGAGAAACTAAGAGCCATCCAACCAGAGGGGAAATTGAAATCCCAAATGTTCCCGGGCAAGTGGGTGGAGCTTCAACAGCTTAGGACAAAGCTTGCAGCTCTCCTAGTGGGCCAGATGGAAAGAAAACTCGCCTTCCTAAAACAGAAATATATGGAGAAAGGGGAAAAGGCGGATAGGATACTAACCTGGAGGTTGAGAGAACTTAGAAACAGGAGAATAGACTCCATCCGTTCGCCTGAGGGGGAGAAATTCATAAGCGATGCCTCAATAGTGGAGCAATTCTGCCAATATTACGAGCGCCTGTACACGTCAGGGTACTCGGGGGACGGTTATGACATTGACCACTTTTTGGATTCTCTGCCCATTCCCCATCTCCCTCCTGAGATTGCCTACCCTCTCAAACTCCCCATTACACCACAGGAGATAATAGATACTATTACCACTATGAAGGGAGGCACCACCCTGGGAGATGATGGCTTCACGGTTCGCTTTTATAAATCCTTCTGCTCTGCCTTGGCCCCGTTTATGTACAAAATGTTTAATGCAGCCCTTAAAACGGGAGCCCTTCCCCACTCAATGATGTCAGCCCTCATAGTGGTAGACCCCGCCCTGTGCCAATCCTTTCGCCCCATTTCACTCCTGAATACAGACGTCAAGATCCTGGCCAAGCTCCTCGCCAATAGACTAGCTAAACACCTCCCATCCTTAGTGCACGGGGACAAGGTTGGGTTTATACCCAGAAGGCAAGGGGCAGATAATATAAGAAAGGCTATGGATCTCATGCATGAGGTTTCAAACCTCGACCTGGAGGCTTATCTTCTCTCGTTGGACTCGGAAAAGGCCTTCGGGTCAAATGGCCTTATATGGGTAAAGTCCTTTAAAAAATGGGCCTGGGAGTTAGATTTTGTGGCTGGATCTCAGCTCTCTATAACGGCCCCTCAGCTAGAGTCTCGGTCAGTCGCACCACTTCAGCATTCCTACATCTCTCTTAGAGGTACCCGTCAGAGGTGCCCCATTTCTCCACTCCTGTACACCTTGGCGATGGAGCCTCTAGCCATTGTCCAGTGTGGTGATCATGACTTCAAATTATTACTTTTTGCCAACAACATCTTGGCCTATTTGACCAATCTTCGCGACTCCCTCCTGCACCTACTCGATCTCATTCATACATTTGGGGTCTTCTCCGTTCTCAAGATTAACTTATCTAAGTCATGCATAATGCCTATGGGTGATAAGGACTGCCGAAACCAGAGGAAAGTGTGAATGAGAGTGGAGCATGGGACCACCCCCGTACTTGGGAGTATCCATCCCAAGAAACCAAGGAACGATATTTGAGTCCAATTTCCCCCCAATCATGGCGAAGATTAGTAAAGATCTCGTATGTTGGGCGCTGCTAACCCTCTCATGGTTTGGCCGTATGGTCACAGTTAAAATGAATATCTTGCCCCGCATCCTCTACCTTTTCTTGGCCCTTCCTATTATCATTCCAGAAGGTTTCTTTACGACTCTGCAAGCTTGGCTTCAACGTTTCATCTGGGGTGGCAAAAGGGCAAGAATTAAATACTCAATCTTATCCCTACCGAAATCCTAGGGGGGTTTAGAACTGCCTGACTTTAGGTTATATCACAAGGCGGCTCAGCTTCAAGTATTGTTGGAGGGATGACATGGGCACTTACTGGACCTACACTGAAGACACCCACTCCCATCCTAAAAAAGTCAGAGATCTCCTATGGGACTCTCCTAAATCCCTTCCTGCCTGTCTCAGAACACCCAACCCTGGCAGTGCTATGGGCTTCTTGGAAAGAAAACAAGGAGAATACGCTGCTATCCTCCTGACCATCCCCCCTGACCTCTGTGTGCCCCCCCCTTCAATCTAGGGGCTAAGGGATTCCGTGATACACAGTCATGGTCAGATATGGGTCTGGAGAGGGCTGCCCAACTCTTCCGCCAGGATACCTTCATTGAATATGACCAACTGTCCGATGCAATGGGGGACAATCGCCCTATGGCAATTGAATACCTGCGTTTTAAGGGAATCTTTACTCACCCCAGATGGGTCGCTGACTTGACCCAACCCCTTAGACCCTTTGAGAAAATTATGGTGGATTCTGCTACTAGGAGGGACTATCTCTCTAGGATTTATAAAACTCTTATTACGGCGAACCTAGAGGGCAGACAACCCTTCATGGGAGTCTGGGAGGAGAGACTGGGAGACTGGGGCCGACTCTTGAGGAGCATACATGGAAAGCGGCTTTTGAGTCTATTTTTTCGGGCTCCCTGTACACCTCAGCTATGGAACATAGTTTTAAGATGTTACACTCTTGGCACCGCTATCCAGCTATCTTGTCCAAGATGTTTGTGGGAACACCTCTTCTGTCCTAGGAGGTGTATGCAATGTGGAACCTGGTACCACATGTGGTGGGAGTGTCCGATGGTCCAGGTCTATTGGTCTGAGCTACTTAGTTGGATCAAGAGGGTCATGGGCACGGGGCCTTCCCTGCACCCTTTGTAGATACTCCTGGGCACGCCATCCCGGATGTGCACGCCTTTCCGAGGGTGGTCGAGGCGATGCTGAGAGCCGGAAGATTAGCCCTCGCCCAGAAATGGAAGAGCTCCTCCACTCCCCACAAAGCTGAGTGGCTCACTAAGCTATTGGCCATTTTTACGTATGACAAACTATCTGCAATAGCCAATAACAAAATGGACACCTTCCTGTTAAACTGGTCTGTTCTCCTGAGTGATGAATGTGATGCCGAAGGAGCCACGCCACCTTTGCCTGAATTGCTTGTCAACTGTGCCCTGCCTTATTCCTGGTTTTGATTCTTGATCCCACTATGGCAGTTGTTCTAAACTGTCTTGCTCTATGGTTTGTTTGTTCATTGCTATCTGTACCCAACACTTGGTTGGACTTGGTATGGTTATGAGCAGAGGGGAGGGTAGGGAAGGTGATTGGGGTTGCGAATAAAAATTTAGCATTCTGTTTCTGGTTACCGCCAGGTCTCATCTGGCAACCCTTAAATCTTAATATGCTCAGTGAAAATAAAGTTAAAAAATATATATATTTCACTGCTTCCAAAACCACCTCTGCTATCACTCACAATGGAATATTTAATACAACTCTATTTTGCATTTCTTCTTCTAAAAATTCCCCAACTGATACACCTCTTGTATGTAACGGTCGCAAACTAGGAACCACATCAAACAGATTTAAAATATTTGGCCTATTAAGATCTATACCGCACCATAATCCACTAAACGTTCCAGTAACAGGTCGAGAGCCTCTGATATTTTAATGTATCTACCCAATTATTTTTATTTGCAGCCTATGTTGCCCTGGGGGTCACGTTTTAAAGCCTTTACCCAGCTTCCTAGAATCTGTATCATTCTTAGATCTCAACGTGCTGGTCAAGTTAGTCGATTTCCAAAGACGAGAGTTCTCATTCAAATGATCCGACATACGGTTGGTTTGCAGCTGAGGAGAACGAAGGCGCCTCTCTTCCATGGTTGAAAAAACTGGAGAAAGAGGCAACTTTTTTTCCTTGTCTGGTCTTTGCAAAACTGGTGGCAGAGTAAGATCCACAAGATTAGAAAGTTGGGATCCAATAGTCGCCAAAAGAGAAGGAGCCTGCATTTCTACTAAAAAATCAGATCTCTGTCGGTTACATCGATATTTGTAAAAAGAAATATTTATTGTGTCACTACTTGACAGTGAACAAAAGTACAAAGTACAAAAGTACAAAGCAAGCTTTTCACAAAAAGAAAAGAAAAAAGAAAAAGTGAATAAACAAAACAATTTTTCACTATACGTCAAAACTTCATACAAACCTCTAAAAGGGAAAATCATCATACAATCTCAACATTCTGTGAGTTTTCCCAAAATTTACCATACAAAATGGTACAGAGCTAAAATAAGTGAGGTATTATCCCCCAAACATTAACTGTGCCCAAAATAGTTCTCCCAAAGGCTCACCGTCCGATACCAAAAAGGCCCCAAAGACAAAAGTTCTGTGTTCAGTCAAATGAGGACAAAAACAGCACAAGATGTTTCAATGACTGTGTACATGTTGGTTCTTTACAAAGACGACAAAATGATGGCAATGCCAAGTTACTCCTCCATTTACTGATACGGTCCAATGTGGGAAATAGGTTTAGTTTAAATCATAGATCTAGAATTCACACAATTGGTGATGGAAACAGACAGATGTACCTGAGAAAGTTAGATCTTTTTCTAGGAAGGTTTGCGTAGTCCCTAAAGGACGAGTAGAAACCCAGTTTTTCAGTTGTTCTACCCCAGTCAAGCATGTACAGTTTGCGTTTTGTCATTTCGCTCAAGAGATTACACATAGTGTGTTTAAAAATGGCTAACGATGAAACCGTCTCATGCTGACAAATAACCCTCAAGTCCTCATATAGTGAGTGCGGAGGCGGTTTGACAACATTGGAGTAACAACCCAACTGCCTCCATGAGTACCTTACACACAAGGAGACCAGACATAGCTCATGGTGGATTATTACATTTGAAAGCCCCAGCGGCAAGCTCATGGTCATTTTCCACACCATCCCTTGGATCCAATTAAGGATGTCTCCCAGGTCCAATAATGAAAAATCCATACGATTGAGGACACTTGGCTAAGTAGAATTTGATAAGCGGAAAAAGAGAGAATTTACAAAGAATATTGTGTATCCTCTTGAGAAACCAATGTTTTGCTTTTGCCTTTAACACAGGCCTGGTTTCTGCCAATGTACAGATGTTAGTTAGATGGTAGCCAAGATAGCGTGTTGTTAAAACCTTCTTCAGTCTTTGATCTTCAACAACCCAACACATAGGGCCTCATTATGAGTCAGCCGTTCCAGAAATAACGGTGGCGGTAAACCCGGACCGGCTGATCTTGAGTTCTGAAGGCGGGAGGTGTCACTCCCACCAGGTCTGACCTGGCGGTAGTAACGCCACCCGCCTGCAGACGGACGTGGGAACACCGGCACCATTACAGCATGATGCCAGTGCTTCCACTTCCCCATTCCCATGGAGTCCTTTAGGACTCCATGGGAATGGGGACTTACAGAATTACGCCTCCGGAATTCCTGGGCCACCGGGGTCGTAATGCCCTTGTGATTCCGGGAATCACGGAGGCGGAATGGTAATACGAGTACGGGGGTAACCTGCCGGTTTTTCCAGTACGGTTACCGCCGGACTTGTCATTAGGCCCATAGTCTTAGGTCTCAGGCCATTTGAAAAAATAACCACCTTAGACTTTGAGCTGTTGACTAGCAGGTTGTTTTGCGCTACATAGGTGGAGAAGAGGTCAAACCTTCTCTGCAGATTGATTGCTGTTTGATCAAAGAGAACTAAGTTGTCTGCAAATGCTATCCAATTAAGCTTCAGATGGCCCATTCTGACTGGATAAGTAATGTCCTCCGTCCACAACATGTCTAGGTCAGATAGGCGTTAACAAGTAGGGGGGTCAGGACACATACCTGCTTGACAGCAACATGGGTTGGTACTGGCCCCGTGCATGCCCCGTCCCTCATAAGTCTCACCTTCAAAGAGGTGTCTGTGTGTAATTGCTCTAGCAGTAAAACCAGTTTGGTAGGAACTTGCCAGCTCAACATTTGTTTCCATAATTTGCTACGGTTAACTCTGTCAAAAGCAGAGCTCATGTCCAGGGAGGCCATGCCATGATAGTTGCATTGAACGAGGTCACCATACCCACCCTGAATACAACTTGGTGGCGTAAAATCATCCCCAAACTCCGAAACGAGTCACTAAATTCTTTCAATAGGAGAGTGGCAAAGATTTTACTCAAAGCATCAAGCAATGCTATCGGGTCAACATAATCTCCCTTTTCATATATCAGAATGATCAGCGATTTCCCATAAGATGTAGGCACCAAGTTGGATTCCCAAATAGGTCTAAACAAGGACACAACACACCTGCCTATAGGAGAGGATCACTTTTGATCACTACCGATGCCAGACCATCCGGTCCTGATGCCGGGAGGCCTTTGCCTTGTTGATGGCCCACAGATCATCCTCCACCCATGGAGAAGGTGTAGTAGGCTCTGTCTTCAAAGAAGAGGTCTCCCGAGTCAAAAATTTCATCAGGACCTGCAAATTTGTTGGTAAAGAACTCTACCCATATTTCCTCTGTTATTAAACAGACCAATTCAGGCACAGAGGGAGCCATCTTTTTGCTAATGATGGGCCAGAGGTTTACACAATTGCATGACCTAAGTATCTCAAACATCCCCCAGTTATCATTGTTAAGCCTGCTAAGCCTAATAGATTTAAGAAAGCACCAATAACGAGATAGAATAGTTTTCTTAGCCTTCCGATAGGCTTCAGCAGAAAGTTTTTCTTTGCCCAACTCGCTCAATTGTTGTCTTTTGAGACGTTTAGCATCCCTTATCCTGAGGGCCGAGATGTGAGATGAGGTCCCGGACTGAAGTAATGGTTTACTGCCAGGAACCACAATCAGGCACCGCAACATCAATGTGTTGTAAGATTCAAACAATAATCCAGGATGCAGACCACCCCCCGCATCCGTTTGTCTCTGAAGCTCCCTTACAAACTTCAGACAGGACAGAGTGTTCCATTTAATTGCAAGGCCCCCCAGATCAACTTCAAGAAATGCACAGGTAGGATGCATCGCATGTCAGTTTACTGGAAGTTTAATTCTGATGTTCAATCTTAGGTGGTCGCTAATGTGTAGATCAACAAGAGTTAATGCCAAACAAAAGGCCTCAAGGTCAAGGGAGACCTTTATATATAGTCAATCCATGACTGTGCGCCCCCCCCTCCTCCCCTTTGTGCTAACTGTAGGGTGACTCGCTCTCCCTTAAGCCCTCTGGAGACAATATGGAAAGGCCCCATTGATTCAAAAAGACAACCCCACAGATGCCTTGAACAGCAGGCATTTCCAGAAAGCTAACTGCTGAGTGGTAGTCCGAGTTAAAATCCCCTTCAACTATAATGTTGTGTGGGAGACCAGCCTCTAAGCAATTACCTATCACAGCGCAAAACTCTGCCAAAATTGCAGATCCTTTGGTTGTGACTGGGTTCCAATACACAATGATGATCAAAAAAGTTCTTCCACTTGGATAGCCAAAATATAATTGGAGGCAGTAGTAATCCCAAGACACTGGCCCTCATTACGACCCTGGCGGAAAGTGACTGACCGGACCGCCACAGCGTAAATAGCGTTTCCGCCATTGCACGAAGGAGCAAAGTGCGGCCCATTCCGACCCATCGGGCACGAGCACCACGGCATGGCGGAAGTGCAAAGTCCGCGATGGCGGAAATGACCCCAAAACGGCCCACACCGCCGCCGTACGGCGCCCTAGGTGCAATACCGCCACCCATCACAGCGGACACCGCAGTGTGCGCCTACCGGAAAGTACGGTGACCGTAAATATACGAAAACGGAAGTAAAAACATGAGCCCGGAAGGGGAAACATCCCGCCGTACACCTATAAAACCACAAAAACCACACAACCACTAAAAACACCACCCTGAGACACACCCCAACCCGTCATCCACCCTAGCGAAACCAAGAAAAATGGGAAAAGTAGCGAAGAAAGCGTGCGACCGCAAGCGGCAGGTCCACTTCTCCCGTGAGGAACTCACAGTGCTAACAGAGACCCTCCAGGAGAATGCTGCCGTCGTCTTCTCCACGCAAATGACCAGGACGGCACTTGCGAACAAGAAGGCCATATGGGCTCTGGTGGCACAGCGGGTAAGTGCGGTGGGGACCGCACCCCGCAACCCACAGCAATGCAAAAAGCGATGGGACGACCTGCGGATACGCGTCCGCAGCATACTCTCTGCCAACCGCAACATTGCCACAGCCACCGGGGGAGGACCTGAATCACCCATCAAGTTGACCCCCTGGGAAGAAATCTGTGCCTCCACCATCGGAATGGAGAGCATAGAGGGAGTCGGAGGGATGGAGAAAGGAGTGCAGACATCCGAAGATTCAGGTAGGTGGGCCAGATAAAACAATGCTAAATCCACAATGTCCAATCATGTGAAGTGCCATGTGTCCACATAGTGCAACAGAAACACATGTCCAGGAGAACGTCCACACACATCGGCCTGATAGCGCACTTTAAAACTCACAATAAATACATAAATAATTAAAAACCCCTAAAAGACCCACTACACGTGCAGCAGGCACACCCTAACTGCAGGCTGCCAAACAACTGCACCCTCACTCCACACACAAATGAAAGCACCTCCAAGGCCCCGACCCAAATCATCCTCAGGAACCACCCCAATGCATGTGATACAATGCCATTCCAATACCCACAGACCCATTAATAACCCTCGCCCTCCTTTACTCCACCACAGGGTCCGATCCAAACGACGAGCATCAGGACACCCCTACCAGCACACCTGCAAAGAGGGCCAAGACCAACGGCCAAAGACCCTCCACCTCAGCTGCACGCATCAAGACACGGCAGCAGCACAAATCAGGTGGCAGCACAGAGGAGGGAACATCAACAGGCACCCCAGCAGCCAGCATGCCCACAACACCACCACCACCGGTCCCCCCAACGGATGCCACAGAAGGCACTGCCTCTGGTGGCAGCAGCACCATAGGTGACACCCCATTGATGGCAGCATGCTCCGACACAGAAGACGGGGATGTCGAAGTCAGATCCATCCATGACCTGTCCCAATCCCCCTGTCTGTCCCATCCCGTACAACATGAGGATACCACGCAGGGGCACCCACAAGACGACGACTGGCCATCCCCCACAAGCCCTGTGGCAAGGCAACATGAGGTCAACAGCCCCTCTGTGACACCCCCGCAAATGGCCATGGCCCAGCAGAGGCAACAGTCCCTCGACCAGTTACTCGTGCAACAGCAGCAACTGGCCACGCTCCTCAAGGACCATGCCGATGAATGTGGGGGCACTAAGGCAGACATAGAAACATCAACTGAGACACTTAGGGCAGAAATGGAGAGAAGTACAGAGACACTAAGGGCACAAATGGAGAGTAGCACCGAGAGCCTGAGGGGGGAACTGCATGCGACGTCCAAAGACGTATGTGCCGAACTTGCCGCAGTGCGCCGTGTGCTCACTGAGCTCTCACAAACCCTTAGGGACATGCATGGACGTGAGCAGGCAGAGACATCATCCGTTGCAAGTTCCGTCCAGGGCAGCCCCCAACGTAGATCTGGGAGGAACCTGCGCTCCACAGGCAGGGGTGCCCCTGATACCCGCAGAGGGGGCTTGCAATAGCGACAGCCCACTGACAATGAGCATCTTTGGACACTGGTGTTCGGGGGGGAGGTAGGAGGGTGGAGGGGGTGTGTTGGGCTCACTTGGGTGGCGGGTCAATAGGGTGTTCAACATGATATCACATATGCCATAAACAGTGCACGATCAACCAATGAGATGTGTGGACAATGTTCTTTGTGTACTAGGCCATCATAGGCGTACAGTCCATATTGTGCATGTACCAGACACACACAGTGCCACGAGTCCCGTGTCCATGTATCAGCCACCAGGCGTGAGTGCTAGAAGCATGCATCAATGAGATGCTGACGAATGTCACGGCCCTCCGGTGCCTCGCAGACTCCTTGAGGTGCTGCCACATCCCCACCCTCATCATGACCATCATCAGGTGCTTGCACTTCTGCGTCAGGGGGCATGATATGATATGATATGATATGATATGATATGATATGGTATTTGTAACGCGCCTATACACAAGTGTTTCAAGGCGCGACGAGGCAGGGAGGGAGGGAAACAAGGGGAAGACGGACAAACGATCCTACTAGGCCAGGTGTCATTCAGATCGTGCAAGTGCAGAGGTAAGGGGAAAAGGAGAAAGTGCAGGGGGAGGAGGTGGGGGGAAAAGTGCAGTACAAGGTAAGTGGCGTAATAAAATAATAAATGATAATAAATAAAAAGGGCCAGCTGGTGGCAAGTGCGAGGTAAGTGCAGAGCAAGTGCTGGGTAGGGGGCTGTAGGGATACAGTGACAGTCCCAAAGTGCAGGGGGAGCCAGGGGGGCAGTGCAAGTGGAGAGTGGCTGGGCCCTGGACCGAGGTCGCTGAGAGTGGCCCAGATGCAGGTTAAGTGTAGAATTTAGTGAGGAGTTAAGCAGGTTTAGCAGGGGAGAGGGAGAGAGAAGGCAGAAGCGAAGAGGAAGGTTTTGAGGTGCTTCCGGAACCGGAGATGGTTCTCCTCAAGTTTCAGGGAGGCAGGCAGGCTGTTCCAGAGGGAGGCCCCTGCTGCGGAGAGAGATCTACCCCCAGCACGTTGCTTCGAGAAGCGGCTGACCATGAGGGAGTTAGAGATGGATGAGCGAAGGGCTCGTGAAGGAAGATATTTAGGAAGAGAGAGTTGAAGGTATTTAGGCCCCAGGCCCCAGAAGGCCTTGTGGACAATGCAGAGGGTTTTGAACTTAATCCTCGCAGCCACTGGGAGCCAGTGAAGAGATTTCAGTCCTGGAGAAATACGGTCCCTGGGCTTGAGGCCAAGGACAAGTCTCGCAGTTCTGTTCTGGATAAGTTGCAGAGGGCGGAGAGTGGAGGCAGGGAGATTAAGATAGAGGCTGTTACAGTAGTCCAGCCTTGAGAGAACCAGGGCTCGGGAGACAGTGAGCTTCTGGGGGAAGGAGAGGAAGGGAAGAATACCTCTGAGGAGGTGCAGCTGGTAGTGTGATTTCTTAGAGACATCAGATATATGAGGAGAGAAGGAGAGTGTGGAGTCGAAGATGACCCCGAGGTTTTTAGCCTTGCAGGTAGGGGCAGGAAGGGGGCCAAGGGAGGCCGGCCAGAGAGCTGCAGGGAAGGAGGGAGTGGGTGCGCCGATGAGTAGAATCTCAGTCTTACTGGCGTTAAGGCAGAGGTCATTGGCGGCACACCATTCCTGGATAGCAGACAGACAGTCGGAGATGAGGGAAGGAGAGGAGGAGGCCGAGGGTAGCCTGAAAATGAGCTGGGTATCGTCCGCATAGCACTGGAAGTGGGGGCAGAGGGCGGCGATGCGGTGGGCAAGGAGTGCCAGATACTGGTTGAAAAGCCAGGGAGAGAGGTTGGATCCCTGGGGGACACCACAGGTGGAGAAAAAGATGTCAGAGAGGAAGGAGCCCATTTGGACCTGGGAGGGTCGACCGGAGAGGAAAGAGGTCAGCCATGCCAGAGCCTGACCAGTGATACCCAGGTTATCACGGAGACGGTTGAGCAGGATGGCATGGTTGACAGTGTCAAAGGCAGAGGAGAGATCGAGCAGAATGAGAACACAGGGAGTGTTGGAATCGAGGTTCAGGAGCAGGTCCTCACGGATGTTCAGGAGAGCAGTTTCCGTGCTTCTGGCCGCTCTGAAGCCGGATTGATGGTCATGAAGATTACCAACAGATTCAGCATGGAGGTTAAGCTGGGAGATGGCCAGTTTCTCCAGGAGCTTGCCCAGGAAGGGAGTAATGGAGATTGGGCGATAGTTGGCCGGGCAGGAGGGGTCGGAAGAGGGTTTCTTGAGGAGGGGGTGCACAAGGGAGTGCTTGAGGGGGGATGGGAAGACTCCAGAGGCGAATGAGTGGTTGCAAAAGTCAGCCAGGGCAGGAGCCAGGGAGACGATGTGGTCCTTGATGGTTTTGGAGGAACAGGGGTGAACCTGTTTAGACGAGGCTTTCATAGATCGGACTTGTCTGGAAACCTCGTCAGCAGAAAAAGGTGGAAATGAAGAGAAGGAGGGCGGAGGGGCGGCTGCAAGAGAGCAAGAGGAAGAGCCGGGAAAAGAGGGAGGGAGGAGAGGGGAGGAGAGTGAGGACAGGATGTCCTGAGTTTTTGAGATGAAGTGAGAGGCCAGTGCAGTGCAGAGGGCCTGGGAGGGGACAGGAGAGGTAGAGACTGCAGCAGGGTTGGCCAGCTCCTTGCAGATTTTAAAGAGTTCGGCCGAGTTGTTTGATGCCTCAGAGATGCGGGCTTGGATAAGGGCTCTCTTCTTAGTGAGAACGGAGAGCCGGTATTGCCTTTGGAGCAGGCGGCAGGCCAGTTTGTCAGAGGATGAACATGAAGCACGCCATTTCCTCTCTGCCACCCTGCACTTGCGTTTTAGGGTGACGAGATCCGAGTCGTACCAGGAATTACATTTGGCTTTGGGCTTCAGGCGGATTCTCATGACGGGGGCAAGGATATCGAGAGTATCAGATATAGAGGAATAGAGCATGGAGAGGGCTGTGTCGGGGTGGGAGTCAGCCGAGGGGGGAGGAGGGGGCGAGAAGGTGGCAGCGAAAGCCTCAACTGACACGCGCTTCATGGGTCGGATGACCGAGAAGGTGGGTGGCAGTGAAGAGGGTGGCTTTGCCTGTGGGGTAGGGAGGGAGAGGTGGGAGGATAGAAGAAAGTGATCGCTCCAGGAGAGAGGAGTGGAGAGAGGGAGGGAGAGGGGAAGGTCAGAAGAGATCAGAGCATCAAGAGTGTGCCCTGCAGAGTGAGTAGGACCAGAAGGGAGAATAGAGAGTGAGAGAGAGTTGCAGAGTTCGCGAAAGAGACCAGTGGGGGGACAGGAGGCATCAAGGTGGATGTTGAAGTCACCGAGAAAGAGGAGTTGGGTGGTTGAGGACAGGAGTGAGGAGGAGAGATCAGCCCACTCAGAGAGGAAGGAGGAAATTTGACCAGGAGGCCGATAGATAGTAGCCACGGTAAGGGAATGGCTAGGAGAGAGAGAGAGTCGGCAGACAAGACATTCAAAGGAGGAGTAGGTCTGCGTAGGAGTGACAGTGGCAGGAATCCACTCAGGGAAGATAAGGGCAACGCCACCCCCTGAACGGTTGGGCCTGGGCACAGAGAGGATCTTGTAGCCGTCAGGTAGGAGTGTGTCGAAACTGGTGGTAGAGCTGGCAGTGAACCAAGTCTCAGTGAGACCGAGGACGTCGAGGTCCAGTTCCTCAAGAAGGCGACAGATATCAGAGGAGTGCTTGATGGCAGAGCGAGAATTTAGAGTGGCAATGTGGAGAAGGTTGCCACCCTTGAAAAACTTCCATGGCATGGGCACATTTCTACGTACGCACATGTTGTGGAGCATGACACATGCCATGACCATCTTTGCAACCTTCTCATGGCGGTACAGAAGTGCCCCGCCAGACCTGCTGAGGCAGCGGAAACGAGTCTTCAGTAGGCCGAATGCCTGTTCTATGACTACACGGGTACGTGAGTGGGCATGGTTGTAGTCCTCCTCATGCTGGTCCCGTGGGTTCCGGACTGGTGTGAGGAGCCATCTCTTCAGTGGATACCCAGCATCACCTGTATGTGGACGATAAACGTATGATGTGGAATGCCATTGCTACGTACGCACACCCCCCCCCCCCTTCCTGCCAGGTCATTGCCGCATCACATACCCCACATCATCATGCATGAAATGAGACTCACCGAGTAGCCAGGATCTGTTCCCTGCGTGTCGCTCCATGTAGCGTGGTATAGTAGAGTTCCTCAAGACCATAGAATCATGGGTTGATCCAGGGAATCTGGCACAACAATGTGTAATGATCCTGTTGGAGTCACACACCATTTGTACATTCAGGGAATGGAATTGTTTTCGGTTGCGGTACTGGGCCTCCATGGCATGTGGGACGACCAATTCCACATGGGTGCAGTCGATGGCACCAATGCAACCCGGTATGCCGCCAAGTGCATGGAATCCCACTTTTGTGTTGGTAATTTCCTGCTCCGAGCGTGGTAGAGAGATGTAGTCATCTGCGTGCTGCAGGAGGGCATCGAGCACTTGCAATAGTGTCAGTGAGAACAGTGGCTGAGAAATGCCATGCAACTGTCCGACTGTGTGCTGGTAGGTGCCTGTGGCCAGGAAGTGGAGTACAGACACCACCTTCAGTAGGGGTGGGATGGCGGTTGGGCTATCTATCATGCTGATAAGGTCAGCCTGTGTCATGTCCACAATGGCGGCTATGGTGTCCCGGTCCAAACGGTAGAGGGTGTGGATCTGCTCATCAGTGAGGTTGAACGGATGTGCTCGGAGGCGTGGGATTGCGGGCTGCCTGCGTGGTGGTAGTGGCTGTGCTGGCGGCCCTTGCTGGCCCTGCCTTGGCCTCCTCCTCCTCCTGCGTCTCCTCCGTGCGGCCGGTTGTAGTTGGTGTTCGTCTTCTTCTTGGAGTTGGAGTACTTGCAGTGCTATCAGGTCCCCCAGGGCCAACATCGCTAGTCCTGCCGCTAGCATTTCGGAGTGGGTGTGGTTGTCGGAGGAGACTGGGTGTGCAATTTATGTGTTTTCAGGCTGTATGGCCTCCACCTGTGGTGATTCATTCCACCTGTGCAAGCTGCTCTCCCCTTTGGCCGAGCACGTGCCGCACACGACGCTGCAATTCGAGGAATGGCATCTTGCTATTGCAATCATGTATTTGTTCCCGATGGCCGTGTAACATTTGTTGATATGTACATTCGGCTATGGTCCCATTGTTTCACATACAGTCTTTGCAGTCGCGAACAGACTTGTGATGGGTCAGTGGAACGTAGTACTCGAGTAACGGTGGGCACTCATGCATCACTGTACCGAGTTGCAACGACGGGCGGGGCGTCCCATTTGTGGGTGAAGGCAGTTGCCATTTTCACACACAGCCGCACTAGTTGGAATAATTAGTGATTTCAAACGGCCACAGATGCCTTTTCGACGTGATGTTGCAAATGAGGAATTCGAAGGGCGGCGCTTTCGGTTTTCAGCTAGCGGCGAGGAGATGCCCACAGGTCTGACTGCAAATATAACGTTCTATTGTTCAATGTCCTTGAGACAGGGGCCATGGCGAGGAAGCAATGATTGATATGAATAGTTTGGGATGCGCAATAGCGACGTGGGCGATGAGGCCGGACGTTCCAAAATACATGTTACTTCACAACACTGGAATTACGGGCTGGGGCACTGTGGATTTTGCAGGCTGCATAACGCACAGACTCAATGGATATTTCTAATGTTATGTGAGTAAATATTCAGGCGTTTTTATACCGGGATGAGGGAATGATGAATGGATGCATGGGCAGGTGATTTGATACAGAGTTTGCCATGTACAGGGCTTCTTGGAATCTATCCGCCTCCCCTGCGCTATGTGATGCAGGGCTGCCATAGTGGGACCATCGTCTATCTGGCCTTGTTGAGCCCTCCCTGTCTCGACGCGCCTTCAGACACTTGCGTCCATGCACGTTAACATTCCCATCTGATGGATTCTGTTTTGACAGACGCATGCACAGGTACACTCGTTTGTGATGGTGTTTACACCTTGATATAGATGTTTATGAGTCGCAAGTGGTTTTGGGGTGGTGATGATCCTTTGGAGTGGGCTAGCATGCATATGGCTGTGGATTTTGTGTGATCATTGAAGTGAGTTGTTCGAATGTAGTTCTGATGGCCATTCTGTTCTTTTTCTTTTCTTTTGGTTGACAGGTATCTCATCCCCTTTTGCCACTGCCATCTGTATGCCACTCCTGCAGATGGATTTTACTCCCGACACCTGCTGCTTCGTGTTAATCAGTGGAGCAGCATTACGATCTTATGGGACGATCGCCAATGGCCCACATGCCCTTACGCAGTACTAGTGGCTCGGAGCAACATTTCGGCCTTTCAGCTGGACTAGTGCCTCCCCATTGGGACGGCCCTGCGGTTCTGTGCGCTTCCATGTTGCCTTTTCGTACGTGAATGTGGCTCTGTGTACCATGATGGAACAGGGCGTCACACAAGTAGTAGCTGGTCATTCCTTGCGGATGCAGCCCACAATGGTGATATGTGTTTTGGAGTTCATGGCCTAATGGCTGTATGGGCTTGGTGATTTTGTTGTGCATTAAATTTCTATTCTGATATGGGCCGTGTAGCGTTCTTCTTTGCGAGTGATGTGGCATATTCCTATTTGGGGAGCGATGTATTGTGAGGAGATCTGCATTGGGTTCCAGCTTCGGAGTTTAGTTGCGTGGTACTGTGCTGGGCGCGTTTGCCTACGAAGCCCAGTGAGGTCAGGGATGGGGGCTGCCAATGTGACTGTTTGAATGTTGTCATGCTCAGGGGCGGGGGATTGGGTTTTGTGTAACAGATGCCGGTCAGCCAGGTGGACTGGTGGAATGATGTGATTTTCGGAATATTGCTGGTCCCAGGTGCCTGTGTTTGCGTGCGTTTCTGGGGGGGGGACTGTGGTCATGTCCATTGGAATGGCTTCTGTATTCGTGCCGTCTGGGCCCTGCAGCTCCCATTGGCCCCTCTTGTGATTCTTTTGTTCGTTGGCATGCATGGGTGACTTGTACATTTCACTGGTTGCATTGTGACTTCATTGCACCTACGGGGAGTTGTACTTTGTGGGCAGGGAGCGGTGTACAGGCACTCAGTGGGGCCGTTTACGGTTGATTCGCGATGCCGTACTTCTCACCATGGCGGAATGGTGCTTTCCGCCATGCTTGATGGCGTTAGGTACATGTCCGCTAGGGTCGGAATTCGCGTACCCTTGCGCCATGGTGGTATTTACGGTTTGCCATGGCGGCGCGCGCGTACTTGGTGCAGTTAGCGTTGGCGTTCACTACGGTGTCGCTAATGGCTTCGTACTTTGCGGTGACGGGTCATAGTCGCACCGAGCGCTATTCGATGGCGGTATTGCATTTCCGCCATCGTTTTCCGATTTCCGCCAGGGTCGTAATGAGGCCCACTGGGTGTTTAGGCTCAGATCCACAGCAATAAGCAGGCCACCACTAGGCCTGCCTCGTTCACCCATTTTAGCCAACTCAGAATAGGGTACGAATCCATCAATATGTAGAAGTCGGACTGCCATATTTTCCTGGAGCATAATGATAGGATTATTAAAAGGAAGAAGTCTCCCTATACAATGCCCTAGAAATGTTTTTGAAACCACATATGTTCCAGGAAGATATGAGCAGCTGTTCAATTGAGTTAAAGACTCTTTGAGGCCTCTCTAGCTTTGCTAAACATACTGATTGCCGCCTCTAACCATGATCATTCCTGAGCTTGGGGAATTATGGAGACTACTGATGAACTAACCGTGCCTCCAACCCCCTGCTTTTTTAGTCAATTCCCAAATGCCCTAGACACTATTGGCCTTGGGAACAGCCAAGAAAGTCTCCAATTCCACTGAAGCAGCTAGTTCATATAAGTCATATCCCAGTGATCGCAGAGCCTCTCTCTCTTCTCAGACCAAGCAGGCAACCCCAAGTTAGAATAGAAGTGACTTACCAAATGATCAGCACCAGAAGCAGGGGAGCCACATGGTCCATATCACCTGTATGTAACAAGCGAAGAGCTGGAATAAGAGAAAAGATCCTCAAAGGTTTCCCTCTGTTCAGGGCAGAGTCACCACAGATATTTGGAATGGGCACCCAGGCCCACCGAAGTAACTAGGAGACAAAGAGGTTTAGATGGTACTACGATGGGCACTCTTAGAGGTTGCAAAGTCAAGGCAACATGCTGGCAGTACACATCTGTCCACACTGGGCAACCCACCAAAGACTGCACCTGGGAAGGCTGAGACAGTGAAACTCCCTCTCCATTAGCCCTGGGCACTCCCACCACCTCACTACCCTCACCCTCCTCGGTCACCTCTTCCTCTTGTTGCAAGTGTGAAGCCATAATCTGTGGCTCATCAGCAGCTGGTATTAGGAACGTAGTGATTTGTTGCGGAGTACATTTCTTAGATGTTGTGCGTAGTCTCAGATCGAAGGTCGAATCCGACACGACCCCAGACCCTGTCCGAGGCCCGTTTAGCTTCTTTGTGCAGTAAGCAAGGCATTGTATCAAAGGAAGACAGACACAAGTGATCACAGTTCAAGGGTGTTTATTAAACTGCAAAATGGGTGAGATAAACGCCTAATCTAAACCAAAATCTAAGATGGGAGCAAGCTGCGGCCATCAAGTAATAAAAATACAGTCCTAGTGGAGTCTAGTCAAACAAAAAGGGCCTATACTAAGAAAACCTATTGCCAATATCTTCGTTTTGGGTGTTGGTGTATCTAGGACGGCTTTCACTTTCTAGGTTGTACGTTCCCATTCCCTACAAAGAAGGGGGGTATTTCACGGCCGATTGGGCCAGTCTGCATTTAGATGGATTAGCAGTCAGGCCAGCCTCTGAGGACTTTCGTAATAGTATAAAGATGGCCAAGGTGGTCCTTCCAGGTTTAACTATAAATGACGATATCCTCAATATAAGCTCCACAGAAATTGCTGTGTAAACCGAAAGGGAGGACTTTGAATTGAAACAGCCCTAGAGGCGTTGAAAAAGCTGTTTTCTCTTTATCGGACCCATGTACTCGGACTTGCCAGTACCCTTTTCGTTAGGTCTAACTGCTCCGAGTTTATCAATTAGGTCATCGATGCATGGCATGGGATAGGCAATGAAGTCAGAGATCGCATTAACTTGACGGAATCTGTCCAAAACCTCCAGAAACGGCCAGGTTTAGTGACCAACACGATAAGGGAGGACCATGGGCTTGAAGAAGGCTCAATAATATTGGCCTTCAACATTTTATTTACCTCCTCATTCACTATCTGTTGACGGGCTTCAGGGAGTCTATACGGTTTTAAATGAACACTTTTCCCTTAGGTGTTCTGAAATAGTGGTAGGGGCCTTTCACTCTTCCTGGTTTTTCTGAAAATAGATCAGGAAATGATGTAATTACATCTTTTAGATCTTCTTCTTGTTGAATAGATAGCTCTAGAGGAAATAATTCAAAGCTGCCTCTTTCTTCTTCTGGGACCAAACAGGATAGTGCTTTGGCATGGGTGGCTGATGGGTACTATTTCCACTCTTAAGAGATTTACGTGATATAAATGGACCTTTTGTTTCTTGTCTGGTTGGGCTACTTTATAAGTACAGGATCCTATTCTAATATTTCGTAGGGCCTGTGCCACTTAGAGACCAGCTTGTTCTCTGAAGTGGGTAAGAGGACCAGTACTTTCTGTCCTATAGAAAACAATCTTAAACTCACTTTCCTGTCATAAGTGAATTTTTGCTGATTCTGGGCTTTTTCCATATGAGTACAGACTAGGTCTCGAACATGACTCATACGTTCTCGCATTCTGGTAGCGGCTTGCGAGATGCGAATGGGTGCCTCCTCTCGCTCTTCCCAGGTTTCCCAGAGCATGTCTAGGACGTCTCTAGTCTCTCTACCACAAAGTAGTTCAAAAGACGAGAATCCTGTAGAAGCCTGAGGGGTTTTCCTTACTGCAAATAGTGCCCAAGGGATCATTCCAGTCCTTATCTACCAGTTTCCGTAGGATTAATTTCAGGGTTTTATTGAATCTTTCTACCAAGCCATCAGTTTGGAGATGGTACACAGAAGTTTGTAAGGTGGTAATATGGAGCAGCTCTTTGACTTCTGCCATAAGCTTGCTCATTAAATGTTCACCTTGATCAGTTAGTATTTCTTTGGGAATGCTGACTCTGGAAAAATATGGTAAGAGTTGTTTAAGGATTTGTTGTGTGGTATTGTTCCACATTGGGAATGCTTGGGGGGGGTGGGATCTGGTTGCGTAGTCCGCAATCACAAGGACATACTTGTTGCCTAACCTGAATGTTGATAAGGGCCCAATGATGTCCATCCCGGTTCTTGAAAAGGGGACTTCTATGATTGTTAGGGGAATCAGAGGGGCAGGTAATGGGGATGTGTGTTCTGGTTTTCTGACAAATGACACACATCTGAAGAAAGGTTTTAAATGTCAGCTGGATACCTGCCCAGTGAAACTTCCCACTGATATGTACCTGGGTTTTGGATTATCCTTAGTGCCCCCTGGTATGATGGGAGTGAGCAATTTTTAGTACAACCTTTCAGTGGGTCTTCGGGATTACTAACTGCGTCTTCACTAAACCTTTTGTGGATGTTTCACTTCTATATAGCAACACCTGCATTAAGAAGAAAAGAGGGCTTCCTTTCTCTATACCTTCTCCTTCTGGAATAGCTTGAAAGAAAGTTCAGAGAGAGCTGGATCATTTTGCTGGGCGAAGGCTAGGTCGGGATAGATGTTAGGTTATTCTCCCTTTCTTTCTTCAATGTTAACTGGTTTATCAGCTGCCCCAAAGCCTGATGTACCTCTTTCTGTTTAGTCTGGTTCACTTTCTTTAAATTTAGGAAACAGAGCCCTTTCCAAAAATCCTTGAGCAATTTGATCCCCACAACGTACTTCAAATGGGATTTCACCATGATTCCCCGTAGTCGGATCGATGACTCCTGCTAAAAAGTCTATACCAAACTTCCATGCTAGGCCAGATTTTAGGACTAACCTTATGTAACACCCCGCAGGGGGTATTAAAACCAAATCGGTAGGAATCATTCCTCCCTGCTGCTACAGATATCGAAACCTATCCATTCTCTTTGTGGCAATAGAGGGGCTAAAAGCTCTATGACTGTGTTTTTAAAAGTGTAGGTTTCCCCAATTTCTTTCAATTGAGTCACGTCCCACCCCTGACACCATATGTACAGAAGGCATGGTATCAAAGCAAGCCAGACACAAGTGATCACAGTTAAATGGTGTTTATTAACCCCTTAAGTGCCAAGGATCTATGCTTGTCCTTTTCGCATAGACTTACATAATAGCCTAGCACTTAGGGGTAGATGAGATAAACGCCTAATCTAAACCTAAATCTATGATGGGAGCAAGCTATGACCATCAAATAATAAGAATACAGTTCTAGTGGAGTCTAGCCAAATAAAAAGGGCGTGTACCAAGAAAATCTATTGCCAGTCCTTACCGCTATGCTACAGAATAGTGTGGGATATCTCAGGGGCAACACGCTCGCCTTGGAAGCAAGACGACGCAGTGCAAAACAGGTTCGGTCCGTGCTTAGAAACCTCTGAGTATTAAGCGCGTTCTAAATAACCAATTACAATTACAATAATGTTCATAAGAAAAGAAAGTGTTCACAAAATAGTAAGTCAGGATGTTATGGCCGAGGTCTCCGTTCCCCATGTTTTTAGCACGGGACGAAGCAGGACTCTTGAGCACAGCACACTCTGGGCTTCTCTGGCATGAGCTCACAGTTCCTTTTCACTATATCAGGGCCTTCTGTACCCAAGTCTCTTCTCATCTCATACAAAGTCTCTTGATATGCCAAAACAAAAGTATCTTCTGATAACCTTCAAGTAGGGTGATTACACTTCACCCTTGCATCCCCTTCAACCGGGCTCCGATCCTTCTTTCAGCGTCAACCTCCCAAAGCACTTGCCAATTTCAAAAGAGACTTCCGAAGGGCGATCTCGTCTTGCTGGGTCACTCTGTCAGCCCATGGCAAGTGCAGGCTTTCCAAAATAACAGTTTGTATGCCATTCCCCTCGTCCGGGTGCAAACATCAGTTTCACAATTGGCTTATCGGTACGTGTCCGGGACTTTAGGTTGTACAAGGGGTTTGCTCGACCCGTGTATGACCACCTTGACAACTCACAACGGCCTTCCCCAAGGCTTCTAGGTATTTGTAGTTTCTTACCCCTTTTTGTTCAACACAGTCTCTTTGTTCAGGATACTGGCACCAAGTTCATTCAAAAAATACCTCTGTCTCTTAATCTTCTTAATGTTGCCACTGCAACCTTGAGCCTAACACAGACCGGCTCACCATCAGGTTCGTATGAATCACCGGCTGTGCTGAACTTGTTTGCATTACTTTTGTCGTTGGAGTCGAGGACAGTACCACAATGGCAACTGCATCGTCCCGCCCTGGGTATCAGTGCGGGAGGGTTCCATGTACCGCTGACATCCGTCACACCACTCACCAGCTGTGATTCCCGGACTTCTGTTTCTTTCATCTGAAGCTTCGTGGGGCTGGGTTGAAAAGAGCAAGGGCAACTCCGTCCTTGACGTTGTTTCAGGCCTCAACGCCTTTCTCCTCCATTTGAACTGCTGTCCTGGAATAGTGGTTTCCTTGTGCATTCGGTATTGCTCAACGTGTGCTCTCGTGCTCTGCCTTTTACCCCAGTGGGGAAGGGACAGGGCAGTCAGGGGTATGTAGTTGTCTGTAATTGCCTGACTCTGCCTGACCCTTGTGTTGGGACCTGTCAGGTAAACGACTCTGGTATTAGTCCGTTGTCTCTCACGATGGGAGAAAGTGTTTGTGTTGAAAGGGGGGGTAGAGTTTCGAAGTATCCTACTTGGCAGGATGGGAAAAAAGTGTCTTAAGGAAGGGGATACCGCATCTCATCCTTCGTTGTCCCACTTCCAATCCCCAAAGACCCCCCCATCCAGGTGATCCTTCTGCACTGGTCCACTCCCAGGAACTGGATCCAGTAGCAATGGACGTGTCCTGCCCACCTGGATGCACATCCCCAAGGACTAGCGGGTGAGAAGTGCCCAGGCACCAACCCTCTCCAGGCAAAGTAGCCCCCTGAGTCAAATCCATGATTTCATCCAGGTCAGATATGTTATCCAGCAATGTTCTTGATGTACGACGCTTGTTGGGATTCCCCACTGGTTGATTCTTCCTCTTCTTAATCTGTTTGGCCTTGCAAACCTTCCCTTTTCTCCCTCTGAATGTTTCCCACTGTTGCTATGAACTTGGAGCCTTAACAGTGTCTTGGATCATAGAAAGCTACAGGACCTTATTCACCGATGTTGTCTCAGGTAAGCCTTCAAATGAAGAATCAGAAGGGTCCAAACACACAAGGGGGACTTCAAAAGCTGGTATTCAAACCAGCGGGATGGTGTCTGTGGATCTGAGAGGCCCTCCTCAGGTACTGACTAGGCCTTGCTTACAACACGCTTCTCACCACCGCTCCACACATTCTTTAACGGCATGCCGTTGCCTAACCTGTTTTCGAATTTCCCGTGACGGAGTCCTTCAAGGAACTCAACTTTCCACCTATAGAAGACCGTTTTTCTGCGTTGTCCTGTACGCTGTCTTTGATGTTATCATACAGGTGCAGAATAGACAGCAGGGCCAGATGGAGAGCAGTAATAGACGTGGGGCCCAGGGAATTGATGTTTGGGAGAATGTGACAATCTGTCCAGCCCGGAATGTTTTTAGGAGTCTAGTAGTCAAAAATAGAAGTTGGTTTCAAAATTGGCTTGAAAAAAGCTTCTGACTGAGACCCCTGACATAACGATTGATCCAAGAGACTCTTTTTTTCCATTGTGTGCACTTATTGGTGGTAATCCCAGTTTGCGTGTCCCTCGAATGTCTAGATTCCCAGGAGTTGCAAAGAGTCTCTCATGTATCCGCAAAGACAGAGGAAAGATGCATCCAGCATCATTGAATCTTCAAAGGGTTTGTTGAGAGTGCCTATTTTGCATGATGCCGTAGAATTTCCCTCGTGACATTGTTTTGCGGAACATGCTGTTACATTTCATAATTCATCCCTCGGTACCGCACCATAAGTGCAAGGACCAACCACACCAGATGACAGGCTCCAGGCGTTTCCAGCATTTGGTTTGCAGATGCCCACCCCCCCACCCCCCTCCATCTTTGACCAAGCCGCCCCTTTCCACCAGCCTGGTTACCAATGCTGCCGGAGTTTGTCCAACCGAGGATACTGCTGGGCATAGGGATAATGGGAAATGAGCGCAGTGGTGGTAGCACCCGGTGTGCTCAGTGGGGGTGCTGCCGTGCTACGAACCAAGGCATCAGTCAATTCATACACAACCTCAGGGCCTGCAGGACCAGCGGTGGAGATGGTAGAGCCATCGTCAAAATTCCTGCTACTTCTCAACTTTGACATGGCCACCACCGAAGTAGTTGAGATAACTGAAGGAGTAGCCATCTATTACTAGCAAAAAGTTCACTTCACTTGACTCCTTAATCCAAAGTCACTAATGTTGCTGATTTAGAGTCAATACTGTTAGGCAACAAGTGAAAAAATAGTTCAAACACACTGGTCCACTAATGAAACGCTAAGAAACTGGCAACAGAAACAGTGTGACTGTAGATGATTCTCAAGTTGCGTTTGCAGGGTACAGCCATTACCTTGTTTCCTTTTGTCCTTGCTTACCCGCTACTCACGGAAGCTGGATGTTAATGCTCCACGGACTTCAATGTTATGTGAGACAGGCATGGTATCAAGAGATACACAGACTCAAAGATGTTCGTTTCAAAACCTTTATTTACTAAGGTTCCTGGGTTGGTGTAATGCCTAACTGGCCCTAACTCTAAAGGGATGGTTCCCTTAACTGATGTTTCTAAGGGCAGTCAATGTCCAGAAGTTCAAAACAATAATCTGTCTGTGTCTAAACCTATGCTTGCCCTCACTCTTTACAATAATGTGTTAGGAAGTCTTTAAAAAGGAAAATATTGTGGTACAAAGAAAAGGAAATCTAAACTACCGTTGGTTTCAGACAGCCTTACTATGGGTGTAGTTCTGCCAGCGCAAGATAGTTAAATTCAAAATGGGAGCCCTTAACCTTTCTACGCAGGGCTCTCGCAGCACATCAACAAAGTTCACAATATCCTGGGCCTCTTGGGGTTCCCTTCCCCAATGCTTGGATTTTTCCAGTTCAAAACAAAAAAAAGAATGCACAGTTCTAGTCAGGTCTCTCAGGGTTCCCTTCCTCAAGTGTAGGCCTCTCTTGACACAGTTCAACAATGTCGCTTGCACAACTCTTGTTAGGCCTCTCAGGGTTCCCTTCCCCGACCTTCCATCTTTAAACAAACAAAGTTATCTTAGTCAGGATGTACCTTTCACTGTATATTTCTTACATGGGGTAGCATTAGAGATTTTCGAGAACACCCTTTGCTCCTCCCAAGTGCGACCACTCTGACCTTTAACCCCTCTTATTATTCCTTGCTCTTCCTTTTAAACCTTTCACTTTCAGGTGCTTTCTGCACCCCTTCTTGCTTTCCTTTGTTTCCTTTATTTCATTCTTCACTGTGCACACTTGCACCTCCCTTTGGTTTCTTGTCTTTATATCGTGCCTCCCTTCCTTTCTTTATCATGCGCACTTGCACCTGTCTGTTTATTTCTCGTGCCTCTTGCACACTTCACTTGTCTTTACTCTGCTTTACTTTCTCTCAGCGATGCTAGCTCCTTTTCCTTCTTTCTGTTTTCTGTCTTTCCGTTCTTTCTTTCACTTTCTATACTTCTTATGCTATCTGTCTCTTTTCAAACCGTGCCGCTTTGCAAACTGTGCCTTTCTCCTGCTACGAACAAGTCAAATGCACGCTTCCAAGTTTCTATCTCAGACCTTCACGAAACTCACTGGGCAGCGTCACGTTGGCAGGTGGTCTCCCTCTGGATAAGCGGGTTGAGGTCAAGATCTCACCACCTGCCTCTCAGATACTTTCGAGACCAGCACAGGTCCCAAGGGAATGAGCACTTCACCGACTGTTGCGAGAAGAATGCAGGCTGCCTCACTCCAGCTCCTTGCAGGCACGGCTCCCTAGCCACGCTGCAGCCCCTCACAAACACTGGGCCAGCGTCTCGGCATGCCACTCTCCTCCAGGCTTCAGCTCCTACTGCTCTCTCCTCCCTGGCTTCTCTGGGCTGGACAGCACCCCAAGCTCGCTCGCTACTTCTGGCAGAACCACCCTTTTTACACTGCACCTGAGTCAATTGGAGTCAGGTGTGCACAGTTGGGGAGAAGTGCCTGACCTTGCCTAACTCTTAGTTTGACAATTCAAAGGTGTTAGATGGTATGCCTCCCTTTGCACCCCTATGTTGTTTTTATGAGTAATCCCCATTGCTCCCGATTGCCTCTTCCTCGTCCCAGTACTTATTGGAAATGGGGCGGGTGAGATCAGAAATACCCTGAGGGAGAGTGGGTTGGTGTACAATTAGGAAAGGGGAATTCAATGTCTCGGTCTCGGGTATTCTCCTCCCAATCCCCTGTGACCCTCCACTCAGGTGATCCTACCTCACTTGTCCACCCCCAGGGTCAAGATCGAAAAGCGATGGCCCTTCCCTGGCCACCTGAATGGAAGATCCCAGGGGAGTAGGTGGGAGAATACCATCAGGTTTCTCACAGTAAGCAAATTAGATAGATAGTTATGCATCAAATAGAATTCCAGCTCCAATCTGGATAGCAAAGCCGGCCTGCCCCCAAGGCCTGCTTCTAAGGCCTTCACATCTCTCTGCCACCCTCCGCCATGACCGCCTTCTGCTGTTAGACCACAATGGACTACCAGTCCCAGAATGCAACATTGTGCAAGCTGAAACTATTGAAGGTAAGCGGCCCGCTACTGCTTCTTGTATCACCTTGATTTGCCCGAGTATCTACTGTATATCGTCCTATGTTTTGCCTCGCAATTGTTACCATGATATGCCCAATTCAGCACACCTCAAACCCTCTTCTACCTTTGCAGCTCCCAAATTGTCTGCCACGATGCCAGCGCCACAACTGCTTCGCTCTGAGCCTCCCCATGCAATTGGCTAAAATACTGCTCAAACCCTCGGCAAGGCCTGGATTTCTGCCGGCTGTGCTGTAGCACGCGCTTCCTGCACGTCCGCGTACCTAGATTCAGTAACGGTGCTAGTGTTAACGAAACAGGAGCATCCGCTACCATATGCATGCGCCTCCCCACCTACTGCCTCCTATGCCTGCTAACTCCTCTATGCTACTGACCACACCTGCGGTGCAGCCTCACGTGGTTGCTGACCCCTTAACACCCTGCAAGATCGTCAGTGACTCCTCAGGAAACATGAGCACTAGGTGCCAATATCTGACAACCCCTACTCCTAATGCAAGGTATGTCTTCCCTCACACGAGACCCGCCAAGACTAGCACACTACCCTCGTGATAGGAGCCCAGTGTTCCTTCACCTTCACTCCTTATGTCAGCCTGGCTCCTCCTCGTCTCAATGAGCCTCTGCAGCATCTGCTCACCTTGATGGACAAGCCCATGCACCACTCACACAAAATGCCAGCCCATTGTATTGTGGTACACTCTACTAATTTCCACCCTCCCTCTGTAACCACAGCCAGGCCACCCCACTGTCTCTGAACAAACCACTACCACACCACTTGGCCCCCAAGGCTTACTTACACATTCAACGCACCCAGCACAAGACACACAACTTGGCCAAGCAGCCCACACTTCTACCCATTACTCTCTCCAAAAATAGCATGCAGGATGCAGGCCCAGACATCACCTGCATATGCCCACCATCTGTCATCAGGAGAAATAGAACACTGTGCTGCTGACCCACATATGCCACCACTACACCTACCATAGAGTTGAGAAACTCCAAGTAAGGAGACCGGTTTGCCCCTTGCAGACCTAAGCAGCCCATTGGTTACCCCCAGTCTGTCAAATGTCCTACCTCTCTGCCTCCCGCACATCATGACCACAAGCAATACTCGTTCCACAATACAGGTACAACACCCACCCACACCCTGCACACTCCCTCCTTCACAGATACTGATGCCACCCAGGGCAGCCAAGGAGTCACCAATTACAAATCTCAATCTTGACTTCCTAGCTAGCACTGAAACTTGGCTACATGCTGCCTCAGGCCCAGCCCTTACCCTAGCCATCCCACCTGGATATACTATACTTAGGAACAACAGACTAGAGACTAGGGGAGGAGGAGCAGCACTAATTTATAAAGAGTCCTTTGCATTTAGGCAACCGGACATTGCCATAATGGATAACTGCAACCCACTCTTTGTCAAAATGCCCGACTTACCTACTGAATCTCTGTCCCTCCACATTATGTATCGCCCGCCGGGCCCCTTAGGCACTTTTGAAGAAGACCTCACACATTTCCTTGGGCATAACTCAAAACCCACCTCCAGATCCATTGTCGTAGGGGACTTCAACTTGGGCCTGAATGACTCTTCTGACCAGAATGCTGCCTCCATGGTTAATTCACTTACTGCACTAGGCTTCACCCAATGCGCCAGTGCCCCCACCCATATAAAAGGTTGTACGCTGGACTGGATGGACAACCTTAATTGCCAATTGGACATCAGCACCATCTCCCCCTGCCCGTGGCCTTCACCATCCCTCCACTCTCAGCCACTACGCATCCCCGCCTACCCCTCCCAGCTACTTGGGCACGTAGTTCCCACAAACTGACTCAAGAGAAAATTGCCCTAATGCTTATTCTGTTCATGCAGCTCACTACCCCAGTACCGGAACATCTCCTCCATCTCTCCAGTGATCCAAGTGCACTGGCTGACCTATACCTAAAGACCTTGACAACTGCAGTTAATGCGGTAGCCCCACTGGCACTGCGTAAGACTAAACCCTACGGCCACATCAACTCCTGCTACACAAACATCCTGCAAGAACTTAGAACAAAAAAACACATACATTGAAAAAAAATCCCCTACAGACCTCAATAGAAAAATCTTTAAAACTCTCTTCCAGCAATACAAATGTGCCATTATCCTTGCTAAATCAACCTCCTACAACCTTAGAATTACAAACGCTAAATCAAACATAAAGGAGCTCTTCACCATACTCGGAGAGCTAGAAGCCCCGGCCACCTCGCCACCTACTCTCACCAAAGACGAAGAATGGTGTGCAAATATCCAAAAAGCCATGCAGAACAAAATTCTCTTTACAAAAAGAAATTGCAGACAAACAAGCTCTACTCAAAAATGCACCCATACCTACCCTCCTCCCCACTTCCCCATCCCTTCCAGATTTTCGCTTCCAGAATATCTCTGAAACAGAGCTTGCAGACATCCTTAAGAGCCTAAAACCCTTCTAGGTGCAAAGGGGAATATCTGCCCAGCTAACGTTATCAAGGTTTGCGCTGAACCACTCATCCCATAACTCACTTGCTTTATTGATGCTTCCATCTCGTACAGCACAGTCACATCCACCTTGAAGGAAGCCTGGGTCTCCCCTCTCATCAAAAAACTCACGCTGGACTCTTCCGCACCTAACTACTGCCCTATCACAACAGTTCTCTTCCTCCTAAAATTCCTTGACACGGCAGCCTACATCCAAATTCAGCACGTCCTCAAGGACAACCAGATCCTAGGTAGGCGCCAATCAGGTTTCCGACCAGGCCATGGAACAGAATCGGCCCTTCTAAACCTTAAAAATCAACTTGATACCTTCAGAGATGAGGGAAAGGCAGCCCTCCTCCTGCTCCTGGATCTCTGAGCGGCATATGATTTAGTCAATCATCACATACTATGCCATTGCTTAATGTCTGCCGCTCACTTCTTACAAGAGGCCACTATGTGGGTAGCCTCCTTTCTCGAAGTCAGGACATGCTGAATTTTCATTCCGAAACAGCTTGTGCACCCCGCCACCCCCATTTTATGTGGAGTGTCTCAAGGCTCCTGTGTCTCCCCCACTCTATAATATATTCACCAAGCACCTCTTTGACCTCCTAGACTCCATCGGCATCTCATTCACCAATTATGCCGAAGTCACCCAGATTCTCCTACAGCTCTCTGGCAACCACTCTGAAGACTCAATCATACTAAATCCTATCTACTCTACCAAGTCTTGATTCAGACCAATGGACTATGTCTAAATGATGAGAAGACAAGAGCTTCTGATGGTGGGGCCACCAGCAGTAATCAAGAATCTGTCTGAACTCCTCTTACTCCACCTTCATCATTGACGGCCTCCAGATCCCAGTATCCGACGTGTTGAAGACTCTGGGCGTCTACCTCAATGCAACACCTTCCATGACTTGCCAGGCGAACGCTATGGCCTCCTCCACAGTTTACACCACTAAGCTAGTCAATGCCTCCAGGGCTTTTCTCGTCCCCATAAATCTCCCTCACCATTGCCAGAGCTCTCATCGGGTCAAAGCTTGATTACTGCAATGCGCTATTTGCAGGAACATCAGCACACAACATCGGCAAGCTGCAAGTGATCCAAAACAATGCCATCCTCGCTGCACTCACCATCCCGAAACAGGACCATATCTGATGAGCTAGACGAGATGCCCACTGGTTGCCAGTCCGTGAAAGAATCATCAAAACTTTATCCATCACTCACAGATGCCTCTGCAACTCTGCGCCCCCATACCTTTCAGAGAAATTCACAAAAGCCCAGTCCTCTTGGCCTCCAAAACGGGCCTACACTCACTGACTCACCCAACCAAGGTTCTGCTGAGTGCTAGGGGCGGATTGAGCTTCCCAACGGTGGCAGCCAGAAGACAATGGAACACCCTTACACCGTGCTTTAGAGCTGAACAATCATACTGAGTCTTCAGAAAAGGACTAAAAACTTGGCAGTTCAACTAAATCAACCAACTGTACATCCTGACCTTTATGTGTATGTAACTGGTTTGTAACAATGCCTTGATATCTGAGGTTTTTTGCACACTTTATAAATGTAAAAATAAATAAAATTAAAATAAATAAGGTCATCAAGGGTTAATGTCTGGTGATGCTTATGCTCTATTGCCTTGTTTGGGAGGTGCACTACCATGGGTAATACAGATGGGGTTGGCACTTCAACTCTATGGGCCTCATTACAAGTTGGCCGGTATCCGGCGCCAACTGTGCCGGGATACCGCCAAATGCAATTTGCGTTACCGCAACTCATTCAGATCCTGAGTTGCAGTGGGCAGTAAATCCCCAGCCCCCATTGGGTGCATGGGACCCAATGGAGTTGGGGGGTGATTATTCCGCTTTTGGTAATAGCATGTGAAAACAGCCGAAAAAGGCAAGAAAATTGTAATTTTTACCTCCAGCAAATAGCTGGAGGTAAAAATGCCATTTTCCGCCCAACTCGTAATTTGGCCCACCCTTAAATTCAGCGGTAATAGCGTTACAGCCACATTTAAGGGCTCAGGCCAAACTTGTGATGAGGCCCTATGTCTGCCCTTTCAAACTACCAAAGTTCTTCCACAGGTTTGGAATGGGATTCTTTGGTGTTTCAGAGTAAATGGTTGGACCATTAAGTCGATGTGCAAGCACACTTCCTGGCTTCTTAGACCACCTGTGCCTTTGAAGAGGTCATCAAATACTTGAAGCAGGTCATGGAGTTCTTCCTCATAGATGCAATAGGTTTAGTGAACAAACTGGACATCTTCAGCTTTGTCAGAGCAGATGAGGGTGGCAGTGTCAGCCGATGTCACATAGAATCTTTCCTAGCGCTACTCTGTTTGGAATTCTGAGTGAAATTACTTGAGCAGAAGTATTGGATTGTCGCCGCCGTAGGCATATATATTCACTTTTGTGGGAGTTAGCTGGGCTCTGTTCCAGGCAGTAAATTAAGTAGCTCACCATGTTGATCGATGCTCCTCATGTCGGGATGAGGGTGCATTACATTGCTAAGTGCTCCACCCAGAGAGACAACTACAGGCATTAGGTGGAAGGAGCTCCTAGAAGTTCAAACTGTTGAATGTGAGAAAATGTGGTGTTACATTTTGTCAGGGTGTGGGTGTCTCTTGAAGGAGGTGCAGCAGGAGGCTGGTATGATAGGTGCACTACCTTTGTTATTTTCCTCAATCCTATTCTGCTATTCGTTATGAGCTTGCTGTATGCTGGAGTGTTGCTCGTGTTGCAAGGCTAGTTAAACTGCATAACTATCATTTATAGAAATGTCATGCACTCTCTCGCAGTATGTAGGATTCCTGCTCACACACATGGATTCCCAAGCTTTAAAAATCTGTGACATGTTTCTCATGTCACTGCAGGTGTTCACAATGTATATGAGCAGACACTGGTCATACCATCATGCAGAGCATGGTTGTGTCCAGGCAAAACATCACTCTCCTCTCCACAAGCAGGTCGCTCAGCCCTGCTGTTTGCTTACTCGCCTTTTTTGCTAATCAGTTCTAGTGTTGAGCAGCAGCCCAGTTACGCCCTACCAACTCAACCAATGGAGATTTCTTAGGGTGGCTGACACATCTGAATTTTCCAGGATGGGCCCCTGAAGTAGTTCTAGCAACGATAGACTGTGTGTGGTCCCCTTACCGACCTAAGAAAAGCACTGAAAACATCTGCCCAGATTCTGCACATAAGACATCAAGGAATGCCTTGCCCTTCAAGATCACCAAGAACACAGTATCAACTTCCACGTTCAAGTTATCAGAAATAGACATACATTTAACATTTTCCTAAGGGTGAAAATATGCTAATTAGGAAGGTGAACCGAGTAATGCGGACCAATGGTGGCCAGGAGCGCAAGCGGTAATCTACTTATTACAGAAACCTACCTGAAGCCGGGAAAAATAAAACTGCACAACACCCGATGAAGGGGCGCTGGCTGGAGTACGCTACTCCCCACCCCCACCCTTGGTGCTGACCAAAGAACTACAAAGCTGGAGTGGTGTCCGTGGAGCAAAGCGGCTTTCCGACAAAGAAAAGGAAGGCAGACTGCAGGTGAATGTATGGGTGAGAATGCCGGAAGGCTTTGGAGAGCTTCTGGGCATTCGCAGGTAGTACGGGGAAGTCTCCATCAAACCAAAGCCCAGAGAGAAGCAGAGAAGAGAAGCATGAGCCGCGAGAGGGCGTTAAACTAGGAAGCAGACGCAGCGAGAGAAGGCAGAATGACGGAAGGCTGCCACTGGCTTGCATCGGGAGACCCGACATACGCCAGCCAAAATGTGTAAAGCCCATAAGAAAGAACGAGCAAGTGAAATTCTCTTAAAGAGGCTAAATAAGATATGCAGAAAAGACTGTCATGTTTGTGAGTGTATGCGATACATGTATGAGAGAAAGCCTGACAGGATAGTATACCACAGGGATTCAAGACAGGGCAGTACAGATAGAAGAACCTGTCAAGTCTACACGGGTGCAGAATACATATACAAGGAAAGTCCTGGCAGAAGAGTATACCAGGCGGATTTAAGATGAAACCAAAGAGGTTATCAAGTTTGTGAGTGTGTACCAGACAGATACAAGCTACAAGAATATACAACTGAGAAAAGCCCTGGCAGGAAATATACCAGGCAATTTACAACCTGCAAGAACATGTTTAGAGGAGAAAAGCCCTGGTAAGAAAGTACACTAGGCAAATTAGAGGTGCAAGAATAATACATAGGCGACAAGTCCTGGCAGGAGAGTATACCAGGCAAATTAAAGGTGCAAGAATATATACACAAGAAAATCGCTGGCAGGGCAGATTAAAGGGGCAGCAATACACCTATATGAGAAGCCTGGCAGGAGAGTGCACCAGGCAAACTCAAGCCATAAAAATATATACAGATAAGAGAATCCCTGGCAGGAGAGTATACCAGGCGGATACAAGTTGCAAGTATCTTCAAGTGGAAAAGCATTGGCAGGAGAAGTATACCAGGCATAGTCAAGTTCAACAGTGTGCACTATACAGTACCTGAGAAAGCTCTCAACAGGATATAACGGGACTGGTGAGAAGGCTTTGAAAACACGTTAAAAGAAAGTGGAAACCTGGCATGAGAGCACACCAGGGATCCAAGTAAACTACAGACTAGCAGTCAAGTTTTTTGTGTGGTTGATCGAAAGAATCTTGAAGATTTGACATTCCTAAAATACAAGCAAGAGTGAAGAGAAATCCAAGGGAAGGGAACCACCTTCTGGAGCATTTCTGTGTTTGAGTTCTGCATTTTCTTTTTGAACATTTGTGCCCTACTAAAGGCCTAAGGACATTTTACCATTTCACCTTAAAGTTATTGGTTTTTGCACATTTGGTGGTGCTAGCGCTACCTAATGTCCAAAACATTGTTACTATAAGCTAAAGGAAGGGGAGTTCAGGAGCAGTCTATGGCGTTGCCATGGCAACTTTCCAACACTTGATGATTAAATGGCTGAAGCACCAGCTGGGGCCTGATTCTTTTCTCCAAGGAAGGCTGTGCTTGATTAAATGGCGGAAGCACCAGCTGGGGCCTGATTCTTTTCTCCAAGGAAGGCTGTTCTTCTGCTATTTAATCCCGCGGTAGGCCAGCTGCCATGCCAAAGTGCCTCTATTGCGCTTGCTTCTCTTTTTACAGCTCTGGTTTGGCTTGTGTCAACTGTTATGAGTTTTTCCAGTTGGAAGATAACATGATATTGCAGAAGACTTAAGATTATATGTGGTAACCTCTGTCAGGGTTTGCTCACTGGAGGGCAAGCTTTAATTACAGGTTGCCTGAGAAAAGAGATGTGTTTTGAGATGTTTTCTGCAGGTCCAGGAAGAGTCTTCAGAACTTAGACTAGCTGGTAGTGTGTTCCAGTGTTTCGCAGCTATTGTCGGGAAACTGATACCTCCTGCTTTCATTCGTTTGAATCTCAGTGTGGCTAGCATGTGTTTATATTCAGCTTGCGTGGGCCTGTTCGATTGGGATCTGGTAATTTTGTCTGTCAAGTCGGTAGGCGCTGAGTTGTTAAGGCATTTGTGAGTCAGAGTGACAGTTTTGAAGATAATACACTCTTGAACCGGAAGACAATGTACATTTCTTCTTGTGTTGGAGATGTGAGATGTTTTCGGCTGCTATGAGGGCGTTGTTTTGTAGGACCTGTAAATGTATGATGTTCTGGCCCGCGGAGAGGGCATTGCAGTAGTCCAGTCTTGTCAGGATGAGAGCTATGGCCAGTGTGGGGCAGCGGTCAGGGGACAGGATGGGTCTACAGGCATTTATAAGCTTGCAAGTGTAGGCTGCTGATGCAGTGGCATTAACTTGTTTGGAGAGTGACAGGGAAGCATCTAAGTACCCAGCGTTTTTACTTCTTTAGAAACCTTTACGATGTTGCCATCTATGTTAAAGGATCTAAAGGAGTCATTGGGCCTCATTACAAGTATGACGGTAGTCCTGCCGGTAAAACCGGCAGGGTGCTGCCAAACTTGCAATTTTTTCTGGCACTCACGAATGGGCAATTACTGGGTCATTACAGCCTCAGCCGAACCCGGTAATTGCCCATACGTGGGCGCCGGAAAAAAAATGCTCCCCATTCCCATTTGAGCCCTATAGGGCTCATGGGGAATGGGGAGGTTGGATGCAACAGCACCATTCAGAATGGGGCCGGTGCATCCGACATGCTCTGCTCGCGGGTGCCGGTACGCCCTCCAGGCCAGTCCTGGCGGGCGGGAAGGCACCCGCGAGCAGAACTTGTAGTTCGCCGGCCTGGTAACAACAGAGGCTCATTGAGTTTAAGGCAAAGTTGTGAGCCTAAGAGGAGAAGTTCAGTCTTATTGTCGTTTCAACATAGACTATGGTGACCCATCCACGTTTGGATGGTTTGATAGATGATGCTGAGGTTGGCTGAATCGATGTCATGAAAGCCGGCAATGGGAATGGGGATTTGGGTGTCATCTGCATAATCGGTGTAGGTGACACCAAAGCCAAGGCTGTCAAATAGGGGCTTTGTAAAAAATGTTGTAGAGGGTTGGAGAGACGCATGAGCCTTGTGTAACGCCACAAGTGACTGGGCTAGGTTGGGCTACTGCACTTGGGGAGAAGACTCTCATTGTTCTGTCCATGAGGAATGATTGTATCCACTGGATGGTTTTAGGTGAGAAGTTGGGTGCTGTTGCCAGATGATTACACAGAATTTTATGATTAACCAGATCAAGTGCATCAGAGAGATCGAGTAGGAGGAGCAGGGCTAGTTTGCCTTTGTCTATGAAATCATCCATTTGCATTTTCAGATCTAGAAATGCGATTTCCATCACATGTCTCGGTCGGAAGCCAGATTGGCGGAGGCCATTGAGCTTGTTGACTTGCAGGTAATTTTGGATCTGGAGATGTGCTATTTTATCCAGTATTTATGCATTTGTGACATCTATCATCAAGCGTACATCCTGATCCATGGCGTATGCTTCTCGCACCCTGCAGTGTGTTATGGTGCTCCCTAAATGTCCAGAATGGGCCCTGCATAGGATGATCTTTCTAATGCGCAATGGCGGGATCACTTTGTCACCATTGAACAACAATCCGCCTGCCTCGAAAATGTCTTCTGCCACTTTCCAATATGGCCTCATGCTCTCCGGGATGGCCCTTTCCTCTGGCCAGCCCCTCCTAACCCATTTGGTAATCCTCACCATTGTGGGATCTTTACTGGATTTCTCCTTCCAATGGCCCTCACTCATTTCTAGAAGGTCTTGGATTGACACCACCACGCACTCGTCCTCCAGGAATGTGGTAGCCGTCTCCCTCTTTTTCTGTAATGCCGACATACAATATGCTTGAGTGTTTTTTCCCTCAGCTATGTCCGCCATTTCGTATGTATACTCTCGTAGGTTCGCCGTGATGTGTGCCAGCCAAGGTGTCCAAGTTTATCCCTCCCAGGCTTAACATATGGATGATTGGTTTGTGATCTGTGATTAACTTGAAATTGGTGACCCATATGTATGTTCTGAAATATTCTACTACCCACACACAGGCTAACATCTCTTTTTCCACCACTGCGTAATTTCTTTTTTTCTGCCGTGGACAATGCCTTCGATGCAAATGCCACTTTGTGTTCTTTATGTCCCCTTTTTTGGGTCAACACGGCTCCTAAGCCATACACACTGGCATCAGTGGTGATGACTGTGTCCCACTCGGGATTCAATGGTTGCAGGCATGGAGCTCTCACTATCCTTCCCTTTATGGAGTCAAATGCCAACTTCTAATCCCGTGACCATGCAAACTCGGCTCCTTTCTTGAGCAATTGTCTCAGCGCTCCAGTAACCGCTGAGAAGTTGGGGACAAACTTTGCGTAGTATTTGGCAAATCCCAGGAATTATCGTAATTCATCCTTGTTTCCGGGTGCAGGAGCTTTTCCGATGGCTTGGGACTGATCCCTTCACTGGATATCTTGTATCCTAGGTACTCCACTTCCTTGGCTCTTAGTACACGTTTGTCATACCTCAGCTTCACTCCTGCCTATTGTAACTTTGTGAGAACTTTTCTCCGCACAGCGCCATGAGTCCGGTCATCTTCTGCGTAAACTAGGATATAGTCTTGGAAATACGAGACATTAGCAACGACACATAGCAACGAGTCCATCATCTGCTGGAATGCAGAAGCTGCAAACGATAACCCAAACGGCATCCTTGTAAACTGATAAGTGCCGAAAGGGGTGATAAACGCGGTCAGGGGCCTTGATTCTTTATGCAGATATACTTGATGATAGGCGTCCCTCATGTCCAGTGTGGAAAATAATTTGGCATCATTCATCATTAGTATAAGTTCATTTCTGCTGGGGAGAGGGTAGCTTTCTGTAATGACTTCTGTTTTTTGATTAACACCACCAGGTTCAGCCACTCGGACGACTCCACTTCTTCAATGGTTACCACCCCCACCATGTTTTCCAGTTTCAACACGCTTCTTGCCGTCGATGGCAGGGGACGTACTTTATGCTTTACAGAGACTGCATTGGTTCTGACCATTATCTTGTGCACATAGTTTTTGATTCTGCCAGGACTTTCGGAGAACAACTTGGGAAAAAATCATCTTTTGACACTGGCACTCCTCCTGAATTGACCAACATTACTTGGTCCTACTTACAGGGGTCGAGTTTGATTTTTAGTTTGGCTTGTTCGTCCCATCCTAAAACCGCTGGACCTTCTTTTGCGAAGTAAACTTTTGATGGCTTACTTGGCACACCCTAATAAACGTACCAAGACGCCTCTGAACACAGTGGGCATGTGGTTGGTGCTTAACACTTCTGCATTCTCTTTTCCTACCATCTCCTTATGTGTGTGGATGGGTGGTATTGTCAGATCCGACCCTCAGTCGGCCATCAATTACTGTCCATCGTGATGATACAATGCAGCTTTTCTCTCCTGGCCCTTGAGTTATTAACCATTATTATGGGGGTCTTCCTTCTTTTACTGACAAACTGTTTCCGCCTTCTCCCTCTTCCGCTTCAACGGACATCACTTCCTTGCTACGCCATTTGCACGTGACTGCAATATTACCAAACTTCCTGCAGTTTAAACACTCTTGTTTTTCGTCGGCCATTCCCTGTTGTTGGCTAATGCAGTGTACTGGCACATCTATGCAATTTCAGGGGTCCCCTTTTACTCCACCTCTTTACTCTGAATTCAGTTGGCCGTTTCTTTTTCCTCCCTCTAAACATTACAGCTTCCACTTCCGTGGTCACTGGGCTGCTGGCCAACTCCTTTCGTCTGCCCATAGTCTCTTCCCCTGCCCTCGCTATTCCAACGACATTGCCCAGCTGTAGTTCTTTCTCCAGGATGAATTGTCCTGACCTTTCCTGCTGTTCGTGTGTGCTATGAGCAAGTTCCAAATCATGTTTTCTGCATTATTGCCAAAATTTCACAGCGCCGCTAGTTCATGCAATTTTGTGACTTAGTCGTCCGCTGGTTCAGTAGGCTCTTGTCTCTGGCCATAGAACCTGATTCTATGTAGTACAGTGTTCTCTTTACTGGAAAATCTCATGACATTTCTCCTCATGGCTTCCTTGTACACTTTATCATTGTCAACCGCAAAAAGTTCTGGCGTCAGGCTGGCAAACGCCCTTGGCCTTCTACTCCCAATACGTTGAACCCATGAAGTCCACACCACCCAGCGCGTCCACACAGGTCACAAGGGCTCCCACTGAGGTTGTGATATTGCGGGCCTACCTGGAGTTTGGAGGAATGGTGGGGGTGGCGTTACACCTTGCAAGGTGTCGGTCATAGGGTCTAAGTTAAATCCTCTTCGCCATTTATGTTGTAAATGAAACCAATATATATTAGATAAAGGAGATAGAGTACAGGGTAACATAGAGCAATGATCAAAGTGAACAAAAGTGGTAAACCTCATATACAAAATCAATAGAAATATTTTAATAATACTGAAACAATGGTTAAAACAGGATTAAATAGATGCATATAGGTTAGCCCTTAGGCTTACTAACACAAACAATGGGTCTAAAAACCAGTAACATAGGACAACGTCAAAATCAATAAATGATTTGTGTAACAGAAATCAATATTGAGTGTAGCAATGCATTTCATTCATTGTATACATTTATCGACTTACTAACAATCGTCAGATCTTTGTTCGCTCTGTTAACATCCAGAGCAGAGGGGTCTCGAGACATGTTTCTGTTCTTTATAAGTTAATATGGAACATTCATCAGGAGAATAGTTAGGGGGCAAAATCATGTTCAGAAACTCCAGGTGGAGAAAGAGGGGTTGTTGCAACCTGCAAGATTAAAAGAAATAGGAGAGAGCTAATTACTGACTACAATTCCAACTTGGTTCATTCAGTTGAACTAGGAACCTAACTGCAATAGTAAAAAATACCTTGGAGGATTCACATGGGGGCAGACCGATTCACAAATAAGTTAGGACTTCTTAATGGGTCCTCAGTTGCCAAAACTGCAAAGAAAAGCAATAACGGAGCTTTTCTAAAGTGCTAAAGCAATACCATAAACATCTGTCATTAGGGCAACTAGTACGACACTCACCTGGAAGGTAAGCAAAATAAAATGCTGGCCGGTGAAATAGAATTATCAAGCGCAGGGTCAATGGGTGTAGCCCACGCTGTCACCAGAACTCTTTCTAGGACCTAAACCAAAGTCGCAGGTTAAGATGGAAACTCCACCTGCAAGATTGGAAAGTAACATGTCCAGTGTCAGGGTGGTAGTAGTCTGGACAAATCCTGTAATATGGTGGAACATATATACAGAGAAGGTAAAAGAATGAACAGTACTTAAAATGGCACTCTGTAGGAATCCTGCAAAATGCGCCAAAAAAGTCAAAGGAGAGAATCCCTCAGGTGTAGAGGTAGAACCTATATGGCAAACCACAAAGACAGAAAAAAAGACTCGATCAGTCCGTACAATCGGGACACAATAGGACAGTTAAAAACCCCTAGGGGAGGCAACCTTTAAGCCCTATGAAAATCGGGGCGTTACATGGAATCGTGGTGAAACACTCCGCGGACCGTTGAAATGGATGGCCGTCGGGTCAGGAGCAATAAATGATAAAAGAAACAACAACCCGTCAGGCTATAGGGAAGAGCAGTGCGGCCGCTAGCGATACGTCTAGGAGTCCCGCTGAAAGGGGCTTACCTCTGGGTGAGGAATGTGACCACGCTCATATTGCACACCTCGCCGAAAGCCAGACCTGTCTCGCTAGAGACACTGGATCAAAATGTATATCGTTCACAATGGCAATGCGAACAAGGAGAGAAGTCCTACCTCGATTTTGTTTGCGTGTCGGAGCGCCATGTTAGACTGGAGCCCAAAAGGACTACAACATGGTGATCACCACTGAGTGGCACGGGGCTGGCCCCTAGGGTGGTGCCATACATAGGATACCGGCTCAGGGGTGAAAGAATAAACCAAAAACGGAAGCAATCCGGGTTCAGCAAAATGAATAGCAAGTCAACCTGCCGCAACTGACCAGGTAGGTGAGGTGCGGTCGGGGGGGGGGCAGTACTCACTCCACCCCACTAAACTGACCAACCCCCCTAATTACTCAATTGTTCAAACTGTAACATATTGAATTGTATTGCCTGGCCATCTCTCTGTGATAGTTTTCCTTGCTTTTCCTTTTTGAATTGCTGTATGTGTTGAAACTAGGCCTTTTCCCCTCTTTTTAGGAAAGTCGAATCTGGGTATTTTTTCAGTCCACACTGCTCCTGCGTTCCCCTGTGGTTGCCTGATTGTTACCTCCAATTTGCCTCCCTCTGTGTGAACCCTCCCCTATGTTGCCTGCTGTAGTACCCAGGTGGTTGGCATCGGCTGTTCTTCTTTCCTCCCTCACGCTCCCTTCCTGCCTCCTTGCACCATCTATGGTGCTCTCAATCTCTGCCACCTTCTCTAACTGCAACTCTGACTCCTAGCCTATCCCTCTCACTAGGTCTGGTAGGAAAAGGTTCAAGAGGGATATCCTGGTCTCCAATCCTGGCCTCCCTATCGCTGGTACTCACATCAGTGCCTTCTCTAGACAAACCCTAACGAACATCCTCTTTGTCGTTCCCTAGACAGACCTATGGACCCTCCATATGGTCTCTGCTCTCTCTCCTATCTCGTCCTCGGCCATGAATGGTGACACTCGGCGGGAGCCCTGCTGTTTCAACATAGAGGTAGAGGACTTAAAACAGGATTGTTTGATTACCTGGGGATTAGGTTTAATGAAACAGGGGGATGGGAGGGCCACCTCCTTAAAGCCAAAGTTACCCTAAGTGAATATAGCTTAGTATCTGCTTATTTTTTTAAGGGTCATGGTAGAGGGACAATTTAGCCGGCACTGGAATTATTTGAGCCTTACCAGCAGCCCTTTATGGTTCTGAGATCTGGGGATATTCCAACACAACCTTACTATCTCCAATTGAGAATATCTTTTAGAAGAATTTACTGCTCCTACCAAAAAATGCCCCAAATTCATTGGTCCAAATGGACCTTCGGGTATGGCCTATAGCTGATCTGATTGCACTTAGAGTGCATTATATTGGTTAAGACTTTGGTCCTCTCCGAATTTAGTTCCCTATAGAGATGCCCTGAGGAACTTTCTACAACTGGAAGGTACAAAGAGGTGTTGTTGTATAGTTCATGTAAGAGAATTGTTGTGTAGGCTGAACGCCAAAACCTTATGAAATAACCGTCTGGAGAGTCAATTAACATCTAAAGTCAAACTCAAAGTAACTGCTAAGAGCAAAGCCTTTGAACAGCTACATGTACTAAGTTGCTCACTGAAGAATGGCCCAGAATTCTTGCCTTGTCACAGGATGGGAAAATGTAAACATATGCTAGACGTAATTCACCCCCCCTATGAACATTGCTTGTATATCCGTTTTAGGGATACAGCCTGGTACACCCGGACATGGTCACGGGCAAGATCTGGCGAATGCCCTCTGTGCAGATTAGCGAACAAAACCTTTACTCATGCTATGCTAATTTGCCCTGCTTCACAAGAGCTAAGAAGTAGATACTTAAAAGCTGTATTGATTGAAGCAAGGATAAGGAACACTTGAGAACGTGATATGAGGCTATGAGCTTGCTCTCCTCAAATGGGGGTAACTCCATTAGTAATATAATAATTAACGTAGATCTCCTTTTAAGATTCAAAGATTATTGTGTGTACTATTATGTAAAAAAATGTATAAATTGACTACCTATTGTTGTGATGAATTGTGCTGAAGGTCTAATCTGAATAAAGCTTTAAACTGAATGACATTCTGCTGGATACCCCTTGGATGTTATCTCCTCAGACATCCCCCTCTCTAACCCTCTCACCACTCCTCTCTTAGACTGACCACTTTCTACTTTACTTGTATATGAAACTCTCTGTCCCTCAGGCACTCCCCAGCACTGCCATCTACCTTTTCGGTCATTCGGTCCATAAAGCGTGTGTCAGTGTGTCAGTGGATGCCTTTGCCTTACTCCTGCAGCCGACTCAACTCTGACACAGCCCTCCCCAATCTGCATCTTTCGATTTCCAACATTCTGGACATCCTTGCCCCTGTCATGAGAATCCGTCTGAAGCCTACCACCTAGTGCAACTCTTGGTATGACTTCGACCTTGCCGCCCTGAAACGCAAGCGCAGGGTGGCTGAGAGGAAGTGGAGGTCTTGTCAAAGAGGAGGGACCACATCGAAGTCTGCGCATCTGCAGCCTCTATCACCACGGGCGAACTCTTTAAAATCTGCAAGGAGCTGGCTAATCCTTCTGCAGTCTCCACCTCCGTTTCCTCCCTGGCCCTTCGTACAACTATGGCTTCCCACTTCACCACTAAAACTCAGGACATACTGTACCCCACTCCTTTTCCTCTCCCTCTAGAACCCCCCCGCCTCGACACCCGTCCCTGGTCACCTCCTTTCTCCTCTTTGCTCTGACAACACCTGATGATGTGTCTAGACAAGTATGATCTATGAAAGTGTTGTCTAAACAGGTGCTCCCCTGCTCCTCCAGAACCATCAAGGACCACATTGACACCCTTGCTCCAGTCTTGGCCGATTTCTGCAATCACTCCTTCGCCACTGGATCTTTCCCCTCTCCCCTCAAGCAATCCCTTGTGCACCCCCTCCTTAAAAAGCTTTTGGCCGATCCTACTTGCCTGGCAAACTATCGCCTGATCTCTATCACTCGTTTCCTGGGAAAACCCCTGGAAAAGCTGCCCATCTCCCAGCTTACCCTCCACACTGAATCTGGAGGTTGTCTCCATGACCATAAGTCTGGCTTCAGAGCAGCCAGAGGTTTTGGAAACTACTCTCCTGAACACTCATGAAGATCTGCTCTCTAACCTTGACTCCAGCCTTCCTTCTGTTCTCATCCTCCTTGACCTTTCCTCTGCTTTTGACACAGTCAATCACACCGTCCTGATCAATCGACTCTGTGAGAATTTGGGCATCACGGATCAGGCCCTGGAGTGGTAGATCTCCTTTCTAGTGGACTGACCCTTCCAAGTGCAACCTGAGTCCTTTCTCTCCACCACCTATCTCTCCACTTGTGGTGTTCCCCAGGGCTCTATCCTCTCATCCTGGGTCTTCAATGTCTACTTGGCCCCGTTGGCCCACCTGATCTCTACCTTCTCCTCTAACTTTCAGTGCTATGCGAATGACACTAAGCTCTCTTCCGGGCTCCCCCCAGCCTCCTCTCTCACTCATTCCTGACTGTCTATCAGCGACATAGGATTGGTGCGTCTCCAATGATTTCTGCCTTAAGGCCAGCAAGACAGAGATCCTTCTCATTGGGATCCCTGCTCCAGCTTTCCCCTTCTCACTCTGGCCGCCCTTCTTGGACACTCTTCCTTTGCCTTCTTGTGAGGCGAAAAACCTTGGTGTCATCCTTGACTCCACTCTCACCTTCTCTCCATACATCAAAGACCTTGCCAAGAAGGCCCACTACCAGCTGCACCTCCTCAGAGGTATTCTTTTTCTCACTTTCCCCAAGAAGCTCACTGTTTCCAGAGCCCTGATTCTCTCTAGGCTGGACTACTGCAACAGCCACTTTCTCAATCCTCAATCTGCCCTCCTCTACTCTCCGCCCTCTGCAACTAATCCAGAACAGGACTGAGAGACTTATCCTTGGCCTCAAGCCCAGGGACTGTATCTCTCCTGCCTTGAAATCTCTCCACTGGCTCCCAGTGGCTGCAAGGAACAAGTTCAAGACCCTCTGCATTGTCCACAAGGCTTTCTGCGGCCGGGGCCCGCACAACATCTAACTCTCTCTTCCAAAATACCCTCCTTCTCAAGCCCTTTGCCCAGCTACCTTCAACTCCCTGAAGATCAGACGTTTCTCCAGGCAGAGAGTGGGGTAGATCCTTCTCCTCGGCTGGTGCCTCCCTCTGGAGTGGCCTCCCTGCCCCTCTCAAACTTGAGCCGGACCACCAGAAGTTCTGGAAGCAGCTCAAGGCCTTCCTTTTCTCTTCTGCTTTCTCTCTCCCTCCCCTGCTGGCCTTCTTGTTTGGTGCGCCGACTGGTTGCTTGGTACCCTCAGAGTCTCACTGGGTACCAGGCTCCTCTATAATCCGTCTCCCCTGCAGTGCCTACGGGCCTACTCCACACTTAGAGGCTGCAACTGTAACCTCTACAGTCCTCAGCCTTCCTGCACTACACCAGAGCCGCTCTGCCCTGGCTGTCCCCACTCAGAGCAATGCTGCCCTGATTGCACTTCCCCCTCACGCCCCCTGTCACTTCCCACCTCTCCCTTCCCCTGCACTTTGCGTTGTCGCACTTGCATGATCTGAATGACACAAGGCTTAGTAAGATCGTTTGTCTTGTCCTCCCTCTGTCTTCCCTTCCTTGTCTCGTCATGCCCAGAAACACTTGTGTACAGGCGCATTATAAATGACTGATCATGTCATATCTCTTCCTACAACAGCCACCCACACCAGAGCATACACCTTAGATGATGTCTTCTTGTTAAACATCTCTGTTATGTTAGTGTTTCTTGTAGAGCGCTCTGCAACCTGAAGGTATCCTGGCGCTTACGGGAAACATCCTGATAGGACGGAACAAGGGAAAAATTATTACCTAGGAAAGAGGTTGTTTCAGAAAATAAGCGTGATCTTCTGTCAGTCTCAATGTTACATTAAGGATGTTCCAAAGCAAAGGGGCGGCAACTGAAAAAGCTCTGCAGCCAAACGTTTTTTTTAACCTGGGTATGACCAGACTACCATTATTTGCGCAGCAGAGATGCCTAATAGAAAGGTAGGGAACAATCTTCTCCTTGCGAAACAGACCACCCTGTTTGGGCAGCGAATGTGGTAAAAAAGGTAACACTTTTTTTACAGTTTGAAGAAACCTGTCTTTCACGTGGCACTGACTTGGAAATCAGGCGACAACGACCCTGAAATTTTGACTCCATGATTTTGTACTGAGTCGATCAGTGTAGACAAAGTCCCTAGATTAGAGGGCCAGTAGTCGGGAGTCCAGGGAGGGCGCGCAGTCGGTGGGCCAATGACTAAAACCTCAGTTTTTATCACTGTTTAGTTTAAGCCAATTGGCATTCATCCAGTCAGCTATGGCTGCCAGACATGCTTTCAGGCACCCGGCTGACTCTTGAGAATGTTGGTCAACTCTAAAAATAAGGTGAGTGGCGTCAGCATCTCTCTACAAGACACTAATGTAACCTCTCTCCCACCTCCTTGTGCTGAAAACCCATGACATTACAGCCTCTCACCAAATGCAGCAAACCTACCATCTTCACCGGACCCATGAAATTAACTTCACGGAAATGTGCACCTTTTGGCTGTGCAGCAAATCTCTTCCAGATTCCACACTATACAACATTGAATTAGAATATACAAATGTTCTTGACACCCTGCCTTCTGCCATTTGGAAAATATCAAGATACCATTTGACAGCGTACTGACCCTCCTCAAAAAGGCAAATCAAAAACCTGTCGAAAATTGCACACACATACAAAAAAAAGATCAAAACATCATGGCAATTTGTAGGAGTCAAAAAGAACATATCTGTGGCCTGCAATAAATCCTCTGAGGTCTTCAGGATCCCCAACGATATTGATTATTTCCCAAAAACTACTGCACCACTGCCAACTCAAAGCAACACACTGTAATCTGGCCTTATTCTTCCAACTCAAGATCAGCCAAAAAGGCAACAACATCAATGCCCAGCACAATAGATTAACATACAAGACTGTATTCCATTATTAAATGTCTTCCATTGAGGGAATGAAAGAGTAAGCGAGCTAGAGACATTTGTAAGACACAAACTCATGAGGACCTAGCAGCCCAGAGGCACTGATCATCCAGGTTAAAATATAAAATGCATAGAACCAATAAGCTACAGTAATGTCCTAAAAGATCAGGTGATCCATTAGCTTACCATCACAGCATAATATGTTCAGTTAGTCAAATAAAAAGGTATCAAAACTTGAATTTTGTGTGGTTTTAAATCTAGACTCACACGCCATCAAACCTTTTCTCTGCAAGCATGGATGGCCACTCCTGGGCTCTGTCTTAACGATGAAAAGACAGAGCTCCTGCTCATAGGATCAAAAGCAAGTTTAAACAAATTTAGCAGCCATTACACTTCTTTCAACATCGATGGCAACAATATCAAAGTATCTAAAGAAGTAAAAACCTTGGCTTATCTTGGCTCCGCTTTAAACTTAAGACAAGTCAATGCCACAGCCTGCGCTACATGATACAATTGTAAGTTAATTAACACGTGCAAACCATTCTTATCTACATCAAGCTGTAATACCCTGGCTAGGGCATTAATCTTGTCAAAAATTGACTATCGTAAACCCTTATACCTAGGCTTGAGTAAATACAATATCAACAAATTGCAAATCTTGCAAAATAACGCACCAAAAACGGCATTAAGCATTCCCAAAACACAACATATCAAATTCTCCGAAAATACATCAAATCAACCCACCAGAACCCCACACACCCACTGCTTTAAGGTAATCAGATTAGCTTTATAAATAAAACAAAAAAATGGCTCTTCTCACATGATGTTTAAACTGGAGCCACCATACCATTCTTGTATATACCTGCATTGTATCGTAATCCTATAATTTAAAATGTACCCTGTTCACCTGACAAATGTAATGTAAATAACTTACTTGTACTCGTCTTAATGTAATACCTTGTATCCTTGCTAATGCGCACAGATACCTATGGGTTTGGCACGCTATATAAATAAACAAGCTTCTTCCTGAAAGAACCCAAATTGGTATCTTGTTTCAAACCAGTGAGGATCCTGTTCCAGAGCATGGGGCAAGAAGAGGAAAACTACTCACAGCTAAGCTGATTTTTGCACCAAAAAGGGACGGAGAACAAACACTGTACTTACGATTTGAGTTTCTCTCTCAAGTAGTTGGGGGCACGTCTGCGAAGACACTCGTGTGCCAAGCAGCCAAGCTTACATTTGATCAATCGCACCCTTAAAAGGAGACCAGCAGAGGAACTTTAAAAAAATGTAGACAAGCTCTCATACTTCGAAAGTCACATAACATTCTTAATACATGTTGAGAAATAGCAATCCTAATATAAAGCAAATTGCAGTACGCCTGTCTAGAATTTGTGAGAAATCTCACCATCCCTGTCTGATCTAGGAATAAAGTGCAAAATTAGTTTCATCCGTGAAAGTTTGTTAAAAACAGATTGAACTGATGCTTGGACTTGAGCAGTCCTGGTCATGTAAGAATCCAACATCACCCACTCATTTTTCACTACCTTCTTATATCTGAAATTATCTGGGAAGAAAGCAGGTAGATTATACTGTGCAGAGAGAGGTTTCAAACTTCCTATACCTACCAAAGAAAATAATCAGGTTCTCAGTCATATGTACATTTCATGACATAGGTTGGTCCGCCATTGCATCCCATTGTAAGTGACAGTGCCTGGACGCTCTAGGTCTTTGGCACTATAGAAATATATTAACATAACAGTCATGTTTTAGCTCTTCTCAAAATGGTTTGGCCAAAAAGTTGGATAAATGAAAGGACAACCATTGCCAGTTACGATACTGGACAGTCGACTGAACCATGGCATACCAGACAGACCCATCTCTTTGAACTGCAATAGCACATTTTGCTCTTTCAAGTTGATCTTCACTGATGACACCAACATTGTTGTGTAAATGAATGCCTTCTCAGAGCAAACATATCCATGCCCAGCCAGTAACATCAAGGAGAACATTACTACACTTGCCCCTCATGCTGCCCTGTGTCATAAAACCATGTGCAGATCAATGAGACAGAAACTCAGATTTAAAAGGTATTATATTAGCAAAAGAAATGGGTACAGAATAAGTCTGTGGAAGGTAGGTATGAATTAGCAACACAACGAGCCACATATTAAATATGGCAGTATGGTAAAAAAACCAGCATTAAAACAGAGGTACCTGTTACCACTGCATTACCGCAACGCCGTAGTATACGTTTGGAGGTGAGATGGAGGAAAAACCTCCAGCAAAATGCTGGAGGTAAATCCACTGATTTAGTGCCACAAATCGGCAAAATTGCTAGTGGAACTAATTCAGCTGAAATTCCCACGGGGTCCTATGGGGATTAACACTGCCATAACAGCACTTGGGATCCCGTGGTAATTCCACCAGACAACGTGGAGGTAATGATCTGTTTGGCAGTATTTCAGCAGATATACCATCTGGATACTACCAACTCTGTAATGAGGCCTAATGTGTAAACATCAGCTTCTGGGCCCAGGGCAACTTTTTCAGGGAAATTGTTTCTTTTTTTAATTTATTTTTAATGTTTTCTTGTTATAACTGAATTAATCAACCTGTCAATAAATACATTATTCAATACTCAATCAAAAAACAATTAAATTCAAAGTCTAATAAAATTATAAAAATAGATTTAGTATTATAATATAAAACCAGTTGAGATTAAATAGAGATCAAAAAACATAAACTCAAAATGTTCAGAGACAATAAAAACTCCACCGTTGCCAATGAGACCGAAATACGTTCCCCTGAAAAACACATTTCCCATAATCGGTTCAGGGATAAATTCATAAAATCTTTAAACAGATGCTGTAGGTACAAACTTCACTGTGCCAGCAGATTTTCACAGCTCACCAGCAAGTGCTTCAAACTCTCTACATTGTTCATGTCTTTACAAAACCGGCAGATCCTCTCTTTCTTGGGTGTCCTCACCCTCGTACCCAAAACCTTCCTAGTTGGCCAAAGATTTAGGCAAAATCTCAGAAACATGGCCAAGTGTTTGGCTGAGGGAAACTTAATCAGATAAGGTGCAGGTTTATTAAAAAGATTTTAACTTAAAATTCCCTTTTTAAAAGAGTCATACTCAATAACTTCCTCCCACGTCAGTCTCCAATCATACTGCCACAATTTAAGCTTGGCTCTATCAGGATATGTCAAAAGAAGGTCTAGCGAGATATCAGCCTCAGCCATAGCCGAGAGACATCTGCTTTTCCACTCGCGTAGAAGTATATCCTGATCAGAGCCGAGTAGAGAGGAGATTGCAGCTATTACCAAATTGTGTGAGCCTTCATATAGCATACATTTTCGGTAAAAGGCCATGATACGCCATACACAAATAATATTCATGGATAGAAGACCCAATTCAAATCATATGACTTGAATGGGAAAACTAGATGGCAGACTCAGTACCTTCTTCCAAAAAATGCCCTCCAACCTGTTGCAGGACAGGCCCAGGTGCAATAGTTTACATTCAGCTCGGTACATCAGCATGTGAACAACCTTTTGCTTAAAAATGTTGAGGACTGCACTATAAGAACATTCCCCATATTTTCTATGAATTATTAAGGCCTGAGAAGCAGTTGAGGTCGCCTTGTGTGGCAAAACCCATATATGTGGCTCGTCATCCATTCTGTTGTTCATGTGTATGCCCAGATATCGATACACGTTTACCCGCTCCAAGGGACAACCATTTAAGAGCCACTTAAAAGAGCCGGTCTTAGCTTCCCCTTTGCCTCTAAAAACGAGAATCTTACACTCCTCAATGGCGGAGGCTTCGTGGAGTCTTGTCTAGTATCACAAGATCGTCCGCATACAAGAGTCAAGGTGGGGGGACACATCCCAGCTTCGGCGGAAATGAGGAACCAGTAGACAAATGTGAACCAATATCTGCAATAAAACAAAAAGAGCAGGGGCCAAAATACACCCCTGCTTCAGACCCCATGCAGTGGGTATGTGACCGGAGAGCAAACCTCCAGTATTCAAGCAGACTTGCAAAAAGTACCAGTATACAACTGGACGATGAATGACAGAGCGTGGGAGGGACAGAAGGCTGCCTTCATCTTTCTCCAAAGCAGCTTTAAAGTCTATAAAGGCCATGTATATAGGCTGTCCTGGACAACTTGCTTGCTTTTTAATAAGGGAAAATGCCAGGAGATTTACAGACGTACCAAGAGCTTGGACAAAACCCAACTGATATGGATCTGCAATGTCTTGTTGATTGATCCACAGAATAAAACCTCGAAGGAGCAGCCGCGCAAAAAATCTTCTCCGGAGCTTCCAAGAGGGCTATTGGGCGATAATTGCTCGCCAACTCCTGATGTCCTTTCTTAAAAATCAGACAATAAGGGACCTCTTCCATGAGCTGGGAATTAGATTAGCCTTTATCACCTGATCAAATATTCGTCTGGATTTTCCTTCAACATATAATTAGTTAGGCCACCTGACCACGGAACCCTGGAGGTTGTCAACGTGTGAATTTGATAAATAATATCATCTTGGTCAAAAGTCAAAGCTGAATTAGGGGTAAAGTCTGAGATGGAGTCATTATCAGGATATGAGCTCGAAGACTTGTACAAACTCTTGAAATATTGAACCCATAGACCTTCCGAAATAGGATTGATCTGAAGCGATAGTTGCGTATCCGATATTAACCAGGTTACTCACCCTAGTGACCACCTTACTCCTAGTCCATAGTCCCCTTTCCTCCATACTTATGGGACATTCCTCCGTCCTGTGGGACGGGACCGGAGCACTTTGTAAAATTATCAACATTTTTCCAAACTTTTAGTCCTTTCTCTCTTTACACGGGATACTGCACGCTTGGAGCTCACTCACGCACCTTGCTGAAGTAACGGTGACCAGGAAACCTTCTGCGAAAGGTGCTTAAGATCCACCATGGCCATTGGTTCGAATGGCTTATGGCACAACGCTGTAAGGACCACATTCAGATCCCACGTCGGTGCGGCTTGCGAACCGGAGGGTAAAGACACGTCAAATCCGCAAAGTGTCTCCTAATCACTGGATTTGATAGTGAATAAGAGCACTGGTCCGTGGATAGATAGGCGGCTACCGCTGAAAGATAGGTTCTGCATGACAGAACATGAATGCCTGTTTCTGCTAGGTGAGACACGAAAGACACAGTGTCAATCGTAGCCACCCTGGGGTCCAGCTGTTTGTCTAAGCACCAATGACAGAACCAAAGCCATTTGCTTCTATACTGAGACCTTGTCGAGGGCTTCCTGGCTGCCTGGATAATGCGCTTGTTGTCAGCAGACAGATTGAGATGCTCTAAAGACCTGAACTCAGGCACCATGCCGCCAAGCTGAACGATTGTGGGGAAGGGTGCCACAGTTGTCGATCCCTCTGGTGAAGCAGATCGGGAATCAACGGTAGCCTGATCGGTGAACACACCGACAGGTGTTGAAGTTCTGAGATCCATGACTTGGCAGGCCACCATGGGGCTATGAGCAGAAGAGAACAGTTCACCATGTTCTGCAGCTTGCAAATCGTCCAATGAATCAGAGGCAGAGGCGGGAAAGCATAGGCCCTCATGTTGTGCCAAGGAATCTCGAGAGCATCCCCAGAGAGGAGGCTCCCAGCCCATTTCTGTAGGCATACAGAGGAAGTTTCTTGTTTGCCGATGTTGCAAAGAGGTCCACTTCCGGATTGCCCCAACACAGGAATATCCGTGAGAGGATCTCCGCCTTCAATTCCCACTCGTAGCTGACCATTGTCCGCCGACTGAGGGCATCTGCTGTGACGTCCAGCTGGCCCGGGATGTGTACTGCTACCAGCCAGACACCATGACGAATCGCCCATTCCCAAATCTGGATGGTCAGATCCACAAGAGGAGGAGACTTGGTGCTCCCCCGCTTGTTGATGTAGAACATAGACACCACATTGTCCGTGCAGACACGGACCACTTTGTTGGCAATGACCGGCATGAGCGCTAGGAAAATCGCCAGAAGCTCCAGATGATTTATGTGAAGGAGCTTTTCTTGGGGCGACCAAAGGTCCGAGACCTGAAGAAGATCCAACGTCGCACCCCACTCCAGAAGGGAGGAGGCCGTTGTGATCATCACCATCGGAGCGGTGTCTTGAAACCCCACACCCACCGACAGGTTTCTGAGAGACGACCACCACACCAGGTCCGCTCTCATGAAAGCCGGAATCAATATCATCTTGGAGTCCGGATACACAGCCTAACGCCAAGAACTCTGAAGAGCCATTTGCATCCCCTCATCTTGAGTCGAGCAAGAGGAAGAGCCAATACGCAAGAGGACATGAGACCTAGAAGCCTCTGGAACCACCAAGCCGACATGCTCTGACTGCGCAAACATCTGACACGTGGCCAACAGATCCACCATTCTGTCCCTGGTCAGGTAAACTCTGCAGTCGATCATGTTCCAGCAAAAACCCAGGAAAGTCAAGTCCTGAGAGACCGTCATGGAAGATTTCCGCCAGTTCACTGACAGCCCAAGGTGGAACAGGAGCTGGAGGAGAGACTGAAGATTGCACGCGGCTTTCAGCGGGCAAGGACTGCGTAACAGCCAATCGCCCAAATACGGATACACATGGATACCCTGAAGATGAAGATACGCTGCAATCACCAACATCATCTTCGTAAAGACACGCTGTGCCGAGCTGAGACCGAAAGAGAGCCCTCGGAACTGGAAATACTCCTCCCCCACAGAGAAACGCAGGTATCTCCGGTATGGATTCCAGATCAGAATATGCATATACGTATCCTGAAGGTCCACCACGCTGATCCAATCGCCCTTCTGTAAAGAGGACTTTATCTGACCAGGCGTGATCATCTTGAATTTCTCTTAGGGTAGGAAAAGATTGAATTGGGAAAGGTCAAGAATGGTGCGCAGGCCAGCCTGGTTGGATTTGGGCACTGTAAACAGTTGGGAGTAGAAGCCCTCCCCTCGCTCCCCTAGAGGAACGGGTTCACTGCCCTGAGATCCAGTAACCTCTGAATCTCAGCTCTGAGGGAGGGCGACGCCGACTGCTGGAAGGGAGGATTGATGAGTGGGGTAGAGGGAAGGGGTAAGCAGAAGCCCGCCCGAGCGACTGACAAGACCCACCGGTCCTCAGAGATGGTCTTCCACGCCTCCCAATGAGACGCAATGCGTCCTCCCACCGGGGTCTCGTACGAGCACAGAGAACCCTCATTTAGCTGTTTTTTTGGTCACGGCGCCACCTGAACCTGAGGAGGAGGCTGAGGAGCGGGAGAAAAACTGACTCTGTTGCTGCCTTCAAAAAGAATTTCCTGAAGGGGTATCGACTAGAAAAACCCTGAAGCCAGAGGAGGGGTGGGGTTGTGACAATGGTCTCTGTGTCCTAAAAGGTGGTTTTACCAGGACAGACAAGGACTTGGCGGTCTGGGTGCTATCCTTTGTTTTCGTCAGCTCCACATCTGTTGAGGAATGAAAGAGCTCCTTGCCGTCAAAAGGGAGGTCCAAAACCTTATCATGCACCTCCTTAGAGAACTTGGTTGCGTGCAGCCAAGCTTGGCGAGAAGTATCCACTCCAAGCATTAGGCCCCGGGCTGAAGTGTCGACATGATGCGCCGCAGCCTCCAGCAGATCCTGAGCCAGGACCCTGGCATCCGACAATCCCGCCTTGAAATCCTCAAGCTTTTCAGTGGGGATAAACTCAAACTCCGACAGACCTTTCCACATTTTCATATTCGCCCACAGTAACACCAGTTCTGCACTGGTTTGACGCAATTGCAGGGCCGAGTTAGCAGAAATCTTCCTCCCAAGGGTGTCAAGAAGCTTATCCTCTTTGCCCAGGACCTGTGTAGCCGTCATAGAAGAGGATGCCGCAGGCCTGTTTTGCAAAGTGGCCGCAGCCACTAACGTGGAGGAGAGGGCGGACATGACGCTAAGGCCACCTCTTCCGAAGAATGAAGCCTGTAGCATCGGTCAATTTTCTTGTTGACGAACAGTCTAGAGTGTGGCTTCTCCCAGACTCTACGGACCTCAGCCAAAACGTCCTTCTGCAGTACGCTCCGAAGGAGACAAGGTGAACGCCCCCGAAAGCACACCCTCCTCCGGAGCAGGTGCTTCGGGTACTGGAACATCCAACAGACACATCATGTCCAGCACCCGGTCGTGAAAGTCTGTGATGGAGCGGGGCTGGTCTTCGCTGTCCTGACCGCCCTGCGCGTCGTCCGACAGGTCCGGATCAGGCTGAACCACATCGGACACCACAATGGCCTTGTCCACTGGGACAACGGAGGCAAGGGTGGAAGAGTAGGGGGAGGCACCGCAGGCAAAGGCGGCATCGGCGGAACCACCGGAACCGCAGGTGGAACCGACGGCGCAGGCGGGCATATCTCAATAAATAAACCTCAAAAGTACTCCTTCATGGGGTCGGAACGCATACGTTTTTGAAACTTGTCGAAAAAGGCGTCCTCCGCCGACGATTTCGGGGCGACCGGAGGAGGCCTCTCATGAGGGGAGTAATTCCAGGGACGCAGGGGAGAGGGTTGCCAAGAAAGCCCATCCCCAGAGGTGTCTACATAAATCATGGGCGCTGATGCCGCAGGCAGCGGGACATTGTGCGGAAGGGGCATCCGGGCGTTCCTGCCATAAACTGGATGAAACGGATGTGCACGAGAAAACCGATGTTCACCTACAGAACCAACCCCTACACCTAAAGCCGATGGCGTAGTTGTAAGGGATGTATCCAAAATGGCCACCGTGGTCTTGGCGGGAACGGCCGCCATTTTGTCAGCACCTGAGGAGAACTGCGACACATGTGAAAGTGAGACAGGGGTCCCCACAGGTGGGTCAGGGGTCTTCATTTTAGCCTTAACACAAGGAACCTCGGCTGAGCCGGTACTGTGTGGCCTAGGATGTTTTTGTGACATGCTAATAGCCAAACTAGCCTTCGCAGGAAGGACCTCGGCACTGCCGGTAAAGGAGGAATTACGGTCCGAAACCTCACTCCATGCCCCCTCAACAGTTCTGGAGTCACCGCAAGAGTGGGAACGATGAGGAACACCTTTCACCGACAAGGCCTTAACAGGCCTCTCAGAACTGTTGGTCATCTTAGCCTCTAAACAAGGGACCTCGGACCCGAGTCCGGTAAAAGCCTCTTCACGCCGGGTCTCAAACTTCCGTTCAGTATCAACAACCACAACCGAGGCCTCGGGGCGCACCCCGGTACTTTTCAGGGAAGCTCCAATTAAGGAGGCCTCGGAGCGAGCTCCGGTACCCCACGACTCAGTAGAACTGGGTCTACAGACAGCCCCCACAGGAGAAGCCTCGGAATGTAATCCGATGTCAACAGGCCCCTTACGGAGACCCTTGGAGAAAACTCTGGTACACTTTTTAGGCCCAGACGGCACCTCAGGGCAAGCCCTGGTAACAGAGCCCGGAAAGGAGTCCCCCAGCCGGGGTGCCCTAAAAAGTAAAGAACTTACCGGGTGTTTCTTCTTCTCCTCGATGAAGGATTGGAAATGCGTAGGGGGAGTGCGCTGAAACACCTCCTCCCACCGCTCTAACCGACGTTGAAGCGCCCAGACCGAAAGCGAATCGCAATAAAAACACAAGCCCCACCGGTGGTCAGCACCCAAACACTCTAAACAAAGAGGGTGGAAATCCGCCCTAGCGAAGCGTCGCTGACAGGAAGAACAATTCGGGAAGTCTAGCGAAACAGCATAGACGGACTATCACGCGATTGCAAACGAGAGCCCGAGAGGAGGAAATTGAAAGAAAAAACCTTGCACAGATGCAAGTGTGTCCAGTCTCAAACGAGCGGAGAAAAGGACTGATGGGGGTTGCACGGGAGGAGCTAAGATGGGCGGGATTACGGGCACGTGCAGTACCCCGCGTAAAAGAGAGGAAGGACTAACATTTTTGAAAAATGTTGATGCTTTTACAAAGTGCTCCGGTCCCATCCCACAGGACGGAGGAATGTCCCATAAGTATGGAGGAAAGGGGACGGGACGTAGGAGTTTGCTTTATTAAGGAGATCTCCTCTTTGGACAGAATTTTTAGAGGCCACATCAGCTCCACATCATGCTGATACATTTTTGCGTGATGACGCTTTAGTCAATTCTTATAGCACGAATAGCACCAGCCATCCGATCTAATAGAAAGGCATCTCTGATTCCCCTCCAGAGTTGTCTTTTTTTGCTTCTTCACCACCATGTGAAATTCATGCTTAGGTTTATAGAGTGGTCTATTAGTTACTCCACCATGTTGTTCAAATATGCTTAAAGCTGCCACATAGCGACGATCCGACTTAGCCACATCAAGGCTAAGCAGGTAGTTTTCATCCGCCATGATATTTCCCAGTTGTATAAGTTTGTCAGAGGTCCATTTACACTTATCCCTCCCACCAAGAGCTTCAGATCAATCCCATAATGGCCAGGTCTGGTAGGTGAGCAGGGCAAATGTCAAAGCAAGGCCAACAAAGTATTCAAAATGCTTCATTGAGTCCAAGGAAGTGCGATGAATAAATACATAATCAATAATCGAGGACTGCCTTCCACTCCCCCAGATGGACCTCGGTGGGATGTCACCGTGAAGCACACCAGAGTCAGGCTTCTCCGGTAATGAACCAAGCATACCTGAGACCCCCATTTCCCTGTGAACCATCACCAGGACCACCAACTACAAGTTTTGCATACAATCATTTTGGGCTGTATTGGAAAAGGTTGAGGCAACCTGGGGCATCGGCGGGATCACCCTCGGACAGACCGCCACCAAGGTAGAGTCCAGAATTTCCGAAAAGTCTATCAGAGGAGGGTGATTTACCACGGCAGCAGCCGAGAAAATGGAACCAATAGGGGAGGGAGGAACCACCTTTAAACCCTGCCATGCCCTTGAGTTAGCCATAAGGTCCCATGATCCCAGCAGTCATGGATTTTGTGCGCTGCCCTCGGGAGATGGAAACCCTGCCAGGTGGATCTCCAAATACTGCCCCCGGTAACATCTGAGGGGCTTGTTGCTGCACAGAGGTCCTATCCACCAGAGTAACTGGCATAGTTGACCTCAGGGTGTGTGCATAAGACATACCGGCCTAGTCTTGGAGAGCAAAGCAGCAGAGAGAAGGTTCAAAGGCTCAAGGCCCGCAGGCACCAACTCCAAATAAAACTGTGATCACCCAAACAGGAAATAAAAGTCCAGGCTGATCGATTAACCTCTCCCGGATTTCAAAACATGCTAGCACCGGGTTTCAATCCATGATCAGGCTGAAGCTGCCAAGTCAGAATACTCAAATAGCAGCGAGGGCTCCTGCAACAGATCACTCAAATGGCCAGATAAGTGGAGCAGAACTAACCTCCTCCCCAGCTCGGTCTTCCCATGCAGGCAGCGAGAGTGTGAGGTTCAGGGGAAATGGAAAGGGAAAACAGAGCGTCTACCAGCACGTTCGGCTACCCAGGCTCTGGGGAAAAGAGGACCAGCTGGCAATCAAAGTCAAAGACCCAGAATAGAGTGGCTATGAAATCTGTTCACTGCAAATATCGCATCAACCGGAATAACCACTTCAGCCACTCTCAGCAAAACACAGGAAAACACTTTACTCCCAGTTCGTTCTGCTTCGCAGAGCAATGAGATTTTGAAGACAGATAGAGCTACTAGGCACGCTGGGAAAGACCTCACACAACAAAACACTTTACCCCACTTTCGCCATTCTTTCTCATCTGTAACTTGTGCCAGTATCTCGCTCCATTCTAGAACAAGGAATGTGTGTTGCTGATCCAGTACTATACGATTGAATGTATAATAGTCCAGTTGATAAGTGCTGTGGTTGCCCGTTCACAAGTATATCAGCCTGATAAAGAAAGGTAGGTAATGACCTATAAAATGACCTAATAATGTAATCAAAACTATGCTGAAAAGGAACACTACAACCAAAGTAGACCTGCAGCAGCCCTGCCAGAAGTGTTGAAATGACACCATACACAATTGAAATAACTGTCCTGCTAAAAACAGCCTACACAGTCCCATTAACAGTACGTTATAGAACAATAGATGGGAAGTAACGGATGTGTTATCTTTAATTAACTAATGTGCATTCATGGAAATATCTTGATTTAGCACAATATCGCAAGTTGTTCCTGCCAGTTATGGGTATACAAAATGGCGACAACACTGTCTTTTGAAAATTATGCCAGAACAAGGAACTGTTAAGCATGGAAGACGAACTAGCAGAACCAAAGGTATGTAGCTAGTTGTGTACAGCTAGTCATAGGCTACTAGTGATTGGAGTTTGGACAGGATGTGATGTTTGATTTTGTTTAAACTTATAGAGAGAAAACATGCCATGTACATAAGGTTCTTCTTTGTTCCACCATGAACTGGGACTATGCGCTGAACGAGTGTGGAGTGATGATTCCGGACAACTTTCGAGATCTCTGGAGAGCATTTATGATTTCGGATATAGATTTATTTTCCTACACTTAGTTATAGCTGTAAAATGTTCAAACATTTGATCAACATACAAAACCTTATTCTATTATTAAATGTCTTCTGGTGAGGGAATGAGAGAGTGAGCGAGCTAGAGACATTTCCAAGACACAAACTCATGAGGACCCAGCAGCTCAGAGGCGCTGATCATCTAGATTAAAATATAAAATGCATAGAACCAACAAGCTACAAGCATGTCCTAAAAGAACAGGTGTTCCTTTAGCGTCCCATCTCGCATGATATTTTCAATAAGTCAAATAAAAGGTTTCAAAACTTGACTTGTGTGATTTTAAATCTAGACTCTCACGCCATCAAACATTTTCTCTGCAAGCTTCTTCCTAAAAGAACCCCAATTGGTATCTTGTTTCAAATCAGTGAGCAGCCTGTTCCAGAGCAGGGGGCCTGAAGCCAAAAACTACGCCCGGCTAAGCTGATTTTCCACCAAAAAGGGACGGAGAACAAACAATGTACTTACAATTTCAGCTTCTCTCTCAAATAGTTCTCAAATAGTTGGGGGCACATCTGTGAAGAAACTCATGTGCCAAGCAGTCAAGCTTAAATTTGATCTATTCCACCCTTAACAGGAGACCAGTGGAGGGACCTTTTAAAAATGGAGACTCCCATGTTTTGAAAGTCACATAACATTCTTAATACAACATGTGGAGAAATAGCAATTCTAATATAAAGCGTATTGCAGTACGCCAGCCTAGAATTTGTGAGAAATCCCAGCATCCCTAACTGATCTAGGAATAAAGTGCAACATTGGTTTCACCCAAGAAAGTTCATAGAAAACAGATTTAAGCGATGCTTGGACTTGAGCAGTCCTGGTCATGTAAGAATCCAATATCACCTACACATTTTTCACTACCTTCTTATATCTGAAATTATCCGGGAAGAAAGCAGGTAGACTATACTATGCAGAGAGAGGTTTCAAACTTCCTAGACCTCTCAGAGAAAATAATCAGGGTGTCAGTCATGTTGTATCTCTTCACATAAAGGATTGGCCAAAACATTGGATAAATTAGAGGATTATCATTGCCAGTTACCATACTGGATAGTGGACTCAACCATGACATAGTGAAAGAAAAATATAAATTATAAATATAATAATACTTGTGGAAAATACTTTGATATGAATAATGCATGACATACAAACATTTATATGTGTGATTTCGATTTGTGACAGGGTCAGGAAGCTGCAAGGTCCTGAGGTTCCTCCCAGCCCAGGGACGGAAGTATCCTAGGATGTTTGCTAGAGCCAGTCCTTCCCAAGAGGCTGGCAGAGGGCAATAAATCAAGCTGCAAGGTACTCACCAGCCATAGAAAAGTTATTCTCTACCTCAATTCTATACATACAAATAGCATACCACTTCTTGTTCGCCAAGAGTCAAAAATCACCAGCGCGGCGAGTGCAAATGACATGTGCCTAGCTACAACTGCAGAGCTTCTCTTTTGTTCATCCCATACCTGAAGTACAGCATGCTGGACAAGGTTTTCTCTTGCCTTGCAGGGCCAGTGAGGTCAGAATTCCATGCGGCGTAGAACGGAACATACAGCTCACCAGCGAGAGAGGTGGCAGTGAACATCAAGTCCGGCGGGACGTAACTCCGGGTAGATGGGCAATACAGCTGCCCATCAACCATAGAATACGAATTGTGAAACAGACTTTGGCTGTAGCGTGCCGCTATTGCGGGACACCGGTGGACCCACGTTCGAAGAGGTGGTGCCGCTTAATTGGTGATTTATTTCCCACTCACTATAAATAACCCAGTGAGAGCAAGGCCGAGACTGGTGCAGAGAACCAGCTAATACTGAGAGCCAACGGAATGGGGATAAAAGTGGATAGGAAGTATGGGTTGTATGGATGAGGTCAAGGGAGGAGAAGTCGAACCGAGAAATTAGTAGGAGGAATATGATGATGCATAGATTGGTGAGAGAAAGTTGTACTTCGGTGTGAGAATGCGTAATTGAGGGATAAAAAACAGGGGGGCTGAGGTTCAGTTCAAGAGTAGGGGAGTGAGAGTGAGTGAGAAAGGTTAATGAGAGAGTGAAAGGATGGTTACTGTGAGAGAAAGGGCATAGTGTGGAGTAGGAGTTGTGAGTAGAGAGTAGGATGGAAGGAGATCCGGGGGAAGACAAGAGGAGAGGGATGGCTGGTAGTTGACCATATCACAACACTTAATGGCAGGGGCATGTTTTTTATGTGGAAGAAGTTTGTTTAATGTGTATTACCATTGATGTCTTTGTTTAAATAAAATTGTGGTTAATGTGTGCAAATTATGTATATGATTCATATTCCTGTGCAAAACTGAAGCACAGTACCTGCCATGGTAGAATGGAGGGAATTCCTGGCAATAAGAGTAGTACATTCTTTTAAGTCAGGAAAAGCAGTTGGATCTGGGAAAGAAAGCTGGTCTCTCTGGTGCTCTTTGTCAATCCCTATTTTTGAGAAGAGGCACTCTCCCGGAGTCTGAGCTGGCCCATGACTTCACTGTAAATGGAAGGATTATTAAGTTAGTTTGTTGTTTTGGTTCATTTGTCCGTTTGTTGTTTTGCATTTGCCTGTCAAGCAGATAATATGCCATGTGGCTTTTACAACAATCTGGCGGCTGTGAAGCACTTTTCTCCATACTCCGGGCCACCCAATCTTGCGCACTCCTTGAAACCACTTAATCCTCTACTGACCTTCTTCTGCATGACCATGTTGCATAAATGGATGAAGTACTCAACCTCTTTGCACACTCTAAATAAATGTAAGCTTCAAAACCCATTCTCATATGAAAAAACAAACATGACTTTCCTGTGAGGCAGCATCTATCAGACAGGATGGTCAGAGAGAGTTGAAAGAAGGTCCGATTAACAAACAAGAAAACAAAATTATCATACCCATCACAAGAGGCTAAAAACCTTGCTCAGACCATCACTAACACTGATCATCTCAATCAGCACTTTTCAAGACTTACCACCAGCTAATCAAAGCAATCTCCATCAGCCATCAAACATCCAGTCTTCAATAAGCTTTCTCTAAAATGTGCAACCTAAAAATCAAGAATGTAAGCACAATCTCTGAATTGTCCTTAGCTCCTTCGATCCTGCCTACCTATGCCATAATTCTCAATTTTCTTTATTTATGTGTATATAAAAGTACATAAACTTTTTAACACAACATTTACAGTATAATAAATAGTATAATATACAACAGATCCTTACAGCAACCATTATACTCTTATTAGGTAAAATATAAATCCTCAAATTAAGACCAACTTTAGAAATGTTGTTGCAGTCATACATAAGAGTTTTCTGTCCCAATAAAATTCTACACCAAAAATATTCTGTACATAACGTAGTCCTATTATGCACAGGTTTTGCAAACATCTTTGTGCGAAGATCATACAAACCATAACATATACGTATAAATTAATAAGTGCTTTAAACTCTCTCAGCTCTTGGAACCTTTTCTCTAGCTCCCATAACTTCTCTAGTGAAATATAGATTACATTGTTGCCTTAACATGTAATTTCTTAGGACTCTGGATGGATGTTTCATCAAGTATGCCGAAATGACATTAACACATTTAGTTTTGGATTTCAAATGATCAAAAAGATGATAATCCAATAATAACGCTCTATTTCAAATCCAGTCTAGTTTTCTTTTTGAACTTCATAGGGGACTAATTAGTTTGTCTTCCGCTGAATAAATGGTCAAGAGGAGGGAATTGCATTGCTGTCGCCTAGTTAACAAAACCTTGCATGCAGAGCATTCAGCTTCTAAGTTCAAATTGATAAACTTTACCAAGGTGAAGTAGTAGCTTTCTAGAAAGCTTCAAAAACTTTCAATTGACTCAAGCTTGCAGAGAGATTAGGCCCAGCTTGTGACACACCACTGCTACTGCGACGCCTTGAGGGAATCTAATGTTTTTCTCCACAGTAATGCTTCCATTTTTGCCCAATCAATCAAGGAATATGTGAACTGCCACTGTACAGAATGTTTGGTATACATTTTTGATGGTAGTAATTAAGTAAGGGCAAAAGTGAAAAACAAACATTTTGTCCACAGCTCTAACTCGGTTGCACCAACTATAGCTAGTACTCTAGCATTGTTAAACAAAACCTGCTTTTGAATAAAAGGTCACCCCTAAATATTTAAAACTGGTTACTATTTCCAAACGTTTTTTCCTTTAAGGAAACGTCAGGCGCTTCTCGGCGGACCCTACTTATTGTCTCCCAACCCGATCCCTCTCAAGGTTAGTCTGCCCCAGGTGGCATTGAAGCAGCAGTGCGCAGCAGCACGCCATTTTGAAGTTGTTTTCCTTTGCTATTGATTTGCTATTTGCTTTTGCCCTGCTACCGACTACGTGGAATTGAAATTAGGAATTCAGCCACCTAGGGACATTAGTACCTAGAATCAGTAGAGTGCATTTCGAATTGCTAAGGAAGCTAGAAAGTTGAAACTGAAACTAAGAAGACCTGAATGAATGTTAGCATTTCAATAGACACAGACTGAATTGAGTAGCATTTGAATAGAACTGTTTAAAGTTTATTTTGTTCAGCTGACACTGAAGTCATTGCATGTGAATTGTGAATTGACATAAACATCAATTGAAATTAACTCTGAATCTTGTTGTACAACGCGGCATCCTCTACCGACTTGGGCACACAGGCACGCACAGTCAGGAACTACAGTTCAAAGAGTGCTCACGCGTCGCTTTAAGGAAACGTCAGGTGCTTCAGCGCCAGCCCTTCCGCGACGAAGCCGGTCTACGGAGTCCCACGGCACGAAACTCTGTTAGAGTTACTCTGCAAAGTCCCTCCTGGAGCCTAATCCACAGGTATGGGGTATCTTAAACTTCGTGAAATATTGACCCATGAAACCAAACTACACAAACAGGGCTTGGTCCAAGACTACATCAGCTCCAGACTAGACCCCCTTATACCCAACACCACACCGAACGAATGCATACTACAAACAACAGACCTCCACACTAAACAAATACCGGAGACCCTTAAGCTAAATGAACCAGAATCTCCCAAACTTAAAATTGCATTGCTTAAAACCAGGTCACTGACTAAGCATGCTCAAGAGATCCATGACTATATTATAGATGATGAATTGGACATCTTATGTCTAACTGAGACATGGTTGCAAGAACCAATGGGCCCCACTATAGATATTGCTGTGCTGACCAACTACAATATCTATTTTTAAAACAGAGAAATCGGAAAAAGTGGAGGAGTGGCGATTATCGCCAAACAAAACCTTAAACTCTTTGCTGCCCCAATACAGTGTACTGACTGCTAGATTTTCCACCTTAAACTGACACCTACCCACAATGACTGTATAAACATAATAGTCATCTGTAGACCACCATCCCTAATCTCCGATTTTAACGACAAATTAATCACCATCCTTAACAATCTCAAATCACCCAACACATGGACTATACTCCTCGGTGCTATCAACAGATGGAGGGGTAATCTCAACGACCCTGATGCCATTAACCTAGAGGAGGAGCTAGAGAATTGTGCCTTTACAGTAATTAACAAAGGCCCCACCACTATTACTAGGAACCAGCTCGACTGGATAATCAAAAACAATTCAGACGTGACACCGTTAGGAACTTACCCATGCGTCTGGACAGACCATTATAAAATTGAAATCTCACTCACCTTAAAACAAAAAACGACGAAAATAAATAACTTATCTAAAACAATACTTGATAGAAATTTGAAAAAAAAATCACCAGCACCATGCTACGAGAAGGAATAATTAAAATCATGGCTAATACTAAAGATGATAATTCATGTGAAAATATCATACTAGTATATAACCAATACATGAAAGAATTACTCGACCTTCAAGCGCCCCTGAAAAATACACAGGTTAGACCCAATACAAACCATCAAAAATGGTTCAATGCCGATGCCACTGAACTAAAAAAAGCAAAACGGAATTTAGAAAGGAAATGGTTAAAAGAACCTTCCGAAATAAATAAAACAAACGGGAAGAATGCAGACTGTGAATACAAGACCAATCTCACAAAACTTTTTAAAAAAATTACAATGAACTCATAAGCACTGCTTCAAATTCCACTGGTAAACTTTTTCAGATCCTTAAATCCACTGACAAACCCAAGGCACTTACCCTGCCTTTTGAACCAACAGAATTAGATTGTGAGAAAGTCCAAATGGCCTTCCATAACAAAATCATTAAGGCCAGGGAGACCATTCTTAATTGCCATAATAACAGTCCACCTATTCTGAACAAACTAATTGAAACTAAGCCTGAACTACAAAACCTTCAATTTAAATTCTCACGGATAACTCTTGAAAAAATGAAGAAAACGCTATTAAACATAAGATGCACTTCATGCACAAAAAATGTGCTATCATCTAAACTAATACTTGAAAACTCCGATATTTTTGCGCCCTTTCTTAGACGTATGGTAAACGTGTCCTTTATGTAATGCTCACCTTGTTGGTCCACGGGGGCGCCTCTCGAATAGCTGGGATGCTCTCGGGAACCCTTCCCCTGTCCTGGAATCTGGATAATCGAGGGGCAATTCTAGAAGACAGGAGGGGAAGATGAGCTTCGGTTCTTTTCTTGCAACCCACCTCCCGAGTTCCCCTTGCAGTTCCCCAGAGAATGTCTCTCACCTTGTTTTCTATAAAGGTGCACTCTCCATCCTGCCGCGCTGGGCAGGGGCGCATCGAAAGGTGGCACCGTTCCGCCGAGTTTCTTCACTGGCGAGGGCCGGAGCTCAGACCGGCTGCAACTCCTCCTTTCAGGTAAGTCTTTCAGGCGAAAGCAATGTCTTTTAGATGCAAGCAAAGTCTTTAGTTGAATTTGCAATAATGTCTTTCTCGCTTCTTGTTGCAGGTGGCGAGTGCTGCGGTAGAAGCCGAAGCCCAGTTCGAATAGGTAAGAGGAATGTCAAGCAGCGCTGGGAGCGTCCTAGCAAGAGGCTAACCTGTGGTTTTGTTTTGTCCTGTAGGTAACGACAACCAGGAGAAGGATGTTCCCCGGGAATCTGACGGGATGAAAGATGTCTTGAAGATGTTGGCCTTCCGGGCGACCCGTGGAGCTGGGAAGATTGACGATGATTCTTGTCTCGGATGACTACGAAGCCGATGGGTGCTGCTAAGCAGGTAAGGATGGCAATGGTTCTTGCCTTGGATGAGTTCGAAGCCAATGGATGCTGCAGAGCAGGTAAGGATGGCGATGGTTCTTGCCTTGGATGAGTTCGAAGCTGATGGATGCTGCTGAGCAGGTAAGGATGGCGATGGTTCTTGCCTTGGATGACTTCGAAGCCGATGGATGCTGCAGAACAGGTAAGGACGGCGGGGCAGGATCTGATGAGCGTCACGCTTCAAGGCAGAATAACGCAAAGTGCGTGCCCTTAGTCGGGCGTGGTTTAAATAGCAAGGCGGTATCCCAGGTGTCTTTGGGGAGGGCCCCACCCAGGTGTCTTTGGGGCGGGCCCCACCCAGAAGGCTAGACCGCAGAATGCAGTTCCCCAGTATTCCGCATGGGGACAGCCGTACTTGTCCTCTGTCCATAGAAACCCCATCCCAGCAAGCGTCTCCTATGCCAACAGCACCAGGACTGGCTCCAAGGCACCCGAGGGGACCGGAATAAGGTCCTTAGGGCCCCGTGAGCCCTTGGTGGGGATAAGGTCATGACACTTTAGGGATCGAACTGTACCCACCATAATCAAAACAGTTACAGTTACTTCACTGCCTAAAAAAACAGAATTAGATCAACAGGATCCTGCAAACCTAAGACCTATAACAAATTGTAATTTTCTGTTGAAAATACTGGATAAGGTAGCCACCGAACAGCTCCAGAACTATGTGGATGAGAACAACCTCCTGCACCCTCAACAGTCGGGCTTCAGGACAGGTCACAGCACCGAATCAGCTCTAATAGATCTGCAAACCGAGATGCTAGGTATTCTAGACAAGGGCAAATCAGGTATGTTAATCCTATTAGACCTCTCGGCAGCCTTTGATCTGCTTGATCACGCGAGGCTCCGAGAGGCCATGGAACTCTCAGGAAACTGCTTACAAGAGGCAACTGAGTGGATATCCTCTTTTTTTCAAGACAGACAATCCAGGATTGTCTTGGGAAACCAGGCCTCGAACACCAAACTAGTGGACTGTGGAGTCCCACAGGGAGTCAGTTTTTCTCCCCTGCTATTTAATTTGTACATGCGCTGCCTATGCACTATGCTGACTCAGCTAGGCATATTCTTCGCCAATTTCACAGACGACACACAACTGGTCTTTGAGCTTAGTGGAGACTATAAACAAGACAGCGATAAATGAACAGCCATATATAACACCGTGGAAGGCTGGATGAAGGATAACTGGATGTGCCTAAATGGTATTAAAACGGAACTAATGATCTTTGGGTCCTCTCATGCCAGAAAAAAACGAAATCCATCATACGCCTCATTTAGTATCAAAAATGCACAAATCCCAATATCAGGGAAAGTGAAGACGCTTGGAGTCTACTTACAAGCCTCACAAGGAGCTGAGGCTCATACAGCATATTTAAAAAGGAACTGCTAATACCACCAAAAACTTCTTTAAAGAAATCAGACCCCTGCTCAATCAGAAAAACAGCACCACCATAGCCAGAGCCACAATACTCTCAGGACTAGACTATGGTAATTCTTTGATCCTAGGAGCAAATAGAAAATGCCTGAAGCAATGCCAGGTAATTCAGAACAATGCTATTAGGACAATCACGGGCAGGTCAAGAAGGGAACACATCACAGGTGACAGAAAAGACCTGCACTGGTTGGCCATGGAAGAGAGAATTGTGTTCAAGTCCCTCACTATGGTCCATCCATGTCTATATGGTAAAGCTCCAGCATACTTGAAAAAAACAGTTCAAATGGCACGAACCAACCAGGAACCTAAGGTCTTCTAACAAAGGTCTTCTTCAAACTACTCCAGCTAAAAAGCTGAACGGTCTTGGCAAGGCCTTTCTGGGCAGAAGTATCCGTAAATGGAACAAACTACCCGTTTCCCTGAAGCTGGAAACCAAATACATACACTTCAGAAAAAAACTAAAAGCATTATTATTAAAATAAACCCCGATCAATAAATTCCTACTAAATCACGGAACCGATATATATGTGTGGTTACCCACTGTCCCGTTTCACTCACTAAATGTCCTGTCTTTTTGGAATGCACTCTGATGCCCGCGGGCTTTAGTGCTATAGAAACAAACAAATAAATAAATAAATAAACAATGGCGACCGATTTAAAGACCACTTAAACTTGGATTGCTTCGTTGGATCAGTGATCAAGATTTTTCATTTACTAATATTTAATTTCAAATCTAAATCCATAAAATAAGAAGTCAGAGCAATCATGGATCTTTGAAGTCCTATAGGGGTACGGTCACATAGGATAATGTCATCTACATAAGCCAAGTCATGTAAATGGAAATTACCAAGTTTGGGAGGATTTGCCAAAACTTGATCAAAAGCGATGCCCAGATCCCAAATATATCAATTAAACAGAAACAGCACTTATATGCAGCCCCAGCGAAGCCTGTGATGGGTACTAATGCATTGAGTAAAAGAACCCCGTTGCTCATCTTGATTCGTGTGTTGCGATGTAAGGCAAGTAAAATACTAAGCAACACATCTGGGCAAAAAAGTTTATGCCATTTATTCCACAGTCTTAACCTATTGACACAGTCAAAGGCTTGGGATATGTCTTAAAAAACTAAGTATATTGATCTTTTTTCCAGGATTGCCTAACTATTCAACAGCTGCAGCAGCAGGCAATTAAGAGAGGTGCCTACACCATTCGTAAATACTGACTGGTGGATATCAAAGCAACCTGATGTCCTTGCACAGGCTTGTACATTCTTTAAAATCAGACTTGTACACATTTTACTTAAAGAGTCCAAGAGCGATTCTCCATTTTTTGATTATTCAGCATTTTTCACACAACAAAAGTGATCAAACCTGCCTGGTTGCTCAGCCTCTATCTCCATCCCCCTGGCCAAATTTCAGTTATCATAAACAAATCGTTCCAAGGCGGATCTTTTCCAGCAAGCCTGAAATATGCCCTTGTAACTCTTTTCCTAAAAAATCCATCTATGGACCCCTTTTGAAACCTTTAGTTACCATACTATGTCATACCTCCATCCTATTAGCAAGGTGATAGTTAAAACACCATTCCCCAGATACAGACTTGATATAAAAACTTAGAATGCAGGATTTCAGTGGTGCTTCCGACACTGTAATTGCATGGAATACTCCCACTTTGATATTATGGGGTAAATGCTTTAAGAACTTGCTGACAACCAAACTGCTCTACAAATCCTCCTAGATCTGTCAAAAGATCTAGCATATAGATCATTTGATTTTACTTGAATACATCCAGACCTATTTTGGCATCACCAACATCGCCTTTGCCTGGCTGTGACCCTTTTTTTCAAACAGATCCCAATAAGTCAAACTGTAGCCATTCCTCTCCTCAATCTAATACACGTCTGCTAGGATGCACAAGAATTCTCAGTGTTACCTCTTCTCCTTAATGCTCAAGTGCAGCTCATGGTAGACATCATTGGATTCTCCACCGTTGAGTACTAAAAGTAGACAGAGGATACCTAAATTGTGGTGCAAACTAGCAAGCCCAGGATAACCTCCAACCACTGTCGTATTCACTGCAATTCTTACCCAGACACTTGACAACAATCTAGATGAACCACTGTAAACGATGATAAAAAGTCTGCTCGAAAATCCAATAAAAGTAAAGAAAGAAATACAATGTAAAAGACTCAGTATATTGCCTATTTATAGATGTATGGCTTAAAAACCTGATAAAACAAGGAAGGAACAGTCTATGATCCTCCACCTCTGTCCTGCCCATCCCACTTCACCCATTCACTTTATTTGGCCTTGGACCGCCAGCCCATGACTACTGCGAATAAAGTCTTCTGCAATGTCCAAATTCTCTTTATGACAAGATCTTCTTCTGTAATCAAAACAACCACACAGAGCGACCAAAACTGCTGGCATTTATTTAGTTCTTGCCTATCCAAGAAGAGGCACCTATTTAACTCCAAGAGCTACCAGGATCTACGTTTAACTCACTAGGCCAAATGGTGCCATACAAATATACTTATGTGACATTAAACATGTGTGTGCGTATAAAAGAGAATAAGGACATTTCCAAAATCCATTTAAATCATAATGGCCCACCCTTATGGACAAAAAGTTAGTTTGCACCTCTTGTGGTAATAGATTTGTGAGACGCTATTTACTAGCTCGTTGTTTCCTGGTGGGAGCTTCTGCTTAGTGAGCGATGACTACCCAGTAGTTGCTTTTAGCTCCTTCTCAAATGTTTATTTCAATCGCAGCACAATTTCAAATCTTGCAACCTCCACTGCAAGTTCATACTCTGCATTCTATCCTCTCACCTCAGAGCCATCATTCTCCCAAGAGTTTATGAGGTCAGCTCCCTCTATATGAGCACCCTTCAGACCTCCATTGCCCTAGTTCACAATATCCAAACTATAACTGCCAGATTAATCTTTTACCTTAAACTCTGAAAGCATACTTCACAGGTTCTGTCTCACTTTCACTGCCTCCCTGTCTTCTCCAGGATCAAAGTTAAAAGCCCATGTCTTACCAACCAGGGACCAAATGGCCACGGTCACACCCACCTTTGAAACCACATCAAAACTTATTGAAGATTTGCAATTCAAGCGCTCGCCCACTGGTTCATCTTAACTCTTCAGCTGCACCAAGAACATAACTACTGCCCCACACTCAAGACCCACTTGTTTGCGGATTTGTCCCCAAATCCACCTTCCCAGTTTCTCTATTTCCTCCTGAATTTCTCTATCTTTTCTCTGGTCCACATGGAGAATTCTCATGGTCAAGCGTGCTCTCAAATGACCAGCTGGCTAGATGCACATCCTAATGGTAACTACTAAATAAAATAAGAATCGATATGAATAGTTCTGGGGTCAATGGACATGCAATTTAGCAGTTAAGGGGGAATGTGAGTGACAGGGCAAATGAGAAGTGATCTGGCAGCTCTAAATAATTGGTGTGGAATTGGGCATGTATTGAGGCAATGGATGCAACATCATGCAGCTCTAAAAACAATGGTTTTAATATGTGACAGTTTTGGGGCAACAAAAGTAACATCAGGCAAAAACAGAGGGCAGTGAAACATGTTTTTTGTGGTTCTGGTGGCAAAAACATGGCAATGGGCATTTCAGGGGGGCAATGTTAGGGAAATGGGAAGTAAATTCTGGGCAACACATGGGCAACACATGTGAGTTGGCGCAGTCCTGGTAGCAATGTGAATGACACAGAGTAACTCAGGTGGCATTGAAGTGATATGGGTTGTTCAGTGGGAAATGGGGAAATGGGGCAAACTGAGGAGCACTAAGAAGTGATATAGGCGGTTCTGGAGGCAACAGACAACTGGAAAATCAGGGGGGTATGGGACACAGTTCTGGGGCAATGGGTCACCTTTATCATCGAGCTGATGTTCTTTCCAAAAATGGATAAAGTGAATTATTGTTGCAGTTTGCAGGTGGCAAATGCATATGATCACAGATTACACATGTGCTTTTGCAGTTAATGAACAGATTTATCTGGATGGTATAATTATTGGCAATCTAATATGTGATAACCTTGTTTAATGCAAATGGGCAGATTCTGTGTGTCCCACATTTGTGGAAACCTCTAACTCGTTGTTATAACAACCTGGATCTGACAGTTTTAGAGTTGGACATGTGACTAGGGCATAGTTGATTCCATGTTTTAGCTTTGCAATAGACCTTTTCTGGATTCCCACTTTTGTATTGTGAAATATCTTTATTTAAAGGCAGTCAAGTGTCAGTGGTTTCTTAAGATTGTAGAGTTATAGTGTCATCACCCATGAATTGTGAAATGCAGGGTCGGACTGGACCATAAAATTGTCTCGGGCACCAAAGAAAAAGTGGCACACAGTTGCAAATGACTATTCATTCCTTTTGTGACACTGTTTGAATAGTAACCAAGGGGGGAGTTTTTTTGATTAAGTGTGATGCAAATTGTGTATTCATTCAGCAACACTGATCAAAACAACCAGCCGCAGAGTGAATTTACTCATCAAAATGGCCCAAATTGGCCGAGAAAGTGGGCCACTTTGACCCAAAAAACAGGCCCACGCCAGCATTGTGTGTTTTTTAGTTCAGCCATGGGCCTAATGCCCTATAGGCCAATCCGAGCCTGGTGAAATGATAGACTCCTGATCCTGGGTCACATTAGAATTGCTTGTTTGGATGACCAGGTCCGTTTTCAGCATTTACAGATGACTTCTGCTGCTTTAATGTTTTTAGTGTTATACACCTGTGTGCTAAACTGATCCTGAATAAGCGGAGCTCCTTAAGAATACTGTTCCGTGCAGCTACAGTTACTTTTTTTTATTTTAATTTGTAAATTTATTTTATTACAAACTTTTTTTAACATTTGTTTCACTCTCATACAAAACATAAGATTCACACATCCCGACATCAAGACAACTAATGCTGAGCCGGCATTGTACTGTCTGTATTAGCCTTAAAACAACATTAGTCAAAATATTATCAAGATAGACTATCAATGCACAAATAGACTCAAAATTCTTGCCAGTCAAAATTACATGCCATCACTCTTCCATGTTCTAATTTTTAGTGCATATTTCCCTAGGAAGAAACTCCTTTGAATATTTAAAGCCGTGCATTCGATTACCAAGTGTTTCAAAGACTCCACAGCTATCTTACAGAATCGACAATGGTTATCCACAGTGTCAACTTGATGTCTCATGTATAACATTTCCTTAGTTGGATATAAGTTTAAACGTAGTCGCAGGAATTGTTCTCGATGGTATCTGCAGTTACGTTTGGCCCTGATAAGTACCCTTTAGGGATATTTTGATGGTGCACAATAAAGATTGTCCATAACTAGAAAGTCTTAATTCGATTAAAAACACAGAGGCAAGCATTATGCTTCTCTTTCTTTATTAAAACACGTAAATAAAACTCACCAGCAAGATATTTTTGTGCACCTGAGCGCAAGACAAATGTATAATAAAGGTGCACCAAAATATATATAAACAAAACACAGGAAAACACATCAGTCTTAGTCCATAAGAGTCTCTGGGAGAACAAGAAACTCCATTTCCCAGAAGACTTCCCCAGAGTTCATCCAGAGGCCACCACCATGTGACATCAGACCTCCAATAAGTATGAAGATATCCTCATAAACAGTCCTGAACATGATGTAACTTCCTTTTTTGAGGCTGCGAATTTGGCTGTCCATAAATCGATAAACAGACTTTAAACTGTAGTCATCTTGTAGAAGGAAACAGAGGCGAACTGCAGGACTTGTCTGCAGGCGCTGTCAAGGGAGAAAGAAAAGACTATAATTACTTCATGCGTATTACAACCCTAGTTCCCCTTGTGGGGTGGGAGAGAAAATCAGTGTGTTATTCTGGAAAACATACGTAAATTCCAAATTATCAAGAATACACAGAAATGCACATAATAACTCTCAAGCGTGATATGCGCCGCTATTTTCTCTTGCTGGGTGGGATAATGATCGCCTCCATGTCTTTAATAGAATTAAGACTTTCTAGTAAGTTATTATGGAAAATCTTTATTCTATGTCAAGTCCGGAGACTCACATTATGCTCGTTCAAAGCTTACTTACCACAATCGATGCAGGCTGTTCTACCGGTTTCAGGTAGAACTGCTTAAAGGTTGACTCACCTGCCCAATCAGCCATCTTCATGAGGGTGACGCTGTCCTATCGGACCATTAGAAGATCTGGAAAGCGAGGTAGAAGGATTGGAAAATCCGTAGAAAGTTCCAGAAGAACTTGATACCAGGTCTGAGAAGTCCAGACTGGGGCTATGAGGACCAGCTCTATTTGCTCCTGACGGGCCTTCGCCAGGGTCCTCGCCAGGGTCCTCGCTATCATGGTAAAGGGGGGGAAAAGCATAGTGAATCCCTTCTGTCCAAAATTGCACAAACGCATCTGTCACCGAGGCTTTTGGATCCGGTCTCCAGCTGTAAAACACTGGAAGCTGAGTGTTGAGGCAGGAGGCAAAGATCTTTGGACATCGGGCCCCAGATTTGCGGAGAAAGATGTCTCTGTTGAGCCTCCAGTCGCTGGAGTCGGTGTAATGACGGGAGTGCCAGGCCGCCACCACGTTCCTGAGATCCGGGAGATATTCCGCTGTGACAGAGATCCGGTGTTCGAGACAGAAATGCAAAAAGGCTGAGATTTTGTACCACCCAGATGATTGATGTATCTTACTGCGGAAACGTTGTCCATTTTCAGCAAGATACAGTAACTCGCTCTGTCTCTGGCAAAGGAACGGACCGCGAAAGAGCCCGCAAGGAGCTGCAGGCAGTTTACGTCATCTCCAGTTCCTGGGGAGACTAAGTTCCTCCCGGGGTTACTGAACCGCATCTTGCTCCCCAACCGGAGTGACTGGCATCTGACTCGATGACAATATCTGGGGTGGATCTGAAGATGGCTCTGCCGTTCCAGGCTTCCATGTGAGTGAGCCACAAGTTGAGCTCTATTCTCCCCTGAGGTGAAAGTATCAGGCGCTGGGAGTAAGAGAGTCTGCGCCTTAAGTGTTGACCTTTCAGCCGCTACAGCTCTCGGTAGTGAAGGGGACCTGGAAATATCACCTGGATGGAAGAGGATAGCAGGCCTATTACTCTCGCTAGTTCTCGAAGAGAAATGAGATTTCTCTGCAGGAGTCTGCGAATCTCCCGTAGAGTGGAATCTATCTTGGCCGCTGGGAGACCGAGTTGCAAATTCTGGGTGTCCACTACGAACACCAGAAATTCCAGATTCCTGGATGGACAAAGAATTGACTTCTCACAGTTTATGAGAAAGCCGAGACTGTGCAGTAATTCTATGGCCAGCCTGGTTTGCTGTTCTACCAGCTCTTGAGATTGAGCCCTGAAAATATTGTCGTCCAGATAAACTATTAGCCAGACACCCTGTTCTCTTAGATGAGCTACTACGGGCCTTAGAAGCGTGGTAAAAGCCCAAGGTGCTAAGGAGAGCCCGAAAGGTAGACTTGTGAACTCCCAGTCTCGGTGTCCCCATGAGAACCTCAGATAACTTACGTGTGCCTGATGAATGGGCACTGCGAGATAAGCATCTTTTAGATCCAGACGCATGAGCCAATCGTTCGGTCTCAAGATGTCCCTGAGCATGTGGATATCTTCCATCTTGAAATGGCGGTAGACGATAAAATCGTTGAGAGCTCTTAGATTTATCACTGGCCGCACTTTCTGCGCACCAGAAATATGGGGCTGAAGAAACCGCCCAGGTTTGAGCAGGGGCGAATTGCTTGATTTTGATGTAAGATGTATATCTTACTGTCTAATGCTATCTGGTCTATTTCGGGCATCGATATAGGGGCGGGGCGACAGGCTTGAAAGGGCTGCACGAAAAACTCTAGGTGCAGACCGCAAGCTACGTCCCTGACCCAGGCGTCCCCAGATAAGGTATCCCAAGCTCTTGCAAAGATAGTTAGCCTCCCTCAAGCTGGTGCTGCTATGAGTACACTGACCTGAGGGTTGTTGTTGGGCCGGCTATCTAGCGGCTCTTCTCCAGGCACGCCCTCTTGAAGGTATCGGTGCGATCTTGTCATGCATTGTGCTGATCCCTGGAGTGTTGAGGTCTTCTATCGAAGGAATAGCGGCCGGAGGATCGATCTCTACCTTGTCCGGCCCTGGAGAACATTTTTGAAGCGAAGACTCTCTTAATGGAGGTCTGAACTTTGTCTAATGTGGTGAAGATACCGACAAACTTTGACATCTCCTTCATGAAAGGATCTCCGAAAAGTAAGCCCTGGGCAGCGCCGGACTCTGTGTCCACTAATTCACTCAATTTGGCGTCTATTTTAAATAGGATGCCTTTCCAATGCTCAGCTGATATAGCACAGCTGGCATTCCCCAGCAGGCAGATGGCTCGTTGGGCCCAACCTGAGAGAATCACTAGGACAATGGGGTCGGCTGTGTAGATGGTTGCTTCCGCTAGGTCTAAGATCTTTGCCAGTGGACCAGTGACGTCCAGGACCTTGTCCTGACAGGACTTCCAGGCACATCGATGCCTTTCCTTGGGTCCTTCACATTTTTGCCCAAAAATGTAATCATTTTGGAGTCTAGCTCTGGAGTTAGAGCCACCTTGTCTGGAATTTCCAGACGGGGATATTCGGCCCGGAGTCTGGCTCTGACCTCTTTATCGAGGGGCTTGCGCAGTCTGGCCAATATGTAATCAGTTGTCCTAGACGACAGTTCCCAGTCAGTGGATCTGGGATGTACTAGATCCTCAGGCGTGAACCTCCCCTTTGTAGGAGACTATTCCCCGGCTGCCTTCTTGGGGATGGGGGCTGCCACAATCCCCGAGCTTGAGGGTTTTGAACCCACGGTTTAAATGTCCTCATCTGAGGAGGTGTGAGAGTGATCGTTGTCATACACTACTCTACTCTGGTCGTCTTCCATGCCCTGTCTATCTCCCTCCAGGCTTGAGGGTCCACTACCCCTGTTGCCCTCCTCGGTGTTAGAGGGTCCATCATGAGAAGGCGTTACCTTCCTGCTCATAAAGGCTCTTTTAAGCCTGGAGAAGGCGTCCGATACGGCAGCGGTGCTTGGTTCTGGCTAGCTCGGGGGGGAGGGGTCAGAGAGCTTTTGCTTTTACGAGCCGGAATACATCCCCCTTTTGAGAAGTGCTTTCTTTTCTGGGTCTTTTTTCTCCCTGGAGGGGAGGTCTCTTGCATGTGCTCCTCCATAGTGTCCAGGTGCTGCTGTATAGGCAGGAGCATATCTGTTACAGCCTTTTTAATGCTGGTCTCAACAGAAGATCCCAGCACCTTTTGAAGTCTTCTTGCCATTGCAACTTCATCAACATAACAAGTATCTTCCTCACACTCAGACCAAGCTTAATCTGACTGAGGGGAGTACTGAGCTGCCATGGTCTATATAATGCACTTTTTTTAATGTTCTTTCTGGGCTCAATGAACGCCTTCTCTCTAGCCCAGCAGTAAGAGTGATTAAGGTGAGATAGTTATCCCAGTTAGTCCTGTAATAAAGTTCTGTTCTTACTGTTTTTTTTTTTATTGGATAAATCCGCTAATCTGAATGATAAAACAGTTGTAAAATAGCCTCCGGCGCTCGCGTTTGCAAATCTGTTATGAAATGGAGCGTAAATGCGTTTGCAAGCTCCGGAATGCTGAGTAAAGGACCAGAGGAGAGCAGGAGCTCCCCCTGTCTGATGAGGGCGGCGCTGCAGGCAGAAGGGAATCTGCATAGGCTTCCCCGAGCCCTACAGGAAGTCTGTTGGGGTGGGGAAGCAAATCGCAGGAGTGCGCAAGGATCCGCTTCAGTGGATCTTGATCAGCTGATTGAAACGCTGACAAAAAAATAATGAAGAAGAAACGCACTGAAAACGAACAGGGAGTTCGTATATTACAGCGCTCTCGGACGCCAGCAGGAAACAGCTGGCGTCGGAGGCGATCAAGGAAATGGATTACGAAGCCACAAGGCGGTAAGACAATCAAATAATAAACATTCCACTAAATGCTTGCAGAGCGCAGCAACAATACTAAAGAATATGAAATCCAATGATATAAATAAATGTAAATAATGGAAATACTTCATAAACAATGGTGAACATGAAATGTACTTATCTCTTGCTATGAGCAGCAAAGAAAGAGGAAGTTACATCATGTTCAGGACTGTTTATGAGGATATGTTCATACTTATTGGAGGAATGATGTCACATGGTGGTGGCCTCTGGATGAACTCTGGGGAAGCCTTCTGGGAAATGGAGTTTCTTGTTCTCCCAGAGACCTTTATGGACTAAGACTGATGTTTTTTCTTGTGTTTTGTTCATATATCTATTGGTGCATCTTTATTATACGTTTGTCTTGCGCTCAGGTGCACAAAAATATCTTGCTGCTGAGCTTTCTTTACATGTTTTAATAAAGAAAGAGAAGCATAATGTGAGCCTCCGGTCTTGACATAGAATTTATTAGTGCTGATACCGTGTAAAATGGTGTATACCTCTGTTGGTTTACACACAATTAAATCTTAAGGCACTGCCCCCTCCCCCAGGATGGTGCCAAACTCACAGCCACCAGACCGACAGAGTGTTGTTCCTTCTTCGCTGTGGGCCCTGCGTGGGCCTGCACTCACTGCCACGACCCATGCACCTGTGTGCTCTCTTGGCCGAGTCTCATTGCCTTGTGGATGCCATCTCATCTTCACTGCCGTACGCCCCAGTGGATTTTTGGATCTACCTCTGTGGAGTTCAGAGGGCGGTGCCCGCCCCTCCATATTCAGCGCCTGTGTGGCGCAAGGTGATATGAAAAATGGGTGGTTCAACTTTCAATATTCGTACTGCTTTGTTTGCATTCATAGGTCCAAGATTCGCTGTTGTAACAAGGGAGTATCATGCTATGGCTCCTCAACACAGCCAACAATTCAAGTTCCCTAAACATCTGAACATCTAAATATTTACAGTCAGGGGAACAAAGCATAGTGCAACCCATGTTATATGATAGATCCATTCCTAATAAATTCCCTGCTATAAAAGTGCTCAATAGGAATGGGACATGTTCAAAGATAGGACCCAAACTCACAGTCATATGTCATGTAAGCAGATGAGGTATCAGTTGACTTCCAAATCACATTGCATTTACCACCTCATCTGAACAGAGAGCATGTGGAAATTAAGAGACTCTCAAAGTTGATTGTGACACGCATTCTCGGCCAGAGAGTAAACATTCTTGTGCCCAAGGAGCTAAGGGATGAGTGGTGCAACAATATTAATGCCCCTGACTTTTGAAATAACTGTGAAAAAGGAGGGTGCTGTGATGGCTGAGCTGTATGCTAAGCAGGTTCATTCAGACTTCCAGTGCTGAAACTCTTTGCAATAATTACACACACTGTACTGCACATGCAAAACCTGCACCTTTCTTGAACTCCTCCATGTCCTACATTAATGGAAAAATTCCTCTACATCTGCACTTCCCTATTCCCCGGGAGTAGGGTCCAGCTTGGTGCCCCACCTTTCCTTCTGAAGGCTGGAACCGCTGAATTTGTAATGCCCTTAATCTAGCTTCATAATTCTCTTTCTGTCTCTCTGTCTTTTCATGAAAATGCTACGCTGCTTACAACTCCCCAGTCAAATTCTTGCTTTCCCAGCCAATAAGTACTACCTTAATTCCTTCTGCAATCTTGGGCTTCAGTCCCATTATGAATGTAGTGGCCACAGCTTGCTGTGCAGTAATCACCACATTGGAGGATCCCCAAAAAATGACCGAAACATTTCTTAAATGACTTGAGCTAATCGGTTTCTCCCCCTTATTCTGATTGCATGCATTTTTCTTAGCCCAATCTGTCCGCTCGGGCCATATTTATGTAATGGTATGGAGTAACTTGCCAGTGAATCATTTTTGATTATCTCTAAGGCGTTCTTGCAACGGCCATTTATTTCTCTGCTTCAATAGGGTAAATGTGTTGGGAGGAATAGCGACTCTAAACAGGTGATTGAGATCAGCACAAGTAGGACTGTAACACAGGGTTTGAAATTGAGGGGAGCTGGGAGCTATTTAGCTCCTGCCTGTACCATAGAAGAGCCTGGTTAGCTTGACACAAACTACTACCAGGAGCTACTTTTGGCGCCCCAGGCCAACTAATGTTAATGTTAATGTTAATGGTAAAGGATATTTTTACCGCGCACTATCACCACCGGAGTGGTCCCCTGGCGCTTTAATGCCAAACAAATGTATATGAATTTAATTCTGTGTGTTTGGGTTTGTAAATAATGGACAAAATTATATGTTTGCATCTAATTTGGAAGTTAGATTTCTGGAACATTATGTACTAGCTCCTTGTTCCCCAGTGGTAGCTCCTGGTCACTGGTTAATGCTGGATAGCAGGTGCTGCTTTTATCTCCTGCTTATTCAATCTTAATTTCAATCCCTCTAACGTTGACCACGGTTTGAAAGTGTGGCCTTAAAGAGAACTAGTTACCTCGACACCAACAGCTACCAGGAGCTTCTTTCGACTCCCCATGCCAGATGATGCCGAACAAATATACCTATGTGACACTAACTGTGCATTTGGGACAATCAATAAATGAGCATTAGGACACATCTATACAACATTTAAAGCATATGGTGACATAAATAATGGTCAAAAGTGTGCATGTTATGTGGAAGTTAGATTTGCGGAAAGCTATGTACTAGCCCCTTGTTCCCCCATTGATAGCTCCTGTTCACTGGTTAATGCCAGATACATAGGAGCTGCTTTTAGCTCCAGTTTATCTAATCTTAATTTTGATCGTTCCAATCAATAATAATTTACAATCCTTCTTGAAATGTAAAAGGATTTTAGGAAATCCTTGCAAAATATTTAATAAAACAGTGGAGCTCCATGGTGTATGGATGCACTGTCACTACCACATTATCTGTCCAGGGATTTTAAAAGGTAAACTATGGTGTCAGTTCAAGGGGGTGTATTGTTTTTAAAATTGTATTTAGTTAGTTCAAACCTTTACAAAATTAAATTCATTGTTATCAAAATACAGAGAGAATCAGCAAATACTTCACATCACAAGTAAAATAAATACCACCAGAAATAAAATGATAACAAAAGAAAGAAAAAAAGAGATGAGCAAAGATTAGACATAAAATGAACAATAAAATTGATCAGGTGATAAATCAGATAAGATACTTTCTAAAATCAAACAAGCAGGATTCCCAAAGATTATCTGATCAAATACATAGGATAATAGAGAGAAAAAAAACACAGACAGAGAGGGATATGATGTAACAGAATATGGCATATCCCACGTCTGCAATTGAATTATTCCAGCCTAAAGATGCAGCGAGTTGATAAAGCCAGCCAGGGACAGCCCTTCCTGTATATTATAGTTCTCGAGGCAGTGTTTCCATATCAGATCTTCATCATAAAGATAGGAAGCCATTGCCAATGGTTTTAGGAAGTTAACTCTGAGGCCCTGTGGTGAGGGGCATTCAAGGACCAGATGCATTAGTGTTTCCAGTTTAGACATACAGAACTTGCAGAAGGCTTGTTCCACCAAGATAAGGGCTCTCCTGAGTTGGATTTCTCTAGTAGGAAGCAAATTCCACCTTGCCCTCAAAAGGATACCTCTATAGAACCGATTAGGGAATTGTAACAAGGTCCTAGTCAAAGTTCCTCTTCGTCTATGCTCGTGGGATAAGTGACTCATCGAGGGGTAAGAATGGAAAACATCAGTATTCTGCGCCCAATCATAATCGAATAGTGCCCGCTTAGTCCTCAACGGATTCTTAATCAAGTTTCTACCATCATCCCAATCTCATCCAAAATGAGATTTGCCCAGGCTCTAAAGTCCTTTAATACAGGCGATTTATCCAAGTTTCGACTCATGAGTTGGTAGAGTGAGTTAGGGATGGGAGAAATAATTTTTTAATATAGGACAAGCGAAGCCCATTGGACCCGAGCCTACAGTGACAGTTCTCAGCTCATAGCGAATTGCTGAAATCGGTACCGCGTTAGGCACGCCCAAAATATGCCTCCACATTTTCACCTAAATTCTGTTCAAAACATTGCATAAGTTATCCGATCTTAAATCTAGGCCATAGGTCAATTTAGGCACTATTTTACCTTCATAGAACATAATTGAGGGTTAAGGGAGAATCTGCCAAACCTCTGATCGATTCGGGTAACTTGGGCTTCCAGAGGTTTTGCCTTATGTATCAAGATCTCATTCGCTGTTTTAATACATCTAGAGGCAGAAAAATGGAAGCCCAAATATTGTACCGAATCTGCCAACCTCAGTGGCATGGCTCCCACAGTGCATACAGGTCCTTTGATTGTGCCCTTCTTTTTTTTAATGCAAGAATCTTCATTTTAATTGGGTTAATAACTAGCCCGTTGTCATTGGCATAAGTTTCAAAATTCTTTAACGATCTTTGTAGCCCAACTTCAGTGCAATCAAATATCAATACGTTGTCAGCGCATATTAGGCAGACAATTTTCTCAATGCCGATTCTTGGGGCAACCAATCCCTCTTTAGCCAGTAAAATGGTCACCTCTGAGAAGTACTGGTTAAATAACCAAGGGGCCAGAACACACCCTTGCCTCACCCCTTGATAAGATTGTATTCTCTTGGATAGATCCCCTTTTTGATTTAATCGAACCTGAATACCACAATTTTCATACACCCCAGGAATAAATCTTAGTAGCCCCTCAGGCAGGCCCCACTTGGTTAATTTGTCCCACAGTTTGCCGCGATCAATAGAATCAAAAGCGGCAGTTTAGATCGAGGCCATATACGTACAGCCCCTTGGTTGCAGCCAGGCCTCCTCCTGTATACACTTCAGTGCCAACCCTTTGATATTAGTAGAGTGTCCCTTTCTGAAGCCAGTCTGGAATTGAATCAGCGGATGGTAGATAGATGCCCACTCCTCCAAGTGTGAGTGCAGAAATGCCGAAAGGATTCTGTAGTCGGCGTCGATGAGTGAAATTGGACGATAATTACTAGGATCAGTCCTGCCCCCACACTTGAAGAAGGATATCACATGTGCAGTGTTCCAGGAGTTCAGAGTGTTCCTGGTAGAGGTGATATATTTGAATTCCAGAAGCAACAGCTTAGACCACAAATTCCGGTCTTCCTTAAAGGTAGCATTGGTGAGACCATTAGGGCCGGGTGCACGAGAGGACTTAGATCTTGTTATTAGACCGTGGATAATGGCCTGGTCTAAATGGGGATCCCAAGTATCATTTTTCTTCATAGGGGATTCAATCAGGGTATTATTCATAGGGAGCCCAAATCTATCTTCGTAGTATTTCATCCAGTCTTATTCAGAGATAGAATTAAGCTGAGAGACGGCATAGTTAAGGTGTTGCCCATTAATAAGGTACCAGCATGCGCTAACATCAGCTCTAATCAGGATGCCAAGCATCAATTCTGCATCTCGTTGTAGGGTGATATGCCTACGGGATTTACAAAGATTCCTATAGGCCTGTCTCACCTTTCTAATTGATTCATTGCAGATTGCCTGCTGAAGGTTATTGGACGTTATCTTGCGGATTTCCCTCCTCATAGACCTTTTTGCTTCCAGTGATTCAGCACTGAAGCCATGAGTATGTCAAGATAATGGCTTACATCTGCTCCCCTTGGCTGCCCCAATGCCTGTCACCATTTCCCCCACAAGTTTTTGGAGTTCATTAGTATTGAAACATCTAATCTTCCAATCATAGGAAGACTGATTAAGTGCACTCCTTACCCTTGCATTCAGCAGAAGTATGTTCCGGTTAGACCATTTGACAGCGGTCCCAGCCTCATTGGCAATTACTCGTGGTTGGATCAAAGACTCCCTGGTGGTTTGTAGCAGATCAAATGAGGCTGTCAAAATACAGTGGTCACTCCAGTCAGTTTTCCTCACCTCAAAAGACTGGCAGTGGTTCATAAGAAAAGACTCAACAAAATATAATCAATCATGGAGGAGGTTAGACCTCTGTGCCACGTATTCCAGTCTAATGGGGTGGTTTGGTTGGTGGCTCTTCCCACCAGTGGGCGGAGACCACGACCCTCAAGCCCTACCTTCCACTTAATGCCCCGCAATCCTTTTGCTGAGACCCCACCAATTGAATCTTCCCAGTTCCATAAGGGGCCCTGTTGGTCACAATCAGCATTAAGACCACCAAGCACCATAATTCTCCCATTCATTAGCAAACCCATCGAATGTTGCAGATGCACACAATGTAGTTGAGGTGCAAAAATATTAAGGATTGTTCATCTATTGCGTAACACATCAACAGCTGAACGCTGAGCACGATTGAGATGTAGAGCCTCTCAGTGATCAAATGGGAGTGGGTTGACTATATGATGGTGGTTCACTGAGGGATACATATGGGCTCTAAAAATGGAACCTGCCCACCCAGGTAGAGATGGCAGTGCAGATGCAGCTGCTTTGTGTTGATTTGGTGTCTGAACAGGTGTTTGAATCCATACCCGAGGTTAACGAGTCTAAAATATCTTCTGGAGTGTCTTTCAGTGGGGGTACCCCCTAGAGTGCAGGATAAATTCTACTGTAAAATGTTCTGTTTTAGAGACTCCCAAATTAGCTTGCTTACCTTTTAACCCCTTCGGCTGCTCTTGGAGTTTTCCTTGGGCATCTTTCAGCGCTCTGATCTTGGACTTGAAGTGCCTTTTGGTGATCCCCGTACACCAATCATAGAAAGAGGTATTCCCACTGTTTTTTGTTGAACCTTTCATCCCCATTCTCCTATCAGAAGGTAATTTGTTTAAGATTAAACGAACCTTCCTCCAGAATTTTATTTGACGTCAACCTTTGCAAAACAATGCTACATATCCGGAAACTTGCCAGTCTTGGGATAATAATTTGTGTAAATAAATTAGGCTAAACTTCCCTTAGGGGGGAATTGGCACTTACTTTGACTGACCTGTTCCCATTCTCACAAATGTAAGACAAGGATTGGCTTAAGAGGAGAGCCAAAGGTACCATACAATCATCAAGTTCAAAATCTTCAAGTCCAAGACCTTCTGCATTGACCACAAGGCTTTCTGGGCCTGGGACCTATTTATCTGCAACAATGCCTACCTAAATACTGCCCCTCCCGAGCCCTCTGCTCATCTACCTCCAACCTTCAAGTGAGCCGGTTCTCCAGGCAGAGATTTAGAGGGAGATCTTTCTCTTCAGCAGCAGCCTCCCTCTGGAATAGCCTCCCTGCCTCCCTCCGTCTGGAGCCTGATCTCCTTAAGTTCCCGGAAACTCCTCAAAACATTCCTCTTCCCCTCTTCCTCTCTCCCTCTACCCTGCTAACCTATCTTTGCTCTATCCCTCTCTCCCTCCTTTTTTCCATACAGCTCGCTGACTGGCCGCCTGGTTTACCTTAGAGTCTCACAGGTCCCTGGCACCCTTACCAGTCTTTCTCGCACTTGCCTCTGGGCCCTGCACTCGCCTCTTCATCACTGCACTTGGTCTCTGACCAAAGAGAGTGGTATCTCACTGCACTTACCCCAGCCTCTGCTGACTGGGTGCACTTGGAACCCCACCCTACCACCCAGAACTTGTACCCCCCTCCAACACCCCGTCCCCTGTAACCATCTGTGCACTTGCTCGATCTGATGTCACTATGCCTGTAGATCGTCTGTCTGTCCCCCCGTCTTCACTCCCTACATGGTGGTGCCTTAATGCACTTGGAAAAACTGTAGAATTGTCGTCAGCCCTATTTGCTGGTATCTCCACTGTTAATTGTATTATATGCACTTACTCTGCTGGTACAGACTAGCATCATTTCAGAATTTCAAGGGCTCTGGACGACTGTTGTTTTTCCCCTTGTTCCCTCCCTCCTTGAGCGCTTTGGAACACTTTCCTTGTGTATAGGTGCTTTACACATAAACATTACCATACCATCACAGAAAGCAGATGTGGGGCCAACGTGAGACTTGAATCTTGGGTAAGGTTAGTTCAGTAAATATTTAATCGCAGTACTGCAGGGTGAGCACAGGAAATTACAGCATACAATCATCAAGGAATCCCAAACAGTGTTACTGCACACCCTTATCAGAAACGTTTATAACATTCTCAGTACGTGGACTTCAATGCAACAAACAATATATTCTATGACTTCACTGTGGAGCGTGATGAACATGCCATCTAGTAAGGGTGGGGTAGAAATGATGGCGTTAATTCTGTTTCTGAAAGCGAGATCTGCTTATCAGACCCCACTTTCATAATGCTCCATGCCAAAAAGGCATAATGCACATATGTACCTTGCTGTGAGGGTCTCCTAAGATCCTCAGCAGCTGCCCAGCAAAAGCAGCAGGACATGTTTAAAGGTCACATGTATATTTCTGAACATAGCTGCAAGAACAAAAAGTTCCAACTGGCAAATGTGGCTTTTTAACCATCTGCACCTCTGGTTCAAAATATTATAATTATGTACCCTAGCACCCTACTGGCAGTTATTAATATCTGTAGGCCATGTCTGTTTTTGATATGGTGGCAATTGGGATTACAGTCATTATTGTCAGCTTGGTGAGCAGTGACTAGTTCATGATGGGGCTTGGTGTGCATTAACCTTCTTGCCTGGGAGTACCCAAAACAGCCATGCTGCGTCCAGCCCAGGAAGGCTCCCCTTGATTCCCCTGTGGAGTGTTGACACATTCCTCCAGGGAACAGGAATGCTCCTCGGGAGGTCCCCTGGGAGCTGGTGCTTCAAAGACAGTCCCATCAGTACAATGGCCACCTCATGCCAGGGTGTTGATTACTGGAGACCTTTTGTTTTAGGTAGACAAGAGTAAGAGGGCTGAGATAGAGTAGCCCATTGGACAGTTTCAGACGACAGAGGGGTTTAACTATCTTGGATTTTGCTAGGACTCTCAAAACATCATGTTCCCCCCAATCCCCACTTCCTGTAGGCAAGGAAATCTGGGTATGACATAAGCAGGCAAAGGACACATGTTCCATTAGTCAGGACTGGACCCTTAACAACAGGCTTTCTGTGGACCAATCTGCTGTAGCATTTTGCCTATATGAGGCAGTCTGGGGGAGACCCTCAACTTAGTCGATTCATCTCTGGAACTTTCTTGAAGAAGGATTCACTTGGAATGGTAACATCTATTCTAAAGTCCTCTACCACAGAGGTGAAGATAGCAAGAGGACAGCTCTTCTACATACCCATTCCAAGGGCATTTTCTGGCATGACCAGCTTGCTGGAAAAGGCCTACTGCAACTGAGACACTGGTACACAGGACCCAGTTTACTGGAGGTGTCAGTACCCAGCAAGTGCTCTCTACAAGTCTTAGAAGGACTTCCCTTGCCCTCGACACCCTGTACTGGGTCATCCAGCAAGCACAGAAGCAAGGATGCGACTCAAGGCTTTCCCTGCATCTCCAAACTGTCCCAAGCCGGTTTGGGCAACTTCTACGTTATGCAAGCTGCTGCAAGGTACCTGTCTGGATCATCTACGACCTTGACGCTCGACTGTCTCCACATCTCCAAGTTTCACTCTATGCCGAAGTTCTGCTGTCTTTGCATCTGAGACCTGCCAAGTCTTCTAGCAACCCAAACTTGACACCATCCACCTGTTTACCAGCTTATTGCAGCTCCAAGTCATTGCAGCTACAGTACCCTGTCGCTGTGTTGAGCAAGCCAAGCCCATTCAACGCCAATAGGCAGTCTCCACTTCTTTGCAGCCGAGGATGTCGAGTCTTCCAGCGCCAGTGACCCGACACTGACTGCCATTCCCAGCGTCTTCAACCTACAAGCCATTGCTGCTGCTAAAAAGCACTGCATCGTTGGAACCCATTTCAACTGCTCCCCAGCTCGACTGTCGCCTTGTGCCCAGAAAGCCCTCAGTACCGAACGCCAAAAAGCTCTGCTTGTCACTGTTGAGCCCAGAAATACAAGAACAAAGTATTTAAGTGGCCCTATCCCCCTGGTCCGCCTTGAAGGACCTTAGTGACTTTTAAGCCCACCTGCTCCAGCTTCTTAAAGGCATCATCATATCTACCAACCCAGATTGCGCCTTTAATGTATTGACTTTCTCTGTGTTTTCCCTTACAGGGATGGGCCATTAGGTGTTTTATTGTGTGTGTGTGCGCGTATTTTGTTATTTTAATGAAAGATCCAATTTTTATAGAACCTTGGTTGGACATTCTTTTTTTTATAGTCGTGTTGCTTCTGTACCAGCTCACACTCTGCTGGAAGAGTACAACCTGCTCTTGGGCCCTGTTACCAAAAGAGGCAAAAAAGATTGGGCTACAACCGTTCGCCTTTTTGTTTGGGATTACTGATGATTTAGTAGTAGTGTGAGGCTGGGCAGGCACATTAGTCACTACACACCCTGGAGTAGTCATTTCATGACAGCTGTTCAGCCTTCTCAATTAGTACAATGGTCCTCCATGAGGCCCAATCGAAGCTAGACACCCAGGGTCACTTTGCTTGTTTTTAAGAGATAACCAACACAGATGTGTACCATTAATACAATTAAGACACACTCGTCTATCATTATTTGTTTGAAGAAACTCCTGTTTGTGCAACATTCATATATTTTTGGTAAAGTGAGTATATTTTTAAATAACTTTACTATGACAGCAGGATAAAAATGTATGAGCGAACACAACAATCTCTCCAATTCTGGTTCCCAGCATATCATTCTAAATATAGTCTTTGTAAGTTACATGAGGCCTTTGTTATAGAGGCCTAAACCTTCTTAAATCAGTATACTTCTTCCACTTACATTGCAATTCACGTACAATTACATTTCCCCATCAACATTCTTTAGGCATTCATTTGCATATATCTGAATTTTTCCTCCACAATATGAAAAATAGTCATGATCAAGTTTCTTTTTCAGCATGGATAGTTTTTGAAACCTTGTTCAACTTGGCTCTTAAGTTTTACAATGCTACCAACATTTGCCTGCAATCTGAAATGTGTCATTCTATTTATTGTTTTACGGTTTGTCTTTGTTTCATTTTTAAATCAATAAAATGCAGGTTTTGATACCTTTTATTGGACTAACTTGAAGAATTTTATGCAGCGATACAACAATGCATACGCTTTCAAAGTCCCAGAGACGTCACCAGATGTTGCAGAAGGGAACAACTCAAGAATGTTTATTGATAACCAATTCACATCTAACTGCCATCAGGTAATTCCAATTGACGCACCTTAGTTGACTTGAGGACGTGCTGTTGCTCGAAGCATGTTGGGATTTCATGACAATCATTTTGGTATTATGATAGTTGATAATGTTGTTATACTTATGGTAGGAAGGAATACCAGCAAACATTAAACATGATCTGTCATTTATAATCACACAACAATATCTGTGTCATTGAGCATTCTTTAAATCTGTGCTACCTAGTAACTACAGTTTGCTTCATAAAGGTAGGATACATTAATGTTGAATTTAGAAGGGATTACCAATAACTGTCCTGAATAGGTTATCAACAATCTTACATGCATTGTGTTCATATTCAGACTTTTTGCCTCAGGTAATCAGTTTTCATATACAATTGTTAGGAAATGAGGCCCAGACTGTGGATAACAGTTAAATGCTTTATTAAGCAAGAGCCAAGGTGACAGCAGGCACCCCCTAGAGAGGAAGGCTCCAACTGAACTCATATAGAACACAAAGTAAAGAATAACACTCCATTGTGCAACATAGGATCATCACAATACATGGAGTGAAGAATATCCTCAGTTGCTATTACACAACTACTTAACACATCTTTATGCACTTAGAAGAAACATATAAATCAAACCCCAACAACAATCCTTTCCACAGCAGGACAAAGTGCCATTTCCTGAGAACAATCTTGACACACAGACCCGGACTAACCGCAGAAATGTAAGCACTCGAAGTGCATTTGCCTTAACAACCCTTTAGTACTTCTTAAAATATGCCACTGCGTAACAGTGCCATTACTTAAACTATAATCTCCAAGCAGGGTCGGTCGGGAGCTTTACCATAGGTAGTGGGCAGTGGCCACGCAGGAAATGGGCCCGAACGCGACAGTGCGGGGCTCCTGCAAAACAAAGTAAAGAATAACCCTCCATTGTGGAACATTGGATCATCACAATACATGGAGTGAAGAACATCCTCAGTTGCTATTACACAACTACTTAACACATGTTTATGCACTCAGAAGAAACATATAAGTCAAACCCAAACACATCTCCTCCCTTAACATAATGACAGACTCACTCAAGAAAGTAATCTTTTAACCTGAGAGGTTTGTTTCTGATCCTCTCCGAATTTGTAGTCAAGTTATTATTTTCAAGTGAACCTCTACTCACACTTGCCTTATGCAACTGCTCATTGTCATTGCTCACTTCAACTTCCTCACCATCCTCTGCCTCGTCATTATTATTGCACCTAACCAGTCTCGCCATGGACCAGCATTCTCCCCCCTCCATGATGACAACATTACCTCTTATCACAGCAATTCTTTTTGGGCCAATGAATTTACTCTCCATGCATTTAGGAGACATCCTGGGATTCTTAACATACACCCAATCACCTTTCTTCCACAACGTTTCCTTGAATCTCCTTCCAGAATTAAACCTCTCCTTGTACTCATTCTGAGCTTCTCTTATGAGTGTCATAATCTTATCTCTGTTCACATGCACACTCTTCGCCAAGTCTAACCAACCCGGGCATAGCTTTGTTCCTGGTTGCCTACCCTTGAGGGACATAAAAGGCGAGACTCTGGTAACCGTATTCGGAGTCGTACAATAATTCCACACTATCTCCCTTAGGGCTGTTTGCCATTTGAACCCTGATGCCATCACCAACTGCAGTCCCCCTTTTATAAATCTGTTCGCCCTCTCCACTAGACCATTTGCCCTGGGTTGGTAGAGGGCCGTCCTGTAATGCTTGATACCAAACCTTTGGAAAAACTTCATCATCCTGTCGGAACAAAACTGAACCCCATTATCCGATACCAGTTCCGTAGGAAATCCTTCCCTATAAAATACCTCTTCAAAAAATAAAATCATTTGAGAAGTGGTAGCTTCCCGAACCGCCTTCCACTCAATCCACTTCGAGTGGTAATCAACAAGAACAATCAAGTATTTGAGATCTTCTCCCAAATCCTGCAGAGGACCCATCATGTCCACCACAACTTTCCTCCAAGGTTCTCCTGGAACACTCACAGGTCTTATGGGAGATTCTCCAATGACCTTACGCTTGTCACTCTTTTCACATTCTCTGCAGCATCTCACAAACTTCTCCACTTCACTGTCAATTCCTGGCCACCAAAAGGATTGCCCGAGATGCCTTTTCGTGCCTCCCATACCCAGATGACCCTGGTGTGCAATGCTCACCAACTTGGATCTAATATCACAGAGGGGGACCACCCTCATCCCTTTCCTGAGTTGAAGCCCATCCTCTGACAGACTCAACTCCTCTTTTATACCAAAATAACAATCATATTTCTTCTCAACAAGGTCTTTCCTGGGCCAACCTGTTTCAGTCCACAATTTAACTTATTTCAACATTTCATCTGCATCTTCAGCAAGTTCCCATTCATCTCTTCCTATGGCATCATATTCAACCTCACAGATACCTAAAGTATAATCAGAACTCTCTTCCCTAGAATTCTAGTCTTGCACCGGTAGCCTCGACAGACAGTCTGCTACAACGTTTTCCTTGCCAGGTATATACACAACCCTAAAATCATAGGCTAGTAGATCAACCATCCATCTTGATATCCTATGAGAACCTTTTGCCCATTCCACACTGCCCAACAATTGGACCAGCGGTTTGTGATCCGTCCTCACAGTAAAGGTTTGACTCCAGAGATAGAATTTGAAATGTGCAACAGCCCATGAGACTGCTAACGCCTCCCTTTCTACAACAGAATAATTTCCTTCTGCCCCCCACATCTAGAAGCTAAAACAGTTTTCCTACCAGCAATAAACCCCCCCAAAGAGGGCGCTGTCACAATACATTCCTTGATTCTTTGAAAAGCATTCTGGCACTCATCAGACCACACATACTTTGTGCCTTTTTTTAGTAAATATCTCAATGGAGATGACAAAGCAGCAAAACCATCAACAAATCTATGATAATACTCCGCCAACCCCATGAACGAGCGTAGCGGCTCTTTGTCTTGTGGTTGGGGAGCACACCTAATACTATCCACCAGAGATTTCTTAGGAGAAATACCATCACATGAAATTCTATGACCTAAGTAGTCCACCTCCTTGACAGCAATTTTAAACTTCTCCCTCTGAACAGTCAGACCAGCTTCTCTGAGTCTGACCAGCACGTCTCTCAACATTTCGTTATGCTCAAGTTCATTCTCAGCAAAAATCTGAATGTCATCTTGGAAAACAGTCACTTTTCTGAGACCCTTGAGCACCTCCTCCATTATTCTCTGAAAAACAGACGCCGCAGAGGCCAGTCCAAATGGCATGCGGTTGTACTTGAAAACACCCTCAGGAGTGATGAAGGCAGTCAAGTGTTGGCAATCCTTGGACAACGGAACCTGATGATAGGCTGATGACAGGTCAATAATGGAAAACAACTTTGGCTCCCCCAACGTGGAACGAGTCTCTGAAATGTTCGGCAACGGATGCCTCTCAACAATGTTCTGGTTCAGGCTGCGCAAATCAACACATAATCTCAATTTCCCATTCGCCTTAGTAACTAGAACAATGGGGGATAGCCATTCAGTGGCCATCACTGGCTCAATCACTCCCTTGCTGACTAAACAATCCAACTCCTCCCTTAGTTGACCTCTCACTTTCAATGGTACTTGACGTACTTTGTGCACAACAGGCTGTGCATTACTCCTAAGCTTTATATGATGTTCAAAATTCTTGAGTTTTCCCAACCTCTCAGAAAACACCTCAGGAAACTCTTTAGTCCAGACATCCTCAACCTCGGCAGTGGTAACTGGATCGGGTGCACTAGCCTGCACTCGCACACCCAATTTTCTCTGTTCCTCCCAACCCAACAAGGAGGCTCCTCTTCTCGCTACCAGGACAGTAGCTTGACAGTCCCTTTCCTTGTAAAGTATTCCAGCCGGAAATTTACCCAGAATCTCTATAGCGGATTCCCCATATCCACAAGCTCTGATGTTGGTGGGGCGAATCACAGTATCACTCTTTCCCAGGACACCCACTAATGTGTCTCAGGATATAATAGTCCAAGGGGAACAAGTGTCTACCTTCATGATAAGTTCACACCCATCAATAAGAAATGTGTCTGCTGGACCCTTGGTCTCCCCAGAAATGGTCGATATTTCAAAGATATATTTGAGGACTGACTCTCGTGCATTTGATACTTCATGAATGTTGTAGCCCCTTCTAACACTTTCCTCATCGTTGTCTCCAGCCCTGAGTTCCACAAGGTTGACAGAAGTGGCCTTGCAGACATTGGCGAAATGCCCCTTGCCATTGCATTTAAAGCATTCTGCAAACCTAGCAGGGCAGGATGGGAAGTTTTCACCATGTCTGGGGCTTCCACAACAGGGACACGAGTTCCTCAAGTTCCAGTTCCCTTTCTTTGTTGTGGAGAAGTTTGCTTTCTTCCTCTGATCAATGGCACATACAGGAGCCAGCGAAACCGTAGGTCTGTCAACCCTAAGTTCCTTGACGTACTGCGACGTTTGTTCAATGCTCCTGGCTAACTCTACCGCTTCATCCAATTTCATATCCTTGGCAAGGAGTTTCTCCTGTACCCTTGTACTGTTAGTGCATCTGACCAACTGTTCCCTAATTAGCGAGTCAGTCAATTGTTCAAACTTGCAGGAATAACTTAGGGACTTCAAACAGGCAACGTATGATTCCACAGACTCTGATTTTTCCTGCACTCTCTGGAAAAATGTGTGCCTCTCAAAGCTGATGTTTTTCTTTTGCTCAAAATGGTCTCGCAGTTGATCAAGGGCCAAAGCATATTCATCCACATCACCAGCTTCTGGCACCTGGTTCTTAGTCAGACCATCAAAAATTCTGCACCCCTCCACGCCCAAATTGTGAAGAAGCAGGGCTCTCTTGCGTGCAGAAGAGAATCTGTCACCCCCCATTGCCACCAAATAGTTCTCGAACATGTCCCTCCATCTATCCCACCTGATGGAGGGCCGACCAGGCTCATTCAAGAAGGACAAGGGGGGCGGAATAGATGCTGCCATCCTTAATGAGGTCAAAATGAAAAAGTGACAAAAATGACAAATTGACTTGAGCAAAGATGAATCTCCCTCTTCCTCCTCTCCTGTCCCTTTCTGCGCCACCAAGGATGACCAAACTGCTCTGGGGGGCCGAAACTGAAGGTGGCACAAATGTCAGCAGTCTTTGTGGATATACAGACTCCCAACTGAGACACAGTGGATGGAGTTTGCAGGGCAGAGTCTATACTGCACACAGTATTGAGCAAAAGGACAAAACAGGCTCTATTTTGCCATTGCAGTGCAACAGCCTGACGTTCCCAGTGATGTGCTGTCAGAAACAATGGAAAGTTCGAAGTGCCGCGGCCAAGAGGAAAGAAGAACTGGTTGCCGGGCAACGCACGTTACAAAGGCCAGGCAGGAGGGCCGGCACTCCTCCTGTGACGCACTCCCACTGACGTGCAGTTCCCCGTCGTCCGTGGGGCGGGACCACAAGGTGCGTGGGCGGGGCTTGCTCGCAGCATGGCTAGGGGACTGCCACGCTCTACCCAGCCCTTGCGCTCTCCTCGCTGCACCCCGACTGGCCGGGACAACACCCCCAAACAACTCGCCTGGGATTCGACGGCGTCGGGGGTCCTTCCTCTTCTCTGCAGACTTGCCTCCTTCCCTCTGTCGATCCACCTGCTGTCACACACACGGAGGGGAAGGCAGGGCCGAGCCGACGCAGCGCGGAGATGACAGGGAGGCGGAGAGCTTCAAGGCAGCCTCACGGTGGGTTTTTGAGATAATCCTTGTCGCCAATGTTAGGAAATGAGGCCCAGACCGTGGATAACAGTTAAATGCTTTATTAAGCAAGAGCCAAGGTGACAGAAGGCGCCCCCTAGAGAGGCAGGCTCCAATTGAACTCATATAGAACACAAAGTAAAGAATAACACTCCATTGTGGAACATTGGATCATCACAATACATGGAGTGAAGAACATCCTCAGTTGCTATTACACAACTACTTAACACATGTTTATGCACTTAGAAGAAACATATAAGTCAAACCCCAACAACAATCCTTTCCACAGCAGGACAAAGTGCCATTTCCTGAGAACAATCTTGACACACAGACCCGGACTAACCGTAGAAATGTAAGCACTCGAAGTGCATTTGCCTTAACAACCCTTTAGTACTTCTTAAAATATGCCACTGCTTAACAGTGCCATTACTTAAACTATAATCTCCAAGCAGGGTCGGTCGGGAGCTTTACCATAGGTAGTGGACAGTGGCCGCGCAGGAAATGGGCCCGAACGCAACGGTGCGGGGCTCCTGCAAAACATGTCTTGCCACCCTGTCACTACCCACACTCACACCCAGGCTTCAATGAGCAGGTAGCTTTCAGAAAGACTCTGCAGCACTGCCGAGTCTTCTGAAAGCGGTCTGTTCAATGAAGTGTGACAACTTGGCTTCAGAACAGGATACTCCCAGCGAGATCTGTCCAGAAGCCGAGTTATCACATGCACACACTATTAAACAGACACTTTGAAGCCAAGTTATTACTTGTAGACCAGCGCTGGTGATTGGGCCGGCTCTCGCTGGATCAGAGATCTGGCACCAGATGTGTAGCCAGAACTCGGGATCCTGCCAGAGTCAGCCCCAAACAACCCATGCCTTAGTGCTGGATTGTTTTTTAAAAAATTAAACATTTAAATTTTAAAAAAGCCTGCTACGGTATGGAGTAGCGGGCAGAGCAGCACATTGGCGCCATGAGCGCTCTTCTGGCTCGGCCACCCTAAGTATACACAGCAGGACACCACACAGATTACATTGCTGAGCCCGCAAATGTTGGGGCTCGGCCGCTCGGTGATCTAATCTGCCCTGTGTGAGCGCACTGTGCACACAGAGCAGATTACACCTTGGGCACAGTGCTCGCACAGGGCAGATTAGATCTCTGAGCCCCCACCTTGGTGGGCACGGAGTCTATCCTGCCCCGCAGTGCAAGCGGACTGTGCACAGAGCATTTGACTTATTATGTACTCTCTCCCCTCGGGTGCTTTAATTTTTATTTTACACCAGTTTCCTTTGTCTCTCAGGTGTTTTATCTTATTTGGTTATATACGAATAAGAACACGGAGCCAGCACACATTCAAATCTGGCCTCTTAAAAATGCAGCACATCATATCTGATGTGCTGCATTTTTTAGAGGTCAGATTTGAATGTGTGCTGGCTTCGGTGAATGTGTAGGGCTCCTCGTGACCCTGTGTAATTTGCAGAAGGTCTTCGGTCCGCAAAGTTGGGGGCATCTAATCTGCCGTGTGCAGGCTCAGTAACTGCACAAAATAGTTGTATTCAAGTGTTAATATCCTATTTTGGGTACACCAGTGCCATGGAAGTGGTTTAAAGTGGAATTGATATATAGTGTGGATTTTTGGAAAAGAAGCAGCATGAAAGAAATCCTGCCATTTTAAACTTTGATTGGAGGTCAACCACCAGCTCCACCTCTCTAATCCCTGCATCTTTGGACTCTGCATCCTCCTCCAAATTCCACCAAACCGCAGCCCTTCTGGGAACACACACCGAATATTTTCTATTTCCACGACTGATGCACACATGCTTCAACAGATACTTTCAGTAAACTTGGCATGGGCAACTGAATACAGAAACATCCCCGTTGTAGCTGTCCAAACTGGTATATATGTCCTGCAATGTAGAAAGCGATGGAGTACTAGCATACTAAGAATGGGAAATAGCAGGAGGGTTGCCAGCAAAGCAGAGTGGTGGGTAAAAGAGCAGAAGAATTTGAAGTGAAGTGCCGCTGGAAATGAGGCAGTAACCAAGGAAGAGAAGCGCA